>NC_053491.1:133856482-136256482 GCF_905171775.1 Rana temporaria
CAGCAAAACACCAGCGCTGTGACAGAGACCCAAGGACATTCACATCTATCGGTTGGACCCGGACGAATCGCAGGACAACAACTATATGCCTGAACTTCATAACTTCATGTGAGTACTTTTATTTCAAACATTGAGTAAAAGCTGTACAGTTTACATAGTGGTGCCTGCTCCTTTTGTTGTTTCTTTCATCATATGTACTTGGAGTGTTGCTTCAGCTCCCCCTGCATGGCTGCCCAGTATAACAAACTGTAACTCATGGTATAAGCTCACCTAGCTCACAGGACTTTTGCACTGAGGACTCTCTTTTTCCTTTACAGGATTTACCACATGCGCTTTATTGTATATAATTGTATGAGAAAGTATCCTGTTCTCTCTGTATTGCCTCCTTTATGTTAAATTCCTGGTGTTCCTGCCAGTCGCCTTGCTTTTCTACTAAACACTGATGCAGCGGGTCCGGTGGACTCGATGTCCGCTGGCCACACGCAATCGCTCCAGAGACAGGCAGGGGAGGAGAGAGAGATTGTCTGTTTCTAGTGATTAGGAACAGTGATTTCTCTTATCCTCCAGTCAGCCTATCCCTCATACAGATATTAGAAACACCTCCCAGGGAGCACCCTTAGCCCCTTGATCGCCACCTAGTGTTAACCCCTTCCCTGCCAGTGATATTTATACAGTAATCAGTGACTATTTTTAGCTCTGATTGCTGTATAAATGTCAATGGTCCCAAAAAAGTGTCAAAAGTGTCCGATCTGCCACCTGCAATGTTGCGGTCCTGCTAAAAATCGCAGATCACTGCCATTACTAGTAAAAAACAAAAAAAAATCTATAAATCTATCCCATAGTTTGCAGACGCTATAACTTTTTGCGCAAACCAATCATTATGCGCTTATTGTGTTTTTTTTTACCAAAAATATGTAGCAGAATACATATTGGCCTAAACAGAGGAAGACATTTGTTTTTTTAGGGGGATATTTATTATAGCAAAAAGTTTAAAATATATATATTTTTTTAAATTTACGCTCTTTTTTTGTTTATAGCGCTAAAAATAAAAACTGCAGAGTTGATCAAATAACACCAAAATAAATCTCTATTTGTGGGAAAAAAAGGACATAAATTTTGTTTGGGTACAGTGTAAACCGCATAATTGTTAATTAAAGCAACGCAGTGCCGTATCACATAAAATGGCCTGGCCATTATGGGAGCA
The DNA here is from genome assembly GCF_905171775.1 of Rana temporaria. Classification (NCBI taxonomy): domain Eukaryota; kingdom Metazoa; phylum Chordata; class Amphibia; order Anura; family Ranidae; genus Rana; species Rana temporaria. Next base: position 133,857,687 of record NC_053491.1, read on the forward strand.
AATCCTTCCGGTCCTTAAGTGGTTAAGCAGGAGAGCACGCCATGGTCAGTTCTCTAGCTATGCTGGGAACTCAGTGTGCTCTTCTCCAATGATCAGACTTGTCTTGACAGGCCCTCGCTGCACAGGCATTCACTGGCAAGCTCAGTGTGCTGCTGCTTCCCCTTCCCCACTCTTATGCAGTTGAGAACAGAGGGAATGTAATCATTTATAAAATACAAAAGAAAAACAAATAGAAAATATTTATTTATAATGTTTTTTTTTTTATATTTATACAAACATTTTGCCTTCCTGAATGGGTTGTTTTACAAGGTGATCGTTTACAATCTCTTTCGGGATTGCTTTTGTATTTTGTGATGAGTACAATTATTTTCATAGGTTTTAGTTATCTACGTTGCTTTGTGTTATGGTTAAATTGCTAGTGCTGTACAAATTAGACGCTATAATTAAACAATATTATTTTTTTTATTATATATTATGATGATGGTGTAATACAATATTAAATAATAAAATATGAATTATGTATGTCCATGTTTATAAAATAACTTTATTGTATTCTTGAACTACAAAAGATCAGCTTACAAATAAATAGATGCACCAGCAATGATATTTAAGTTTCAAGGAGGAACAGGCTAAAAATTATCATAACGTTGCAGACTTAATTGTATCTGAGCTTTATATGAAAAAAAATAAAAAAAACTTATAAAAGAAAGAAAACAAATGAACTGTCTTTGCTTTGCTTTTGTGGTGTCTTATCAAGTGTCAGCTTTCTAGGCTCTAGGGCAAGGGATGAGATAAAAGAAGATCTGTTGCCAATTTGATGATGAATAGCTTTCATGGAGTGATATTTTACTGATCTGATAACTTAACGATATACCATTCTGTCCACCTACACTTACATTTCAGTATGAACCTGACAATGGAATATATTAAACCTTATTCTACATGTGAATAGACCTGTTGACCTGTCAATGTTTTATTCAGCAGTGTGTCAAAACATAGAATATGGGTATGCACAGGAGAATTACTGGGCAGGTTACATTTTCACCCCCCAAACTGTGCCCTCACTGTAAATGATTCCATCCTCAGTGCAGCTGATTTATTATTTATTCTTTACAGACCAGTTTATTATCTGAGCCAGTGACATAGTAAAAGTCACAGGACCTTTTAGGTCAGAAAATAACTGTTGGTGGCACTATGTGGTCCTTGACATGGTGATATATAATTGTTTGCTCCTTTTGAAGGCACCTATGATGCTTGGTAGAAGTCCACATATCAGATAACATAACATAATAATCTTTTTTTTTTTTTTTTTTCGAAAAGTTTATTCTTATTGCTAGTAAGTCTCCATTCCTCTCCAACCCCCACATTTGTGATTCTCATGCCCCGTACACACGACCAGTTTTCCTGTGATGAGAGCTTTTCGTTGGGAATCCCGACTGTGTGTATGCTCCATCTGAGTTTTTATCTCACAGGAAAACTGCCAGAAAAAAAGAAAAAAGAGCAGGGTCTCTTTTTTTCCTGTCAGGGAAAAATCCTAGCCGGAAAACTGTTTGTCTGTATGCTTTTCCAATGGGGGAAAAAAAAACAGGCATGCTCAGAAACAATTCGATGCATGCTCGGAAGCATAGAACTTAATTTTGTTGGCTTGTCGTAGTATTTTATGTCACTGCGTTCTTGGCAGTCAAAAGTTCACCGAACTTTGTGTGACCGTGTGTATGCAAGGCAGGCTTGAGAGGTATTCCGTCGTGAAAGCAATTTTTTTTTTCGATGGGAAAACCGCTCGTGTGTACGTGGCATTAGAGCATGATGTGCACCTGCTTCATAGACATCTCTGTTTAACTATATATTTAGAAGTAAATAGCTACTTTGGAAGAAGTGCATTAAAGTGTAGCTTTGTTTGTAATAGTCTGTTGATTGCATATGGTTTCTAATATCTTATGGCTTTTTTTCTGGTTGTATGTAGTCACACAAATGCAATCTGTACACTTTCCAGTTTCCTTTTCTAATATGTATGCTTTATGCCATTGCCATTTTCAAAGTGGCAAAACAACCATACTGAAAGGTATAGGCAGTATATTTAAAAAAAGATACTTCAGTCCCATTTAGCTTTGACCCCCACCCTTACAGGCCACCATATTCATTAGTCTGGCACATGCGTAAATGTCCTAAAGGCTCTGCCTGGCCTTTGGGTCCCAGCACAGACCTGCAGCACTTATGCACATGCATGGTGAGGTGGTTCTGTACATGCACAAAAGCTCTGAGTCTTAGTACTTCTCTGTGTTTGTAAACCCCACACATTTACAGATGTCCTGCAGGGCTCTGCCAAGACCCAAAGCCCAATGACACATCTATTCATGTGAAGGAGGTGAACTTTATTCTTGTCTAGGTGTGAAAGGCATAGTGCTGCAATGCTTAAAAAAAATAAAAAAAATCATATATAAAAGGGAAGGGAAGGAGGGAAGGCTGGAAAAAATATGGCTTATTTGGGTTGAAATAAGAAAGATTAGGGTAGAGATAAGGAAATTCAAAATTATGAGAAAAGGCACTGATAAGCTTCTAGTTGCTTATTGCCTGCCTGTAATGCTGGTCCTCTGGCCGCAGTGCTTTTTTAGACACTGGCCAGGACTTGGTAAATTAATCATTAAAATCTGAGAAATCTCTGAATGCTGTGTTCTGATCAATGTGACGGTCAGACAACTAGCATTTTTGAAGGGAAGATCAGTAATTTAATTATACACAAGTGACTCATTTGGGTTGTTACCTTCACATTTGTAAACATCCCTAGCTGCTAACATCCAGATCTACTCCATACAGAATTCTCTGTTTGGCAATATGAGATATTCTGCAGCCATAAATGTCATTCTTGGTCTGAATGTATTGGTTCATTACTGTTCTATGACTGATGACAAACTCCTGCAACAAAAGAAGAAAAATACATATATAACTGTCTAACAGCTGCAGGATGTAGTGGAAGGTATGCCTGAGAATGGCCATAAAAATTATATGGTGTTCGAAACTCAAGCTGACTGATCGCCACTGGCAGCAACAAAAATAAAAGGGAGAAGGGAAGGGGTTACTTTATTGTGGCTACATGGGCACTTTAACTATTATGCATCTTGCACACGGATGTAATATTTCACTGATGTTTATACACAGGATATTGCTGGCAGGGGCTAGGGGAAAGACCCTGAGTAAAGAATGAAAGTCATGTCTTGTAAAGTCTTTGTGATTGCACGTGTACATACAGGTGTGGAAATATGTGTACATGTATATACATGTACAATTCTTCTTCATCCTCTTTTAGCTACCAGTGTTTCAGTTTACGTATTTATGCTCATGTGTACTTGTGTATAGGCATTAACTACTGTACTCAAACATACATTTACCCCATTTTCCAGCGTATAAGACGACTGGGCGTATAAGACAACCCCCTCATTTTCCAGCTAAAATCTTGGTTTTGGGATATACTCACCTTATAAGACGATCCCCTTGCATCACTGTGCCATTACGTGCCTCACTGTACTGTACCATTACATGCCTCACTGTACTGTGCCATTACATGCCTCACTGTACTGTGCCATTACATCCCTTACTGTTCCCGTGCCATTCCATGCCTCACTGTTCCCGTGCCATTCCATGCCTCACTGTTCCCCTTGCCATTACATGCCTCACTGTTCCTGTACCATTACATCCCTCATCTGGACGATCCCTTACCTTATCCCTGACATGCAGTCTCAATCAGATTACGGGTGTCAATTGTTTAAAATCCGCACCTCCTCCTCATGCTTTTCTGCGATAGGCAGAACACTCAGTTTCACAGCAGTGCCTTGTGTTCAGTGTTCCGCCTATCACGGATGTCCTCTTGTCCGAGGCCGAAGATGAGAAGACAGCCTTGATAGGCGGAACACTGAACAGAGGTGCTGCTGGGACACAGTGTTCCGCCTATCATGGAAAAGCACCAGGAGAAGGCACGGTATTTGAACAATGGATGCCCACCGCGCATACAGCTACCGGCGTATAAGATGACCCCCGACTTTTGAGGAAAAATGTAAAGTACAAAAGGTCGTCTTATACCCTGGAAAATACGGTACCTATTTTTAAATGGCTCTGAATGCACCTCTCCATTACATATCCTTACACATCTGTGCAACAATGTACCATAAAAAAGAACACAAGAGGTGTTCGAAGGCTAGAGAGTGGAATAGAAAAATTTAAAGGCAAGTAAAGACTTCTAAAATGTCTCTAAACTTCACAAATCATGTTAACATGATATGTTTTGTTAAATAATTGCAGATTGGAAGGGGCACAGCAGATTGTGGCTATTGAGTTATATTTGCTGTATTTGTCTAGCCATTGCATGTTTGATTATAACCAAAAAAAAAGGCAAAAATCGTTTTTATGACTATTTGTTTAATGATTTTTTATTTTTTTTGTGAGTAATGTAACTTATACACAGTATGCCATAATGGTAAAACATTTTTGGCATAATGATTTATTAAATTTCTCAAAGAATCAAAGAGTATTATAACACAATACAATATACATTATATGAGGTGTGTTCTCTAAGCCCCCTGTACAGACGAGAGGTTCTATCCGCTGGGATTGATCCGCGGATCAGTTCCAGCGAATAGATCCGGTCGTGTGTAGGCCCGACGGACGGAATCCAGCCGACGGATTCCCAATAAAATTTTTGTAGCATGCTACAAAATCTATCCGCTGGGATCCAGTCCAGCGGACTGATCCGGTTGTCTGTACAGACTCACTGGATCAGTCCGTCCGCTCCGATCCCTCGCATGTGTCGTAATGATTCGACACATGCGTGGAAGTGTTTACCTTCCAGCGCAACACATGACCGCGGATGTTTTCTGCGCAGATTTTGATCCGATGGTGTGTACAAGCCATCGGATCAAAATCCGGAGGAGGAATGTCCGCTGGAAACGGTCCGGCGGACCGTTTTCCAGCAGATAACCCCTTGTCTGTACGAGGCCTAAGAATAACGGGAAATCAGAAATAAATATATCTACATATACAGTGGGGATCGAAAGTTTGGGCACCCCAGGTAAAAATTTGTATTATTGTGCATAACGAAGCCAAGGCAAGATAGAAAAATGTCCAAAAGGCATCAACTTACAGATTAGACATTCTTATAATATGTCAAAAAAAGTTAGATTTTTTTCCATAATTTACACTTTCAAAATTACAGAAAACAAAAAATGGCGTCTGCAAAAGTTTAGGCACCCGGCAGAATTTATAAGATGCACTGCCCCCTTTGCAAAGCTGAGACCTGCCAGTGTCATGGATTGTTCTCAATCATCGTCTGGGAAGACCAGGTGATGTCAATCTCAAAGGTTTTAAATGCCCAGACTCATCTGACCATGCCCCAACAGTAGTTGTCTAGAAAACTGAAACTGAAAATAGTTTACGCTCACAAAGCTGAAGAAGTCTATAAGAAGATAGCAAAGCGTTTTCAGATGTCAATATCCTCTGTTCGGAATGTAATTAAGAAATGGCAGTCATCAGGAACAGTGGAAGTTAAAGAAAGATCTGGAAGACCAAGAAAAATATCAGACAGAACAGCTCGCAGGATTGTGAGAAAAGCAATTCAAAACCCACGTTTGACTGCACGATCCCTCCAGAAAGATCTGGCCGACACTGGAGTTGTGGTACACTATTCCACTATAAAGAGATACTTGTACAAATATGGTCTTCATGGAAGAGTCATCAGAAGAAAACCTCTTCTACGTCCTCACCACAAAAATCAGCGTTTGAACTTTGCAAATTAACATATAGACAAGCCTGATACATTTTGGAAACCAGTTCTGTGGACCAATGAGGTTAAAATAGAACGTTTTGGCCGGAATGAGCAAAGGTACGTTTGGAGAAGAAAGGGCACAGAATTTTATGAAAAGAACCTCTTTCCAACTGTTAAGCATGGGGGTGGATCAATAATGCTTTGGAGTTGTATTGCAGCCAGTGGCACAGGGAACATTTCACGAGTAGAAGGAAAAATGGATTCAATACAATTTCAGCAAATTTTGGATGGTAACTTGATGCCATCTGTGAACAAGCTGAAGTTAAAGAGAGGATGGCTTCTACAAATGGATAGTGATCCTAAACACACCTCAAAATCCACCGGGGATTACATCAAGAGGCGTAAACTGAAGGTTTTGCCATGGCCTTCACAATCTCCTGACCTCAACATAATTGAAAATCTATGGATAGACCTTTAAAAGAGCAGTGCGTGACAGACAGCCCAGAGATCTCAAAGAACTGGAAGACTTTTGTAAGGAAGAATGGGCAAAGATACCTCAAACAAGAATTGAAAGACTCTTGGCTGGCTACAAAAAGCGTTTACAAGCTGTGATACTTGCCAAAGGGGGCAGTACAAGATATTAACTCTGCAGGGTGCCCAAACTTTTGCAGACACCAACATAAATGCTAACATACAACTAACCCTTTCCTATGAAGTCACACCCTTGCTAGTCTCTTACTGGTTCCTTGATAGCCAGTGACATTTTGCAGCATCCCAGGCTACCAAGGGACATTGATCAGTCATCATTGAATATTTTTTTTTTCCCTTGTTTTTCTTAAATATACAGAGAATTAGTCTTGACTAGGCATTTTTAATAATATGCATGTCCTTTGGGAGTAAAGTGAACATTCATAAAACGATCAAAATCAAAGCACAAACACAGTCTTTCGTTTTTTTTTTCTCACATTCCTGACAGTACCCTTTTACGGCAGAGGTTCCACTATCAGAAGAGGGGGGGGGGGGGACAAATGACTGAATAAAAAACATGCACAACTTAACTGGAATGCCTGTACATTTATAACAGAATGGAGAGCCATATTTAAAAAAAACCACCAATTTATATGTAGATGTTGCTCTTTAAGAACATTATTATACTAAATTACGATTCTATAATAAATTACAATGCAAAATGGCTAATGCTATCAACATAAATGGAATATGCTGCCCTCAGTCTACTTTACACATTGCAATGGTTTATTCTCATAGAACAATTCTTACATTGACAACAACCTTTTGGCTACCAGAAAGCTAATTGTATTTGATTATTCATATTCAGTGTAGTTTATGTATTTTTTTATTTTTTTGATGGTGTAATTTTATTAAGCCTATACAAAGTACAACCACATAATCTAAACAGTTTATTGTACAGGATAAAAAGGTCACCCTATCTATCAGTAACCTACGTATGTACCAAACTTCTGTAAAATTGTACATTGATTTATTTTTTCTCATGACAGAAGGGAGCAACCGCTTCCTAATCAGGAAAATACAGATTTAACAAACTGTTCAATAACCTCCACGGTAGAATATTATTGTGTCAATAAGAATTCTTAATTCAGGACAAATCTCATATTCTCTTGTATAATAGCAGAAGATATCTACCTATTCTAATTTGTGTGTATATATATATATATATATATATATATATATATATATATATATATATATATATATATATATATATATATATATATATATATATATATATATATATATATATATATATATATATATGTGTGTGTGTGTATATTACAGTGCCTTGAAAAAAGTGGAAGGAAAATGATAAATGATTTTCATTTTTTTTTTTAATAAATATCTGAAAAACGTGGGGTGCATTTGTATTCAGCCCCCTTTACTCTGATACCCCTAATAAAAATCTAGTGGAACCAGTTGCCTTCAAAAGTCACCTAATTAGTAAATAGAGTCCACCTGTGTGTAATTTAATCCCAGTATAAATATAGCTGTTCTGTGAAGCACTCAGAGGTTTGTTAGAGAACCTTAGTGTTTTTTCACTATCACTATTTTTCAGCATCATGAAGGCCAAGGGACACACCAGACAGGTCAGGAAGTACATTGTGGAGAGGTTTAAAGCAGGGTTAGGTTAATATATATATATATATATATATATATATATATATATATATATATACTTTTTTTATTTGTTTAAAAGCTTGTGCTAAAATTAACTGTTGGTGGAAATACCATATGTCACTGTAGCTGTTTTACATACATAAGGTACATAACTGAGCATTAGCAATATACATTTTAACTATGAAGAAATGTTAAATATTAAAATATTACGAGATGGATTCACTTTTCTATTGTGTTAGGCATAAACTACTGTCTGTCGCTCCCTTCCCTGTGTTTCAAAAGACACGTCAGGGTTATTATGCTGATCTGCATGTAACTGCCCATGCCACACACGAAAATATTTATTTACTTTACACTGCGTCCATTTTTCATCAATGTACCGATATATATTTTTTTTATTTTATTTGTGGGGCTAGCAATATTATACAGAACTATAATAATATAAATATGGATTTTGTATTTTTTATGTCATATGCATACATTTCCCTTTAACACATTTGTGAATGCTACTTTCATTATTTCTGACATTGTGCTATATGTCAACCATTGGCAACCTTACATTTTTATTTTAGTTTTCAAAATAAAATAATACATGTATTTCTTATTTTCAGCACCTTGCAGAGAAAGCAGAGGAGATACAAGGATTACATCAATGGAGAGATGACTTTGGGGTAAGCCTATATTTAATTATTGAGTACATATTGTAAAGGAACCCCCCCTCCTCCATCTGGGAGTTTAGGGGGTGTATTATGTTGTGTGTATGCCTGTAAATTGCCTTGCACATTTTTAATGTGTTATGAACTGTATTGATACCATGAATATTTGCCTCACTAAGTTGCCTTAAAACAATTGTAGAATACAACATCAGTCCATGTAGCCATGTATTGCTTCATAACTCTGTACTGTAAATCTACAGAATATTTTGTTTTGTTGCCATTGACCAAATTTGCTATTGGCAGAAAGCAAGTCTAACAATGTTTAAAAACTATGTAGCATTGGATTTTGAGTAAATACACTTTTTTCTTTATCTGGCATGAGGAGGCTACAGCCATCCTGATAGTGTCATCTTATATACTTCAGTTTGATATAAATGTACCCGGTTTAGCAGGGATCAGTGGAATTTCGATCCATGTATGGGCAGAGAGGCTGTACAGAAGTCAGTCTACTGAATGACTTATGTAACAACCATCCCGATGGAGTTTTCCTAATTGATCAGCGACATCAGCTATAGTCGTTAGTGCTGATCAGTGTATTCTGATAGTGTCCACTGAACAAGACAATGGGGTAGATTTTGTTGCACTGTGATGCAAAGCGTCACAGCCCCATCATGTGTACAACCCCTTCCACTGCCTTTGCAGCTTGTGGGGCAGTAAAAATGCAACTCTGCTGCATGTTTTAACCCTCCCCCATAAGGCCTTATTCTTTTTAAAGTTTTTCCAAAAAATCTTCTATATTTAACCACTTTCTGCCCGTGATATTGCTGATAGAGATGGCTATAGCATGCATCTCCTGTTCATGGACATCCTCCCACGTGCATGCCTCCCTCGCTCTCCCTGGGGTGTGCATCAAGTGCGCTTTGTGACCGCTGTCTACTTCGGACACAGCTTATCACAGACTGGGGCAGAGAGTCAATCATGGTGGTCCTTCACTCTGTGATTAGCTGTGTTCAATCACAGCTGTCACAATGTAAACAGAGGTTTGACGGTTATCAGTTCTTATCTCACCTTTCCTCACACAGAGACAGTTTGTGAATAAGGTGTAGCTGAATTGTGGGGACACAGTGAGTACAGAATTTACACTGATAATCCCCTGATTAGTGCCCATCAGTGCAGCCTCATCAGCGCCCAGTAGTAAAAACATTTTGTTCCACAATTTTTTGGCCTTTTTTTGTTTATTTAGCAATCACCCAGTGGTGATTAAATACCGCCAAAAGAAAGTTCTATCCATCTCAAGATTGATAAAAACAAATAAGTACAGTTTTGCATGTCTTAAAACATGCCATTCAAAATCTGAAAGCTTAAAATTGGTCTGGGCAAGAAGGGGGTGAAAGAGCCCAGTATTGAATGCTTACTCCATGGTGTTTTTGTATACATATTTTATTTCCAAAAGCTCTGTACTTTTACAATGATTTTACTTTGAGAAATTTAAGTACTCCCTGCAGACATTAGAATTTCCCTCCAGGGTGCACATATTCTGGTTGGGAACGTGTGTTGGACCACTATGGAAAATAGCAAAGTCTAGACCTGTCACATTAGCATTTAAGGGGATGAAGCATGATCATCACAGTGCAGAGTGAATGATGATTCTGCTGAATTACAAATGAGTCACCTGGGAACCATATTTAAAAGATAAGCTAAAGTAGAGTTACTTTAACTTTGGTTTAAAAAAAAAACAGTTCAGTAACTTGATTGTATTGCTCTTCATTAATAATTCAAGTAAGCAAAAACTGGGACTTACGGAATTAGTGGTTTACAGAGCTTTCGGATTAGATTTTAATAGGGTGATCATACAAGTGGATACAGGCATACCCCACTTTTAAGTACACAATGGGACCAGAGCATGTATGTAAAACGAAAATGTACTTAAAGTGAAACAATATATTTTTTCACTTCTAGGGTGTAGTAGAGGGTCAGGGGCTGTAGTTGAGGTCTCAGGGTCTGTATTGGGGGTGTCAGGGGCACACTGGAACAGGACGGGCTGCGCTCTTGGAGCTTTAGCTCCTTCTACTGTGGCTGCAAAATGTCTGTACAGTACTTGTAAGGCACTTTACATACACTCGCGGGTATGTCCTTACTCGCGAGTGTATGTAAAGTGAGTGTACTTAAAGCGGGGTATGCCTGTATTCCCTCCTTTTCTCAGACCCCCATACATGTCACAAATATTACAAATTGTGTATACTGCATGTTGTTCTTCCTCCTGCTTTTGCTGTGCTTGATGAACTGAAGTCAGACAACAAAAATACAGTGGTTTCCACAGAGAATAACTGCATTTTATGATCACACTACTGCTAAAAGTAACAACAATCGGGAATTTATATTTCTAGGTACTGCTTGGAAGCTATAGTAGGAAAGGACCCAAAATGAAAAATGGCCACAAAAAAGGCATTTCTTTATATACAGCCCTGGGTGTATGGCACATATAGTGCATCTGGAAAGTATTCACAGAGCTTTTACTTTTTCTACATTTTGTTATGTTACAGCCTTATTCCAAAATGGATTAAATTAATTATTTTCCTCAAAATTCTTTAAACAATACCCCATAATGAGAACATGAAATACGTTTGTTTATAATCTTTGCAAATTTATTAAAAATAAACAAAAACAAAAAACAACACATACATACGTATTCACAGTCTTTGCCATGACACTCAAAATTGAGCTCAGGTGCATCCTTTTTCCACTGATCATTCTTAAGATGTTTCTACAACTTGATTGGAGTTCACCTGTGGTAAATTTTGTTGATTGGACATGATTTGGAAGGGCGCACACCTGTCTATATAATGTCTGACAGTGAACAGTGCATGTCAGAACACAAGCCAACCCATGAAGTCCAATTAACTGTCTGTAGACCTCAGAGACAGGCTTGTATCAGTGCACAGATCTGGGGAAGTGTACAGAATAATGTTTGCAGCATTGAAGGTCCCAAATGAGCATGGTGGCCTCCATCATCCATAAATGGAAAAAGTTTGTGACCAACAGGACTCTTCCTAGAGCGGGCCACCTGGCCAAACTGAGTTATTAGGGGAGAAGGGTCTTGGTCAGGGAGGTGACCAAGAACCCTATGGTCATGCTGACAGAGCTCCAGTGTTTTTTTGTGGAGAGGGTAACCTTCCAGAACAATAACCATCTCTGCAGCACTCCACCAATCATGTCTGTATGGTAGCGTGGCCAGACAATAGCCACTCCCCAGTAAAAGGCACATGACAGTGTGCCTGGAGATTGCCAAAAGGCATCTGAAGGACTATCAGACCATGAGAAACAAAATTCTCTGGTCTGAGGAAACAAAGATTGAAGTCTTTTGGCCTGAATGGCAAGCGTTGTGTCTGGAGGAACACCACTCATCACCTGACCAATACCATCCCTACAGTAAGGCATAGTGGTGGCAGCATCATGATGTGGGGATGTTTTTCAGCAGCATGAACTGGTAAATTTGTCAAGATTGAGGGAAAGATTAATGCAGCAATGTACAGAGACATCCTTGATGAAAACCTGCTCCAGAGTGCTCTGGACCTGGGGTGCAGGTTGATCTTCCAACAGGACAACGACCCTATGCACACAGCCAAGATAACAAAGAAGTGGCTATGGGACAACTGGCCCAGCTAGTGCCAAAACTTGAACCTGATTGAACATCCCCATCCAACCTTGAAAGGTCATGCAAAGAAGAATGGGAAAAACTGCCCAAAATAGGTGTGCCAAGCTTGTAGCATCATACTCAAAAAGTCTTAAAGCGGTTCTCCACCCTAAAGTGGAGTCCCGCTGATCGGAACCCTCCCCCCTTCCGGTGTCACATTTGACACCTTTCAGGGGGAGGGGGGTGCAGATACCTGTCTAAAGACAGGTATTTGCACCCACTTCCGGCCCGGCATTCACGGGCAAAAGACGGGCATTCCGTCATATCCCGTCGCGCCCCCCCCGTTGTGTGCTGGGAACACTCGGCTCCCAGCACACAGCGGGAGCCAATCGGCGGGCGTGGCGCGACTCGCGCATGCGCCGTAGGGAACCGGGCAGTGAAGCCGCAGCGCTTCACTTCCTGGTTCCCTCAGCGTGGATGGCGGGGGGAGCAGCAGAGTGACGAGCGATCGCTCGTCATCTGCTGCGATCGGCGCTGGACTCCAGGACAGGTAAGTGTCCTAATATTAAAAGTCAGCAGCTGCAGTATTTGTAGCTGCTGGCTTTTAATATATTTTTCCCGTGGCACATCCGCTTTAAGGCTGTAATTGGTGCCAAAGGAGCTTCAACAAAATATTGAGCAAATGCTATAAATACTTATGTACATAGGATTTTTTTTTTTTTTTTACATTTTTAATACCTTTGCAAAGATTTCAAACAAACTTCTTTCACATTGTCATTATGGGGTATTGTTTGCAAAATTTTTAGGAAAATAATAAATTATTTTTGGAATAAGGTTGCAACATAACAAATTGTGGAAATAGCAGAGTGCTGTGAATACTTTCCAGATTTACTGTATTTAAGTATGTATAACTAGCAGGGGCGTTGTTAGGGTTGGGCTGGGGAGGCTGGAGCCCCGAATGGGTCTGTGAAAAGCCCCGAGTCTCGGCCATTAGGGATGTCACACATAGCCCCGAGTCCCGCCGAGCAGGGAACATTTTTTTTACATCTTACGGCACTTAACTTGGGCTCCTGCGCTGTTATCTGTTTTTTTTTTCAGCCCTTCCGCCTGATTGGCTGGTGGAACTGTCTGTCTCCCTCGATGTGGGAGTGGCGGGGAACACCAGCCAACCAGGCGGAAGGGCTGAAAAAAACAGAATAACGGCGCAGGAGCCCAAGTGAAGTAGGCAGCGATTGGTGGGCGGTGGAGTGGGAGGCGCTGTGCCTCTGTGGTGCGCTGATTGGCCGTATGGGATACGATACCCATCATGCCATGACGTGTACAGCGCGGCGGCGGCGCCAAGTTTGATTTTCTCCATCTGGAGAATCCAAGCAGCAAGCCAAGGTAAGCAAAAATCACTCTCTCCTGTACCGCAGGGGAGAGAGACAGTGAGCAGTGCCGAGTAGAGAGCTGCTAAAGTAAGTAAACCAGCAGGTGATTGCCCTCTGTTCAGCGCTGCTCACTGTCTCTCTCCATCTGCATGGTTAATGTAGGAAAGGGCAGAGCTGGGGGGGGACTGTCTGTGTAAATCTAAAGGGGTCTAGTGGTGCAGAGTGTTGCTGTCTAATGTAAAAGATGTCCAGAGGTGCGGTGCTGTCTGTGTAATGTAAAAGATGTCCAGAGGTGCGGTGCTGTCTGTGTAATGTAAAAGGGGTCCAGAGGTGCGGTGCTGTCTGTGTAATGTAAAAGGGGTCCAGAGGTGCGGTGCTGTCTGTGTAATGTAAAAGGAGTCCAGAGGTGCGGTGCTGTCTGTGTAATGTAAAAGGAGTCCAGAGGTGCTGTCTGTGTAATGTAAAAGATGTCCAGAGGTGTGGTGATGTCTGTGTAATGTAAAAGGGGTCCAGAGGTGCGGTGCTGTCTGTGTAATGTAAAAGGAGTCCAGAGGTGCGGTGCTGTCTGTGTAATGTAAAAGGAGTCCAGAGGTGCGGTGCTGTCTGTGTAATGTAAAAGGGGTCCAGAGGTGCGGTGCTGTCTGTGTAATGTAAAAGGGGTCCAGAGGTGCGGTGCTGTCTGTGTAATGTAAAAGGAGTCCAGAGGTGCGGTGCTGTCTGTGTAATGTAAAAGATGTCCAGAGGTGCGGTGCTGTCTGTGTAATGTAAAAGGAGTCCAGAGGTGCGGTGCTGTCTGTGTAATGTAAAAGGAGTCCAGAGGTGCGGTGCTGTCTGTGTAATGTAAAAGGAGTCCAGAGGTGCGGTGCTGTCTGTGTAATGTAAAAGGGGTCCAGAGGTGCGGTGCTGTCTGTGTAATGTAAAAGGGGTCCAGAGGTGCGGTGCTGTCTGTGTAATGTAAAAGGGGTCCAGAGGTGCGGTGCTGTCTGTGTAATGTAAAAGGGGTCCAGAGGTGCGGTGCTGTCTGTGTAATGTAAAAGGGGTCCAGAGGTGCGGTGCTGTCTGTGTAATGTAAAAGGGGTCCAGAGGTGCGGTGCTGTCTGTGTAATGTAAAAGGGGTCCAGAGGTGCGGTGCTGTCTGTGTAATGTAAAAGGGGTCCAGAGGTGCGGTGCTGTCTGTGTAATGTAAAAGGAGTCCAGAGGTGCGGTGCTGTCTGTGTAATGTAAAAGGGGTCCAGAGGTGCGGTGCTGTCTGTGTAATGTAAAAGGTGTCCAGAGGTGCGGTGCTGTCTGTGTAAATCTAAAGGTGTCCAGAGGTGCGGTGCTGTCTGTGTAATGTAAAAGGGGTCCAGAGTGCTGTGTAATGTAAAAGGGGTCCAGAGTGCTGTGTAATGTAAAAGGGGTCCAGAGTGCTGTGTAATGTAAAAGGGGTCCAGAGTGCTGTGTAATGTAAAAGGAGTCCAGAGTGCTGTGTAATGTAAAAGGGGTCCAGAGGTGCAGTGCTGTGTAATGTAAAAGGGGTCCAGCTATTTTAGCAGCACTTTACTGTCATTTTTGCGGCACTATGCGGCGCTGTGTGTGCATGCTGGGGGGGGGGGGGGGCGGCAAAAGTAGTGTAGTCAGGTCAGTGTATGCAATGCAGGTCAGGTTAGTGTAGTCGGTGTAGTGTAGTCAGGTCAGTGTAGTGTAGTCAGGTCAGTGTAGTGTAGTCAGGTCAGTGTAGTGTGGTCAGGTCAGTGTAGTGTATGCAGGTCAGTGAGGTCAGGTCAGTGTAGTGTATGCAGGTCAGTGTAGTGTATGCAGGTCAGGTCAGGACAGGTCAGTGTATGTTGGTCAGGACAGGTCAGTGTTAGTGTATGTTGGTCAGGACAGGTCAGTGTTAGTGTATGTTGGTCAGGACAGGTCAGTGTTAGTGTATGTTGGTCAGGACAGGTCAGTGTTAGTGTAGGCCAGGTCAGTGTTAGTGTTGGACAGGACAGGTCAGTGTATGTAGGACAGGTCAGTGTATGTGGGACAGGTCAGTGTATGTGGGACAGGACAGGTCAGTGTATATTGGACAGGACAGGTCAGTGTATGTAGGACAGGTCAGTGTATGTGGGACAGGTCAGTGTATGTGGGACAGGTCAGTGTATGTGGGACAGGTCAGTGTATGTGGGACAGGACAGGTCAGTGTATGTGGGACAGGTCAGTGTATGTGGGACAGGTCAGTGTATGTGGGACAGGTCAGTGTATGTGGGACAGGTCAGTGTATGTGGGACAGGTCAGTGTATGTGGGACAGGTCAGTGTATGTGGGACAGGACAGGTCAGTGTATGTGGGACAGGTCAGTGTATGTGGGACAGGTCAGTGTATGTGGGACAGGTCAGTGTATGTAGGACAGGTCAGTGTATGTGGGACAGGACAGGTCAGTGTATGTGGGACAGGTCAGTGTATGTGGGACAGGTCAGTGTATGTGGGACAGGTCAGTGTATGTGGGACAGGTCAGTGTATGTGGGACAGGTCAGTGTATGTGGGACAGGTCAGTGTATGTGGGACAGGTCAGTGTATGTGGGACGGGACAGGTCAGTGTATGTGGGACAGGACAGGTCAGTGTTAGTGTTGGACAGGACAGGTCAGTGTATGTAGGACAGGACAGGTCAGTGTATGTAGGACAGGACAGGACAGGTCAGTGTATGTGGGACAGGACAGGTCAGTGTATGTGGGACAGGACAGGTCAGTGTATGTGGGACAGGACAGGTCAGTGTATGTGGGACAGGTCAGTGTATGTGGGACAGGTCAGGTCAGTGTATGTGGGACAGGTCAGGTCAGTGTATGTGGGACAGGTCAGTGTATGTGGGACAGGACAGGTCAGTGTATGTGGGACAGGACAGGTCAGTGTATGTGGGACAGGTCAGTGTATGTGGGACAGGTCAGGTCAGTGTATGTGGGACAGGTCAGGTCAGTGTATGTGGGACAGGTCAGGTCAGTGTATGTGGGACAGGTCAGGTCAGTGTATGTGGGACAGGACAGGTCAGTGTATGTGGGACAGGACAGGTCAGTGTATGTGGGACAGGTCAGTGTATGTGGGACAGGTCAGTGTATGTGGGACAGGTCAGTGTATGTGGGACAGGTCAGTGTATGTGGGACAGGTCAGTGTATGTGGGACAGGACAGGTCAGTGTATGTGGGACAGGACAGGTCAGTGTATGTGGGACAGGACAGGTCAGTGTATGTGGGACAGGACAGGTCAGTGTATGTGGGACAGGACAGGTCAGTGTATGTGGGACAGGACAGGTCAGTGTATGTGGGACAGGACAGGTCAGTGTATGTGGGACAGGACAGGTCAGTGTATGTGGGACAGGACAGGTCAGTGTATGTGGGACAGGACAGGTCAGTGTATGTGGGACAGGTCAGTGTATGTGGGACAGGTCAGTGTATGTGGGACAGGTCAGTGTATGTGGGACAGGTCAGTGTATGTGGGACAGGTCAGTGTATGTAGGACAGGACAGGTCAGTGTATGTGGGACAGGACAGTGTATGTGGGACAGGACAGTGTATGTGGGACAGGACAGTGTATGTGGGACAGGACAGTGTATGTGGGACAGGACAGTGTATGTGGGACAGGACAGTGTATGTGGGACAGGTCAGTGTATGTGGGACAGGTCAGTGTATGTGGGACAGGTCAGTGTATGTGGGACAGGTCAGTGTATGTGGGACAGGTCAGTGTATGTGGGACAGGACAGGTCAGTGTATGTGGGACAGGACAGGTCAGTGTATGTGGGACAGGACAGGTCAGTGTATGTGGGACAGGACAGGTCAGTGTATGTGGGACAGGACAGGTCAGTGTATGTGGGACAGGACAGGTCAGTGTATGTGGGACAGGACAGGTCAGTGTATGTGGGACAGGACAGGTCAGTGTATGTGGGACAGGACAGGTCAGTGTATGTGGGACAGGACAGGTCAGTGTATGTGGGACAGGTCAGTGTATGTGGGACAGGTCAGTGTATGTGGGACAGGTCAGTGTATGTGGGACAGGTCAGTGTATGTAGGACAGGACAGGTCAGTGTATGTGGGACAGGACAGTGTATGTGGGACAGGACAGTGTATGTGGGACAGGACAGTGTATGTGGGACAGGACAGTGTATGTGGGACAGGACAGTGTATGTGGGACAGGTCAGTGTATGTGGGACGGGACAGGTCAGTGTATGTGGGACAGGTCAGTGTATGTGGGACAGGTCAGTGTATGTGGGACAGGTCAGTGTATGTGGGACAGGTCAGTGTATGTGGGACAGGTCAGTGTATGTGGGACAGGTCAGTGTATGTGGGACAGGACAGGTCAGTGTATGTGGGACAGGACAGGTCAGTGTATGTGGGACAGGACAGGTCAGTGTATGTGGGACAGGACAGGTCAGTGTATGTGGGACAGGACAGGTCAGTGTATGTGGGACAGGACAGGTCAGGTCAGTGTATGTAGGACAGGACAGGTCAGTGTATGTGGGACAGGACAGGTCAGTGTTAGTGTAGGACAGGACAGGTCAGTGTTAGTGTTGGTCAGGACAGGTCAGTGTTAGTGTAGGACAGGTCAGTGTTGGTCAGGACAGGTCAGTGTTAGTGTTAGTCAGGACAGGTCAGTGTTAGTGTTAGTCAGGACAGGTCAGTGTTAGTGTTAGTCAGGACAGGTCAGTGTTAGTCAGGACAGGTCAGTGTTAGTCAGGACAGGTCAGTGTTAGTGTTGGTCAGGACAGGTCAGTGTTAGTGTTGGTCAGGACAGGTCAGTGTTAGTGTTGGTCAGGACAGGTCAGTGTTAGTGTTGGTCAGGACAGGTCAGTGTTAGTGTTGGACAGGACAGGTCAGTGTTAGTGTTGGACAGGACAGGTCAGTGTTAGTGTTGGTCAGGACAGGTCAGTGTTAGTGTTGGACAGGTCAGTGTTAGTGTTGGACAGGTCAGTGTTAGTGTAGGACAGGACAGGTCAGTGTTAGTGATGGTCAGGACAGGTCAGTGTTAGTGTAGGACAGGTCAGTGTTAGTGTAGGACAGGACAGGTCAGTGTTAGTGTTGGTCAGGACAGGTCAGTGTTAGTGATGGTCAGGACAGGTCAGTGTTAGTGTTGGTCAGGACAGGTCAGTGTTAGTGTAGGACAGGTCAGTGTTAGTGTAGGACAGGACAGGTCAGTGTTAGTGTTGGTCAGGACAGGTCAGTGTTAGTGTTGGTCAGGACAGGTCAGTGTTAGTGATGGTCAGGACAGGTCAGTGTTAGTGTTGGTCAGGACAGGTCAGTGTTAGTGTTGGTCAGGACAGGTCAGTGTTAGTGTTGGGCAGGTCAGTGTATGTAGGACAGGACAGGTCAGTGTATGTAGGACAGGACAGGTCAGTGTATGTAGGACAGGACAGGCCAGTGTATGTAGGACAGGTCAGGTCAGTGTCAGTAGGTCTGGTCAGTGGTGTATGTAGATCATGTGTCAGAAACAACCCTGAACGACATGCTAGTGTGCCTAAGAGCTTTCTTACATGCTGATCTCATGGAGTGTGTAACTGACATACATACACACGTCAGTGTGTGTACTGACACACGCGCGCGTAGGTCAGGGGAGTCGCACCGTGTAACCCCCCCCCCCCCCCCCGGTTCGGGCTTCGGGCTGAAGCCCCTGGTCTTTTTGCTACCTAGCAACGCCCCTGATAACTAGCATCATTATTAATAGTTTTGGACAGAAGGATCATACCCACAGTCAAATTTCTTATTGCATCTTTGCTGGGGAGATTGATTCTCCATAATTATCCTGACCATTGTCACAAAAACAGGAAGTTGAAAAGAAAGGATAGGACAGTTTGATAGGATAGTTCTAGTGATAACTGCTAAAGAGAGGAGTTCCCTTCACTTTGTAGAGATTTCCTCTAATTTCCTGAGATATCTCGGAGACAGAAAGTAAAGGAACATCTCGTCAAAGGGGTTCTGTGCACAAAAAAAATAAATCCAATAAGGGGTTCCAACTCTTTCTTTCTCTATCTCAAAATTTTAACCACTTCAGCCCCGGAAGGTTTTCCCCCTTAATTACCAGGCCATTTTTTGTGATACAGCACTGCATCGCTTTAACTGACAATTGCGCAGTCATGCAACATTGTACCCAAACAGAATTTAAGTATTTTTTTCCCCACAGATAGAACTTTCTTTTGGTGGTATTTGATCACCTCTGCGGTTTTTATTTTTTGCGCTATAAACAAAAAAAGAGAGAAAATTAAAAAAAAATACTTTTTGCTATAATAAATATCCCCAAAAAATGTAAAATACATTTCTTTATCCGTTTAGGGCCATATAAATTCTTCGACATATTTTTGTAAAAAAAAAATTTTGCCATAAAAGTAATATACGCTTATGGCGTTTGGTTTGCGCAAATGTTATAGCATCTACAGAATGGGGAATAGATTTATGTATAGATTTTATTATTATTTTTTTACTAGTAATGGCGGCGATCTTTGATTATTTTTTTTCCCGGGACTGCAACATTGCTGTGGACAGATCAGACACTTTTGACACATTTTTGGGACCATCGACATGTATACAGCGATCAATGCTTTAATAATGCACTGATTACTGTGTAAATGTCACTGGTAGGGAAGGGGTTAACACTAGGGGGCGATCAGGGGGTTAAAAAATGTTCCCTCATATGTGTTTCTAACTGTATGGGGATGGGTCTGACTAGAGGAGGAGACATATTGCTGTTCCTAATTACTAAGAACAGACAATTTGTATCTCCTCTCAGAATTGGGATTTGTGTGTTAACACACACACACACATCTCTGTTCTGGCTCTCATGCCCACGATCACATATGTGGTTAGTGGACATCGCGGTCGCCGGTCCCCTGGCGTGCTGCGGGCGTGCGCATGCCTGCTATAGCTGTTTAAAGCGTCGACATACAGTTACAGCGATTTGCAAGAATGAGCCGACCTGCCGTAGTTTAATGACGGCGTCTGGTCAGCAAGTGGTTAAAAAAAAACTTTTAACTTTACATACATTTTACAATTTTATGTACCTGTTGTAGCTTCCAGTAACCCTATCTTGTTCATATGCCAGGTAAGTCTCATTGACCAGATTTCTGCACTTCCTATAAGTGTCTTAGCTTTCCATCTACATATTCCTATAGACCAGTGTGGCAGTCTGTGATAGTGATGACCAATAGCAATGAATGTATAGGGGCATCGAGGAACCAGCACTTTGTAACTGTCAGCAGCTTGCTTTTGTGTTACATTGAGTCAATTTAAGCACGTTTCACTTTAGTTTGTAGTCCTCAGTGTAAAATACCAAAGATATTGGTGGAGGCGCCTAATGTGTGATAACATCCAGTACACATGCATTGTTGAGTGCAGCCTCTAATTATTTAAGACTTTTGTGAGGTAGACTGAATAAACCATTGCTGAAGTAATGACACTTAACAGAACCTGTTCCTACATATGCACTTCTAGGCATAATTTGTTTTGTTACTGCTGAGAAAAAAAGGAAGAGACACAGAGAGAAAGTTAGTGTCAGGAGCAGTGTAAACTTGATGAATTACATGGTGATGGCTTCTGGCTATAAATGGAAACAGAATTGTTCAGGGAGAAAAGTGTAGCACCCAGCTTGTGCAGACTTTGACAGTGTTCCTGCTAATGAACACAGACTGTGGAAACCTTGCAACATAAACTCTGGGGTAGACTTAAATTTCATTGTGCAGAGGGAGGGTGCATCATATTTATCACAACACCTAGCTGATATTTTTCATTGAATGTGCTGCAAATGTAACATTTCTTTTCCTTGTATAACAAAAGGCTATTTATACGAAAAGTATCCCTGTGAATTGACAAGTGAAGCATAAAATATGCTTGGCAGTGTTTCACTAGCAATGATAAGGGGGTATTTTCCAAATCCTTCTTGGAAGTAAACCAGTGTCAGAACACCAGCACTATTTTTACTAACAAAGTCTAATTGTATCTACTGTTTAAAGCAGATATCCACTGCAAACCAAAAACACTATTTAATTAATTTTTATTATTCAAAGCAAACTCCCCAATCCGTCCATGTCTCTTTATTTTGTTGAGAAATTACTTTGAAAAGCAACCCTCTAGCATTTCTTGAGTAAGGGCAAATGATTTATGTTGCATTAACTTCCTGAATGTTATCTGCCCTTGTCTAAAGCATACATGGAGGAGATTGTGCTTAGCTGAGAAAACCCCTCCTCCTCTCCTCCCCTCCTGAAGACTCCTGGGATGTATGACATAGTTTGCATAGTCAGGAGATTTTGCTTGGCTGAGAAAACCCCTCCTCCTCTCCTGAAGTCTCCTGGGATGTATGACATCATTTGCATATGCAGGAGATTGTGCTTGGCTGAGAAAACCCCTCCTTAAGACTCCTGGGATGTATGATGTCATTTGCACAGGCAGGAGATTGTGCTTGGCTGAGAAAACCCCTCCTCCTCTCCTCCCCTCCTGAAGACTCCTGGGATGTATGACATAATTTGCATAGGCAGGAGATTTTGCTTGGCTGAGAAAACCCCTCCTCCTCCCCTCCTGAAGACTCCTGGGATGTATGACATAATTTGCATAGTCAGGAGATTTTGCTTGGCTGAGAAAACCCCTCCTCCCCTCCTGAAGACTCCTGGGATGTATGACATCGTTTGCATATGCAGGAGATTGTGCTTGGCTGAGAAAACTCCTCCTCCTCTCCTCCCCTCCTGAAGACTCCTGGGATGTATAACATAATTTGCATAGGCAGGAGATGTTGCTTGGCTGAGAAAATCCCTCCTCCTCCTCCCCTCCTGAAGACTCCTGGGATGTATGACATCATTTGCCTAGGTAATAAACCAGGAAGTAACTGAAGAAAAAAAAAAAAAGTGTAAACATGTGTACTAATGCTAGCAGCATGAGAATTATAAATAATCAATGTTGATTGTTAAAGTGAAGTTCCGCTTTAAGTTAAATACTAAAACATGTATAGGATACATTCATTTTGCGCAAATTTTCATAAATCACTCCCTTGATTTATAGGAATTCTGTGAGAAGGGGGTGACTTATTTGGGCTTAGATGAGCAGGTACAGTGGCTGAGGAACTATGTCTAACTTTTTGACATAGCTCCAAAATGCTCCTTTTTTAAATCAAATATTCTTGTTTCTCTTATCTTCATATCAGATGTACAGATTTGTATGAATATATGTACAATATGATTGACAAAGAGTCTTTATATTGCTCGACAGTTTCCATACGCCTTCTTTCTAATTGTATTTCTTATCTTGCTGTTATAAGGGAAATGTGACAAAATGTTTTAAAAAAGTGAAAAAAAGCACTGCTTTAATTTGTAATGGTCAGTTTGATTGGGAGTTCCTTACGTACTTTATATAAGCAACATATCAAACAGTGGTTGGCAATTTTATATTATTTTGTTAAAGGCTTATGCTTTTGATGACTTTTATTATTTTTGGTGAGACTCATTAGCACTTTTTACATGTCACATATCAGAAGCTAAAACAGGTGGATGAACTTAAAAGTAAAAAAATATATATATATTTGTTCAGGGCTTTCTAGTCTACTAAAGACAGGGATGTATTTACCATTATTTGTATTATTATTATACAGGATTTATATAGCACCAACAGTTTTTGCAGCACTTTACAACAGGATGACTCTTGGGCCAGTGTCTATGGCAGCAGTCTAAAGCTGGGCATAACCGCCCCCCCCCCCCCCCCCCAAAAAAAAAAAAGTCCTCCATTCACACAAACAAGGGTGCATGAGGGAATCCCCCCACCCCAATCCTACCAGGAAATTTTATTCTGAAAGCGGAAATCATTCAATCAGAATACACTGATCAGTGGCTTTCTAAATAGGTTGAATTTGATTTAATTAATTTATTTATTTTTTAATATGATATGTTTGTAGACTGTTGTCTTATATATGTTTTCTACTATATGTATGCAATCTTTGCTTTACAATTTAAAAAAGTAATATGTCATAAAGAATGCCCTATAGCAGCGTTTCTAAACCCTTTTTCAGCAGGAAGTTTTGCACACACTGCTGGCAGAGTGTGTGTAAACCTAACATGCCAACTGTTCCCATCTCCATAGAATCCCCTATTACATCAGAATTAGGGATGCACCCTGGTTGAGAAACACTGTACTGGATAACTATGAGTTGCCTAACAAGTCAGTACAACAGATTCTGCCTGCTTAGCAACTCTGTCTGTCTTTTCTCAGATGGAGCTACAGTAATACCTTGGTTAGCGAGCAACACGGTAGAAAAGCATTTTGCATGACAAGCTATATTTATTTTTTAAATCCTGACTTGATTTGCAATTGCTGTCTTGCTAGATGAGAAGGACTCAATCTGCTGGTGTATATATTACCATATAGGGCCAGAGGTCCAGGGGCGCTGGAGGCTCCCAGCACTTCCTGGAGAACTCAGAGACACTCTGAAATGCTCCCACCTGGGTGGAGCAGGCATAACATGCGTCAGAGTAAACAGTGCCAACAGTTGTCGAGTGCCAACAGTTGTCGAGTGTCTCTGAGCATCTCCGAGTTTTCCAGGGAGGTCTGGGAGCCACCAGTGCCGCTGAACCTCTGGCCACATACAGTACTGCATATACCAGTGCCCCCACACCTCTGACCACATTCAGTAATGCATATACCAGCAGTGGTTGTGGAACAAATCATCTGAGTTTCCATAATTTATTGTGGGGAAACTCGCTTTGATATACGAGTGCTTTGGATTACAATTATGCTTCTGGAACAAATGATGCTCATTATCCAAGGTAATACTGTATTTGATAAGAAATGAGTCCTTGTTGTGATGACTCGCTAAGTTCTGTAAACAACAGGCTTCTTTTAGCATTGTATCTGCAGAGATACAATGGTAAACATGAAAAGGAGGCTAAAGCTTCTCCAACTGGCTGTAAATTAAATGCAGCATATTATTGTGAATATTAATTTGATTGTTTTCAAAACTAAAAACTAAATACAAAACAATATTTAAACATGTTATTGTTTTTGGCTTGACCTTTACACATAAAAAGAACATATGTAGAAAACCATTATACATACCTTTTAAATTAGGTTTTCTTAAGATTTTTTCACTGTCTTGTTTTAGTAATTATTTGAGGATGTTGTTTGTTTTGGTGTGAGAAATAGTTTGGTTCTGAAAAGAGATACTTTCATACTGCCATGTATGTTGAAAAAATAATATTCAAATATTGAAATATGCCAGCCCTGGTTGGAGCCTTGCATGCTTATTTGTATTTATATATTGTATCATTTACATGTGTACTTCATCTTATAGATTTTCTTGAGTATGGTATAGAACAATTATGGAAAAAATTGTAATGCTGGAATTACAGGTATTTTATCTTATCTACCAGAGGTACTTGATTTATCCCTTTTATCACTTGTGCAGATAAATGAATCTGATCCAGCCATGACTAGTCATTTGCATACACCCAGGTTTATTGTGTTTCATTTTGGATACGGCTCAGGGACCTGTGACAGAGCTGTCACTCAAAGGCTCCTGTGTGAAAAGAGAAAAGAAAGAGTCTCATGAAGTAATTGCTCTGATTCCCCAAACAGATACATTACAATTACATTGGATATCACATTTGATTGCTCTGAAATGGATGGTTAGCTAAAGCAATTTTGTTTCTGGATCAGCTATAATATTAAAACTTACACGTGTATATTATTAAGAATTAATTCATTGCATTTTAATATTCATTCACCATGCACATTTACATATTGGAGTGCATATTCAGACTGGTGCATGCACTGTAGTATTACAGATTCTAGGTGTGTTTATAACGTGAAAAATTATTGTACATTTACAGCATTTAGAGGGCTGATATGCATATTTGTTACAGACATATCATTAAACTGAATTACATGTTTCTAAAGTTTCCCTAAGGGTACTTTCACACTGCTCTGTAGCAAAATTTCAGTAAACAGGCAAATGCCTTTTTACTGCAATTTTGCTGTGTTTCAGATGCATTTGTTGTGTGTTTCTGGTGCATTTTTTGGGTTGCCTGTAACTGTGAAAAATGGACATGTGAGTCAAAAACACACCAAAACAACAAAATTGTGGTGCAATCTTATTGAGATTGTATTATTATTTATTCATTTATTAATTAATTTATTAATTATTATTAATTCATTTATTAATTAATTCTTTATTATTTCAATGGGAAGCTGTGATTTTGGTGCGCTTTTCAAGGCCTTTTCAAAACACACTGCATCTGAAACGCAGTTGTCTGAAAAGTTCCTTAGGATTTAAAGGAAAACATTTTTCTTGTTTTTTTTTTTTTTGCATGAAAAACAGTGTTAAAGGGCCCTAAAGCCCCATACACACTAGTAGCTTTTCGTCTTTAGATTTACCAAAACCATATAATGAGGTCAAACCTTAAGAGTTTCATTTTGTATGCAATCAGGCAGGCCCTTGCACTACATGGTTTTGGTAAATCTAAAGACAAAAATCTGCAGAAACTCTGAGGGGTCCGTTTCCAGCAGACATTCGTCCTCCGGATTTTGATCCGATGGCTTGTACACACCATCGGATAAAAATCCGTGCGGAAAACATCCGCGGTCACGTTTCGCTCCGTCGCCGCGACGATGACGCGCCGACGTGCGCGACGCTGGAAGGTAAACACTTCCACGCATGCGTCGAATCATTACGACGCATGCGAGGGATGGGAGCGGACGGACTGATCTGGTGAGTCTGTACAGACGACCGGATCAGTCCGCTGGACTGGATCCCAGCGGATAGATTTTGTAGCATACTACAAAATTTTTATCCGCTGGGAATCCGTCGGCTGGATTTTTATCCGCCGGGAAATGTCCGCTCGGACGTATAGACGACCGGATCTATCTGCTGGAACTGATCCTCGGATCAATCCCAGCGGATAGATCCGGTCGTCTGTACGAGGCCTAAGGCCGCGTACACTCGATCGGTCCATTCGATGAGAAGGGTCTGAAGGACCGTTGTCATCGGTTAACCGATGAACCTGACTGATGGTCCATCGCACCTACACACCATCGGTTAAAAAAACGATTGTGTCAGAACGCGGTGACGTAAAACACAACAACTACAGGAAAAAAAATGAAGTTCAATGCTTCCAAGCATGCGTCGACTTGATTCTGAGCATGCACGGGTTTTTAACCAATGCTTTTGCATACTAACGATCGGTTTTGACCTATCGATTAGGCGTCCATCGGTTCAATTTTAAAGCAAGTTCTCATTTTTTTGACCAAAGGTTAAAGTACCTATGGGGCCTACACACGATCGGTTTGGACTGATGAAAACGGTCCTTCAGACCGTTATCCTCTGGCGATCCTATCGTGTGTACGCGGCCTAATAGTGTATATGGGGATTAACAGATGTTTCCATATGACAACATTTGAGTTTCAGTCTATAAATTGGGGGCTGCCGCTGTTGCAGGACTAGTTCCCTTAGTCTGCTTTGCTTACTTGCCATAGATCCCTTGTATTAAGCTTGAACTGACCATAAATTAAAAAAAAAACTTTGGTCGATTCAGGAGCCAACTTTTAAACCGTGTGTTGTTATCCCCATTCGACTGAAGTTGGTCTAAAGATTGGCCTCTGTTGAATGGACACACTGAAATACTTTTGCCTGATCAGTGTATTTTCACAGCAGAGAGTTCCCCTTTGTCAAAAGACAATTGGCAGGGTGGGCTTTATTCAGTCCTTCATCTACTTTGTTTATGTGGATGGAGGAAGCTGTTTGATTTTTTCATTCAGCCTAATGGCTGAATGAAAAGAAAAGTGCACCATATATGGTCAGTTTTAAGCCTCATAACCACGCATAGTTTTCTTGGCAACATAACACCGTGCGTGTGTACAATGCTTTGAGGTTTCTCTTCAAGAAAACTGCCCAGAATCTCGACGAGAAAAATAGAGAACCTGCTCTCTATTTTCTCGTCGTGAGATTCTCAGCAGTGTTTTCCTGCCAAGAAACCCGAGCGTGTGTATACTTACCTCTCCATGGAAAACCACACATGCTCCAAGGCATAGGTAGGGTGAAGCAAGATGGCGGCAATGGCATCCAATGTGACGAACGCATGCTCATCATAGTCGATGAGGTCACCGCGTTCGTGCCATTCAAATAATGGCAGTCCTTTTCTTTTTTTTTAAATGTAAGTATTTATTATATTTCAAAGGAGATACGAGAATACAAAACAGCACCAATTGGGCATACCCTGGCGATAATTTGTGTACAGTCAAGGTAATTGATAACAAAAATAAATTAGTGCTAACATGTCGCTTCTACTAGGTTACATTAGAATTCGAGGATTGAGTAGTGGACAGCCAATATAAAACATATATGCAAAACAGACATGCAAATAGGCATGTCATCATATAAAACAACTAGAGTAGCGAATACAGGAAATTTCCCAATGGGTTATAGGCAAGTAGTCACAGACAAGTATAACTCACTTGAGTACAAGAGCAAATCCTTTGCAGGTTATTGAAATGGAAAGGAAGAACGGCAGTTCTTTTGAATGGAGTGTGAGTACACTCGGCCGGCAAGAGAATCTTGCCAAGAATCTCGTCAGGAAAAACAATGTTTTTTTTCCTGACGAGATTCTGGGCCGTGTGTACAGGACTTAAGTTCCAAGAACCTGCAGGTAGGTTTTCTTTAAATTGGATAAACTTCCAAAGGGAATTGTTGAGTTAATATCTGTAATGATGGTACCAAGTATAGGATTGTTTTATTATTATTTTACACACCTTAAGTTGTAATATTATCCACATTTACTTGAAAACCAAATAGGCCAACGTAAGTGAGAATGAGGGGTTGGCAGAAAATAGCCAGGGTACTTAGGATGGTCACCTTTTTTTAACACCCTTAAAAATTATTTTTTCATATTTTGAATGATAACACTGTATGAATATGCAGTTATCAGGATGCAATTGTTTCATGACAAGTAGTCCTTTAAAGTGGATGTTGACCTGATTCAGGAATTTAAACTGGGCACATATCTGTTATAACCATATAAGTTGAATCTAAAATAAGCAGCTGGCACAATATGCATAGATGAACATAAACAGGAGTATGGAAAAAGGTGCAGTGCTAATTAGATAAGTAAAACAGATCCATAAATATAGTCCATAAGTTAATCGGATGAATGATTGCTGGTGTTGAGATCAGATATCACAGGTGTAAAGAGACTGCCACCATCACCGAAACACACACTGCCCCTTACCCTCAGATATACTGTTGTAAGCATAGGTAATCAACCAAATGGCAGCTTCAGCAGCAAGGGGATATACTTAGCAACTCCACCGCAGTACCGTAATTCACAGCATCGTTCTCTTTACACCTGTGACATGTGATCTCAAGTCCAGCAATCATTCATCTGATTAACTATATTTAT
Organism: Rana temporaria; assembly: GCF_905171775.1. Lineage (NCBI taxonomy): Eukaryota > Metazoa > Chordata > Amphibia > Anura > Ranidae > Rana > Rana temporaria. Next base: position 133,886,615 of record NC_053491.1, read on the forward strand.
GGATCCGCTTCACTTATCTAATTAGCGCTGCAGCTTTTTCCACATATCTGTAGTGTTGTCTTATCTCTCTTCAAAGCACTAAGTCCTGTAGCTTTCTCCTGCTCAGTTTTTTTGTTCTCAGCCTGATAACTCCTGACAAGCTCTCCAAGACGGGAGCCTGACGTGTATATCCTGGGAGGTTACTATAAATAGATTAGCAGTCAGTTTGACGTCTCACAGCACAGCTCTGCACATTCCTTTATTATTTTATCTATGAAGAGAGGGGGTGTTTGCCTTTCCTCCAATCAGCTGTTTTGGCTGTATGCCAATAATCCTGTTCCAGTGCTGATCAGGAAGAGAAAATCTGTAACACTAGAAGCACTTTCTAAAGGAAAACTTCTGTAGGGAGATTTTTTTCATCTCTGTGTATCATCTGAGGCTGTTCACTTCACTGAGTATATGTGAGGGTTTACATTCACTTTAAGTTAAACAAACATGGATCACACTCATCATACAGTATAATTACATGCTGCTGTTTTCTTGATAGGCAAAGAGAATGGACCAAAAATACAAACTCAAGTCAAATTTTTACTTCCAGTCCACACTACATTTTGGCTAATAATTTAAAATAGTCAGAATATTTAGATGCTTTTCTATATGAATTTTAGTAAAATAGTTACACAATTATGTGTGTGAACTACAGTTTGTTTGTAAGCTCTTAGACAATATTTCTTATGTCACTATTGGTTTAAAAGGAATTACATTCATCAGGCTGCTACTCTGTTCTTTCTTTGCAAGAGATTCATATTCGTTTAACATTTTCTTTTCAAATATTCATGAAGTACTTTTCACAGAAGAAAAGAATGTTATAAACCATTTGTAAGTCATTAAAAATTTATTTTAGTGATATATTTCAGTGGACATAATCACTTTTTCACTCCGACTAGCAATATTTACATGTCTTGACATTGTCAGGATGGGGCTGGCCGGGTGGGGTGCTTTGAGCACAAAATGACTGCAATGATAGAAGCATAGCTGCAAATGCAATGTGAATGTTATCCCTGTTAAATTGTATCTATTTGTTTAATAACTTTTCTGATTTATTAAGGATTTTATGAACTAAATTTTAGCATTTTTTGTCTATATGTTCTATTACATAATTACAATTAAAAAAAATATACTTTGCTTTTCTGCTATCAAACCAGCCAAATAAGTAAAGCACAAATTTCTATACTGGGGATGGTGGGGTGTCGTTTAATGTAGCATGGGCTGATAAGAAGTGGGTTGAATGGCCACCATTCAGTCCTCAACTGAAGCACCATTTAATAGATACATTGATTTGCTAGGAAGGGGGACACTGGATTGAATGTGAGTATTGCAGCTAAATTACATTTTTACTGTCCTGGACTCTTTATATATATATATATATATATATGTGTATTATAGTCACGCTAAATCTATTACTAATGATACTGAAATTCACCTTAGTGTAATAGACAATCAAAAATTCAAAATGAGTTCACAAAAAAATAAAAAATAAATTGTATATAGTAATACACAATAGTATAGATATCTCGTATCCTCTATAAACGTAACCAATACAAATATGGGTTATACATCCACAGTGTCAATAAATATGTAACACAGCGGGGGTTATTTACTAAAGGCAAATCCACTGTGCACTACAAGTGCAAAGTGCACTTGAAATTGCACTGAAAGTGCACTTGGAAGTGCAGTCGCTGTAGATCCGAGGGGGACATGCAGGGAAAATAAAAAACAGCATTTTAGCTTGCACATGATTGGATGATAAAATCAGCAGAGCTTCCCCTCATTTCAGACCTACCCCTCAGATTTACAACGACTGCTCTTCCAAGTGGACTTTCAGTGCAATTTCAAGTGCACTTTGGATTTGCCTTATGTAAATAACCCCCAATGTGTCAAAAAGCCATAATGTCCGCAAGAAGATTTAGATGAACAATCCAGTCCCACAGGCAAAGATAGAAGAGGGGGTGAAGAGTGCAGGGAATGAATCAGCCATCCGACACCACCACAGTAGATTCCTCCTCGTGTTGCACACAAAGGTTGAGAAAGAGGACCCTTACCAGATTCGTTGGACCTCAGGTGACAAGGTCGTATAGGCTTTAGCAGGTATACCTCTGCAAGTTTGGAGATCACTGGGCTCCTCCTGGGCTCCTCATCCTCATAGATGTCAACAAATATGAGGGGGACACTCTCTCCAAAATAGACCGATCCGTAGATAATATGGAAATTAATAAAATAAAAGTCACAATAGTGCATTAACTTTAAAAAGCACTGAGTCTTTTATTGCTATGTGCATGCAAAAAAAAAAACGATACAGGCAAACAAAGGGAATATAACATTAAAAACAGCCGGCACAGCTAAACATCCATACACGCGTGCTTCCGGGGTCACGTGGGGACGTGGTGACGTTGTTACGTAGCACCGCCCTGGCCAGTTTCGTCAGAGATGACTTTATCAAAGGGCACGGGCGACGTATCGACATCACCACTGAAATACACTAAGAGGCTAAACCAAGCCTCGTTTTCATAACGCAACCTCCAATCAGAGATGGGGATGAACCCAGACCTCCATATAGGAGAGTAAACGCTAAGGCCCCGTACACACCATAGAATCCATCTGCAGATAAATCCCAGCAAATGGGTTTCAGCGGATAGATCCTATGGTGTGTACACGCCAGCTGATCTGTTTCCGCGGATATATCTCTCCTGGGATGGATTCCAGCAGATCGAATATTTGCTGACATGCAGAACAAATCCATCTGCTGGAGTCCATCCCAACGGATGGATCCGCTGGTCTGTACAGACTCACCGGATCCATCCGTCCGAAGGGATCCCCCGCATGCGTCGTAATGATTCGACGCATGCGTGGAATTCCTTATATGACAGCGTCGCGCACGTCGTCGCGTCATAATCGCAGTGACGGCGCGACACGTCATCGCCAGAGGATTTCGGAGCGGATTTCAATGCGATGGTGTGTACACTCCATCGCATGAAAATCCGCCGAAATCCTCGAGAGGATTTATCCGCGGAAACGGTCCGCTGGACCGTATTCGCGGATAAATTCTATCGTGTGTATGGGGCCTTAGAGAGGGAGAAAGGTACTCGGTACAATAACCTCCCCTTACCCCCTTATTATACTCAACCTAATCTCCCCACATCTGCTGGTTAGAGCTGCATGAAGAGATGTATGGGAATATTAAAACATTAAAGGGTCACTAAAGGATTTTTTTTTTTTGCTAAATAGCTTCCTTTACCTTACTGCAGTACTGGTTTCATGTCCTCATTGCTCATTTTTGCTTTGATGTTGCAGTAAAACTGCTCTGATCTCCACACTTCCTGGTTGTCTGGCTCCTTATAACCATCATACTGGGAGCTTTTCACAGTGGTCTAAGCTGTCATTACTGTGTGTCTAAAACTTAACAGAACCAATCAGATTCATTTTAAAAACAAAACACTGCCCTAGATTTGTTTGTTTTTGTTCTGTGGGTCTCTTTACTTCACATAAACATGAAATCAGTTTAAAAACTAAAGTGAAACTACAGGCACATTATATGATTGAATTGAATCTATGTTTAATCATTTTTAAAAGGAATCAGTTAACTTTTATGTCTCTATACCCTGTAAACAGTCATTTCAGAAAACATTTTTTTTCCCTTTAGTGATCCTTTAAGCATACATAGAAAGAAAATTCATTTTACACATTAAAACAATAGATACCATACATATCCTATAGAGAAACAGACCTCAGTTCTTGGTAAGTGTTATATGGCCTATGTAGAATATATATATATATATATTTGTTTTAGTTTTAAACACATAGTTTTGCTTTATAGTATATGTAAACCATAGTAATGAACTTCCCTTCCTTTTGGTCAGTAGAAGTATATGTTCGATAACTGCAATTTCATTGTTCTCATTCACCTTTGTCCTATGTTATGTGAAAGAGGATAGTAGTCATGCCAATACTGCTGTTACGATTAAATTGCCTTGTTAAGAGAAGTTTGGTATTTTTTTTTTTAAAGAATCATTCTTACATAGGTGGATGCAGCATCGGTCCCCCGCCAGCTCTAAGACTCCTTTAACTCTTAGGTGTGCGAATACATTTTTCACCAAATATCTAAACATTATAGGCCAGATCCACAAAGAAGTTACGTCGGCGTATCTATTGATACGCCGCGTAACTTCTAGGATGCTCCGGCATATCCTTGTTTTGTATCCACAAAACAAGATACGCCTGAATGTGGGCTAGATCCGACTGACATACGTCTTAGTACGCCGTCGGATCTTAGGTGCATATTTGCGCTGGCCGCTAGGTGGCGCTTCCGTTGATTTCCACGTAGAGTATGCAAATTAGCTAGATACGCCGATTCTCAGAACGTACGTCCGCCCGGCGCATTTTTTTACGTCGTTTACGTAAGGCTTTTTTAGGCGTAGCGTTACCCCTGCTCTATGAGGCGTACGCAATGTTAAGTATGGACGTCGGGCCAGCGTCGTATTTTCCGTTGTTTACGTCGTTTGCGTAAAACGCTCGCAAATAGGGCTTTGCGTAAATTACGTTCACGTCGAAAGCATTGACTATTTGCGACGTGATTTCGAGCATGCGCACTGGGATACCCCCACGGACGGCGCATGCGCAGTTCAAAAAAACTTCATTTACGTGGGGTCAAGTTGAATTAACATAAAACATGCCCACATCTTAGTCATTTGAATTACGCGCCCTTACCCTGACACATTTACACTACGCCGCCGTAACTTACGGCACAAATTCTTTGTGGATATGGAAACTACGCTGTAAGTTACGGCGGCGTAGTGTATCTGAGATACGCTACACCTGCCTTAATGATAGGTAGATATTTGTGGATCTGGCCCTAAGTCTCTCTGGTGTAAGGGAAAGTAGCCAGCAGTTGTACTGCACTGAAATATGGAAGTACCAGTATGTAATAAAGTGAGTACACCCCTCCGCATTTTTGTAAATATTTTATTATAACTTTTCATGTGACAACACTGAAGAAATTACAATTTGGTACAATGTAAAGTAGTGAGTGTACAGCTTGAATAACTGTGTGCATTTGCAGTCCTCTCAAAATAACGCAACACAATCATTAATATCTAAACTGCTGGCAACAAAAGTGAGTACACCCCTAAGTGAAAATGTCCAAATTGGACCCAATTAGCCATTTTCCTCCCCGGTGTCATGCGACTTGTTAGTGTTACAAGTTTGCAGGTGAGAATGGGGAGCAGGTGTGTTAAATCTGATGTTATTGCTCTCACTCTCTCATACTGGTCACTGAAAGTTTAACATGGTACCTCATGGCAAAGAACTCTTTAAGGATCTGAAAAAAATAATTGTTGCTCGACATAAAGTTGGCATAGGCTTTAAGAAGATTGCCAAGACCCTGAAACTGAGCTGCAGCGCGGTGGCCAAGACCATACAGTGATTTAACAGGACAGGTTCCACTCAGAACAGGCCTTGCCATGGTCAACCAAAGAAGTTGATTGCACGTGCTCAGCATCATATTCAGAGGTTGTCTTTGGGAAATAGACGAGTGCTGCCAGCATTGCTGCAGAGGTTGAAGGGGTTGGGTGTCAGCCTGTCAGAGCTCAGATCATACACCATACACTGCATCAAATTGGTCTGTATAGCTGTCGTCCCAGAAGGAAGCCTCTTCTAAAGATGGTGCACAAGAAAGCCTGCAAACAGTTTGCTGAAGACAAGCAGACTGAAGCCTCGTACACACGGCCGAGGAACTCGACGTGCCAAACACATCGAGTTCCTCGGCCAGTTCAGCACTGAAGCCGCCGAGGAGCTCGGCGGGACGAGAGCTCCCATAGAACAACGAGGAAATAGAGAACATGTTCTCTATTTCCTCGTCGAGCTCCTCGTCGGCTTCCTCGGCTGAAAGTGTACACACGACCAGTTTCCTCGGCAGAATTCAGCCAGAAACTCGGTCGGAAGCTGAATTCTGCCGAGGAAACTGGTCGTGTGTACGAGGCCTCAGGGTATGGATTACTGGAACCATGTCCAGTGGTCTTATGAGACCAAGATAAACTTATTTGGTTCAGATGGTGTCAAGCATGTGTGGTGGCAACCAGTTGAGGAGTACAAAGACAAGTGTATAAGTGACCAAGTCAGGGAAAATGCCCTAATAGATTGTTGTCACCCTAATGGGATTCACTATTGGAAATTGGTCACTCACCTCCTGTTCCAATGACAATTGCAAAAATATTAAAATACTAATCTCCTTATGCTCTGTTGCCAATAGTCATGAACAAAAATTGGGTTATACTCTCCATCCAGCAATACAAACATGGCACATGTTCTAACCCCTCTTCATTCTATACAAATTAAAACAATAATATGGCTATGAGTACACTTTCAGAAACCTTTTGGATACTAAACTTTAATGATGTGTTCATATCATTACAGCCACATTAATAGACACAAGATAGAATATAGCACATGCAATATATTGGGCCTTTTTTTAATCAAATATTGTTAGCATAATGCATATTTATAAATAATCTACTAGTAAAACATCTACAAAGAAAAATAAACAAAAAACCCCATTGGTTACAGTGTGTTTATTAATTTTAACACAAGATCTATGAGCAAAAGCCAGTTATAATAAGAAAAGCATTTCTTCCCGATGAAAGTGTGAGAAAAATGGCTAATCCATTAGGTTTACCAGTAAATACAATTCCCCATGCTGCATTCAGGCTCAGCTAACATTCTTACATCATCCTCTAAAAGAGTTTTTAAATTAAAGAACAGTGAACAAAATGGAAGAAGGAAATTGTACTTCAGCAAGTACATGGGAATCATCAACTACAACTTTTTATTAAATTTATTTTTGATATTTTGGCCAATTTTTGCTTTATCATAACTTTACTAATACTTTACACTAATAATTTATGTTTTATGTAACACTTTCAGGATCACAGTGCTGAACAAATTTAATGCAAAGTTCACTTTTTTTTATAATCTCCTGCTTCCTGTTTTTCAGTAAATACTGTGATGAGGGGATATTAAAAACAAAAAGGAAAACATATCTGTTATAGCTGGTTTAGTCACCTAACAATGAATACAAGATGGGCTAAGCAAGGGACATGTCATGCCTGAAAGGATGATAAGAAGACTGTTGGATGCTCATTTGCATGTGGCCAGTGGCCGCTTTCACTCTTGCTGTAAGACAAAATCTCCAAGTATAGACTAGTAGAAGAAAAAATTACAATATCCTTGCTTCGCCAGCAGTCATTTCACTTCACATCTTCCTGTCTTAATTGGTCAGTTGCTTAATTGTTATCTAAAGCCAAAACCTTTTTTAGTTTTGGACAGAGTAGAGAACAATTAAAACCCCTAACACATTGTCAAGTGTCCCATTTTTTTTAGATTTCCTTTTCCACATGTACTCAAACAAACAGAAGGTGAGAAGAGATCTCTGGAAAGTGATGGCAATCTTCTCTTTGAGAGCTGTGACTAGAACATGATCACATTTGACAAGTCATCTTGGAAGCTCAAGAGTCACCTGATACTTTGAGATGGTGATTATCAGTACAGGACCCCAGGCGTCACTCCACACAAACAGGAGTTTGGGGGTTCTCTACATCATATCAATTATACATATAGGGGTGTATTAGGCCACTAAAGGAGACGGTATGAAATACCATCAACCCTTAGCATAGAAAAGTTAGAGCGAACATGTTCAATAGAAAACGAAAAAAAAAGTGTAATGAAGGCCTACAGAACACATCCCAGCGCCAACACAGGATATAAGCTGATTAAAATGACCTAATAACAAAAAAAAAACGCAGATGACAGATGATCTGTATACTACGATAATGGGAGCAGCCGTTTAAAAAATAAAGACATGATAAAAAATGATCACAATTAAAAGAGCATAAATGCACAAATACAATCACAAACAGCGCTAGTAGTGACACTTCTGGTGTAGATGCCCAAGGCACCACTTCTACACTTCAAAAATTGCGTGAAGGAAATAAATCAGTAGAGGCAAAAGTTCCAAAAAGAGTGTGGTCCACTTTAAGAAAGGACAGACAGTAAGCACCTTCCACCCGAACTCCTCAAGAGACACCACGTGGGACAAAATAAGCCCCCTCTGGGGTACGCACTTACCAAAAAGTAAGTAATATAAGGCGATGTATATGTAACTCCAGACTGATAATAATCCTTCAAGCAGGGTAATCAAACACATCTGTGTGGAAGCTCCCAATTAAGCCAAAAAAAGACAAAAACAGTGCCATAGCATAATTCCGTTTTTAATGGATTAAAGATATTAATAGCCCACAGATGTAAAAAACCCCTTCAAACATTAAACGTACAATATAAATGATTAACAAGCGCATAGTCACCAACTCCTGTATGATAGGTGAAGCGTCGTACTGGTCCTGCTTCAGTCTCAGAGAGAGCGTCGTGAGTAGCTACTCACGACGCTCAGGAAGTGACGCTTGCGCTCCACCAGGGCCTCGGCTGGAACCAGAAGTTGTTAGTCTCTCTGAGACTGAAGCAGGACCAGTACGACGCTTCACCTATCATACAGGAGTTGGTGACTATGCGCTTGTTAATCATTTATATTGTACGTTTAATGTTTGAAGGGGTTTTTTACATCTGTGGGCTATTAATATCTTTAATCCATTAAAAACGGAATTATGCTATGGCACTGTTTTTGTCTTTTTTTGGCTTAATTGGGAGCTTCCACACAGATGTGTTTGATTACCCTGCTTGAAGGATTATTATCAGTCTGGAGTTACATATACATCGCCTTATATTACTTACTTTTTGGTAAGTGCGTACCCCAGAGGGGGCTTATTTTGTCCCACGTGGTGTCTCTTGAGGAGTTCGGGTGGAAGGTGCTTACTGTCTGTCCTTTCTTAAAGTGGACCACACTCTTTTTGGAACTTTTGCCTCTACTGATTTATTTCCTTCACGCAATTTTTGAAGTGTAGAAGTGGTGCCTTGGGCATTTACACCAGAACTGTCACTACTAGCGCTGTTTGTGATTGTATTATTTGTGCATTTATGCTCTTTTAATTGTGATCATTTTGAACATGTTCAATAATTTAGGACACGGCCTATAAGCAATTTGTACTTATGTCAAGCTCATAGTGATAGGAGTTGTAGTGACAACTAGTAGTTGTGTATAAGAGGCAATATAGCTCAGGTAATAGTAGTTGCATATAAGAAGCAATATAGCTTAGGTAATTATAGTTGCATATGAGAGGCAATATAGCTCAGGTAATAGTAGTTGCATATAAGAAGCAATATAGCTTAGGTAATTATAGTTGCATATGAGAGGCAATATAGCTCAGGTAATTTGGAGGTAGATGGCCCTTTAAGGCAGGCCTTGTGGTGGCCATTGGCATTACAGGTTACATTACAAGTAGCAAAAAAACAGCAGTTCTAATGTGTTTTTTCACTGCCATCTCCTTCCTTCTAATTAGAATCCACAAACATTATATATATTTTTTATTCTAACACGAATAAAAAAAAATTAAGAATAAAATGGCATTATTGCAATACTTTCTGTCACACCGTATTTGCGCAGCGGTCTTACAAGCGCACTTTTAAATAAAAAAATTAGACAACAGTAAAGTTAGCCCAATTTTTTTTTTTATATTGTGAAAGATAATGTTACGCCGAGTAAATTAATACCCAACATGTCACGCTTCAAAATTGCGTCCACTCGTGGAATGGCAACAAACTTTTTCCCTTTAAAATCTCCATAGGCGATGTTTAAAAAATCCTACAGGTTGCATGTTTTGAGTTACAGAGGAGGTCTAGGGCTAGAATTATTGCTCTCGCTCTACCAATCGCGGTGATACCTCACATGTGTGGTTTGAGTACCGTTTATATATGCTAGCGCTACTCACGTATGCATCCGCTTCTGCGCGCAAGCTTGGCGGGACGGGGTGTGTTTTTTGGCTCCTAACTTTTTAGCTGGCTCCTAGATTCCAAGCAAATTTGTCAACCCCTGCTTTAAGGTATTCCTTAGCAAACAGTCCTTAGTACAATAATATCTCTCAAATAGTATGTTGATATCCACAAGGCATAATAAGTAATAGCAATAGTATTAGATGGAACACAAGCAGCAGATTTTCCTATGGCACTATAAGTGACACAATAGCTACTTATCCGTTTGCAGGTTTAAGTGTAATAGCAGGGATTCCGTGGTGTAAGATGTTCGGCAAGGAAGGCCTCAAGGTTGTCCCCAGCAATGGCTCTCTGTTGCAGTAGATGTAACAACACTAAAGTAGTAGTTGTAGGCTGGAGCGGTGTTGCAGCATGGGGAGCGATGGCACCAATATCAGTAGCGTGGCCGAGCTACGGCTGACAATAATAGAACGTTGTCTGTGTATCAGGTGAATGTTTTTTTAGGCAGGAGACAGGTACCAGACAGCTGTAGTGCATTGGCAGTGATTTGAAAAGAAGCGCCATATACTGCGACACACTTCCACGCAGTCGCCGTAATGCGTTCTAGCGTGGAACACATTACAGATAGACGAGCGTCTGTTACAGCGATCATCACAGGGTTGGTCTCATAGCATATTTAGAACCATTTATACCGTTTTTTTTTTCCTTTGGGAGGGTGTTCTCTAGTCTAGAGATCCTTCAGTCTCGCAAGCCCCTGCATTTTAATCAGGCTTTTCTCCTGGCATCCCAGTGACCTGTGGGATCGCTGCTTGCCCTAATCTTCCCAGCAGGTTGATGCCTCACTACGTTGGTTCAAGTACAAATAAATTACCAGGTTACAGAGCTAGATCAACAATAAACATAATCTGTATGCTGAACTCACATTGTTCCCCATGATATAGTGCAGGGATATGCAATTAGCGGACCTCCAGATGTTGCAGAACTACAAATCCCATGAGGCATAGCAAGACTCTGACAGCCACAAGCATAACACTCAGAGGCAGAAGCATGGTGGGACTTGTAGTTTTGCAACAGCTGGAGGTCCGCTAATTGCATATCCCTGATATAGTGGTTTGATTGAAGATTGAGATGGTATCTGGGAAGAGGGGTTGTAGTTTAGGGGCAGATGATGATATGTAATGACATTGCTGCACATTAGACTTTAATTAGGTCATTAATTAATTATTAAGTCATTAACATGAAAAACTATCTCTTTATTCAACTTGACCACACCCCTTGTTGTAATTAGCCACGCACAATTTGCCAATATGCACATCACTGCTACTTCACCCTACGTAACTTTTCATTGGGTTGACCACCCTGCCTGTTTTCCTTTACATTTTTTATTATTTTGCTAATTTTCGGTCTCCGTTCACATGACCACCAGAAGAAATAGAGATGGTGAATCCCCCTAGTGGGGACAGCTATAAAAACCCACTAGAGGCTTTAATCATTTTCCACTCTATCCAAAATAGTAAAACAGTTTTTTTTTTTTAAAACCACCTTGTCCATTAAACTATGGCAAATTATTTTCACTACGCACAATGGTGCAGTTCTTTGCTAAAAAGGAAATTATAATAACTGATTCTTGAGGAAAAGGCCCTTCATTGATGTACAAATTCAGCAATGCAAATATATATTGTATGAAAAGTAAACTGTAAATATATAAATAGATTAACCCATAAATGGTAGCAACAGTTAACATTAACTTTGCCCACACTGGGCCTTTTAAGTACTTGCTGTAGGAGCTCCGAAGAGTAATTTCCACCCTCCCTTCCCACCCCTATTTATTTCCAGCCTATTTATAATATCTAGGTATCTGTGGATAATTCCACCACTTATATGTGACAGTACTTCAGCTGAGCAATTGGCAGCTCAGACACAAGTGATGCATTGTGGAAAGGTAGGGAAAATGTACAAGTTTTCCATTATACCAAGAAGTGCTAGGCCATGGAAGTAAGGTAGAAAGCGTAAATGCTTCTTAGGGTCCACAGGCCCAACTATTGTAAAGTACACATTAGCAATAATATAAGAGTAAGAAATACTTACATTTAAAAATGAAACTATGTAGATAGAATGTAAATAAGAATTTGCATAATGAATTTCTGAATGTAATTAATAATGTAGATAGATAATATTGATTGTGCAGCTTGTCAGTTTTGAAGATGTGTTTTGGAATTAGACCTGCTAACATGGTACTGTGCTTGTACACGGCAGATAATTATTAAAAATAGCAGCACTAATTATATATTTAGGGTATTCTTAGGGTCCCCAGGCCCAACTATTGTAAAGTACACATTAGCAATAATATAACACTAAAAAATACTTACATTAAAAACTAAAACTATGTAGATAGAATGTAAATAAGAATTTGCATAATGAATTGCTGGGTGTAATTAATAATGTAGATAGATAATATTGATAGTGCAGCTTGTCAGTTGTGAAGAAGTTTTTTGGAATTAGACCTGATAACATTGTACTGTGCTTGTACACAGCAGATAATTATTAAAAATAGCAGCATGATATATTTTTTAACAAAACATCCTGTTTTTTTATTTTTTTATTTATGATATTTTATGACAAATTCTCTTTAATGCGACACCAGGGGTCTGAAACGCCCCTAATGTCTCACCTGTCCTTAGTAGATGGAATGCAGATCATATTTCATCAGCTTCTGCCACAGCCATACAGGTTGGGGAATGTTAATGGAGTACCCAGAATTGACATTATACAAGTCACTTCCAGGCCCGCAAGAAAAAGGGTAGGAGAGTGGACAGAAGTTCAATCTGCTCAATTCTTTCTACCCAGTGGCAAATGCCATGCCTCTCCTGTCTGTCAATGGGTTCACGGTACACCTGGATTCATGGCACGGGCGTCATTACAAGGCGAGTTTGAAAGCAATCAGCCGACTGCACAGCCTCCAAATTGTTTCTATCTGACAGCTGGCAGTTGGCTTGTCACATTTACATGCTGTCACCAATGTACAGCATTCTTCAATGTGGTGGCAGCAAAAGAGTTAAAGCAAAAAATGGTCCCCTATGTGATAGCTACAGTATAAAGTTAATTGAAAAACAAAAGTGTAAAAGATTTACAAGGTACACCCATGCACTTAAAAATCCCACACCAAAAGAATTATGACCCCACCGCCCTTACTTGCAAAAACAATGCCTGCACTACACATGTTACTTATCAACACACACGCTGGAGTGGGAGTAATAATTCTGGGGCCATTATTCATGATTAACTCTAAACTGATGACCTGTGGACAATTTGGGGTACCGAAGTTTGTTACCATTTCAAGGTCACATGTAATTTTAAGGCTTGACATGTTTGGTAACTATTTTTATGCACTTTTGCGATTGATAAGCTATTGTGCAAATATCATGTGACTGAAAAAATAAATTGGAACTATCTCCAATTTATTCCACAGGGTCTCTGCTTTCAAAACATGTTTTCTGTTTTCTTTTGTTTTTGGGTGGGGGGGTTATTCTCCAGGGCCTCTGCTTTCAGAAAATATGTACATTTGGGGAGTTTTAGGTAATCTTTAGATCTAAAATGATAATTTTAACATATGAAAGAAAAGAAAAAAAAATGGCTTTAGCAATGGAAGAGTAACTACCAGCTAATGAATACAGGAATGCATGCAGCCTCATATACATGGTTTATTCCTTGTAGAGGTTGGGCATGTCTCATGCTGACACATTGCTTATAAGAACTGAGAGCACTGCTGCCATCAAAAGAACATTTAGAACTAATGCAATTTGTGTGTGATGTTAAACAGATGTACTAATATAACTTTTCAGATTCATCTGTTTGGTTGTCAGGAATGTAGCTGTAAATTTTCTCCATGTATCTGCTAAATTAACCCTTCCAATAAGTTTAACATTTAAGCAATGTCTGCTCTTTACAGCAGCAGACATAGTTTTAATATGGATGGTGTATTCTAAATGTAGCTGACGTCTCTATCATTTTCTTATATGCTTATGTTTTATATTATAAAATAATAAGTAATCAGAAATACTTTGAGTTGGATGAACTGTATTCACACACCAATCTCCACTCTCTTTTTACAGAATAATGACATAGTTTACTACAACGCCAAGGAGGATCACTATGATGTAAGTAACTAAATGTTTCCCTTTGTTTTCATCTTAAAGTTAACAGCTGTGTCAGCTGTTTTATACTTTTAAAAGCAAAAGTTTGCTATGCCCATTGTTAGCCAGAAAACCTTCTATGGCTACTTAAAGCAGAATTATACTCACTTTGGCTCCTTGGCTCCAAACATGCAGAAGCATCTCTCTTCTGCATTAAAAATCCTGCCTGTCTGCCCATTTTAATATATCATATATGAAGTTCCACTTTAGTAAATCAAACAGGGTCTGTCTTCTTGGAAAGCAGGGCTAAACTGTACCAATTGTCATCATTCTGCCCAATGTGAATGCCTCAGTGGCCATAAGGACAATCACAGTTAATGGTGAGACCGCAGCAGATGAACTTAGTGCTTCATAGAAGTCAGATCCCTCTAAGTAATACAGTTTTAAAGGGGGGGAGGGGTTAGCTAATAAACATGTAGTGTCTGATCTGTTTTACATTTACTTTTTCACATTTATTTTGGCTGATATATATTTTTTTTCTTTACATCTTATCCTTTAATTCAAAATATAAAATAAAGAAGACTAGTTACTAAACCATATGTTTGTGATATATGACCCTTCTCCCATACATGCTACCAACTCTTATATCCAGTATGCTTCTTTAAATCGGGTAAAGTTATTTTATTGTTCTACATGCAGAATAATGCTTAATACCGTTTTGGTAATCTGTTTTAGTTTCATAAATGATGAACTGAAGTCTGTTGCTGACCTAATTTATAATATAAACTTCAAAAGACTACCATACTTTACTAATGAGCATCTAGAGGCTATGGGTGTTTTTAAAAGTCATACATATTTTATTTACATAGCATCTATGCAAATCAACTCATAACAGAGGTATGCAAAAAAAACAATTTTAAAAACTATTTGTATATTAAGTGGACAAATAACAATCTCAATTCAATTTCAGGTAATAATCCTTTTTGTGAAAAAATACTTACTGTTTATAGAGACCCTGAAAACAAAATACAGTTGAAACTCGAAAAATTTGAATATTGTGCAAACGTTTATTTATTTCACTAATGAAAATGAAAAGATGAAACTAATATATGATATGGACTCATTACATGCAAAGAAAGATAGTTCAAGCCGTGATTTGCCATACTTGTGATGATTATGGCTTACAGCTCATGAAAACCCCAAATCTCAGAAAATTTGAATATTACATGCAATCAATAAAACAAGGATTACACATAGCACACAATCGGAAAAAACTATAAGCATGCATATGTACTCAGTGCTTGGTTTGGGCCCCTTTTGCAGCAATTACTGCCTCAATGCGGCATTGCCTGAAAGCTATCAGCATGTGGCAATGCTGAGGTGTTATGGAAGACCAGGATTCTTCAATAGGGACCTTTAGCTCTTCTGCATTGTTTGGTCTTATGTCTCTCATCTTTCTCTTGGCAATGCCCCATAGATTCTCAGGTCAGGCGAGTTTGCTGGACAATCAAGCACAGTAATCCCACATTCATTGAACCAGGTTTTAGTGTTTTTGGCAGTGTGGGCAGGTGCCAAGTCCTGCTGGAAAATAAAGTCAGCATCCCCATAGAGCTCATCTGCGGAAAGAAGCATGAAGTGCTCCAAAATCTATTTGTAGATGGCTGTGTTTACCCTGGACTTAATGAAGCACAGTGGACCAACACCAGTGAGATGACATGGCTCCCCAAATCAACATAGACTATGGAAGCTTCACACTGGACTTCAATTATCTTGCAGTGTGTGCCTCTCGATTCTTCCTCCATACTCTGGGTCATTGGTTTCCAAATGAGAGAAAAGAGGATTTTGAACCTCTGAGCAACAGACCAGGTCTGTTTTTCTTTAGCCCAGGTATGACGCTTCTGACGTTGTTTGTTGTTCAGGAGTGGCTTGACAAGAGGAATATGAAATTTAAAGCCCATATCCAGGATCCATCTGTGTGTGGTGGCTCTTGATGCACTGACTCCAGCCTCAGTCCACTCCTTGTGAAAGTCCCAACACTTTTGAATGGCCTTTTCCTGACAATCCTATCCAGGCTGCGGTCATCCCTGCTTCTTGTGCACCTTTTTCTTCCACACTTTTCCCTTCCATATAATTTTATTTTAATGTGCTTTGATACAGCACTTTGGAAACATCCAACTTCTTTTGCAATTACCTTTTGAGGCTTTCCCTCCTTATGAAGGGAGTCAATGATGGTTTTCTGCACAAATGTCAGGTCAGCAGTCTTTCCCATGATTGTGATTCCTACTGAACCAGACTGAGAGACCATTTAAAGGCTCAGGAACCCTTTGCAGGTTTTATGGCTTAATTAGCTGATTAGAGTGGAACACTTTGAGCCTAGAATATTGCACCTTTTCACTATATTCTAATTTTCTGAGATTGTGGATTTGGGCTATTCATGAGCTGTAAGCCATAATCATCACAATTATGAGAAATCACAGCTTGAACTATTTTTCTTTGCATGTAATGAGTCTATCTCATATATTAGGCTCACCCTTTAAGTTGTATTAGTGAAATAAATAAACTTTTGCACGATATTCAAATTTCTCAAGTTTCACCTGTATTTTTAAGTGTCTGCATTAGGAATTCAGCTTATGAAAAATAAAAAGTAGAAGTGTTTCTGTATAGTCAAGAGTTCTGTATAAACTGTACTTTTATTCTTTTTTCTTTGGCCATAGATGAAAATAATTTTGAATGATAATTCTTGGTAAAAGTCTTAGGCCCCATTTTCATCGGACATGTCTCCTGGGAGCTTTTGGTCTGATGTGTGTACACACCATCAGACCAAAATCCTGCGGACAGAGAATGTGGTGACGTATAAGACACCAACGTTCTCAAACACGGAAGTGCAATGCTTCCACGCATGCGTCAAATCAATTTGACGCATGCACGGGATTTCGGGACGCTGGTTACACGTCATAACCAAGGGACATGTCCGATTAGGTGTACTAACCATCGGACATGTCCGACGGACATGTTTCCAGCGGACAAGTTTCTTAGCTTGCTAAGTAACTTTTGTCCGCTGGAAACCTGTCCGCTAGGCCGTACACACAGTTTCAGCGGACATGTTCGGACCGTGTGTACGCAGCCTTAGGAAAATTTGTATGCAAATTCTCATAACATTCTAATATAATTTGACAAATTTGTTTGCTTTTAGCATTTGATTTTGGAATGAATGGACTTCCAATAAAAAACACATACACTATTAGAAATTGGTTGAGGGAAAATTTTAATCCTTCTCCTTCAAAAGTTATTGTCACTGCAGTCGAAAATGAACATCGATTTGGTCCACTAGTGGTTAGAAAAACAAAAAATGTTTTAGAACATTCTTTTTCCTAAGAATTTTCATTTCAAATTCTACCAATCTATGGCTTTCCTTCATTCCTTCCTCAAATCACTTGTTTTTGAGCTTCTCCAACATGCCTTAAAGGATTTAACTAGGAAGAATTTTCCACATGAAACAAGACATGAAAATCCTGTGACTTGTCAGACAGTGCTGACCAGCTGAAGCGCTATGAGACTCCTTTTTTACTTGGCAGTTTTCAGTGAGACAGTGGTGGTGATTTAATAAGCATAGCTTCACCTCATTTATTTACTAAGCTACGTGAAATTTCACATTTAAAGTGAAAATTCTCTTTTCTAAGTGAACAGCCTATACTGGCTTACTAAATATTGACCAAAAAATGTATTGGTGTTTGGTATGTTCTTTGGTTTGGTTGTTCTTTTTAGAAGTGGGAAATATTCTTAAATATTAGAACTGTGAAACAGATACTGTATTCTTTTTTTGTCCTGGCCTTTAGTTTGTTTCTCTTTGCATATTCTTTATAGTTGCATAAAGGTGCAAAGTTTATGAATTCATGCACACAATGGAGTATGAAATTTCCATATCTACACAATTAAAGGGGTTGTAAAGGTACATTTGTTTTCCTAAATAGCTTCCTTTACCTTAGTGCTGTCCTCCTTCACTTACCTCATCCTTCAATTTTGCTTTTAAATGTCCTTATTTCTTCTGAGAAATCCTCACTTTCTGTTCTTCTGTCTGTAACTCCACACAGTAATGCAAGGCTTTCTCCCTTGTGTGGCGTGTTGTGCTTGCCCCTCCCCTGGATACAGGAGAGCCAGAACGCCCACTAGCACACAGCTCCTTTCTCTATCTGCAATGTAGAGAGCGTCCTGACTCTCCTGTAGTCCAAAGGAGGGGGAGAGCACGACACTACACACCAGGGAGAAAGCCTTGCATTACTGTGTGGAGTTACAGACAGAAGAACAGGAAGTGGGAATTTCTCAGAAAACATAAGGACATTTAAAAGCAAAATCGAAGGATGAGGTAAGTGAAGGAGGACTGCACTAAGGTAAAGGAAGCTATTTAAGTAGACCTATGACCATGGTAAAGAGAGCAGATTTGTAGCCTTTTACACAACTTTGACTACTCAGAGACTTTAGCTCATGTTCAAAAATCTGAACTGATCTTGTCTTTTCATGTAGCATGGATAAATCAGTTAATAATTAGGCCATCTAACTCAGGTCAGATAGTATGTACTGTAATAATATGAATGTATGGCTGTATTAAAAAAAAAAAAAATCAAATACATTAATTCAATATCTGAGAAAACATTCATTTTTTCCAATGTAGAAGGCATACACCATCTAGATGTGCTTTTTTATAGAGTACCTAATCAAGTCTGCTGTCTTCTATTCATTTTATTTGTCTACACTTACAATAAATAGTAAATGTTCCTGGTGGTAACATTTTCTGAATTAGCTTTTTTTGCATAAGCAAGAACACTAGGTAGTCTAAACTACAAAGATATGGAATCATGGATCAATGCCAACACATATTGCTTTTTACTTTAAGAAACCTTGCCATCAAATTCTGACCCTGTCAATATCAAGAGTGGTTGGTAAATTATCCTGTTTTATTATTATTATTAAATCATGATTAACAATATATGTACTATTCACTAAAAATGTAAATGTATAATTTCCCTTTTAACCTCCCTGGCGGTATGATTCTTTCTGAAAAAAGGTGCTGAAAGCGGTACCATTATTTTGCATGGAAATTTGGCGTTTTAGATTGCAGGCCTGCAATTCTTAGGAATAACTCACCTAAATCTGTCCAAACCAGAGTCTCTAATAGACTATGACAAAGTTTGAAACACAAAATCATAAATTATAATATAATAAATAATAACAAATAATAATTTAATAATAACAATAGTTTTTATTCAATAAATTTTAACAAATAATATATTCAGATACTCTGATTTTTTGGGGGGTCAAACAGGGGTGCAAAATGATAATTCAATAAATGTCTCGGGTGTGGAAATCCTTAAAGCACGGTATGGCGCAAAGTCCAACATCACAGTCGAGACAACAGTAGCGCGTTTCTTTGCGAATTTTCCTTCCGCTGGCGTCGCGCTTGGAGCAGCAAACCACACACATCCGTGTGGGTGCTGCTTTTTTTGGAGTGGGTGGTGCATATTCCAAAAAATGTCGACCAGTTAGTCGCTCTGGATTTACAACCCCAGAAGCCCGTCGTCCAGAACGGTTTACCACCGTTGGTTTTTGGTTTTTGAGGAAAATTTGTTCAGCCACCTTCCACATAAAGTCCGCATGGACGATAGACCTGACATTTTTTTTTTTGAGCAGGATGAAAGAGTTCCAAAGACATTGCTCCAAAAGATGTCGGAAAATCTTTTTATAATATTTTTTTTGCTGCTTTCTCATTGCAGGGTAAAAAGTCATGGCCTGGTCAGCCCTGTCCACACCTCCCATCGTGTGGTTGTAGTCCAACACCACCTGTGGCTTTAGAACGTCTTTCCCACCTTTGGTATGGACCATGGCGGTCGAGGTGTTGTGGACCGTGCTCAAAAGGGAAACGTCCTTTTTGTCCCGCCACTTCAGAGCCAACATTTTCCCCTTTTGCCATGCAGCTACTTGTCCTTTCCCGAGCTTTTTGTTTGGAAATCCTGACGGCATGTCACGCCGGTTAGGCCTCACAGTCCCATAAGCGTCTGTCCTATTCAGAAGTAGGAACTCGTATAGTTCTGGGGACGTATAGAAATTGTCCGTAGTGATACAGTAGCCCTGGTTGAGCAAGGGCTCTATCAATGAAAGCACTGACGCGGTTGCCATCCCAAAATCACTGAATCTCGGGGAGAATTTGGTCCCTTTGCCAGTATAAAGTACTGAGTTCCAAATATATCCCGAGCTGGACTCACATAACATAAAGGATTTTATCCCAAAGCGAGCGCGCTTAGACGCAATGAATTGAATCCAGCTTAGGCGACCTTTGTAGGCCATGAGACTTTCGTCTATTGAAATGTCCCTCTCCGGTATGTAGGTCCGCTGGAAATTCTGCAGGACCATTTGGTAAATATCCCAAATTTTTTTAAGCTTTGGAGCTGGATGAGACCGTTCGTCAAATTCCTCATTATTTGCAAAGTGCAAATATTTCATTATTAGTGAAAACCGATATTCGGACATTACTGTTCCAAAAAAAGGTGTGGCCAATAATTTATTTGTGGTCCAGTACCACTTTTGGAGTGGTTTTCCCACCACTCCCTGCAAAATTAGGAGGCCAAGGAATTTCCATATATCCTCGCTGGTCACAGGCTCCCATTTTCTGCGTCTTGAAAATAACTGCTGGGTAGCAGATTGCTGTTCTTCATACCGATTGGTCTCCAAAACAATTTTGTCGATCACCTCATCGGTCAAAAATAGTTGGAGGTATTCTAAGGGATTGTCATCCTCTATGTCCACTTTTATTCCAGGTGATCCTGTAAACGGAAACCTAGGGGGCGCTACGTGCTCCGTAGCGCAATCAATTGCGCACCAGGTCCGCACGTCGCTGGGCACAGGTGCAGGATCGTCAACCACATCACTTTCTGCATCCGACGATGAACTTTCCCACGCGTCGCTGTCGCTCAGCTCCTCCGCAATGGATTCGGCATCGCTGTCGCTGTTTGGCAGCAAGTCGCATAATAAGTTTGATGCAGAGGCGCGCTTTGCCATTATTGCTGTGCAATATACAGACACTGATACAGTAATTCTGCAGACAGGGCACTGGAAAGCACTGGGGGGGGCAATCAAAGGTCACTGTATTTTTTTAAAATTTAATCCAATGATATCAGTGTGTTTTTACTGTGTTTTACTTTGTTTTACTTTTTATACGTTTGAATTTCCCGCCGCCCCCCCTCCTTCCGCCCCCTGCGTCGCGACGCTCGCAGGGAAGGGAATCAGGGGAACACACAGCATCGAGCGGACATCCGCCCGCCGTGCACTGCGAGGATTCAACGCTGGATCGCGGAGAAAAGGTAAGAAAACCTTTTTTCTGCATCGAGCGAGGCAAGCCCGTGTGTGACTCGGGGTGACCATTCGCAGCCTGAAAATCTCACCCCGAGTCACACACGGGAAGACCGCCAGGCAGGTTAAATGGTACAATGCAGAGTAACAGATTTTTGTTACAGAAATTTCTGTTAATTAACACAAGTTTTGGAAAGTGCTAGAAAACTTTAGTAAGACTTGAATTGTTTGTGTGCTTAATTACTTATTTAATTGTGTTCTAATGAACCATTTCTATATTTTAATTATTATTGAAACAGATGATGAAATGCACATATTTTTATTATCTCTGTAATATTTAATTAGTTCTTATTTAGCTGTAAAATGTAATAGAACAATTCTTGTCAGCCGTTGCAAATGGACTGTGATGTGACACCACACTTTGCCTGAGGAGGATCAGTACTCAGTTCCATGACTTACAAACTATAAATAATTGTGCAATTAAATTTATTAAACCTCCAGTTGTATTTTGAAGTAGATACCTGCAGAGATTTCTCATTAATATAAACATCATAATAATTAAACACAATTTAAATTAACTATCATGTATGCAGACAACTTGATACTAAACACATTAAAATAAATAAATATATAACAAAGTCCAGTTGTGACAAAACACACCTTAAGGTGGAGTTATTCCATTACTAATAAGCCCTGTACACATGATCGAATATCTGATGGAATCTAATCCGATGGATTTTTTTGTCAGATATCCGATGAAGCTGACTTTCATCAGTCTTGCCTACACACCATCGGTCAAAAATCAGACCGTGTTCAAACGTGGTGATGTAAAACACTATGACGTGCTGAGAAAAATGAAGTTCAATGCTTCCGAGCATGCGTCGACTTGATTCTGAGCATGCGTGGATTTTTGACCGATGGACTTCCACACAGACAATCGTTTTTTTATCCATAGGAAAAATTTAAAACACGTTCTATTCTTTTTCACTGATGGAAAACAAACCAATGGGGCCCACTATCATGCACTTTTGCCCCAACCACAGAAAAAGTAAAAGGGCATATATATATATATATATATATATATATATATATATATATATATATATATATATATATATATATATTTATATATATATATATATATATATATATATATTTATATATATATATATATATATATTTATATATATATATATATATATATATATATATATATATATATATATTTATATATATATATATATATATATATATATATATATATATATATATATATATATATATATATATACGAGTATAAGCCGACCCGAATATAAGCCAAAGCACCTAAATTTACCAAACAAAACTGGGAAAACGTATTGACTCGAGTATGAGGCCTTGTACACACGGCCAAGAAACTTGACGGGCAAAACACATCGTTTTGCTCGTCGAGTTCCTTGTGAAGCCACCGAGGGATCTCGGCGAGCCAAATTTTCCCATTGCCGTCGAGCAAAAAGAAGACATGCTTTATTTTTGGCCCGACGAGATCCTCTGCGGTTTCCTCTTTGAAAAGTGTACACACGACCGGTTTCCTCGGCAAAAAAAAAAAAAAACAGCAAGCTTCTTGCTGGTTTTTGCAGAGAAACTTGGCCGTGTGTACGAGGCCTAAGTCTAGGGTGTCCATCTGCATGCCTCACTGTGCCTCACTTTGCCTCACTGTGTCCATGTGCATGCGTCACTGTGCCCATGCCTCACTGTGCCCATGCCTCACTGTGACCATGCCTCACTGTGACCATGCCTCACTGTGTCCATCACTAGCCTGACGTTTAACATGGGAGTCTATGGAAGGGGTGCCCGGATTTTAAAAATCAGTGCTCATGTGTGCCAAGTTAAGGGTCCAGGGGATCTATGACCGGCTGGTAATGAGTCCCCAAAGTCACCGGAGAAATGACTGTATAACATGGGAGTCTATGGAAGGGGTGCCCAGCTTTGAAACATTGGTGCTCCCCGGCCGTAGATCCCCCGGACACCAAACTTTGAACACTTGTAGAGGAAGAGTGGGGCTATATGTGTGCCAAGTTTGGCCAAAGTCTGGGAGATCAAGCACAAAAAGGTGACTAGAGTATAAGCCGAGGGGGGCATTTTCAGCACACAAAAAATGTGCTGAAAAACTCGGCTTATATTCGAGCATATACGGTATATACTACTGAATGGCTTAGAGAATGGCCATATCTGTTTACTCTCTCCTAGAAGCCTAGTTTAGTCATTTACACACAAGGTCAGATTTATTAAAACTGTAGCACTTATAATCTGGTGCAGCTGTGCATGGTAGCCTATCAGCTTCATTTAAACTTTGACAATAAAACCCAGAAGCTGATTGTTTTTTTTTCTGCAGCGTTGCACCAAAGTTTGCATGCTCCAGTTTTAGTAAATCTCCTCCACCGTCTAGTAAATCTCCACCACAGTTTTAAGGAAAGAAATTTACTTGATTTCCCCATCAACACAGTCTTTGTTAATGGGGGAATCCCTCCCAATGCACTAATGTATTTTGACAGTGGAATTTTTCGCCCCCGTCAGAATAAAATTAGCCAGATTCAGGTAGATGGGCGTATCATCGACGGAGCATGCGCAGTGACGTGGACGTATGATCGCTTCCCTGTGCGCATGCTCACAACTACGCCGGCCTAACTTCCTGGGATACGCCGGCCCACCAGGTTACGCCGAGCACATAAATACGCCCAGACATGCGCCCGCCTGACGTAAAAGTACATCCTGCTTTTTTCCCCCCTGAGCAAGGTACTTTTGTTCTGCAATGCCTGCTAGAGTTTCCACCACGGACAAGAGGAAGAAGAACTTCTCGCCAGAGGAGAAGGCTGCCGTCATATCTGCCATTGATGTCTTTCTCCATGGTGCCCAGAGTCGGGATACCAGCCGGGCCAGGAAACAGGTCATCCTGGAGACCATTGCCAGTGCCCTTGGCAATGAGTCCCGGTCCGCCAAGGACATTAATTAATAAAATAACGACCTGAGGCGCAAGGTTGGGATAAGGTGGCCGCCATAAGGAAGCACCAGAGGGGCACGGGTGGCGGACCACCAAGTGATGTGACTTTGGGTATAGCTAAAACTATGTTACATGACCATTTTATACACACTATAAGGTTCAATTACTGAAGGCAAATAGGCTGCTCATTGTGCAAGGGAAGTTTCACATTGCAAGGAAATTTGCCCCTGAGTTATGTCTTGGAATAAATATTCTAAGACATGTTATGTTATGGAAAGTAGATGTTTCTCTGTAACAGACTAAAGCTGGCTATGAATATAAAATAGTATTGTTCCTGTCTGGCTTCTAAAATTCATGAGTCTAGCAGATGCCCACTAGCTTATTAGAAGAACCAATGGGCTAATTTAAAAACCTGTTTAGTTTTCTGCTGTTCCCCCTTTTCAACGATGAACAGCAGAAGCAATGTCTGGACCTGCGGTATTAATTTGATCAGTGATCTGTAGGCCTTTTAGGGCAATGTTTATTTAAACCATGTACACCCTAAGTAATAGAAGCAAGTGCCTTCTCCTAAATGTAGCATAAAATAGATCTTCTAACTCATATCCAGTGAAAATTGCTTCAGTCTGTTGGAATAGTTCTAAACATGGGCAGAAATCAGATAATAAAGTAAAAACAGGTAACACATTTAATTTTGTCAAAACATTGATTCTTTCATTTTGCTTATTCTAATTATGTTCTGCTTTTTAGGCTAATAACACACCAGTAAAATGTGTTCTACTGATTCAAAGCCTTCTATACAACACCTATTTTAATGTGCCACATTGTTAGAAAGAAATGTTGAGAAATGCACTTTTGACTTTCTGGAGATTGAAAGATCAACATTACTTTTAAGTACTTTTATGTCAAGTCTCTGTCACATGTGTCACTGTAAATGAAATAGCATTCACACCTAAGACATGTTATCACCATGAGATATGGCAATCCATTCTCAGCCTTACAGGAGTAGTTGGAGAAATTGATGTCTCTTCTAAGTTATAAATCAATGAGTTCAAATGGCAGCTTTTTTTTTTTTTTTTTTTTTTTGGTGAATTAAAAAAATTGTGTTTTTCTCAGGTTGTCATTTAAAAAATAAATATCAGTAGCAATTAAAAAATAGCTGGTAAGAAACATCACTTAAACTAGAATTAGACATATTTAAATGGGTCTTGCCAGACTTGCATATAATCACAGGGCGACTAATCACTGTGAATGCACTAATTTTAATGTACCAACGTCCCGGGAAAGTGACAATGAACAATTCATGGACTAATAAATTGGACTTTTGGCGGTACAGGTAGTTAATGTAAAAGATCTATAAATATTTATTTTGTAAAAAATGCATAAATATAAACTTGTATACATAATTTCATGAAACAGTATCAGCATATGATATCAGTGCATCTAACACAAAGTAAGAGATGAATTTGTACTTATACAGATACATTCATGGCATAAAAGAACATAGCGTCAAGAAGGTATAGAACTCTTAGGGGCAGATCCACAAAAGGATTACAGTAGGATTACGCCGGCGTATCTACTGATACGCCGGCGTAATTTTAACTTTCCCGCGTTGTATCTTTGTTTTGTATCCACAAAACAAGATACGACGGGATCTGGGATCGACCCGACAGGCGTACGTCTTAGTACGCCGTCGGATCTAAGCTGCAATTTTTCGGCGGCCGCTAGGTGGCGTTCCCGTTGAAATCCGCGTCGAGTATGTAAATTAGCTAGTTACGGCGATCCACGAACGTACGTCGGCCCGGCGCATTTTTTTACTTCGTTTTCGTTCGGCTTTTTCCGGTGTATAGTTAAAGGTGCTATATGGTGGCGTACTCAATGTTAAGTATGGCCGTCATTCCCGCGTACAATTTTGAATTTTTTATGTCGTTTGCGTAAGTCGTTCGCGAATAGGAATTTGCGTAGAATGACGTCACCGTCGTAAGCATTGGCTTGTTCCGGTTAAATTTCGAGCATGCGCACTGGGATACCCCCAGGGACGGCGCATGCGCAGTTAAAAAAAAACGTTGCTTACGTCGGGTCACAACGTATTTACATAAAACATGCCCCCATTACATCCATTTGAATTCCGTGCCCTTACTCGGCAAGAGATACACTACGCCGCCATAACTTATGGCGCAAATTCGTTGAGGATTCGAAACACAAAACAGTAAGTTACAGCGGCGTAGTGTATCTTAGATACGCTACGCCTGGCGCAATAATGCGCCGTTGTACGTGGATCTACCCCTTAGTGTTTGAAGCTGAATCCGATATGCATAATAGTAGATCTTGCATTTACTCTCGACATGTTTTGCGTACAGGACGCTTCATCAGGAGCATAAAAGTCTAATAACGGACATACATAACAAAAACAGAGAAACATCAAAAAGATGTCAATTAGTCAAACCAGTTTATACATAAAACATATAAAAATCACAAATAAAAGATTAAAAAGCTGTTAACATGTTGCTGCCCATGCAATGAACGGACCAACCCATACATCAAGTGCATAAAAATCCAGGTAAGACACCCAACAAATAAGTAGCCAATCACATACGAGGTACATATAGTGTGATCAGAAACAAGATTAGATTGTAGTTCATATAGGTATAGCCTTATTTACAAAAACACCCATTTTGGGCATCCAAACAAAAAATCCATACACAAGGGTTAAAACAAAAATAAATGATTAATTATTGAACTTATGGATCAATCGAATCTCCAAGAGTCGATCCAACCACTGATTGTGTGGTAAAGAGTGTACAACGCTTTTAAACTACCCAGCCTCCTGGGCATGTGGTAGGTACGCAAGGAGAGAAAAGACAATACCTCAGTAACGAGGAAAAAAACGTGACTCACCGTTGTGTCTAAAGGTACAAAGGTAGGACTATGGTACAGACTGTTGGTAAACAGTATATGTAAATGGGCATAAAAGCCCTAACTGGGATCCCACTGGCAGACCTTGGACTGAAGTAGACTCCAAATGGCAGATTGCCAATTGGCCAGACAGTAGAGGGGAGGTAACCACCTCAACAGCTACCGACAGAAAAATAAATCTGTCATTAAGTAGAACCAAGTCTGTAGAGAAAGCACAGGGAATTAAAGCGGAGTTCCAACCACAATTAGCATTTTTTAAATGTATGTCCTTTCATCCTGCGTTTTTATAATATAAATCTGGTCACTTACTATTTTACAATCCGCCGCCGATCCACATACATATTCAAAAAAGATAGTTTATAAAACTGTATCTACACCGTTGTCATTTTGCTTGTGGGCATTGTGAAGCCTACAGGCACTTACTTCCTGGAAGTCTTGGATGGGGAGTGATAATTGGACAGCGCACTGCATCCTGGGAAATGATGACACACATTTCCCAGGAGCATTAGAGGGAGATGATGTCAGAATCCTAGGTGGTTTCAAAGGCAGATTTCGTGGGACCGCATAGCAACAGGCATTTCCAGATGAGTAAAAACAAAAATTCTCTTTTTTTTTTTCTTTAGTCGTAAGCTACAGTTTAAAGCAAAATAGTTTTTTTTTTATGGAACCTCCACTTTAAGTTAGGGGGAAAAAAGGGAGATTTTCTTTATATAGATATGGTTGCCCCAGGCAGCCCATAAATCACAAGCCATAAGAGAGGTACCTGATCATAACAAAGTTGAAACAGCCAGGAAAAGAGACCAGCAAAAAAATGGAGGTCCAAAAAATATATATATATATAATAACAGTTAAATGCACTGATATCATATGCTGATACTGTTTCATGAAATTATGTATACAAGTTTATATTTATGCATTTTTTACTAAATACATATTTATAGACCTTTTACATTAACTACCTGTACCGCCAAAAGTCCAATTTATTAGTCATATAACTAGACATAGTTTGGTTTAAAAGTCTTTACTGTGGGGTAAACAAATACCTAATTTCAAAGCCTATTGTCTTTTTTGCCAAAGAAAATGTAGTTCTGTTTACCCATTTTTTTTATCCAGACACCCTCCCAGACACTACGCAAATCCTCACCATTTACTTTTTTCCAGCTTAGTCAATATGGACAGGATTGTGAGAGAAGAGAAGCAAACTGTTGAGAACAATAGCCAGATTCACGTATTGCGGCATATCTTTATGCCGGCGTAGCGCTTACCATTTGCACTACGCCGACGTAACATAGTGAGGCAAGTACTGTATTCACAAAGCACTTGCTCCCTAAGTTACGTCGGTGTAGCGCAAATGGCCTGGCGTAACCCCGCCTAATTCAAAGTAGGCATGTAGTGGGCGGGCTTCATTTAAATTAACCGTGACCCCAGGTAAATGAGGGCCGTTGGTACGGCACATGCGCGCGGATACTCAGAATCATGTCGCAAATACTCATTGCTTTTGACGTGACGCCCAGCCCCATTCACGTTTCTTACGCAAACAACGTAAAATACGTTATGGGCTGCGACATCTTTTTGGTGGTTTATCTTTACGCCGGAAAAACGCCTTACGTAAACAGCGTATCGGGCGTAAGTACGTTCGTGAATCGGCGTATCTAAGTCATTTGCATATTTGACGCGTAAATCCATGTACACGCCCCTAGCGGCCAGCGTAAATATGCACAGAAGATACAACGGCATAGGAGACTTACGCTGGTCGTATCTTAGCCAAATTTAAGCGTATCTGGTTTCCAGAATACGCTTAAATATACAACGGCGCGCATTCGGACCTTTTGAATCTGGCTACATGTATGCATTCTACTCCAATCTACAAGGCTCTATTTGTTAAAACCACAACCCTTTTCAATGCAGAAAAGCCTGGTTCACAGTACTGACTTCCCTTTACCAGTCTTAATGCTGATATTCATAGAATTACAAGTAGATAATACAAACTCAGATTAAGACACTTTTTTTAAATAAAAAAAGATGGTCCCTTACCTGTTCTTTGTAGGCTGTAGATTTGCAATAAGCCAGGAGTTTGTGATTCAGCAGGCCACTGGGGCACTGGGGCACATGGAATCTTGTCTTGATGGCTTTTCTTACTGTTCTTAAAGGAGTAATAAACCTTTCCTTTTATTGGTGGTGAAATGAATAAAATTAAGTTACCTTCATTTGTATATATATTCTTCAGCCTCAGATGCTGAGAGTCACTACTCCTGATTTTTTGAGCCAGCAACCTGTTTTATGTCATGGTTGTCTATTATCTTAATGTTATTCACATTTCTAATGCAACTTTTTTAATAATCAACTTATACTCATCCATGTTACATTTTAAAATGTGACTTAAGGATCTTGCACAGTTATTTTGTTAATTAGAAAGAAACAATGGGGTAGATTCACAAAGAATTTACGCCGGCGTATCCATAGATACGCCGGCGTATCCATAGATACGCCGCGTAAATTCAAATCTGCGCCAGCGTATCTACTTTCTGTATTCAGAAAGCTAGATACGCCGACTTTAGCCTAATATACGACTGTCATAATGTCTCTTATGCCGTCGTATCTTAGGGTGCATTCTGACGCTGGCCGCTAGGGGCGCATCCGTTGTTGTCGGCGTAGAATATGCTAATTTCCTAGATACGCCGATTCACAAACGTATGTGTGCCTGGCGTTCTTTTTTTACGTCGTTTGTGTTAAGGCTTTTTCGGCGTAACGTTGTTCCTGCTATTAGGAGGCGCAGCCAATGTTAAGTATTCTAAATGTGAATTTTTTACGTAGTTTGCGTAAGTCGTTTGCGAATAGGGCTGGACGTAATTTACGTTCGCGTCGAAACCAATACATCGTTGCGCCGCACTTGGAAGCAATGCACACTGGGATATGTACACGGACGGCGCAAACGTCAATCACGTCAGGTCATCATAAATTTACATAAAACACGCCCCCCCTTCCACATTTGAATTACGCGCGCTTACGCCTGCCCCTTTTATGCTATGCCGCCGCAACTTACGGAGAAAGTGCTTTGTGAATACAGCACCTGTAAGTTACGGCGGCGTAGCGTAAAGACGATACGCTGCGCCGCCGTATCATTGCGCGCCCCTACCCCAATGACATTTAATTAGGTGTGTTGTTTAATAAACGTTGTTGCCTTTTTGACTTTTACAGAAACTTATGGTCAGCAGTATAGAAATTACAGAAATGTAGTGTATTGCCATTGACTTTAATTATTTTTTAAATGTAAGCAGGTGATTCAGCTCTGTTTATACGGTAAATCTAAAATGTACTTTATAACCAAATGAAGTATTGTGGTTAGTTGGACTTGTATTTTTAAGACTATTTCCCAGATGGCAGCTGGTTTAATCTTGGAAAAAGCTGCTGAGGAGGATCTTGCATTGAACGTGTTATCACGATAATTGATTTTTCTCTTACTTAGATGTGGAGATGGTCACTTGAGACTGGTGGAGTATCTGCACTATGTAGCCTAGGCTCATCTGGCTTCTTTTGCCCAATTCTGTTAAACACTCATTTGTTCCAATTAACCTGCTGTGCTTGTGATTCTACACAGACAAAAACAATAGAATGAAATTAGCAATATATAGAAAATATTATTTTTCAAACCAAAGGGCAATTATCAATATATATATTTTTATATGGACTTTAAACTGAAGGACTTATGAATAAATGGTTGTGGAACAAATCATTTGATTCTCTATTATTTCTTATGGGGAAATTTGCTTTGATATACAAGTGCTTTGGATTACAAGCATGTTTCTGGAACAAATTATGCTTGTAATCCAAGGTTTTACTGTACTGTATATTTATAATGGAATCAGTATAATATACACATACCGGACACTTTATTAGGTACACCTGTTTAATTGGAATTTCTTACCTCATGTTTGTTTTTAAATTGTTGAATTGAATGGTTTTTTTTTAATAGATTTTGTATGGTGTTTTGTGACATACTAGTGCGGTTTTTCTTCTTTCTCCCCATATATGAGCTCATATATTCACCACTGCAGAGGCTGTGACAGTATTGTTGGATTTTATTACCCTGGGCTATACTTCTTGTCTGCCAAAACATGAAAGTGTGAGGCATATAGCTCTGGTGA
This sequence comes from Rana temporaria, assembly GCF_905171775.1. Classification (NCBI taxonomy): domain Eukaryota; kingdom Metazoa; phylum Chordata; class Amphibia; order Anura; family Ranidae; genus Rana; species Rana temporaria. Next base: position 133,918,036 of record NC_053491.1, read on the forward strand.
GTTTACATCTAAGGCCCCGTACACACGGTCGGTTTGGTCCGATGAGAATGAACCAAAGTTCATTTTCATCGGACCAAACCGACCGTGTGTATAGGCTATCGGTCTGTTTTCCTTCGGTCCAAAATTTTAAAACATGCTTTAAAACCGAACCGATGGACCGCTGCCCGATCGGACCAAACCGATGGTTGGTACAGAAAAGCATCGGTTCAAAACCCGCACATGCTCAGAATCAAGTCGACGCATGCTTGGAAGCATTGAACTTCGTTTTATTCAGCACGTCGTGTGTTTGACGTCACCGCGTTCTGACCCGATCGGATTTTGGACTGACGGTGTGTACACATATCAGGTCGTACGGCCACTTCAGAGGTGAACCGATGAAAACGGTCCGTCGGACCATTCTCATCGGTTTTGTCTAAACAGGTCTCATGGGGAGAGGTATATGGAGCACCAACGATGTGGTGTAAAGATCTTTTTTTCTATGAAAGACTCTATCTGTGAATAGTCACTGCGCATTTACTTACCTATGGACTTTGGATATAGTAGTTTTGTTCTTTTCTTTTCACTGGTTGATTTCAATAATGATCCCTGGTGTTTTTTGTATTTCACTGGTTATTTACAGCTATTATCTATGTGGGTTTTATACCCCTAGCATCCCCTTACCCTTAACCTCCCTGGCGGTATGATTCTTTCAGAAAAAACATGCTGAAAGCGGTACCATTATTTGCAAGGAAATTTGGCGTTTTATATTGTAGGTCTGTCATTTTTAGAAATAACTCACTTAAATCTGACCAAACAAGCTTCTAATAGGCATCCCGGGTATGACATTTTTTTAAAAACAAAATTATAAATTATAATATAATAAATAATTATAAATAATTATAACAAATAATAATATAATTATAATAAAAATTATTCAATAATGTAATCAAATCAAAATCACTGAAATTTGCTCAGTTGCAGAATTGTTGCTGTCATTATTTATTTTTTTTTATGACGAATTTCCCCACAAATCGCTATCGCACAATTCTGCAAGTGATTATAATTTATTATCGCTGTTTTTTAGCTGATCTAAAACTATTTTTGACATAAAGGGACACTTTTGGTTGCTATGGACAATCTACAGTTTGCAGGGAGAAAGAAACGTTTTTATTATATAAAATGACATGCATGACACAGGACAGACCACTAGGGACAAGGGGGGTGTGTTTTTTTTACATACAGTACTGTAATCTATAAGATTACAGTATACTGTATGTATAGTGTTTGTTTACTTTTTTGAATTTGGCGCCGTTCTCCGTCCCCGTGCGTCGTAACGTCGCAGGGAACGGAGATCGGCGTCACACGGAGGCACTGTGTGAATCGAGCGAGGTCCTGCTCGCTCACACAGCGCGGTGGCATCGCTGGATCCAGGGACAAGGTAAGTAAAACTCCCTGTACATCCAGCGAGGCGAGCCCGAGTCTGACTCGGGGTTACCGATCCTAGCCCAAAAATCTCACCCCGAGTCAGACTCGGGAACACCGCCCAGGAGGTTAACATCATGTAATATTTCTTATTTTTATTTTTGTTAATTCCTCTCACTTGACACATTTAGTTTTCTGTGGCACGGAAGTGAATGAGAGTGGTGAACATCTGTTGCACTCATTTACACCTGTTCAATTGCTTGGTAACACAAATTGCTAATCAGCCAATCACATGGCAGCAACTCATTGCATTGAAGCATATAGACATGTTGAAGACATTTTTTTTTCAAACCAAGCATCATAATGTGAAAGAAAGAAGATTTAAGTGACTTTGAACATAACATGGTTGTGGGCTGGTCTGTGTATAAAAAAAAAAAAAAACTGCACACAACCATCTTTAGGGTTTACAGAGAATGGTTCGAAAAAAGAGAAAATATCCAGTAAGCAGGGGTTGTGTGGACAAAAATGCCTTGTTGATGCCAGAATTCAGAGGAGAATGGACATGGTTTGAGATGATAGAAATCAAAAGTAACTCAAATAACCACTTGTTACAACCAAGGTATACAGAATACCATCTCTGAATGTACAACACATCAAACCTTGAAGCATATGGGCTACAGCAGCAGAAGACCACATCAGGTGCCACTCCTGTAAGCTAAGAACAGGATACTGAGGCCCAGATTCTCAAAGGAGATACGACGGCGTATCTCCAGATACGCCGTCGTATCTCTGAGTCTAAGCCATCGTATCTATGCGCCTGATTCTTAGAATCAGTTATGCATAGATTTTTATTACCGCACAAAGATACGCGCATCTACGTGAATCCGGGCCCGAGGCTACAGTTCACAAAGGCTCACCAAAATTGGACAAACGTTGCCTGGTCTGAAGAGTCTTGATTTTAGCTGTGACATTTAGATGGTGAGGTCAGAATTTTGTGTAAATAACATGAAAGCATGGATCCATCCTGCCTTGTATCAACAGTTCAGGCTGCTGGTGGTGGTGTAATGGTGTTGGGGATATTTTATGGGCATTTATCTTCATTGTGTAAAGAAGTGCTTAACCATTTGAATACCAGCCTGTAATACCCCTTTATTACCAGGCAATATTTCAGTTTTTTGCCACTGTAATAGTTTGACTGACAATGAATCCATAATGCAAAACTTTACCTAGATGAGTTTTATTTCATTTTGAGACAGATAGATCTTTCTAGACAGATAGAGATTTATTTTGATGGTATTTAATAACAGCAGTTTTTTTTGTACAAACCCCCAACAATGACCCTTTCTTGGAAAGGAGAGACTCCATTTGTTTTTCTCTTTTTTTGCCAGATTTTTAAGGAAATGAGGAAACATGCTAGTACTGAGTGGTTTAACCATGGAGCTTGAGAATTGTACATTAGGTACATTAATGTACAGCTCATACAAAGAGCAAGGAGAATGTTAATATAGTGGTCACGTATAGTGGCAGCATAGAGATGAAGGGGTTAATGTTAAGATGTGCAGGATAAAGGAGGTGAGGGGTTCATTTACAGGTCACTGTGGATAACACTGGAGATAGTATTAATGAAATGGAAGTCCGGAGGCTGCACTCACTGAAAAAAAAAAACTTTATTAGAAAAACTATATTAATACAGGTAAAAACATCCAAGAATAAGCAAAGGAGTAAGGTAACATGAGTATGCAGATGAGAGTTTTCACTTCACTGTCTTCATTTCCTGAACGTTTGTTCTGGGTCAATACCTAGGGCTCCATTCAGACTTTTCTAGTCTAGTGCAGAAATGCAAACATCTTAACATGCACAGCTTTAAGGTAGTTCATGCATTTGTTTTTGATGGCAATGCACCACATTGGACCAGAAAATGCACCTGCGCTATGTTTTCTGAATCAGTTCACCACAACACCCTGTAGTGTATTACCATGCATTGTGGGGTGCTACAATGCAGGTGTGTTCCTTTAGTGCATCAGGGAGCCATTAAAATAAAAATGTCAGTGCAAACATTAATACATGCAAAGTGTGCCAATGTGCACATTACTGCACTGCGAAGCCAGCCTGCTTTTACTGACTTCCCTTATATACATTTTTGTTAATTTGCGGCATGGCGGCGGGGGGGGGGGTAAATATCCTGCACACACACACACATATATATATATATATATATATATATATATATATATATATATATATATATATATATATATATATATATATATATATATATATATATATATGTGTGTGCAGGATATTTACCCCCCCCCCCCCCCCGCCGCCATGCCGCAAATTAACAAAAATGTTCAGACTGTATTCCTCGATCGGCTTGGCCCGAATCAGGAAGCCCGAAGGCCCACGATGGGCGTCAATTGTCTTGGACCCGAGCCAAATGCACGGAGTGTCTGATATCTGCTTCCTGAGCCAAATTAGATAAGAAGCGTTCGTACAAACTAAAGTAAATAATCTACACTCAGACTTGTGTCTCAGGGTGAAGACCGTTACTTCTGCTTTTTTATTGCAAGCCGTGTGTTTTTATATGGATTACAAGTGCATTCAAGAGCGCATGACCGAACACACGATCATGCTCATTAATATTCATTAATATGTAATATTATTCTTGTGACGTCCTGGCGTCTGGCATCTGTCTGGTTCTGTGGTTCTTAGGGACTTTCCCGCTGTCCTAAAATAGTTGTTTTTTGCAGACTGAGTTCCTGTTCTGATAAACCATGTGATGCATCTCTGAAATACAACATTATATTAGCAAAGGGGTAAATTATGCATTACGATTATATGTGATTATTCCTATAGCAATCAATAACCTATTTGCATACGTTATATATATATATATGATCATATGTGATATAAAGCATGTGTTTGTGCATTGAAATAGGCATTTCATTATCTTAGTTTGACTATTTTTATCACATCCACTACAGTATCATGCCATATGGAATGAAGCAGTCTGAAGATTGTTAACTGTGATTATTGTCTGTGATTTTTTTAATATGCAGCATGGCGGGGGGGGGGGTAAATGTCCTGCACTGGTCATGGTAACTCATGTATTAATGTCCTGCACAGGGGTCCAGAGGTGCAGGGTGCTGTGTAATGTAAAGGGGTGCAGGGTGCTGTGTAATGTAAATGGGTCCAGAAGTGCAGGGTGCTGTGTAATGTAAAGGGTTCCAGTGATGCAGGTTGCTGTGTAATGTAAAGGGGTCCAGGGTGCTGTGTAATGTAAAGAGGTGCAGGGTACTGTGTAATGTAAGGGGTTCAGTGGTGCAAGGTGCTGTGTAACCTAAAGGGGTCCAGTGATGCAGGGTGCTGTGTAATGTAAAGGGGTCCAGGGTGCTGTGTAATGTAAAGGGGTCCAGTGATGCAGGGTGCTGTGTAATGTAAAGGGGTTCAGTGGTGCAGGGTGCTGTGTAATGTAAAGGGGTGCAGTTGTGGAGAGGGAGTACACAGTAGTGATGAAGAGACATTGAGAGATGCAGGGGGCACAGTGGGGTGTTTTTACATTTTAACGTGGGGGGGCACTTTTAACCCCCGCTAGCGATTGAAGAAAGGGTTAAATGACTGTGTATCGCCACTGCCGAAGCGCCCCCCCCCCTCTGAAAAAATTCCAGAAGACGCCCATGCTGCCAGCAGCTTCCTTGGAGTGCATTAGCAGTGGTGAACTCACCGCTCACAAATCCGATGGTAAAATTGCGGCGTTTTACCACTATTTTACGGCCGATGCTTTGGGCAGCACCAGTGTGAAAGGGGTCTTAGGAGATATGTATTATCAGTTAAAATAACCATAGTCAAAAAAGTTTTTTTTTTTTTGTGTGTATTTTACTATAGTTATTAAAATGGTTCTGCAATGCTGGAACATTCATTTTTATAACATATTTGACAATTTCCTGAAACTGCCTTACACATATGCTGTTTACAATTGAACTTTCACTCTCATTAGCTGTTTCTTTCATTTCCAGATTGTTCAACTTTTGGTTATGATTGGTTGTGATCCATGTTACTTTAATTATCTCTTCTATTCTCTAGGATCCAATCTTCCTACTGCTTATTGATTTCTTTCTGCTCAATGCACACTGCTGCAATAATGCTGTTTTCTGATTTTTCAACTCCCCTCACAACAAATGTCATATGTGGCTCTGGATGGTTTGGAAGTAATTTTGTCACTCCAAATTGCCTTGCACTGTAGTTAGAAACTATTTGAGTTTTTATTTGTGTTTTGTTTGCCAGTTTCTCTCACCCTCTAGTGTGCACAGAATTGTCTGGAAAGTAAAACAGCTAATTTTAAACCAACTACTGACTGCTACCAACAAATGCCCACAGTTGTCAGGAAGTACCATTAAGTTTCCACTTCAAAATGAGCCATTAAGTCAAATTACCGTATGTCATTTGTTGTTCTTCATTAACTTAACCAGCACCCAGTACAAATTTAGAAAAAACTTCTAGTAGGATTGTAAAGCAATCACAATGTTCAGACAGACTAATACGATCTGAGACATTATATGCCCAAGAGTCTAATATCTTTTAATGGAAAAAACAGTTCACAGCAGAAAAAATATCAAATCACCAACACATTTCAGGAGTCAAAAACACTACCCCTTATGTGGGGCTAATAGAGACTATATATATATATATAGTACAGACCAAAAGTTTGGACACACCTTCTCATTCAAATAGTTTTCTTTATTTTCATGACTATGAAAATTGTAGATTCACACTGAAGGCATCAAAACTATGAATTAACACATGTGGAATTATACATAACAAAAACGTGTGAAACAACTGAAAATATATTTCATATTCTAGGTTCTTCAAAGTAGCCACATTTTGCTTTGATTACTGCTTTGCACACTCTTGGCATTCTCTTGATGAGCTTCAAGAGGTAGTCACCTGGCGTAGCACCCATCACTCTCCTTCTTGGTCAAATAGCCCTTACACAGCCTGGAGGTGTGTTTGGGGTCATTGTCCTGTTGAAAAATAAATGATGGTCCAACGCAAACCGGATGGAATAGCATGCCGCTGCAAGATGCTGTGGTAGCCATGCTGGTTCAGTATGCCTTCAATTTTGATTAAATCCCCAACAGTGTCACCAGCAAAGCACCCCCACACCATCACACCACCTCCTCCATGCTTCACGGTGGGAACCAGGCATGTAGAGTGCATCCGTTCACCTTTTCTGCGTCGCACAAAGACACAGGGGATGGAACCAAAGATCTCAAGTTTGGACTCATCAGACCAAAGCACAGATTTCCACTGGTCTAATGTCCATTTCTTGTGTTCTTTAGCCCAAACAAGTCTCTTCTGCTTGTTGCCTTTCTTTAGCAGTGGTTTCCTAGCAGATATTCTGCCATGAAGGCCTGATTCACACAGTCTCCTCTTAACAGTTCTAGAGATGTGTCTGCTGCAAAAGGTGGCTACTTTGAACAACCTAGAATATGAAATATATTTTCAGTTGTTTCACACTTTTTTGTTATGTATAATTCCACATGTGTTAATTCATAGTTTTGATGCCTTCAGTGTGAATCTTCAATTTTCATAGTCATGAAAATAAAGACAACTCTTTGAATAAGAAGGTGTGTCCAAACTTTTGGTCTGTACTGTATATATATATATATATATATATATATATATATATATATATATATATATATATATATATATATATATATATATATATATATATATACATAAAAGTATAGATATCTAGATAACTTCCATTTACATGTATTATACTTGAAAGCCATATGTTTAATTAAAACCTAAAAGGTATTTGGAATACAAATATATATATATATATATATATATATATATATATATATATACAGTGGGGATCGAAAGTTTGGGCACCCCCAGGTAAAAATTTGTATTAATGTGCATAACGAAGCCAAGGAAAGATGGAAAAAATCTCCAAAAGGCATCAAATTACAGATTAGACATTCATATAATATGTCAAAAAAAGTTAGATTTTATTTCCATAACTTACACTTTCAAAATTACAGAAAACAAAAAAAATGGCGTCTGCAAAAGTTTGGGCACCCTGCAGAATTTATAGCATCCACTGCCCCCTTTGCAAAGCTGAGACCTGCCAGTGTCATGGATTGTTCTTAATCATCGTCTGGGAAGACCAGGTGATGTCAATCTCAAAGGTTTTAATGCCCAGACTCATCTGACTTTGCCCCAACAATCAGCACCATGGGTTCTTCTAAGCAGTTGTCTAGAAAACTGAAACTGAAAATAGTTGACACTCACAAAACTGGAGAAGGCTATAAGAAGATAGCAAAGCGTTTTCAGATGTCAATATCCTCTGTTTGGAATGTAATTAAAAAATGGCAGTCATCAGGAACAGTGGAAGTTAAAGCAAGATCTGGAAGACCAAGAAAAATATCAGACAGAACAGCTTGCAGGATTGTGAGAAAAGCAATTCAAAACCCACGTTTGACTGCACAATCCCTCCAGAAAGATCTGGCACACTGGAGTTGTGGTACACTATTCCACTATAAAGAGATACTTGTACAAATATGGTCTTCATGGAAGAGTCATCAGAAGAAAACTTCTTCTACGTCCTCACCACAAAAATCAGCGTTTGAACTTTGCAAATGAACATATACAAGCCTGATGCATTTTGGAAACAAGTTCTGTGGATCGATGAGGTTAAAATAGAACTTTTTGGCCAGAATGAGCAAAGGTACGTTTGGAGAAGGACACAGAATTTAATGAAAAGAACCTCTGTCCAACTGTTTAGCATGGGGGTATATCAATCATGCTTTGGGGTTGTATTGCAGCCAGTGGCACAGGGAACATTTCACGAGTAGAAGGAAAATGGATTCAATAAAATTTCAGCAAATTTTGGATGGTAACTTGATGCCATCTGTGAAAAAGCTGAAGTTAAAGAGAGGATGGCTTCTACAAATGGATAATGATCCTAAACACACCTCAAAATACACGGGGGATTACATCAAGAGGCGTAAACTGAAGGTTTTGCCATGGCCTTCACAATCTCCTGACCTCAACATAATTGAAAATCTATGGATAGACCTTAAAAGAGCAGTGCGTGTCAGACAGCCCAGAGATCTCAAAGAACTGGAAGACTTTTGTAAGGAAGAATGGGCAAAGATACCTCAAACAAGAATTGAAAGACTCTTGGCTGGCTACAAAAAGTGTTTACAAGCTGTGATACTTGCCAAAGGGGGCAGTACAAAATATTAACTCTGCAGGGTGCCCAAATTTTTGCAGACACCATTTTTTTGTTTCCTGTAATTTTGAAAGTGTAAATGATGGAAATAAAATCTAACTTTTTTGACATATTATAAGAATATCAAATCTGTAATTTGATGCCTTTTGGTGATTTTTCCATTTTTTCTTGGCTTCGTTATGCACATTAATACAAATTTTTACCTGGGGTGCCCAAACTTTCGATCCCCACTGTATATATAAAAATACATAAATAAAACAATTATAATAAATGTAATAATAATAATATAATACCAAGCAACATTCACTATAATTCTAATTAAAAACAAAAAACAGCACAGTCAGCCCCTACACTGCCAAGCAAATGTAAACTACAGTTATGGGGGAATGAAACATTAAGTACATGATAGGAATTAATCATGGGAGTTTAAAGTGGATCAATAGAAAACTGGTAATGCAAACTATAAATACATGAAAGAAAAATACCATCATAATGTTGCAACAGAGTGTGCCATGTATGATAACATTAGCAAGACATGACATCAGTATAAACCAAAACAAGTAGTGTAGGGAACTAATGATGCTCACTTGTAAAGTGTCATAACATACATAATTTTCAGATACACTAACTTTTAATAAGTTAATTTAAAAGCAACATATCTGGTATTCCCTGTGTAAAGGGCAGCACCAACATGTTTGTAATTCTGCACCAACGTATTCCAATGGTTTAAAATTAGTTTTCCATCCTCCACCTTTGTCATATTTTTCCTTCCTGACCCACTAAAGGCAGACCATTAATTCAACCGCCCATCCTCCATGCATAGGACACTTTTCATCCCATGAAACTTTAGTACTGTTTCTGTAAACTGAGGAATGGGGTGGAAAGAGCGGGCATAGTTGGCACTCTTGGCAGGCCAAGCACTTGTATTAATGAGGAAGTAAACCCTGATGGCTTTATTTCCTCTGTTGATCCCTGCAAAGTAAAAGCATAATTGACTAATATGCATCGCATACTAGCCCATTATGTGGCGGCACTTACCTGCACGCGAAGCCCACAGTGTCCCCACTGGTGGTCACATCCATCTTCATCCCTCTTCCTTCTGGGGCTGGTCATGGCACAGTTTTTTTTAGAAAAGGCACAAGCATGTCGTTTCTTCAGTGTGCATGCAACAATCACGTTGCCACAAGCATATATGGTAAATATCTCCTAAACCATGTAGGTTTAGGAGATATTTCAAGTACCTACAGATAAACCTTATTATAATCTTACCTGTAGGTAAAAGTAATGTAACTGGGTTTACAACCACTTTAATCCCCACAGAGCTGGGACAGAGGATTTCAACTAAGACAGCTGGTATCAGCACAAGGGAGATTTCTCATTAAAGGCAATTACTGTTCCTTTTGCTGATTAAAAACAAAACAAAGCGAATGCCTTGTAAACACAAACGGTTTTCCAGATGGTAAAAAGTCAAACGGGAAAACCCGAACCTGCTCGGTAGCTTTTTCCCCCTACACACGGCCAGGGGTACAAGGCAGGAAAACTGCCATGAGAGCTTTGGTCAGGAAACCCGGCTGTGTGTGTGCTCCACCGCAGGTTTTCCCCATAGGTAAACTCCCGGCTTAAAAAACGCCCGGAATCCCGGCGGGAAAAATGAGAACATGTTCTCATTTTTCCCGCCGGGATTCCCGGCAGTTTTCCCGACATGGAAAACTGCGACGGAGCATACACACATCCGGTTTTCCTGGCCAAAAGCTGTCATGGCAGTTTTCCCGACAGGAAAACCGGTCATGTGTACGAGGCATTAGGCTTTAAGTGTCCCACCATATTAAACCAGAGTTACAATTTTATTAATATCTAAACCTTTTAAGCTGATAATCATTAGTTCTTTGCACTGCTTGTTATGGTTTATATTGATGTTATGTCTTGATAAATTTAATATATGTCACACATTATTGCAACATTATAATGGTATTATTCTTTCATGTATTTATTGTCTGTGTTATTAGTTCTCAATTGATAACGTGTTAACATCTCTTGACTATCTTGTGTTTAAGGTTTTGTTTACTTCTCATCATTTACTGTTTGTTTGCTTGGCCGTGTTTTTCAATAATATGACAAAGGCTGGATGTGCTGTTGTTTTCAATGATAAATCTCAGTGAACTTGTGGGAATTCTGAGATTTATATCTGGGTTCTATGTTACTTATTGTATGTGTATTTATTTCCAGTACGCTCTAGGTTCATCTTGTGTTAAGATTCATGTTTATTATTTATATGGCTTCTAAGTATAACTATTCAAAAAGTTTCTGCATGTTTTTATATTTAATAGAGCTAAAACAAATGTGTGGGAACTTTTTGACGAGCCCTCAAATAAAAACTTATATGTATTTGTCTATTTTATACCGGGGGGGGGGGGTGGATTTGTTCGAACCCTGAAATGTGTTAGCTAATAACTGATTTTATCATTATAAGAAATTGGACATTTGATTGGTACTCTTATTAGTCTGCCTCTATGTGGATTCTCAATTCTGGGTGACATGGGTTCCTACTTTGTGAAGCGCTGCTGAACCTGAGATATTGGGTGCAAGTGATAATTTGACATACCTACAGAAAATGTGTATTGAGCGCCTCACTTTCACCTAATTTTGGATGTGCATCTAAATGATCTTTTTTTTTTTTTTGCTCATTTGAAAAGTCTTCTGCTACCTTCTTATTGACAAAGTAGAAGCACTGTAAATGTGATATCCTACCTGGGATTAGGGGCACCTCCTCCCATTGTTTATCACTCCTCACTGTGGCTCAGACAGATGGCAGTGTAAGGAGAGGTTGTTACTACTTTTAGGGAAAGTGTGGTGGGATAGAGTACGAAAGACTGGAAGTTAGGCAACTTACAGCGGCGTGTTCTTCTGTGTCCCCAGCAGGACGTCAGTCATTATATTACCTTGATTGATAATAAGAACAGCTACATTTTTTTTCAATTATAATTATAGAGATAGAACAACACTACAATGAGTAGAAGTTCAGACTGTTGTCACTAATGCCTTCAGATGGACAGTGTACTTTGAGATTGTCATATGATCATTGTGTGATAAATCTAATTACTAAAACAGTTTTTGTGTGGTGATTGTATAGTGTTATTGTACATAGTTTTCACATCACATCACATATTTCCAGCTGTGATTCTCTTTATAGTGAATTAAATGTTGGGAAAAATCGCCCTCATATACTAAAACTATCAGGAAGAGGAAATGTTAAAGGCAGGAGAATGGCAAAGACTGTCAGCCTTGCAGTAGGCAGAGGCAAGAGGTAGGGACAAGCTCCAACCACAGGTTCAAGGGTGAGCCAGTGTGAGAAGTTTGGGGCTGATGCTGCATGTGTATTCTTGCCTATTACTCTAGTTGCCTCTCCCACCTTCATTTTCCAAAGCCTCCTGCCACTTGCCAGTCCCAACTGCTCCGATTACTATCTTAGAATTCCCAGCACAATTGTTGCATTACCTCACACTATTTCTGCTGAATTAGTGGAAATTCATTTTGCAAAGTAAACTGGCATTACTTTACTAAATCAGCCACAGTGCATTCATTTTGATCATACTGGATGATAAAATCTTGGGTAGCAGTACTCTACTCTGAGTGGATAGCTCTCAAGTCATATTTAATAAAGCATAGCTACTTGAAGGAGCTCTACAGTCAAGCATACACTTTAATTTATGTCATTGGCATTGCAATCATAAAATACAATCCACTATGAGCTTATTGAAACATCTCTGTGTTCACTTTGCAGCTTTTTCTTTTGGGTTCCTTTCTATTTCTAAGGATTACATGTCCTATGGTACTTTGCTGCCAGCCAAACAGTGATTTCTGTACTGATTCCATCTCCTGAACTCTCCCTCTTAGCAGCTACATAGTTCAGAAAGCAGGCTCTATGAAATGTGTTGCACAGCAGTGCATAGTCACAGAATTCAAGGAAGTAAATATGTAGGATTCTTCAAAAAGTAAGTTTACAAACTTCAAGATCATGTAGATTGACAGGATTAGGCAAGACATTCTATAAATACAATGAATGAAATGAAAACAAAATGAATATAAGATGAATATAAGGGCGCAAATTCTCAAAGGAGATACGACGGCCTATCTCCAGATACGCCGTCGTATCTCTGAGTCTGAGCCGTCGTATTTATGCGCCTGATTCTTAGAATCAGTTGCGCATAGATTTCTATTAGATCCGACCGGCGTAAGTCTCTTACGCCGTCTGATCTTAACTGCATATTTACGCTGGCCGCTAGGGGCGTGTACGCTGATTTACGCCTAGAAATATGTAAATCAGCAAGATACGTGAATTCACGAACGTACACCCGGCCGACGCAGTACAGATATGCCGTTTACGTTAGGCTTTTCCCGGCGTAAAGTTACCCCTGCTATATGCGGCGTACCAATGTTAAGTATGGACGTCGTTCCCGCGTCGAATTTTGAATAATTTACGTTGTTTGCGTAAGTCGTTCGCGAATAGGGCTGGGCGTCATTTACGTTCACGCCGAAAGCATTGGCTTCTTGCGGGTTAATTTGGAGCATGCGCACTGGGATACTTTTACGGACGGCGCATGCGCCGTTCGTAAAAAGCGTCATTTACGTGGGGTCACATACAATTTAAATAACACACGCCCACATCTACCACATTTGAATTAGGCGGGCTTACACTGGCCTATTTACGCTACGCCACCGCAACTTTCTTTTGAGAATACAGCACTTGCCTGTAAAAGTTGCGCCGCACAAAGATACGCGCATCTACGTGAATCCGGGCCACGATCCTAATTTTTACCATAGATACACTTTTTAACAATAGTTTGCTGTGCAAAACCGACAAATCTTAGATGTACTATAATTTCTGTTCCTGTGTGGCTCAGTATTTATCTTATGCACTCTGATTATGAGTATAAAACAAATTATGTTAAATGCCATTTGGTGGAGTGGCATGATTTGAGATCACATTTTTCTCGCAAGAAGTCATTCTCACGGTGGTGTTTGTTCATCCTGCTCGTGGGGTCCACCTTGATCCCTTTATTACTACTTGGGACTGTATCTATTTATTGTATCTACTCCCATTTAATCCTTTATTTGGGGTTCAGAGACTTTATTATTTTATTAAGTACTGGCACCCTGTTGCTGGTCTATTCCATTGGCACAGTTTTTTTTTTTTTTTATTGCTGCCTTTGATCTTTATTGATGTTATTATTTTTATTTGTTTAGCACAGTCTTTTTTGTTATTTGATTTGAGATCAGCTGGATCTTGGAGAGCATAAAGAGATCATTTAAACTGGAAGCCCAAAGGAATGGTAACATGTAAATGAAGTAAGATGACAGTTTGGAGGTTCCACCTTTAATTATCCCACCCTCTCTAGTTAGTGGTTAGGAGGTCAGTAGTTCTACCATTTTATGGTATGATCAATGAAAACACTGAACAATCATTCATTACATACTGTAAGTTGCAGTAACAAGCCTTTCACATGCTCCTTTACTCAGTGCAGTTAATATAGATGAAAATGCTTAGTAACCTTGCATATGGCATAGTTACGATATGATGTTCAGAATTTTCAGAATACTCGGTTACCATGTGATAAATCTCATACCTATAATATCATCTTTCTCTTGTCGTCTGTGTAAAGTAAGTATATAATCCAATAAGTAAGAGCTGACTGAATAGATGAAAAATAAATCCTAAAACCATCATCCTATGGGAATTGTCTCTGTCATTTTTATGGAATCTCAGTGTGTGCCTCACAAGAGAAATTGGTTACAGTTTTATTTTAATTGTTTTCACTATAGCTGAGGATTATATTTTCGGAAAATGTTCAAGCTTGCTATAAAACAGGACAATCTGTTATAAAAACATAGCAATCAGATGATTTATCCTGTAACATTTTGCCTGCTAGATGTATATCTCTGACAATAGCATAAAACATTTCAGTTTTCTTTTATACTCTCCAAAACTTAGTAACAACTTGCCGACCGCCCACTGCAGATTTACTGCGGCAGGTCGGCAGAGGGGTCCAATCAGCAGATCCACCGGCCATTCGCGATCGTTCCCAAGCGAGGCAGAATGGCAATCTGCCTATGTAAACAAGGTAGATTGCATTTCTGATAGGGACGAAGATGCATGCCCTGTGCTCCTACTAAGCAGGAACATGGATCTCTGTCTTAATCCAGTCAGACAATCCCCTATACAGTTAGCAAGTACCCTCTAGAGACACACTTAACCCTTTGATCACTCCTGATGTTAACCTCTTCCCTGCCCGTGTCATTAGTACAGTAACAGTGCATATTTTTAGCACTGATCACTGTAATAATGTCACTGGTTCCCAAAATAGTGTCAGTTAGGTGTCTGATTTGTCCGCTGCAATGTCACAGTCCCGCTAAAAATTGCTGATCACCGCCATTACTAGTAAAAAAATAAATAAATAAAAATGCCATAAAAATATCTCATAGTTTGTAGACATGATAACTTTTGTGCAAACCAATAAAAATGTTTTTTATTGGGATTTTTTTTACCAAAAATATGTAACATAATACAGTACACATTGGCCTAAATTGATGAAGAAATTAATGTTTTTTTTTAAAAAAAATATTTGATGGCTTTTATATCAGAAAGTAAAAAAATATATATATTTTTTTCAAAATTGTTAATCTTATTTTGTTTATAGCACAAAAAATAAAAACTGCAGAGTTAATCAAATGCCACCAAAAGCAATCTCTATTTGTGGGAACAAAATTACCTACCGTATATACTCAAGTATAAGCTGACCCAAGTATAAGCTGAGGTACCTAATTTTACCCCAAAAAACTGGGAAAACTTATTGACTTGAGTATAAACCTAGGGTGAAAATGCAGCAGCCACTGTAAGCATAAAAGAGGGTCAACAATGCCCATTTGCATGCCTCACTGTGCCCATTGCAGCCTCATTGTGCCCATTGCAGCTTCACTGTGCCTAACCTCACTGTGCCCATTGCCACCTCACTGACTGTTCCCACTGCCACCTCACTGTGCCCAACCTCACTGTGCCCATTGCCACCTCATTGTGCCCATTGCCACTGTGCCCATTACCACCTTGCTGTGCCCATTGCCACCTCATTGTGCCCAACCTCACTGTGCCCATTGCCACCTCATTGTGCGCATTGCCACTGTGCCCATTACCACTTCGCTGTGCCCATTGCCACTGTGCCCATTGCAGCCTCCCTGTGCCTGAGTCAGTGTACCGGAAATTTTTGACAGGCTGCAGGGATCCATTCATTGTTTAATAGTCATGGTCTCCTCCTGGTCCCGTTCCGTAATAGGTGTTTCTCAGCAGCCTATCACGGACGTCTTCTCATTCTCGGACTCGGTTTCCCAGTAGACACTGTGTTCAGTGTTCCGCCTATTACGGACGTTCTCTTGTCCGAGGATGAAAAGACACCCATGATTGACGGAACACTGAACACAGTGTCTGCTGGGAAACGCCTATCATGGAAGTGACCAGGGGGAAGCCGTGACTTTTAAACAATGGACGCTCACAGCCCTTCAGGTACACTGACTCGAGTATAAGCCGAGGAGGTATTTTTCAGCCCTAAAAAAGGGCTGATAAAACTCGGCTTATACTCGAGTATGTATGGTACATTTTATTTTGGTACAGCGTCACATGACCGCACAATTGTCAGGTAAAATAACACAGTGCCGTAACGCAAAAAAAATGGCTTGTTCATTGATGGGGTAAAACCTTCTGAAGTTCTGATTTTACTGCACACTGTTAGCTCAGGGAGTTGTATTTCCTTAACCACCTTAACCCAGATCAATTTTTAGCTTTCAGCGCTGTTGCACTTTGAATGACAATTGCGCGGTCATGAAATGAAGAAGCTCTCGCGCTATTGGTGCTATAAACCTAGGGGGTACTGCTGCGGTACATATATATAAACAATTATTTGAATATCTATTGTAGCAGAAAGTAAAAAATCTTGTTTTATTTTATTTTTTGCAAAATTATCATTCTTTTTTTTGTCTGGGTACAACATTGCACGACTGCGCAATTGTCAGTATCACAAAAAATGGCCTGGTCATTAAGGGGGTAAATCCTCAGGGGCTGAAGTGGTTAATTTATCATGGTGAGGTTTTGAATAATATATATATATTTTTTACTTTGGCAAGTATGACAAAGGGTATATTAAAGCAGAACTGTACTTACTTTCTTTCTAGCATTGCATCTCAGAGCTCCCCGCTGGCCACTGACATTTTTGACCACTCTGCTTCCAGGTACCAATCTTTGGCCATTTGCGTGGGAGTTCATGCATCTTTGCATTGCCAAGATGAGATCATGCGTGGGAGTTCATACACCTCAACATTAGCTAAAACTGTACACTGAGCTGTGCAAGCACAGCTCTGTGTATGGGGTGGACATACAGGCAAGAAACTTTAATACAGAAGAGACATGTCCCTTCTGCATTAAGTATTGACTGTTTGCTAGTCCCCTCCCCTTATGTTCCATTTTAACAATCAACTTAAAATGATTTGCTTACTAAGTAGGAACTATGAGTTGTATTGCCCTTTTGTGTTTAGATATCACATTTTAGACTTATTTAGTGTAACCATGCAAGCCTGATATTTACAAGCAGTATTCAAGTTTGCAAATTCAGTCATTTCCTTTCTAGGTTAAGATTAGGCTTCCATTGGAGTAATACATATTTTTTTTGTCAATTAGTGAAATGTCGTCTATCATAAACATAACATTTCCAAAGGTTTCATTATTTTGTTTTTTGTTTTTAATAGAGCTTTTTTACTGTATGTGCGAATCACTTCTTATGCATCCATTGTATCATTGTGTAAGAATGGTGGATGCTGCCTGTGTCATTTCATTTAGGAATGACATCTCACTACCTGTAATTTTCAATGAGAAGCCTGCTCATCTGTAGCTAACCTCAGAAAATGACATCCAAGGTCTATATGAAAACAGTAATTTTTTGAGCAAAATAGTCAATAGCTGTTTCACCAGATTAATGATTTAATATTTAATGAATGTTTTGCAGCATAAACCTGTGTTTATCAGGAGAGGGAAATGTGTGGTTTGGTAGACATTAAATAATGATCATAGGTCATAGATTAGAACAAGCTGTACACTTAGAGTATCCTTTATATATATGTTTTTGTATAAAGCATTCTGATCCAATTTGCCTTCAAGTCAGTTCTTTATGTACAGAGATGAAGAAAAAAGGTGAGCCATCCAATCTTGACAAAATTGCAAACAGTGATTGGGTTCAAGAGTTTGTATAAAAGCTGAGCATAAATTTTGCTCCATTAAATAAGTAAGTGATATTTTCAGCAAATGTCACTTATGGTATATTTTAAAAAGCATATCATAATAATATGGAAAGAAAAATAAATCACGCTGACCCCCTAACCATGTGGTATAAATAATAATTAGAACAATTCAATCACCAAAAAATGTACAGTAAATATACCCCAATTTAGGCTAATATTAAACTAATAAGTGACTTGTGACAAAAATGAAAGGAAAAGGGGAAAGGCAGTCTTTAGCCCCCCTTTTCCTCATGGGAAAGTGGCGGGAGGGAAGTTTCAAGACTCCCCCTGGGGAGTCTGACGCTCTCAGGGGGATTTGAGCGGGCTAAAGGGTCTGAGGGGAGCAATGCTGACCTCTCTTTGACCTGTAAAAAGCCCGCTCAAAATACAGGTTAAAACTAGTCAGACAGGTGTCCTCTCTCTGGCCGCAAGTAGAGCCCGTGCAAAAGTAGGTTCAAACTAGCCAAAACCAGCTGATTTAGGGCTATATAAAGAGGGTTCCGTGGCAGTGTGCTCATTCGCCTCAGAGGACAGAAGAATGGTGGTGTTCTCCCCCACCCCTTTTTTATTTATGTTGCGGCTGTTATTATGTGGTAGGGTCACATTTGCGTTTATGCAGAGGGGGACAAATCTATTGGATATTGCTGTTTATAATAAAAAAAGTATATTATCTTATGCTGATTTCAGTTTGTGTGTTTAGATTTTAGCTTCATATGAGTACATTGTTTTGAAGTTGGGTATTGTTGTGTTCACAGCCTGAGCTGTAGTGGCTAGGCTTTCTAAAGTTTATTTATATATTTAAATTTATCTTAATTTATTTTACCCACTATTTATTTATTTATCTATTTATTTATTTAAACCAATAATAAACAACTGCGGCCTTTAATATCCACTGAGTGTCTGCTGTCTTTTTTCTACTTATTAAGGTTTTTTAAAAAAGTTTTATTTAAATTTAAATTCCCGTCTACTTTCCCACATCAATTACCATTATAACAATAATCTTAAATTAAACCCTTTAGCTGCTCAAACAGCATAATTATTATAAACATATTATTATTATTATTATTGGAAAAATTGGAAAACTGTGCTAAAAGTACTAGAAACAAAGAAAAGAAAAACTGCAAAACCAAGTCGCAGCTATTCAATTCAGAAAATACTTCTTACCAGCTTGCCATGATCCCCTATGACAGAGGATCACTATGTGCATGTAATCAAGATGCTTACTCCAGAGAACAGCCCAACCAAATCCGATTCTCATCCAATAGTGGACATAAATCATCAGTGGGTAAACCCGATATGTAAAAGACAATGGAAGCTCCACATAGTGCAATAAACGTATAAAAATGTTTAATAAAAAGTTGGTAATACTTACAAAAGTTGCAGGAAAATAGGCCTTATACTGTAGTCTGGTGTGCCGGCCGGTACACAAAACACAGACACCTGTCCTACTGTGGAATCGTATGGAGCTCGAGGTGATGTCAGTACGCCGTCACCTCAAGCTCCATGCAATTTTTTTGTGTACTGGCCGGCACTCCAGACTATAATGCCTAGGGGATCATGGCAAGCTGGTAAGAAGTAATTTCTGCTGATTGGTGGAGGATTCATTACGTTTTTGGACACGGTAATTAACAGTTTATGGAATTGTTCTGCAGTGAGCACTGGTGTTTATTATTTGGCGTCTACTAATATCAAATATTTATGGACTGCAATTGTTAGGGATTTTCTTTGTAACACATTTATTGGTTATAACCATATCAACACTGGTTTAGTAGTCACAAGATTATTGTTATAATTATTTATAATTTTTTTTGTCACAAGTCACTTATTAGTTTAATATTGGCCTAATTTGGGGTATATTTACATTTTTCGGTGATTGAATTTTTCACATTTTTATTTATACCATATGGTTAGGGGGTCAGCACAATTTATTTTTCTTATTTTTCTTTCCATGCTTTTTCCTGTACCAATTGTTTACATGTTAATCGCAGCTCCCAATTGAATAGCTGTGACTTAGTTTTGCAGTTTTTCTTTTCTTTGTTTCTAGTACTTTTAGCGCAGTTTTCCAATTTTTCCAATAATAATAATATGCTTAGAATAATTATGCTGTTTGAGCTGCAAAAGGGTTTATTTTGAAAAAAAAAAAGTTTAGTACACCCCATGGAAATTAACTTTTTCAATATGTTTGGACAGGCTATAAAAAAGATCTTTATTCAAACAACAGCTACAGGTGAGATACTTGAATAAGGACACAAGTAAAAAGTTGCCTTTTCCAACAAAAATATGCATAGATGGTATTCTGTGGAAAAGCTGGTATAGCCCCCTTTATCAGAAATCACATATTGTATGAATTTATATAACTACTTACCAGCCTCTGACATCAACCGATGTGAATTTGTGTATCCCCCGCTGCATGCAAATTGTTGAATTGGTGCAATTTTCTTTGTAGATGGATTGAATTCCATTGTAAATGGATGCAATATAATTTTGAGGTTCCTGGAGACTTCCTTTAGCATGAAACAATTAGGTACGTGTCTCGCACCTATTTATATAGGCCTCTTATGGCGTCACAGTCCCATCATGCTCCGGGGACTGGCATTACAGCGTCCTTATCAACATGGGGACAGGGTACTTTGGGGTGCGCCCCCCCCCTGCCCCAGAGCACCCAACCCCCCCATGTAGAGGGCATGCGGCCTGGTACGGCTCAGGGGGGGGGCTCGTCCATACTCCTTTCCTGACCGGCCGGGCGGCGTGCTTGGATACGGGTCTGGTATGGATTGTGGGGGGACCCCCACGCCGTTTTTTCAGCGTAGGGGGTTCTCCTTATAATCCATACCAGACCTAAGGGCCTGGTATGCCCCTGGCGTGGAGTTCCCCCTCATGATTCATACCAAATGCCGCGGCTAGAATTGGCAGGAATCCCTTCGCTTCTATGACGGCTTTTTCCCATTGCAGCGAGCCGGCTCGGCGCTGGCTCCCGCGACAGGGCTCGTAGGTGGTCAATCTCGCTGAGAAAGGGGGCGAGATTGAAACAATATTGCGATCACCTACAGTAGTTTCGTTTTTGCATGTTGTTTCCTGCCTCTCTGCTGTACAGAGCATACAGAGCCACAGAGCAGTGATGGTTTGCAAAACGAACCTGGGGTTTTAGACACACATTAATCACACCTCCTTGAAGTTGGTGACCACAGAGAGAAAGCTCCCAGCACTGTGGTTATCAGGAAACAGACAACCAGGAAGTGTGGAGATCAGAGAAGAATTACAGCAACTTGAGAGCAAAAATGAACAATGAGGACATGAAAACAGCACTGCATTAAGCTATTAAGATAAAACAAAAATTCCTTTACAAACCCTTTAAGATAATAATAAAAAAAAAAAAACATTCTGCCTTTAGAACCACTTGAAGCTAATTGTGTTATTATGATGCATTTGCTACTTTGATAAATTGCAATTATTTTATATTTTTCTTTATCTCTTTGATACTAGTTATGCCGGTTACCGACACCCATTAAACCAACGCTCCTTACTATACAGTGTCTCCTTATTGTTCTATTGCTACTCTGTAATCCTGTACGGCACTGTATTATCTTGTTCATTGGCTTTTATTTGTACTTATATCATTTCCAATAAAATGTTTTTGGACACAAAAAAAACACATTACAGAATATGTATGCAATGTAGTGTGTAAAAGAGGCTGCAGAAATGGGGAAACTATAATCAATAACAAAGAGTCTGGGAATTGATTCCAGCTCCCTGGATCTGCCAAAGCCTTCTTTAGGGTGTTCCACTGTGAGTAAGTATCTTAACCTGGACTCTGTTGGACATCATCATGGTGCTGTAAGACCTTCACTTATAGGAAGGCTTGACAATTCTTCTTGTGAAATGGTGAGTGACCCAGTCCCTAACATGGGTGACATTAGGATGTTACTTTCAGCCATGTGGTTTCATTTAGAGGCACTGTTGTTGCTTTTTGTCCTCTTATCTTTAGTCTTCATTCTGGGGGACAAAAACTTGTGCACTTGAGTGTGCAAGGCAGGAAGTAATCAGCATTGTGGGGTTTGATGCTTAGCAGAAAGCTCAGGCTGCAACCAGGGGTTGATTCAGGCCCGATTTGAAGCCTCTGTGTATTTTTTTTCCCTGTTCCTGTCCCTAATAAGATGATCAGTCTTAGCTCTCTGACAAAGGTTACTCCCCCTCATTTCATGTCTATGGTTCTAGTTGTCAGTTTCTAGTGACACTGCAGGTTGTCCTTGTGGACAGGTCTGCTTCTCCTACTGTTTTCTGGTGTTGCTGCACAGGTATGAGGTAATTGTTTTCCCATTCTTATATATTTTGGTGTGAGATACTTATTGCATCTTTTTTCCCCTTTAATTGTCAGACTCTCATTCAAGAAGAAAAACTCACAACTTCTGAACCAAAATGAGTATTATTAGTTCAATTACAAAATGTAGACATTTGGTAGTATGTTATATGCTATTGGTCCCTTTTTACATTATTATTATTATTATTATTATTATTATTATTATTATTATTATTATTATTATTAATAATAATAATAATATTATTATTTGTCATCAAGTTAATGTTGACTCGTGGAAATTACATAGATATTGTTTCCTGAATAATCATTCTCCTATTCGGGTCTTCCATCTTTGTATTGGCATGTTTATCCTTTGCCACGTACACACAATCGGACATTCAGACAACAAAACTGTGGATTTTTTTCCGACAGATGTTGGCTCAAACTTGTCTTGCATACACATGGTCACGCAAATGTTGGAAATTTTAAGAACGGCGAGAACGCGGTGACGTACAACACAAGCCGATAAAAATTAAGTTCAATAGCCAGTGCAGCTCTTCTGCTTGATTCCGAGCATGCGTGGAATTTTGTTTGTCGGAATTGTGTACACATGATCGGAATTTCCGACAACAAAACTTGTTGTCGGAAAATTTGAGAACCAGCTATCAAATTTGTGTTGTCGAACAATCCCTCTCTAATTTCTAAAGGTAGGCCTTTATCGAATATTTTCATAGACCCATTCTTTACTTCTAAAATTGATAAAGATTCCTTTAAATGGTGGCATGATAAGGGGTTGTATCGTATAGGACGCTTCTTTTCTCGTTCGGGTCCCCTCCCCGAGCAACATTTTATTGACAAGCTAGACCTTCCTGTTTCAGAAAAACTAAGATTTTCTCAACTACATGACTACGCTCAAAGCCTATGGGATAACGACTCGATATCTGGACTTTTGACACCCTATGAAAGTAAATGTGATCAGGGTTTGTCCAGGAAGGGGAATATTTCAATTATATATAATTCACTTGCTACTAATGACACCAAATTGCCGCATATGCTGGCATGGGAAAAGGAACTTAATAACGAATGGGATTTGTCGGACTGGTATAAGAATTATACCAGATCCATTAAAGGTTATGTGAACGTCTCTCTTATAGAAGCGAACATAAAAATTTATACTAGATGGTATTTAGTTCCCGTCAAACTGACCTCTATGTATCCGACAACTTCTCCCCTATGTTTCAGAGGCTGCCATGGATTGGGGTCTATGATACATATTTGGTGGGAATGTCCCAAAATTTGGGGTTACTGGAATAAGGTGTTCAATATAATCAGACCAGTCACAGGCTGTAACCTGCATCAATCTCCTACTATTGCTTTACTTAACGGAATGTTACCTCTAACTTCTAAGGTTACCAGAAAACTCATCTTATATATTATGACGGGTGCCAGGATTACACTCACAGCTGCATGGAAAAAGACTAATGTTTCCATCCTATATATGAAAAGAAAGGTCACATGGATTATGGAACAAGAGAAAAGGGTCTGCTCCATGTTGGATAAGTCTACTCTTTTCTATGAAATCTGGGAACCTTGGTTGGAATACATGGGGATAACTTATACTCCGTGAAGGTTTTGATGACATCAGTGTCTTTTGGACGATGCTGGTAGATGGCAGGCAGGCTAATTTTCTATCTCTCCTGATTTTCTTCTGGCTTTCTTTTTTCACTTCCTCTCTTGTCTTTTGTCACTCTTTCTTTTTTTCTTCTGATTCTTCTTAGGTTTTATCTCATTATTTTATCTCTGGGGATAGAATCCTTAAGATTTTTGGTCCTCAGTTTGTTTTATTTTGAAAAGATAAGTTTATGTTTAAGTAATTGAAGGATTCTACCAAACCTTTGAAATAATTCGATTTGATGGGGATTCCGAAAATTTGTTTTCGGTTATCGGAGAGTTCCAGTAATAGTTATTGGAGGGAGGGAGGATTGGAGGTTTTGCTCAACCTCTTGGACACAGAAAGTTCCCGTTAGGGGTGTCGGAGTGGTTGATGCACTCCGGATATCTTATCCTTTAATTATTCTAAGTAATTTAATCTGGTACACTCAATTAGTTTTATCCCTTATATAACTTATTGTGTGATAACGCTAGACCTAGGAATTCCTTGATATATGAAAATATTCTGTTTCTCTTTCAAGTTTAAAGTATTACTTTGAAATAGTCTTTTAATTTAGCTTATGTGAACTGCCTTACTTTCACCACATGGTGTAGAGCATATAGGATGGATAGATATAAGTGGCAGTTAAAAAGACAGGAATGATTATTATGAATTGAAATGTATTTAAATTATTATATTTATACGTGCTATTGACTTATTTCTTTCTAATTTAATACAAATGTATGTATTTATTTTATTGAAAATAAACTTAAATTTGAATGAAAAAAAAAAATTGTGTTGTCGGAAATTACGACAGCAAATGTCCGATGGAGCCTACACATGGTCGGAATTTCCGACAACAAGCTCCCATCGAACATTTGTTGTCAGAAATTCCGATTGTGTGTACACAGAATTTCTGTGACTGTATCCAGCCATCTTATTGCTAGTTGTTTTGTTGCTTCTTTACTATTCATCTTTTCCAAACATAATTGTATTTTCCAATTGTTAGTTATTCTCATAATATGTCCAAAATGACACAACTTTAGTCTAGTCATTTGGGTTTCAAGCAAAAGTTTGGCCTTAATTTAGTAAAGGATTTATTCGTTTTTATTTGCTGTCCATTATATTCTGACATTTTGTTTCCAACACCAAATTTTAAATGCATCAGTATGTGTCCAACCATGCTGTTGGTCTTTAGGACACTGTATTTTGTGTTACCTATTGACAATTTTTTTTCTCATTACAACATACCTCTACAGAAAATGTTATTGTTCTATGTTGTGTATACATAGCTAAATGTGTTACATTTTCTTTTTTTTGTAGACAGAGAAGACTGAGAATGATTCTCTGAGTCAACGAATCAAGCCTGTATTTAACGATGATCCGGTCTTTCGGAGACAAACAAATTACCAACATTCTGCTGTACATATTCCAACAGACATTTACGAAGGCTGTAAGTAACCCTAATTTCATTATCAGCTTTTCCAGAAAACAAATGTTTATTAAATTGTAGAAAAGGCAAAAAAAAAAAAGTCTGTGCTAGAGCTATATAGAAGGCAGATAGCAATAGGTCTACATACAAAACGAAACTGAAACATAATGTGCACAAATGTTTTAATATATATATATATATATATATATATATATATATATATATATATATATATGCATATGTGTGTGTATATGTATATATATATATATATATATATATATATATATATATATATATATATATATATATATATATATATATATATATATATATATATATATAAACATTTTTGCACATTATGTCTCAGTTGGGTTTTGTATGTAGACCTATTGCTATCTGCCTTCTATATGCATGTATATGAATCATATGTAAAGCAATGAAATCTTATTAACTGTGATGATATATTAAATCAAAAAAGTGTAATTCCAATGATATATTTTTTTTATATCAATGAGAAAAAAAAAAGCTTTCTTCCAGTGTCCAAAGAAAGCCTTCTTTCTACCTTAAATCTTAACACACCACCACTGCAATTTTGTATCGTATACAACCATCCGACTGCTAGATAGGTCCCAAGTGTCTAAAATCCCAATTTTTGCCAGAGGGAAGCGTCACACTGCATACAAGGGTAAAATTGCCACCTATTCTGATCCCTGGAAATGGTGGTGTGACGTCAGTGCGTAATCCAGCCCTAATGCATTTTGTGCAAGGACATGTCCTCAGAGGACAAATGCCCTTTTCTCATTGGAATACATGCTATTCTGAAACTATTTTTTCAATAAATCATCACATTGAAAGGACTTTATTGCTTTACATAAATAAATAAATATATATATTTATGGTCGTTACCCTCTGAGAGAGAGATGTGGATCACATAAACACGCGACAAGACTTACAACATAAATAGACCTGAAGTGTGCCTTGGTGGTCTGGTCAGTATGCCAAGAAAAGGGGGCATACCCAAGGTAAGTAATGGGTAGTTAATTGAAGAAGGATATGCTGAGAAGTGCCCTGAAAAAGGGAAGGGCGGGAGGGTGTCGAATGCGATTGAATGCGCAGACTCACGGACATGAGGTGAGCTGGGAAGAGTCGGCCCAGTGACGTGTAGTACCGCACACTGAACCGACAAAGAGCATGTGTGAGTGGGCTGCTTAAATACCCTCCGGGCTCCTCCCATAAACTCAGGCCACCATACTGGCCTTCTTATATATATATATATATATATATATATATATATATATATATATATATATTTGTATAGAGGCACTGCACATTATTTTTTAGGTATTGTAGAAAATACCTAACTGTTCTTATTCACAACATGGGGTATCAGTAATGACATGTAATGTTTAAAAATAATTAAATAGCCCTGTATATTTCAAGCAGGACATCACACTCCCCTATATTCATTACACCCAAATGTGCATCCAGTATCGTTAGCAATTAATATTATTAACACTTTTTCATCTCTTCTGTCGTTATATAATACTGTACAGTAGGTGCACGCGATATTGTGTCAATCTCGCTCCCTTTCTCGACGAGATTGAGCACCTACGAGCCCCATCGCGGGAGCCAGCGCCGAGCTGGCTTGCCGCGATAGAGACAAAGCCGTCATAGAAGCGACGGGAGATCCGACTTGGATTCCCGCCAATTCTACACGTGTGCAGCGTTTGTTATGAATCCTGAGGGGGAAGTCCCCGCCGGATTTTAAATAAAAATCCGGCATGGGTTCCCCCCTCAGGAGCATACCGGGCCCTTAGGTCTGTTATGGGTTGTAAGGAGAGCCCCCCTACGCCGAAAAAACGGCGTAGGGGGTCCCCCTACAATCCATACCAGACCCGTATCCAAAGCACGCTACCCGGCCGGCCAGGAAAGGAGTGGGGACGAGCGAGCGCCCCCCCTCCTGAGCCATACCAGGCTGCATGCCCTCAACATGGGGGGGTTGGGTGCTCTGGGGCAGGGGGGCGCACTGCGGCCCCCCCCACCTCAGAGCACCCTGTCCCCATGTTGATGAGGACAGGGCCCCTTCCCGACAACCCTGGCCGTTGGTTGTCGGGGTATGCGGGCGGGAGGCTTATCGGAATCTGGGAGCCCCTTTAATAAGTGGGCCCCCAGATACCGGCCCCCCACCCTAAGTGAATGGATATGGGGTACATCGTACCCCTACCCATTCACCTGGAGGAAAAATGTTAAAGTTAATAAACACAACACAAGAGTTTTTAAAATAATTTATTAGTCTGCTCCGGAGGCCGCCCCCTGTCTTCTTTAGCTCTGTTTACCAGGGGGGGCTTCTTCTTTGACGTCTTCGGGTGAGGGCCACTCTTCGCCGCCGTCCGGTTCTCTTCCACCGCCGGGGGGGTCGCTTTTATAAAAGTGCCCACTCCTCGGCGGGTTTCCTCTGGCGTCTTCGGCGGGGGGGCTTCTTCTTCCGCTATCCCGACGGGTCTTCTCCGCTATCCGGGGGGTCTTCTCAACTCTCCGGGGGTCTCCTTCTATGTTCGCCGCTCTCCGCTGTTGACTCGGCGCACCCCGGTTCTTCCTCCAGCTGTCCGGTGCCTTCTCCTTCAGCGCTGAACGTCTATCTTCTTCTTCCGTGCTGTGACGTATTCTTCTTCTTCCGGGCTGTGACGTCATCTTCTTCTCTTCTCCAGATGTTGACACGCCGGCTCTTCTCGCTGAAATGACTTGTGCGCGGCTTGCATCGGACCTATATAGGCCTCACAGTCCCATAATGCTCTGTACCTACCCATGTGATACCTACCCACGTGGGTAGGTATCACATGGTTAGGTACAGAGCATTTTTTTTTTTGTATGAACAGAACCCATGGTATGTGCAGTTTTCTTTGAAATTGTTGGGCACTGTAAAATTACAGCTTTATTAATTATTATTATTATTATTATTATACAGGATTTATATAGCGCCAACAGTTTGCGCAGCGCTTTACATCAAGGAAGACAGTACAGTCACAATACAATCAATACAGGAGGGATCAGAGGGCCCTGCTCGTTAGAGCTTACAATCTAGAAGGGAGGGTCAAGTGGAACAAAGGGTAGTTAGCTGTGGGGGATGATCAGATGGACTCAAATGAAAATACAGTTATGTGTGGGAAGGGTAGGCTTCTCTGAAGAGAAGTGTTTTCAGGGATCCTCTAAAAGCTGATAGAGAAGGAGATAGATGGATATATTGGGGTAAGGAGTTCCATAGGCATGGAGAGGCTCTAGAAAAGTCCTGGAGACGAGCATGGGAGCAGGTGATGAGAGAGCTAGAGAGTAGGAGGTCTTGAGAAGAACGAAGAGAACGTACAGGTTGGTATTTAGAAACTAGGTCAGTATTTATTTCGTTATTTTGGTTGAAGTGTATCTAAAGCCCAAACTTTTTTTTTTCTTTTTCACATTTTGGAATAAGACTCAAAAACAAACAAAAACTTTTTTTAGCCATTCTCTATTTTATGTATACTCTTCATTTTGCTTTCATTGATATCATTTGATCCTCTAACATAAATACATTTATTTTGAAATCCTTAATAAAATAACACAACATTTAATAATATAACATAATTTATTATGATAATGATATTAACTATTCAAATTAGTATTATTGTTTAGGGATTAGAATAAAATGTATAACACATAATAAGTATTATATTGTTGTATGCAAAAAATTATACTGATAAAAAAATATTGCATTTGTTATAGATGCTTTTGTTTTCTTTTTTTGCAACACTAAGAAAAAGTCATTGCAGTGAAGGAGGAATAACCATAAATGAACTCAGGAAGACTAAAAGAAAATAATAACATTAACATTGAAAATAGTTTATTAACCACTTGAGCCCCAGAAGGATTTACCCCCTTAATGACCAGGCCATAATTTTCTATACGGCACTGCGTTAATTTAACTGACAATTGCACGGTCATGCAACGTTGTATCCAAACACAATTGATGTCTTTTTTTTCCCCCACAAATAGAACTTTATTTTGGTGATATTTGAACACTTCTACGGTACATTTGTTTGCGGAATAAACAAAAACAAAAAATGACAATTTAGATAGCTTTCTGCTATAATACATAAACAAATGTATTCATCAGTTTAGGCCAATATGTATTCTGCTACATATTTTTAGTAAAACAATCACAATAAGCATATATTGATTGGTTTGCGCAAAAGTTATAGAGTCTACAAAATAGGGGAAAGATTTAGGGACTTTTTATTTTCTTGGTGTTTTTACTAGTAATGGTTGGTGATTTTTAGCAGGACTGCAACATTGTGGCAGATAAATCTGGCCCTAAGTGACACTTTTTGGTGACCAGTGACACCAATACAGTGATCAGTGCTATAAAAATGCACTGATCACTGTATAAATGGCACTGGCAGGAAGGGGTTAACACTCGATTTGATAAAAGGATTAAGTGTTCCCTAGGGAGGTGCTTTCTACCTGTCAGAGGGATGGACTGACTGGGAGTAGGGAGAAAGATCGCTGTTCATGATCACTAGGAACAGCTGATCTTTCTCTCCTCCCCTGCCAGATTGGGGATCTGCCTTTTTTACATAGGCAGATCCTCATTCTGCCTCTCTTTACCATGATCGCGGTGGCTGGCGGACGAGTCCGCCAGACCAGCGGACAAGCTCCTGTGGCACACGGAGGGTGCGCGTGCCCGCAGTACCACATGCACAGAGCGACGTACAGGTACGTTGGTTTGTGCAGCTGAGCAGCTTTGCTGCAGTATATATGCAGAAGGCAGTCAGCAAGTGGTTAACGTAATGAGGATGGAAGAATTGACAGTGAGCCTATGGGACAGATACCTAAAGTTTGTAAAACATTGGTATTCATTGAGGGAATTCTCTATATCAGAAAGTCTTTTAAGCGAATCATAAATTGATCAAAATTTGTCTGGTTCAGCAATGATGGGTTGAATTTAGATTCATGTATTGGCACTGAGGTTGTATAACCAGCCTGTTGGATTTCCCCTCCTTG
Organism: Rana temporaria; assembly: GCF_905171775.1. Taxonomy (NCBI): domain Eukaryota; kingdom Metazoa; phylum Chordata; class Amphibia; order Anura; family Ranidae; genus Rana; species Rana temporaria. Next base: position 133,948,409 of record NC_053491.1, read on the forward strand.
ATGAGTGCTGCAGACCATCGCCTGCACTGCTGATAAGTGTATTCTGACAGTGAGGAAATCTCCCTGCTGTCAGAATACAATAGCTCATGGGGGAATCCTCCCCCATCCACATTCAGGCTATGTGATGCTTAGACAATGATGTGTGGCATACTTAGAGTGAATTTGGTGGAGTGGGTGGTTGGGGTCCAGAGTTTTCCCTTTTTGTGTGTGTGTTTTCTGTGGTGCGGGATTTGTAATTAAAATGGAAGGGTTCAAAATATAGTGGGTTACAGAGACTTGAATAGTGGAACATACAAAATCAGCTGGCATTATCTATGGAGCTATTTTAAGAAAACTACTGCATCATTGGATGATGAGGATTTTGTATTAATATGGAATTGTAATGGGAGTTCAAATAAGAGTTAAAAATGAATAAACATACATGAAAAAAAAGGAGTGAAATAATATTACAAGGTGCTTTTAGATATTGCAAAAGTGACTAGTGGAGGCTTGCAATGATGTATTTTATATAATGGAACTGGATGGTATACTGTAAAGAAGTTGTTGATTTATTAAGGCAGTGTTAAAGGGTGAAATGTTCAATGTACGATTGGACTGTTTTTTTTTTCCTGTAATGCTTTTATTGCTTTTGTATTTCACTAAAGTCTCTAAAGTGAGATAAATAATCTTTGTCGTTAACCCCCTTGGCGGTAAACCAGAGCGTGACTCGGGGTAGGTTTCCAATGTTAGGATCGGTATCCCCGAGTCACGCTCGTGGTGGACGTGCAGAGTGTGCAGCGGCGCGGCTTACCTTCTCGCTGGATCCACAGGCAAGTTACTTACCTTGTTCCTGGATCCAGCGATGCCACCCCGCTGTGTGAGCGAGCAGGTCATCCCCGCTCGATTCACAGTGTCCCCGTGTGCCGCCGATCTCCGTTCCCTGCGACGTTACGACGCACGGGAGCGGAGATCGGCGCCAAATTCAAAAAAGTAAACAAACACTTTACATACAGTATACTGTAATCTTATAGATTACAGTACTGTATGTAAAAAATACACCCCCCCTTGTCCCTAGTGGTCTGCCCAGTGCCCTACATGTACTTTTATATAATAAAAAATGTTCTTTCTGCCTAAAAACTGTAGATTGTCCAAAAGTGTCCCTTTATGTCAAAAATGGTTTTAGATCAGCTAGAAAACAGCGATAATAAATTATAATCACTTGCAGAAATGTGCAATAGCGATTTGTGGGGAAATTCGTCATAAAAAAAAATGACAGCGACAATTCTGCAACTGAGCAAATTTCAGTGATTTTGAGTTGATTACATTATTGAATAATTTTTATTATAATTATATTATTATTTGTTATAATTATTTATAATTATTTATTATATTATAATTTTGTTTTAAAAAAAAAAATCATACCCGGGATGCCTACAAGACTCTTGCTTGGTCAGATTTAAGTGAGTTATTTCTAAAAATTACAGGCCTACAGTATAAAACGCCAAATTTCCTTGCAAAATAATTGTACCGCTTTTGGTACATAATTCCAGACAGAATCATACCGCCAGGGAGGTTAATAAAGATACAATTTACACTGTTTTGCTCAACCTGCTCTAATGTACATACAATGTGATAGTTCACACTTCCCCAGTATTGTTTGCAATACAGTAGGTGAAGCCGATTTTGTGTCAATCTCGCTCTCTTTCTCAGCGAGATTGAGCACCTACGAGCCCCATCGCGGGAGCCAGCGCCGAGCTGGCTTGCCGCGATGGAGACAGAGCCGTCATAGAAGCGACGGGAGATCCGACTTGGATTCCCGCCAATTCTACACGTGTGCGGCGTTTGTTATGAATCCTGAGGGGGAAGTCCCCGCCGGATTTTAAATAAAAATCCGGCATGGGTCCCCCCCCTCAGGAGCATACCGGGCCCTTAGGTCTGTTATGGGTTGTAAGGAGAGCCCCCCTACGCCGAAAAAAACGGCGTAGGGGGTCCCCCTACAATCCATACCAGACCCGTATCCAAAGCACGCTACCCGGCCAGCCAGGAAGGGAGTGGGGACGAGCGAGCGCCCCCCCCCCTCCTGAGCCGTACCAGGCTGCATGCCCTCAACATGGAGGGGTTGGGTGCTCTGGGGCAGGGGGGCGCACTGCGGCCCCCCCACCTCAGAGCACCCTGTCCCCATGTTGATGAGGACAGGGCCCCTTCCCGACAACCCTGGCCGTTGGTTGTCGGGGTATGCGGGCGGGAGGCTTATCGGAATCTGGGAGCCCCCTTTAATAAGGGGGCCCCCAGATACCGGCCCCCCACCCTAAGTGAATGAGTATGGGGTACATCGTACCCCTACCCATTCACCTGCAAGAAAAGTGGTAAAAACACAAATAAACCACACAGTGTATTAAAATATTTTATTTTTCTGCTCCGGAGGCCGCCCCCTGTCTTCTTTATTAGCTCTTTTACCAGGGGGGGCTTCTTCTTTGACGTCTTCGGGTGGGTGGGGGCCGCCGTCTGGTTCTCTTCCACCGCCGGGGGGGGATGGCTTTTAAAAAAGCCCCCACCCCCCCGGCGGGTTTCCTCCGGCGTCTTCGGCGGGGCTCTTCTTCTTCCGCTATCCCGACGGGTCTTCTCAACTCTCCGGGGTTCTCCTTCTGTCTTCGCCGCTCTCCGTTGTTGACTCGTCGCACCCCGGTTCTTCATCTCGCAGTCCGGTCCCTTCTTCCGTGCTGTACGTCTTCTTCTGTGCTGTGAGTTCTTCTTCCGCGCTGTGACGTCATGTTCTTCACTTCTCTTCTTCTCCCCATGTTGACTCGCCGGTCCTCCTCGCTGAAATGACGGATGCGCGCCTTGCATCGGACCTATATAGGCCTCGCAATCCCATCATGCTCTGGTACCTACCCATGTGATACCTACCCACGTGGGTAGGTATCACATGGGTAGGTACAGAGCATGATGGGACTGCGAGGCCTATATAGGTCCGATGCAAGGCGCGCATCCGTCATTTCAGCGAGGAGGACCGGCGAGTCAACATGGGGAGAAGAAGAGAAGTGAAGAACATGACATCACAGCGCGGAAGAAGAACTCACAGCACAGAAGAAGACGTACAGCACGGAAGAAGGGACCGGACTGCGAGATGAAGAACCGGGGTGCGACGAGTCAACAACGGAGAGCGGCGAAGACAGAAGGAGAACCCCGGAGAGTTGAGAAGACCCGTCGGGATAGCGGAAGAAGAAGAGCCCCGCCGAAGACGCCGGAGGAAACCCGCCGGGGGGGTGGGGGCTTTTTTAAAAGCCATCCCCCCCCGGCGGTGGAAGAGAACCAGACGGCGGCCCCCACCCACCCGAAGACGTCAAAGAAGAAGCCCCCCCTGGTAAAAGAGCTAATAAAGAAGACAGGGGGCGGCCTCCGGAGCAGAAAAATAAAATATTTTAATACACTGTGTGGTTTATTTGTGTTTTTACCACTTTTCTTGCAGGTGAATGGGTAGGGGTACGATGTACCCCATACTCATTCACTTAGGGTGGGGGGCCGGTATCTGGGGGCCCCCTTATTAAAGGGGGCTCCCAGATTCCGATAAGCCTCCCGCCCGCATACCCCGACAACCAACGGCCAGGGTTGTCGGGAAGGGGCCCTGTCCTCATCAACATGGGGACAGGGTGCTCTGAGGTGGGGGGGCCGCAGTGCGCCCCCCTGCCCCAGAGCACCCAACCCCCCATGTTGAGGGCATGCAGCCTGGTACGGCTCAGGAGGGGGGGGGGCGCTCGCTCGTCCCCACTCCCTTCCTGGCTGGCCGGGTAGCGTGCTTTGGATACGGGTCTGGTATGGATTGTAGGGGGACCCCCTACGCCGTTTTTTTCGGCGTAGGGGGGCTCTCCTTACAACCCATAACAGACCTAAGGGTCTGGTATGCTCCTGAGGGGGGGGACCCATGCCGGATTTTTATTTAAAATCCGGCGGGGACTTCCCCCTCAGGATTCATAACACGCCGCACACGTGTAGAATTGGCGGGAATCCAAGTCGGATCTCCCGTCGCTTCTATGACGCGCTTGCTGGAATGTGCTGTCACTATTCCAGTGAGTGTGAGATGCCGGCGAGATCTCGGCACCCTGTCGCCGAGAATCAGCGCGACGCTGTCGTGCTAAAAGCACAATATCACAAACACCTACTGTACATTTCATATCTAAAGTAACCCATGACAAGCATGCCTAAATCAAAATACATTTAATGTGAAATCCAAGCCTAGTCCAGTAAACAACACTGCTAAGTATAACTATATTTAAAATGGCAATGTAATATAACTTGAATGCAGTTCTAGGGAAAGATTATAAATATTTCTGTTTAAAAAACAAAAGAAAAAAACAAAACAAAAACTATTATGAAGTCCTTAAACCACTAAAAGTTATGACACATTAAGAAGAATTGAAAAAATAATAAGCAAATGTCTGCTAATGCTTTTCAGCATATCATAACTATAAATAATGGACTTGAAAAAAAGGCAGTAACGCCCAATGATTTAAAAGCAGAGAAGATGCAAATATACAATTTTAGTTGTCTAGTTTAGAGGGTGATTTGATAATTTTCTAATGTATAGGCTTAGAGGTTTCAAAAAGTAAAAATAATTAATTATAGTTAGAGATGTAGAACAGCTCTTTTGTTAGAAACTATAGAAAGTACACATTATGAATTTGCTTAACTGTAACTCAGACACAGGCAGTCTTTTTTTCCCATGTATATATTTTTTTGTTTAGTTTTTATATAGCAAAGCAATGACCACTAATAAATCGGTTTCCACTAAAGTGCCATTTTCTGCTGATTTGGCTGTAATTGCAATTGATGTAGTATTTACAGCACTTTCCTTGAAAGGCATTTTATTTTTGTGTTGTGTGGTACCAGCAACAGCTTGTGGAGTTGTTAGCGAAGCTGCACACCACTGGAAACATGCTTTCATAATGAGCTTTTTTCGCACTGGGAAGAATTGTTAAAGGGGTTGTAAAGCTTCACGTTTTTTCACCTTAATGCATTCTATGCATTAAGGTGAAAAAACATCCAATGCTTACAGGCCCCCCCAGCCCCCCGTTCACTTACCTAAGCCCCCAAAAGTCCCGCGTATTGAAAGCGCTGGCTTCTCGGCACGGGATTCTCCGCTCTAATTGGCTCTTTATTGGATGATTGATAGCAGCACAGCCATTTCCTCCCTCTGCTGTCAGTCAAATCAATGACACGGTGCACCAGGGGGGGGGCTATGGCCACCAACTGTATCATGGGAGCGCGCCCACAAGCTAACCCCCTTGGGAGGGCGTTTCCCAGAGGGGGATTAGCTCTTGCGGGGAGGAGTCAAGACAGCCACTGAGGGACCCCAGAAGACGAGGACGGGGGCCACTCTGTGCAAAACTATATTTTCTGGGAAAAAACTTGGTAAAAATATCCAAATAAGATGTGTTTCAGACAGCCAAAAATGGGGACCCAGACAATAAGAACTGTATGGAGGTTCAGCCCATATATATTTCCATTTAGTTTAACCCAATATACTGTAAGTTTATACCAATCCTATTTCTTCTAAAGCTAACCATATTAGGTGAATTAATAGATAAGTTCACTTTTAGTAACATGTTACACCTGTATTTAGGGTGTGAAATGTTACTAAAGCAGCAGCCACCTCCCCCCAGATCCTTCATTATGACAGCAGGTTGGGGAACCTCTCCATGCACCTGCTGTCACAATTTAAAAACAGCGGAACATAACCCACACAGTCACGTCATTGATCCTCACAGATCTGTGAATGAGTACAGTCTTCCTCTGTTGCAGATGGCTTGTAGTTCTAAATGAACTGCAAGGGTGCTGATGAGCGCTCTTGTAGTTCATTGATTCTTCCTGCAGTTCAATACCCATCTGTCCACATAGGAGGTATGAGCAGAGAGTCATATTGAGAGTCTGCAGGAGCCGGACATTGCCCATGGGATCTGCTAACTACGGGTGCAATGTTTTACAGGCTGCAGTGTAAAAAAATATTAAATGCATGTCTTTTTTAACCTGCAAAATTATGTGGATTTATTATTTTGTGTACAAAATTTGTAGAAACAAGAGCAAAAGGATTGTGCACTAGGTGGTTTCACATAGGACTCACATAATTATTATTCTGGCCACAATATTGTGTTTTGGGCTGTGATTTTAACCACTTCCATACTGGGCACTTATACACCTTCCCGCCCAGACCAATTTTTAGCTTTCAGTGCTGTTGCACTTTGAATGACAATTGCGTGGTCATGCTACACTGTACCCAATCTAATTTTTTATAATTTTGTACCCACAAATAGAGCTTTCTTTTGGTGGTATTTGGTCACCTCTGGGATTTTTATTTTCTGCAAAAAAAAATAAAAAAATACCGAAAATTTAGATTTTTTTTTTTGTTTCTGTTATAGAACATTGTAAATAAGTATGTTTTCTCCTTCACTGATGGGCACTGATGGTACTGCACTGATGGGCACTGATAAGGCGGCACTGATTGGCACCGATGAGGTAGCACTGATGTGGTGGCATTGATGGGCACTAATATGCGACACTGATGGGTGGCACGGATGGGCACTGATATGCGGCACGGATAGGCGGCATGGATGGGCACGAATAGGCGGAACGGATGGGCACGGATAGGCGGCATGGATGGGAACTGATAGGCGGCATGGATGGGCACTGATAGGTGGCACGGATGGGCATAGATGGGCACTGATAGGTGGCACTATTGTATGTGTTGTACTAATGGATACCAATCAGTGCCAAACGATGCCTGCCATTCAGTGATGCCCATTGTGGGCACTGATTGGCATCCATTGCTGGCACTGATTGGCATCCATTTTTTGTGTCATTGTCATCCCTGGTGGTCTAGGGTGGCATACCTGTGTTTTTTGTTTTGCACCCCTGGTGGTCCAGTGGGCATCCTTGGGGGGGGGGGGCTGTGCTGATAATCGATCAGCACAAATCCCCCCTGTCAGAGGAGCATCTGATCGGCTCTCCTCTACTCGCGTCTGACAGACGCGAGTGAGGAAAAGAAAAAAGAGAAAAGAGAAGATTGTTGCGCAGACCCAGCATATAGTGCAAAAAATAAATAACAGCACAAACAAGCATAATAAGAAAAAAGAAGTCGCGCTAGTTCAAAAATAAAAATTAAAAATGGTGAAAGACCGGTGACTAATTAAACCAAATAATTAAATATATGGTGATAAGCACCATTAATGAAGAAGTGCAAATTATATATAGCCACTAATTGACACAAATGTATCTATATTAATAAAAACACATTAATAGTCCAAGTGAGCCAAAAGGTTAAAGTAGTCCACAGGTGTGTGATGAAAAGGAATATTTTGGCTAACAGTGATAGCAACCACGCTGTGTTTAGACCAACAGGAGACCTCCACCACAGATAGTACTGACTCTTACCAGAATTCAGTAAAAATTAGGCATGAAATCAAATCCAGCAGCAACATACAGGATAATCTTCAACCAGCGGTATCCATAAATTGATATTCACCAATAAAATCCAGGCTCCATAGATGCAAAAGAGACACCAAGAGAGGAATATAGTGTAATACTGCGCTGGTTTATTGTAGCATAAAAAAGCTAAATGCTTACTTACATTTCCAAAGAAAGAATAGGCATCAAGCGGACATAAAATTGGGTACAAGATAAAAAGACACAGCCGGCCGGACTGTGTATAGGCGTGCGTCCGGATATCCGGATCCTTACACCTGGTAAACGCGGCAACGTCAGAGCGTCTCCTCCCGACGTTTCGTCACAATGGGGACGTGTTCACGGGGTAAGGAGACGCCCCAACCTGCCGCACATATATCGAATACAGGGGCGGAGCCAACCAGGGAGCAGGTCTGATCACGATCGCTCATCCTCCATTTTGACTCCTGGAAACCAGCAGCTCCTGCTAATGCAGACCGCTGCCAAAGTAAGGGAAAAAAATACACAATAATACCTCCCTCCCAAAGGCAAAAAGAAAAGGGAATTACTTTTAAAACCTTCCATTAGGACTCACAGTCTTAAAAACCGGAGGACCAAGGGAAGTGGACCAATGTGAAAAGGGAAATATATAGTCCTCATATAACTGTAGCCAACGGACAATGCTGTTAGCATATTGATCCCTGTCATACCGGACTTCTATAACCAAATCAAAATTATGGAGATACGATCACCAGAGTCCGCCCCTGGTAGTCTATATCCCCTATGCACATAAATCAACATATAAAATTACTGCAGTAAGTAATCCAGCATCCAGCTAGATAAAATCGGCAAAATGTGTAGAAGGAACAGAATTAACTGTCTATGTTTACACTAAATAAATACCTTAAAAAATTATAAATGACATAAAAATGTATCACATAGGTTAATGGAACATACATAATTTACAATACCACATTGACACGGATATTTAAGAATCTCTCGTTTAAAGAAAAAAGGGGATTCATCATGCTATATCAACATTAAAGGACTAGTAAATGTATCCGTAGAAAAAACGCGACTTTCATATCTAGAATAGCTCTCCATAACGGAAATATACATGGACAAATCTCAATCTCATAAATCTTGAAGACTATGAGTTATCCAAAAAGCAATTCAAGTCTACCTCGATATTTAAGCCGTGAGGCGAATAACATTTGATCTTATGTATCCAGGACATCTCGGTCCTAGATATAGATCTAACCAAGTCACTCCCCCTCCAATGGGCGGTGAACTTGTCGATCCCAAGGAATATAGTGTCTTTGGGATTACATGCATGGGCAGTGAGGTAATGCTTGGATACGGAATGCTCCGTGAACCCACTCCTAATGTTCGCAATGTGCTCATTAAGTCGCACATATAGCGGGCGTTTAGTCCTCCCCACATATTGTAAACCGCACGGACATATTATTAAGTAAATAACTCCGAATGTAGAGCACGTGATGAAGGGTTTAATCAAAAACCTTCTACCATTGCAACTGGAGCTAAACTCCACTGTCCTTTTCTTAGTGCGGTTATTTAAACTACAGCTCTGACAACGGCCACATTTATAGAAACCTGTCAGGCCTGCCAAGAACATCGAGGGTATTTTCGGGGGATTCATTATGTTGCCAGCCACCTTATCTCTTAAGGAAGGGAGACCCCTAAAGACCATCTGCGGCCTATCTGGTAGTAGACCTCCTAGAATGTTGTCACTTTTGAGGATGTGCCAATGTTTAGACATTATATGCTTAATCCCCCCGTGTTGACAGGAAAAATCTGTGATAAAAGGGCATTTAAATTTATCAGACTTGTTACGAGGCTTATCCTCAAGTAAAGGGCCCCTGTCTAATTGTGTCACATGTTCCAGAGCACTGGACAAATCGTCCGACTTGTACCCCTTTGCTAAAAAGCGATGTGTTAACACATCTGCCTGTTGGACAAACGATGTCTGTTTGGTGCAGTTCCTCTTAATGCGTAAATATTGGCTCTTTGGAATGGAGTCAAGCCAGGGAGCATAATGGCAGCTATCCCTAGAAATATACGCATTTCTGTCTGTTGACTTGAAATGGGTTATTGTCTGAAAGTTCTCCCCCTCCACCGAGATCACCAAATCCAAAAAATTGACTTGCACCTGGCTAGCCTCATAGCTCAGCGAGATGCCCCGATCATTTGCATTTAGAGCAGTCATGAAATGGGTCAAGTCATCTTCAGTGCCATTCCACAGGAGGAGGATGTCGTCAATATACCTGGCCCACAATAATATTTGTGGCCTGGATGGGACACAGACGACATCCTCCTCCCATAGTGCCATGAAGAGATTGGCAAGGCTCGGAGCGTATTTAGCCCCCATCGCTACACCGCGATTTTGTTTGTAGAATTTGCCATCATGCCAGAAAAAATTATGCGTTGCCGCGAATTCCAGGAGTTCCATGATAAATGATATCTGTGTTTTCTCCAACTTACTGTCCCTATTTAAATAGTGTGAAACTGCGTGTAGGCCTAGGTCGTGTGGTATTATCGTATACAATGAAGCAACATCACATGTTACTAGCCACACACCTGGAGGTGGTTTAATCCCAGATACAATATTAATCACCTCTTTGGTGTCCTTGATAAATGATGGTATCATTTTCACCAAAGGTTGAAGGAAGAAGTCTATGTATTTACCCACCCGGGACGTGACCGAATCTATCCCACTTATAATGGGACGTCCCGGGGGGCAAGTAAGACTCTTATGTACCTTCGGCAAATAATATATGATCGGCGTTCTCGGAGCTTTGGGGACCAAAAAGTCGCTTTCTTTTTCATTAAGAATGTTGCTCCGGAAGCCTCTATTCACTAATCTTGTCAGAATTTTCTTGTATTTACTGCCCGGATCGAGGAGAAGTGGAACGTAAGTTTCCTCATCTCCTAGAATCCGCTGCATTTCTTGCATGTAGTCGGTTTTGTTAAGGACCACAATCCCACCACCCTTATCCGCCGGGCGAATAACCACATTTTTATTGTGGCACAGGGATTCTATCCCCTTTTGGATGTCCTGTTTGCATCGAACCTGCTTCACTTTCATATCATCCAGGTCTCTCAAGGTGAGATCTCTAAATACCTTGAGAGCAGCTGGAAGATGACCCGGAGGGTTCCAAATGGAAGCATTAGACAATCCTGAATGTATTATATTCGAGGTGGACAATGCGGATTGGTTAAAAGGATTAGAAGCACAATATCTTTGGATATTGAGCTTTCTAATGTATTTGTGTATATCCATGTATACCTTAAATTTGTTAATATTGGCGGGAGGGACATATTTAAGTCCTTTATCCAGAACTGTTATCTCTGAGGGGCTTAGGGTATGAGAGCTCAGATTAAAGATGCCTTCCCCTTTCACAGTCTCGACCTCTTTGGGCTTCCTGTTCCTCCCCCCTGAGGAAAAGCCTATTACCGCCTTTTCCTGTGTACATCGTGATCAGCCATGATTGGACATGGCTGATCACGTGGTAACGAGTCTCCGTGAGAGACTCTTTACCTAGATCGGTGTTGCGGGGTGTCAGACTGACACCCTACAACAACGATCGCCGTGATGCATGCCCCTGGGGGCGCGCAGCGGCTCAATATCCTGAGGATGTCATATGACGTCCACTCAGGATATTGAAACCACTTTGCCGACGTCAATCTGTCATTGGCGGGCAGCAAGTGGTTAAGTATGCCTGTAATGTGTGTTAGAAATATCTTAATTATTGACAACTTTGTGTAGGAAAATACATTTTCAATTTCTTTCTGCATTTTCCAAAAAATTGTGTCAAACAATTATATTTTCAAAAGACTCATTATGCCTCTTACAAAATGTGATGGGTGTTTTCTTTCTAAAATGTGATCAATTTGTGGGTGTTTACACTGTCCAGGTGTTTCCGGGCCTCTAAAATTGTGATAATTATGACATACATAATCTATACTCCTTGAAACCATGTAGGTGCTCCTTGATTTTTGGGTCCCTTTATGTGGTTAGGCTGTGAAAAAGTCTCACGTATGTGGTCACATCTTCAATGTCTGCTACCATAGCAAGCCAAAGGATCCCACTGCTGCCTGTTTTTCGTATGAATGCAGGGAGATTGGGGAGAGCTGCAACAGATGGGCACAATGCTGGATCAAGTAAGGACTCAGGTAAGTATTTAGATGGGTGAGTGGGGCAATACTGCTACTGGAAACTTTTTTTTTACCTTAATGCAAGGAATGCTTTAAGGTAAAACATGTCTTGGCTTTAGAACCACAAAAATGTTTCTATGACTTTTGGGAGTTATGACATTGTGTGATTTTTATACAACTCAACCAACATAAAATGTTTATGAATCTCTGTAAGGCCCTGTACACACGACCGAACATGTCCGCGGACCAGTTTCAGCGGACATGTTCGGTCGTGTGTACGGCCGACCGGACAATTTTCGGTCGGATCGGACAGGTTTCCAGCGGACAAATGTTTCTTAGCAAGCAGGTGTCCATCGGACATGTTCGGTCTTCTGTACAGACTCACCGGACATGTCCGCTCGGCCGAAAGCCCTCGCATGCGTCAAAGTGATTAGACGCATGCGTGGAAGCATTGACCTTCCAGGGCCGCACACGTCGCCGCGTCATCGTCACGGCCACGTCACCGCGTATCGTGTCCGCGCGGATTTCTGTTTGATGGTGTGTACAACCATCAGACAGAAATCTCCGAGCGGACATGTCCGTTTTCATCGGACATGTCCCCTCGTGTGTACGGGGCCTTAGAGTTCAGTTTTAATTTTTGACCATAGCCTAGTTTGGGTTGATGTCTTTTCTTATTAGGTGGTCTGAAATGTTGATACATAAAATAAAATTAAGTGAATTCACAATCAAAGGTAATACATCTTAGTGAATTGCTATAAAGTGTAACCATGTTCTCAATTAAATCAATCCTAAGATTCTGTTTTATTTTTAATTAACAAAGTTCAGAAGACACATCCTTTGTGGCATTTCTAATTTAGACTTGTTTAAGCATCTAATATTCTAATGCGTTTTATCTTGTCAGTAGTATTGAATTTATCTTACCATTCGTAAATGTGCTATCCAAAATACTTTTTTTGTGCATACATATAATTATCAGCAATTAGTTGGTAGCATATTAATTACACCATGTCCTAGTTACATATCTCCTAATTTATAAATATTTACTTTAATCTTTTGATTCTAATTTCCTGTATGACATTGAATTGTTTGAAATAAACTTTTTTTTAATTTATACCGCTGAAGATAGAAGACTTATTATTAATGAATACATTAAATGAACATGTGATGTTTAGAAGGTGACTACAGGTCCTGTTGTTGTTCAACAAACAAATTCTCAAGCAGTCTTGCTAGTCAAAAAAGAGATGTAGTTATGATCTGCTAGTGACATAGTATTATTAACAGTGTTCTTAGCTGCATATGTTTTCAAACCTATGTGGCAACCACAAATCATGTACAAGTTTGCGTGTGTGTTCAAACCAAACTTCATAAGGGCCCCATCACATATGTGTTCAGTCTTGATGCATCTCTTATACCGCGTACACACAACCGTTTTTCATGACGAGAAAAATGCAATTTTTTTAATTGGTCATTAAAAATGACCATGTGTAGGCTCCAGAGCATTTTTCTCGACATGAAAAATGGCCATCTGTGAGCAGATCCCCTGCTGATTGGAGCCAAATAGAACAGATATCACATCCATGCCCATTGATTTTCTGCCAACTCTATAGTAGGCAAGGTGTAAACGGACTACACTGTCCATCTATAACAGGCTACCTCTGATCCAGTCCACAAGAATAAAAAAAGGACACAGTCCTTTTCTGTTTTTTTTTTCTGGACCTGTAGGGAACTGGAGTTAGGTGGGTGTTAATGAACACTTGTACTCAGAGTCTCAGGTAAACGTGCTAGGGAAAGGTCTGAGGGGGAAACAGGGAAATTGACCTGAGGTGGGAAATTGACCTGAGGTGTGCCGGGGTCACGTGGTCGGTATGCCTAAAAGGGGGCATACCCAAGTAGAAGTAAAAGAAGAAATAGTAAGAAAAAAGGGGATGGGTGGGTGGGACACAAGAAAGACCGTCGCCCAGAAGGAGGAAGGAGGGTGGGTTTAAATACCTCCCGACTCCTCCTACAAATACAGGCTGACCTGCGGTCAGCCTTACACTTGTACTCAGAGTCTCAGGTAAACGTGCTAGGGAAAGGTCTGAGGGGGAAACAGGGAAATTGACCTGAGGTGGGAAATTGACCTGAGGTGTGCCGGGGTCACGTGGTCGGTATGCCTAAAAGGGGCCAAAAAATAAACAGTAGGATGAGCTAGCAAAGAGATTGAAATGAAAGTAACCGTATGTAACCACAAGCCCCCAACGCAAGAATGCCTGTGACAGACCTGTGGAGCTGGGATATGTCCGGAAAAGAAAGCTGACTACCGCCAATCTAACTTCTCAACACCGAAAATACAGACCCCTCAATGAAAAGCAGCCGAACTGCACCTGTACTAAAGCACGGCCCGGAGTGAATATGAAAGTGCTACCCTAGCTAAGCAGCAAGGAAAGGCTGCGTGTCATGCCCTGTGCTGGCAGGGAAGGGAGTGCTAGGGAAAGAAGGGTGGCCTATCTCTGAGTACATCCACGAAAGTCAGGCGCCCAGACTGTGATGGGCACCAGCTTGAAAAACCTGTTTGAGCTGAAAAGGGGCCAAAAGAACCAATACCGCAAGTAGGTACAGAATGTTTGTGAGGGAAGAACCCAGGATACTGAGATAAAAACGCCTGGAAGATATCCCAGGCCGAGTCAAGAGCTACCAGGCTGAATTGACAAGGACTTGAGATCAAGCTTCGTCTGTAACAAAAGAGAAGGCCGTATCGGGAGGTTCCAGGAGGGCATGCCACCATGTATGGAAACCCGTAAACGGAGAAGGACGGCTGGCGGCAAAAACCTTCGATTTTCTGCCCGTGACATGAATTCTGTAAACAAGAACAACATCGTTAAAACCAAACATGACCAACGAGCCCCAACTTACCTTAGGAAAAGGAAAATCCCTACCTTTCCTAACCCCTACCTACGTGGGTGTCCGTGATTGACACACTCAGTAACGTAGAGCAGGAACGAATACGTAGCACAGAACTGAAACCGTGTCAGTCTCAAGAACCTAGCGAGGCTGAGCTGAGGCAAACCAGGCCAATTAAAAACGTAACACTCAAGCCTACGAACCTGAAGACGTGTCAGGCAAGTGATGTAAGTAGTAAGATAACATGACGTACGAGAACGTAATGAAAGCCGTGAGAAGCGGATGAGGGGACTTGCCACTGCACAAGCCAATTAGAAACGAAACATCTCAATCCGACAGTACCCTTAACAGGTACCCAGCAGTGGAGAGTGGCCATGAACTAACGTGAGGGTATGAAAGTGACATGCATGCCCAGCCTATGAAAATAAAACGTAGGTAAGTGTAGGACTGATGCAGCTGAACTGACAATGTGACAATCCCATGAAATGCGAAGGCCGAGCGACCTGAGGCGGCAGGCAAATTAAAAACGTACACTCAGGCCTGATGAACCTGAAGACGTGTCAGGTCGTTGTGTGAGAAATGAAATGTTAAGATGCATGAAACGTATGAGAAACGGATGAGGAGACTTGCCACCGTACAAGCCAATTAAAAACGATCATCTCAATCCGTAAGCACCCATAGACGTGATGGGTGACCCCCCCCCAGCGGTGGAACGCCATGAATCTGAAAGAACATGCTAATACTACCAACTGAAAACTTACACCACTGGAACCTGCATGAGAAACGTGAGATAGCATGAGAAACAACACCTTCGAGAACATGACTAGCATGAGAAACGTAATCACATGACATGACATGACAGGCATGAAAAACGTAGTCGCATAAGAACGTAACAGCATGAGGACATGACTAGCATGGGAAACGTAATCGCATGAGAAACGTACCCCATGAGGACGTGGTAAGCATGAAACACACATGATCGCTTGAGAAACGTAGTCGCATGAGAAACGTGGTCGCATAAGAACGTAACAGCATGAGAACATGACTAGCATGAGAAATGTAATTGCATGAGAAAATACCATGAGAACCGTAATTGCATGAGAAACGTGACCCATGAGAACCATGATCATGTGAGGACGTAGCAAGCATGAAAAACCGTGATCGCATGAGAAACGTATTTGCATGAGAAACGTAGTCGCATGAGAAACGTAGTCGCTTGAGACACAAATCGCATGAGAAACATGATACCATGAGAAACGTAGTCGCATGAGAAAATACCATGAGACACAAATCGCATGAGACACAAAATCGCATGAGAAACATGCCATGAGAAACGTAGTCGTATGAGAAACGTATTCGTATGAGAAACGTGGTCGCATGAGAAACGTGGTCGCATGAGAAACGTGGTCGCATGAGAAACATGGTCGCATGAGACAAATTGCATAAGACACAAAATCGCATGAGAAACGTGGTCGCATGAGAAACATGGTCGCATGAGAAACGTGGTCGCATGAGAAACGTGGTCGCATGAGAAACGTAGTCGCATGAGAAACATGATACCATGAGAAACGTAGTCGCATGAGAAACGTAGTCGCATGAGAAAATACCATGAGACACAAATCGCATAAGACACAAAATCGCATGAGAAACATGCCATGAGAAACGTGGTCGCATGAGAAACGTGGTCGCATGAGAAACGTACCATGAGACACAAATCGCATAAGACACAAAATCGCATGAGAAACATACCATGAAAAACGTGGTCGCACGAGAAACGTAGTCGCACGAGAAACGTAGTCGCACGAGAAACGTAGTCGCACGAGAAACGTAGTCGCACGAGAAACGTAGTCGCACGAGACACAAATTGCATAAGACACAAAATCGCATGAGACACAAAATCGCATGAGAAACATACCATGTGAAACGTGGTCGCATGAGAAACGTGGTCGCATGAGAAACATGGTCGCATGAGAAACGTAGACGCACGAGAAACGTAGTCGCACGAGAAACGTAGTCGCATGAGAAAATACCATGAGACACAAATCGCATGAGACACAAAATCGCATGAGAAACATACCATGTGAAACGTGGTCGCATGAGAAACGTGGTCGCATGAGAAACGTGGACGCATGAGAAACGTGGACGCATGAGAAAATACCATGAGACACAAGTCGCATGAGACACCAAAAAAAAAAAAAACGCACAAGAAAACATGATATCATGGGAACGTGGTCGCAAGAGAAACGTGGACGCATGAGAAATACCATGAGACACAAATCGCATGAGACACAAAATCGCATAAAAAACATGATACCATGAGAACGTAGTCGCATGAGAAACGTAGTAGCATGAGAAACGTGGTCGCATGACAAATGTAGTCGCATGAGACACAAATCGCATGAGACACAAAATCGCATGAGACACAAACCATGAGAACGTGATCGCATGAGGAATACCATGAGACACAAATCGCATGAGACACAAAATCGCATGAGAAACCTGATACCATGAGAACGTAGTCGCATTAGAAACGTAGTCACATGAGGAATACCATGAGACACAAAATCGCATGAGAAACATGATACCATGAGAACGTGGTCGTATGAGAACATGATCGCATGAGAAACGTAGTCGCATGAGAACATGATCGCATGAGAAACGTAGTCGCATGAGAAACGTAGTCGCATGAGAAACGGCATGAAACCCTGAGAAAGTAACCGCAAAGGGAAATATAGATGCATGGGAACATGAAGGCATGAAAAACATGAAGCTACCAGAAACCTAAGACAGGGGGAGATGCATGACACATGGACAGTAGTGAATTACAGAGCTGGACGTGAAGTAAAGAGAATATACACATAAAAGGAGCTGAACATGTGGTAAGTAACATATAACAAGAAAGCTGCATATGGCCAGCACTGGCAGCCACAGAACCTGCCCCTCCCCCCTGACCACTCAGCCAAGCCCCCCCAACCACTCAGCCAAGCCCCCTCTAGCTGCCAAGAGCAACACACTCGCCCCTTGCAAAACTCCACCGCAGATAGTGGAGCAAACCCCTGAACCTTGAGGAGGGAGGAAGCGACTCTCTTAGCTGCATGCTGATGTAAGACCTCCCACGATGCAGCCATCAGCCGCCGGAGCGTGCGACTCCTGGAGCACCCGACTCCGCTCTGACGTCACACCCGGAAGTAGCATGTGTCCACACCGTGGGGAGCTCTCCAGCCGGATACAGACCCGATGGAGGTGTCCGCCCGCCCGTGGGGCCATCCGACTAGCGAATGCTGAGGACGAGCAGGTACCCCTGCACAAAGCCAGGACAAAGTAAACCGTGGGTGGAGTGAACCCCCGCACCGCAAGGAGGGAGGAAGTGCCTCCCGCTCTGCAGTGACTAGAAGGGGGAGACCTCCCACGATGCGGCGATCAGCAGCTGGAGCATGCGACACGTGGAGGACCTGTCGGCGCTCTGACGTCACGAACCGGAAATACACAAGAAAGACCGTCGCCCAGAAGGAGGAAGGAGGGTGGGTTTAAATACCTCCCGACTCCTCCTACAAATACAGGCTGACCTGCGGTCAGCCTTACACAAGTTTGTTTATATCACCTGTTCAAAGGGCTCCATGGACCTTCTGAGCAGGTCCACTCGAAAAACTGACAGGGGGATCTGATTGAAATGCCCATGTAAAAGGAGTGCAATGCCAATGCTATATATTGATATTACTGAACTGAGAGGTTAATCTACATATTTCTTCCACCATATTACATTCTGGAGGGTCTCTGGGCTATGAAGGCAGGATCTAATTCTCATATACCAAATACAGGAAATAAAGGAACATTTTTTTTTTTATTATTAAATTAAGGCTCAAGGGCATTTTTTTTTGTTTGAGAAAGCAATAAAATAAGTTATGTTAATAAACATAGTGCAGTACTTAAAGGGGCCTCAGAATTTATATTCCATCAATTTTAAGGAATGGAGAAAAATATTACTTCTCAATAGTAGTTGAGCAATCAGATTATTGTTTAATTTTCCCAGAGAGTACAAGGCAACATCAAATTGGTCACTATGGATTTTTTCCCCAGTTTTTATAAAAAGGCAATTTTGTATTGTGACCAGTTGTTTGTGTGTGTTTTTTTTTTTTTACAAATATTTCAAAAGAAAAAAATCCAGGTAACTTGAAATAATCATTTTTTTTTCAGGAAGGCATAACATACTGATGATGTGCACTAACCCATAATAACAAATTAGAAATCAGCTTATAACGGACTCCTGCAATCAGGAGTCACTGCACATTATGTATTCTTATTGTGCGTTGAACTTTTCAAATAAGCAGCACAGTTGCCCAGTATAGCACACTCTCTGGAATTCATAAAGACTGGCAGAGACAGAGTTTGCGAAAGTGTCTCTCATGTGTTGTAAAAGTGGTACATAATGTGTCAAATTCATGTACCTATCTACAACTTGTACTCTAATTTGGCACATGCTACACCACTTTTAGAATGCACACACTTTTTGCAAAATCTGTCTGTTTGTGTTTTGAATCTTGCACATTTATTGTGCCACAGTGTAAAAGGGGCACATTTTAGAATCATAATTTGGTGAATGGGTTGCTGCTTGAGCTTGTCTGTTACAAATTCACTAGTATCAGTGGTATAACCTTTTTTTTCAAATAGAAGGGCTTGAGATCAAAACATTGGCTTATTTGATTGTCCATATAGCACTTTGTGGAATATTGTAAACATATCAACTGGTCTGCAAAACATTTTCAGTGATCCTTCTTAAACAAAATAAATCTGAGATGAGTAGCACCACTTAGCATGTTTTTTTTAAGCTTAATTTAGTTTTTTTCATGCACATATCCTCAGGTTTGATTTGATCTGTGACCTTTTTACAACCACAGTAGATTCACAGTATGGAAATAGAATGTGCTATCATTTCTACAGCCATGTTTTATGGCTTAATTGAATAATTGACAATTGGTAAGTTTTGTTGGCAGCTTAGTAAATTAAAGAACAGATTCAATTTGCAAGGTTAGGCCAGTGAATTTGTTCATTGTTTCATTGAAGATTTATATTGAATAATGTGAGACAACATTAGTCCACCTTTTTGATTATTGGATTTCACTACTGTCTGACTCCTCAGCAGCAACACTACTAATGTGTTTGCCCTTTTAGAAGCCACTTCAGAACTAGTTCCTATGGTTACAGTTCTCAGTATAAAGCATCTTCCTATTCTCTATTATTCCAGACTACATGCTTTAGAATATTTGGATGTTTTGTTAGATATTTGTACAATATGGCTTAATTAATAGAAGAATGCAGTTGTTAGTGGTGTGCTTGCCATTACCTTGATTTGCTTTCCATTGCTCCTTCTTCTGTATTTTTTAATTCCCAGCGATAATTATTTACAAAAAGAAAACACTAGGCAAGCAAGGAATGTTGACCATGAAAACCAGTGATGTGTTAGATTATGTTTTTCAAATTGTGCTGGACATATGAAATGTACCATGTAATTGTTATGGTTGCTTTTTCAATGAAATCTCCACTTTTGAGTAAATTAGTTTAGTGTTTTTTTTTTATGCTTGCTGCTGAGTGTGGTCTGTTTTTACCCTTGTTTTCCTCTTTCAGATAAATACAATCCCATAGCATTCAATAGAGAGATCAATAGTGTGTGATTATAAATTAGAGTTGTAATATAAAACCTTTACAGAGTCAAGTCTCAACCTTTACAGAGAAAAGTCTCGGAGTCATCTTCGACTCAGACATGACGATGGATGCACAAATAGGATCAGTCATCAGCAGCTCTCATCATCTGCTCCGCATGCTACGTAGACTCATACCCTTTATCCCGAAAGAAGACACGGCAGTAGTTGTCGGAACAATCATCAACTCACGACTCGACTACGCAAACTCCCTCTACTTAGGACTACCAAAATACCAGATGGCGCGTCTACAAGTTGTCCAGAACACGGCAGCCAGACTGGTAACAGGTAAAAAGCCGTGGGAATCAGTCTCCCCAGTCTTGAGGTCCCTCCACTGGCTGTCCGTACAGGACCGGGTGACATTCAAGACGCTCTGCCTCACCCACAAATGTACACAGGGAAAAGCTCCTCAATACTTATGCGAGAAAATAAAACCGTACGTCACCAAGCGCATGCTCCGGTCTACCAACCAAAACCTTCTCCAAATTCCTAAATCCCGCTACAAATCGAAAGGAGAACGAAGATTCTCGGTCCAAGGACCACGGCTCTGGAATGCTCTACCCACGACCATCCGCTTGGAAGAAAACCATCGGGCATTCAGGAAAAAGCTAAAGACCCACCTCTTCTGAAAAATCTGTACTACTCTGGATGTCAAGCGCCTTGAGGCGATTAAGTTCGCATTTGCTGCGCTATACAAGTTACTCACTCACTCACTCACTCACTTACAGTCCTTTGCATAGAAATAGATAGTTTATCAGATACTTTCTCAGTTTTAATTACTCTACCACCCTCCGCATACTCTTGTTTTCATATGTGACATGCTTAACCCCATACTAGTCATTTTTCCTCTTACCACACAGCTCATGCATCCACTGTCCACCCGGGGGTCACACTATAGTAGCTACAGAAGTGTGATATAATTTATAAATGTAATTTTATGTAGTAATGAACTGTTGTTTTATACATTGCTATAGAAACCAGTATTGTACTGGGTCATACTCCATATTTGAAAGTCCTGCCTTTGTAATTAGTCAGTATTTGTTAAAGCAGAGACATAGCGATCTCCCCGATGTTGTGCTAGTTACTAAGCAACAGAAATTGCAGGGTATTTTAGTGGCATATCACAAGGTTGATATTTAAGTATTGTTAAACCCAATATGGATTTGTTTACCTTAACAGTAATATGTGTTTGCAGTCCTAATAGTACAATTATACGGTAGATAAAAAATGTAGTCCTTTTGTCCTATAGATAACAAAAAACAAATCCAAGGGTAAAAAATGCTTGTATATGGGAGGATTGTGTATAATTTAACACCCAAAACTGTCAGGTAGCAGTCAGCACAACAACACTAAACAAGTGCAAATAAAAACTAAAGATAAAGATACAATTATGTTCAGCACTTAGAAACTTTGTACTGCCACAAATTCATGTGTATAAAAATCAATATGTATAATGTCCACAAATAAATAAATACATATATTGATGCAACTACAAAACAGTGAGAAGTGATGTGAATATCACAAAGCTCAAACACTGTATAACTTCATATAATGTCTTATGGAAGTTAATATGACGTGAGTTGAAAAGTCCATAGAGAAATAGTAAAGAAAAATTAACTCAAGATCAAAAGACAAGAAAACATGTTCTATGTGACATCAGTGTTGAATGGAAAAACAACAATGGAACCACCACTGGTTGTGTGAATGCTTACCAGAGTGAGGGGACTCAAATGGGCATATGTTCAGTGAGTCAACAGGGCTTGTGGTGTAAACACCAATGCATGAGACCTCTACGTCTGTGTTTCAGATCTAAGTGGAAGATTGTCCCTCCATCCAAGAAGTAGCTCAGAATAGCAGTCCTCAGATATGACCAGCGTGATGGACTGAGTCTTCTCATGCAGTCAAACAGTGTAACCAGAAAAGAAAATACTTCACATCGTGTGAACCCGTAAAATAATGTTTGTTTAATTAAATTGGGAACACTTACATTCAGTAGATGAACAAGCTCTTAAAATGTACAATATAGGCAACACAATTGCATCAGCAGGGCTCATCCCGACATGTTTCATCTAAAGAGACATCATCTGGGGTCAAAAAAATATTACCTGCACACCATGCTTACATAAAAAAATTACACTTTTATTGCCAAAAAAAAAACAAAAACAATCTTCTTCAGTAGCAGTGGAAGTCAACAGTGATCGCAAACTAAAACACACAGATGTGAATAATCTGGTACAAGTATGCATTTTCATGTGTTACGAGCCATTGTGTGCCCATTTACAGTGGGTGACCGCAATATTGTGTCAATCTCGCTCCCTTTCTCGGCGAGATTGAGCACCTACGAGCCCCATCGCGGGAGCCAGCACCGAGCTGGCCAGCCGCGATGGAGACAAAGCCGTCATAGAAGCAACGGGAGATCCGACTTGGATTCCCGCCAATTCTAGCGTCGGCATTTGGTATGCATTCCTGAGAGGGAGAACTCCACGCCAATTTTTAAATAATAAAAACTGGCATGGGTTCCCCCCCAGGAGCATACCAGGCCCTTATGTCTGGTATGGGTTGCAGGGAGACCCCCCTACGCCGAAAAACTGACGTAGGGGGTCCCCCTACAATCCATACCAAACCCATATCCAAAGCACGCTACTCGGGCGAGCGCCCCCCCCCCTCCTGAGCCATACCAGGTTGCATGCCCTCAACATGGGGGTTGGGTGCTCTGGGGCAGGGGGGCGCACTGCGGGGCCCCCCCACCCCAGAGCACCCTGTCCGCATGTTGATAAGGACAGGGCCTCTTCCCGACAACCCTGGCCGTTGGTTGTCGTGGTCTGTGGGCGGGGGGCTTATCGGAATCTGGGAGCCCCCTCAAATAAGGGGGCCCCCAGATACCGGCCCCCCACCCTAAGTGAATGAGTATGGGGTACATCGTACCCCTACCCATTCACCTGCAAGAAAAGTGTTAACACAAATAAACAACACAGGGTATTAAAATATTTTATTAGTCTGCTCCGGAGGCCCCCCTGTCTTTTTTAGCTCTTTCAGCAGGGGGGGCTTCTTCTTCACCGCCGTCTGGTTCTCTTCCGCTCTCCGGGGGGGGCTTCTTCTTCCACTGTCCGGGGGTCTCCTCCGCTCTCCTTCTGCTCTCCGGGGGTCTCCTCCACTCTCCTTCTGCTCTCCGGGGGTCTCCTCCGCTCTCCTTCTGCTCTCCGGGGGTCTTCTCCGCTCTCCAGGAGTCTTCTTCTATTTTCGCCGCTCTCCGCTGTTGACTCGGCGCACCCCGGTTCTTCCTCCCGCTGTCCGGTGCCTTCTCATTCAGGGCTGGCCGCCGCTATACTAGCAGGCGGCCAGCCCGCTCTTCTGTGACGTCATCTTCTTCACTTCTCTTCTTCAGCCTTCTCCCGATGTTGACCCGCCGGCTCTTCTCGCTGCAATGACGGGTGCGCGGCTTGCATCCGACTTATATAGGCCTCACAGTCCCATCAAGCTCCGGTACCTACCCACGTGGTACCTACCCAGCCCTGCAGGAGCAGCCAGCCCTGAAGGAGAAGGCACCGGACAGCGGGAGGAAGAACCGGGGTGCGCGGAGTCAACAGCGGAGAGCGGTGAAAATAGAAGAAGACCCCTGGAGAGCGGAGAAGACACCCGGAGAGCAGAAGGAGAGCGGAGGAGACCCCCGGACAGTGGAAGAAGAAGAAGCCCCCCCGGAGAGCGGAAGAGAACCAGACGGCGGTGAAGAAGAAGCCCCCCCTGATGAAAGAGCTAAAGAAGACAGGGGGGCCTCCAGAGCAGACTAATAAAATATTTTAATACCCTGTGTTGTTTATTTGTGTTAACACTTTTCTTGCAGGTGAATGGGTAGGGGTACGATGTACCCCATACTCATTCACTTAGGGTGGGGGGCCGGTATCTGGGGGCCCCCTTATTTGAGGGGGCTCCCAGATTCGATAAGCCCCCCGCCCGCAGACCCCGACAACCAGCGGCCAGGGTTGTCGGGAAGAGGCCCTGTCCTTATCAACATGGGGACAGGGTGCTCTGGGGTGGGGGGGCCCGGCAGTGCGCCCCCCTGCCCCAGAGCACCCGACCCCCCCATGTTGAGGGCATGCAGCCTGGTACGGCTCGGGGGGGGGGGGGCGCTCGCTCATCCCCACTCCCTTCCTGGCCTGCCGGGTGGCGTGCTTTGGAATACTGGTTTGGTATGGATTGTAGGGGGACCCCCTACGTCGGTTTTTCGGCATAGGGGGGTCTCCCTGCAACCCATACCAGACCTAAGGGCCTGGTATGCTCCTGGGGGGGGAACCCATGCCGGTTTTTTATTTAAAAATTGGCGTGGAGTTCTCCCTCTCAGGAATGCATACCAAATGCCGACGCTAGAATTGGCGGGAATCCAAGTCGGATCTCCCGTCGCTTCTATGACGCGCTTGCTGGAATGTGCTTTGTCTATTCCAGCGAGTGCGAGATCTTGGCACCCTGTCGCCGAGAATCAGCGCGATGCCGTTGTGCTAAAAACACAATATCGCAGTCACCCACTGTATATGAGTTGGTTGCTTTAGCACAAAAAGCATCAATGCACAAACATGCATGCATTAATGCACACAGATTATGGTGTGAATGAACCCTAGGAGCAATTTAGATTTTTCACTCCCTCTTTAAGGGTAGAAAGAATTCCAGGCTTCTGTTGATAGTGTAGTTTCCTAAAAAAAAAACATATTAGATCTCTGCAAACAGCAGGGAATGATAGACTCAGAATGAAGCTCTATTTTCTCCACAATTTTAGTCAATAATATATCTAAATGGCTTTGTATATAATGATTGCTCTGTGTAAAAAGTCACTTTCATTGATCAGTGTAAACATTCTACATGTCCACTTGTGCTTTTCTTAATACATTTAATTTTCTTAAAACTACACTTTGGTAAATTGGGCTGTTAAGCCAGATTACTTCTATACACTTTCAGTGTTATTCCTTTATATTAGGAAAGCCTAGAAACCATGAAATCAATAAAGCCACGTACAATAATAAGATAAATTTTGGTAATCCTCCTTTCAGGTCTGATAAAAAAACTATTTTTAGCATGAGAAGTCTTGTCTTTACAGATCTGACTAAAGTAAACTGAAATCTGATTGTTGTGGATCACTGCACCTTGAACATCATCATTGGTCTTTGCACTGCTTTGAATACATGAGCAGACTGTAGGAATGCATTAGTTTAACAGTTATTAAATCAGTTTGGCTGGGATACCCACAGACAACAAAGGCCTAATGCCTAAGTGTAGTCAACAATAAAGAACAATACTTGTCACTGTCAATGCAATGTGTTCCTTGTGCTGCTGGTTTCTTCTTTATTTAAACTCCTCCTCCAATCCCCTACCCAACACCCACCACAAAATTCTTCCAGTGTGAGCTGAGTGACCTAGTTTTATGCACTCTTCAGCAGTGTCAACTATGCCCGCCCTTTCTGCCCCTCCTTCATTTATAAAAGCTGGACTATTGTTTTTATAAATGGAAAATTATCTAAAATTTAATTCATAGAATATTATGAAAGATTTATATTCTTAGACGATTATGGCAGCAGGGGTTAAGAGGGCTTAGAAACCTGTCATATGCACTTATCGAGAGTGCTGATTATGCCCATCCGTTCGGTTCCCCTGTTCTCCCATGATAGAAGCTGTACTACCATAGCTTTTCTGAGTGCCTTGGAAGTCTGGCAGAATAAGCAAGTATTTGTCTGTAATTGCAGTGCCTTTAACCACTTCCCGACCACCGCATGTAAATGTACGTCCACAGAATGGCACGTACAGGCAAATGGGCGTACATGTATGTCCTTGCCTTCTAGCGGGTGGGGGGTCCGATCGGGACCCCCCCGCTACATGCGGCGGTCGGATTCCCGCTGGGAGCGATTTGGGACGACGGCGCGGCTATTC
This sequence comes from Rana temporaria, assembly GCF_905171775.1. Classification (NCBI taxonomy): domain Eukaryota; kingdom Metazoa; phylum Chordata; class Amphibia; order Anura; family Ranidae; genus Rana; species Rana temporaria. The sequence continues at coordinate 133,974,487 of NC_053491.1, forward strand.
GTTTATAGCCGCTCCGTCGCGATCGCTCCCCGGAGCTGAAGAACGGGGAGAGCCGTATGTAAACACGGCTTCCCCGTGCTTCACTATGGCGCTGCATCGATCGAGTGATCCCTTATATAGGGAGACTCGATCGATGACATCAGTCCTACAGCCACACCCCCCTACAGTTGTAAACGCACACTAAGTGAACACTAACTCCTACAGCGCCCCCTGTGGTTAACTCCCAAACTGCAACTGTCATTTTCACAATAAAAAATGCAATTTAAATGCATTTTTTGCTGTGAAAATGACAATGGTCCCAAAAATGTGTCAAAATTGTCCGAAGTGTCCGCCATAATGTCGCAGTCACGAAAAAAACCGCTGATCGCCGCCATTAGTAGTAAAAAAAAAAAATTTATAAAAATGCAATAAAACGATCTCCTATTTTGTAAACGCTATAAATGTTGCGCAAACCAATCGATAAACGCCTATTGCGATTTTTTTTACCAAAAATAGGTAGAAAAATACGTATCGGCCTAAACTGAGGAAAAAAAACATTTTTATATATGTTTTTGGGGGATATTTATTATAGCAAAAAGTAAAAAATATTGAATTTTTTTCAAAATTGTCGCTCTATTTTTGTTTATAGCGCAAAAAATTAAAACCGCAGAGGTGATCAAATACCACCAAAAGAAAGCTATATTTGTGGGGAAAAAAGGACGCCAATTTTGTTTGGGAGCCTTGTCGCACGACCGCGCAATTGTCTGTTAAAGCGACGCAGTGCCGAATCGCAAAACCTGGCCTGGGCATTTAGCTGCCTAAAGGTCCGGGGCTTAAGTGGTTAAAGGGACACAACATAAGGAAATGTGCATGTATATGTTCTGAACATTATGGGGCAGATCCACGTAGATCGGCGCTTCTCTCCGCCGGGCGTAGCGTATCTAAGATACACTACGCCGCCGTAACTTTTTTTTTCGAATCCTCAAAGAATTTGCACCGTAAGTTACGGCGGCGTAGTGTATCTTTGGCGGCGTAAGGGCACGGAATTCAAATGGATGTGATGGGGGCGTGTTTTATGTAAATATGTCGTGACCCGACATAAACAATGTTTTTTTTGAACGGTGCATGCACCGTCTGTGGGGGTATCCCAGTGCGCATGCTCGAAATTAAACCGGAACAAGCCAATGCTTACGACGGTGATCGCCGTAACTAGCTAATTTGCATACCCAACGCGAAATTCGACGGAAACGCCACCTAGCGGCTGGCGGAAAAAATGCACCTAAGATCCGACGACGTACTAAGACGTACGCCTGTCGGATCAATTGCAGATGCCGTCATATCTTGTTTTGTAGATACAAAACAAAGATACGACGCGGGAACTTTAAAATTACGCGGCGTATCACTAGATACGCTGGCGTAATTCTTTTGTGGATCTGTCCCTTAATGTTTTACTTCTTTCTTTTGCCCTACACTCTAAGAAACGGTTAATTAATATACTGTGTTTAGTAAAAAAAAGAAAAAAATCATAAGGGACATTACTTACTATCTTATTATCAGTGTGACATATACCTTGTGCTGCTGGCTTCTGTTTTATGTAAATCTTTCTTCTTCCAATATTCCCCCTGTGTATCATTTCATTATGGCAGGGGTTAATAGAGATGCACTACCCATACTGCACTTAAATCGCAAGCAGTGTTATCAACTCTGCCAAGATCTCTCTGTGGGCTACAGAACATTTCCCCTACATTGTGTAAATGAGGTGAGAAGAAGGTATTTTGTAGTTGAAATCAGGAGTGAGCAGTCTAAGGTGACAATGCTCCTTTTCCAGAAATACAGCGCAATTAGTAAGCATTGATACTCTAGAACAGGAAGTATGTCGCTGGCAGGATCACCAAATTAAAATATCAATTGCTTTGCCCACCTTGGTTAGTTGCTTCGACATAGCAACATTGAGCACTTCCAGGATCACGGTAGTGAACATTTTCTCTCATTTAAAACCAAGGCTGCAGGTTCTGCTCTCTCCCTAGAGAGAGTGTGTGTTCCTTTGATGCTGGGAGAGTGTACTCATAGTCCTAACATCCTAACAATTATTTAGGGTAGAAAATGCAAACAGTACACCAGGCTTTGGGGGTGTTTCTGATGGCCTACAGGTACTGAAATTGCATTACCAATATATTCTATTTAAACTTAGCCTTTAAATGAAATATTATTAGCTTGGGTTGAGTAGAAAGTGGAAGGACGCGAAGTCATTTGGACACCTTGTCTACAACATACCGTATGAGCCCTTCATATCCCTTTGAATATTTTATTGTGTTTTCATAAGGTATAACGAAGGTCATAAGAATAGTACCATTCATATTAGTGCAATACAATGAAAATAATAAAATACAAAAACTCAGTTATAACTATGCGTCTCTCATGAAGTATATAGAACCAAATGTAAGAAGTATTCCTTAGTGTAACATTCCAGTTATCATTACAAGTTAGTGATGTTATTCTCCTATCAATAATAACAATCATGATAGGAGAATATAAAAGGTAATATTTAGTTATAGTGAAAATGGATGAAGATAGTGTTTGCTCGATATAGCGGGTCAAATAACCTAAAATAGTTAAGATAAATTAATTAACTATTCCAGGGCCAGGTTCCTACTAATTGTCTTGGTGTTATCTGGAGATTAAGTTATATTCCTAACTATCTCAGATGACCTTTTTTTTTTTAATTGGTTAAACTTGTTTGTAAGAAACATAAAGGATAACTAAACCAGTTTGAGGTATGGGAACAATAGAGTGGAGAATGAGGAATATTTCCAAAGAGGAAATTTCTAGGGCAAACTCCCTCAAAGAGACAACAATGTTGTATCTAAACCCGGAGGTAGGAAATGCTCAAACCATGGTCTCCACAAGGCTTCATATTTGAATTTATTTTCAAGAAAGATTGCTTCTGTTTTTGCATGAATCGTGGATTGAGTAATCCTGTTTTTGACTGATACAATATACAGTGAGTCAGATTTCCATGTTGTCACAATAGTCTACTTTGCTGCTGTGGTTTTGAAGAGCATTAGTTTAATTGACGATGAAATAGGGTGTGGAGTTTGCTGTTCAGGAGTGTCATAGTTGGATCAGGCGGTAGAAGGTTTTGCGATCGCAGCACTGCCCTCACCAAGCCAGTCCACCACGACTGCTTAAGGTACTGTCACAGTGAGGAACACGCTTTGCAGTTGTTCCATCTATGCAAGGAGATGTCTAGATAATTTTTCATCTAATCATGTATTATTATTAAATCGACACATCCTTTTTTTCATTGAACGTTTTAATTATTTGACTGTTTGTCCTTTCAAGACTGTCCCGATCAGCGCTTTCAATTGTGGTTGCTCCTGAATGTTTTTACTTGTATTCACACCCCTCCTGGTGTGCTCATGCGCACAGCTGCTCTTTTTCTGCTCTTGCAGGACATTAACAAGGTTCTATAGATGTCCCAGTTTCCTGGTGCCAGACTGTTTTTGTCTGTTTAATACATAAGATTGAGTCTATACTAGTCACACAACTCATTGTTTAGCTCTGATGCAAAATCCTTCCCATTTCTTTCTAATGTTACTGTAGTTTTAAAGATAAGTATGATATACATTGTTTTTTCCTGTATTGTGGAATATGTGAGTTTCAGAGAGATTAGCTTTGTTATATTTGTGTACAAATGCAAAAAAAAAAAGAAAACAAGAAAACAAGAAAACACCTTTCCAACACTGTGCAGATAGTATAAACATTATGTTCTGCTTACAAAAAAAAATGCTTATTTAGCCCAAAAAAACTCTTAGGCCCCGTACACACGACCAGTTTCCTCGGCAGAATTCAGCTTCCGACCGAGTTTCTGGCTGAATTCTGCCAAGGAAACTGGTCGTGTGTACACTTTCGGCCGAGGAAGCCGACGAGGAGCTCGACGAGGAGATAGAGAACATGTTCTCTATTTCCTCGTTGTTCTATGGGAGCTCTCGTCCCGCCGAGCTCCTCGGCGGCTTCAGGGCTGAACTGGCCGAGGAACTCGATGTGTTTGGCACGTCGAGTTCCTCGGCCGTGTGTACGAGGCCTCACTCTTCGCTTTGAACTACGACCTACAGCTCCCTACAGGCAAAACTAGTGAAAATGTAGCCTAGTTATGCATTAAGTTAACATTGCCATAGCTGACAAACAAAATATGTTAAGTCTGTGCAGTGCTTAGTCTTCACCAGTGGCCCCTGCAAGGAAAATTGGCCTTTACTGTATGACACTCCCAAGCTCCCAGATTACATCTCTTTAACTTGCCCAAGGCATGTGGCCTGAAAGGCAATAGTATGGTCTTCAGGAGAGGTGGCTGACTGATGAAGCACTTCAGGATGGAGAGGTGGCTGACTGATGAACTGGATTTAGAGAAGAGGAAGGGTTGTAACCAGAATAGCGAGTCCACAGAAAATTAGAGGAAGCTGCTGGTTTCTTATATCCATCTAGGATGATCAGTATGCAAAACTGAAATACTGTAAAGGGCTTTTAAATCATATAGTTTCTCAAAGCAGTGCTTGTATAGGAACAGTAGATGGTGTGCAACAGTTTTGTATATCATAATTACTTTTATAAATTGTAATCATATCCTTTACTTACAGTATATATACTATAAGTTACACTAAAAAGACATTAGTCACGTATTATGTTATACAGTAAGAGTTAATAGTGTTGCTTAGTATGTGTAGAAGTGCATTACATGTTGATGATTTTTATTTTATTTGTTTGCCATTTTCAGTCATGTTATTTTTATATACCAGCAATAAATTGTCTATTTGCAGCTTTTTTAAACTTCAAAATTAAAAACTTCCAAACCATCCTGCTGTGGGAAAAAAATAATTTATAAAAGTATTGTACCCTATTTGAAGTGACCGTGTGTGTGTTTTTCTTGCCACTCATTTTTCAACCATTGACTCATCTTTGACAGGTAATACAGACTAGGGAACAAGGTGATCCCAGTAAAAGAACAGTTCAGATTATTTCGTGGTTTCAACGACAGTACGGGCTTAAAGAAATTTTAATACAGAAAACATTGTCTGTCTGCCACTGGTTGAAATGAGAGGTGTGCTTGACTAGTTCAGGGTGATGAGTATAACATCTGACATCCTGTTCAAAAGCTGAAGGAAAGCAGGTAATGAAATCCTAAATTAGAATGGCTATCCAACCCAGCTTATAGAATGGTTAAAAGAAAATGTAGGGGTTGACATTTGGACATTTGGAAAATTATATAGCGATTTAGAAAGCTAAATTGTAATCATTGTAACTTAGGCAATTTTATTAATAAAATAGAACAGTTCAGTTATGAATTTAATTCCATAGCATAGGGATAATCTTAAATATATATCATTGAGATAAATCGCTGCTTTCAGTCCATGCAAGCCTAAATATTATATATATATATATATATATATATATATATATATATATATATATATATATATATATATATAATGTTGTAATTAAAAACTCAGCTAGAATATCTACAACACTCTTTCACACTGTAGCTGTGCACTAGCAGGATGGTAAAAACAGTCCTGCTAGCCGCATCTTTGGAGCGGTGGAGGAGCGATGTGTATACCGCTCCTCCACCGCTCCCTCCACCGCTCCCACCCATTGAAATCAATGGGACACTGCGGCTATACTTCCAGCAATGCTTTGCAACGGTTTTTAACCCTTTCTCGGCCGAATAGCGATGCGAAAAGTGCTCCAGCCCCTTCAAGTTGGATGGTTTGCGCTTGTGAACAGCAATCTTTAAGTCTGACCACAATTTTTTTTTTGGATTGAGGTCTGGGCTTTGACTAGGCCATTCTAACACATTTAGGTTTCCCCTTAAACCACTCAAATGTTGCTTTACCAGTGTGTTTGGGGTCATTGTCCTACTGGAAAGTGAACCTCCGTCCTAGCCTCAAATCACACACAGAGTGGTACAGGTATTTAGCACTATACATCTTTCCCTCAACTCTGACCAGTTTCACAGTCCCGACTGCTGAAAAACATCCCCACAGCATGATGCTGCCACCACCATGTTTGGGGATGGAGTTCATGGGTGAAGTGATGTGTTGGGTTTGCGAAAGACATAGCGTTTCTTTGATGGCCAAAAAGTTACATTTTTGTCTCATTAGACCCCAGAGCACCTTCCTCCATACATTTTGGGAGTCTCCCAAATGCCTTTTTGCAAACTCAATTTTTTTTAATATAGTATTACAGTGAGCCCAGATTGAGCTTGGAGGAAGTGTGTTGAATGATACTGACCATAAATGATCTCAGAAGCTTGGTGGCATCCCATGGCAGGGGGCAAATACTGCAGGGAACAGCTCCAGATTGAAGGTGAGTATTACAGAAAAAGCTGCTTTTATTTATGTTTTCCTTTCAATCATGTCTATGGTTACCTTTGCTTGCAAAATCCTAAACAAGGACTGCTGCAATTATAAATTGCTGGAGTTATTATTAGTAGTAAAGTTTTGGGTAAGATTTTGTTCATTCAAAACAGGTTGTTTTGCTTCGATTTAAATGTGTCTTAGTAGTGCCAGTTTAAAATAGACATTAATATGCACTGTAGTTTGTCGATACTTCCCTGGCAAACCTGGAAATAAGATAGCAATCTAAGACTGACTACCTCTAATTTGATCACAATGTTCACTCAATAATCTCCATCTTTTGAAATCAGCATGCTTTCTCATCCATTTGCACATCAGGCAAATTCAGTGTATGCATGAAATATCAAGTGCAGTGAGTAGTCAGAAAACCATATGTTTAGTCATCTTTCAGTTATGCCCATGTTATATATTATGACAAAAGAGTTTCCAAAGCCTGACTGAATTGCTTGTTCAGCTGTGTTTCAGGTGATGTTCAATTGTCTTGCACAGTGGTGTTCCTATGGTATAAGGTTGAAATATTTAAACATTTACATATTCTGGTCTAGGGATTATATTATGATTTTTCTTTTATTGACATTGACATGGTATGTATAAAATATTATTGTTCCCTGATTGGGAAGCAGGACTTATACCACAATATATTGTCTCAACATTTGTCTCTCTTATATGTACTGAGTTATTTTGATTCCTTGAGTTTGGAAAATGTTTGATAGCCAATGGGCTCATTCTATAAAAAAAATAACAATGTGTCATATAAAGTAAACTTAGTATACTGATACAAAGGATAACTCTCAAAAATGCAGACACATCTCAAGTGATCCTTACTCTATATATTATAGATACAAATATGTTATAGCGCAAGCCAAGAAATAAGCCAGTAGACTGTAGAGTGGTGAAGTCCTAGCTGAATAGTTCATAATGCGGTATAAATGAGGTATAGCAGCTTCAAAGGACTTAGGCCACGTACACGCGATCGGTCCATCCGATGAGAATGGTCTGATGGACCGTTTTCATCGGTGCAAACCGATCGTGTGTGGGCCCCATCAGTTAGTTATCCTTTGGTCCAAAAAATAGGAACTTGCTTTAAAATTGAACCAATGGACGCCTAACCAATAAGTCAAAACCAATCGTTAGTATGCAAAAGCATTGGTTAAAAACCTGTGCATGCTCAGAATCAAGTCGATGCATGCTTGGAAGCATTGAACTTCATTTTTTTCAGCACATCGTTGTGTTTTACGTCACCACGTTCTGACACGATCGGTTATTTAACCTATGATGTGTAGGCACATCAGACCATCAGTCAACCTCATCGGTTAACCTCCTTCGGACCGTTCTCATCGGATGGACTGATCGTGTTTACGCGGCCTAAGTGTAGCTCCTTATCAGATAGAAGGGATGTCTGTAGTATTGTAAAGGAGACACAAGACGGTGCTTCTAAGTGCAGGAAATGTAAAAAATAAATAGTAAAAATTGCTACATGAAGTAGGAAAAAAAGTGCATATCAATATTAAAAGCCATCATTCATGAGGATCTGGGTCTTCTGAAGCAGATGGGAGCAACACCGCCAGTGTTAGGTGATACATGAGCACAAAACCAGAAAATTACATCAGATCAGGAGCCAGTCTGACAGCTTGGAAACTTGGCTGATGACATTGGTCTATTTTGGAAGGTGTGCATGTGTTTTGTGCCTGATGTATCTTTTGATTTTGAGCTCTTTTAGAGCTTTAATTTTCTGCACTTAAAAGCACCCTCTTGTGTCTCCTAACCCTATATATTGCTTGATTGCTTCAAGTGCTGTTTAAAATAACATTGAAAAGTTTACACTGTGAGAAGATTCTGAGGCCCCGTACACACGGTCGGACAAAACCGATGAGAATGGTCCGACGAACCGTTTTCATCGGTTCACTGCTGAAGTGGCCTGATGGTCTGATGTGTGTACACACATCAGTTCAAAATCCGATCGGGTCAGAACGCGGTGACGTAAAACACACGACGTGCTGAAAAAAACGAAGTTCAATACTTTCAAGCATGCGTCGACTTGATTCTGAGCATGAGCGGGTTTTGAACCAATGCTTTTCTGTACCAACCATCGGTTTGGTCCGATGGGGCAGCGGTCCATCGGTTCGGTTTTGAAGCATGTTTTAAAATTTTGGACCGAAGGAAAACAGACCGATAGCCTATACACACGGTCGGTTTGGTCCGATGAAAATGAACTTCGGTTCATTCTCATCGGACCAAACCGACCGTGTGTACGGGGCCTAATTCTCAATACCCAATTATGTTTCATGACAAAAGCCAGTTGCAGTTAATCTCAGATTTTTTTTTTCTTTGGATTGACAGGACTTAAAGCATAAAAGCAACTGTATAGAAAAACACATTTACAAAAGTGAATAACCTCATTGAATAATGCTGTTTTTTAACATTTTATTAAAACATGTATGTAAAAGTGTGTTCACAAATGATTATCACAAATGTTATGCGTTAACATTTCAGTAACTTTAATCTTGAGATAATAAATCAATGAGATGTCTATTGAGGAAATCAGGAAAAGGAGCCATGCAAGGTGAACAATAAAATACAGCCAAATAGGAACAATCTAAGTGACTCTAAAGTGTTATGCACCTCATCTCGGTTATTACTGTAAGGCCCGGTACACACGAGCAAACATGTACGATGAAACCGGTCCGTCGGACCGTTTTCACCGTACATGCCTGCCAGAGGGCTTCTGTACGATGGTTGTACTAACCATCGTACAGAAGTCCGCGCGTAAACAATACGCGGGGTGTGTCCGCGAGGATGACGCGGCGATGACGCGGAGACGTGGGCGGGCCTGCCATTTAAAGGCTTCCACACATGCGTCAAAGTCATTCGACGCATGCGAGGGACGGCGGGCGCCTGGACATGTACGGTAGGTCTGTACTGACGACCGTACATGTCCGAGCGGGCAGGATTCCAGCGGACGGTTTTAAAACACGTCCAGGAATATTTGCCCGCTGGGAAAAGGCCCGGCGGGCAAATGTTTGCTGGAATTTGGCCCGCTCGCGCCTACACACGACCGAACATGTATGCTGAAACTGGCCCGCGGACCAGTTTCAGCATACATGTTTGGTCGTGTGTACGGGGCCTAAGAGTAACAGAGGAGGAAAAATGGGATTATAGCGGTGCTAGAAATTATTTATACATAAAAAATAGTATATACAAGTTTATTAATACAAAAAAAAAGACAACAGATTTAATTAAAAATGGTTATAGAAGCATACAGTATACTGCAAATAATGGGTTTCGCTGGTATCCCAAAAGAAATGAGGTGGTCACAGATGGATGTTCTATCCCTACATGTTTTACCAAAGGTGTTTTTGCTTCAAAATACTAAACAAAATATCAATTAGTTATAGGACATGCAAATAATGAAAATACAGAACATACAAAAAATCTGATTAAAGAATGTTTGTCATGGCTTTAGAGAAACTTAGGGCCAGGTTCACAAAAGGGATACAACGGCGTTTCTCCTGATACGCCGTCGTATCCCTGTTTCTATCTATGCGACTGATTCATAGAATCAGTTACGCATAGATATCCCTAAGATCTGACAGGTGTAATAGTTTTACACTGTCGGATCTTAGGATGCAGTACCGCGGCCGCCGCTGGGGGGAGTTTGCGTCGTAAACCAGCGTCGGGTATGCAAATTAGGAGTTACGGCGGATCCCAGACGGATTTTCGCCTTCGCTACGTCGCCGCTAGTCTAGTTTCCCGTCGCAAAGTTAGTCGTCGTTTTAGGTGCCCTAACTTTAGTCAGCAAACGTATTGCTGTCTAAAGTATGGCCGTCGTTCCCGCGTCGAAATTTAAAATTTAACGTCGTTTGCGTAACACGTCCGGGAATACGGAAGTGCGCTACGCGCGTCGCCGTTCGAAAAAATTATGTCACGGAAAAACGGAGCATGCGCAGTAGGTCCGGCACGGGAGCGCGCCTAATTTAAATGGCACACGCCCATTTGAATTGGCCTGCCTTGCGCCGGAGGCCGCGGGCGTAGTTTTCATAGCAAGTGCTTTGTGAATCAGGCACTTGCGATGAAAACTTGCGGCGGTGTAACGTATCTACGATACGTTACGCCGCCGCGATTCTACGTAAATCTGGCCCTTAATACCCACCAACACCAATCCCAAACTAGGAGACGAACAATCAGATTTTTGGTATTTTCATTATTATTGACCGTATAGGTACTACTTTACCCTTTCACGCCTAAGCCTATTTCTGACATTTATTGCTTACAAGTTAAAATCAGTATTTTTTGCTAGACATTTACTTAGAACCCCCAAACATTATATATATACATATACAGTGGGGCAAAAAAAGTATTTAGTCAGCCACCAATTGTGCAAGTCCCCCCACTTAAAAAGATGAGAGGCCTGTAATTGTCATCATAGGTATACCTCAACTATGAGAGACAAAATGTGGAAACAAATCCACACAATCACATTTGTCTGATTTGGAAAGAATTTATTTGCAAATTGTGGTGGAAAATAAGTATTTGGTCACCTACAAACAAGCACAATTTCTGGCTCTCACAGACCTGTATGTTCTTCATTTAAGAGGCTCCTCTGTCCTCCTCATTACCTGTATTAATGGCACCTGTTTGAACTTGTTATCAGTATAAAAGACACCTGTCCACAACCTCAAACAGTCACACTCCAAAACCCACTATGGCGAAGACCAAAGAACTGTCGAAGGACACCAGAAACAAAATTGTATCAACTGAAGAAATCAACTGTGGGAGCAATAATTAGAAAATGGAAGACATATAAGACCACTGATAATCTCCCTCGATCTGGGGCTCCATGCAAAATATCACCCCACGGGCTCAAAATGATCACATAAACAGTGAGCAAAAATCCCAGAACCACATGGGGGGACCTAGTGAATGACCTGCAGAGAGCTGGGACCAACTTAACAAAGGCTACCATCAGTAACACACTACGCCGCCAGGGACTCAGATCCTGCAGTGCCAGACATGAATGAATGAATGAAAAACGTATATAGCGTGGCACATGCGAACTGAATCGCCTCTGGGCGCTTGATGTTTCGTGTCTCATGACATCAAAAGAGCAGAGTTTTAATCTGTCTTCTGAAAGTCAGGTGGCTTAAGCTCCTTGCTTAAGCCAGTACATGCCTGGGCCCATCTGAGGTTTGCTAGAGAGCATTTGGATGATCCAGAAGAGGATTGGGAGAATGTCATATGGTCAGATGAAACCAAAGTAGAACTGTTTGGTAGAAACACAACTCGTGTTTGGAGGAGAGAGAATGCTGAGTTGTAACCAAAGAACACCATGCCTATTGTGAAGCATGGGGGTGGCAACATCATGCTTTGGGGCTTTTTCTCTGCAAAGGGAACAGGACGACTGATCTGTGTACATGAAATAATGAATTGTGAGATTTTGAGTGCAAACCTCCTCCCATCAGCAAGGGCATTGAAGATGAAACGTGGATGGGTCTTTCAGCATGACAATGATCCCAAACACACCACCCGGGCAACAACGGAGTGGCTTTGTAAGAAGCATTTCAAGGTCCTGGAGTGGCCTAGCCAGTCTCCAGATCTCAACCCCATAGAAAACCTTTCACAGGAAGTTGAAAGTCTGTGTTGCCCAGCGACAGCCCCAAAACATCACTGCTCTAGAGAAAAATCTGCATGGAGGAATGGGCCAAAATACCAGCAACAATGTGTGACAACCTTGTAAAGACTTACAGAAAATGTTTGGCCTCTGTCATTGCCAACAAAGGATATATAACAAAGTATTGAGATGAACTTTTGATATTGACCAAATACTTATTTTCCACCATAATTTGCAAATAATAGTAGAAAGAAATGTTTGGACAGCTGCACTCTGGAAAAACATTCTTGGTTGCCTTTTATTGATAAAAGTTTACAAACACCACACATCACAGCAAAGACAGGGGCATACAGCTGACTTTTCGCACTACAATCAGTGCTTACTCATAGCTCATAGAACTTTTGATATTGACCAAATACTTATTTTCCACCATCATTTGCAAATAGATTCTTTCCAAATCAGACAAGAGACCCTAGAGAATATAATGGTGAATGTTGCAATATTTAATGTCACACAATATTTGTGCAGCGGTCTTTCAAACACATTTTTTTTTTTATTAAAAAAAAATCACTTTCATGAATTAAAAAAACTAAACAGTAAAGTTAGCCCAATTTTTTTTGTATAATGTGAAAGATGATGTTACGCTGAGTAAATAGGTACCTAACATATCATGATTTGAATGTGCACACACTTGTGGAATGGCAAAAACATGACGGTACTTAAAAATCTCCATAGGTACCAGGTTAGATTAACAGAGAAGGTATTTTACTAGAATTATTGCTCTAACTCTGACGATTGCTGCCATACCTCAAGAGTGTGATTTGAACACTGTTTACATTTGCGGATGCATTTTCTTTGTTGCGCGAGCACACGGGGATGGGGCACTTTATTTTATTTTTTTTTACTTATTTATTTTATTGATATATATTTTTTGTTTTATTTGTCCCTTTAAAAAAACTGCTCACTTTTATTGCTGTCACAAGGAATATAAACATCCCTTGTGAAAGTAATAGGTGGTGGCAGGTACTAAGGGATTAAGGGTTTAAAAGACCCCCCCAATCACTCCTTTGCACTTAAAAGTATTCAGATTGCCAAAATTGGCGATTCTGAATACTGTATTTTTTTTTAATTGGCGCCATTGGCAGCCGAGTAAACGTTGCTTCTGGAATTTTTAATTGGAGACCCGATTAGAGATTAATCCAGCTGTGTTCAGGTATCAGCCTAGCCAGCGGATGTACCAGCTAGTGGCTCGGATCTCCCGGTAGACAAGGAGGCCCCAGAGTGGCGGAAGGTGGACTTCCCCCTCCCGCTCCTTTAGAATAACAGCCAAACGGCTTTTAGCCACATCAGTTGTTATAACTAAAGAGCCAACCGCTCGCTCTAAAAAACGGTACCAGGGTGATGCCTGCAGCTGCTAAGACGTACAGTGTAGCGGCCGAGAAGAGGCAGCTTACAAGGGACACCCTAGCAACAAGGCACACACAGTAAGTAAAAAAATAAAAATCATGCCAAATGTTGTTATACTTGCAGCAAGGGACTCAATCAGATTGAGATTAAAATATGGGTGAACTCCGGTTTAAAGTCATCACAGAGAACAAGGGGGTACTTTATACATTTGGAGGAAAAGAGATTTCATCACCAAATACGGAAAGGCTTCTTCACAGTGAGAGCTATAAAAATGTGGAATGGACTCCCTTTAAGAGCTGATTCTGTTCAGCTCAGTAGATTGTTATAAGAAAGGCCTGGATTATTTCCTAGATACACATAATAGACCTGGGTACTATATTTATAGTTAATGTGGATCCCGGAAATATCCGATTGCCTCCTGGAGCAAATTGGATCATGCTTTATTTGTTTTGTTTTTTCATTCCTCTGGATCAACTGTGGGTATAGAATTGTATATATAGGATTGTATAATTTTCTTCCCCTTCTATTTTTTCAACCAGAATAACTATGTAACGGTGTGTAAAAATTGCAAAACAGCTTTGGCAACGAAAGGGCTAATACTTAAACTGGTATTAAATTCATAGTATTTCAGCTGTACTGTAAATGATTTGTAAATGTAGGGACTGTTGGACAGCAGAATTGTCAGCCTGGTGAGAGGGTAGAGTGAGGCCCCGTACACACGTCCGAGGAACTCGACGGGCAAAACTCATCGTTTTGCTCGTCGAGTTCTGTGTGAAGCCGCTGAGGATCTTGGCGAGCCAACTTTCCTCATTGAACAATGAGGAAATAGAGAACATGTTCTCTATTTGGCTCGACGAGGAACTCGTCGGCTTCCTCGGCCGAAAGTGTACACACGGCCGGGTTTCTCGGCAGAATTCAGCTCCGATCGAGTTTCTGGCTGAATTCTGCCGAGAAACGCGGTCGTGTGTACGGGGCCTGAGGTGCACTAGCAAATTTAAATGAACTTGACTAACTAATGAAGCTGAACTTCAGCTAACATTTTTTAGGCAGGTAAAGCAATAGTTGTGTTCTCCTTTTGAATAAAAGCTTACCATTGCAATCATCCATATCAGCATGAAATGTGTTGCCTTAATGCTCTAACTGCAATTTGTGCTTGAGAGCTTGGTCTGTTAAAAAAAAGTTAAAAAAAAGTTAAGAAATAACATAATTATTGGCTGAATCACCAGATAAAAATAAAGGAATATGTTGCCACTACATCTAAGCATTTGTAATCTTCAATACAATACATTTTTTTTATATTACTTTAAATAGACACTGGAGTTGGTTTAAAATGAATATTTACCCAGCTTAGTTAAATAGGTGACACTGGGGTAGATTCACTAAAGCTGGAGAGTGCATAATCCGGTGCAGTTCTACATAGAAACCAATCGGCTTCTAGGTTTTAGTCCCCATTCAAATTGCATGCCAAATCACAGCCTATTTCGGCAAACGCCACTGTCCCAATTGGTGCAACGTCGACTTTGCAAAGCTGCACCAATTTTCAAAAGTAGTTCCTGTACTACTTTTGGCAACTTTGAGATGATTTCAATAGACATCTGTGCATGAATCCGCACAGATGTATTTCAAATCACCCCAAACTCGCACTGAAATGAGGGTTTGAAATTGTGCAAGTTCAGCTGAATTTGCTCAATTTCAAACCTGTGTTCAGTGTGAATGTACCCTTATTGTCAAAGCCTAATTAAACAAGCCAAAGTTAGAAGCTAATTGGTTACTATGCACAGCTGCATCAGATACTGTGTGCACCCGTTTTAGTAAATCTCCCTCACTGTGTTCACTTCAAGCATCCAATCATGTGCTAGCAAACATTCCCCTTAGAGAGGATAGGTATTCGGAGTGAACAATGTTTCACCTCATTTACTCTTTTAGTAAACCATCCCAACTCTCACTTTTCATTCAAGCCTTGCACATGATTGGATAACTGAATTTGACTTTATTAACTAGCTAAGTGAACATCTAATACTTCATTTTAGGAAAACAACATGATAGTGTTGGATTAAAGTGTACATCATTTTTTTTTTATAACCCTTTATTTAATGAATTGTAGTCTGCAGTTTAAAGCCTGTTATGTAAATGGCTTTTTTTACTTATATTGGACGCCTTAAAACAGAAAATAAACTAAAATGTACAATAAGTTTGTACTGTATATGTTTTTAATAGCATGCTTACTGTCTCACTGCAATTCAGGTTTGCTAAAAGGTGACCATTGTGGGTCATTTATTATTTAGTCTTGGATGATTTTCTTGGTAACATCATAGTTAAACAGGTTCATACTTCATACTTTCACTTAGAATTTTTTTTTTCCCTATACATTTCCTGCTTGTGGTTTCTGAGGATAAACTGAGTCTGTATTATTAAAAAAAGAGCCAGTGCACAAGAGTCTTTCAATTGATTTAAAATCATTTTTTATGGGCATTATTTTTGCACGCCACATATTGCCTACAGATTTGACCACTTTAAATGTATGCATAACTAATGCATCTTTTTTTTTTTTGTTTGTTTTCAAATAACCCAGTGAATATGCAGTGGTTTTGGTGTCTAATGATGTGTTGACATACTGTATGTAATATCTACTGATATGATAAGCACGTGTGGAGAAAAGTTTGTTAAAAAAAAAAGAAAGTAAAGAATTTACTGCAGAGTTCCTAAGGCAAATGTCAGAACTCATTTAACAGAAGCTGACTTTTGTGAGACTGTGGCCAAAGGCTATCTGGTCATCACTTCTTCATGGAACTTCCCAGCTTTCTGCACACATGAGAGTAATTCTATTCCCTGCTCTACTATGACCCAAACCTTCAAGCCATGGACGTGAAGTGTCTGTAAAATTCTGAAATGCCAGTTGCGAAAGGTAGATAAGCAATGAGTGGCTCAGATGTTTCTCTTCTGCAGAAGAAATAGCACTTTTCTTAGTGGTTATGTAATGCCTAGTTATAAAGTTATTGATTCTGCCAAAGTCTAAAGCAAATTTGCCACAAGTCAACTGCACTAGCCCTTAAAGTAGATGTAAATCTTAACTGAATTAAATGCAGTTTGCTAAAGCACAGTGTATCATAAATAGTTGCTTATAAAAATTATCTTAACCCCTTCATGATGAAGGGCAAAACAAATCGTAACACCTAAACACAGATTTGCAACATTAGCATGTGTTAGTAAAACTGTGCATCTCATCACAACTTAGTAGATCCAGATGAATTATACCTTTTTTTTTTCAGGATCAATTAGAATTTAATTTGGTGGTAACTGGCGATGGATATCACCAGTTTTTTTTTGTTTGTTTTTTGTTTTTTAAATCAAAGGAAACTGCCACAAATTATTAAAGAATATCATAGCTGTATATTTCTTGAAATTACCATAACCTACCACCAGAGAACAATCTAAATTAAAATGTCCTGCTCCACGCCTAATTCAAATGTGGAAAGGGGGGGGCGTGTTTTATGTTAATCTACTGTGACCCGACGTGATTGACGTTTTTCACAAACGGCGCATGCGCCGTCCGTGGAAATCTCCCAGTGTGCATTGCTCCTAATACGCCGCAAGGACGTATTGGTTTTGACATGGACGTAAATGATGTCCAGCCCCATTCACAGACGAGTTCCGCAAACAACGTAACTTTTTAAAATTTTGACGCGGGAACGACGGCCATACTTAATAGTTGCTGCGCCTCATATAGCAGGGGCAACTATACGCCGGGAAAAACCTAACGTAAACGTTGTAACTTTACTGCGTCGGCCGCGCGTACGTTAGGGAATTCGCGTATCTAGGTATTTTGCATACTCGACGCAGATTTAGACGGAAGCGCCACCTAGCGGGCCAAAAAAAATTGCACTTAAGATCCGACGGCGTAAGAGACTTACGCCTGTTGGATCTAATGGATATCTATGTGTAACTGATTCTAAGAATCAGTCGCATAGATACGATGGCTCAACGCAGAGATACGACGGTGTATCTGGAGATACGCCGTCATATCTCGGTTGAGAATCTGGGCCAAAGCACTTGCCTGTAAAGTTGCGGCGGCGTAGCGTAAATCACCCAGCGGAATTCAAATTCGGCGGGTAGGGGGCGTGTATTATTTAAATGAAGCGCGTCCCTGCACCGAACGAACTGCGCATGCGCCATCCCTAAAATATCCCAGTGTGCATTGCTCCAAATGACGTCGCAAGGACGTCATTGGTTTCGACGTGAACGTAAATGACGTCCAGCTCCATTCACCGACGACTTACTCAAACAACGTAACTTTTTAAAATTTCAATACGGGAACGACGGCCATACTTAACATTGGCTGCGCCTCATATAGCAGGGGCAACTTTACGCAGGGAAAAGCTTAACGTAAACGTCGTAAGTTTACTACGTCGGCCGCGCGTACGTTCGGGAATTCGCGTATCTAGCTAATTTGCATACTCAACGGGAAAATCGATGGAAGCGCCACCTAGCGGGCAAAAAAAAATTGCAGTTTAGATCCGAGGGCGTAAGAGACTTACGCCTGTCGGATCTAATGGGTATCTATGTGTAACTGATTCTAAGAATCAGTCGCATAGATACGACGGCCCAGATTAGGACTTATGACGGCGTACATGGCACTGCACCGTCGTAAGTCCTTTGTCAATCTGGACCAAAGAGTCCACATATATGAGGTGGGTGTAAATCTTCAAATGGCCAGTAATTCAATGATAATGGTATGAGGGATAGTTCATGAAAGATGGTACACCATGATGAGTGATCTAGAACAATATTGAACTCTCCTACCTGTCTCCCAGAACTCTCACCTCAATAAGGTAGTAATAGGCTTATACGGATCTCTAATGTGTCAACCTCGAGCTTCCAGTCTCTCCTCCTCCTTTTCCAACTCCATGTGTCATGCAATCTCCAGTTAGTGTAGCTCTCCTGGTTAGTGGTGGTTAATGCCTCTCCATATGGGGCAATATGACTTCAGAACCAGCCACAACAATAGAGGGGTGGGAGAGTTCAATATTGTTCCAGATCACTCATCATGGTGTACCATCTTTCATGAACTATCCCTCATACCATCATCATTGAATATCTGGCCATTTGAAGATTAAGGCCTTGTACACACGATAGGATAGCTAGAGGACAACGGTCTGAAGGACCGTTGTCTTAGGTTAACGGATGAAGCTGACTGATGGTCCGTCGTGCGCACACACCATCAGTTCAAAAACCGAGTCAGAACGCGGTGACGTAAAACACAATGACGTGCTGAAAAAATGAAGTTCAATGCTTCCAAGCATGCGTCAACTTGATTCTGAGCATGCATGGGTTTTTAACCGATGCTTTTGCATACTAACGATCGGTTTGACCTATCGGTTAGGCGTCTATCGGTTCAATTTTAAAGCAAGTTCTTATTTTTTTGACCGAAGGTTAAATAACCTATGGGGCCTACACACGATCAGTTTGGACTGATAAAAACGGTCCTTCAGACCGTTGTCCTCTGGCGATCCTATCGTGTGTACGAGGCCTTACACCCACCTTATATATGTGGACTCTTTATTTACAGCCACTGTTTAGTGCTTTCATTATATCTACTCATTCATTATTTTCAGTCACTTGTCACATGTTTTAGGCACTGTCTCTTAAGTGACCGATTTACAGGTACTGTTTCACTTTAAGTGATCACTCAAATAGTTTTTTCCCCACTTGTTACTTCTTTTTGATGGCACAGTCATGTTTGGATATTTGGGTTTTTATTTTTGATGTATTTTTATTGAGCACGTTATCACTTTTTACATTTATCTGTTCTGTGTATATTTTTCTCTATTCGGGAAAAATACAGGGGCAGGCTATACAGTGACTGATAACTATAATGGCAAATCAGAGGCTATCACAGCCATCAGGCCAGGTTCCCGATCGTTGGTATGTGAGCAGGAGCTCTTGGTGAGGTCTTTGTCTCTGTGCTATACACTCTCAGTGGCACATATATGTGGCCCCATGGAAGAATGCCAACTTCCATGAGGCCACATTTATGTATACACATGCCTGGAAAAGTTTTGAAAAAAAAAATACAAATTTTCACTCAATTGTATTTTATGAGGCTTTATTGGGATTTTGATTCCAGTTGAAACATGTTATATATAGATATATATATATATATAGATATATATCTATATATATACCGTATTTATCGGCGTATAAGGCACACTTTTTCACCTTAAAATCAGGGGAAAATCGTGGGTGCGCGTTATACGCCGATCCGCTGTCTCTGAGCGCCGCCGCCGATATATACCGAGCCCAGTACACTCGGGTACACTTGGCTATGCGTGGCCACGCTCGACTCCGCTCGCGGTCACGCCCTGTGCTGCCTCCTAGTCTTTATGCGAGAGGAGCCGAGCGTGGCTGAGTGTACTGCGCTCGGTATATGTCGGCGGAGGCGCTCAGAGACAGCGCGGGAGAAGCGGGGAGGACACCACCGAGGCCGCAGACGGACACCGGACTGGACAAGGCCACCGATGGACGCCTGGCAAGACACCGACAAACTGTAAGTAATTCATTTTTTTTACAGAAATTTCCCTTCTAGAGTATGGGTGCGCGCTATACGCTGGTGCACGCTATAGGAAGATAAATACGGTAGATATATATCTATCTATATATATATATATATACCTATAGATATAGATATATATCATGATATCAATACAGCATATATAAACAATGTTATAACTCACTTCCTGTCTATAAGCATGCACTCTAGTAATGAATGCATGGCAATTTCCAAGCAAGATTTCCTGGTGGAGACAATTGTCAACCACTTCTGTGTAATGTATGCTGAGACAATCATTGACACAATCAATGTAGATGCACAGTCTACATTGGAAAACCATGTGCCAGCTCTGAAACCAATTAGCTTTCAGGTGTTATTGTCAAAGCTTAATTGAACAAGCTGAAGTTAGAAGCTGTATGGCTACCACGCACAGCTGCACCAGAAACCAAGTGCTCTAGTTTTAGTAAAGTTTCCCCTAAGTGTCAAGGACTTATTAATCACTAGGTATTAATTCAATTTAACCTACAGATTTAATAATATTAAAGGTTCCTTTTGAAATGTCATTAACATGGTATAGCCTATATGAGATTTTATGACTTTATGAACATATAGTGGTTAGATCACTAACAATCCCACTGATGCTGTCCTGGTTTCACTTAATTTAAAACAAAAAAAAAAAAACAATCTAACATTAAGTTCCTGTCTGTGTGAAGCTGCCCTTGTCTGACCTACCAGCTGTTTACCATTTCTATGGAAGTTATTTAACTTACAGTTAAAAAAAAAACATAGCAGGTATTATGCTGGCTTAGAATCAGGGCGTTTTTTCAGGGGGAACTCAGTTTCACCACCTCTGGCTCAGACCCTTTAGTGCCGTTCACCACAATCACTTGTAAACACAAAAGTCTGGTTTCTGTGTTTACAAGTGACAGCTTTGTAACCCCCTGAACTCTGCACTATGTATGTAATGCAATTCTGGTATTTAATGCCCCTTTAAGACCACTCTACTGTTTGTGAAATCTGAACTGGTCGTGGTTGAGTTCCTACACCTATTTTCTGAGAAAAAAAGCTCTGCTTAGAATTAACATGCGGTTCAGACAATGGGATTCATTTACTTAAATAAAATAGACTGTTTGCTTTACACTGCTGATTTCCCTCATCCAACCATGGTTATGTGCAAGCAAAAATGCTGTTTTTTTAAATCTATGTATATATAAATATATACATTTTCCTTGCATGTAATTGGGTATTTCCTTGGAGGGTACATGTAAAAATACAAAAAAGGAAAGAGGTCCCCCTAAAAATCCATACAAGACTCTTAATCAAAGCATTCCGCCATGTTAACCATACCAGGCCACATGCCCTCAACATGGGAGGATGCAATGGTAATAAGGACAAGGGCCTCTTTCCACAACAGCATATCACAGTCTTAGTCTGCTGTCATGTCTCAATGCCTTCATCAGATATTGTTTTTTAGCATCCAAGTGTTGTGTTGGAAGTAATATTGACAGTGTTTGACAGGAAAGGAAACATACAGTATATGTTTTTCATTAATTGCTGCTTTTACATTTTCCTAAAGCCAAGTTATCTAATTAGCAACAGTTTGGTCATCCATAAATACAAACAGCTATTTAATATAGGTCAAAAGATTGATGCAGGGCTAGGTCAAGGCAGAGTCATCAGATCTATGTTGCCATGTTACTGGGGATGCAGCTTGGGTGAGAGCCTTCCCAGCCTCTCAATTTCCAAGCCATGTTCTGCACTTCTGTCAAACTGATGGCTCCGCCCTGCAGATTACACTGGGAGAGTACCGATCTCCCTATATAATTAGTCACACTTTGCGCCACTGTCTGTGTGCTTCAAAACAGAGCAAAGTGTCCAACTGTCACAGAACGATGATGTTTACACAGAGAGAGCCATGTTTCCCCTGGGTAATGTGCAGGACTTAGCTGTCAGATTAACAGCTCAGGTCCTGTTTGGCGTTCATTTATGATTGAAAGCTAATTTTGCCTTCTTTCCTTAGTATTTTATAAAGATTTTTTTTTAAATGTGTATGTATGCTTTACGTTTGTTTATGATTTAGAGCAAAATGAAAATAAAAATAAAAAATTGCATTAGAAACATGATTCTACTAGTGCCTTTATAAAAGGGAGAAATCACAGAATACAATTTATAATTTACCCTGATTCATTTTTAACCCTAAAACTTGCAAATACGATTTTAGTTAACACTATTATTTGTATTTACTTCTTCATCACCTCCACTCCTCTTGGTTTATTTTTTTCTATTATTTGTGTATAAACTTTTATTATTATTTTTTTTGGTAGCGCTGAATTAAAGAACTGAATTTAGGATGTCAGCTGTTTCTGCATACTCGCAATAGATGGAATATTGATTGATGGAAAGAAAATAAAGGAAAAACATTTTTATTTTAAAGGAAGTAACACATTTAAAAATTAAGCCACAGAAATACATGACAAGCAGAGTCTGCTTCATTACTACAGCAAACACGTAAAACAGTGAAAATGTCACTACTGTCAGTATGTACGTGGCTAACTGAATCTATAATGGCATCATGAAAGCAGTGGCAGATGCAGTTCATATAAAATGCAGCCATTCTATGTTTGTTTCAGCATCCAGGATGACATTTTAAGAAAGGCCAAAGCATCACTAACTGCCAGAGTCTGTATTAACATGGTATTCACAGAACACTAAATTTATTTTTTATGGTTATAATGTAGAACTCTACTGCAATAAAGACAACTTTACAAACTTTAGACACTATTCCTTGATGTATGCTACCTCCTAGCTCCTTTTTCACATACAATATATTTTTCTTATGACAAAACAAAACACAAAAGCAGTGCTGCCCTGGCAAGAAAAAGAGAAACATGATAGCATACGTGATATACAAAACATGTTTTAATGCAATCATAGTTATTGGAATTAGGTGCATGTCATATTCTGTACAATTTAGCTTATATACCAACAGAGTTAAATAAATGTAGGTGATACAGTCTGGCAATGAAATTCTGACCGTTAACAATACCGGCCAACATAAACCTCCATCAACCAATTAAGGACCAAGCCTCTTTCTGAGATTTGGTGTTTACAAGTTAAAAACTTGTTTTGCTAGAAAATTACTTAGAACCCCAAAACATTATATATTTTTTTCTAACATCCTAGAGAATAAAATGGCGGTTGTTGCAATACTTTTTGTCAAACCATATTTGTGCAGCAGTCTAACAAGCGTACTTATTTTGTAAATTTTTTTTTTTTGTATTTAAAAAATAAGACAACATTAAAGTTAGCCCAATTTTTTTTTGTATTGTGAAAGATAATGTTATGCCGAGTAAATTGATACCCAATATGTCATGCTTCAAAGTTGTGGAATGGTGACAAACTTTTACTCTTAAAAATCTCCATAGGTGAAGTTTAAAAAATTCTACAGGTTGCATGTTTTGAGTTACAGAGGAGGTCTAGGCTAATTGTATTGCTCTCGCTCTAAAAATCACGGAAATACCTCAACACAGTTTTCATATGTGACCGCTGCTCACGTATGCTCGTTGGGATAGGGCACATTGATTTTTTTTTTTCTTGTTGATTTTACCGTTAATTTAAAATTTTTGCACTGTTCTTTAAAGAAAATAAATGGGTCACTTTTATTCCTATTACAAGGAATGTAAACATCCCTTGTAATAGAAAAAAAGCATGTCAGGACCTCTTAAATATGAGATTTGGGGTCAAAAAGACCTCAGATCTCGTATTTACACTAAAATGCAATAAATAAAAAAAATATATTTAAAAGCTATGGGCGGAAGTGACGTTTTGATGTTGCTTCTGCCCTGCAATGATATGGAGATGGGCGGGGCCATCTTCCCCTCACTCGTCTCCATACCTAACAAGGGACAGCATCCTTTCACCTCTGCCGCTACCGCCGCTACCGATGGCTCTGGTAAGCAGCGGAGGGCACCAGAGAGTGGTGGGAGGGGGGCATAAATGGGAAATCTACCCAGTAAAAACTGTTCTGTTTCCTGAAACCCTAAAGTTTTGTTTTGTACTGTTTGTACTGCAATATTTAATAATTTGGTGTATGTTGGATGTGATCCATGTTTGTTTTGTCTCTGCTTTATCTTTTTTTTTCCTTACAATGTATTGAAATGGGTGCATACTTTCTAAAAAAGCAATTTATACCTATTTGTGAGAGGTGAAGTGTTCTGTCAGCAGGATGATGGGAAATAAATCCTTACAAGAAAATAACTGATTTAGATTGGAACACATTTTAATGAGTTTCTGTGCTACTAAAAGCAGAATTTAGGCTGATAATTGGTAAAATAACAGTTTCTTAAATGAAACTGCATATCAAAGAGCATATGTAAGCCTTCGTTAAATTCTCTCAGATGTCTTGGGCAACTATTCATTTAACCCTCTGGAAGTCTATGCTATAAATCATAGAGACAACTTTGTATTATGTTCTCAAGTCTTCTTTGAAAAGCGTCACTCATTTTTACGCACTGATATTTATATTCCCGTAATATTTACAGTTTTTATAAGTAAATTTGAAATGAATGACCTCTTTCTGAAAATGCTAATTGCTGTTATGTTTCCCTCTCCTTGATACCACAAATCCTAGGGTCCTTTCACAGGTTTTGCAGAATCAGGGAGGCCATGCAGCGTACGTTTGCAGAGGCATTTGATTCTGAGTCCTCTGGGTCACTAAGGATCGCATTATCCATAACTACCTCCTCCCAGCCACATACAACTCATTGAATTTCTGGGGACTGTAAACTATCCCTTGAAGACTGCTGCTGAGTGCTATCCTCTACATCCATACTGAAACAATCCTCCTCCTCTTCTTCCTTTGTGTTTGGTGGGACCGCAGGAATGCTATCTGGATAAAGGGGGTGGGAAGGAAGTCCTCCCCTTTCTCCTGCTGTTCTGCCTCAAATACTCTGCCCATGATTCCACTAAGTGTGTGCTCCAGCAGAAAAACTAGAGGGACAGTGTCACTGATGCATGCATTTTCACTGCTCACCATCCTTGTGGTCTCCTCAAATGGTGACAGGACAGTGCATGCATCCTTAATCAGTAGCCACTGGTGTGGCAAATGGAAGCCAAGCTCCCCTGACCCTGTCATGTGCCATACTTGCACAGGTATTCATTGATGGCCCTCTGCTGTGTGTGCAGCTGCCACAGCATTGCCAACATTGAGTTCCACCTGGTGGGCATGTCACAAATGAGGCGGTTGGTGGGCAGGTCGCATTCCCTTTGAATGTCAGCCAGTCGAGCACTGGCATTGTATGACCAGCGGAAATGACCGCAGACTTTTCTGGCCTGCCTCAGGAGATCTTGTAAGCCTGGGTACCTAGACAAGAACCACTGCACCACCAAATTCAGGACGTGTGCCAAACATGGAACATGGGTCAAGTGTCCCTGTCATA
This sequence comes from Rana temporaria, assembly GCF_905171775.1. NCBI lineage: Eukaryota > Metazoa > Chordata > Amphibia > Anura > Ranidae > Rana > Rana temporaria. Next base: position 133,999,876 of record NC_053491.1, read on the forward strand.
GGGCGGAGAGAAGGTTGGTGCCATTGTCGCATACAACCATTCCTGGCTGAAGCTGGCATGGCGTCAACCACTTCTGAGACTGGCCCTGCAGAGGTGACAGAATTTCTGCCCCAGTGTGGCTCCTGTCCCCTAGGCAGACCAACTCAAGCACTGCATGGCATCTTTTAACCTGAATTTTTGCGTAGCCCCTTAAATGCTTACAAAGCACCGCTGGTTCAAAGGACAAATCTGCATAAAAGGCCATAGAGGAAGAGGAGGAGGGGGTGGAGGAGAGAGCTGTGGCAGAATCACCACTAGAATTTTGGAGGTGTGGTGGTGGAACAAGCTCCAACAACACTCAATCCTGTCATGCACCCTTCCCAGTTGCCAGCAGAATTACCCAGTGCACCGTAAAGGAAAGGTAACATCCCTGCCAATGCCTGCTGGACCATAAGTCAGTGGTAATATGAACCTTACTGCTGGCCTGCTGACCGCCTTGTCCAACTAGGCCACTGCCGGTAGAGATAAGGAATAACCTTCTGTGAAAATAAATGGTGTTTCGGAACCTGCCACTGAGGTACAGCACATTCCACAAATTCACAAAAGGGGGCAGAGTCTACCAGCTGAAAAGGCAGCAGTTGCAGTGCTAGACACTTGGCCAAGCTAGCATTTAGATGCTGAGCATGCGAATGGCTGGGACCAAATTTATTTTTACGGTTCAGCAACTGGGGTAGGGAAGTTTGCCTGCTAAAATAAATTGGCGGTGTACTGCTATCAGATTACCTGCAAGTACTTGGGACACCTATTGATATGCCTTCATTGCTCTCAGTGCAGGTTTTTGAGAGTAATGGAGGTTTAGTAGGGTTGAAGATCCCAGATGAGGAGCAAGGAGAAGTTCGCTTTTTTCAAGTGCTGTTGCCAATGGACTGCATGGCAGGTCGTCATATGTCTGGTCAAGCATGTGGTGCCCAAGCTGTTCTGGTCATGCTTGATCCGCTTCAGACATAGGTTGCAAACAGCAATCTGCTGCACACATGTTAAAAAAGGGCCACACCAAAGAACTTTTAAAAGTCAGCGGGGAGTCAGCTGCACCCTGCACCTGCGGAGCTTTGGGGAGTGGTTGTCCCTAAGCTACCCCCTAAAGGACATCCTGCCTTGTTGGAATTGTGCCTCCTCCTCCTTCTCCTCCTCTATTCTCTCAGGCACCAGTACAGTGAGTGACCTCATCATCCCCTCCCTCCCCATAACTGGAGCAAACTTGGCAGTATGTTGCAGCTGGGGGAAATGACTGTCAGTTTTTTGTCATTCTGTGGCACCCCCTCTCTCTCTACTACCTTCCTTAACCTGTGAACCAACATCGCTGTGCATCCTCCAGCAGCATATAACGGACACTGTGGTCAAATAATTCTGAGGACTCCTCGGTGCAAGATGGTGGGGCTATGGAAGGAGTGACTAGTGGGTCCGATTAGTGGGTCCTACCCTAGTAATAGAATAAAAGATACAGCGTCTCAACCATGGAAGCCAAACTCCTCTATGTGGGAGAACTGAAGGGGTTCCTCCTATGCACTGGTGGCCACTAATAAGAGGTAATGAGAAGGGGGAGGCGTGCTCCAGCCCAAAAAAACTTGGTCAGGGTCTACTACAATATACAAAAACATACTTGGGGGGCACACCCTAAAATGTGTTTAAATTCAAGATGGTGCTGCTAAAAGACCAACAAACGGTACAAAACAGATTACAGTGTACACATTCAAGAATTACATTTATCCTGCAAGGCTAGTTAAAAACACCTGAACATATTAAAAAAATATGGGGGTTTGGTCACACTATATGGTCATATAGTGCTAAGCCCACTTACTGCAACAAAGTACCCCAATTAGTGGGTTCTACCCTAGTAATAGAATGAAAGATCCTGCATCTCAACCATGGGAGCCAAACTCTTCTATGTGGGAGAACTGAAGGGATTCCGCCTATGCTATGTAAGCAGGCTTATATAGTTTGGGGCATGGACTTAGTCCCCCAGAGCCATGATTGGCCAAAGGCACCCTGCAAATTATGTCTCTCTCAGCAGAGTGTGCTGTGATTGGCCAAAGCATGCAGGTCAGGTGCATGCTTTGGCCAATCATCATACAGCAATGCACTGCGATCTCGTAGTGCATTTTGGGGAATTCCGTAGCACTCAAATTTTTCGCGAATGCCCCATATGTTTGGTTTGTTTAACAAATGAACACCGATGTTTGAGTCAAACGTAAAACCGATGGCTCATCCCTACTCACAAAGTGCCAACAGCTTTTATTCCTGCTTTACTCCATAGCCTCCTATTGAACTTCCAGTTATCACCAGTCTGAATCTTGTTTTGTTTTTTTAAAGAGTGACAGTTTGTGTAAAAATATTTGTAAATTGATAATTACTTTTATCATAAAATCTTGCTTGACTTTGCAGCACATTGTTTTGTTTTTTTGTTTTTTTCCACTTCAGACTCAACCACAGCAAGAGACTTGCTCATGATTTTATTCATTAATTCCATCTCACTTTGGTTGTGGTATTCCGAATGTTATTTTATGTATTTATCCTTTAATTTGTTATATTAATTATTTTACGTATCTCGTTTCGTTTAATTGAAAATATAAACCATACCGACCCCCTTCCACCGCCCTCCCCTAATGGTTTGTCCCTTACTTTCCTTTTAGTCTTCTTTAGTTACCCATTGTCTACTATAATTTTCTCCAGATATTGTTCCGTTAATTTAAAATCTTTCCACTGCCTCCATATCTTATTGTGTATATTGAGTTGGCCCTCATCACAGCTACATAGGTATTACAGATTATTATAATTTTCCACCCTTTTGGACCATTCTTTTATGTCTGGTTTTCTTGTATTTAACCCCCCTGGCGGTATTCCCGAGTCTGACTCGGGGTTAGATTTTTGTGCTAGGATCGGTAACCCCGAGTCAGACTTGGGCTCGCCTCGCTGGATCCACAGGCAGTGTTTTCTTACCTTGTGCCACCGCGCTGTGTGAGCGAGCGGGACCTCGCTCGATTCACACAGTGTCCTCCTGTGCCGCCGATCTCCGTTCCCTGCGACGTTACGACGCACGGGAGCGGAGAACGGCGCCAAATTCAAAAACGTAAACAAACACATTACATACAGTATACTGTAATCTTATAGATTACAGTACTGTATGTACAAAATACACCCCCCCTTGTCCCTAGTGGTCTGCCCAGTGTCCTACATGTACTTTTATATAATCAAAACTGTTCTTTCTGCCTGCAAACTGTAGATTGTCCATAGCAACCAAAAGTGTCTTTTTATGTCAAAAATGGTTTTAGAGCAGCTAGAAAACAGCGATAATAAATTATAATCACTTGCAGAATTGTGCGATAGCGATTTGTGGGGAAATTCGTCATAAAAAAATAAAAGTAATGACAGCGACAATTCTGCAACTGAGCAAATTTCAGTGATTTTGAGTTGATTACATTATTGTTATAATTATTTATAATTATTTATTATATTATAATTTATAATTTTGTTTTTTAAAAAAATTCATACCCGGGATCCCTACAATACTCTTGTTTGGTCAGATTTAAGTGAGTTATTCCTAAGAATTACAGGCCTACAGTATAAAACGCCAAATTTCCTTGCAAATAATGGTACCGCTTTCAGCACCTTTTTTCTGAAAGAATCATACCGCCAGGGAGGTTAACCAATTTTTTGGTATCAATCCCTTTGCGGCATTTATCAGTGGTGGGATTAATGTTTTCTTATAGCTACTATTTGACTCTTTTGATTCATGAAACAGGCAAGCTTGTATGGTATTGGGTACCTTTTTCCCAGTTATCGCTTCAATATATTCAAGAATTTCCTGCCAAGCACAGCAGCACATTGTTTTAAGTTCACAGTACATTGCCATTTAAAAATAAAAACACTATATGTCATCACTCCTTGTTACAAACATGTTCACAATCTTAAAAAAGCCCCAGTAGAAAAATAGTTAAACTCTCTGTCCCTGTCTCTGCATCCCTTTTCTTCATCCTACGCCATTTACATCTATCTATATATAAATATATATCTATAGGAAATAGTCGGACAGATTTGGGTAGGGATTTCCATAGGATGGGGAGGCTTGACAGAAGTCCTGCAGGTGAACATGGGAGGAGGTGACAAGGGAACTAGAGAGCAGGATGTCTTGGGGGGAATGAAGAGAAAAATTTGGTTGGAATTTTGAAAAAAGGTTCAAATTAAAATTTAGATCTCATATACAACACAACCTCAATACTCTTACAAACATATATACAAGGCGCATTATATATATATATATATATATATATATATATATATATATATATATATATTATAGGACCTTATTATAACAACCATATACAGTATATCATAGTTATTCCCCAGAGGAGGCGAGAGGTAGCATGAGAGGTGAGAGGTGGAGGTGTCCCACATCCTTAATGCAAATAATCAGATTGTTCTCCCAAATACTTAGCTGTATTCTTGAATGACTGTGGTGGAAAACTAAATTCCTATAGGACTACAGTCAATATAAATTGGCCTTCCAAAAATAAAACTCTGGCCTCCATACTGCTAAGCAGACCAATTCAATCAACAACCCCCCATCTAGTCTTTGCCAGTTGTTTTCTACTTGAAACTTTCTACTTCTTTCCCCGCCACCTCCATTGAATTGACAATCACTTCCAAAACAAGATTGTTGCAATTCACGATAAGATCCCTACTGTTCTGATATCCCCCTCAACTAACATGCCATATTTACCAAACACATTCAACACACCTACCTAACCACCTGCCCCCTGGATCCCATTCCCTTACAAGTACACACCGCTCTACAACATGCATCGCTCACCCTCATACTAAAAAACCTCTCCTGTCCAGAGAACTTAAGAACCATCATCTTGTTCTCATTTACCTCCAGATTTATAAAATCATAGTCTACAACCATCTGAACTGCTAATGAACTTTTAACAACCCATTCAATATTGCTATGTCTGCAATACTCCACATAAACTGTCCTCCTAAAACTCACCAATGACTTCTTCTCAAAATATCATCCACACTGTCCTCTTCTTCATTCTTCTTAAGGCCTCCTGCTCTCTAGCCCCTTTGTCACCTCTTCCCAGACTTCATCCAGAGCTACTTTATTCCTCTGCATCTCAGTTTATCTTTGCTTATGAAAGAAAGAATTGCACTATGTTGTATAGTTTTTTTTAACTCAATTAGACACAAAAACATTTGTAAAACTTGTCTCTTTGCAACTCTTAAAAAAACTATGCACAAATGTATAAGGACGTAACAACTGTAAATAGTACTGCAGAGTGCGTATAAAAGCACAGTGGACTTTTTTTTTTTATCTTGAAAAGACAAGAAATTGGTTATGTTCTTTGGTAGTCTGGAGCTAGTCACATACAGAGTGGTTGTGCTTTCATGTAACTGCATAGAGTAGAACAGTAGAATAGTCACATACTGTTTCTTCTTCCATCTGTTATAAAAAGCATTAAAAAGTGGCTTTATCCACTCTGTTCACTTCTCTGTTATATTAAAAAAAAATTGCGTTTGTACTGCATGATCTGGAATGATTTTCTACTCTATAGCTACACATTGGGCCAGATTCAGATAGGTCAGCGGATCTTTAGATCCGCGTAACCTATCTGATTTACGTTACGCCGCCGCAAGTTTTTGAGGCAAGTGCTTTATTCAGAAAGCTTGCATTGCTCCAAATGATGTCGCTAGGACGTCATTGGTTTCAACGTGAACGTAAATTACGTCCATCCATATTCGCGAACGACTTACGCAAACAACGTAAAAAATAAAAAATTCGACCCGGGAACGACGGCCATACTTAACATAGGATACGCCGCATATAGCAGGGGTAACTATACGCCAGAAAAAGCCGAACGCAAACGACGTAAAAAAAATGCGCCGGGCGGTCATTTGTTTCTGAATCGGCATAACTCCTCATTTGCATATTCCTCGCGTATACAAACGGAAGCGCCACCTAGCGGCCAGCGTGATTTTGCAGCCTAAGATCTGCCGGTGTAAGTCACTTACACCTGTTGGATCCTAGGGAGATCTATGCAGAACCTGATTCTATGAATCAGGCGCATAGATCCGACCGACGGAACTCAGAGATACGACGGCGTATCAGGAGATACACCGTTGTATCTCTATCTGAATCTGCCCCATTGTGTTTTATTTGTATTCAAATTTGAGGGATTTATGGTCACTTAGCATGGTCTCTCTTATCCTATGAACCAAGTTAGATGGGGTATGTCACTATTATTCTATAAGGATTATGTAGAATATTTAGAATGTCACAGCTGTATATTTTGGTGCAGTGTGCTGTACATTATATACTCCAGGTAGCTGCTCTCCATATGTTATGTATAAGTATGGAAAACTACCCTATACTGTTCCAATCTATATTCTGTGCTGTACATTTACCACTATTCATACCACTAATCATCAAAATATTGACATTTTAATAGACTTAAGGGGCCAGATTCAGGTAGAATCGCGTAAATCCGCGGCGGCGTAACGTATCACATTTACGTTACACCGCCGCAAGTTTTACGGGCAAGTGCTTGATTCACAAAGCACTTGCCTGTAAACTTGCGGCGGCGTAACGTAAATCCGTCCAGCGCAAGCCCGCCTAATTCAAATGGGGCGTGAATCATTTAAATTAGGCGCGTTCCCGCGCCGAATGTACTGCGCATGCTCCGTTTTAAAAAAAAATTAATTTGACGCGGGAACGACGGCCATACTTTAACATGGCTAATCTAAATATAAGCCATTAAAATAGCATCCGTAACTTTACGCCGGAAAAGGCCGACTAGCGACGACGTAAGAGAATGCGACGACCGCGCGTACCTTTGTGGATCGCCGTAAACAGCTAATTAGCATACCCGACGCGGAAAACGAAGCAAACTCCACCCAGCGGGCGCCAAAGTATTGCATCCTAAAATCTGAAGGCGTACGAAGCCGTACGCCTGTCGGATCTTACCCAAATGATGTTGTATCTTGGTTTGAGGATTCAAACTAAAGATACGACGCAGGAAATTTGAAAATACGCTGGCGTATTTCATCTGTGAATCTGGCCCATTATTCCCACCACTAAGAATTTTTGGGGGAAGCTATTAAAGTTTTGCAAAAGAGTGAGAGAGAGGGAGTATATTTAAATATAACCTCTTTTTGCAATATATGAATGTGTAGAATACAGTTTATATATCCTGATTACCAAGCACATGTTCAAATACTGGCAGGGGGAAGGGGACAGTACATATAATAAATGTTGGGCATTTCTAGTCAGTGACAGCTGTTGGGTTCCCCCAACATTTATCCTTACACTATTTATAGCATTTTAAAATCCCTTTGAAATCACTTGCATTATTTTCTTTTTATCTTAACAACCCATGTGTCATTTAGGAATTAGGCCTGTACTGCCTTCTTTACAATCAAATTTAGCACACTAATGCAAATATAGGGGAGAGATTAACTAACACTGGTGCACACAAAGGGGGTTATTTATGAAAGGCAAATCCACTTTGCATTACAAGTGCACTGCAAATACACTTGAAAGTGTAATCGATATAGATCGCTGTAGTACTGAGGAGAAGTTCTGAAATGAGGGGAAGCGCTGCTGATTTTATCATCCAATCATGTGCAAGCTTAATGCTGTTTTTTTTTATTTTCCTTGCATGTCCCCCTCGGATCTACAGTGCCTACACTTCCAAGTGCACTTGCAGTGCAAAGTAAATAACCCCCAAAATCTGGTGCAGCTGTGCATAGTAACCAATCAGCTTCTAGATTTTTTTGTCAAAGCTTAAATAAAATAAGATGAAATTAGAAGCTGATTGTTAACCTCCCTGGCGGTATGATTATTTCAGATTTTAGGTGCTGAAAGCGGTACCATTATTTTGCAACGGAATTTGTTGTTTTACATTGTAGGCCTGTAATTCTTAGGCCCCGTACACACCATAGAATCCATCCGCAGATAAATCCCAGCAAATGGGTTTCAGCGGATAGATCCTATGGTGTGTACACGCCAGCGGATCTGTTTCCGCGGATATATCTCCCCTGGGATGGATTCCAGCAGATCGAATATTTGCTGACATGCAGAACATATCCATCTGCTGGAGTCCATCCCAACGGATGGATCCGCTGGTCTGTACAGACTCACCGGATCCATCCGTCCGAAGGGATCCCCCGCATGCGTCGTAATGATTCGAAGCATGCGTGGAATTCCTTATATGACAGCGTCGCGCACGTCGCCGCGTCATAATCGCGGCGACGGCGCGACACGTGATCGCCAGAGGATTTCGGCGTGGATTTCAATGCGATGGTGAGTACACTCCATCGCATTAAAATCTACTGAAATCCTCGAGAGGATTTATCCGCGGAAACGGTCCGCTGGACCGTATTCGCGGATAAATTCTATTGTGTGTATGGGGCCTTAGGAATAACTCACTTAAATCTGTCCAAACAAGAGTCTAGTAGACATCTCAGGTATGATAAAGTTTGAAAAACAAAATCATAAATTATAATATAATAAATAACTATAAATATTTCTAACAAATAATAATATAATTATAATAACAATTATTCAATAATGTAATCAAATCAAAAACACTGACATTTGCTCAGTTGCAGAATTGTCACTGTCATTACTTTTATTTTTTATGACGAATTTCCCCACAAATCGCTATCGCTCAATTCTGCAAGTGATTATAATTTATTATCGCTGTTTTCTAGGTATTATAAAACCACTTTTGACATTAAGGGACAGTTTTTGGTTGCTATGGACAATCTACAGTTTGCAGGCAGAAAGAACATTTTTTTTATACAAAAGTACATGCAGGACACTGGGCAGACCACTAGGGACAAAGGGGGTGTGTATTTTTTACATACAGTACTGCAATCTGTAAGATTACAGTATACTGTATGCATTGTGTTTATTTACTTTTTTGAATTTGGTGCCATTCTCCGCCCCCGTGCGTCGTAACGTCGCAGGGAAGGGAATCAGGGGAACACAGTGCATCGGGCGTAACATCCGGCCGCCCTGCACTGCGGAAATACATCACTGGATCCCAGGGAAAAGGTAAGTAACCTTTTTCAGCATCCAGCAAGGCAATACCGAGTGTGGCTCGGGGTTACCGATAGTAGCACAAAAATCTCACCCCAAGCCACACTCGAGAATTCAGCTAGGCAGGTTAATATGCATGGCTGCACCCGATTCTGTATGCATCAGTTGTAGTAAATCTCCCTTGTAGTCTTTATCACAAAGAAACCAAAGCTGATTGTCAATGTAGAGAAAGTATACAGATGCAATCCAGAACTTTGCTCCAAATCACTGAACACATGTGCAGTGTAATCTGAAATGCAAGCTACCCCAAAGTCTCTAAAATGTTGGAATACACTTTGGCTATTAAGTAACCATTTAACACACATCCTCACAGCTAATTACTGGAAGCACAACTATTAAGAAGTAGGGGGCACAACCCCGATCCTCCTCCCCACTATGCTGTACTTGATCTTGCAAACCCTCTATTATATATTCAACCTAGTTGAATGTGAAATAAACTCTGGTATACGTTTCTGTGTAACAAAAGAGACTAAATATAAAGAATGAATTAAAAAAAAAAGTAAAGATTGTTTGTATTGCAGTGGATGATGTTTGTTTGCAATACAAGAGTCCATGCTAAACTATATTTTGTTAGTAAATATCATGTGCAATGGCTCACATAATCCATTAATTATATGTTTTATTTCCTTTTTATTTGTTGCGAAACCAAGCATGCTTTAGATTCACAAATCCTCGTAAGTCTTATATTATATATTGCCTTCTGACTTGTGACATAGACACATATCTTATTAATAAATTACAAAATATATATAACACCCAAGTTATACATTTTTATGGTTTTGTTTTACTCATTATCCATTATTTATTGTGTATGTCTATTATATGTACACAGTTGCACAATGTGTGTTACACCTGGGACTACCTGTTAGAAAATATGCTATTGGTGGTCATTAAAATATTTGTATACTAAGAAGAACTTGCTTTCTGGACCTATAGTACCTGCAGCTGTGTACCTTGCTCACTGATGGGTGTCACTGCCAACACTAGAAGTGTTTTTTTTTTTAACTTAGCTCCACAGTTAAAAATGCTTTGTTTAGTTACCTGTGTAATTAAATTTATATTCCTGCATCAAAAATGCAGCAGTTTTTTCTAGTTTCTAGCATGCCACTGACTCATTTAATCATTTATAAATATTATAGATAACTATGAAAGTGTTACAAGAAACAGCATCCTAATTTCAGTACACAATTTTATTATAAATGCACCTGTAAATGGTAAACACCACAGTGGTAAATTAGTACTTATAAACTGACTCGAAGAAAATAGTACTTTGACATGCATAAGGACACACTAAAAACAATAGCATGTTTCTACCAATGTCAGTGCCAAGGTTAATTTGCCAATGTAATTTGTTGTGCACTTTTAATTTAATGCAGCACTTGTAAAGACATTGATAGCTTCTAATTGTATGCCACTCACTGCTATGGCATTAGGGATTTAAATAGAGGGTACAAATTAGAAAAATAAAACCAATTTCTGCAGTCTACGTAAATTTTGCCTCATGTAAAAAAAAAATGTGTTCCACAACCAGCTACAAAACATGCTTTTCTTATGTCTGATGTTTATTCAGAGACAGTTTACATACATGAATAGCAGATTCCGTAGATTACTTTTTCCTCTTCTGAAACCTAAATGTGAGTATTTACAATCAGGAGTGCTCAAGGTTAGACATTGAACTGCAAAATATTCTGATTTAGTATTTATAATAAGTTGCCTAGTTACCATTTTAGTCCTTGACTTACACATTGTATTTGTTTTTAGTATTTTATTTGAATCAAACAAAATAACTAGTGTAAATGCTAAAATATATCAGCAGTAATATTTTAAAACATAAAAAAAAAAAAAATCAAGGCTACACCATGACATTTTCAAACTATACTAGAGTGTCAGAATGATAATGCTGCTTTCTATATGGTGTTCAAACACTAAAGGTGGAATTATACTGTACACAGGGATTTATAGACTGGCATGACTTTCTTTTTTAGTCAGCAAGAGATGTTCTAGTGAATATGAACAACTTTCATATATTAGTGAGTCACACAGGAGTCACCACTCCAAGCCTAACTAAGACCATAGGGACCATAGGGATGAAACATGTCAGATAAGGGCAGTTTTGAGGCAGGGATGAGCTGTGTTTCTTGCATGGCTGAATAAAAATATACTAAGCCAAATTATGTCATCACTGTGCAGCTTTCTGTCAGTGCAGCTTTGATATATTACCACTATCTTGTCTATCATTATTACACAAACTAGGAACTCTAAGATCTATACCAGATATCCACATATAATGATCACCTGCCACAGGGGAACAACAAATATATAAAAACAACTGAGTCAAGACCTGGTATGATGGAGGAATATGCAGGTATTCATGGCAAACATTTTGTTTTTAAATCTATCAATCTGTCAACACAAAAGACACTCTTTACGTCTAGAGGAAAAGAGATTTCACCTCCAAATACGGAAAGGTTTCTTCACAGTAAGAGCTGTGAAAATGTGGAATAGACTCCCTGCAGAGGTGTTCTGGCCAGCTCAGTAGATTGCTTTAAGAAAGGACTGGATATTTTCCTAAATGTACATGATATAACTGGGTGATAACATTTATCAGTAAAATTGATCCCATATACCCAATTCCATACTGGATATATGGGATTGTATGATATTATTATTATTGTATTTTTTTTATGGTTGAACTGGATGGACTTGTGTCTTTTTTTAACCTGACTAACTATGTAACTATTTTATAGGTTTTGCAGATACAGTGGGTGACCGCGATATTGTGTCAATCTCGCTCCCTTTCTCGGCGAGATTGACCACCTACAAGCCCCATCGCGGGAGCCAGCGCCGAGCTGGCTTGCCGCGATGGAGACAATGCCGTCATAGAAGTGACGGGAGATCCGACTTGGATTCCCGCCAATTCTACACGTGTGCGGCGTTTGGTATGAATCCTGAGGGGGAACTCCCCGCCGGATTTTAAATAAAAATCCGGCATGGGTTCCCCCCTCAGGAGCATACCGGGCCCTTCAGACGTTCAGCCCTAAAGGAGAAGGCACCGGACAGCGGGAGGAAGAACCGGGGTGCGCCGAGTCAACAGTGGAGAGCGGCGAACATAGAAGAAGACCCCCGGAGAGTGGAGAAGACCCCCCGGATAGCGGAGAAGACCCCGCGGATAGCGGAAGAAGAAGCCCCCCCTGCTAAAGAAGACAGGGGGGCCGACAGAAGCACACCACCCCCCGCCGAAGACGTCGGAGGAAACCCGCCGGGGGATGGGCGCTTTTATAAAAGCGACCCCCCCGGCGGTGGAAGAGAATTATTATTATTTTAAAAAACCTTGTGTCGTGTTTATTAACTTTAACACTTTGCCTCCAGGTGAATGGGTAGGGGTATGATGTACCCCATATCCATTCACTTAGGGTAGGGGGCCGGTATCTGGGGACCCCCTTATTAAAGGGGGCTCCCAGATTCCGATAAGCCTCCCGCTCGCATACCCCGACAACCAACGGCCAGGGTTGTCGGGAAGGGGCCCTGTCCTCATCAACATGGGAACAGAGTGCTCTGGGGTGGGGGGGCCGCAGTGCGCCCCCCTGCCCCAGAGCACCCAACCCTCCCATGTTGAGGGCATGCAGCCTGGTACGGCTCAGGAGGGGGGGCGCTCGCTCGTCCCCACTCCTTTCCTGGCCGGCCGGGTAGCGTGCTTTGGATACGGGTCTGGTATGGATTGTAGGGGGGGTCTCCTTACAACCCATACCAGACCTAAGGGCCCGGTATGCTCCTGAGGGGGGAACCCATGCCGGATTTTTATTTAAAATCCGGCGGGGAGTTCCCCCTCAGGATTCATACCAAACGCTGCACACATGTGAAATTGGCGGGAATCCAAGTCGGATCTCCCATCGCTTCTATGACGCGCTTGCTGGAATGTGCTTTTACTATTCCAGCGAGTGCGAGATGTCGGCACCCTGTCGCCGAGAATCAGTGCGATGCTATCGTGCTAAAAACACATTCTCGGCGGCAGGCACTGTAACATGTGACTACCTATCACTAGAAAATCTAACTTTTTAATTTGCATTGATTTCTTCCCAAATATCTTCCCAAATATCCTAGGCTAATGTAGTCTTAGTTGTAAAAACAAAGAGAGAAATACAAAATGATGGGGAACTCCCACGCTGTCTAATGGGCCTAGTGGGGGAACTGCAGCAGTGACCTGTGGGTCTGATCCTAACAGACAAAATAGTGTATATAAAAATAATGGAAACTGCACTGTGGGGAAGTGGGGGGTATGGGGAAAGGGAGGGGGGATATGGTGGATGATGCGTGAAAGAAAGGGGAAAACAGGGGGAGGGGGCCTGGAGTGGAGGCACTACAGTGAAAAGAAAAACTAGGATACCGCTATGTCTAGCAAGAGAGAAATATATCATGTGATGATCTGTAAAATAGCTAGACATGTTGCAAAAATGAATGTTCAGAAATAAGGTAAAATTGTGTTCACTTTGAATACTCAATCATGTACTAGAAAAAATACTGTTTGGCGGTATTCCTGAGTGTGACTCAGGATTAAATGTCAGTACCATTAGCAGTAACCCCGAGACCCCGAGGATTGCATTTCAGGATCCTGGTGCAGTATACTTACCTTGTCCCCAGGATCTTGCGATGCCCCCCCCCTCCAGCTGTGTTTGTGGGCTGTGTCCTTCACCCGATGCCTCTTTGTACCGGGCTCTGTTCCCTGCGAGTGTGGTGACGCATGGGGGCGGAGCCGGGTGGCAAATTTAAAACATACACAATACATAACACATACAGTACACTGTCATTTTACAGATTACATTACTGTATCAAATTATTTCACATCCCTTTTGTCCCTAGTGCTTTGCATGCAGTTTTATATTATATATAATATAAGTGTTCTTTCTGCCTGGAAACTTGAGATTGTGCATGGCAGCCAAAAATAGTCCCTTTACGTCAAAAGCGGTTTGAGTGAATTGTGAGGAAATGTATTTTATTATTATTATAATATTATTTTTTATAATTATTTATAGTTATTTATTATATTATGATTTAGTGTTTCAAACTTTAACATACCTGGGATGTCTACTAGACTCTTGTTTGGACAGATTTAAGTGTGTTATTACTAAGAATTACAGGCCCAAAATATAAAATGCCAAATTTCTATGCAAAACAATGTAGCGCTTTGAGATGCAAAAATCTGACAAATTCATACCGCCAGGGTGGTTAAAGTAAACACAGCTTCCCCTTATTCACCAGCATTCACTTTGGAAAATGAACACACACTATGCAGTGTAACCATCCTCTAATACATATTTGCATCTAGAAAAAAGATTGCAGCTACAATTTTTCCATGTGCACCAGAGAAGTGATCATTTGTGTAAATTCAGTTTTTCCAACTTAAATTAACAATATAAGATTTGGATTTTTGTACTGAATATAGTGCTGTTATTTTATTCCTTTAATGCTAGGTGAATGTTTACATAGGGAAAAGCTTTTAGAATACAGGGACTTTTGCAAACACAGATTAGTGCATACTCAACAACATTCACCATCTTTCTAATAATTACTGGCAAATGTTTTAAAGGACAACAAAGAACTCTGATAAATATGCAGTGAATGTTATATTAATGTGCGGCAAATGCAAGCCATGGTGCATTAATTAATGGAAAATGTTTGTGTTTATCTAGTCTAGAGATTTAAATGGTTTAAAGGCAATTTTTGCTGTTGATATATAAATATGGAAAATATCTTATACTGCAGTATTGTTTTCTAGTTGAGGTTTTGATGTACAATATACAGTATGTGTGTTAGTTTGCAACATCAAAAAGCTTCATTTTTGTCCATCTAGTTTTGAATCTAGTTTTGAATGATGTTTGTCTGTTTACAACCTGCTTTTATGACAAACAACCATAAACGCAAACTGCTCCATCTTACCCCTGCCATGTTGTTAAATGATGAACATTCTAGGTTTTTTTTTATTCACTCATTTTTGCTCCAGGTAAGCTGTTAGCATAATAAATGGCTACTTACAAATAAAGTTTTAAATACATTTAGAATCCTATTTTTTTTCTTCTAACTAGTATTTTGTCAGTATGAACTATGGCCCACAGCAACCTTCCAGTTATGGTATTTGCTTAGTATCAATTCATTATTGTGATTTATTTGCGGGAACAGGTTCATTGCTGCAGGAGTGTTCTCATCAGAGAAACCAATTTTAGTAATGTAATCGCAAACGCCATCTGCATTTTAACTTTACCTTGCAAAGAACCTTTGGTATCTTAGGCCCCAAACACACTATTCAATTTTCTGCAGATTTTTGTCTTTACCAAAACCATATAAAATGAGGCAAAACCTTATGAGTTTCAATTTGTATGCAATCAGGCAGGCCCTTGCACTACATGGTTTTGGTAAATCTGAAGAGAAAAATCTGCAGAAAATCTAATAGTGTGTATGGGGTCTAAGTGTGATGCAGACAGGTGTGTAAAGTGCCAGAAAGTGGGTTCAAGAGAATGGGTTTCAGATCACTTGCAGTAAACCAACAAGACTCTGTATTCCTTTAAACATATTTCATTTACATAATAACTGCAAAATCATTTAACTATCCTGTGTGAATCAATGTATTTGTCAATCAACTCACATGTTAACTTGAATTCAGCAAGATAACTTATACTTCTCTGAATGTCCGTCATACATGAAAAGTGACTCCAAACATTTATTAGCAAAAGCCACATTTATACTTTGACATTATTTTACTCCACTATTGCAATCAATGACCCCCTTTTTAGGCCCCCGTTGACTTACCATGAGTTAAAATAATTTACAGCAGAACCCAGATTATAGATAAACACCTGGGCCCTGATACATAATGTAAACCAAAGCCCATTAACTTGTACCACATGTACAATTATTTATTTATTTTTTACCATAGATTTTTTTATTATAATTCCACTGTGTAAAAGTGATATACACGCCACATCTGACAGCATTGTACATATACAAAGTGGTGTAAACAGGCAAACTTACTATAAATACAGTGATGCATTTTCTTGAGCTATATAGATAGACATTGGAACTAGACCTCCACCGGAGGTGTGACCTGTCACCCCAAATGGGTACACACTGTGACCAGGCTCACTGAGAGACATACTAGAACATAGCCCACCATGGACCTTGATGAGGGTCCCTGGGGATAGGATGCATAGTAAGTTAAGGTTGCTACAGTAACAACTGACATCGAAATTGGAAATTCTCCTCTGGTGTACTCAATTCACCCAAGCTGATGGTACAGTGGCCAACATTTCATACTGTAGGTTATGGGATACCATGAGTGACCACAGCAATTTTCGGTTCTTACCATTAGACGGCTGTATATTCTAAAGTAAGTGTCAGTAAATTCACATACATCAGTTGTCATACATGTGAGGGGGGCTTTTTGGATATTCTCCAGATTTCCCAGTGCTTGTGGAATGTTGGGGCTCTATTTTCTTTGTAGGTAAGCATTTTTCCATGGTGTACTGTGTGTTTATCCTATATGTTACTTCTGAAATTTTTGAAACTGGGGACAATTGCTGCACTGGGGACACAGGCTGAAACTCTGAACTGGGGACACAGGCTGAAACTCTGAACTGGGGACACAGGCTGAAACTGGGGACACAGGCTGAAACTGGGGACACAGGCTGCACTGAGGACCAGGACACAGGCTGCACTGGCGGGCACAGGCTGCATTGGCGGACACGGGAAGGCTGCATTTTTGGGTATGGATAAAGTTGTTGTTAATATTTATTTTTATAACTTAATTCTTTATAGAACATTTAAGTGTAATTTCATGAGATAATATATATGAGGGCATGTTTAGTGGCGGGATTATGGGCAGGGCAGGGTAGGGGTTGGGCGGGGCAACTGGTGGCGAGTAACCCTTGAGGCCTGGCTAGTAGCTCAGGACTTGAAATTTTGAGCCCTGGTACAGTACAACCCCAGAGTATGTGTAGTAGGCTGCCAGTAGACTGACAATTGTGCCAGCACAGGGGGGACATATCTTGGTTCATTTTATGTAGGCATATTGGTATGAGGTACCATTTATGAAGTATTTTCTGTGCATTCTCCCAATGCTGATGATTTGCTGTTGTACTTTATGGCTGAATGCCATTGGTATATGGAGAATTCTGTTTGGAGTTATTTTTCCCATTTTTCCCATTTTATCATGTTGGGTAGCTTACTTTGTAATTTCAGTGGGGTAGGATGTTTTTAAAATAATGATATCCCCTTGTGTTTGTTTGGGTTTTTATTTAGCAGGCAGTTCCAAAGTATTTGAGGAATCTCTATGGGGCCCCACCTATTAATTGTAGAATAGTGTTTTGATTGGAACATTTTGTATCTATCCGAAACCTCCGACCAAAATTAGCGTATTACACTACAACCCCAGAGTATGTGTAGTAAGCTGCCAGTAGACTGACAAATGTGCCAGCACAGGGGAGAAATATCTTGGTTCATTTTTGTACACAATATTTTATTACACAATGTAGCACATGCCTGGAAGCTTATTTGTTTGTTCTTAACACCTCGTGATAAGACATTTACTCCAACAAGCAATCTTGGGGGAAATAGATCCAGTCCAGTAATATTAGTTTGTTTTGTCACCCATCTTAGTAAGCTTAGCAGAACTCCACAAACTCAACAAGAAAGGTGTTCTGTGTGCCCAAAAGCCTGGAACAATTAGCCTAATTAGGTAGCCCTATTCAGGTCCTGTCTGGAGCAGTAATGCTGTGGCAGTGTGAAGCCTCGTACACACGACTGAGGAACTTGACAGGCGAAACACATCGTTTTCCTCATTGAGTTCCTTGTTAGGCTGTCGAGGAACTCGACAAGGCAAGTTTCTCCATTCCCGTCGAGGAAAAAGATGACATGCTCTCTTTTTGGCTCGACGGGATCCTCGACAGTTTCCTCGTCAAAAAATTTACACACGACCGGTTTCCCCGGCAAAAAAAAAATCCCAGCAAGTTGCTGGTTTTTGCCGAGAAACTCGGTTGTGTGTACGAGGCCTGAGAATCACACGTACTGTGAATGTGTCAACACCTGTTTGTGGTTGAGTGGACAGAGACTTTGACCAAAGAAAACGCTGAAGAAAGCAACGCAGGGAGTTGGTCTGACAGGGCTATCTGAGTGAAGATGAACATTTAAAAAGAGAAATAGTTGAAAGGATTAACAGGGTTGCATGTGAAGGTTCTCTTTACATACCTGGCTTTCTGAAACAATGAAAGTGGGCTGAAAACCCTAAACAAACCACAGTGAGTAGACTGACTTTATTAATTGCTGTACATTAGATGCTGAACTCCTACAATACAATATATATCGTATGCTTTCCATAAGTTTTGCTTAAAGCATCAAGTCACCAAGTTTTTGTTTGCTTCTCTTTTAAAATTAAGAAAATTATGTTAAACATGTAGTTAAAAGGTAGCTTATGTACTCCCTTCACGTCTACACGCAGCTAACAACAGATATGTACAGTGTGTACAGTTGTATACCTCTTCTGTGTACAATTGAGTTATTTTTATTATTATTATTATTATTATTATTATTATTATTATTATTATTATTATTATTATTATTATTATTATTGTACAGGATTTATATAGCACCAACAGTTTACACAGCACTTTACAATACTGTATATAGTTAGCAATTATAAAGTAATAAAGAAATCAGTGTCTCTAATGTAGTGTTTATTAAAGTAATTTACAAACACTAGATTATTATACATTACCACAAAATTTTCTCTGTTTCATTAAATCTAAAAGCCTTCTTTATATGCAGGTATGAGTAAAAATAAAATAAAATGAACACATTACTTTTAATGATATCTACCTTATATTATCTAGCGGACGTACTATGACTGTCTAACAGGGAAACTGTGACTGTACTAGCAGGTCACTTTTTCTTCTCCTAGCAAGTTGAAAGAATTAAAAGTGCCCCTCTACACCCAAATGTTGGGTCATTATTATCATTCATTATGATCAGCTTACTCCGGCCCCCTCCCATCTCCTAAAAATGTTTATTAGTCAGTGAGGCAGACCTTCATTGTGATGAAACAAAGTAGTGTGTGTCTGTGGGGGGTTATATGCAGGTACATGACAGAAATAATTATCCATGTAAGGTTTATCACTAATATATGTTTATAGAATGTGTAACCATATCACATGACTGCCTTGCACTACTTTAAGCTGTGGTATCTATTTAAGAGAGAATAAAAATATTTTGTATCTTTACATTTTTCAGACATTTCCAGTACTTGACTATAGTGAATCATAATGCCACTGGGATAAAAAATGCTGGCTTTTCACTGATTATGGCCCTTTGAAGTGGCAGCTCCGAAATGAATGCCAATAAAACAACACGCTTTGCTAGAAACCTATAATTTAAAGTGTTTAATTCTTTCATCATTCAGCAAACCGGGCCAAGTGACCTTTTAACAGCAATGAATCACTGTCCAGTACTGTCTAAAGATCAAGTATTGTAGAAGCAGGTTGTTGCTAATCACATTAAAGCACCATAGAACTCTTTAAAAGGGTTGGGAAACATGTGATTGCGCATTTGTCCTGCTTGACAGTGATGTCAGATGTGCACAGATAATTTACTGCGATTTACCTGAAGTAAAGCTTTGAACATTACTTTCTCAGAATACAACATGAGCTAACATTTTGTGTGGTATGCTTTAAGTAAGCAGAAGAATCAGACTTTTAGAGTAGAGCTAAGAGAAAGGAAAAACATTAGCATAATAAAGCATAAGTAAGCCAGTTAATACCCATTGAAATTCACTTTGCTATATCTTTTTCCAGAAGAGTAGCAAAGACTATATTTGTTTTCACAGCATAATCATTATTTGCTATTATTTTCTAACTTAACTTCTGTAAATAAGCTGTTTCATTGCCCTTAAAGTGAAACTAATCTTTTTTTTTAAATAACAAACATGGTATACTTACCTGCCCTGTGCAGTGGTTTTGCACAGAACAGCTCAGACCCTCCTCTTCTTGGCTCTGTATTTGGTGCTCCTGGTCCCTCCCTCCTGTTGAGTGCCCCCACAGCAAGCAGCTTGCTATGGGGGAACCCGAGCTGAGACGCAGCTCCCTGTGTCCATTCAGACACAGAGGCGCGGCCCAGCCCCGGTTCTCATTGGGTGACTGACTTTGACAGCAGCAAGAGCCAATGACGCAACACTGTTGTCTGTGCCAATAGGGAGGGGAGTCCCGGGCAGCCAAGACACTCTTGCAACATCGCTGGATCAAGATGGGCCCAGGTAAGTATTAGGGAGGGCTGCTGCACACAGAAGGCTTTTTATCTTAATGCATAGAATGCATTGAGGTTAAAAAAAAAAAAAAAAACCTTCTGAGTTTACAACTACTTTAATTATATACTGTGTAAAATTGCATAAATCCAACCTTTGTGGTTGTATTTTTACCCACAAATGAATAAACAAACTATTTTTTTTATTTGAGTCAACCAAAGGAGTGTATATTTCAATGTTATAGTAAATGACGGAACTTTACAATTTCCCATCTGTTCCAGAGTAGGTTTACATTTTGTGTGGACTGCAAATTCCCTGGCACCAATGTGAAAACTCTTGCTTTATGGGCAATCTACTCTTTTTCAAAGGTTTACATTACACTTAAAATTTCATTTTAGCTTTCGTTTTAATTTTAATCCTGTATATTTTAAAGCTATAGAACTATATTGCATTAGTAAATCCAATAGGATCACACAGATTAGATCTGAAGTATCTATAGTCCCCCATCTAATTAATGTAAAATTTACATGAAGATTAAATTAGACTCTAGTGCCTGAACCCACAAAGTACAGTAGTAGCTTTCCTTTTTATGTATTTCTCAGGTTTTAAATCATGGCTCATTGTTGAAAAGTTAATTTGTTCACCCTGTCCATGAGAATATTTGGCATCCCTGTGGCATCCTCTTTTAATCATCAAAACTTCTTTGAATCAAAAAGAATATGGCAGCAAAAGAAGCTTTTTTTCTTATATTTATTGTTATCTTATCTCTACACCCAACTATAGGAAAGGTGTTCTGAAGTATTACTTTCAGAATCAGGACTTTCTGCATTTCTTCCATAGAGGTTAGGAACATGAATATACTGTATATTACCAGAACCAGACAATGAATACTATAATGGTTTATCGTAGCCCTTTCACTGCTAAGCCCCATGCTCCGCTTTTACCTTCAAGTGGCCAAACCCATTTTGCAATATTTAACTTATTTTTATATTTTACTTACAGCAGAGTTTGTAAAACAGCCTACAAACCATACATTTTCTAAAATAACAGAGATGGTAGAATAAAACTATGGTGCTAATGATTTTGTAGGTCACATGATTTGTGTGCAAATGTTTATCTAACTGTTCTTTTCAAAAAAGTTGTCTAAAATGTTTACTAACCCACACAAACACAATATAATGTACAAAATTCCTTCTGAATCTAGAAAATAAAATGGCATTCAGTTAATAAATACATATAGGTTTTGAATACAGTTTTTTTTGTGAAACAGTAAAAATTAATGTATAAATCTGGAGGTTTGCTTCACACCTATGACTTGTGGTAATGCTGATCAGCAGTGACGTTGCTGTGAATTGCTATAAAAAATGCAGGCATACATTATAACACAATGTTGTGTGTTACAATGCTTTGTGTCTCAAAACACTGGTGCACATAGCTTTGAATTAATGTAATTCAACACAACACACTACGGTGTAACAATGCACATGTGTTTGCAATACACACACGCACACGTATACCATAACACCTGCTTGTGTGAACAAGCCCTAAACACAAAATGTGCAATATCACACTGTGTGTAGTGCACATGTGTACTTTCCGTGTTTGTAATTTGGATGTGTGTGTGTGTTGGGGGGGGGGGGTTGTTTATACAAACAGCTGTAGGTATATATCTGACAGCAGGGTGGGTGAGCATATGCACTAATGAAGAACTGCTCCTCTGTGTTGAGACAGCTCCCAGTCATTATTTCTATTAATTGCTTTCCGTCAAGAGATTTCGAAAATGTGACAGACAATAACATTATCAGGATGCCTACCTCTGTTTTCCAGCATTAGAACCTCTTAATGGGCTGCTGGGCACATTTTAATTTACTGAGTAACATAATTTTTTAGAAATGCTTTCATGTTTTTGTATTTATTTATTTTACTACTACTGGAGTGTCTGTTTGGGGGGGGGGGCACTTTAGATGTCTGAATAGGCCTCTAGCATAGAGTCCTAAATCTCCTTCTTCTTTGTAATCACTGCTGCTGCTCTAAACAGAGCACTTCCTGTTTATTCACAAAAGAATGATGGTAAGCATGAACGACCATCCATGTTTACTATATCAGCATTTATGAATGAGTATCAGGTGATCAATACAGAACTATTCATTGCAGACAAAGGATGGGTAAATGAGACATGTATGACCTGTACACAAGATCGGTTCATCCGATGAAAACGGTCTTATGGATTTTTTCATCAGATATCTGATGAAGCTGACTTTCATCAGTCTTGCCTACACACCATCAGTTAAAAAAACGATCGTGTCAGAACGCAGTGACGTAAAACACAACGTGCTGAGAAAAATGAAGTTCAATGCTTCCGAGCATGCGTCGACTTGATTCTGAGCATGCGTTGATTTTTAACCAATGGATTTCCCCACACACGATCGTTTTTTTCTATCGTTTTTTAACCATCAGATAATTTTAAAACAGGTTCTAAGTTTTTCTAAGTGAAAAAAACTGATGGGGCCCTCACACGATCGGTTCGTCTGATGAAAACGGTCCGTGTACACGGCATAATATTTACTGATTCTTTGCTCAGCCATCTGAAATGATCAGATATTCCCAGCTGGGCATTGGCAGTCTTCTTAATGTGAGTGTTTTCCACTTAATTTTACATATTATAAAACGGTATCACGCTATGTGAGATTTTTCTCCTTCTACCATACATGAATACGTGGTTACAGAGGCTCTCTGTAAGAACTACGCCATACACTTCCAGAGTTCTATTGATCAAACTTTGTTTGCTTAGCTTGGAATAACCATTTTGGATTCAGGACCAGCTGCATCTTCCCGGTTAAATAGCAACAAGCCCTTACGACTTAAGAGGTATATGCCTCTTTAAGTCCAGGTTATCCGGTAAGCCCCTTTCCAGTTGGTGGCGGTGCTTCCAGCAACTTTGTTTTCCATTTGAGGAGATACACTTATGTTTTGACTTTGATCAGCCCTCTGGATAAATACACTATGGGCCAGATCCACGTACATCCGCACATATATAGGCCGGCGTAGCGCATCTCATTTACGCTACGCCGCCGCAACTTAGAGAGGCAAGTGCTGTATTCTCAAAGCACTTGCGTCCTAAGTTACGGCGGCGTAGCGTAAATGTGCTGGCGTAAGCGCGCCTAATTCAAATTGTGAAGAGGTGGGCGTGTTTTATGCTAATGAATCGTGACCTGACGTGATTGACGTTTTGAACGAACGGCGCATTCGCCGTCCGTGGGGTATCCCAGTGTGCATGTGCGAAATCACGTCGCAAATAGTCAATGCTTTTGACGTGAACGTAACTTACGCAAAGCCCTATTCGCGAACGATTTACGCAAACAACGTAAACGGCGGAAAATTCGACCCTGTCCCGACGTCCATACTTAACATTGCGTACGCCTCATAGAGGCAGGGGTAACGTTACGCCGAAAGAAGGCTTACGTAAATGACGTAAAAAAATGTGCCGGGCGGACGTACATTTGAGGATCGGCGTATCTAGCTAATTTGCATACTCGACGCGGAAGCGCCACCTAGCGGCCAGCGTAAATATGCACCTTAGATCCGACGGCGTACTAACACGTACGTCAGTCGGATCTTTTATTTACTTATATTTCCCAATTAATGCATAGAGTCGTTTTGATTATACAATATTGCTAGTTATAATTGCCATCAGGTTGATTATAATACCTGTGTGTGTGTGTGTGTGTGTCTATATATATGTATATATATGTATATATATATATATATATATATATATATATATATATATATATATATATATATATATTGCACTGCACTTTTTCTTTATTTACCGGCAGCCTTCTTGCCTGCAAAGCCTGCTGTATTGGGGGGTTAGACAGCACCCTGGAAACAGCAAGCTCTCCAGCAGACACAAACTGCAGCTATTTGTCAGCACCCACCTGTCACTGGATTTTTCCTCCTCGGGTTACCAGCTGCCTCCCCCCTGCTCAGCCCACTGTCTTTTTGCTACAGGTAGGTAGATAGGTTTGAACAGGAGTGGAGGATCCAGCTGTGCAGTGGACCCAGTGAGGAGGTCGCTAAAGTTACAACACAAAGTCTGGGCCCTATGGGGAATCTCACTGTCCACTGCCCAGGGGCCAATCCAATGTAGCCATCAGTATAAGCACACACAATGACTGAAATTGTAAATGGGAATTGAGACGGCGCTTTCAGAATATGAGTGGTAACCATGAATCCTCCGGTAATATAATGTCAAGCCAATGGTAAAAATGTATTGTAACAAGGGAAGTTAAAATCATTGTAGGTTATACCATACCAAGCCAGTGTGGATGACTGTTGGTAGGCTAATGTCCAGTGGGCAGGGAGAAATAAAGCCTTGACAAAGTGCATACTCTTAAAACGCATTGTCATGGCAAAGTGCTTCTGCTATCCAAGCTGGTTTGATTGTCAGCTCCCTCTGGTCCTGCTCTTCTGCCTCTGTGTCGCAGTGATGTCACACGGGAGTGTGGCGGACTCTGGCTTGGCTCCCGGGTGTTTTTGACCCTTCGCCAGTGGCTGGTTGTTGCACACCACGGTGGACAATTCCTATCTCCCTGCCCACCCAACCCAGCAGACTACCAACATCCATCCACACTGGCTTGGTATTGTATTACTACAATGGTTTTAACTTCCCTTGTTACAA
Organism: Rana temporaria; assembly: GCF_905171775.1. NCBI lineage: Eukaryota > Metazoa > Chordata > Amphibia > Anura > Ranidae > Rana > Rana temporaria. The sequence goes on from NC_053491.1 coordinate 134,024,977, forward strand.
TAAAAAGATTTTTAGCCTTTACTATTGGTTTGGCATTATATTACTGGATGATTCATGGTTATCACTCATACCCTGATAGCGCTGTCTCAATTACCATTTATAAATTGACCATGAGCTTATACCAAAGCGGGGAATGCAGCCGGCATAAGACATGCTGACCTAGCCAGCTGGAAGTGTTTGCTGTTGCATTCTGCTGCATGCCTTATGCTGATGGCGGATAAAGGGCTTATAAATGTGTTAATTTATTTGTTATAGTTTATAAAATGATATTTTATCAAATATTTAATTGTTTGAATAAAATCTTATAAAACAACATTCAACCCAGGATGCTTTTATGTTATTTAATTTGAGGACATGCTGGGCTTACTATGAAGAAAGTCAAGCATTGAGTGTTATTTACCTGACAATCCAGATGGGTCTGTGTCTGCTAAAGTAAAGCAGGAAGAGGTCATTCCTCGGACTCGCCTGTCTGTTGTTCACCCATGTTTGTTTTGTAAGTTAACCTCAAATTACAGAAGATCAGATTACACACAGTCACTGGGCAATTCACAGCATAGTATTAGACCACTCTATAGAAAACCCACTGTCATAGCCTCAAGTTTTAACTTGTTAGCTGTAAGAGGTCAGTATTTGATACTTGCATAAATAAATAAAAAATACAGAATTATTTATGTCTCCCATGATTAAGGTATTCTTAAAGAATATTTTTAGTTTTTTTTGTTATACTATACTACTAACCACGAAAAGACCCTGGAGCATCATTTTGCTAAAGGAAGGGTAACTGTTTCCCTTGTTTAACCCTCCAAATAAGACTGATAACATAATGTTAAAGTAAAATTTAAATATACAATAAGTCCTTCTTAATACTTAGTTCAATCTTCCTGAGCAGCATAGAAAGAAGATTAAATTACTCAAAGGGTTTTAACAATGACATAAAAACATTCAAAAATACATGAAACTATAGCGAACCCTGCTGAAACAACTCTAAAGGTTTATTACTATTTAATCAACGTAGTTAATTTTTCACTAGGAGTGTTTGATCTTCTTGAACATAAGAATATTATATTCTGGGCACACATAATTGTTCCCCTCTTTCATTTACCTCTTTTGTCTCTAATAATGTTTTTCCATGATGTAAAGATTGAACAATTTGTTGCTTTATATAAATCTGAATTATAATATACTGCTTAATCAAACTGCTGCTGCAATACACTTGGGAAGCTTAAAAGTAATCAAGAGAAAAGTAATGAAAAATTAAGAAAAGTTAGTCACACGGGCATTACTAGTGGCAGTTTTATTAACAAGATTTTTTCCCATATTCTTATTTTTCCTGTTTTCCACCACAGACTGGTTAAAGAAGTAAGAAATTGTGAAAAAAAAATGTGAGAAGGTGCTTATCTTGAGTTAATTGGCCTGATTTAAAAAAAAAAAAAAGAGCAAGGAAAAAATACCTAGATGATTGGCATGCTTGTAATGTGGGTATACATAAGGGCATGAACCTTGTGCTACCAGTGGATGTTAACAGTTAGGGGTCTAAGATAGTATACACATAATGAGGCTGATGTAATCCGGGAGTTGAGAATATTCACTTGGAAAAAATTGTAAATTTACTTCAATTATCCAAATGTGCAGATAAAATAAAGGACCAGGATATAGCTTCTTAAAGTGAATTAAGTAAATAGAGTGTGTATCTATTTAAACAAAACCACTATATTGTGATGAGAATTAGTAAGTTATTAAAATGTCCATATGCTTAAAGAAGGAGCAATGTCAAATAATCTATACAGTGTTCCTTCTGAAGCCTCGTACACACGACCGAGGAACTCGACGGGCGAAACACATTGTTTTCCTCGACGAGTTCTTTGTTAGGCTGTCGAAGAACTCGACAAGGCAAGTTTCTCCATTCCCGTCAAGGAAAAAGAAGACATGCTCTCGTTTTTGCTCGACGGGATCCTCGACAGTTTCTTTGTCAAAAAATGTACACACGACCGGTTTCCTCTGCAAAAAAAAAATCCCAGCAAGTTTCTTGCTGGTTTTTGCCGAGAAACTCGGTCGTGTGTACGAGGCCTGAGACATAAGGCAGGATAAATACAAGCATTGATGTAAAAATCATTAAAGATAATGCCATTTTGAATCTTGGTATGCCGCCGCTGATTGAATGATGGAATGTTTGTAAATTACCTTTAATGTGTGCATGAAACGTGCATAGTAAATGCTAAGAGAATATATTTAAGTTGTTTGGCCAGCTTTGTAGGAGCAAGGATGTAATAATATAGTAATAAATAAATAATTTTATAGTAAATCAGACTGTTTTGAGATGCTTAAAGGGTGAAACATTGCTTTTTTTCTCTTCCCCCCCTTTTTTTTCAGGGGGGGGGGATCCACAAACACATATAATTTAGAAGGGAATACTACAATTATAAATAAATATAACATCTTAAACACAACTTTTTTTTTTTGGGGGGGGTGTTTACCCCTCAATAAGGGAGGTAAACCTGAATCACAGATAAATAAATATAAGAAGGCACAGAGGAAACATAATAAATATCACAAGTATATAGCACTAGGAATACATATATATTAATACATTCTTTATAGTCTAAAACACTTTCCTATGTTCTCCCTCCCCATCTTTTTTTTTTTTTTGGGGGGGAGGTCCACCATATAGTAAAGGAAGGTAGTATCGAGCTGCCTTTTAAGTGTAAAGGCATGTTAAATGTTATATGTAAAGTAGGGCTGTGGAAATTAACTATTAATTCATCAATTAATCTTAAAAATTTTTGATCGATCAAATGTTTTGATCTTGTAAACACTGAATCTGAAAAAGAGGCAAGGTCCTTAAATGGTTAAAGTGGCCAACGTACGATGACGACAGTTCCTGCAGCCATGCTAACCTGCCTCAGTACAACGACAAGTTGTTATAATGCACCTCCAAGAGTCTCTTAAAAATGTAAGTACTCCCTGCTGACACCACCAATTGTGGAAGAGAGTTCCACATCCTTATTGCCCTGACAGTGAAAAATCCCCTGTGCAGCTTTAGGTTAAACTTCTCCTCCAATCTCATTGTGTGGCCCCTTGTCCTCTTACACTCTCCTGAGACTTATTCGTGTTTTTTTTTTCCCTGTGCTGAGATCACCATTGAGATATTTGTAAATCACTCTCATGTCCTCTCTCAAAAGTATTTTCTCCAGTGAGAATAAAGTTAGTGCTTGTAATCAATCCTCGTAATTGAGGTCTTCCAGTTTTTTGCCCTTCCTTGGACTCTCTTCAGCTCCAGCACATTCTTTCTGATTGGTGACCAGAACTGAACAGAATACTCCAGGTGTGGCCTGAACAGAGTTTTATAAAGTGGCAGATTATAGTTTTATCTTTGGAGTATATCCCTTTTTATGCATGCTAAAATTCTGCCGGACTTGGTAGCTGCCATTTGACATTGAATGCTATTGCACAGTCTCTCACCTACTAGGAGCCCCAGATCTTTCTCCATCCTTGATTCCCCCCGTGATTCTCTCCCTAGTAAGTAGTTTGTGTTTTTAAGCCCCCTGGTGCATTACCCTAAATTTATCCAAATTAAACTAAACATGTAGTTGCCCACTCCATTATTTTATTCAATCTTTCTGTAAACTTTCTATACCCTGATGTTATTGGTCTGCTTATTTTTGTGTCATCCTCAAAAACTGAGATTGAGCTATTTATCCCATCCTCTATATCATTTATGAATACATTAAACAAAATTGGTCTTACGACAGAGCCTTGGGGTACCCCACTTACCACTCTAGACCAGTCTGAGTACTGTACACTTTATTTATCACCACACTTTGGACACAAGTTTTCTATCCAAGAACAAACCTTATGGTCCATGCCTGCAGACCTAAGCTTGTAGATTAAGGGGCAGATCCACAGAGATCTGCACCCACGCAGCGTATCAGAGATACGCTACGCCGCCGTAACTTACTTGTCCTTGGTTCGAATCCATAAAGATTTTGCGGCGTAAGTTACGGCGGCGTAGTCTATCTCTGGCGGCGTAACGGCGCGTAATTCAAATCGGCGATTAGGGGGGCGTGTTTCATTTAAATGAAGCGCGTCCCCGCGCCGAATGAACTGCGCATGCGCCGTCCCTAAATTTCCCGCCGTGCATTGCGCTAAATGACGTCACAAGGATGTCATTTTTTTTAAACATAGACGTGAATTACGTCCATCCCGATTCACGAAGGACTTACGCAAAAAAAATTCAAAATAAACGCGGGAACGATGGCCATACTTAATATGGCAAGTCTAACTATACGCCACGAAGCAGCAGCTTTAACTATACGTCGGAAAAAGCCGACTAGAGACGACGTAAAAGAATGCGACGGCCGCTCGTATGTTCGTGGATCGTCGGAAATAGCTAATTTGCATACTCGATGCGGAAAACGACGTAAAAACACCACCCAGCGGACGCCGAAGCATTGCATCTTAGATCTGAAGCCGTACGAAGCCATACGCCTGTCGGATCTAACCCAGATGCCGTTGTATCTTGTTTTGAGGATTCAAAACAAAGATACGACGCGGGAAATTTGAAAGTACGCCAGCGTATCAGTAGATACGCCAGCGTACTCTCTCTGTGGATCTGCCCCTTAGCATTTATGGGGAACTATATTGAATGATTTTTCAAAATCTAGATACACCACATCCACAGGCCTTCCCCTATCCAGATGGCAGCTCACTTCCTTGTAAAATGTTAGCAGATTGGTCTGGCAGGAACGACCTGTCAAACTGTAAACATATAAGGTCACTGTAGCTTTATTCCAGTATTACATTTAAATTGTTTTTGCTGTTTAATCTATTACCTTCACGTATAGGTATACATTTTTTTTAAATATATGAATTATATTTTTAATTTAATTATTTAAAACCATGTCTGTCCAAGTTTGCATAATTAACCCCCCTGGCTGTATTCTCGAGTCTGACTCAGGGTTAAATTTTTTTGCTGCGATCAGTAACCTCGAGTCAGACTCGGGCTCGCCTCGCTGAATCCACAGGCAGTGTTTACTTACCTTGTCCCTGGATCCAGCGATGCCACCGTGCTGTGTGAGCGAGCGGGTGCTCGCTCGATTCACACAGTGCCTCTGTGTGCCGCCGATCTCCGTTCCCTGCAATGTTACGACGCACGGGGGGCGGAGAACGGCGCCAAATTCAAAAAGGTAAACAAACACCTTACATACAGTATACTGTAATCTTATAGATTACAGTACTGTATGTAAAAAATACACACCCCCCTTGTCCCTAGTGGTCTGCCCAGTGTCCTACATGTACTTTTATATAATAACAACTGTTCTTTCTGCCTGCAAACTGTAGATTGTCCATAGCAACCAAATGTGTCCCTTTATGTCAAAAATGGTTTTAGAGCACCTAGAAAACAGCGATAATAAATTATAATCACTTGCAGAATTGTGCGATAGCGATTTGTGGGGAAATTCATCATATAAAAATAAAAGTAATGACAGCGACAATTCTGCAACTGAGCAAATTTCAGTGATTTTGAGTTGATTACATTATTGAATAATTTTTATTATAATTATATTATTATTTGTTATAATTATTTATAATTATTTCCTATATTATAATTTATGATTTTGTTTTTTAAAAAATGTCATTCCCGGTATGCCTACTAGACTCTTGTTTGGTCAGATTTAAGTGAGTTATTCCTAAAAATTACAGGCCTACAGTATAAAACGCCAAATTTCCTTGCAAATAATGGTACCGCTTTCAGCACCTAAAATCTGAAATTATCATACCGCTAGGGAGGTTAATATCTAAAGATAAGTGGGACACTAACCTAATACCAAAATCATTCTTTATAGGTTAGTAATAATCATAAATTACTTTACTGATGAAGGGTGAAGTTGTCCACAAGAATGTTCTCACATTTATACCAATAAAACATCTGTACATGTAGTCATGTAAACAGCTGCTTTACATATTCCTTTACTTTTTCAATGCCAGCAAAATTATGTTTTCATTTACTAATTTCATGATAGTACACTCCCTACAGAGACCTTTGGAGTATTCAGTGATGTGATTTTATACCATGTTATAGAGTTGTGTACTATCTTATATCTATGATATAATTATTTTTAATCTATTCATAAGTACCACAATGATGGCACTGCACTAAATGGAGCAATAATTTCCTAATTATGAGTTTATTCATTCTAAGCATTGTGCGCCTACATATTCCTTTTTGTATAAGTACTGTATATCTCTATTACAATACCTTTGTTGATATTTTTGTCAGTAGCATTAAAGTGATTGTAAATGTAAATAAAAATAAATAAAATAATTAACCCCCCTGGCGGTATCCCCGAGCGTGACTCGGGGTGGATTTTTTCTGCTGCGATCGGTATCCCCGAGTCACGCTCGGGGTAAGCTATGCAGAGCCTGCAGCGTGCGCTGGCTTACCTTGTCCTGGATCCAGCGATGTCACCGCGCTGTGTGAGCGAGCGGGACCTCGCTCGATTCACACAGCGTCCTCCTGTGCCACCGATCTCCGTTCCCTGCGACGTTACGACGCACGGGAGCGGAGATCGGCGCCAAATTCAAAAACGTAAACAAACACTATACATACAGTATACTGTAATCTTATAGATTACAGTACTGTATGTAAAAAAAACACACCCCCCTTGTCCCTAGTGGTCTGCCCAGTGTCATGCATGTTCTTTTATATAAAAAAAAACATTTCTTTCTCCCTGCAAACTGTAGATTGTCCATAGCAACCAAAAGTGTCCCTTTATGTCAAAAATGGTTTTAGATCAGCTAGAAAACAGCGATAATAAATTATAATCACTTGCAGAATTGTGCGATAGCGATTTGTGGGGAAATTCGTCATAAAAAAATAATAATAATGACAGCGACAATTCTGCAACTGAGAAAATTTCAGTGATTTTGAGTTGATTACATTATTGAATAATTTTTATTAGAATTATATTATTATTTGTTATAATTATTTATAATTATTTATTATATTATAATTTATAATTTTGTTTTTAAAAAAATATCATACCCGGGATGCCTATTAGATTCTTGTTTGGTCAGAATTAAGTGAGTTATTCCTAAGAATTACAGGCCTACAGTATAAAACGCCAAATTTCCTTGCAAATAATTGTACCGCTTTTGGTACGTAATTCCAGACAGAATCATACCGCCAGGGAGGTTAAAACTAATCTATACAGTACTTGCCTGCTCTGTGCAATGGAATTGCACAGAGTGGCTGCTAACCTCATCATTTTGGGTCCCTCGTCGGCACTCCTGGCCTCTCCCCTCTGTTCAGTGTACCCATTTGAAGTGGCGTGCTCGCACCTGAGCCCCGCTGTTGCGTCCTTTAACACAGACAGTGGGATTCAGCCCTTTCCCCTGCTTTCCCCTGCTTCCTCGTCACTGGCTTTGATTGACAGCACTTTTCTAAAACGTTCCTAACATCACATGTTTTTTTGCTATTTTCTGCTCTTTACCGCCACCCTTTGGTTAACTTCTGCTATTGTTTGTTGCTTTTAACATTGGTTCTGAGCACGCGTATTTGCACTTTGTCCAAAAGTTGGTTGGATTGCTGTACACACAGTCAGACAAGGCACCATCGGACTTTTGTTGCCAAAAAGTTGGTCCGTTTGCAGACCCAACTTTTTGTCGGATGAAACCCGAAAAAGTTGGTCCGATGGAGCGTACACACGGTCGGACAAATTCGAAAAGTTGCAGATTTTGAAGTTGGTTGGCCAAAAGTCAGACCGTGTGTATGGGGCTTAAGACTGGTATGCCATTAAAGTCCATGTACGTGTATGGGCAAACATCCCAATACCTTTGACAATTTATTGTGTGTGTGTGTATCTATCTATCTATCTATCTATCTATCTCTATCTATCTATCTATCTATCTATCTATCTATCTATCTATTTATATATATATATATATATATATATATATATATATATATATAGTATCTCACAAAAGTGAGTGCACCCCTCACATTTTTGTAAATATTTTATTATATCTGTTTATGTAACACTGAAATTACACTTTCATACAATGTAAAGTAGTGAGTGTACAGCTTGTATAACAGTGTTAATTTGCTGTCCCCTCAAAATAACTCAACACACAGCCATTAATGTCTAAACCACTGGCAACAAAAGTGAGTACATCCCTAAGTGAAAATGTCCAAATTGGGCCCAAAGTGTCAATACTGTATTTCTCCAGTTCCAGCAGCACTCATGCAGCCCCATACCATGACACTCCCACCACCATGTTTGACTGTAGGCAAGACATACTTTTCTTTGTACCCCTCACCTGGTTGTGCCACACACGGTTGACACCATCTGAACCAAATAAGTTTATCTTGGTCTCATCAGACAAGAGGACATGGTTCCAGTAATCCATTTCTATAGTCTGCTTTTCTTCAGCAAACTGTTTGCAGGCTTTCTTGTGCATCATCTTTAGAAGAGGCTTCCTTCTGGGATGACAGCCTTGCAGACCAATTTGATGCAGTTTGTGGTGTATGGTCTGAGCACTGACAAGCTGACCCACCAAACCCCTTCAGCCTCTGCTTCAATTCAGGGTAACACTCACATGTCTATTTTTCAAAGACAATCTCTGCATATGATGCTGAGCATGTGCACTCAACATCTTTGGTTGATCATGGCGAGACCTGTTCTGAGTGAAATGTGTCTTGTTAAACTGCTGTATAGTCTTGGCCACTGTGCTCCAGCTCAATTTCAGGGTTTTGGCAATCTTCTTATAGCCTGGGCCATCTTTATGTAGAGCAACCATTCTTTTTTTCAGAATCTCAGAGAGTTATTTTCCATGAGGTGACATGTGAGAGAGTGAAAGCGATAACACCAAATTTAACACACCTGTTCCCCATTCACACCCGAGACCTTGTAACACTAACGAGTCACATGACACCGGGGAGGGAAAATGGCTAATTGGGCCCAATTTGGACATTTTCACTTAGGGGTGTACTTACTTTTGTTACCAGCAGTTTAGATATTAATGGCTGTGTGTTGAGTTATTTTGAGGGGACACCAAATTTACACTGTTATACAAGCTGTACACTCACTATTTTACATTGTAGCAAAGTGTAATTTCTTCAGTGTTGTCACATTAAAAGATATAGTAAAATATTTTCAAAAATGTGAGTGGCGTACTCACTTTTGTGAGATACTGTTTATGTGTGTGTGTATATATATATATATATATATATATATATATATATATATATATATATATATAATCTCACATAAAAAGCACTGATGTGGTCATATAAGAATGATATAAGCTAGTGAAATTCTACAGGTATTATTGTGTGGGAACTATGGTCCACCTTTGGGTTCTCCCTGTTTGAGGGTTTGTAACAACGGGTAAATTAATATTAATTGACATTGTAATTTGAGTGCATTTAACGTGCTACCTACCAAATTAGCAAACATATATTTTTTTATTCTGGAGAAAAAAAAAAAACATGATAGTCTGTAACCTAAACCTTTGAGTTACTATTAATTTTCATGTAACTGACCAAAAAAAAAAAACATTAATCTGTTCATGCTGCAGAATACAATCTCTTCATACCTTAAATTCACTGTGCATGAATATTCATGCTCACATAACTGATCTTTCTCAGAGTGATCATATCCATAAACATGAAAATCTTGTTAAGTTACACTAATGAGCACTGTGTTGGGAAGCTATTCCCTTATCAGCTTTAAAGGGCTAATAATACCACCATGTGTTATGTCCTTAGTTTTGTTTCTTCCTCTTATTTGTTGTTCATGTGATCTTTTGCTAATCTAATGACCATTATGAATTTTATCAGTGCTGCAGCTGAAACACAGATGACTGGTTGATTGTTTAGTTATTGTCCTACAGATATTGCTATATAAAACTTTAAAAAATAAACAGAGGCATAACAGTGATGTACTAAAAAAATTAAACACTTTTAAAGATTATGAGCTAATTAGTTAATATAACCAATTATTGTCTATTTTCTTTGAAATTGAAATAACATCTGTGGTGAAGTTTGCTATATTACTGATTTTCACACAAACTTTGTGTCTGTCTCCACTCCTTTGTTACATCATGCTAATAAACAGCATACCTCATGCACAAGCAGAACGGTGAAAGATTTAATAGCATAATCAAGCATCAATATGTTTCCTGATTTCAGCATGCCCAGCTATGACATGCTGGAGGAGCACACAGCAGAAAAAGTACCCCCCTTTTGATATATCTAACAGATTTGTCTTTTTTTTTCAGCTACCATAGTGTTAAATGAGCTTAACTGGACTGCTGCATTGGATGAAGTGTTTAAGAAGAATTCGGCTGAAGACAAAACCCTCTTATGGCAAGTGTTTGGAAGTGCAACTGGACTGGCCAGGTACTACCCAGGTAAATAAAGAATGCTTGTTATTGTTAGAAATTCTGTATGTAGCCTACAGAACAGACAGTGCACAGTCCACATCTATTTATCTGCTGCTTAACTGCAGACAGGAAACATTAACTTTTATTCAGGGAAAAGACATAGAGCAGGGATATGCAATTAGCGGACCTCCAGCTGTTGCCAAACTACAAGTCCCATGAGGCATAGCAAGACTTTGACACCATCAAGCATGACACCCAGAGGCAGAGGCATGATGGGACTTGTAGTTTGGCAACAGCTGTAGGTCCGCTAATTGCATATCCCTGACATAGAGCATACCATAGATGCAACTACAAAATATATAAACTCTGCCATCTACTGGTTAAAGAATACATCTCAAACACAGTAGTGTTTCCACTACCTTGTGCCAATTTTTCCTGTTTGTACTTGTTATTATAATCACTAGTTTTTTTTCCATCATGGTCTCTGCTGAATATATGTTTTTTGTATGCAATGTGAGATATGCTTACAATGCTTAGCAATGGCTATTAATATACTTTCTTACAATGTTAAGGGCCTGGGCTCCATCCGTAAGCGATGGCTGGCGTTGAGAGAGTTCAGGTCCTTTAATGCCGACGTGATCATAGTTCAAAAGACACACTTTAAGGCTGATGGTTCATTTTAATTTGCAACTAAACACTTCCCTACCACATTTGTTGCCTCTGATCCCTCCGGTAAAGCCGGAGTGGCTATTCTCTTCAAACGTTCCTCTGCCATATGTGTCAAATCTTAATTTTTAGATCCTTGTGGCCGCTTTATTCTCTTGAACTGTGATCACATGAACACATCTTTCACCTTAGCGAATGTTTATGCTCCCAACTCGGGTCAATGTGGGGTTTCTTGAGGATTTTTTTGAAAAGCTTACCGCCTTTTCCCAACCCTTCATGATTATTGGGGGGGATTTCAACTTATGTATGTCCCCCTCCAAGGATAGATTTTCCTTGCTCCACAAAACTCCCCCTGGACAAGCACAGAAATCCTCTGCCTCATTCTGAAAGACAATCAGGGCTCATAACTTGTTTGACGCTTGGAGAGTAAAACATCCAATTGCTAGACAATTTACCTTTTTCTCACCCTCATGCAAATTATACACGAGACTTGATAATTTTTTCATTACCGCTCCACTGTTGTCTTATTTAACTGACTCTAATGTCCATCCGATTACATGGTCAGACCATGCGCCCATTTCACTCAAGCTCCTCTTGTCTGCACCAACTTCTAGAACGTGTCACTGGCGTCTCAATGAGTCCCTTCTCAATACCCCTGCTGTTCATTTGCACTTACAACACCAATTATCCAATTTTTTTTTAACTCAATGAGGGCTCGGTGTCTGAGGTCTCTACCCTGTGGGAAGCTCACAATGCTTTTTTTAGGGGTGAATGCATTGCCGCTGGATCTCGCCTTAAGAGAGATCGTGCTCTCCAACGCACAACTCTATTAGCCGACTTAACTAAAGCTGAGAGGAATCTTCTTAGTTCTCCCATGGTGTACCGCCTACGCATTGTGACCTCCCTGAGAAACCATATCAAATCCCTAGATCTGAACAGAATTGCTAAATCTATGCTCTGGTCAAAGCAAAAATGTTATGAATTTGAAAATAAACCTCACAGAATGTTGGTCAATAGGTTAAAACCTAACCCAATGCCTCTTTACCTAATTTAATTCTTCAGCCGGATGGGGTTTCCACTTATTGCCCTCGGGGTATGACTAAAGTATTTGGACATTTCTATCAAGACCTATATAACTGTCTATCTAAGGACTCGGAGTCCCAGTTCTCCCAGGAGAAATTTGACGCTTTTGTTGACTCTCTTAATTTATCCAAATTGTCCTCAGGTGACCGTTCTTGACTTAATGCACAGATCACTGCTGAAGAGATCTACTCGGTCATTAAAGAACTCCCATCTCATAAATCTCCAGGCCCTGACGGACTCCCTTACTCCTATTATAAGACATTTCTCCCGGAGTTACTGCCCCATATGGTAACTTTATTTGCATCACTGTTGAAAGGGACTGTACCTTGCTTTCAATTCTTACATGCATATATAACGGTCATCCCGAAACCGGACTAAGACCCATCAATTCCTGACAACTATCGCCCCATAGCCCTCCTGAACTCCGACTATAACATATTCACTAACATATTGGCAGACTTTCCCTTCTTATTCCATCTTTGATACATAGGGATCAGGTAGGATTTGTTCCTACTAGACATGCAGGGGATAACAAGACGAACCATTGATCTTATTGACCTTTTGACCAAGACCATCAGACCTGCTATTGTGTTGAGCTTAGATGCGCAGAAAGCTTTTGACCGTCTAAATTGGTCCTTTATGTTTGCCACCTTGACGAAATATGTTTTTTCAGGTCCATTTATGCAGGCTTTAAAAGCGCTGTACTCCACACCCACTTCTCTGGTTAGATTGACTTCCTGTGTCTCACCGCCATTTCCCTTGAGTAATGGTACCAGACAGGGCTGTCCCCTGTCTCCTCTACTATTTATTTTAAGTCTTGAGCCTTTGGCTGCTGTTATTAGATTGCATCCAGATATACGGTGGGTGGCGCTGAGACAGGAGGAGTACAAACTTTCACTCTTTGCGGATGACATATTATTAACGATCACTCGCCCACGTATCTCCCTTCCTTGTCTCCACGTAACTCTAGACTTATTTAGTAGCCTTTCTGGTTTTAAGATTAACTCAACCAAAATGGAGGGCCTTCCTATAAATATCCTGGCAGATGCACTTGCCTGTCTACAAGGTAACTTCAATTACCGCTTGTGCACCCACTCCCTGAAATATTTAGGGGTACGCCTGTCCAACCTCTATTCTACCTTATACCAGGTTAATTTCCCTCCTTTATAGAGATAGGTAGATTACTGAAGTTATGGACGAAGCTTCCATTTTCTCTCATTGGGAGGATAAATGTCCTCAAAATGTTTATACTCCCTAAACTATTGTATTTCTTTGAAACTCTTCCTGTACTGATTCCCATGACCCAACTGAAAGCATTACATAGGAACTTTCAAAACTTTTTCTGGAATAACGCCTCCCATAGAATAGCCAGCTCAGCCCTCATGGCCCCCCGCTCACAGGGTGGCTTAGGAGCTCCTGATATATTTAAATATTATTATGCTACTCATTTAAAAGCCATAACCTCCTGGACGTCTAGATTTGCCCCAAACAGATGGTCTGAAATAGAGATGGGAATTACAAACCCTGCCCACACATGCTCTTTGTTGTGGCCCTCGCCCGACAAATCTTTTGCTCATTTACGAAAGGTCTGTCTGAACCCGGTGCTATTCACTCTTTTAATTTGGAGACGTTGTTCTAGTAAATTTTCTTTATCGTCCCCTTGCCCACCCCTAATAAACATTCTCTTTAACCCGGAAATTCCTGACAGCTTATCCTATGACTCTATGTTGCCCTGGACTCAAGCAAACATATTTCAACTACGTCACCTAGTACACCCAGTAACACGTAACACGTACATTATTATCTTTCACAGACCTACAGTCAAAGCACAATTTTTTTATTTTTTTATTCCTTCCTTCAGATTAGATTTTTTTTACTTCCTGGTCCCCCCAACTGACCCTTAGCATCCCTACTGACTTTGAACTGATGTGTTCTAGAGGCCCTCACAAACTCCACTATGTACAAAATCTTACATTCAGCTTCTCCCCTCTCTGAAAACACCCATTCATATATGAGGAAATCGTCCCACATACTGCATAAGCCCATCTCATTGGGAGATTGGAGACAAATTTGGGATGCTGCCTCTAGGGTCTCTAGATGTGTAGCCCAGAAAGAAACTACATATAAAATACTTGTGTTCTGGTACAGAACCCCCAAATTTTTAGCAGCACATAAATTGACCCCACATAGCCAATGTTGGAGATGTGGCTCCTCTGTGGGTACCCACCTCCACATCTTTTGGGATTGTCCAGTAATAACTTTCTTTTGGTCACAAGTCCATGATCTTCTCAAGAAGATCCTAGAGATCAACGTACCCTTTCAGCCTTTATATATGTTACTAGGCTTACCTCTCCCGAAAATCTCAAAACATCTTTGCAAACTGATGGCTTTTCTTTTACTGGCAGTCAAACGTGTCATTCCTCAACGCTAGAGAGCTACCTCCCCTCCCACTTTTGCACAATTCTTATCGACAATTGCCGATATTAGAAGGATGGAACATCTTACAGCTGTTATAGATAATTCTCTACCCAGATTCAAAGCTATTTGGGAGAGATGGGACACTTCTGATTTTAACACAGAGCCTCATTCCACCCCATCATAACTGCTTACCCATTGCCCATATCCCTTACAGATTCATATAGGATGATTCCCCTTTTTTATTTTCTCGTTTTTATATATAGGTAATAGATTGTTGATATATGCTTCTGCTCAGTAGAGCCATGATAAGTTGTTCTTGTTGAACCCGCCACTTGATTTCTATTTTATGGTGTAACTAACTTGTATACAACCAGACTTGTATGTTTCTTGCTGAAAGTGTGACTGATTATTTTTTGCACTCTTAATTAGGGTTGTCCAGATACCGATACCAGTATCGGTATCGGGACCGATACCGAGTATTTGTGCTAGTACTCGTACTCGCGCAAATACTCCCGATACCAAAATAGAATACTTTTTTTTTTTTTTTGTGACATCGAACACAAATTGGATGGCACCATTGGATGGCACTGATAGGTGGCACTGGCATTGATTGAATGGCACTCATAAATGGATGGCACTGATAGGTGGCACTGGCATTGATTGGGTGGCACTGATGAGATGCACTAATAAGCTGCCTCCCTGCACTGATGCACTAATGGGCACTGATCTGCACTGATAGGTGGCACTGGCTAGCTGCACTTTTGGGCACTGGCACCGATGAGCTGCACTGACAGTGATCACTCCTTCAATGATATGTAGTTTTCCAGTACCGTATGCTAAAAAACAGCCCCACACCATGATGTACCAGTTCTTCATAATTCTAAAGAAAATATCTTTGGTCTGTATTGTGGTTTGAAAACGGTCACATGACATTAAAAAAAAGTATCGGTATTCGGTATCGGCGACTACTTGAAAAAAAGTATCGGTACTTGTACTCGGTCCTAAAAAAGTGGTATCGGGACAACCCTACTCTTAATCATTCAAATGTCTGGATTGTGTAATTACTTTGTCTGTTTTGAAAATCTATAAATAAACAATAAAAAATAAAAAAAATACATCTCAACTAAATACTAAATTACAGTAGTTGTTGCACAAAATACACTTCTGTATTCCAATAGTTATTTATACAACTCTCAGGCTAGGATATCAGACTATTCCCTTTCTTATTAATTATTGGTTTTCTGTTTCTTATTCTTAGAATATTCATAAATGGCCAGCTCTTTCCAGATGATGTGCTCCATTAAAGCCATTAAAGCATCACTTGACAATCAGGTCCTTTCTCTTAGTATGCTCATACATAGCCAGAATGTCCCAGATTATATACCTGATTTAAGCAAAACGTGGGATAGCTGTGCAAGCATCAGTTCATATAGGGATCAATCCAAGATATCACCAGTGCACCATGTTTAGCCAAACATATAGAACACATTGGTGCCACCAACAGAAAGCTGCAACATTTCAAGGCCACACAACATGGTAGGCAGTGTGTTCTCTGAATGCTATAATGGAGATAATAAACATGAATAAAATGTTTGATAAATAAGATAAACTATTTATTTTTTTATATTCATGATTGAAAAATAATAAAACAGATACAGTAAAAAAAACACTCACAGCTTATAAATTGAAAAAAAAGTACCAATTGTTATGGTCTTTGACACGTATCTTTAAAGCGGACCTTCAGTCATTTTTTTTTAAACTTTCCATCTTTTAAATAGTTTATGCCCTTGTTGTTTTAACTTTGGATAGTAAAACATTTTCTTTGCCAGTAAATACCTTATATAGCCCACTTTCTTGTCTGGTAAAACAGGCTTATTACATCTTGCACAGCTCTCTCTCACTCTTCTGAGATTTTGCCAGGAAGGGAGGGGAGATGAGCCACAAGAGGCCCAATGAGAGCTGCCGAGCTGGAGGTGTGTCTGTATAAATACAGGAAGTGAACAGGCAGCAGCTTCAGCTGCCCACAGTTCAAATGGGTGCAGCCAGACTAAGTGGAGGGAGATTTCTGCAGCATATTTGGTAAGGCACAGAATCACAGTATATATAAAATAATATGCAACATGGTTGGAAGGAAGTTTCAGAATGGCAAATATGTTTTTATTACAAATTATGTGAGCAGACTGCAGTTCCTCTTTAAATTAGGGCAAAAAATACACTAGACAAAAAGCCCATACAAAGAACATTTGTGGAATAAGAGATAAAAAAAGGGTTAGCATATTGTATATGATCCTTTGCACAGTACAACTGTTCTATAGAGTGGTTTATTTTTAACTAGATTTTATTTTTATGTTCTTGCTTTGCTCAGTACTCAAGGGATGGTGAACAAACACACCAACATTTTGGTGGATCTGTAATAGACTTGGTAGCAAAGATCGATCCTAATGATGTATAGAGGTGTATGTTTTTTGTTGTCTTGTCTCGTTAGATGTTTAATGTTGTTGAGTTATTGCTTTTTTCTTTTGTTTTCCTTTTTCTTTTTTTCTTCATTTTTTTTTGATTATTTTTACCCTGTTGTAATATCAAATTGTTGTAATACTAGCTTGTTTTATAAAAAACGTTTGTACTATATATTATATAATGTAAATGGGAAAATTTTTCTTCTTTCCCGACTATGGCCCGCATTCACAAAGCACTTACGCCGACATATCTCGAGATACGCCGCGTAAGTGTAACTATGCGCTGTCGTTTCTGTGCACCGTGCCCACAATCTGAGATACGCCTGAAAATAGGCTTCCTACGACCGATTTAACTTGCCTACGCCGTCGTATCGTGGGCGCATATTTACGCTGGGGCGATACGTATCTGTCTGGCGCTCGGCCCATCATTTGCATGGGGTCACGCCTCATTAGCATGGCTCACACCCACTTCCACTTACACCGACTTACGCCTGAGAAACCCAGCGCAGATTTGGGAGAAAGTGCTTTGTGAATCCAGTGCTTGCCTCTCTGCGCTGCGTCGGCGTAGCGTAAAGGAGATACGCTACGGCGGCATAAATATGCACCAGTGTCTGTGAATCCGGGCCCATGTGTGTAAAAAGAGCAATAACAAAACAAAAAAAAAATAAAAAAAAATACTTGATTTAAAAAAAAAAACATTTTGGTGGAGAATAAAAATCAATATTAAAAGCTTTGATATGGGGGCGTGTCCAGCAGCAGACCGAGGAGGACGTGAGGATACAGAGCTCCTCAAGCCAGACTGCAATCCTCTGCCATCCTGGCTAAAAACGGCTCAGGTGAACCACCAAACTCACCCTAAGAGGTCCTGGATATCCCCTGGCTCCATCCTAACCTGCACTGAGGAGCCCGGCCGGCCGATCGTGGCTTTCACCGACCCGCTCCACGCAGCCTGGGTCCGTCGCCATCTTGAGGCCTACAGTGCCTCCTATGCTGTTTTACCTGTACGAGGTCCTGCAGATCCTCGGACGTTTTCTGTCCCTGCCCCAGCTTGTGGAATAGCGCCCAGTCCGCTGACGGCCACCCCATCTGACCCGTGGCCGTCTCGCCGGCATAGTGCTTCGCAGCCATCTTGTGGCCTGCGAGGCCTTCATCATCCCCGGCCTAAAATACCACGAGAACATCCAGACGCCCCTGGTTCTGCACATATAGCGGAATCCCTGTACACCTGTGGAGGCCTGCCTGTCCACCCATACTGGCCCTTTACACATTCACCCTGCCCGACGCCATTTAGCGGCCTGTAGGCCTGTGGAGCCTCCTGCTTCTCCCGGCCTGAAGTTCCTAGATCCGCAGATTGCGTTACCTCCCGTCCTTTGTCCGGATGTAAGAACATTTCTGGAGAGGGCAGATGAACTGTATGCACTTGGAGGCCTGCCTGTGGACCCCTGACGGCTGGCCTCATTCCTCCTTCAGCAGAGATCCATAGTCATCCCTTACCCAGGTACATTACCCCATAGGGGTTGACCCTCATAGCCTGTCCAACACACCTGACCCCAAGGAGGAAGCTTACTGCTATTTCAGCCTTATTTACCCACTTATTAGCCCAGTAGAATATCCTCAGCTATACCTTCAGCAGGCTCTTAAAGGGACATACCCCCTCCCCTCCCAAGACTCTAGTCCACACAACTGTGCCCTTAAAGCACTAAAGAGAGGGTTGCATGCGCGGCTAGCAACAATGATGGTCATGTCTTAGTCTTGCTTTGGCCCCCGCTCCTTTCCTAAGGGATCCTGAGCTTTCACAGCCACAGGATCATTATCAGCTGCCTCTAGACACCTTCGGACACTACATGGGAAAAGTAGGATTTAAAAAAAACATATATCAAGGTTTTATTCCGCCATCGACATCACGCCCTGCACAGATCATGGAGCGTTTCCTATACAGGCCGCAATCCCCGACCTTAAGCGCACCCACGGAATCAACGGATGCCGCAGATCTCTTAGCTTTCCGCACTAGGTATTTTTCACGCCGAAAACGCATCCCAGCAGACTAATCCTGCCGAAGCGGTCACGGTTGCAGTTCTGGACCTGAAATTGCAGGCACTTTTACAGGATTTGACACGCAATGACGCTAAAGAGGTTGGGAAGATTGCTCAAGAGCTCAGGGGGGGAGATTGACCAGCTCGAAGAGCGCACTGCCACTTTGGAAATTAAATTTGATGAGAATGTACAATATATGCATGCACTAGAGGACTAAAATGCTTATCTTAAACACACTGTTTCCCAAATACAACTCCAACAAGAAGATTTAGAGAATAGAGAATGTCGTTCAAATGTGAGGATCCATGGAGTCCATGAAACAGTTAACAATAAAGAGCTAAGGATGTATTTACTTGAGCTTTTTGTCACGCTGGCCCCACACATACCCTATATTGATTGGCGCCTAGATAGGGCCCATAGATCTTTGGCTCCCAAACCTCCCCCTGGATCCAATCCGAGTGACATCATAGTTCGTTTCCACTACTATGACAGTAAGGAAACCCTAACGACAGCTACGCGCAACAAAAATCACATTGATTTCAAGGGCTCCAAAAACCAGATATTTAGTGATCTCTCCCCCATCACCCTTGCCAAAATGCGCAACCTTCGCCCTATCACAGCTCACAGCTCGTAGCTACGAGTAAGCATCACATGATGTGAAACATGTCGGCCACCTTTTTCCTGTTGTTCACTTCATTTTGACTGCATCGCTTTGGTTGTTTTTTGGATTTTATTTATACAATAAAGACATTGTTTTAAGGAGTGCGGCAGTCCAGGATTTTCTTTTATCCATCACACATTTGTTGTCGGAAAATTTTAAAGCATGCTATGCCACATTTGTTGTCGGAAAATCTGACAACAATTGTCTGATAGAGCGTACAGTCCAGGATTTTCTTCTATCCATCACACATTTGTTGTCGGAAAATTTTAAAGCATGCTATCTCACATTTGTTGTCGGAAAATCTGACTTTTCAAAAATCTCCAGCTTCTCAGAGCAATCGGCACACATGGTCAAGCTCATCCGACGTGTGTGACAGGAGCTCTGTACAGTTAGTCAGCCGAGCACAGTGGGGGGAGCGGACACCTCTTGAGTCTGCTCTCACCCAGATAGATTAGTCAGTCAGGCAGGCAGGTTCCATCAGCCCCCTGCTGCAACACTTGTACCTACAATCTCCCACTGCTACAGCAACCAGGACCAATGACTCTCAGGTAAGACCCTGACTTTCAGGGCCATCCACCCCCCAGGAACCGCTGATGACCGTCCTTTTCAGGACAGCCATTTCAGCGATCCAATTGCGGCAGATAACTCTTTTGTTTAGCCGCATCGTGCCCCACATTGTCACCCTCAATCAGCCTGGACCCCCTGCCGTTCATAGAAACGTTTGGTTCACGGCGTTTTGCGATTTTTACAGCATCCGCGGCGCGACACATTTAGGCATAGAAACAGTCGGGAATCTCTGGAATTCGCCCAGATTCATCCCCCCTATCCCTGGAGGACCCCATCCTCCCCGGATTACTAATTTTCCAGCTCACCCACCTAATTAAGCAGCCCCAAACCTGAGGCCTGTGTCTGTCGGCGGCCATCTTGGTACACCCCAGCAATAGGGACACCTCTCATCCCCCCTTCCTCCCTCAATTCAACAGTACTTGATCCAGGGCTTTGTCCGATCGCCTCTCAGGGATCAGGAAGAAATTTTTTTCCCTGCGACAGGACATTGGCTCAGCACTGCCAGGGTTTTTTTGCCTTCCTCTGGACCAAGGCTACGAGAGAGGATTCAGCGAATCCTCCCTCCATCGTAATTTAATTATCACCCCCCCCTGGTGACTAGCGACAATGGCTGATCTGCGATACTCGGCGGACTCTATTCGGGGTCTGAGACTGTTCGCAACAGCATTACCAGCCGTCACCAAAAAGGCCTTAAAAATAGAGCAACTTTTGAGAGTCGATCCACGATCGACCATCAAAAATTTCAACTATTTAACCCAGCTTAAGCACATATCATGTGCTTTGATCAACACAAGATCAGCAGTAAAACACCGATTAGAAATCCATGATTTCTTACTACAAAACGATCTAGACTGCCTCTTTATTACAGAAAGCTGGCTCTCAGACGACTGCAACACCATTCTCGGAGAATTGGTGCCAGAAAACTATCGCATTATAACGGAAAACAGAATAGGGCAAAGAGGAGGAGGCCTGGCGGTGATTCACAAGAATCACATTGCAATCACTAAGTCAGCCCTTCAAAATCCCCTTCCATTTATGGAAACCCTTACTCTTCAACTTCAAACTTCCCCCCAGGAGACTGTTTACATTCTCCTCTGCTATAGGCCACCTGGGCCAAAATCGCAGCTTCTGCCGTCATTAACGGAGTTTATATCCACTTATACCCTTAACAGCAAACACCTTTTGCTGCTCGGGGACTTTAATCTGTGGGCCAACTCCTCACAGGATCCCATTGCGGACGCCTGCATCGATCACATGGAAAGATTAGGGTTACAGCAACTTATATGCGGGCCAACACATGCTTCAGGTCACACACTCGACCTAATTTTCAGACAAAATCTGAAAATAAGCATTTTAGGAAATGAACCATTGCCATGGACAGACCACCATGCAATCAATTTCATAATCTCCAAAATTCCCCCAGTGATAAAAGCACCCAAGCCGGTGACAATACACTGGGCTAGATCTCAGAAGAAGCTCCATTCGGAACTCTTAATATCTACCTTGGGAAACAGAATCAAAACAATCCATCCACATCAAACAGCCTCAGATACACTGGATGCCATAAATGCAGCCCTACTACAGTCAGCCGATTCAGTAGCACCGAAACGCAAGGCCTGCATCCGGAAAAAAAAGTCCGGCTGGTTCAACAACCAGCTGTCGCTTTTGAAGCAAGAGCGCAGAAGGGCGGAAGCCGCCTGGAAAAGAAGCCCTTCACAGGATAACCTCATCAGCTACAAGGCAATAACAACACGATATCATAAATAAATCTTCAAAGCCAAGAAACATCATTTTTCTATGGCGATTAACAGCGCCCTAAACCGCCCCCGCAAGCTCTTCAAGATGGTCACCCAGACCATGAATCCAGGATGTCTTGAAGCCCCCAACTCAGACACCCAAGAGTTCTGTAATGAACTATCGGATTTCTTCATCAACAAAATTGAAAGAATCCGGGAAAGCATCATGCAAAACAACCCCACCGTCAATCAACCACAAAATACCCACAGAAACGTTCCACAATCAACAAAGTTCACTCTGGAACCGATCTCTATCGATACCACAAAAAAATATCATTGGTGCTTTGCGGAACAGCACATCGCCCAATGATATCATCCCCACCAAACTGTTGAAGGAATGTGCCGACATCCTGGCACCACCCATCACACAGCTTATAAACCTGTCATTTCAGGAAGGCATAGTGCCATCCCTGTTGAAAGAGGGCACAATCCAGCCCATCTTGAAAAAATCTAACCTGGATCCCAAGGACCCAACTCACCGCCGTCCCATAACAGGCCTAAATGTTCTCTCCAAGATAATGGAGAAAGTTGTGGTACAACAGCTGCAACAGCATCTAGATACCCACAATCTACTGGATCCATTACAATCAGGCTTCAGTCCCGGACACGGGACAGAAACGGCCTTACTCAAAATATGGGACGATGCTCTCGAGGCCGCAGACGAAGGAGAATCTTGTCTCCTGGTTCTGCTGGACCTAAGCGCAGCCTTCGACACGGTAGACCACAAACTGTTACTGATGCGACTAGCCACGGTAGCAGGAGTCGCAGAAGGTGATTTACCATGGTTTTCTTCCTTTCTTGAAAACCGATCACAGTTAAACTAGGATCTTTCACGTCGGAAAAGCGTACGGTGTCATGTGGAGTCCCCCAAGGATCCCCCCTGTCGCCGGTGCTTTTCAACATCTATCTTCGCCCTCTTCTTGATATTATCAGTAGCCAAGAACTACTCTATCACTCTTATGCAGACGATACGCAAATCTATTTTCGCATTTGCGACAAAAAGGATCATCATCCCAGTTTAGAGAAATATCTCTCTTTGATAGAAAACTGGATGACTAAGGCCGGGTACTCACGACCAAACATGTATGGTGAAAGCGGTCCGTCGGACCGTTTTCACCATACATGTCTGCCAGAGGGCTTCTGTACGATGGTTGTACACACCATCGTACAGAAGACCGCGCGTAAACAATACGCGGGGCGTGTCCGCGGTGTCGCCGCGTCGATGACGCGGTGTCGCCGCGACAATGACGCAGCGACGTGGGCGGGCCGCCTTTAAAATGCTTCCACGCATGCGTCGAAGTCATTCGACGCATGCGAGGGACGGCGGGCGCCTGGACATGTACGGTAGGTCTGTACTGACGACCGTACATGTCCGAGCGGGCAGGATTCCAGCGGACTGTTTTAAAACAAGTCCAGGAATATTTGTCCGCTGGGAAAAGGCCCGGCGGGCAAATGTTTGCTGGAATTCGGCCCGCTCGCGCCCACACACGACCAAACATGTCTGCTGAAACTGGCCTGCGGACCAGTTTCAGCAGACATGTTTGGTCGTGAGTACGGGGCCTAAGAGTTATCTGAAACTCAACAGTTCAAAAACAGAACTCCTTATGTTTCACGCCAGCCGAAAGAGTCAACTGGCAACAACCTGGACACCGCCACCCATTCTGGGCCAAATCATTACCCCTAGCTCTAAAGTCAAAAGTCTTGGGGTCATTTTCGACACCTTCATGACAATGGATGCACAAATAGGGTCAGTAGTCAGCGGAGCGCACCATCTGTTGCGCCTACTACGCAGACTTATTCCATTTATCCCCAAAGAAGACGTAGCAGTCGTGGTGGGAACAATTGTGAATTCCAGATTGGACTATGCTAACGCCCTCTACCTCGGACTCCCAAAGTACCAAATCAACCGTCTGCAAGTCGTTCAGAATACGGCCGCCAGACTGGTGACTGGGAAAAAAAAAATGGGAATCAATCTCACCTTCGTTGAAAACCCTTCACTGGCTGCCAGTAAAAGACAGAATTGCATTCAAAGCACTCTGCCTGACACATAAGTGCATCCATGGGAAGGCTCTGCAATATCTTTGCGACAAGATAGAACCTCACAACTCGAATCGCGTTCTGCGATCCACCGACCAAAATCTGGTCAAGGTACCAAAAACCAAATACAAGTCTAAAGGAGAAAGAAGGTTTGCCTTTCAAGGTCCTAGACTATGGAACGCTTTACCAACCAGCATTCGGTTGGAGGAAAACCACCTGACTTTCAGAAGACAGATCAAGACTCTGCTCTTTTGATGGCATGAGACACGAACAACTAGCGCCCAGAAGCGATTCAGTTCGCATGTGCCGCGCTTTATAATTTTTTCATTCATTCATTCATTCAACAATTGTCCGATGGAGCATGCAAATAGTCAGATTTTACGACAACAGCCTGTCATCACACGATTCCCGTCGGAAAATCCGATCGTGTGTACGAGGCTTTACCCTGGATGTAATCTGTCAATCTGCTGATTCTTACTGCAGGAATCTGCTGTAGGTTTTATTACCTTTGTGAATGTAGCCTAAATGCTGTATATTTTAAACATTTAAACAAATGTTTGAGAAATGTTTAGAATTGAATACAGTCTTTAAGAAATGGTAAACGTTTAATAATAATAATAATAATAATAATAAGAATAATAATAATCATCATTTTATCTTCCTATTGCTAAAGTCAGAAACTCTATTTAATGGAAGCTCCTTTTGTAGGCATAAAATCACTGTCAGGGAAAACTTTCATCTGATATCTCCCCTAGTGCATGCACTACCCAGTAATTTTTTTCAGAGAGACATGATAGAAGCTCAGTGAAAAACAACAAAGAACAAGCAAATCCTGTTTTTTTTTTATAAAATTCCATCTGCATACCTGTTATACAAAATACATATGATTATATAAAGTGAAGCTTGAGCTGAAAAAAAAAAATTGTTAGTTAACCACTTCAGGATCTGCTACAGTATATACACATAGGGTAAAGTAGTTATTCCTGCGCTACAGTGGAAACTATGTGTGCAGAGGGTAAAGGTGCGGCAACTGCTGTATGGGCCAACCACTACCCACAGTGAGACATGGAAAAAAATCAAGGGATGGTGTTGCGCTCCAATAGCATAGAATGGTGTAATTGGTAAAATGTATAAATAACCAAAATAGTATAATTAATAAATAAATGTGCAAATAGACTGACTGAAAGATAAAAATTGCTATAAATGCTAAGATAATGTGCATCCAAAGGTGAACTGAATGAATGTGCAAACAGTGCAGATAAGGTGACTCAGGTGCATAAATAAAATTACAACGTAAAGATAATGGCCCAGAATCACGTACAGCGGCGTATCTTTGTGTGGGCGTAGCTCATCTCATATGCGCTACACTGACGTAACATAGAGAGGCAAGGCCAGTATTCACAAAGCACTTGCTCCCTAAGTTATGGCGGCATAGCATAAATGGGCCGGCGTACGCCCACCTAATTCAAAGTAGGCAGGTAGTGGGCGTGATGTATTGAAATGAAGCGTGACCCCATGTAAATGAAGGGCCGAACGGCGCATGTGCACGCACGCATGCTCAGAATCACATCGCATATACTCCCTAAGATACGACGGCTCAATGCCTTCAACGTGAACTTAACCTACGCCCAGCCCCATTCACGTACGACTTACGCAAATGACGTAAAATCCGACGGCTGTTCCGACGTCCATACCCTAACATGACTTACCCCTGCTTTATGAGGCTTAACTTTACGCCGGACGTACGCCTTACGTAAACGGCGTAGATTACAGCGGCGGGCGTAAGTATGTTTGTGAATCGGTGTATCTAGGTCATTTAAATATTCAACGCGTAAATCAATGGAAGCGCCCCTTGCGGCCAGCATAAAAATGCGCCCAAGACACGATGGCGTAGGAGACTTACGTTGGTCGTATCAAGCCAAAATTCAGGCGTATCTTGTTTCCTGAATAAGGCGCATAGATACGACGGCGCATCCGTAAAATCACATCGTATGAATGGTGAATGGAACCACAAGATTGTCCAATTGTTACAAAGTGTAAATGGTGCAACTGCGACTCAGTCCAAGAGGTGATGCAATTTGATCAAAATAAATTGCAAAGTGCGAGTGAAGTGTCGGGTGCTAAATGACATCAGCAGGTGGCAAGGTGACGTGTTGGTGAATCTTCGGTGTATGGTGACACCCGAAGGTGTTCTAGCAAATTACCTTATGGCTGCAAGGTAAGCAGCATTCAATAAAACCAATGGAATCACTCGGGGGTATAGGGGATAACTCCTATCCGTCCTTCCAGTAGTGTGGCGCCTAGGGGGTTAAGGCTTCCTTCCTGGCTGGGTGGTCAGCAAGGTAAGACAGCTCCAAAGTGTGTCACCAAGCAGGGTAGAGAAAACATAGAGGAGGCTCTGTACATTTAAAACAGAAATGTAGTGTATATCAGAAACTAGCAGCGAGCTCACACTGTGCAAACGTCACTTCCGGTGTCCCAGTGTCTGACGCGTATCGTTGCTGTCACATGACTTCATCGGAGAGGATATACACATACTGGAGCAATTCACTTAAAGTGATATTAAACCCTCAGTTTTTAACAACTTTCAGCAGCTAATTGTATCACTTACTGAGTATGCAGTTTCCTTACCTGTAATCCATGTTCTAGTTTAAGGTGACTGCTGCTTCCAGGTTTTCTGTTTCAGGGTGGTTTCTTTCACTTGCAGCATCCCACGGAGTCACTCTTGCATGCAGGCACTAGAGTTGCATCCCCCCCACATTGTGTACACCCATAGACCCATACCTATCACGCAGCCTAGGATGACAAGGCACTGCTCTGTTCCTCCCTTCTTTAAGCTAACAGAGTGGCCCCAGACTTCACTATCCACTGTTAACACCTTCCTGTAAACAATGGAGGTTCAGAGAAGCAGGGGAGAGAGTGAGGGATTAGGATCCAGCAGAACTGAAAAGTTGTAAAGTGAGGGATAGGAAATCTAATAAATATTTTACTGGGGAATGTTTATTTTACTGTGCTCAATGTGTAAGCTACAAAATACTAAGGTCATATTATTACTTTTAGCTTCCTGGACTTATAACAGCCATATACACTCGCCAGCCACTTTATTAGGTACACCTTGTTATTTGCTTTCAGAACTGCCTTAATTCTTTGTGGCATAGATTCAACAAGGTGTTGAATAAAATTCCTCAGAGATTTTGGTCCATATTGACATGATAGCATCACGCAGTTGCTGCAGATTTGTCAGTTTCACATCCATGATGTGAATCTTCCGGTGCTCTATTGGATTGAGACCTGGTGACTCAGGAGGCCATTGGAGTACAGTGAACTCATGGTCATGTTCAAAAAAACAGTTTGCGCTGATTTGAGCTTTGTGACGTGGTGCATTACCCTGCTGGAAGTAGCAATCAGAAGATGGATACACTGTAGTCATAAACAGATTGACGTGGTCAGCAACAATACTCAGGTAGGCAATGGTGTTTAAACAATGCTCAATTGGTACTAAGGGGCCCAAAGTGTGCCAAGAAAATATCCTCCACACCATTACACCATCACCACCAGCCTGAACCATTGATAGAAGGCTGGATGGATCCATGCTTTCATGTTGTTTACTCCAAATTCTGACTCTACCACCTGAATGTCGCAGCTGAAATAGAGGCTCATCAGACCAGGCAACATTTTTCTAATCTTCTCTTGTCCAATTTTGGTGAGCCTGTGCAAATTGTAGCCTCAGTTTCCTGTTCTTAGCTGACAGGAGAGGCACCCGGTGTGGTCATTTGCTGCTGTATCCCATCTGCTTCAAGGTTCGATATGTTGTGCTTTCAGAGATGGTATTCTGCATACCTTGGTTGTATAAAGTGGTTATTTGACTTAGGCCCCGTACACACGACCAAACATGTATGCTGAAACTGGTCCGCGGGCCAGTTTCAGCAGACATGTTTGGTCGTGTGTGGGCGCGAGCGGGCCGAATTCCAGCAAACATTTGCCTGCCGGGCCTTTTCCCAGCGGACAAATATTCCTGGACGTGTTTTAAAACCGTCCGCTGGAATCCTGCCCGCTCGGACATGTACGGTCGTCAGTACAGACCTACCGTACATGTCCAGGCGCCCGCCGTCCCTCGCATGCGTCGAATGACTTCGACGCATGCGTGGAAGCCTTTAAATGGCAGGCCCGCCCACGTCTTTGCGTCATCGCCGCGTCATCGTCGCGGCAACGACGCGGACACGCCCCGCGTAATGTTGACGCGCGGACTTCTGTACGATGGTGTGTACAACCATCGTACAGAAGCCCTCTGGCAGACATGTACGGTGAAAACGGTCCGACGGACCGCTTTCACCGTACATGTTTGTTCGTGAGTACCCGGCCTCACTGTTGCCTTTCTATCATCTCAAACCAGTCTGCCCATTCTCATCTGACCTCTGATATTTTCCTTCACATGGATATTTTCTCTTTTTCAGACCCTTCTCTGTAAATTCTAGAGATGGCTGTACATGAAAATCCCAACACATTCAATGTCACTTAAGCCTAGGTTCACATTGGAGCAATTTGTCATGTGATTTGAGAGATCAAATTGCATGACAAGTCACAGCCTATTGGCGGCAAAGGCACTGTTCCAATTGGTGCAACACAAATTTTGCGGCGCCGCACCGATTTGCAAAAGTAGTTCCTCCACTACTTTTTTTCAATTTCAGGTGTATGAAGACACACAGATGTCTATTAAGTAGCACCTGAAATCACGCTGACCTTGCTACTTTGAAATTGCACTACTTCAAGTGAATTGGCGTGATTTCAAAGTTGCATCAATGTGAACCAGGGCTAAATTCCCTTTCTGATGCTCAGTTTTGAACTTCAGCAAGTTGTCTACACCATGTCTAGATGTCTAAATGTGTTGAGTTGCCGCCATGTGATTGGCTGTTTAGCAATTTGTGTTACCAAACAATTAAACTGGTGCACCTAATAAAGTGTCTGGTGTGTGTATATTGTTAATTTAGTCCAGTTGTTACAAAAGTAGGCTGTTGTAGGCTGATACTTTAGATCACAAGCCTGTCCTGTAATCTGATCCTAACTGCATCACCTCAGGACAAAGTAAAAAAAAGTTGTTTTACACTGTAGTCAACCTTATATTAACCCTAAATAGTCCATTAGTAATCACCCCCCCCCCTCACTTAATGTAACTAGTTTTAGTTTTCATTATTTGTTTTCTTTAGTAGGCAAGCATTTTCTTTTACAGTTTTCCTTCAGATTTACCAAAACCACATAACATGAGGTCAAACCTAAACACAAATGGTATGCAATCAGGCAGGCCCTTGCACTACATAGCTGAAGGTAAATCTAAAGGGAATTGAACAACAAAAATTGTATAATGTGTATCCAGCTTAAAGTGGAGGTTCCACCTGAACAAAAAATATTCCACCAAAAAAAAAAAAAAAAAATGAAAAAAATAAATACATTTTACACACCCTAAATAGCTGTTGCTATGCGAAAGTGCCGAATCTGCCTCTTCATCCTCCGCGGTGGATTATCTTCCTCCTCCTACACACAGCTCCCGGTCCTGTCAGGGGAGAAATGCTTGTTTATAGCGCAAAAACTAAAAACCGCAGAGGTGATCAAATACCACCAAAAGAAAGCTCTATTTGTGGGAAAAAAAGCACGCCAATTTTGTTTGGGAGCCACGTCGCATGACCGCGCAATTGTCAGTTAAAGCGACGCAGTGCCGAATTGCAAAAAGTGCTCTGGTATTTGACCAGCAATATGGTCCGGGGGTTAAGTGGTTAAGATAACAGTACCCCCCTAATTATCTACCTGAGCCCATTCACTCTCCATCGATGTCCAAAATCCCCTCAGCCATCCAGGATTCTCCTCCTGATTGGCTGAGACAGAGCAGTGGCTCGCATGGCTGTCAATCAAAGTCAGTCAGCCAATCAGAGAAGAGAGGGGCGGGGGGCCAGGTCAGAGCTCCATGTCTGAATGAATATATGGAGCTCTGACTCGGCTTAGGTGTCCCCTGTAGCTAGCTGTTGGCTGAGGGGCACTCAAAGAAGGGAGGAGCTTGGAGTAGCGAAGAGGTACCCGAGAAGAGGAGAATCCAGGCTGCTCTGTGCAAAACCATCTGCACAGATGAGGTAAGTATAACATGTTTTTATTTAAAAAATAAAATAAAAACAAGCCTTTACAATCACTTTAAGTGACCATTACAGATCTCCTTACTTTCCCCCAGCCTGTATATGGACATTGAAAGGTGAAGTAGCACACTGATTGGCTCATTGCTCTGTTACTTTACTCTCATTGCCGCATGCTGTTTGGTAGAACATAAACACTGCAGCACAGCTGACTGTTCTTTGCCCTGCTTCTTCCTCTGCCAACTTGAGCTCTGCGGTACCAGCCATTTATAGAGGCTGATACCAAGTCAAATTCAGGCATTTACACTGCTTGCATTTAAGAAAATAATGATGGTTTAATGAATGTATAAATAATAAATGTTTTATATTTGAATTTGGTTAAGTTTAAACTGTTCCGGGCTGGTATCACTGAGGTTAGGAAGTCAGAAAGAGAATTATGCTCCCTCATCTAGTAGGCTGAATTGTGATCAAAAGGCTGACCAGGACTAATGTTTTAGTATAACATTTATAATACATGTACACTATTCAAAATCAATTATATTTACAACAAAGTAAAAATAAAGTGTCTATATACAGTATATACTGTGGGGCAGATCCACAAAGATCTGCCCCGGCGCAGCGTATTTGAGATACGCTACGCCGCAGTGACTTACTTGTCCTCGGTTCGAATCCTGAAAGAATTTGCGCCGTAAGTCACGGCGGCGTAGTCTATCTCTGGCGGCGTAACGGCGCGTAATTCAAATCGGCGATTAGGGGGCGTGTTTCATTTAATTGAAGCGCGTCCTCACGCCGAATGAACAGCGCATGCGCCGTCCCTAAATTTCCCGCCGTGCATTGCGCTAAATGACGTCGCAAGGTTGTCATTTTTTTTAACATAGACGTGAATTACTTCCATCCCGATTTACGGACGACTTACGCAAAAAAAATAAAACATTCAAAATAAATGCGGGAACGACGGCCATACTTAACATGGCAAGTCTTAACTATACGCGACAAAATACCAGCTTTAACTATACGCCGGAAAAAGCCGACTAGAGACGACGTAAGAGAATGCGGCGGCCGTACGTACGTTCGTGGATCGTCGGAAATAGCTAATTTGCATACCCGACGCGGAAAACGATGTGAACGCCACCCAGCGGACGCTGAAATATTGCATCTAAGATCCGAAGGCATACGAAGTCGTACGTCTGTCGGATCTAACCCAGATGCCATCGTATCTTGGTTTGAGGATTCAAACCAAAGATACGACGCAGGAAATTTGAAAGTACAATGGCGTATCGGTAGATACGCCGGCGTACTTCCTTTGTGGATCTGCCCCTGTGTGTGTGTGTGTGTGTATATGTATATATATATATATATATATATATATATATATATATATACATACTGTGATAATAATGCATTTATTTAAAAATAAAATAACATTAATATTACAAATAAAGAAATGTATAAGATATTAGTCCAGACAGGGTCAAATTGATATATATATATATATATATATATATATATATATATATATATATATACCGGTATACACATACACTATCCATTTGATCCTGCCTGGACTAATATCTCATATATTTCTTTATTTTTAATATTTATGTTGTTATTTGCTTTTTAAATAAATGTGCATCAGTGCTCCTCAAATAACTATAAGGCCCCGTACACACGACCAGTTTCCTCGGCAGAATTCAGCTTCCGACCGAGTTTCTGGCTGAATTCTGCCGAGAAATCCGGCCGTGTGTACACTTGCGGCCGAGGAAGCCGACGAGGAGCTCGACGAGGAAATAGAGAACATGTTCTCTATTTCCTTGTTGTTCTATGGGAGCTCTCGGCCCGCCGAGCTCCTCGGCGGCTTCAGGGCTGAACTGGCCGAGGAACTCGATGTGTTTGGCACGTCGAGTTCCTCGGCCGTGTGTACGGGGCCTAACACGCTTTGTGCAGGTAAAAAGCCAAAGCATAATTCTCTTCTCAGTTTAATGAATCAAGCATTATTATGACATCTAATAGTAATATTTAAAATCACAAATACACTTTAGTATGCCTTACACAGTGCAGTTTCTTAATGCATCAGGGCTGTATTTAAATGATCATATTTAAAGAGCTATATATGCTACCTGATTCTATGTTGTTTGGTGTTTAAGCTTAATTAGCTTCACCAGACCCTGCAAAGTCTCATCTGTATGGTAAAAGTCAAATCTGTGCAGGCATATATCCCATTGAAATAAGGTTTCCCTGAACAATCGTCAGATCTGATAAGCTTTAGAAAATTTGACATACCGGTAAGTGTGAAAATATTTTAAGTAGTAATTTGTGCTTACTAGAAGTTAAGTAGGTTAATAATGAGCAGGATGCTTCAATGAGAATGAAGAATATCAGAACTGCTTACTATTTTTTTTCTAGCAGGGGGTTGATTCCCTGTAGTCTATTTTACAGTGTTACATTCGGAACATAGGTTTCTTAATACAAACAAACAACTATTTGTTGGGATACAGTGTTATGAATGAATTCAGTATTACATTAGTATCAATTTAGGTACTTCATGTCCTGCTAACTGATGCATATATCTATTAAGATCTTGTGTCCTGAGCAATTACAATTAGTGAAACAAAATGTGCTTTTGGCTCTAGGGTAAAATGGGTGCAGTCCAGTAATTTAAACTATTAATATTACCAAAAATCATTTAACTTGAGTTGTATTAGTTCTAATACCTATTAATCAATTCTGCAGGCAGCACATTATTTTTTCCCTCTTGTAATTAACCTATTTGTCATGGTAAAGCAAGTGTCTGTACAGAATTTGCTGCTAATATCCTCCACGCCTCCCTAACTCCTGTGCATTTAACCTTTCATCTTTAAATCACTTTTATAAAATAATATAAATAATACAAATATTAATTAATGAACGTTGCTGTGGTCCAGTACAGTTATTCTATATTATTTAAAGTGGTTCTAAAGGCAGAAGGTTTTTTATCTTAATGCATTGGCTCCCATTGCTGTCAATCAAAGTCAGTGAGCCAATGAGGACAGAGAGGGGCCAGAGCTGCAGCTCGGTGTCTGAATGGCCACATGGAGCAGCGGCTTTGACTTGTGTGCCCCCATAGCAAGCTGCTTGCTTTGGGGGCACTCGGTAGGAGGGACAAGCCAGGAGCCCCGGCAAGGGACTTGAGAAGAGGAGGATCTGGGCTGCTCTGTGCAAAACCACTACACAGAGCAGGTAAGTGACATGGTTGTTATTTTTAAACAAAAAAAACAAGACTTTCATTTTATTTTATTGGTTTGAGGTCTTCTCTATAATGTCCTACTCATATACGTGTATCATTGGTGGTGCTGCTGTGAGTTTAGGGGTTGGAACCACTTACTGATCCCAAGTCTTCATTTGCCAAAGCTTTTATGCCTACGTCTGCTAGTACGTAGTTCTAGGGCAGTGATGTTATAAGATGAAAAAGTGTGGGGGTCGTGGCGCTGTCTCAGCTGGAGGCTAAATGTACCAGAACAGTGGTACGTAAGGACTTATATGTGATCCAGGTGGAGGTTAAGAGCTATTGGATCTAATAAGTAAAAGTGCCTCGATAAACCTCACCAACCTCATAGGTGATTGAGTATTAATAATGTGTATTAGAACACTCAGACAGAATAAGTTATGTGAAAAAAATAATAATAATATGCACCAATGATGGTACAGTTAGGTGTAACACTCAGTGTCGGATAGTACTATAACAACAGGTGCACTAGCACTAGCAGTGATGTTATAAGGGCATGGCATTCAAATGCAGACTCCAAAGCTGAAATAGGCTCAATCTGTGCCAATATTTTTATTAGATCCTTAGAAATTGAAGCCATTTCAGGGGTATTGAGGAGACATTGTATCACCTTTGCCTCCTTTTTTAACCCATTAAACCTTGCATTAGCACACAGCAACCATGTGCATTGCATGTTACACTGGACTACAGCTTCTAGCAGCTGTCCAGGCTAGACAGGGTCATGTGTGACTATGGCAGCAACCTGCTGTTCACCCATCACCTCAGACAAATCACACATGTACCTTGCCTGGCACATATACTCAATCTGTAGAATTTCATCATGAAGTACCCTGGTCACCTTAGGTGGTAATATCAGGCCATGGCTCACCTGACATTAATGGCTCACCAAAATTAGTTTGCTGCCAACCACCTCATCTATGACCACCCCCCCTCACTAGGGCTTAAAATCCACAAAACTTAAACTTAGCAGTGAACCATACTGACGTTAGAGAAAGAAAGGGAGGGTGAATCTTGACACTAAATGCTGGCCCTTTTTAAGGCTAATAGGCAAGCTATTGACACATAATGGGATAGAGGGGGTTGATATGGTGGTGGGGTGGGGGAGATATCTAAGAAATCAAAGAACATTTAAAAAAAATATCACTTGGTGGACAGAAGGTCCTCCTTTTTATACATCTGTGAGAGTGGCATAAAAAAAAAACATTAATCCTGTAATGCTTGGGATATCTGATTCATCCCATACCAGATTTTTTTTTATCCAGTGGTAATAGGCCTGATGTGAATGTTGAAAGTACTGTACCAGCCACAACAGATCTAAAAGCTATCCTCTTGCTTTATTAGCTTCAGTGCTAATATGGCATGAGGTGAGGCTCTGGAGAGCTGTTTTGTTCTCCCTGACAGTGGCTCCTCAAGTAGTAATGAAATGGCTTACATCGCCTTTTTCTTGTTATTCCTCACAGGTGCAGAGAAGCCTGCTGTACTGCTATTGCGCTCTTTTTCTCCTCCAATTTTACTAGAAAAATGTCCCTAAACCAATTATATGCCCAACATCTTAACGCCAGCTTGGCAAAACGGCTTGCTTTGCAAAAGCTCCCATTTCAGCCCATGGATTCACCTCTCTCCACAAGGTTATGGTTTATGCTGCACTACATTGGCAAGTACCCAGCTGCCATTTTTTTGTAGAAGGCCATCTGTCAGTCTCCATTATTTTGCCCATAAGGTGATCCCTGCCCTTCATCTGCATGTGAAATGTAATGATGCCGCAGAAGGTAGAGGAGGGTAATGAGCCGGAGGAAGGTTGTGCTGCTAATGGCCAGAAGGACCAAATGGGTAGGCTTCTTATTAATATTTATGTATTACAGTATAGCCAGAGCATTGAAGGCATAGCCACAGGGGGAAAACCCATTGTCATAGGCCCATTGTTAACCCATTGTCATAGAATGCCTGCCCTTTCACAATGCAGGGGGAAGAATTGTATATCTGTGTGAAAGACGAGCAGCAAAAAATTATGATAATAATACTATGGCCATAAGCTGCCCACCTATCTTCAAACCAGGACTGCCCCCCCCCCAAAAAAAAAGTGTGAAAGGTGGATGTAAAAAGAAGGGTATAGCAGTATAGAATGGAAGTAGGTGTCAAGCACGGCTGTTGTGTCCTCTTACTCCATCCCACTTTTTCTTCTTATTCACCACCTCATTCATTTCTTCAAATCCCCCGATACTCATGTAGAGAATTAATTTGTGTCTTCTTCAGTACCCTACATTTTCCTTTAACTCTTAGGCCTCGTACACACGACCGAACATGTCTGCTGAAACTGGTCCGCGGACCAGTTTCAGCAGACATGTTCGGTCGTGTGTACGGCCGACCGGACAATTTTCCGGCGGATCGGACAGGTTTCCAGCGGATGAATGTTTCTTAGCATGCTAAGAAACATGTCCGCTGGAAGCCTGTCCGTCGGACATGTTCGGTCGTCTGTACGACTTACCGGACATGTCCGCTCGGCCGAAAGCCCTCGCATGCGTCAAAGTGATTTGACGCATGCGTGGAAGCATTGACCTTCCAGGGTCGCGCACGTCGCCGCGGCATCGTCACGGAGACGGCGCGGCCACGTCGCCGCGTATCCTGTCCACGCGGATTTCGGTTTGATGGTGTGTACAACCATCAGACCGAAATCTCCGAGCGGACATGTCCGATAAAAACAGTCTGCGGACCGTTTTCATCGGACATGTCCCCTCGTGTGTACGAGGCCTAAAACATATGAGTGATGAATTCTAAAGGCTGACATCTATTGTCATAGACTGGGGGTTTTGTCTTGTTTATGCAGATGAGCCTGACCACTTGAAATCTGTCTGTATCAGATGAGTTGTTGGGTGTAAAAATTGTAATGTCCTTGCAGTGCCCATCAGTGCCTATCCATGCCACCTATCAGTGCCACCCAGAAGTACCCATCAGTGCAGCCTATCAGTGCCGCATATTAGTGCTGCCCATCAGTGCCTCCTACCATTGCCTGTCAGTGCTGCCTAGCAGTGCCCATCAGTACCACCTATCAGTGCTACCTATCCATGAATTTTATAACAGAAACAAAGAAAACCTTTTTTTTTTCAAAATTGTCAGTCTTTTTTTATTTGCTACACAAAAAATAAAAACCTCAGCAGTGATCAAATACCACCAAAAGAAAGCTGCTCTATTTGTGGGAACAACATAATAAAAAAATTGTTTGGGTACTGTGTAGCATGACCGCGCAATTGTCATTCAAAGGGTAACAGCGCTGAACATTTTGACACTGGAGAGGTGCGCTTGCGGGACGTTATGAAAAGTCCTGCAAGCAGCATCTTTGGGGCGTGTTGGGAGCACTGTATTTAGCGCCCCCAAAACGCCCTGCCATTGGAATGAATTGGTAGCACTTTTTACAAAACCAGACTTTTTATCCTTTTTTTGGGTAAAAAGTGAACCGCTAGCGGCATATAAAACCCTGCTTAAACAGCATTAAAGCACCACTAAAATAAATGCCGCTTTCAGCGTGAAAGCAGCCTAATGCTAAGCAGATAACACTGTATTTATCCTTTAAACCGGAGTTATCATTAGCCATAAATTCCCACTTAAATAATCTACAAGAGTGGATGAATTTCCGATGCCTATAATTTAAGCAGACAATACCGAATGTCAGTGGCTAATAGAAAAATAGAAAAAGTCAAATTCAACTCATTTGTTTATATGAGACACAAAGCTATATGCTATATATATATATATATATATATATATATATATATATATATATATATATATATATATATATATATATATATATATATATATATATATATATGTATAATATAGATCTTTTTCACATGCTTGATGCAGTAATTGATTAACTTAGGATTAACTTAGATATATGATGTACTGGTCAGATCACTGAACTTTTATCTACAGAACATTGCAAGAATTAAACATCCCATCCTCCCAGAAGATCTATACCATCAATGTACTTTTATATGGCTGCTGTAAGGAGGTTAGGATTTAGAAAGCATTAGTGTCACTTATGTTGTTGGTCAGAGATGCCTGATAAAGTTAAGCCTGTTACACTTAACATGTTCACAAGCTAAACTGCTAGAGTTTCCATGGTAACATGAGGTAGTCAGTGCTAGAGAAGGCCATAAACACAGCATATAAAAAATAACCTAAACATTTAAACATTTAGAAACAATTGTGTAGAATGTGCTACCCTCTTTTTTAATATATTTTTGTTTATTGCTTAATTACACTTGCTCAATGAAGCTGATTTGTTTACTTTCTGAAGAATTGTTCATTACAGCTGATCTCTTTAGTGATGTTTATTAGTTTGGTTGCACCAGACAAACTATTATTTTCACTACCTGATGCACCTGCTGTGATGTGTGTAGAAAGCTTCCTCTCATTGGCTGAGTAGTGCTCAGCCCAGACAACCCAACCTGCAAAAACTAATTTCAGGGAGATGGCAAACTCATTTCAGTAAGATGGCTCTCCATGCCCCCCCCCCCAAAGCGAAATGTGGGTATGGCTTAAAGTGTGCTATGTATTGGGTGTGGCTTAAAGGGGGTGTGCTTTAATAGAGTCTGAGATTACATGCATAGTGCAGAATGCAGTAATGTTAAATGGGGAATATACCGTGCGTACGGATAACCACTTCAGCCCCGGAACGATTTACCCCCCTCCCTCCCATGCCATTTTTTTTTTAGATATGTCACTGCATTTCTTTATCTGACAATTACACAGTCCTGCAAAGTTGTACTCAAATAAAATTGAGGTCCGTGCAGGGACCGCCCTGTCATCTGCCGACTCAACGGGGATCAATCCTCGCTGAGCAAGTGGATAAGAAAAGTACTGATCCTCACGGGATCCGTATGTGGGAAAGGGCCCCTAACAGTGTTGTCTTCTTTACTAAATATTTCACACAAAACCAAAATATTATTATCACTCTTTACACACATATGTCTGAACTATATAGGGTAGATTCACAACGGAGATACTACGACGTATCTCCAGATATGCCGTCGTATCTCTGAGTATGGCCGGTCGTATCTATGCGCCTGATTCATAGAATCAGTTACGCATAGATTTCTGTTAGATCCGACCGGCGTAAGTCTCTTACGCCGTCGGATCTTAACTGCATATTTACGCTGGCCGCTAGGGGCGCGTACGCTGATTTACGCCTAGAATATGTAAATCAGCTAGATACGCGAATTCACGAACATACGCCCGTCCGACGCAGTACATTTATGCAGTTTACGTTAGGCTTTTCACGGCTTAAAGTTACCCCTGCTATATGAGGCGTATATGCGGCGCAACAATGTTAAGTATGGCCGTCAATCCCGCGACGAAATTTGAAAATTTTACGTTGTTTGCGTAAGTCGTTAGCGAATAGGGCTGGACGTAATTTACGTTCAAGTCAAAAGCAATGACGATTTGCGGCAGAATTTCAAACATGTGCACTGGGATTGTTTCACGAACGGCGCATGCGGCGTATGCGGGGTCACGGTTAATATACATAAAACACGCCCACATCATCCAAATTTAAATTAGGCGGGCTTACGCCTACACCCCTTCCTTTACGCCGCCGTAACTAAGGGCGCAAGTTGTTTCTGAATACAGAACTTGCGCCCTAAATTACGGCGGCGTAACGTATCTGAGATACGTTACGCCGGGCGGATAGATACACCATTGTATCTGAATCCAGCCCTATATCTATAACTCAGCCACTAAAGCTCAAGTTATAACCATTACCCAGAACTGTCCCCTTTTCACAGAAAGGGATGGATGACATACAATAAGGACCACAACAAGGGTGGGAGGCTTCTTCTTCAGGTTGGTGACTGCCATCAGCTATTACACAGTTTTTTTTTTTATTTAAATAGGCACCTGTAGCTTGTGCCAAGTCAGTTATAAACATGTAACTTCTTAAACCAATTACATTTAAACATTTCAAACTGTTGTTTCTATGGTCTTCAACTGTTTAATGTCTGCCATGCTCCCATAGGTGGGTGAGACAAATTAAATGCTCCCCCACTGTTTTTGGAGCTCCAAATTAACACAGAACCCAACACAGACTGAAGGGAAGTGTTCCCAGGCTTTCCCTTCACAGGACACTGAGACAAAAACACTTCTAGTTCTGTGGCAAGTCAAGCACTGATCAGGCCCGCATAAGCATCTAGAAAGTGGAAACACTGACTGCTTGCTACTATGGCCTGCGAGCCATACAACACATACTGTATCAAAGGAAATGTTGGGTGCCAGAGCTCAAATGGCTAATCTATATAACTTTACCCAATACAATAACATTATGTAAAACCAAGTGTGTGAAAGTCACATTAAAATTACTCTGAGGCCACGTACACACGGTCGATCCAAACCGATGAGAATGGTCCGACGGGCCGTTTCCATTGGTTCACCGCTGAAGTGGCCTGATGGTCTGAAGTGCATACACACCATCGTTCCAAAAACCGATCGGGTCAGAACGTGGTGACGTAAAACACATGACGTGCTGAAAAAAAAGAAGTTCAATGCTTCCAAGCATGAGTCGACTTAAATATGAGCATGCGCAGGTTTTGAACCGATGCTTTTCTGTACTAACCATCAGTTTGGACCGATCGGTCAGCGGTCCATCGGTTCGATTTTAAAGCATGTTTTAAAATTTTGGACCGAAGGACAACAGACCGATGGGCCATACACACGGTCGGTTTGGACCGATGAAACTGAACTTCGGTCCATTCTCATCGGTTTGGAACGACCGTGTGTACGCGGCCTAAGTAAAACTCTGCAATTATGATTGGAAATATATTTTTGCTGACTATTCTTTATTCTTTCCATTTTCATTACAATAAGTATAAAAAATGTAAGTAAGAGTCCTGTCAACAAAATAATGCAATGTTGAAGTTTTCTATCATTTTTATGGTAGACAACCAAGGGTAATGCTATGTTTTTTTCAAGCATGAACACAATAGTCTTTATCATACACCAAAATACAATAATAGTACTTCTGTTTTGTTTAGCTTCTCCATGGGTAGATAAGAGCAGAACGCCAAATAAAATTGACCTTTATGATGTTAGAAGACGACCATGGTAAGTTTATTTATTTTTATGCATTTGGTAATTTATTCAATTAATGTGATGCATACACTGATATCTACTTGATTAATTCTATAAATAAAAAAATATATTCACTTTGTGTTGCAACTCTGGCAATGACAAAGCAGGGTTCATTTGCTTTCTCTGCTTCATTATTTTTCATTATAAAAAGACATTAAACAATGTTACTTACAAATTACAGTCTAATGAAACGTGGGAGATGGAGTGCTCTTCCAGAATTGTTGTGCTATCTGTGCAGCTTAAGAGGAGTACAAGCAATATCCATAACATTTGTTCTATTATTTAATTAGAAATTGTAATCCTATCAAACAGCATTATCTTAAGAGGGGCATAATAATGAGCAATAACCGAATATAAGCTTTGGTCTGATTTTTCAGTAAATAGAATTCATTATTCGATTTTTATTGTATTCTCTCTTTTTTTTAATACACTTTTTAATTATATACTTGCAAGCAATATTGATTTATGAATAAAAACATAAAATAAATCATAGTTAATGTATAACTAACTGTGAAAAGCAACAATGACTAGGCTCCTTTTAAATATACATTTCATGGTTACTACTAGCATTCCCTAAAAAGTACATTATACTGTACACCAATAATGAGGACCAGCATATCTTAGCAGGAACACAATATGTAAAGTAAAATATACTTAGACAAATAATATAACAAACCAAGTGAACTCTCTGCTCATGAAACTATTGTGTCAAAAAAATCATAAAAAACATTACCACATTTAACAGAACAGCTGCTCACAAACAGATATCTATACGCGTTAAACACCATACATGTGAAGCGTTGTCCCTTTAAGTGTAAAACAATATATATTGATTATATGATTTGTAATGATTATATCCGAGATTTTTTGTAGTTTGTGATTTTCAAAGGGTTAATGTATTAACCCTTCGAGAATCACAAACAATAAAAAAATCTCTGATATAATTATTAGAAATCATATAAATAAATCAAGTCCCATCATATTCTGTCCATGAGCACACAGTCTGCTGACATTGCGCAATGCGCATGCACGCTGGGTGCATATTCCAATATGCATGAATAAAATCTACCCTATGTGAATATGTTTGCTTGCAATAAGCCAGCAGTTTGAAATAGTGTTACGCTATGTGTGGTGTTTCTTTCCTTCTGATTTTATTTGATGATGTATGGAGATTAATATTGGCAAAATTGATTTGAAGCAAGTGTACTAGGAGCTCTGAAGCAAGTGCTCTGTGCTTTCTGTATGCGACCTGTGTGGGTTGCAAGCACCTGATGACCTCCATTAATAAGGGGTCAGACCACATAGTAAGGAGTTTGGCTATCTACTGATGCTGACACTATATTTAAGCAGATACATTTCTTTCGAATATGACCCATAATGCACAGAATATGATTTATTTATTTTTAATATGCAGTAATTTGTGATGATTATACAGTTTATGTTTAATTGTTTTTGAGTTTCAAAGGGTTAATGGTATTAACAAAATATTATTAGTATTATTATTATTTTTTGAGGGGGACAGCGGTTCACATGTATGGTGTAAAACATATATTTGGGTTTCTGATATGAGTGATAAAGAGCAATAATCCATTCATCAATTTGGAAACCAGCTTACAGGGAAAAATATGTGCACTTTTGAAAAAAATGAAATCAGAAAAAAATGACTTTTTTGAAAAATAATTTTGAGCATTATGTTTTTTTTGTTGTTGTAAGGACTTTGTGAATATGATCAAAAAATACTTTAAATGAATGGCAGTGGAATAACTTGAGATGGCCATATTATAGCAACAGATTAGAGCTGGTCTGTGGGCTGAAAATGAAAACAAGTTTTGCAGGTTAATCACCAGGCTTTGCCTGTGGCATTTATGTAAAGTAGAGATGCAAAAGGGATTTTATAATATATAGATGCACAATGGGCCTGATTCTTCAAGCTACAACAGCACATACCACATTCATAAAGCATTCTCCTTCCATATTCTCTGATTAATCAAAAGGAAAGTTATAGGTTTTAACTATGAATATATTAATATTTTATTGTAGGCTTTATTTTTATTTTTTTAAGTAAACACATCTTAATTAATAAATCACCCAAAAAAATAATTAAAATTAGAATGAATAGGTATATATGTATACTAGTAGGAATTACAGAATTGAATTATGTATTGTGGGCTTTATTGTTATTTTTGCATACATTATTAACCACTTCCATACAGGGCACTTATACACCTTCCCGCCCAGACCAATTTTTAGCTTTCAGTGCTGTTGCACTTTAAACTACAATTGCGCGGTCATGCTACATTGTACCCAAACTAAATTTTTATCATTTTGTACCCACAAATAGAGCTTTCTTTTGTTGGTATTTGATCACCTCTGGGATTTTTATTTTCTGCAAAAAAAAATAAAAAAATGACCGAAAATTTTGAAAAACAATTTTTTTTTGGGGGTTCCGTTATAAAACATTGTAAATAAGTACGTGTTCTCCTTCACTAATGGGCACTGATGGTACTGCACTGACTGGCACTGATAAGGTGGCATTGATGGGCACTGATAAGGTGGCACTGATGTGGTGGCATTAATGATGGGCACCAATATGCAGCGCAGCGATGATGGGCGGCACGGATGGGCACTGATGGGCGGCACGGATAGGTGGCACAGATGGGCACAGATAGGCGGCACAGATGGGCAGGGATAGGCGGCACAGATGGGCAGGGATAGGCGGCACGGATGGGCAGGGATAGGCGGCACGGATGAGCGTGGATAGGTGGCACGGATAGGCAGGGATAGGCGGCACAGATGGGCAGGGATAGGCGACACGTATGGGCACTGATAGGTGGCATGGATAGGCAGGGATAGGCGGCACAGATGGGCAGGGATAGGCGACACGTATGGGCACTGATAGGTGGCATGGATGGGCATAGATGGGCACTAACTAATGTGTTGTACTAATGGATGCCAATCAGTGCCAAACAATGCCTGCCAATCAGTGATGCCCATTGTGGGCACTGATTGGCATCCATTGTGGCACTGATTGGCATCCATTATGTGTCATCCCTGGTGGTCTAGGGTGGCATACCTTTGATTTAAATCCCTGGTGATCTAGTGGAATCCCTGGTGGTCCAGTGGGCATCCCTGGTGGTCCAGTGGGCATCCTCAGGGGGGGCTGTGCTGATAATCGATCAGCACAAACCCCCCCCTGTCAGAGGAGCAGCCGATCGGCTCTCCTCTACTCGCATCTGACAGACGCGAGTGAGGAAAAGCCGATTACTGGCTTTTGCTGTTTACATCGTGATCAGCCGTGATTGGACACGGCTGATCACGTGGTAAAGTGTCTCCGTGAGAGACACTTTACCTAGATCGGT
Source organism: Rana temporaria (assembly GCF_905171775.1). NCBI lineage: Eukaryota > Metazoa > Chordata > Amphibia > Anura > Ranidae > Rana > Rana temporaria. The sequence continues at coordinate 134,068,937 of NC_053491.1, forward strand.
GTTGCGGGGTGTCAGACTGACACCCTGCAACAACGATCGCCGCGATGCGCGCCCCCGGGGGCGCGCAGCGGCTCAGAATCCTGAGGACGTCATATGACGTCCAGTCAGGATTCTACAACCACTTTGCCGCCATAAATCTGTCATTGGTGGGCGGCAAGTGGTTAAATTACCCTAAAAATTAAGTATGAAACATGTAAAGCAAAAATGAGTAGGTATATACAGTACAGACCAAAAGTTTGGACACACCTTCTCATTCAAAGAGTTTTCTTTATTTTCATGAATATGAAATTGTAGATTCACACTGAAGGCATCAAAACTATGAATTAACACATGTGAAATTATACATAACAAAAAAGTGTGAAACAACTGAAAATATATTTCATATTCTAGGTTCTTCAAAGTAGCCACCTTTTGCTTTGATTACTGCTTGGCACACTCTTGTCATTCTCTTGATGAGCTTCAAGTGGTAGTCACCTGGCGCAGCACCCCATCACTCTCCTTCTTGGTCAAACAGCCCTTACACAGCCTGGAGGTGTGTTTGGGGTCATTGTCCTGTTGAAAAATAAATGATGGTCCAACTAAACGCAAACCGGATGGAATAGCATGCCGCTGCAAGATGCTGTGGTAGCAATGCTGGTTCAGTATGCCTTCAATTTTGAATAAATCCCCAACAGTGTCACCAGCAAAGCACCCCCACACCATCACACCTCCTCCTCCATGCTTCACGGTAGGAACCAGGCATGTAGAGTCGATCCGTTCACCTTTTCTGCGTCGCACAAAGACACGGGGGTTGGAACCAAAGATCTCAAGTTTGGACTTATCAGACCAAAGCACAGATTTCCACTGGTCTAATGTCCATTCCTTGTGTTCTTTAGCCCAAACAAGTCTCTTCTGCTTGTTGCCTTTCTTTAGCAGTGGTTTCCTAGCAGATATTCTACCATGAAGGCCTGATTCACACAGTCTCCTCTTAACAGTTCTAGAGATGTGTCTGCTGCAAAAGCTGGCTACTTTGAAGAACCTAGAATATGAAATATATTTTCAGTTGTTTCACACTTTTTTGTTATGTATAATTCCTCATGTGTTCATTTATAGTTTTGATGCCTTCAGTGTGAATCTTCAATTTTCATAGTCATGAAAATAAAGAAAACTCTTTGAATGAGAAGGTGTGTCCAAACTTTTGGTCTGTACTGTATGTATACTAACAGGAATTACAAATAGTATAAAACCAAAAGTTTACAATAAATAAGAAAATATACAATGTTTTATTTTATTTTTAAACTCTTGAAATATCTTCCAGAGTGAAAGAGTAATGCCGCTTACCCATGATCGGTTTGTCTGATGAAAACAGTCTGATGGACCATTTTCATCAGATGAACCGATCGTGTGTGGGCCCCATCATTTTTTTATCCATCGGTGAAATAACTAGGAACTTGTTTTAAAATTATCTGATGGTTAAAAAAACGATAGAAAAAAATGATCGTCTGTGGGCACGTCCATCGGTTAAAAATCTATGCATGCTCAGAATCAAGTCGACGCATGCTCGGAAGCATTGAACTTTATTTTTCTCAGCATGTCGTTGTGTTTTACGTCACCGCGTTCTGACACAATAGTTTTTTTAACTGATGGTGTGTAGGCAAGACTGATGAAAGTCAGCTTCATCGGATATCTGATCAGACCATTTTCATCGGATGAACCGATCGTGTGTGCAGGGTATCAGAGTTCCTGCTGGGAACCAGTGTTAAGAGTCTGAGGAACTCTCCATATCTAGAGCACTGTAATGAGCAATTCAGTGGTCTTCTTAGAGGTGTGTCTTAAGCAAACTGGGATTTCTTGTGCATTATCTTTAGAAGAGGCTTCCTTCTGGGAAGACAGCCATGCAGACCAATTTGATGCAGCATGTGGTGTTTGGTCTCAGCACTGACAGGCTGACCCCCCACCCCTTCAACCTCTGCAGCAATGCTTGCAGCACTTTTACGTCTATTTCCCAAAGACAACCTCTGGATAACACAAACTTTAAAAAACATGCTGCTCATCATTCACACTTGAGACCTTGAAACACTAATGAGTCATATGAAAGTGACTAATTGGGCCCAATTTGAAAATTTTCACTTAGGGGTGTTCTCACTTTTGTTGGCAGTTGTTTAGACATTAATAGCTGTGTGTTGAGTTAATTTGGTGGGACAGCAAATTTACACTGATAGACCCCTTTCACACTGAAGCATTTTTCAGGCACTTTTGGGCTAAAAATAGCATCTGTAAAGCGCTTGAAAAATGGCTCCCCTGCAGTATCAGTGTGAAAGCCCTTGGGCTTTAACACTGAGGCGATGCGCTGGCAGGATGTTAAAAAAACTCCTGCAAAAAACATCTTTGGAGTGGTGAAGGAGCAGGGTATACCCCACTCCTCCACTGCTCCTGCCCATTGAAATGAATAGGCAGCACCCCTGAACTGCTGTTTGTGGGTGGTTTTAACCCTTTTTGGACGTTAGTGGGGGTTAAAAGCGCCCCGCTTGTGACCGAAAACCTCTGTAAAATTTATGGTAAAGCACCGCTAGCAATGCCTCATTATACAAGTTGTACACTCACTACTTTACATTGTAGCAAACGTGTAATTTCTTCAGTGTTGTCACATGAAAATATATAATAAAATATTTACAAAAATGTGAAGGGTGTACCGACTTTTTTCACTGACTAGTCGCAAGTAGAAATTGGATTGGTAACTAAAGTCACGAAAATTCTCGTACGACGGCAAACAAAATCTGAAGTGATGTCATGTGTTGTAATGTATTTAGATTGTATTTTCGGATGACAACTGTACTGATTAAACAAAAATTGTACAATCTGAGATCGTACGAGAAAAAATTCTGTGCATGTCCGATAAAATAATATCGCATGAACTGTCATGATCAGCTCTCGAAAGCTCTGTACTAACGATCCGATTATTGTACAATCGCGTAGAAAGCGGTATTTTTTGTCCAATCTTTGGATCGTGTGTATGGGGCATTAGGCAATTTTTCCCACAAATAAAGCTTTCATTTGGTTGTATTTGATCACCTCTGAGTCTTTTATTTTTAAACAAAAAAGGCTGACAATTTAAAAAAAAAAAAATATATATTTTCTGCTATAAAACAATTAACTACTTAAGCCCCAGGCCATTTGGCTGGCCAAAGACCAGTTCTCTTTTTTCCCGCCGGGAAAACCAGCAAACTTTTGCCTGGCGGTTTTTGGCAGTTTTCCTATGGGAAAACCTGTGATGGAGCATACACACGGCCGGGATTCCCAACCAAAGCTCCATCGCAGTTTTCCTGTTGGGAAAACCGGCCATGTGTAGGGGGAAAGACTGATCAAGCAGGTTCTCGGCTTTCCCCTCGGGAATTCCGACGGGAAATTTTCCCGTCGAAAATCCCGCACATGTGTACGGGGCATGAGAGAGATTGAGTTGCCTGTGTCATCTTGTGTGTTTTTTTCCAATTTATGGATATGGCCAGTCAGGGTGTCGAGATGTGCCCGTCGTTCACATCTAAGTTTGGTTGTCAAGGCTATTAGTTCCCTTCCTATTTAGTTAGTTGGGATATGTCGGGAGTATCATTTTCCGAGAAGTAATGTAGAAGCTGGTTTTGTATTTTAGCCATGATGGTGGGTTCATTAAGGAGGGATGGGTCTAAAGCCAAAATGAGGGGCGAGCAGAGGTTTCTGGGATTACTAAGAATAATGATATGGGGTAGTGGTCTGATAAAAACATTGGATCTTTAGATGTTTGAGAAATGAATGTCAAATCTTGTTGGGTTATGAAAAGGTAGTCTAGTCTTGAATACGGTTGGGTGGGGCTGAGATGACTGTGTAGTCTTTCGTATTTGGATTTAGTGTTTGCCAGGTGTCATGCAGCGTGAGTTCCTTTAGATACGTTTGAATTGACCGGAGAGCTTTGTAAGGCAGTTATTGCATTTTTTTTCCAAAAATATGTAGAAGAATACATATTGGCTTAAACTGATGAAGAAACATTTTTTTTTTTTTGGGGGGGGGGGGGGGTTATTTATTATAGCAAAAAGTAAAAAATATATATATTTTTTTTAAATTGTCGCAATTTTTTTTGTTTATAGCACCAAAACAAATCTGCAGAGGTGCTCAAATACAACCAAAAGAAAGCTCTATTTGTGGGGAAAAAAGGACATTTATTTGGGTACATCATTGCATGACCGCGCAATTGACAGTTAAAGCAAAGCAGTGCCGTTCCGCAAAAAATGGCCTGATCATTAAGGGAGCAAATCCTTCCGATACTTAAGCGGTTAATACATTTTTGACATTCAAAGCAAACTAATGTCTCCATGCTTTATTTTGCTGAGAAATCACTTTGACATCCCCTAGCATTTCTGGATGTGGGTCCTCTTGTATAATTATTGTAGCATTCACTTCCTGGGATTCATCTCCCCTTAGCTCAGACATGCAGGAGGGTGTGCTTAGCTGATAAAACCCCCCTCCTCTCCTGGAGACTCCTGGGATTTATGACATCATTTTCCCAGGCCTGGAAAACAAGAAGTAACTGAAGAAATGTAAAAAAAAGTTTAAACTCTGTAAATATTATATGCTTTCCAATTTTTTACTTATACTAGCAAAATGAGGGTTAAAAATAGTCAATGTTGATTGAAAGAGTGAAGCACTGCTTTAACTTAGTAAATTACGTAAGGTCTTGAAGGATAGCTTTGAACATATCTGGCACATGTTTGCGGAGGTCCACCTGCTACACAGACTCTGGAACAACCCTTATTTTCAAATTGTTTCTCCTTGACCTATCCTCAATGTCCACCAGCTTTACTTTAACCCAGTCCTTCTCATCATCATGTTTCTAAGATGCATCTGTCAGGTCATTAATGGTAGTAGCATATTTTCCCATTTTTGTTTCAGTGTCACTAACTCTAGAATCAACACCCTGCAGCTCAATGTTAAACTTGTGCATACGGGATGCCATGTCTGTTTGGAGGGAGCTTCTAAGGGGCATATACATTCCTTCAAAATAGTGTCACAGGCTGATTATTAGTGGGGAACACATCAAAAGAATTGAGGGAGTTTTCTTGCATCATCCCCTGGGTCATTATTAAAGCTAACCTGCTGCTCGATCCATCCATCCTGAATCTAGCCTTTTCTGGGCTGCCAGACATGGGGGTAGTAGAGAGAGGTGATTGTCTTCTCTGTGAGCTGCTGCCATATCTGGAGCTGCTTGTCTCCGCTGTGTGCTGTCAAGAGTGTGAGGCTAAGGGAGAGGACCATCCAGTGCTATCTTGCTTGCTGCCATGAGGCTGAGCTGTGAAAAAGACAGACAGCTTTTGGAGTTACTGATCATCCTTTCTTTTTCTGTTCATGATGGCCAGGTGCCCTTGAGCTAAACCTCCGCTGTGGGATGTCAAAAAGCCACCCATGAGAGCTGAGAATTACTGCTGTATCTCCTGCAGTCTAGGAGCTCTGTAATCAAGCAGCCATTCTGCTCCATTCTGTTGCATTTGAATAACCAATCATGTAGAAGGGAAAAAAATTTAAAGAGAAATTCTGCTTGCACATAATTGGATGATTGTTTCACAGCTTTGTTTTATTTGCAAAGCTTCACTTTATTTAATAGAGTCATTGAACATTATTTTTTTAAAGAGAGCAGTCTTTATACTTTTAGTAAATCAACCTAAATGTATTTTTATTTATGTTAAACTTCCTTTAATATGAACACAGACATAGATAGAGATCACAACCTGGTCACTATTTCCTTTATGACGGTAATAATTTTATTTCAATTTTACCCGATTTGGATAAAAGAAGAAAAAATCTGACTTTTTTTAGATAGATCCAAAACGTTTATCAGTTTATCAGTAATGAGAAAAAACAACACAACAATATTGTGTATCTTTCTTCTCTATAATTAAAAAGCAGGGTCAGGTACCCTAAATTCTTATAATAGTAGTTGGTATGTTTATACGATGAAAACCTCTTCACCATATCCTTGGAATTATTTTGAATTAGTCTGCGTTCTGATATTCAGAATAGATGTAGAGACATTGAGTGGGAATGTAACTACACAATGTTCTCCACTATTGTGTTTCTGAAATACCTAGGGCACTTTAGCTTTAATACAGCAGGAGGTCGTGGATGTTTTTTGTACAAAAGACCTTCAGTACTAAAAATGCAGTTCATTGTGTTCTTTTGAAAATGTCTCATATCACATTTAATACTAATACGCACAATACCGGTGATTAGAACACAGTTACCAGAAGTAGATATGTGAAAAATATAGCAAATACATTTGGTAATTGGTAAAACATAATTTATTATCATGCAATGCATACCCCCTTTTGAAGGACTGCTGACATTTCTGTTTGTATCAGGACAATGCTTCCAAATGTAAAGTGTAACTTAAATTTTCACTATGAATGCATCTAAATGAGTAGATATTTGTAAGATTCAGTGAACAAGAATTTAATGGGGTTGTAAAGGCAGAAGTTTTTATTTTTATTTTAATGCATTCTATGCATTAAGAGGAAAAGCCTTCTGTGTGCAGAAGTCCCTAATACTTATCCGAGGTCCCTCTCTGTCCAGAGATGTCCATGAGTGTGTCAGCCGTCCAAGATTCTCCTTCCTGATTGGCTGACCATTGCCTCCCGCTGCTGTTAATCAAAGTCAGCTAGCCAATTGGGGGAGAGAGGGGGCAGGGCTCCATGTCTGAATGGACACAGAGAGCTGTGACTCAGCTTGGGTGCCCCATAGCTAGCTGCCTGTTGTGGGGCACTGGACAGGAGGGAGGGGTCGGGATCACAGAAGAGGGACTCAGTAAGGGGATGATCTGGGCTGCTCTTTGCAAAACCACTACAACAGAGCAGGTAAGTATAACATGTTTTTTATTTTTAGTGGAAAAAAAACAAGCCTTTACAATCACTTAAATTTCAATGAACATTTTCCAGTTTCTGATAAATTATATTTTTCTAAATTATTTATCTGGGCTGGTTAAGGTTAAATCAGTAGAATAACTTTAGAGGAAAACATAGTTATATTATGGACGTGTGGTTTCGTTTTTTAGCTTTGCATTCAGCAGGGACTCAAGACCTTTGTTCCATATTCTTCTTAGACATAACATATTATTGAGCTGGTTCTTCTCAGTATCCTTACTTTACAATTGATGCATGCAATAAGAGTACAAATAAAAATAAAAAAATGTTTTTTTTCTTTTTCCATATTTTCTTATTTAGTGAAATAAACTTACTGTTGTAACTTTTTTTCCTATCCATATTTTAGGTATATTCAAGGAGCAGCATCTCCAAAAGACATGCTTATTTTAGTGGATGTGTAGGTATCTTTTTTTTCTGATTATTTGAGGCAACCATTATATAAATATGTCAACAATCAATTCAAAACATAGCTTTTAGAGCTTAGATTTCACCATTATACCTAAACGTACAACTCACATTTACTTTTGTTTACTAATAAATTAATCTACTAGGTAGGGTTACAGTTACCCATAAACTCTTTGGCAATCAAGCATAATCCAAATGCATCTGCATTAATGCTGTGAACATTACATCCAAAAATGGTGACAGCACATGCTGGCAAAGCTCTACATAATAAAGGTCTTCAAATACAAGTCATTAACTGCTTCCATACCGGGCACTTACGCACCTTCCTGCCCAAGCCAATTTTCAGCTTTCAGCACTGTCGTACTTTGAATGACAATTGCGCGGTCGTGCTACACTGTACCCAAACAATTTTTTTATCATTTTGTTCCCACAAATAGAGCTTTCTTTTGGTGGTATTTGATCACCTCTGCGGTTTTTATTTTTTGCACTATAAACAAAAGAAGAGCGACAATTTTTAAAAAAAAACACAATATTTTTTACTTTTTTATTTAATAAATATCACAATTTTTTTTTAAAAAACTTTTTTTTCCTCAGTTTAGGCCGATACATATTCTTCTACATATTTTTGGTAAAAAAAATCGCAATAATCATATATTGATTGGTTTGCGCAAAAGCTATAGCGTCTACAAAATAGGTGATAGATTTATGGCATTTTTATTTTATTAATTGTTTTACTAGTATTGGCGGCGATTTGCGATTTTTTTACTGTCACCGTCACATTGCGGCGAACACATCGGACACTTTTGACACGTTTTTGGGACCATTCACATTTATACAGCGATTAATGCTATAAATATGCATTGATTACTGTGTAAATGTGACTGGCAGGGAAGGGGTTAACCACTAGGGGGCGTTGAAGGGGTTAATATGTGTCCCTAAGGTGTGTTATAACTGTAGGGGGAGGGGACTCTCAAGGGGAGGAGACCGATGTGTGTTCCTCTGTACTGGATCCACACTCCTGCCGTGATTACCGACAATTGCGGGCACCCGGCAGCAATCGCGGCCGCCGGGTCACGAGCGTTGCCGTGGGCGCGCGCCCTAGATCGCCGGGAACGCAGGACGTCATATGACGTCCACCCGGATCGAGGAGGGGTTCCTGCCGCCGTCATTTCCCTTGTGATTTCCAATATGGACTGATTTATATAACTTACGTTTGTAAACAAGGCTTACTTCTCCCCACAAAGACTCACTACTATTTATCCCCATGTTGTGGCAATGTGTCAGACTGCATTTGGTTCATTCATGTACTATGGACCTGTCCTCAGCTCCAGACCTTCTGGGGAAAGGTGCTAGATGCTATCAACACAATGAGAGGCCTAACATTCGGAGTGAACCCTTCAATCATGTTCCTGGGTATTAATATAAAAATGCATGTAGTGCTATATAATATTAGCAAACAGAGCTGAAGTGATGCAACAACAATAATGAAACAATATGCAGTATAATAATATAATGGTGAGAACATAGTAACTAATAAAGTTGATAAATATTTATTTTCTGCTTAACACAGACATACTTTTGGGTAATCTCTGAATTGAAGTTTGTGACTCGCCAATTACACCTTGGACTATGTTCACTTCACCTTTATTAACTTTATTATTTATTACATTCTCACCATTATAGTATTTTACTGTATATTGTTTCATTATTGTTGTTGCTTCAGTTCTGTTTGCTAATATTATATGCACATATTTGTATACTCTTTAACAACTTTTGTAAGTTGGTGTGCCAGCAGCTACACGATACACTATTCAATAAGGTCTGGGGGCTTGGGTGGATGCACAAGGGATAACTGTATAAGCCTATGCCTGTGTATCTCTCCTCATTTTAACAGGACTCTCCACTTTGAATTATATACGGTATGTACTGTATCTCGTTTTCACATCCTTTGCATTATACCTGCAAACTTCTGTTGCCCCAACCCAACCCATCCCCAAATCCTCCCTTTTCTCCCCTCCCTCTCAGGCCGCATACACACGGTCAAACATGTCCGCTGAAACTGGTCCGTGGATCAGTTTCCGCGGACATGTCCGACCTTGTGTATGGCCTAGCGGACAGGTTTCCAGCGGACAAAAGTTTCTTAGCAAGCTAAGAAACTTGTCCGCTGGAAACATGTCCAACGGACATGTCTGATGGTTAGTACACCTAATCGGACATGTCCACTGGTTATGACGTGTAACCAGCATCCCGAAATCCCGCGCATGCGTCGAATTGATTTGACGCATGCGTGGAAGCATTGCACTTCCGTGTTTGAGAACGTCGGTGTCTTCTATGTCACCGCGTTCTCTGTCCGCGGGGATTTTGGTCTGATGGTGTGTACACACATCAGACCAAAAGCTCCCAGGAGACATGTCCGATGAAAACGGTCCGCGGACCGTTTTCATCGGACATGTCTCCTCGTGTGTACGGGGCCTCAGGGAACTGGCCAGACATATTTTCACCTTGCATCTACTACAGTTGTTACTATTGATTACCTAAAGTTATACATAATAATTTAGTTACAATATTTACTGTATGTTACTGTTCTGCTGCCTTAATACTGTGGAATACCATACTGTATTTAAAACGTATGAAACACCATTTAATTTTAATTTTTCTATGTTACTAAATGTGCAAGTGCTGATTTTGAACATTTACATTTAAATTCAATAAATCTACCTACTGAAAAAATTAAGTGTTATGTTGAACATTCTCAGAAATGTAATAGCTTTTAAGATGCATAACTGCATTAAAAGTTATATTTATAGAAAGTTTATTTTTTTTTAAAGCATCAAATGCATTAATGAATGTTAGGGGTGAAGGACAAGGCAGAATCCTGAAAACAAGAAGTAGTGTCAAGGACAAAACAGCACAATTGTGAAGTGGAACAATAGACTTCTATGTAGGAGTTATAATAATAGCAATGTTAAGACAAACTGAGATGCCATGTTACATAGAACATTTTCACAAGAGAGAAGCTCAGTACATAACATAATTTTTAACAACAAATAAACCAAAAAGTTCACCTGTTAAGGTATAATGTTGATTGAGAAAACAATGCCTATTTTGAGATTATGGAATGTCCATTTAAAGCAGTTTTAAATCCACTTCAGCAGTACATATACAAAAAGAAAAAAAAATATGTGTGTATATATATATAAAAACAATGATAAAAATTCAAGAAACATAAAACACTGAAGTCCATTGTAATTTGAGTATCAAAAAGAAAAAAAATGGTTACAGGAAACAAGCAGCCCAAGTTTCACGCAATTACAACTAAAATCACAGCATAAGATGTATATGAGTCTAATGGGGGCCACAGGGTATGCTCCAGAAGCCAATAGAAGAGGAATCACAAAAGATTTCAGCTTACCAATTCTTAGATGTGATGGCTGTATTCATTTAGTTTTTTAGGCTTTCTTCCTTCTATTTCCATCTAGTGATAGGGCCAGTAAACCTGTTGTTTTTCAAAAAAACAAACTCTCTAGTAGAATGTAATGGTTAGAGAGATGAGAAAAACTATTTAACATTATCAGGGTTGCTTACAATGATCAACTTGTATTAATTCATGTAAAACCTTTATCCCAAAAGGATACTCTTTTGTGAATATGACCTATTTTAGTGAATGTTCACCTTGAAAAGTGATGCTGTATTCACTTTGAATAGTCGATCATAAGCAGGCAAAATTTTACAAAAACAATATTTTTTTCTTTGCACTTGATTGTATGATCAAAGATTCACATTGCTAAGTGTACATTCTCTGCCTCTGTAATAAATCAACCAAACACAAAATGATATCAATGTTCACAAGGGGCAGTATGAACTAGTAAACATTTATGTTCCTTTTTATCTAAATATATTAATTTTACACTTGTGCTAAACCCATTTTAGAGAACAATGTAATTTTACAACAACAAAACACAAAATATCTCCAGTCCAGCAAAAAAAAAAACATTTGTCCTCCTAATTGATCTCATTCCCTGGTAGTACATATGTTCTTTTGGCATTTATTTAGAGTTGTATATACTGAGTGAAAAGTGAGAGATTCAGTCTATTAAAAGCATCTCTTGGTTTCCACAGAGGGCTCTTTGTTAGGTTAATGTCAGGGGAAAAAACATCAAGCTTGATGTGTCTAGTAGATTGCTTTGTAGTAAAAAAATCTATTCTCTTGTTTGTCGCTTTGATGGAATAGATTGCATCTGATGCTTTAAATGGATTGAAATACTTTTATATAACTGCAATGTGTTTCATCAGCATTTGCAATCTCCCCTGTTTGAGCTTTGCCCTGAAGCAGACAAGCTGCCATTTAGATCTCTTAAAATGCCCATTAGCTGAAGAAGGAAGAAGGGATGGACATGGATAACTGGATAGTTTTCCAATTAATTTCATTGACACTGGACTTGAAATTTTTTAGGATATTTCAGGCAGATTTATTTTTGCAAACCCTGTAAATTTTGATGTCTCTTTTTACAGAAGCGGAAGTGTCAGTGGGCTGACATTGAAGTTGATAAGAACCTCTGTGACTGAGATGTTGGAAACCCTCTCAGATGATGATTTTGTAAATGTTGCTGCTGTAAGTATCTCTGTGGTGTTGCATATGTTTTTTATTGTTTTTATCCCAAATGATGTTGTGCTAATTAAACTTTAACCACTGAATCTTTTTACATTCTGTACAGCTTTTATGTAATCGTATTTACTTCAGCCAGTTCTTCCATAGTTTTGAATAAACAAGGGAAACAATTATCCAATGATTATTGTCCTGATGATAAGTAAAGTTAAATCTTAAATACAAAATATGATATAAAATATATTGGAGGCGCTGACATTACAGTACCTACAACCATTTCCAGTGGGCTCACAATTTAATGTCTCTAAAAAAGTCAATTGTCTATACTCTCTTTAGTACTCCTTTAATTTTTTAACTGAGAGGAAACCAAGGCTTCCAGGGAAAACACAATATGACATGGAAGAAACATGAAATGTGCATCCATTTTCCTTATATAGAGGATATTTAGGGAAACTGAAGATGAAACAAGGTCACTTCAGTTGTACTTGTCAGCGCAGAAAAGCTTTCAGTTAGCTTTTAGAAAGGGATGGAACTACACTCTGTAATATTAAAAAATAACATCTAAGTACATTTCTGCTCTTTGAATCCCCTGATAAAAACAATTAAGTTATCTTCAAAACAATACATTGATAGAAAATGAATCTCTAATTGCTTGCTTAGTCTATGAAAGCTAAACCTGAAACCTAGCAAGGTCACCTTTAAACCCAATCAGTTTAATTAGAAAACACATGTCAGCCTGTAAAGTAGAGGTATCGGATTCAAATTCAAGAAGGGCCGGTCAGAAAAATTTTCCTCCAGCAAAGGTCCAGAATGAAGAAAAACAGTAATAATGCAACCATGATATTTGGACCTCTGTTGGAGGAACATTTTACCAACCGGACCTTCTTGAATTGCAATTCAATACCTCTACTTTAGAGGCGGATGTGTGTTCTAATTAAACTGATATGGTTCAATTGTGACGTTGCTAGGTTTCAAGTTTAGCTTTCATAGACTAAGCAAGCAATTAGAGTTCCAATTGCTAATAATGTGTTGTTTTGAAAAAAAAGTTTTGCCTATAGTTCCACTGAACCCTTTCCTGGCGGTATGATTATATCAGATTTTTTAATCTGAAAGCGGTGCATTGTTTTGCATAGAAATTTGTAATTCTTAGTAATTCTTAGTAATAACACACTTAAATATGTCCAAACAAGAGTCCAGTAGACATCCCAGGTATGATAAAATTTGGAACCGAAAATCATAAAATGTAATAAATAACTATAAATAATTATAAAAAATTATATTATAATAATAATAAAATGAATTTCCCCACAAATCACTATCTTAAATTTTTCAAAGTGTTCTAATTTACTATTGCTGTTTTCTAGCTGGTCTAAAACCACTTTTGCCGTAGAGGGATGCTGTTTGGTTGCCATGGACAATCTCAAGTTTCCAGACAGAAAGAACAGTATATATAATATAAAAGTATATGGAGGGCACTGAACAAAGCACTAGGGACAAAAGGGATGTGAAATGATTTGATACAGTAATGTAATCTGTAAGATTACAGTGTACTGTATGTGTTATGTTTTTTGTACTTTTTTAATTTGCCGCCGGGCTCCGTCCCCATGCATAGCGACGCTCGCAGGGAACAGAGCATCAGGCAGAGAATCCAACGGGGACACAGCTAGGGGACATCACAGGATCATGGTGACAAGGTAAGTACACTGAACCAAGATTCTGCAATGCAATCCAGTGTGGCTCAGGGTTACCGCTAATGGTACTGAACTTTAATCTGAGCCACACTCGGAAATACTGCTAGGAGGGTTAAAAGGGAGCATGTATTACATTTTTCAGGCTGAAAACTGTTCCTGTACCATACAAAAATACATAGATAATGTCTACTTTGCTAAGTAATCACCCATAAGTAGAGTTCTACCTAGGAAAAGGAATCTGTTGCTCCCAGAAAATTCATTTTTTAAATAATTGAAAATGTCTGCCATTGCATTTTCACGTATTAAATTTTATCTTTGTGTTTGTAAAAAACAAAAAAGACAAAAACAAACTGACCACCAATGATGTTCTGCTATGCAACAGAGAGTGTGTAGTGAATAATATAGAACTAAAGTACAACATTTGGAGAAATAAGCTATAATAAAAAAAAATACTAGCTGTCTTTGGGGACACAACATAACTCTGGGTATATTAGGTCTCTATGAGGTTGAACACTAGGCAAATTAAAAAGCATGGGTCCTCTTAGTGGCAACACTGTCTGCAAACACCTGTCCAACCTATGTTAGTGTCCTTAGAAAGTAGAATGCCTCTCTCCAACCCTGCTGGATCAAGAATCTTAAGATTTCATTAAATGTAAACCTCAATTTAGGCAAACGTCCTCCTGTTCTGCTAAACCTCCAATGAAAAAGTTCAGGAAGTGTTAGTTTTAGTAAATTTTGTTCTTCTGAAACATCTCAAATACCAAAGTTAAGGAGGCCATCGTTGCTAGGCACCACAGGGAGTTTCCATCATCCCCATGAAATAATTTGCATTAAGTGTCATCAACTCTTCTCCAGGCCAAGATTCTTAATAACACTGTGAATGTAGGGCAGCATGGTGACTCCTCCTTTGTGCAGGACTATGGTGCCCTGCACTCACAGGATGACACAATAAGTAGTGGTACAGAGAACACTTATATTTACCTTGACATTATTAGCATTCAAATCAAACCCCCACAAGACTTTTTTACATAATTTGTTCTCCTAAATACTGACTATTATAAATGCTATGTCTGTCTGCATTTAGGGTGTTCAAATAAACAAGAAAGAATGAAAAATTACACCAACTAAATTAAGCACATCTACAACATTCTGTATCATCTGTATCATGGAAAGGCATCAGTTAACTGCCTTTTTTGTATTTTATACCTTTTCAAATATAGAATAAAGATGTTTTAATTTTAAATGACACAGAAGAGAGATGAGGGACAAACACGCTGCTTCAGCCCCTTTAAATAAGACTGATGTAAAGACATCAAGATGCAATCCCCAAATTTCTCAATTGTATGCTTTCCCGACATGCAGTCTTCCAATTGCTTACATCCATCTTGAGAATTAAGATAAAAATAAAAGTGGCACTACCAATCATGTTGTTAGCAGAACCTTACCTATCATTATTCATGGTCACAGCTAAAAGATTAGGATATACTTTCTTGCCAGTGCAGGCAGGAAAATGACACTGTGACTTAATCAGCTGTATCAGGATTTATGCTGAAGTCTTGACGAACAAGAGGCTTAAATATTAATGTGCAGAACCACTTAAGTGCAGAGTTTTTAATTATACAGATGCATTTGTTTCTCGGTAAGTTGCAGCATGTGAGTCATACCATGCCAGTATAAATCACCAAGGGTTAATATGTCAAGCATTCTCATCTTAATTTTAATTTCATCTACAGGAAAGTGTACCTATTTGCATGTAAAAAGGAACCTGCTGTTCATAAATGTGCAAATATATGGGAATTACTGCCATTCCTTCCAAATAATTCAGTTATATGCTTTGACTGCACAAAGTGGTAAATGATAGGTCCAAAGACTTGCTCTGCGCACTGTGTGATTTAAAGCCTGGCTTTCGTTGGCTGATGCAGTGAAGATCATTTTAAAGTTATTTTGTGGCTCTGGGAAAGCCAAGCACATTTTTATTTATTTTTTGGTTTACCCTGACAAGTAGAGAATAAGTTACTAGTGGGAGCTGTTCAGTGGTATTAATATGATAGCCACATTTCCAGAGCAAATGGGTCATGTTTCAACACCTTGAATGCAAACTATTACTGTGTGTGAATAATAATTCCTTACATAAATAACCATCCTAGCAAAATACTTATTGCCCCAAAGCTTAACCACCAAAGTCATTGCTGTGTTAACATTTTGACTTGTGTGTCTCATTGAGAGAGGAAAAATGTATCTTGCACTTGCAGTAAATGGCTATTTGTGACATAAACTACACTAAATGTTACTGTAGAGAATTCTGTATGTTTCTGAGAATAGCACTCTAATAAATAAGGTTTCTTGACATGAAGCCATTTGGAGGTAAATCTGATGATCTGTTGCTCACAGTCACAGGATGGATTTGAATCCTTAGGTCAACCTAGAAAAAGTTTATTGTTATCTAGATCATATACAGTATCCCTGATTAAAGAATAAGATGTACAAGAACAGCTTATTAGACATTCTTGCAATTGTCAATTAAAACATATAATGGTTATATCCTAATGTAATGCTTAAATGTGACTTTTCCCAGTTTATACCTTGACAGGTCAGTGAGCACAAACTTGTTTTGTGAGACTGCCTGAAATATACTTTGATAATGCTAGATAAGATATATATATATATATATATATATATATATATATATATATATATATATATATATATATATATATATATATATATATATATATGTATTCAATTAAAATTCCTTCCAATTTTTTTAAATCCTAACAAGCAATGTAAGGGTTTTAGAACTCTTGTGCATTTATAAACCTGAGTTAGCCAATAAAAGTTATTGTATAAATTGCTCCTACTGCATTGATTGATGGCTAACATAGTACAAGACTACAACTGTATAAAGGTTGAATGAAGGATGGATGGCCACACTCCAAAAACCATACAGGTTGTCTTTTATTAAATGAACAGCAAAAGCATTTCCAGATCACAGCAACAGAAACAGGGGACAGCCGACGTTTCGCACAAAATCAGTGCTTATTCATGGCTGACTACAACTGTGATTAAATATGTTGTGTGTTGTAATATGGATAACTATGTGCATAATAACAATGGGATCAGTGGGGGTAAGGACTTTTTGTGTGTCAAAAGTGACTATTAGTATAAGACAATTGTGTTGATTTATTAACCACTTCCATACAGGGCAGTTTCACCCCCTTCCTGCCCAGACCAATTTTTAGTTTTCAGCGCTGTTGCACTTTGAATGACAATTGTGCGGTCATGCAACAATGTACCCAAATGAAATCCTAATGTTTTTCCCCCCCACAAATAGAGATTTTGTTTGGTGGTATTTGATCATATCTGCGTTTTTTTATTTTTTGCGCTATAAACAAAAAAAGAGCAGCAATTTTGAAAAAACACCGTGGGCCAGATCCACAGACAAAGTATGCCGGCGTATCTACTGATACGCCGGCGTACTTTCAAATTTCCTGCGTCGTATCTTTAGTTTGAATCCTCAAACCAAGATACAACGGCATTTGGGTAAGATCCGACAGGCCTACGGCTTTGTATGCCTTCGGATCTTAGATGCAATACTTCGGCGCCCGCTGGGTGGAGTTTGCGTCGTTTTCCGCGTCGGGTATGCAAATTAGCGATTTACGACGATCCACGAACGTACGCGCGTCCGTCGCATTTTCTAACGTCATCTGTAGTCGGCTTTTTCCGGCGTACAGTTAAAGCTGGTATTTTGCGGCGTATAGATAGACTTGCCATGTTAAGTATGGCCGTCGTTCCCGCGTCGAAATTTGATTTTTTTTTTGCGTAAGTCGTCCGTGAATAGGGATGGACGTAACTCACGTCTAAGTTCAAAAAATGATGTTGTTGCGACGTCATTTCACGCAAAGCACGGTAGAAATTTCTGGACGACGCATGGGCAGTTCATTCGGCGCGGGGACGCGCTTCATTTAAATGAAACCCGCCCCAACCCGCCCAATTTGAAATCCGCCGCCGGAAATACACTACGCCGCCATAACTTACGGCGCAAACTCGCTGAGGATTCGAATATACGTCAGATAAGGTACGGCGGCATAGTGTATCTCTGATACGCTGCGCCGATCCAAATGTATGTGGATCTGGCCCCATATGTTTTACTTTTTGATTTAATAAATATATATGTATATATATTTTTTTCCCTCAGTTTAGACCGATAAGTATTCTTCTACATATTTTTGGTATAAAAAAAAAAACCGCAATAAGCGTATATTGATTGGTTTGCACAAAAGTTATAGCATCTACAAAATAGGGGATAGAGTTATGGCATTTTTTTTTTACTAGTAATGGCGGTGATCTGCGATTTTTATTGTGACTGTGACATTGCGGCGGACATATTGGACACTTTTGACACGTTTTTGGGACCATTCAAATTTATACATCGATTAGTGCTATAAAACTGCATTGATTACTGTGTAAATGTGACTGGCTGGGAAGGGGTTAACACTAGGGGGCGTTGAAGGGGTTTATATGTTCCCTGGGAGTGATTCTAACTATAGGGGCAGGGGGACTCACAAGGGGAGGAGACTGATCTGTGTTCCTCTGTACTGGGAACACACATCGTTCTCCTCACCTCTGACAGGAGGTGGATCTGTGTGTTTACCCTAGCGGCCGCGATGCAAAGGACGTCATATGATGTCCACTCTGAGGGAGAGACAGTTCCTGCTGACGTCATATTACTAGGGCTCGGTAGAGAACTGGTTAAGGAAAAATGGCTATTTGCAGGGGGAATTTTCCCCACAGCTTAGCGAATACAGCAAAATGTCAGTTTGCAAAGAATATCCAATCACGTACAAGGAAAATGAAAAAAAAAATGTTTTGCTTGCACATGATTGGATGATGGAAGTCTGCATAGCTTCATCTTATTCACTAAGCTATGGGGATAATTCCCCTGCAAAGTGCAACTTCCCATGCAAAGTGAAAAGTTTGTTTTCAAATCACCCCTAGTGCATCTAGCAATACATTAACCACTTCAGCCCCGGAAGAATTTACCCCCTTCCTGACATTGGCCATTTTTTGTGTAACGGTACTGCGCCGCTTTACCTGACAATTGCGCAGTCGTGCGACGTTGTAACCAAACAAAATGTCCTTTTTTCCCCACAAATAGAGCATTCTTTTGGTGGCATTTGATCACCTCTGCAGTTTTTTTATTTTTGCGCTATAAACAAAAAATGAGTGATAATTTTGAAAAAAAAAACACAATATTTTGTACTTTCTTCTATAATAAATATCCCCAATTAAAAAAACAAAAACATTTCTTTCCTCAGTTTAGGCTGATATGTATTCTTCTACATAGTTTTGTTAAAAAATAGCAATAAGTGAATATTGTTTTTTGTTGTTGTTTTTTTACTAGTAATGGCGACGATCAGTGATTTTTATCATGATTGCGGCACACAGATTGGACACTTTTGACACTTTTTTGGGACCATTAACATTTATACAGCGAACAGAGCTAAAAATAGCCACTGATTACTATATAAATGTCATTGGCAGGGAAGGGGTTAACACTAGGGGGCGATCAAGGGGTTAAATGTGTTCCCTAGGGTGTTCTAACTGTGGGGGTGATGGGACTGCCTAGGGGAAGAGACCAATCAGTGTTGCTACTTAGTAGGAGCACACAATCTGTCTCCTCTCCCCTGAGAGGACCGGGATTTGTGTGTTTACACACACAGATCCTGGATTTGTGTGTTTACACACACAGATCCCAGTTCTCGCTCTGTCACGAGCAATTGCGAATGCCCGACGGTCATCGTGCCCGCCGTGCATGCGCATCGGCTCTGGGTACACGCTGCGGGTGCCTGCTAAAGCCTCTTAAAGAGCTGATGTACAGCTACGACGACTCGCGCAGGGGAGCCAACCTGCCGCAGTACTGTATAACTGCGGTGGCTGGTCCGGAAGCTGTTAGAGGTTAGTGTAAGAATGTGAAAAAAATGTGTGTAAAGAAATAAGTGTTTTTGGTACCATATTTAGCGCAGTTTATATTTTTAAAGGCTGCAAGTAATTTCGATTTTACTTTATAATAGGTCTTAATAAAGCATGTAATAACCAAGTTATTTTTTTGTTTGTTTTTTGGCGTTCACAAAATAATTAAAACATTTTCTTTCATTATGCATAGTGCTTTAACCATTATTCCTTTCCTTATATTTAATATGTATCTAAGGAACATTTTGCCATGATAATTTTTTTCATTGTGTCTTTGCTTTTATGCACACGATAAATTGTATGTAACTATGTAGGAGCTTGTATTCCAAGGTTACTTATTTTCAGAACACACACATGTCTTAGAATAGAAATGAATGACATCTGCAGCCAAATGTATTCTCATTGTTTAGTAGCTCGGACTGGTAGGCACTAAAGAATGTCTCAGTATTCAATCTGAATAATGCAGTGCTGATGAAAAAAGCATAATGCTACTGTAGATGATACAGAAATCATATAGCAAAAATATTATTTTTTTGCTAATGGATATTATGTCATGAACCCATTAGAAACTTGCAAGGGCGATTTTAAAGTTGAAGAGTCTAACTCCATTACCAACTATTATTTATTTGGTTGTCCTTGAATATATATTTATTATCAGATAAATGTAATATGTTATATTAATAACATAATTTAAATTACCATATTTATTGGCGTATAATGCGTGCCGGCGTATAACGCGCACCCCAATTTTAAGAGGGAATTTTCTGGAAAAAAATTATTGTTTTAGTCCAAATAGTAAATGCAGTTAAAATTAAAAATAAGATAAGCAGCAATGTACAGCAAGCAACTCAGAGAGCAGCTCATATGTTCAAGGAGATACACAGTACCTTAGGGCTTCTAGCTGTCAGCACTCTATGGTGGAAGGGAGGGAGCTAGAACTCTCAGATGCAGGCAGCGCTGACCGGGACTGTAGCGCGGCTTGGGGCTTCTATACCCAAATGTTCAGCAGTCTGTGGTGAAGGGGAGGGTGAGGAAACCATTAACGCGGGCAGCGTGGCAGCGCTGGCCGAGACTGTAGCGCGTACCTATGGCATACCTTGGAGGGGAAGGAGGGGGACAAGCGCCTGCCAGAAATCACCGCCGAAAATCACCGAGCCGTCATCTCCACTCGGCTCTCACTCGGCTGTCACGCCACACACGCACAGTCCCGCCTCCGCCATCGGTATTGGACCATCTCCTGTGACAGACAGAACAATGGTCCAATGCTGGTGGCGGAGGCGGGACTGTGCGTGTGTGACGTGACAGCCAAGTGGAAGCCGACAGGAGATGACGGCTCAGTGATTTCCGGCGGGCGCTTGTCCCCCTCCTTCCCCTCCGAGGTATGCTATCGGCGTATAGCGCACACCCATGATTTCCCCCCTATTTTCAGGGGAAAAAAGTGCGCGGTATACGCCGATAAATACGGTATAGTTTTTTTTTAACATGGTTAATTCATTATTAGAAACTTTGATTTAATTGTATTCCCCTATTAATGTATTGGCTGTTGTATGCTAAAGAAGCCTTACCATGATCCATTGGTATTTTTTTAGAGTTTGGCTTCACATGATTTTCTTGAGTGGCAACGGCCGTGGCTATTTCTATCCTTTATATTTTATCAATGGAAAGTTATATAATCCTAAATAACTTGACCTGCTAGCAGTCCTTTTGCAGTGAAGATGTCCCAAGTGTGTCGAGATCCTACAGGGTAAATGACTGCACCAGCCAGGAAGACACTGGCTGCAAAAAGTGCTTAGAGGCGATTCAGTTTGCATGCTTAACAATATAAAAGTCACTCATTCATTCAAGTAATGGTAATCTTTCAGAGCATGCATTTAATTATAATAAGATATTACATGACTGTAAAATATACTGTTTCCCAATGTCTTCAAGATTTCTGCATCTAATGTTTAACCCCTTTCCATTCTTTATGTGGGTCTTCACTCCAGGATTGGGAGGCATGACCTTGGCACACCACCTCCCCATGGATACACATATGCAGCATCTGGGCATTAACCTCCCTGGCGATATGATTCTTTCAGAAAAAACATGCTGAAAGCGGTACAATTATTTGCAAGGAAATTTGGCGTTTTATACTGTAGGTCTGTAATTTTTAGGAATAACTCACTTAAATCTGACCAAACAAGATTCTAATAGGCATCCCGGGTATGACATTTTTTTAAAAACTAAATTATAAATTATAATATAATAAATAATTATACATAATTATAACAAATAATAATATAATTCTAATAAAAATTATTCAATAATGTAATCAACTCAAAATCACTGAAATTTGCTGAGTTGCAGAATTGTTGCTGTCATTATTATTATTTTTTATGACGAATTTCCCCACAAATCGCTATCGCACAATTCTGCAAGTGATTATAATTTATTATCGCTGTTTTCTAGCTGATCTAAAACCATTTTTGACATAAAGGGACACTTTTGGTTGCTATGGACAATCTACAGTTTGCAGGCAGAAAAACAGGTTTTTATTATACAAAAGAACATGCAGGGCACTGGGCAGACCACTAGGGACAAGGGGGGTGTGTTTTTTTTTTTACATACAGTACTGTAATCTATAAGATTACAGTACACTGTATGTATAGTGTTTGTTTACTTTTTTGAATTTGGCGCCGATCTCCGCTCCCGTGCGTCATAACGTCGCAGGGAACGGAGATCGACGGCACAGGAGGACGCTGTGTGAATCGAGCGAGGTCCCGATCGCTCACACAGCGCAGTGACATCGCTGGATCCAAGAGAACGTAAGCCAGCACACGCTGCAGGCTCTGCATACCTACCCCGAGCGTGACTCGGGGTTACCGATTTTGGTCGAAAAAATCAACCCCGAGTCACGCTTGGGGTTACCGCCAGGGGGGTTAAGGCCCATCTGCCCTGCCACTGCATATATGTATTATGGCAGTGTGAATAGCTTATGTAAATCCTGTATAATAATAATAACCCCAATATCCTTCCATTTTGTAAATTATAAGTCAAAGTCCTTCAATTGGCCAGAATAGTACAGCTCTGACTGTATGTCTGACCCTCTATGGACATTAAACCTGCCAGTCATATAAACACCCCTACTGATATTGTGAATGGTAGCTAGGCAGAGACACAACACTAGCATGGGTGTCTATGGGACCTGCAGCACTGATGCCTCAAGCAGGAGCTTTTAATTTTCCAGCCTTCTAAAAAAAAACTCTCTTTGGGCACTTTGACACAAGTCTGCTGTTAACTGCTTAAAAAAGAGCTAACAAATACACTTTTGACCATTTGGACTTTGGATGAAGTGCCACACAGTCAGTAATAAAAACATAGGATAGATTTATTGAATATGCCAGCAATAAGACTGGGGAAAATGTCAAAATGCCAAACAGTTGGCCCAAGTGTACATATCCATTACATTGTTACATGCAGTCATAAAATAATCCATAGTAGGTGTGTCATAGCATCTATGGTGACCCAACATGTTTTGTGAGTTCAGTCTCAATCTTCAGCGGTTGATGGACATGATCAATACAGTAAAATAGTAACAAGAAATAACATAATAACATAATAAAGAACATGGAAGTATGTCAAATAAATTGAGTTGTGGGAATCAAACTGAGGGATCCACACTCACAAAGATGCAGGGTGCTGCGTGCCAAAGTGCCAAATACACTGAGTTCAGCCAAGGTAGTGCTGGCATGCAGGCTGCATACATGTTGCTGGTCTATCAGCCCACAGATCTATCTTAGGCTGCAGAGGAGGACATCACAGACCCCATATCTCTGGTGAAGTGTTTGTCAAATGCCGCGTACACACGACCGTTTTCACGATGTGAAACATGACATTTTTTTTTAATGTCATTAAAAACAATCGTGTGTGGGCTCCAGAGCATTGTTCGGGACGTTAAAAATGGGCATTAAAAATTTAGAACATACTCTAAATTTCCACGTTGTTTTTCACGTTGTCTTTTTTCACGTCATAAAAAATGGTCGTGTGTAGGCTTTAACGATGTGAAAAAACTTGCATTCTCAGAAGCAAGTTATGAGACGGGAGCGCTCATTCTGGTAAAACTAGCGTTTATAATGGAGATTCATCACGCTGTAACAGACTGAAAAGCACGAATCGTCGCTCACCAAACTTTTACTAACACAAAATCAGCAAAAGCAGCCCCAAGGGTGGCGCCATCCGAATGGTACTTCCCCTTTATAGAGCCATCGTACGTGTTGTACGTCACCGCGCTTTGCTTGAGCATTTTTTTTTCACGATCGTGTGTAGGAAAGGCAGGCTTAACAAGAATCGGGTTGAAAAAAAAAATTCTAGACCATTAAAAATGGTTGTGTGTACGCGGCATAAGAGACCCGCCACATACCCTCTGCAGTCTCAATACATCAAAGGGCATGTGAGTAAGAAGCAAACATTAGTAGCTTATATAGCAACCTGCTAGCAGATCTTCAAGCTTCTGTATCACCTGCTTCAGCTACAATACTGAAACAGATGCTACTGCTCTACACAAAGATATACAATTTGATTTTCAAAAATCACATTCTCATATGGAATCCCACATATCCCAAATTGCTAAATACACTAACCACATTGAAACTAAAATGAGACTCACATAACGAGCTGGTGGTTACATTTCAGTAACAAGCCAGGGAAATCCAAATTAAACATGTTTATTATATTTTGATAGACATAGGCCTTATGTCTGCTAGTAAGAAGTTTAGTACTCTCCCAGATCCACATGCACAGTTTTTCGTGTTCTTTGATTTCTCAGATCCTCTTTAAGGCCAAATTACCAACCCATTGTATATAGCCAATTATTTTAGTAAATTCTAGGCCTCACTTTATAAATTGAAATATTCTTCAGGATTTCTCCCACACAATGAGCTGCAGATTACCATGGCAGATTGACGGCAGTCTCTCTAATTACTGACTTATTTGTCTCAGTCATTTATTGTTACCAGATACCCCTGTAGGTCTCACCTTCTTCCTTATTTGAGGATGTTGAGGTTATGTTTTACAACAATGTTTTGACTCCCCTTTTCCTTTTGGATGTTCTATTTCCCCCATTCAACCATACAGTGAAACAGCAGCAAGCACAAAATGCACATTGGGTCTATTGGGTCTGTTCCACCATTGCATTGAGTGAGTGCAGACCCATTCCCCATAAAAAAGAACTTGGTGGGGAACAACAGACTGGCTGGCTATGTTACCTGGTGAAGTATCCAGGGACAAGGGACATTGCCTTCACTTGCTTCCGGCCTTACCTTGCTGCTTTGTTAGAGCCTTCAATGTGTCATCTTCCTGTATGCTGACGCACACTCACACCTCTCAGAAAACATTGAGCCACATTGTCTCTGGAGCCATTATCTCTTGGCAACACACACCCACCTGTTGCCAGGGGAGATCTGGCTTTTCCTCAGCTGTGGTTTGTTGACATTCACAGTTATATAAATAGCAGTTTCTTAATAAATGTTATAGTCAGCAAAAGTTCTGATTTTAACTTGACATATTTAGTATCATCTTGATCCATCAACACATAAATCTCTTGTTGTTCTTCCAGGAGGTACCCTGCCCAGTGTTCTTTGGGCCATGTCTCTTGCATAGAAACCCATTCAAAGTTTTCTAGGAATTCTCCCAAGTCATCATTAGTTAACATTATTCACAAAAATGTAGCTGGCCTACTTGTACCCTCATTAATACAGGCACCAGCAATTGCCTCATGTTCCTCTTTTACTGCAAAGAGCTGTCTTTCCACTGGACAGCTGGATTTACTGCTGACAAATTACTTTTACACCCATCCAAGTTTAAACCAAGCAATGGGGAAGAAAGAGGATTTACGTGACTTTGAACATGGCATGGTTGTTGGTGCCAGATGGGCTGGTCTGAGTACTTCTAAAACTGCTGATCTACTTTGTTTTTCTCGCACAACCTGCTCTAGGGTTTATAGAGAAATTATCCAGTGTGCGTCAGTTGTGTTGACGAACATGCCTTGTTGATGTCAGAGGAGAATAGGGAGATTGGAAGATAGAAAGGCAAAAGTAACTCAAATAACCATGTGTTACAACCATGGTATGTAGAATACCATCTCTGAATGCACAACACATCGAACCTTGAAGCAGATGGGCTACAGCAGCAGAAGACCACACCAGGTGCCACTCCTGTCAAAACAGGTAACTGAGGCTACAATTCGCACAGACTCACCAAAATTGGACAGTAGAAGTTTGGAAAAACATTGCCTGGTCTAATGAGTCTTGATTTCAGCTGCAACATTCAGATTATAGGGTCATAATTTGGCATAAGCAACATGAAAGCATGGATACATCTTGCCTTGTATCAATGGTTCAGGCTGGTGGTGGTGTAATAGTGTTGTCCCCTTAGTATCAATTGAGCATCATTTAAATGCCACAGCCTACCTGAGTATTGTTGCTGACCATGTCCATCCCTTTATGACTACAGTGTACTCATCTTCTAAAGGCTACTTCCAGTAGGATAATGCATCATGTCACAAAGCTCAAATCATCTCAAACTGGTTTCTGGAACATGACAAAGTGTTTGTTGTACTCAATTGGCCTCCACAGTCACCAGATCTCAATCCAACAGAGCACCTTTGGAATGTAGTGGAGCGGGAAATTTGCATCATGGATATGCAGTCGACAAATGTGGAGCAACTGCATGATGCTATCAAGTCAATATGGATCAAAATCTCTGAGAAAAGTTTCCAACAACTTGTTGAAATTATGCCAAGAAGAATTAAAGCAGTTCTGAAGGCAAAAGGGGGTCCAGCCTGTTACCATCAAGTTGTCCATAATAAAGTGGCCAGTGAGTGTAGTTCATCACACTGGAACTTACTTACAGTGGAGATAAGCAGCCTCCAAGCAGAAGGAACTCCCAATTCTGCCTGCATCTTTCACCATATGTCAGAGTTTAGCTTCAAGCACTCATTCTACTCACCAACTTGCATCTTAGGGTTTTTGCCCACTTTTATTTAAAAGAACATTTCTGGTACAGAAAGGTTTCTCTCGCAGGGCAGCCATCATCACATAGAACACAACACAATGCAATGCTTTAACATCCTCAT
This sequence comes from Rana temporaria, assembly GCF_905171775.1. Lineage (NCBI taxonomy): Eukaryota > Metazoa > Chordata > Amphibia > Anura > Ranidae > Rana > Rana temporaria. The sequence continues at coordinate 134,095,640 of NC_053491.1, forward strand.
AATATTAGTTATTACCCTCAGACCCATAGTCTTTTGACATGCAATGGATAGTCCATGTGACATAGCATCAGCTTCTATAAGAGCAGTGTGTACAGCAAGCTTTTACAAAGCATTTGCTGAGCTTTCAGCAATCTGTTGAAGCTTTTAAGGTACTTTTTAGCTTCAGTTTGAAATGTTAAACACAGATGTCAAAGGGAGTCCTGATTGTTCCCTCACTGCCCAAGTGAGTTTTCCCACCGCTGGAGTATTTTAGAGAGGACATGGCCACTGGCACTTCAGTGATGTGTACACCCGAACAAGGATCCTAGCAAGTTAATCAGAATAAGAGAAACTTGTCATGTAATTGTGGCTTCAGGCAAGCAAAACTAGTGTTTGGGTGGTATTGTTCTTTTATATCAGCAGTTAGTTTGGTGGGGGGGGGGGGGGGTATTGCTAATATCCTGTAGTTGGGCTTTAAAGGGTTTAATATAGCTTGTTTGAAGCTTGTTAAGAGCTTTTCTAAAGTTGAAGCCTTCAGAGGGGTTTTCTGCAGGTTCCTCATTTTTACCAGTGACGACAGTGTTGTTACTGTAGTAGGAAGTGAGGGAATATCTAAAAAAAATCACTGAGGTTTTGGCCTTCCCCTTACTAATAAAAGTAAACACAATATTTCCCAGCACACTTACCAGCCAGCCTGCAGAACAACCAATTTGGCCCTGTCTAACAGTGTTAAAAACAGAGTTTTGGTTGCACACATACTACTAATAATTACTAATAAAGGTGTTTTTATTTCCATTTTGCCCCTGTTATCGAGATTTATGTGGCATAAATTAGGAAAAATCTCCCACAGACAGCAATTAAACTAATCAATAATAACAATCAAGAGAGATAAGGGTCAGTCCTTTAAATTAGTAACAAGTAATTTTATATTTCATTTGTCAATGGTTCTGCCAAATTAGTTGTTCTGAAGTATAACTCTGTTTTATTAGTTTAATTTTCTTCCCTAAGTTGTGCCAGAATATTACGCAATTGCTGTTTTATCAAGAAACACATTATATCACAGTTAACTATATATATAATTTTGTAGTATATTTTAAAGTTGTTCTAGTCTAAGATTCTAGTTTAATTCTGCACTTTTTTTGAGATATAGTACATTCTTATTGTTTCCTTATTTTATTGTGAAGATAATAAAATAATCAAATACCCAAAAGGATGTTTCAGCCCCATCCAGTATTGTCTGCCTTTTGGGAGGTGAATGTAGACTCTTCACTTAGTCTCTGGCTTCTGTCTTCAGACAAGCAGTCTTTTCAGTTTATACATAAACATGTACATTATGTTAAAAACCTCCAGACAGGCTGTGCAATTCTAAAAGCACACAGATTCTTTTTATTATGGAAACTGACAATATCAGGTCCTTGATAAAATCTAAGCACTTTTCAGTTTCCATAATACATTTCATGCTCATGTACAGAAACACAAGTTAGCACAATGTTACCGCTTTTCATTTCCAGCAATCTTTTTTCGTTTTTCATGTAACCCTATTAAACATGAGTTAAACATGATCTGTAGAAAATCTCTCATTGTGTGCAAAACAGGCAAAATAAAATTATGCTTTAAACATAAACATCTGTTCTAATATTTGTTGAGAATTCAAGGATCCTTATGTGTAATGTTGCTGTTGTTGTTGTTCAATCGTTTAGCCATGTCAGACTCTTTGTGACCTCATGGACCATAGCGCGTGAGGCTTTTCTGTTCTCCACTGCCTCCCGGAGCTTGCATAACTTCATGTTCATCGTTTCGATAATGCTATCTATCCATCTTGTTTTCTGTCGTCCTCTTCTCCTTTTTCCTTCCTTGTTTTCCAGCATCAGGGTCTTTTCCAATGAGTGCTCTCTTCGCATTAAGTAGACAAAGTATTTGAATTTGAGCTTCCCGGATCTGTCCCTCCAGTGAAATTTCAGGGTTGATTCCCTTTAGGATTGACTGGTTTCATCTTCTTGCCGCCCAAGGGACATTCTCAAGTCTTCTCTAACACCATAGTTCAACAGCATCAATTCTTTGACGTTCAGCCTTCCTTATAGTCCATCTTTCACAGCCATAAGTTACTACTGGAAATACCATAGCTTTGACTATACGGGACTTTATTGGTAGGGTAATGTCTCTGCTTTTTATGATGTTGTTTAGGTTTACCATTGCTTTCCTCCCAAGAAGCAACTGTCTCTTAATTCCATGGCTACAGTCACCATCTGCCGTGATCTAGGAAGATAAAGTCTGTCACTGTATCCATTTCTTCTCCTTCTGTTTGCCAAGGATTAATGTAATGATCTTAGTTCTCTTAATGTTCAATTTCAGGCCAGCTTTTTTGCTCTCCTCTTTCACCTTCATTAAGACACTCTTTTGTTTTTATTAACTTTTTGCCATTAGTGTGGTATCATCTGCATGTTATTATATCTCATATCTCAGGCTGTGGATTATTCTCCCTGTGATCTTAATTGCGGCTTGTGATTCCTAAATCCTGGCATTTTGCTTGATGTACTCTGCATACGGTGCCTTGAAAAATTATCCATACCCCTTGACATTTTTCGAACTTTGTCATGTTACAACCAAAACATGTATTTAATTGGGATTGTATGTGATAGACCAACACAAAGTGGCACATAATTGTGAAGTGGATGGAAAATGATAAATGGTTTTCATTTTTTTACAAATAAATATGTGAAAAGTATGGCGTGCATTTGTATTCAGACCCCCTGAGTCAATACTTTGTAGAACCACCTTTAACTTAAATTACAACTATAAGCCTTTTTGAGGATGTCTCTACCAGCTTTGTACATCTAGAGAGTGACATTTTTGCCCATTCTTCTTTGTAAAATAGCTCAAGCTCAGGGCGTGGTTTGACCTTGTGTGAATATGGCAGCCTGAAGCATGAGCTCCCGCTGCAACAGGTTTATATTCTGGCCCAACAGAGGTTTAGAGCACCCGATTTAACCCAAAAGCATGAGGACAGCATCCTGAAGCTCATTGGCCACCCGATCACGTTCACCCTGTGAGTCGGGCCGCAGATTAACCAAGAGCATTCTGGAGATTTTTGGGACCCAGACAAGCAATATGGCATCTCAGCGGCAGCTGACAAAAAAGACACACTGACCACCACCATCTTGGATCTATTGACATCCAGGCACTGGCAAGGAGAGTGCATGAACTGGAGAGATGACACTGCAACAAGGAACAGCTTTCTGCCATGTGAACCACAGAGTGGACACACACACACACACAATGCAACTGAGAGATCCCCAGCAAAATGTAGAGGATCTTGACAACGGGGGTAGGCGACACAACCTTTGTGTCCATGGGCTACCTGAATCAGTAGATACTGATAAACTTTCCCCCATGGTGGTGGGAATTTTCAATAACCTCCTCGACAGGCCACTCACAACACCTATTGTGATAGAGTTGTTACACTGCGCTCTCAGACCCAAAGGGAGATAAACCGACCCTCTACGGGATGTAGTATGCTGTATATTCTTCTGCCAAAGAAAACTACCCTTTTAGTGCCAGATATAATGAAGACATCTCCCAGGCTGGGCCCTTATTGTGGATACCTACTAGCAGCAAGCAAGAAGGTTCCCCAATGCTAAAATCCCAGGCTGTATCCCTATTCTCTCTTACAGGCCTAGACAACCATCAATAAAACATTTGCTTTAAATATTATATATATATATATATATATATATATATTTATTTATTTCAGACCTGACCTCAGACCCTACTATCTTATCTTGCCATGTGATAACTTTTGTTGCTTTACATTGCAGAGGGGCTTTGCGGAGTCCCACATATAATCAGGGACACTAAACAACTCTTTTGCGTCCCCATGTTTGGGGATCACAAAAGCAAAATACATCTAAATTTAAGTGGTAAGATCCCCACTGTATTTTTAAGGGGACACTGAACCCACCCTGTCTCAGCATCATTTATAACATTATAAAACACCCTTTTCTCACACACAACCTGTTTTGTGCTAAAAAGTATCAATTAATGTTTGAATTTGAAATTAAATGATTCTCTCCGATAGGAATAATGGCATTATCCCTCACCTTCTGGGGAGAATTAGCATGTTAACAAACGGGGATTACATTCCTCTTTCCCTTTTTTACAACGCAACGCACTTACATATACGGACCTCTTGATTATGGGTGTCTTAGGGAGTTAAACCTTCTCATATACAGTTCGCTCACCAGCATCAAACCTCTCATATTGATTACATGATCCAGGCAATCCAAACCCTACATTAGTTCTGCACTGCGGAACACATTTTTTACTTAATTTTGAACTATATCTATCTAAATATATACATATTTTAAACTTTTTTGGATACGTGTTTTCCTGTCTTTTCCATGGAATTTCCCTACCTACAAAGTTCCCGACATGTGGATATACTTATACCTATGTGATTCAGATGACCTTTTAGATAGTGAAATGTATTTTTCTACTATTTCCCCCTCTTGTCGGTCCTGAAGAAGCCTCACGGCGAAACGCATAGACGCACAGGGGACATTCTCTCATACCTGACATCTTGTATGGTTTTCTTTAATGTTGTTTTATGTACCGTATTTATCTTCATATAGCGCGCCCCGGCGTATAGCGCACACCCCCAACCTGGAAGGGAAATTTCAGGAAAAAAAGAAAATACTTACAGTTTGAATGCCCCTCATCTGTGTCTTGTCCGGTCCGGCATCCGTATGCAGCCTTGGTGGTGTCCTCCCCGCTTCTCCCGCACTGTTTTTGAGTCGATCCCCGCTTCCCGCACAGTGTTTGAACGCCGCCGCCGACATATACCGAGCACAGTACACTCGGCATGCTCGGCTTCTCTCGCATAAAGGCTAGGAGGCAGCACAGGGCGTGACCGCGAGGGGAGCCGAGTCTGGCCGAGTGTACCTGAGTGTACTGCGATCGGTATATGTCGGCGGCGCCGTTCAAACACAGCGCGGGAAGCGGGGATCGGCGTATATCGCGCACCCACAATTTCCCCCTGATTTTAAGGGGAAAAAAGTGTGCGGTATATGCCAATAAATACGGTAATTATTTTGTATTAAAATTATATATTTTTACTATTCCAGTCTGTGTTGCCTGCATATGGTTGCCTCTCTTGAGCAATTTTTTCTTTATTCTTGAAATCTCCGGATGTGGCATTATGAGTGTTCTCCTCTTCCCCCTTTTCTTATAGTTATTTCATTAACTGCATAATAGTTTCAAACAAACCTGTTGTGGCGGGATACCATGGTATCACCCTTACTTTCTTTTCGCTAGGACTTTGCCAACCCCCACAGGGTGGTAATATACTGTACCTACACTTGAGACCCCCAGCTTCATTTGTCATTTCTAATCCACTGTTGCCTCCCAATGTCACGGTCCTTGTTGATACCTCCAACCAGGACAGATGGGTAGCTACCCCTGTAGTCGTAAATACTTCACAAGAAGTCTACTCCTCCTCTATCCTTTCCTCCTCCTCCCAACCCCCCCATTTCCTCTCACAAGTGACTCCTGCACAAATTCGCAGCACTGCCTGGCAACTACAATGACCACTAAGAACTCCACGACACTTCACCCAAGAGTCTAGCTCTACTCCTTAAACGCATGAGGGCTTAACACACCTAAAAAGTGCTCAAAACTTTTATTATCTTTACGTAAAAATAAAGCAAGAAATAAATCCTCCAAGAAACTCATTTTAGATCAGATGCTATTCCTAAACTCTATAACAATCATTTCCCTACAGTCTTTCATGCCTACAACTCTGCTTCCAAATCAAAGGGAGTCTCTATCCTTATCTCCAAAAACTGCCCTCTTCAGGTTATAGACACTCTCAGGGATGAACGTTGCTGAAATATATAAATGAATATATACATTTTTGACACACCTATCACCAGGGCTTTTTTCAGGGGGAACTTGGGGGAACTCAGTTCCACCACCTCTGGCTCAGACCCTTTGGTGCCTGTTCACCACAATCACCTGTAAACACAGAAGTCTGGTTTCTGTGTTTACAAGTGACAGTTTTGTAACCCCTTGAACTCTGCACTCTGTATGTAATGCAATTCTGGTATTCAATGCCCCTTTAAGACCCTTCTACTGTTTGTGAAATCTGAACAGGTCGTGGTTGAGTTCCTGCACCTATTTTCTGAGAAAAAAAGCTCTGCCTATCACCCTAGCAAACATACTGGGCCGGATTCAGATACATTGGCGTATCTGTCCGGCCCGCGTAACGTATCTCCAATACGTTACGCCGCTCTAACTTTGGGCGCAAGTTCTTTATCCACAAAGAACTTGCGCCCTTAGTTAGAGTGGCGTAGCGTATGTGTTGCAGCGTAAGGCCGCATTATTCAAATGGGGATGTAGGGGGCATGTTTTATTGAAATTTCCCTTGACCCCGCGTTTTTTATGTTTTACTTGAACGGCGCATGCGCCGTCCGTAAAATCTCCCAGTGTGCATTGCTCTAAATGACGTCGCAAGGACGTCATTGCTTTCGCCGTGAACGTAAATTACGTCCGCGAACGACTTACGCAAACAACGTAAACATTTCGGTCGTTCGTTTCTAAATCGGTGTAACTCCTCATTTGCATATTTGTCGCGTAATAATATGGAATCGCCACCTAGCGGCCGGCCTGGAATTGCAGCCTAAGATCCGACGGTGTAAGACACTTACACCTGTCGGATCTTAGGGATATCTATGCGTAACCTGATTCTATGAATCAGGCGCATAGATACGACCGTCAGAACTCAGAGATACGCCGTCGTATCTCTTTCTGAATCCGGCCCACTGTTTATGCACCCAACCAGCAACCTAGCTCTCACACCTCCTCAAGACACTTTCTCCGGATCCTCTTCGCTACCTCATAAAGCACTACGAGCAATCAAAATGCAACTCAGCAATTTACTTCTACATGACAAATAGCCCACGTACATCCTAATTCCAAGGACTTTACTTTTTTCACACCACCACACAATAGATATACTAGGTTAGCCTATTTCTTCGTCACCCAAAACAACCTCCCATACCTCCTAAATGCATTGATCGATCCTATGGTCCTATCGGACCATGTCCTAATTTCCATGACTTTAACTGCTTCAATACAGGGCATTTTCACCCCCTTCCTGTCCAGACTAATTTTTAGTTTTCAGTGCTGTCGCACTTTGAATGACAATTGCGCGGTCATGCAACACTGTACCCAAAGGAAATCTTTGTTTTTTTCTCCACAAATAGAGCTTTTGTTTAGTGGTATTTGATCACCTCTGCATTTTTTTTTTGTGTTATAAACTAAAGAAGAGCGACAATTTTGAAAAAAATATAATATTTTTTACTTTTTGATTTAATAAATATCAAAATTTTGAAAAAAATGACCTCAGTTTAGACGAATATGTATTCTTCTACATATGTTTGGTAAAAAAAATTGCAATAAGCGTTTATTGATTGGTTGGCGCAAAAGTTATAGCATCTACAAAATAAGGGATAGATTTATGGCATTTTTTATTTTTTTACTAGTACTGGCGGCGATCTGCGATTTTTATTGTGATTGTGACATTGCGACACATCGGACACTTTTGACAAGTTTTTGGGACCATTCACATTTATACAGCGATTAGTGCTATAAAACTGCACTGATTACTGTGTAAATGTGATTTGCAGGGAAGGGGTCAACACTAGGTGGCGATCAAGGGGTTAATATTTTCCCTAGTGAATGATTCTAACTGTAGGGGACTCACAAGGGGAGGAGATCGATGTGTGTTCCTCTGTATTGGGAACACACATAGGTCTCCTCTCCTCTGACAGGACATGGATCTGTGTGTTTACACACACAGATCCATGGTCCTGCCATGATTGCGGGCAATTCCGTTTGCCTGGTGGACATCCCGGCCGCCGGGCACGCGCACCGGCTGCCCGGGAAGCCCTGGACGTCATGTGACGTCCACCAGGAGGGAGCGAGGGTTCCCGCCGACGTCATTTTACAATGAGTCGGTAGGGAAGGGGTTAACATTCCCAGATAAGATCACATGATCTGGCACCACTATAACTCCCTCTTATCTGATCCCACCACCCTGATTAAAATAAACAGGCCTGATGCAATATTTTACCAAAAACGACACTCCGGAAACTTCTCTCCTGTCACAATGGCCCACACATAAAATGTGTTATTAGGGGAGAATTTATCTCCATGGCTTCCAAATGTAAAAAAAGACAAAAACCATAGAGGTGAGCAAAAGAAAGCTCAATTAATGGGAAAAAATATGCACATTTTGTTTGGGTACAGCTTTGAGTGAGTGAGAAACTTATATAGCGCAACACATGCAAACTGAATCGCCTCTGGGCGCTTGGTATCCATTCCCTGGGCCCTCAGAAGAGATAGGTCTTGATCTTTCTCCTGAAGGCCAGGTGGTTTACCTCCAGTCGGATGGTGGTTGGTAGAGCGCTCCATAGTCTGGGTCCTTGGACCGCAAATCTTCGTTCTCCTTTGGACTTGTATCTGGCTTTGGGTATCTGGTGTAGATTTTGGTTTGTGGATCGCGATTGGTGTTGTGAGCTTTTAGTTTCTCGCATAGATATTGGGGGGCATTTCCCAGAATACACTTATGCGTTAGAGTGCTTTGAAAGTGATTCTGTCTTTTACGGGCAACCAATGAAGGGATCTCAACAAAGGTGAGATTGATTCCCATGTTTTTTTCCCAGTCACAAGTCGAGCGGCCGTATTTTGAACGACTTGCAGATGAGGGATTTGGTATTTTGGGAGTCCAAGATAGAGGGCATTTGCATAGTCAAGTCTGGAGTTGATGATCCCCACCATGACTGCTATGTCTTTTTTTGGGATAAAGGGAGTGAGTCTGCATAGAAGGCGCAGCAGATGGTGCGATCCACTGACTACTGACCCTATTTGTGCATCCATTGTCATATAGGTGTCGAAGATGACTCCGAGACTTTTGACTTTGGTGCTGGGGGTGATGGATTGACTCAGAATGGGCGGGGGCATCCATGTTGTTGTGGAATGAATCTTCCGATTGGTCTGAAACAGGAGAAGTTCTGTTTTTGAGCCATTGAGTTTAAGGTAACCATTTGTCATCCACTTTTCTATTAAAGTAAGGCATTTCTCTAGTCCGAGATAATGATCCTTTTTGTTGCAGATGCGAAAATATAGTTGTGTGTCATCTGCATAAGAGTGGTGAAGTAACTTCTGGTTGCTGATGATTTCAAAAAGAGGGCGGAGATAGATATTGAACAGAACAGGCGACAGAGGGGATCCCTGGGGGACTCCGCATGACACCGTGCGCTTTTCAGAAGTGAAAGGGCCCAATTTCACTATTCAATGATGTACAGAGGATACTGTCCATATATACTGTACAATTTATATGGTTTTATGATCTTTATTGTTTTTTGTTAAATTTCTATTTTTGGAATACAATTTGCTATAATAAATATCCCCAAAAAATATATAAAACAATTGTTTTCCTCAGTTTAGGGCGATACGTATTTTTCTTCATATTTTTGGTGAAAAAAAATCACAATAAGCGTTTATTCATTCAGATACCTGAGCGTATCTATCCGGCCATTCAGATACCTGAGCGTATCTATCCGGCCAGCATAATGTATCTTAGATATGTTACGCCGCTGTAACTTTGGGCGCAAGTTCCGTATTCAGAAAGAACTTGCGCCCTAAGTTACGGCGGCGTAACGTATGTGGGCCGGCGTAAGACCGCCTAATTCAAATGGGGATATTGGGGGCGTGTTTTATTTTAATTTGCTTTGACCCCGCGTATTTTACGTTTTTTTTGATCGGTGCATGCACCGTTCGTGAAAAAATCCCAGTGCACATGCTCGAAAATCCGCCGCAAAACGTCATTGCTTTCCACGTGAACGTAAATTACGTCCAGCCCTATTAGCGAATGACTTATGAAAACGACGTAAAATTTCAAAACTCGGCGCGGGAACGACGGCCATACTTAACATTAGCTATGCCTCATATAGCAATGGTAACTATACACGGAAAAAAGCCTAACGTAAACGACGTAAAAAATTTCGCCGGCCGAACGTACGTTTCTGAATCGCCGTATCTACCTAATCAGCATATTCCTTGCGTAAACATATGGAAGCGCCACCTAGCGGCCAGCATGAAAATGCAGCCTAAGATACGACGGTGTAAGACACTTACACCTGTCGGATCTTAGGGATATCTATGCGTAACTGATTCTCTGAATCAGGCGATACTCAGAGATACGATGGCGTATCAGGAGAAACGCCGTCCTATCTCTTTTCTGAATCTGGCCCATAGTCTACAAAATAGGGGATAGTTTTATGGAATTTTTATTAATAATTTTTAATTGTACTAATATTTTTTTATAATTTGTTTACTAGCAATGGTGGTGATCAGCAATTTTTATTGTGACTGCGACATTTTGGCGGACACATCGGACACTTTTGATACATTTTTGGGACCATTGTCATTTTTACAGCGAGCAGTGCTATAAAAATGCACTAATTACTGTGAAAATTACACTGGCAGTAAAGGGGTTAACCACTAGGTGGTACTGTAGGGGTTAAGTGTGCCCTAGAGAGTGATTCTTACTGTAGGGGGGATGGGCTGTGTGTGACAGGACAGTGATCATCACTTCCGATTACAGGAAGCTGTGTTTACTGTCCTGTCACTAGGAAGACTGGGGAAATGTTTGTTTGCGTAATGCCACAATGTTTCACAATGCCGCTACTTAAGGGGAACGTATATATACGTCCTTTTGCCTTCCCGTGCCATTCTGCTGGCGTATATCATTCTTTTATTTTCTCTGGGTGATCTAGCCAGTAACACACTTTCTGTCTTAAGGTGTCTCCACTCTGGATGGAAAAGCAACATCTTAGGACAGCATTGTCAGTCTGGGAAGAGGGTAGTATTAAGCTGGCTGTGCAGATTAATGTTTTTTTTTTGTTTTTTTTGTTGTGCCTTAGGCGTATTGATAGCTGGCCCCACTTATTGGATGCAGGTGCCTTGATTTCTCCATCAAGTGATGTTGTTGGGTGGGAGGGGAATGATAGTGCCACCTACCAGGAAAATGTGGACTTTTTCATGAACAAGAGGACAGAAATGTACAGTATATGAACAGCTTTAGATACACCAACAGATTTAGGTGTACTTGACTAATAAATGCTTTAGCTAAAGTTCTGCTAACAATTTTTAATAAGTTACAGCAAAAGTTTATGGGATAAAAACATGTAATAGATAAATAAAAGCTGACCTATGCAAGCCAGGCTGGCATGATCAACAGGTTAAAAAAAAGGGAAAAAAGCCCCCAAAAAAACAAACAAATGCGCCATTATGTAAGAATTGGTAATGTGCAATATACTATATCCACAGGTGCGTGTCTATATGTTAATCAGAGTGGATGAAGTGCACCTTTGCCTAAAAAGTGACAAAAGCACCCAGCAAACAGTCTATACCAGTGATGGCGAACCTTGGCACCCCAGATGTTTTGGAACTACATTTCCCATGATGCTCCACTACACTGCAGAGTGCATGAGCATCATGGGAAATGTAGTTCCAAAACATCTGGAGTGCCAAGGTTCGCCATCACTGGTCTATACAGTCTATAGAAGACTGCGGGACCATTCACAAAGCTCAGCTCAAGCAGTAAAAAAACGGTTGTGAAGCTGGAAGGCTTCACTGACGGTTTCCCCTACCTAAGATGCTGGTACTGGCTCGCTTATATTAGAAGTTAGCACCTACAGTAGCTGCTGAGTTGATTTTTTATGGGTGAAGACTGGAGCTCCTCTTTAAGTTTTGCTTATTATGACTGTTGTTTCTAATAGGAAGTTGTATGAATTATTTTAGGATGCTGATAGCATTGTGCCATGCTATGTCTTAATGTATAGGTAGTGTCTACAAATTATACTTGCAAAAGAAAAACTGTGGCATAGGTACTTTGTTGCCACCTGGTGGTTCTGTTTAGTAATGTTTGCATTGGTCTTTGCTTTGAGAAGAAAGCACACTATACTCAGTGGGAAATAGATATATATATATATATATATATATATATATATATATATATATATATATATATATATATATATATATATATTAATTTATATGTTCTAGGTTACTAAAAGTTATGTTTTTTTTTTTTTTTTTTTTAAGTTATAGCTCAATTTAAAAAAAAAATCCAGTTTCCAGTTCACCTATTTGGCTTATAAAACACCATAGCAGTTTATTTTTTTCTGGTGTATTACATAATATAAATGTATTCCCTAATGAATTTGAACCTTAGAAAAAAAAGTGATTTATTAAAAAATACTTTTCTGACATGCAGCTCATCTCTGCTGCATGGCTAGAAAAGAACTGAAGAGCTTTCCCTGAAATGTAATATTTAGGTGCATATAAAAGGTTTGTTTTCTTGTAGTAGGTTTTTAATGCTTTTAGTCTAACATTATAACATATTGTGATTTGTGACGTAGTGGTGTACTGTGTTTTTTTATTGTTTTCAGTCATTTTAAAGTCTCTTTTAGGCTCCGTTTACACTGTTTCGACTTGTCATGCGACTTGAGTGTTCAAAGTCGCATGACAAGTTGCACCTCATTAACTGCAATGGAACTGTTATAATCTGTGAAATTTAGAAAAAGGCTCCTGCGCTACTTTGGGGTGACTTTATCGCGACTTGCATTGACCTCTGAAATCACGCAGGATGTCAGCTGTTAAAGGTGCATGACTTTGAAGCCGTGTAGATGTAAACTATGCCTTTGTGTCGCAATGGGCTTAATTCACAAAGCAATATTTTCCCTGTTAAAATTTGCAGTAAAATAGCTCATAGCGTTTTTTTAAAATGTTTTTGCAATTTACAAGAAAATGCTACTAAAATACAGCATGCAGTATTTAATCAAAATATGCTGTATTTATCTCATGAAACTATTCTGTATTTTATCTCTTGTGATATCTAGTAGGATTGATAGAGTGGAGAAGGATTAGAGCCCCTGTCAGTTTTTAGTGCTAATATAGTGGTAAAATGGTTTAAACCGTAGAAAAATGCCAACTCACAGGGAAAACAGGGATTTAGTTTGCACACATTTACAAATACATGCGTAAGCTGCAGAGGCCGCGTCATGGCACGCCTGTATTATCTGCAGTCCTAAAGTCCTAACTAACTACATTTTGAGAGCCTCCAATGTAGGAGCACATACTAGGAGCATATAGTAAAAGCATATAATAGCATAATAATAAGACTAGTAGGAGCATATAAGAATGGATAGATTGAGGGCAGGTATGCCTGGATGGAGCCCACCCCTGCTTAAACGCACAGGGGCGCACTGGACACCCAGCAAATATCACACAGGCGGCAAAGATGTCTAGTACGTCCCCTCATCAAAAAAAATGCTACAAACAAATGGAAACAGCCCCAACCTATAATCGGCCTTAACAGCAAGGAGCACATGGAAGGGCAATGCTTGTCAAACAACAACAATTGTTATTTGACATACATTTCCCTTTCATGTGCTTCTTGCTGTTAAGGCCAGTTATAGGATGGGGCAACTGCCGTTTGCTTGTACCCTCTGTATTTGTCCTGTTTACCATTATCATTGAAAGTGAAAATAACCCCTGAAAGTAATAGAAGGGAATGGGGACACTAGTTCTGGTGACCTGAGGGGCCCCAAGATTCCCTTAAATTGCAGGGATTTCCTCTCACTTCCTGTTGTGGCAATGGGACAGGAATTGAAGGTAACACAAATAACATAAGAAAAAAAAAAGAAAAATGCCCATGTTCTTCTGTGCGCACGCAAACAGCGATCGTCAAAAACATCAGATCATGGGAAGTAATTCTAGCACCAGACTTTCTCTGTAAATCCAAAATGCTGCTAAAATATAAAAAAAGATTAGCCCCAGTCTTAAGTGATTCATTACCAATTCTATTCCTTCAACATAAAGCGCTCCATGCAGTATAAAAAAAAAAAACAGGTTGGGCGGGACATCCGGTGACGCCATGTGTGGCCTGTGTAACACAGCTGCAGTGCTTCCGGGTCTATTAACAATTTTTATACCATTTACACGTGAGTGCAATGGCTGCGTTTTTAACTCCTATATAATAAATAAAATGGTATTACACAATGCGGGTTCCCCGTCTTGTTCCCTTATCTGGTATTTGGGCATACAAGTCCGCAAAAGATGAACAAAGAACACGGGGAGAGAAGAATTGTGGAGGAGAAGATAGAGGTGGAGGAGAAGCTGAACATTGCTGCCATGACCCGGGAGGGTAAAATCCACAAGCGTGTTTTTTCTTTTGTGCAAAAAAGCATGAGGTCAATATATCTGGTGAATGTGTAGGAGCACAGAGTGTTGCATGAAGCGCCTGAAGCACTAAGAAGTTATTTATGCACTGGAGCACTTGTTTTTTCAGTGAAGCACTTTATTTTAAAGAATTAGAATTAGTGATGAATCACTTAAGATATTTATATTTTAGCAGTATATATATATATATATATATATATATATATATATATATATATATATATATATATATATATATATATATATATATATATTTTTTTATACTTATAGAGGTATATGTACAGATTTGTATTTGGTATGCAAAGGTTTAGGACAGTCCTGTGGAACAACTATTATACTGTATGTGTAAAAAAATACTGATTGTTACATGTGAACAAAAAGTGCCAGAAAAGGCTCAGGCGGTGGTTATAGTAGAACTATAGGAACACTTATACCTTCACTTCCTGTCTTCCTGTCCTATAGTCAAAACAGGAAGCGAGAGGAAATCACTACAAATTAAAGAAATACCTTGGTATTCTTGGTAATTGTTAAGCTTCGGAAGCGTTGCCAAATCATTGCAATGGGCAGGGGCGTTTTGGGAGCGCTGTATACAGTGCTCCCAACCCGTCCCCAACTTTTACGAACGTCTCGCAAGCGCACCGCCCAGGTGTGAAAGTACCCATTGTAATGAATGGGAGGCAGTTTTCAGGTGCTTTACAGGTGCTAATTCTAGTGCCTCAATGTGAAAGGGGTCTCAGTATGTCAGTATGCCCGAAATAATTATTTTTAGTAAGTGGCTCAGGCTGTTTTTTTGGCCCCATCATCAGCAGGCAGCGCTGTCAGGAGCTTCCCATGCCATTTTGCATAATTTCTCTTTTTTTTCTGCTCTGTAATACATACTTTTCTGGAGCCTGTTTTAGATTTCTATTGACTTCAGAGATTTTTTTGGAGGTTTTCAATTTTTTTTTAAAGTTTGGATGAAGAGTATATGCTAATCACAATGCACTAATGTTTTTCTTATTGTTCAATAATTATAATAACAACTATCTTATTATTATACAATTTGTATACCCTTACTTTTAAGTTTGGAGTATGCAATTAACAGCACATCTTCCTCTGATTAAGAGCTTGCAAAATAAATCAATACAAAACTGTTTTACAATTATAGAACACAATAGGATTTTCTTCAACAGCTCATAAAGTGTCACTGCTGTGAGTGTTACAGCATTTGTTTACTTGTTCTTAGGCATTTCTTTCTTTGAAGCTAGAAAAGGCAACACAAGGGTTTCTTACATACAAATATAGCAATTTATTTACCACATTTATCTAATGTTTTTCCAGCTCAGCTAAATTGCACATTGTCAGCAGGTCAGTAATTAATATAAATTATCTAAATTATGTTGCTCAGGCAATTGGATAATTTGAGATAAATTACTGCAAGTCACCTAAACACGATTAAAATAATATGGTTTTAAGGTGTGCTTAAGTGCTTAACTGTTTATGCAGTTTTAGAACCTGGGAATATGTAGACTTGTACAGCTGCCTAAATTATGTTATATATATGATAAATGCAGTGACTGAAACTCTCCTCAATCTGAAAATGATATTTTGCTCATTATTCTACTAAGGTTTTTTTGTTTTTTCTTTGTTTTGTTTTTTCTTTAAGGATTTGTTTCTAATTAACTCAACCTCCATTTAACCCTGTTGTGTCTTTTGTTTTTGTTTTTGTTTTACTATTACTATGGGAATTGTTTATTAGTGTAGCACTGACCCCCGAAGGAGCTGCTGGTTTAATTTGGGCCTGCACTCTACTAATTAACCCCACTAACTTGGCTCAATCCCCTTGGCACAGCTGTGATGCAATGCAATACAATACAATGTAAGACAATACAAAATACCTGTATTATAACCCCAGGATCCACTGACTGCATTTGGAGTGAGAAAAAACAGTACGCCACAACAACTGGATACTTAACCAGAGATATATTTTACTGTGAAATATGCAAATAAGTGATTACAATAATTGTGCTGTCATCCCAACGTAAGACGACAGCACAATTGATTTAAACATAAGCTATTTGAAAACAGTATACATAAACATTTTATACCTGGGAGCTCCCCCTACTTTATTAGCTATGCGTGAGATCTCACTTAAAGTACTTGGTCTTGGATCTTCTTTTCTTCGCTAGCTAAAGTGATTTGTAATCCACAGTTTTGATGAGTCAAATTGAAGTGAAAATGCTCCTGGTGTAACTGCAACAACTATTTTAAAATCGCTTGAAATGTCAAATTAGATAGGCCTCAAGCTTTCTCAGTTTCAGTTCCTCTGCTCCTCTGTGGAACTATAAATCTCAGTGAGGCCTGTATATGAGTCTAACTGTGTGTAAACTTTGGGTCGTGACCCGCTCACCCACTGGATCGGAGCTCCGGGTAGTAACTTTTGTTCAGGGTCCTGTGACTGCAACTTGCTTCTCCGTCAGCTATGTTCAGCTCCGCTGGATGGATCCGGTTCGCTGATGCTCGGATGAGTGTCTCTCGGTCTCTGCAATCCGGCCACTGTCCTCTAGCTCTCCGAGCTCAGACTTTCGCTCCCCAGCAGCTCGGCATCCACCTCCAGAAGGCTTTTGTTTTCACTCCTGTCTCCCCTCGTCTCCAAGGCAACCAAAATCCTCCACCCAAAACATCTCTCTGCATTACCAGTATTTGGGTCTCTCCTCGTCTCCAAGGCAACCAAAATACTAAACAAAACATCTCTCTGCATTACCAGTATTTGGTCACTAGATGGCTCCAAATACTTAAACATAGCAATGTCCATAGACGTTGTATTAAAGTATGCAAACACACATCAATATACAAGAATGTCAGCGCTACACACTCCCCCTACTTTATCTCTTTGGTCCTCCAAAGAGGTTCAAATTGCTAACTCTATTCTGCATTTTAGCCTCTATACGGTTATACAATACAGACAGAGGAGCTTCCCACCAATTGTCATATGATGGGGAGCTATCCTGTGCACTCACAGCTGATACTACTGTGTCTGGTACAGATGTGCCAAGGGGTGAGGTGGGGTTGTCCCTTACTGAATCAAAAGTAGAGGGACCAGACAGTTCAAGGTTTCTTTTGCTGACAAACTGAGATGCTTCAGAGCATTCGCCCAATGTATCATAAGTCAGTCTGCGTGGTGGGCGAATGTCTCTCTTTGCTCTTTGCACTTTCGGGGTATCCATTCCTTTTTGACAAATGTCGTCATCCCTCCTCTCAGTGACTAAAAATGGAGAGTAAATAAGAATACTGGGCTCTTCTGCAAGATGAGTTGCCGGCACAAATTCTGGGGCCTCTGCCCTGAGAGTTCCGTTATTATCCTCCTCTACTTCTGAAGAGATATCAGCATCTTTTTCTGAAATTTCCGGAGGCCACAGCCAACTCATCTCCACTTCCTCATCTTCATCTGTAGAGGGTGCAGGCTGAGATCTGGTTATTGGCCTACACACATCTGTGGATGTGGATGGGAATTCCTCCTCTGTGCTTATCCTGACTGCCTCAGTGAGAGGTAAAAGGTGATTCCGATGCCAGGTTTTTATTGGCCCAGTGTTTCCTTCTGGCTTGATTTCATACACTGGGAGCCCTGGAAGCTTCCTACACACAACATAAGGCTGTGATCTCCAACGATCAGCCAACTTATGCTTGCCTGGGATGCCTAGATTCCTCAGCAAAACCCGGTCACCTGGTTGAAGATCCTGAACTCTTACTTTCAGGTCAAAGTTTCTCTTGTTCCTGTTGACTCTGGAGTTCGAGGTGGCTTGAGCCTGCTCGTAAGCTATCTTCAGGCTCCTCCGCAGCCTATCCACATACCCTCTATGGGAGGTCTCTGATGTGTGATCCAAGGAGGAACCAAAAGCCAGGTCGACTGGTAATCGGGCTTCACGGCCGAACATCAATCTGTAAGGTGAATACCCAGTGGCGTCACTTTTGGTACTGTTGTAGGCATGAACCAGTGCAGTAATGTGTTTACTCCAATGGGGTTTCTGTTCCGCAGTCAACGTCCCCAACATATTCAGGAGAGTCCTGTTGAACCTTTCCGGTTGAGGGTCCCCTTGTGGGTGATAAGGAGTAGTCCTGGACTTTTGTATGCCTAGTAGATCCAACAGTCTTTTTATTAATTTGCTCTCAAAGTCCCTTCCTTGGTCCGAATGTATCCGTTGAGGTAAGCCATAATGGACGAAGAACTTTTCCACGAGAGTCTTTGCTACTGTGGTTGCTTGCTGGTCTCTAGTAGGAAATGCTTGGGCATAACGGGTAAAGTGATCTGTTACCACCAAGATGTCCCCCTGCCCACTCAGATCGGATTCCAAACAAAGAAAGTCTATGCAGACCAGGTCCATTGGTCCCTGGCTCTCCAAATGGCCCATTGGGGCAGCCCTCTGGGGCAATGTCTTTCGTTGTATACACCTGAGGCAGGAATGACAGTAACTCTCCACTTCTTTCCTCATGTGAGGCCAGTAGAACCTGTCCCTTACTAGTTGGAAAGTCCCCTCGGCTCCCAAATGACCATGATGATCGTGTAAAGCAATCAGTACCCTCTCTCTGTGCTTTTCCGGCAAGAGCAGCTGCCACTTTGCTTCTGGATCATCAGAGGGGCCCCTTCGGTAGACCACCCCTTGTTGCAACTGCAACCGATCCCATTCTTTCAGTATCAGCCGGGCTTCCTTCTTGGGGCTCTTCTGCAGCACATCAGACTGTTGATGTTCCAATGCCTTCAGCACCAGCCCACACAGTGGATCTTCCTCCTGATCTCTCCTGAGATCCTTTCTGGATAGCTTGGGGAGACCCTCTTGTACAACCTGGGAGACGTTGCAATAGCACCTGGGTACTCCCGCTGAGGATACTCCCACTTCTTCAGCTCTGGCCCCACCTCTACCATGTAGACTTGTCCCTTCACAAAGGGCTCTTACCCCCTCTGGAGTAAGTTGAGTCCAGTCTTCTGATGGATTTCGGGGGTCATGAGGCCTTCTTGATAGAGCATCCGCATCTCGATTACCAACCCCTGGTCTGTACTTCAGGCTGAAGGTAAATGCCGAGAGAGCAGCTAGCCACCTGTGACCGGTGGCGTCCAGCTTTGCAGTGGTGAGCAGGTATGTGAGGGGGTTGTTGTCCGTCTTTACCACAAATTCAGCCCCATAAAGGTAATCCTTCAACTTGTCTACCACTGCCCACTTCAGAGCCAGAAATTCAAGCTTGTGAGTCGGATAGTTTCTTTCGGCAGGAATCAAACTTCTGCTCACATAGGCGATCGGCTGCAGATGCCCTTCATGATCTTGATAGAGCACTCCTCCCAGTCCGTCATGGCTGGCATCCACATGCAACTCGTATGGTTTGGCAGGGTCTGCATAGGCCAAAACCGGAGCAGTGGTAAGGCTCCACTTCAATTGTCTGAAGGCTTCCTCACATCCTGGAGTCCACTGGTCCTGGATGGACTCTTTCTTCCTTCTGGGCCCTTCTTTTGGCTTCCTTGACTGATCTGGGCTTACACTAACTTCTTCCTGTTTCTTCAGGAGCTCAGTGAGTGGGTGGGCTATTTTAGCGAACCCCTCCACGAACCTTCTGTAGTACGAACAGAAGCCTAAGAATGACCTGAGTTCAGTCACGTTGGTGGGCCTTGGCCAAGAAGTGACAGCTTCTAACTTCTTGGGATCGGTTGCCACTCCCTCTTCAGACACAATGTGTCCCAGGTAATTCACTGAGGGCTGGTAGAACTGGCATTTTTCCATAGAGAGCTTCAGACCTTCATCATGAAGTCTCTTCAGGACCTTCTCCAGGCGTTCTTCGTGCTCTTCCAACGTTCTTCCAAATACTATGACGTCATCCAGGTAAACTAGTACTTCAAGTAGGTTCATGTCACCCACTGTTTTTTCCATCAACCTCTGGAACGTTGCTGGGGCCCCAGACAGGCCTTGCGGCATTCGGTTGAACTCAAAGAATCCGACTGGGGTGATAAAAGCGGTCTTCTCTTTGTCTTCAGGGCACATGGGGATCTGATAATACCCACTCTTTAAGTCCAGCACACTGAACCACTTTGCTCCCGACAGGCTCTGCAGAGCATCCTCTATCCGAGGTGTGGTGTACTGGTCAGGAATGGTCCTCCGGTTCAGGGTCCTGTAATCGATACATAGGCGTAGGGACCCGTTCTTCTTCCTGACCACCACTATTGGGGAGGCATAAGGACTCCTGGACTCCCGGATAATGCCAGTCCTCTTGAGTTCAGCCAGTTGTTCCCTCAAATCTTCCAGATCTCCCAATGGGATTCGCCTAACCCTTTCACGAAACGGCTTGTCTTCCTCCAGTCGAATTCGGTGGGTGGCACTCTTTGCCAAACCCACATCAAATTCACTTTTTGAGAAAGCTGCCCTCCATCTCAGAAGTTGGGCTTTAGCTCTTTCTCTCCATGCAGGAGTAAGAGGCGTATTCTTTGGGCAGAATTCTTCTACAGGGATTTCTGCTGCTGGTCCTTCCGTCGAACCACATGCTGCGACTGGAGTTGCTGGGCTGACCTGTCCTAACAGTAGTCTGGCTGGCACCCTAACTGGCACAGCTGCTGTGTTGCGGACACTGACTGGAACTTTGCCGTGAGTCCTCTTCAATGCCCTGGTGGGCAATACTTCAGGGATAAGTTCTAACCCCTTTTTTTCTTCCTGCTTGTATTTTCAAGGACAATGAAAGGTCCTGTTTTTTTCCAGCTTAACTTGACGGAGGCTCTCAGGCAGACTACTTCACCTGGCTGGACTAACCTCTTTTCCCTATCCAGGAGCCAGATTTTTCCCACTCCCTCTTCAGGAGCCTCTTCCTCCTGTCTAAGGTCTCGGTATGTCTGGGCCAACATTGGATGTATTTTAGTGGGGAGGGTCCCCTTCTGCAGCACAAGCGGTGCAAGTAGCCTCCTCACCAAGTCAGTGTTCGTCCCAATGATGAGGGAATTTTTGTCAGCCCCTGGGGGACGAGGGCACACTATGGCCAAGGTGTCAAAAGTCTCAGCCTCTCCTGCTGTACTTGGGTCGAAGGTGAGTCTGACCGGCAGGTAACCATCATATGGGAAGTTCGGGGTGCCTAATCCCCATATCTCTAGTTCCTCCAATTTCTGTAACGGCAGGTGCTTGAGATGTCTGTCATAGAAATCCCTGTAGAGCAAGGTTACTTGGGCTCCAGTGTCCAGCAGGGCTTTCGTATAAATCTCCTCTACTTGGATGGGAACAATTGGGGAGGGTCCCACTAGCTTGGGGGGAAATCCACTGATTGCAGTACCTTTGACCTGCCTGGTGGCTTGTACCTTCACCTTTGGTTTTGGGGGTCTCTCTCTTTTCCCTCCTGGCTTGTTGGTGACCTCAGTGGTCAGGGGTATATGAGTCGGTGTGGAGTTTGCTATTGCGACCGGGCGCCCAGTTGACTCCTTCACTGGGGCCCTCTGAAGTTTTTCCCCCAGTTGTTTGGATTTTGTTTCAGTTACTGGGCTTGGGCACACTCGCCTGAGATGTCCTACTCCTCCACATTTGAAGCAGACTCTCTGTGTTTGTTTCATAGGATGATTAATGGTAGGAGTCTCTGGAGCCTTGAGTGGCAGGACTTCTTCTGTCTGGGGTTTCACCAGACGAATCATCAACATGGTCATCATCTCCAGTATTTCTTTCTGGGTTTGGAACAGCTTCTCCAGTTCAGTCTGACCTATGGGTAGGTGGTGAATAGGTGAAAGCCATGATCCCTGTTCAACGCTTGTTGCCAATACATTAAGTTCCTGAGTGTCTGAGGGGACACCTATCTGCTGTATTTTAGCACTTGTGGTGCTAGGAGGTTGAAGTTTCCCCTGTTTTTGGTCCCTCTCAATCTCCATTTTATCCGCTTCATTCACTTTCTCAATGAGGACCTCATCCGGAGTTGAGGGATCTTCCAAATATTGCTTCAGTTGTAGCTTGATATAGTCACTCCTCAATCCCGTAGTCACAGATCTCCTAAATTTCCTCCTAACTAGCTCGGCTCCAAAATGCTCTCCATTTCCTTCTTCCTTTGATGTGAACAGCAGGCGGTCCTTGAGCTCAATGGCCCGAAATAGGAAGTTCTGAGGAGTCTCTCTATTATCCTGTGTCATATTTATCAGTCGATGAAACAGCTCAGTGGCATCTTCCTCCTCATAATAGCTTTTCAGTATCCTCTTTAGCTGGTTCAAGGTCAATCCACTCTTCCTCTCCAACATGCCCCTAACACTTGAACCTGGGCTGATGGCATGGATTACAGCCTCTCTAATTTCCGATTCCAGATATCCTTTCTGTAGCCCCAACTCTATTTGGTGTAGGAGGCTGGTGTAGGACAGTTTGTCCTTCTGCCCTCTTTCTCCTATCTGGCCGTCAATGTGGAAATCCTTCCGGATGGTTACTTCCTGCAAGCGGCCCTGGGTGCGTTTCTTCAGTACCTTCCCAGTGTTGGGCGTTATCTGGCCATCTTTCTGGTCCTCCAAAATGACACATAACCCATTAATGCGTTCAGCTATCATACTGGAGGTCTCCTGAAACCTCTCCTGTATGTTACAGTACTGTCGCTTCAGATCAGCCAGCTGTCGTTCTGCCAGTGATTTAACAGCAGCCTCTGCTTTCCTGTCTAAAGGTTCTAACTGCTTTTGACTGGGAGAGCGCCCTTCATGTTTGCTGGGGTGTGTCAGATGGAACTCTGTCTTTTCGGACAATTTTATACTGGCACCGTGGAAGTTTTCAGGGACATCCCGTTCCCACTCTATCAGTGCATAGGTGCAGTCGGTCCCAGGATCGGGTTTCACTGCGACCACGTAAGCCTTACTGTCCGGGGACAATGCTTGTACCACCTCTTTAATTTGTTTCTTTCCCCAGTCGCTCCCTGGAAGTTCAATGACCACGCTCGCTTCTGAGCTTGTCCCTTCTGCTTCGCACCATTGGACTACTTTGATGGGGTCCATGATAGCGTGAAGGGGCGGGCTTGCTTGTAGAGTGACAGGAATCCCGGACGAGCCCCCACGTGTAGCACTGACCCCCGAAGGAGCTGCTGGTTTAATTTGGGCCTGCACTCTACTAATAAACCCCACTAACTTGGCTCAATCCCCTTGGCACAGCTGTGATGCAATGCAATACAATACAATGTAAGACAATACAAAATACCTGTATTATAACCCCAGGATCCACTGACTGCATTTGGAGTGAGAAAAACAGTACGCCACAACAACTGGATACTTAACCAGAGATATATTTTACTGTGAAATATGCAAATAAGTGATTACAGTAATTGTGCTGTCATCCCAACGTAAGACGACAGCACAATTGATTTAAACATAAGCTATTTGAAAACAGTATACATAAACATTTTATACCTGGGAGCTCCCCCTACTTTATTAGCTATGCGTGAGATCTCACTTAAAGTACTTGGTCTTGGATCTTCTTTTCTTCGCTAACTAAAGTGATTTGTAATCCACAGTTTTGATGAGTCAAATTGAAGTGAAAATGCTCCTGGTGTAACTGCAACAACTATTTTAAAATCGCTTG
Organism: Rana temporaria; assembly: GCF_905171775.1. Classification (NCBI taxonomy): domain Eukaryota; kingdom Metazoa; phylum Chordata; class Amphibia; order Anura; family Ranidae; genus Rana; species Rana temporaria. The sequence continues at coordinate 134,119,453 of NC_053491.1, forward strand.
AAATGTCAAATTAGATAGGCCTCAAGCTTTCTCAATTTCAGTTCCTCTGCTCCTCTGTGGAACTATAAATCTCAGTGAGGCCTGTATATGAGTCTAACTGTGGGTCGTGACCCGCTCACCCACTGGATCGGAGCTCCGGGTAGTAACTTTTGTTCAGGGTCCTGTGACTGCAACTTGCTTCTCCGTCAGCTATGTTCAGCTCCGCTGGATGGATCCGGTTCGCTGATGCTCGGATGAGTGTCTCTTGGTCTCTGCAATCCGGCCACTGTCCTCTAGCTCTCCGAGCTCAGCCTTTCGCTCCCCAGCAGCTTGGCATCCACCTCCAGAAGGCTTTTGTTTTCACTCCTGTCTCCCCTCGTCTCCAAGGCAACCAAAATCCTCCACCCAAAACATCTCTCTGCATTACCAGTATTTGGGTCTCTCCTCGTCTCCAAGGCAACCAAAATACTAAACAAAACATCTCTCTCTGCATTACCAGTATTTGGTCACTAGATGGCTCCAAATACTTAAACATAGCAATGTCCATAGACGTTGTATTAAAGTATGCAAACACACATCAATATACAAGAATGTCAGCGCTACATTAGTATATGTAGTAATATATAAAAAGCAATAAAAAATTCAAGAATTTACCATGACGTAATTTTCAAAATTCTTTAGCATGTATTGTACCTGTTTTGACAAAACTGGCACATGCTAAAGTAATTTACAAAGTAAGTGAATGTATATTCTTTAATCGTTTGTCGTCTGGGCGCTTTACTGTATATAAATGATTGGATGACTCACTCCTGTATGTGGGGGGTTTATTAAAACATCCTCCCACTAGGGGACATGTTTTCCGAATTTACTTCAGACAGCTGTAGTAATTAATAAGGCAGTGAAACTGATGAAATCACCTGTGCAAAATAATGGAACGCCTGAAAACATGACCGGTTGGAGTCACTTAAGGATGGAGTTGAGAAACATTGGGGTCCAGGGCCAATGAAATTGGCTCTGTACCATGTGATCACTGTTAACAATCACAGCGGTCACAGTTGTAAACAAAGGTTGCATTCTGCAGTCTTCGCTGTGTGTTTTGCTCTCATGGTCCCAGTGTCACCAGACCAGTGTAAGTCAGCAAATGTTCCTCTGAGAGACCAGTCCCAGCCATCACCTGCGAACAACTCATTCCTGGAGGCACAGGGACTCTTTTGTTCATCTTTTGTTCAACCTTTCTTTACTTACTGGCCAGTGAACATGTCACATCTGGGGTCAGCCATGTATCAATTGACTAGGCTTGCTGGGCTTATAGGAACTAGTATAGCTATAGGTGACGCTACACTAAGCAAAACTCCCTGACCACTCGTACAGAGGCAAGCATTACAGTACACTGTTTTTGATACAGGAGAAGTAGCAGAATAAGATTTTGTGTGAAACTATAAATATGCCCATGATGTGTGTTATAAATATGGTAGAAAATTGTGGTCGTGTACAAAACTAAAAATTCTTTCCACGTTTTCCAAAAAATAAAATAGTCAAAAGACTTAACATGCCTCTTAAAAAATACCTTGGGGTGTTTCAGGTGTATACACTTCAAAATGTTGTAATTTTGTAAGTGTTTCTACTGTCCTGGTTCCCAAGGGCCTCCAAAAAAGTAATAACTAGTTAGGAAATTAGATGCGTAATTTATGCCCCTTAAAAGCCTGAAGGTGCTTACTTGGATTTGGGCCCTTCTATGCAGATAGGCTCCAAGAAAGCCACACATATGTGCTATCCCCTTACTCAAGAGTAGTATGAGAATATGTTTTGGCATTTAAATCTAAGTATGCCCATGATGTGTGGTAGAAATGTCTTATTAATTTCAAATTTTTTGTAAAACAAAATACAATTTCAATTTTCTTTCTACATTTTCCAAAAGCTTATGGCAGGAAACATGACATCTTCAAAAAAAAAAACCCATGCCTCTGAAAATGCTTTGAGGTGTTTACTCTCCAAAATGTAGTCATTTTGTGGGTGTTTATACTAACGAGGAATAGCAGAATGTGTTTTGGGGTGTAATCCCACATATGCCCATTATTTGTGTGAGACATATCCTATTTATTGACAACTGTATGTAAATGCATTTTCTTTTTCTTTCTTCATTCTTGAGAAACTTTAAGCAAAAAAACATGATCTTCAAGAAACTTACAATGCCACTTATTAAATATGAGAGAGGATCTTCTTTGCAAAATGTGTCATGTTTTGGGGTGTTTCTCCTGTCCTGGCACTTCAGGGTCTGAAGAATTGTGATAGGTAGTCAGGAAATTAGAATCAAAATGCATGCCTCTTGAAAATCTGAAGGTGCCTCTTCGGATTTTGCTTGCATCTCAACAGCAAAAAAGTCTCACATGTGGGGTATCCCCATACATTGGAGGAGTTGGGAAATGTGTTTTAAAGTGTAACTGTAAGTTTGCTCATGCTGTGTTTTGGAAAAATATTGTTAAAATTACAACTTTTTATAGAAAAATAAAAAATATTCCAAACATCTGTGGCAAAAAATGACAACGTAAAAAAAAAAAAAAATCACCATGCCATTTAATAAATACATTGGACTGTCTACTTTCCAAAAAGGGGTAATGTGGGGGGTATTTATACTGTCCTGGCCTTTTAGTTGTCAAGAAATTAGATCAGTCAGAACATCAGGTTTAATAAATCTCAGATATATAGATTGTAGACTCTATAATTTTCACACCGACTTAATAATATACACTGATTTGGGTTATTTTTCCCCAAAAAATTATCATGTTCACGTTGTCCTACATTTTTGAAGAAAGATTATTTGTTTGCCAACTTTTAGAGCAGAGATTAGGAGAAACTGTTTTTTTTTTTTATTCTTTTCTATATATAGTAAAACAATATATAAAAACAAATGTGATTAAGTACCACCAAATGACAGCTAATGTATATTTGGCCAAGCAAGAGAGTGACATTTGTACAAAAGGTTTAACATTAGGATAACAATCTTTATTTTAATCCACGTGATTGTAGATTTATAGTCAGATTTGACTCAGCTAAAATTAGCTAACACATACATTAAAACAGGAATCTTTATATTGGTATATTAACTAAAGTAGAGACAGTTATTTTTAAAGCATCATTGATCAAAATTGTAATTGTTTTTATTTCTATTTTCCATGTATTAAAAATAAAATAATTATTGAAAGATGATACCTGTTAGCATGGCCACACAGGAAAGTATTTGGTAATTCTAACCACTGCATATGTACGGCAGCTGTATTTTAACAGAAAGAAACACATTTTAGACTTTAGAGAGAGAAATAAAACAATTCCTGTAGTGCATAGTTTTTAGCAGTTATACAAAAAGAGATGCAAATATATGTATCTGTGTTATCCTGTCAGAAATGATATGTTCTCCACAAAGTTCTGTTAAGAATGTCTTCAAATTTTGATTATATAATAAAAATGAAACTCTTTTATCTTGTAAAGCAAAAAAAAAATTTGGAAAGGGCAAAAACTCTCCCTGTTGACATTTATCATTGTCTAAGTTACATGACGTGGGAAAGAAAAAACAATGAAAGTGCAGATACATAGACTTAAAAGTCAAGCTTTACTTTAACTGAAAATGAATTAAAAGTCTCAAATTCCAGGAACCATGAATATTTTTTTTTTTTTTTTATGCTGAAGTGTATTTCTGTTATTGCTAACCACAAACTACTGAAAGGAGTCCTGCTTACTTGATATAATTTCATGCAGCCAACTACAAAAATTTTAACGCACATTTAAAAATCCCTGATGCCCTTTTTGCTGTTTTTAGTCCAGGTCTACAGAAATATGCTGGGGCCAATGTCTTTCGTAATTTCATGTTCTGTTTTGCCAGTGACTGCATGAGTGTTATTTATAAAGAATCTAGGTTTATTAGTTGCTTTAGTCATCAACATAATTTTTTTGTTTTAGTTTAACAGCAATGCCCATGATGTCAGCTGCTTCCACCATCTTGTCCAGGCAAATGTCCGCAATAAAAAAGTTCTGAAAGAAGCAGTCAATAATATCACAGCTAAAGGGACAACAGACTACAAGCAAGGCTTCAAGTTTGCGTTTGACCAACTTCGAAATGTAAGTATTCCTGTTCTCAAGTAAGTTCCAACGTTGTCACAGCCTGTGAGCTAAACAAAAAAAATGAGTGTATGTGACCACTTTTCGGATGGCAATTTACTGTTTATTGTCTTATTGAATGCTATTCAGGAAGGCATTTGTAGCTAGCAGTGTCCTTTTGTGTGAACATTTTATTGAAATAATTTTAAAGCTATACAACAACTATGTAGAGAAGAATATGATATACAGTACATGGAATATTTTAGGTTGTTTCCTATGTGCATGTGATTTTTTTTCTTTTTTACATTGTAAATATTTGTATTTATTTGTATTCATTCCACTGAGATTTTATGTTACTCTGTAGATAACTATTCAAAATGACAGCATCCCAAATACATTTAGTTATTGGTATTTTTTACCTCCCCTCCTGTTCTGGCAATAACTATGGAACTTTTGATTTTCCATTACCTCCTGTCTTGGTGACAGTGGTCACTAGGACAAACAGAAGAGGTAAATCTTCCTATCAGAAACACAAATAGTGATATTAAATCTGACAGTGGTTGTAACCCCTCACCTCTGTATCTAAAAAAATAAATACAAATTGACTATATGAAACACTTCAATCCATATACAGACAGACTCGGTTAAAAAATGTCAATTATTTAATGAATAATGCTTAAGTAAAAATATTTCATAATAAATAAAAAAAAAAGTAGATCTATTGGCATTTTATATTTCTAGCCTCTATTTTTATGTTTGCAGGTCACAAGTGGGAAAAGTTGAAAGCATACTTATTTAATTGTTTCTTTGGTCATTTCTCATTCATGGGGACAGAAATAGATGTAGAACTTTTCTGATTTCCCTATAGGATGTAAAGGATTTATTTTCCAAATGCACATTCTTCATTTATAAGAGATACACTTATTAGTTAAATAGTATTGTTACAATTTATCTTACAAAATGAAGAGGAAGAGAAGATGTGTGCACGATTATGGACCTGATATATCTGGGGAAATTAAGATACGAAGAGTCATGAGCTCTCGGGAAATAGAGATAATCAGTCTTTGCTGGAACCGGTTATATATGACTAAATAATAATTTGACATTCTATATATCCTCTGAGGACAGCTGTTCTGCCAATAAGAAATATTACTTTTCATTAAGCCATAAAACAAGCATATGGAGAAGCAGGATATACAGTGGTTTTGAAATCCGCAATAATTATATTATAGGAAATGTTTATAATGTTTTCTGAGACTTGGTTAAATAATCCCAAATGAACTTTGTAAATGTGAACTAGATACATGTAAACGTTTATAAGAGATTGTAACTTATATTTTTCTTCCATGTTTTTTTTTTTTTTTATATACGTGTCTTTAAAAAAGTTAAGCAGTTCTGTGATTTCCAGAACCAATCTGGTTATCACAGTCACTAATAAGACTGTTATCTAAAAATGTGTAAGCAGATTCATACATTTGAAAAATGTGTCTTTATTATGCATCATATTCATCTTGCATAAACTAGCTTTTGATGTCACAGCTGTTATATCATGACTTGGGGGGGCAGGACAGGTACACTGTATTCCAACACTGAAGTGAGATTTGTAAAGTGGCTCTAAGTGGATAATGCAATTTGCAATTCTTTAAAGGTGTTTGATCTTTCCATTTGCAGATGCATTGCCTGATCCTACTCTAAGATGCCTTTAATACATTGTTGTACTTTATATCTAAATCTTGACTCAGCTTAACAAATTCCAGAGTACATCAAAAAAGTGATTACAGGAGTAAGCAATGCTCCAAAGGCACCTCCACTTTGATGAACTTTGTAAACAAGTAATCATTCATCACTAATGTGATCCTTACCCATTCCCAAAATGTCACAATCATCCTTGTTATAGCAAGGTAAACTGTCCATACATTCATATCACAACAAAGAGTGCATATCCTTCCAATAAAAATGCAATAGTCCGGTATTCACCAGTAGAAACGTTAGAGGTTGATTTACTAAAACTGGAGGGCCAGATTCACAAAAGAGATACGACGGCGTATCTCCTGATATGCCATTGTATCTCTGTTTTAGGGTCTTCCTAACTATGCGACTGATTCATAGAATCAGTTACGCATAGTTAGCCCTAAGATCCGACAGGTGTAATTGAATTACACTGTCGGATCTTAGGATGCAATACCTCGGCCGCCGCTGGGGGGAGTTTACGTCGTAAACCAGCGTTGGGTATGCAAATTAGTAGTTACAGTGATCCATGACGTTTTTTTGCGTTCGTTACGTCGCTGCTAGTCTAGTTTCCTGTCGCAAAGTTAGTCGTCGTTTTAGCTGCCCTAACTTTACACAGCCCACGTATGTGCTGTATAAAGTATGGCCGTCGTTCCCGCGTCGAAATTTAAAATGTTTTTGTGCTTGCGTAAGACGTCCAGGAATACGAAAGTACGCTACGCACGTCTGAGTTCGAAAAAATTACGTCACTTCGCGCAAAGCACGCCGGGAATTTCAAAACGGAGCATGCGCAGTAGGTCCGGCGCGGGAGCGCGCCTAATTTAAATGGCACACGCCCCGTTGAATTACGCGGGCTTACGCCGGAGGCGTAAGTTTTCATGCAAGTGCTTGGTGAATCAGGCACTTGCGATGAAAACTTGCGGCGGTGTAACGTATCTACGATACGTTACACCGCCGCAGTTCTATGTGAATCTGGGCCGGAGTGTGCTAAATCTGGTGCAGCTGTGCATGGTAGCCAATCAGCTTCTAACTTCACCTTGTTCAATCAAGCTGTGACAAAACAAAACTGAAAGCTGATTGGTTCCTATGCAGAGCTGCAACAGATTTTGTACTCTCCAGTTTTAGTAAATAAGCCCCATAGTGTCCTCTACTTTACTGTAACTTTTAATATAGGGAATACAACCAATTTAGTATTTTATTTAAAAATTCTAATGGCATATTGAATGATTCAAAAGAAGCAGACTCTGCAGTCACAAAGGGCATGCCACACCATTCTCCACAGCATCAGGTGAGGTACTGCCCCAATACAGTATAAAGAGATTGTTCCACAGTGCCATTCATCCAAGTGTGCATATAAAATAAAGGCTCTCAGTTCCAAAGACTAAGGTCTTGGTTGTATATTACTAGTTCCAGTAGTGGTACTCTAGTCAATGTCTCAGTGACATACCATCTTTTCGAGACCCATAACCCTGACCTGTTTCTCTGGTCTAACCCAGCTGCCTCAGAGGTGTCTGTTGTGACTTTCATTGTGCTTATAATTGGAGGAGTGGTACAAAGACATGGCACATGGCCATCATCCTTCTCTCTGCATCCCCCTCTTTTGCCTTCCAGCCTTACTGATCAGGCATGACCTATGACACACCACCACACATCCAGGGATTGGCACACATCTCCTCAAGGTGTGCTCAAAGGCAGAGGGAGATAAATCAAGACTGATGCAACCACTTTTCACCACTAGGGGTCACTAGATTTAAAGTAGAGTTCCACCCAAAAGTAGAACTTCCACTTATCTCCCCCCCCCCCTCCGGTGCCACATTTGGCACCTTTTAGGGGGAGAAGAGAGAAGGCCGCTGCAAAGTACACCAGCAGCTCGGCCTGCCCTTCTGTCGGGCCAGTGTGAGAGTGCAGCACGCTTTGTGCATGTGCAGTGTCGACATTGCTGGACTCCAGGACAGGTAAGTGTCCTAATGTTAAAAGTCAGCAGCTACAATATGTGTAGCTGCTGACTTTTATTTTTTAAAGGGGCGGGCGGAACTTCTCTTTAAGTTTTATCTATTTATATACAGTTTCACTCTGTAAAGAAATCAATACATGTACTCGCATTTGAGGCAGCCGGGTCAGATTACTGGTCATAATAATGCCAATGTTACCCCCTTTTCTACAAGGGATATTTTGTTATTTTTTACACAACTTATAATCTGCATTTTTTTTATTTTATAGAAATTACTATAAACTTCTAAACAATTATATATTTTCTGAAAGCAGAGGCCCTGTATAATAAAATGGTAGTAATTTCAGTTTCCTACATTGCACAATATTTGCACAACTGTTCAATGCATATTTTTAGAAAATTATTTTGCTAAAATTTATTGTAGTATGAGATAAAATAATGAAAAAAAAAAAATGCCAAAATATAAAAGCCTTAAAACTGCTTGCCCCTTTGAAATGATGGAAAACTATGCAACATTTTTTCATAGACAACAGTTAAAAGCCTTTACAGATTATCAATTTAGATTTAACACTAAATGATAGACCTAGAATTATTGCTCTCTCTTTGACATTTACAGCGATACCTCACATGTGCACCGCAATTGCTGCTTACATACACACATTTTCCCATACATGCGCATTAGTATGCATGTGTATGACTGGGGTGGCAGAGTTACTTTTAAGTTGCTGGCTAAGTAAAACATTATATTATGAAATTGCATAGGAAGAGCCATATGCCACAATGAACAGTATAGATCTTGAGATACAGGCTGTAGAAGTTATATGGAAATCTTGTAATTTTGTTTAAAATTGAAGCTTGGTACGCCATATTCTTATATGTCCTCTAATATGACTAAAAAGGAAGCTCTGGAAGTAGCAAAGATGGTCCAAACCTTAAAGAGATGTCTTGTTTAAAAAATAAGTAAAACAATCTCCCCTGATTGGCTGACTGACTTTGATTGACATCCGTGGGAATTAATGGCACTGCTGCTGTGTCTTAGCCAATCCCAGAGTGTCCCGGACAGCTTAGACATTCGTGGACATTGCTGGAGAGAGATGGGCTCAGGTAAGTAATTAGGGGGTGCTGGGGAGGCTGCTACACACAAAGGGTTGTTTATTTTAATGCATAGAATGCATTAACGGGGTTGTAAAGTTTTGTTTGTTTTTACCATAATGCAAACCTGGCAAAGACTGCCCCCCCAGTCCCCCGTTTTACTTACCTGAGCCTGAATCTGCTGTGCGTGTCCCCATCTCCTCAGAGTCTGGCCGCCAATTGGCTAGATTTGCTAGATTGATAGCAGTGCAGTCATTAGCTTGCACTGCTGTCAATCACATGCAATGACGCACACTGGGGGGCGGGGCCGGCTATGGCCGCCGGCTGTATCACAGGAGCACGCCCGCAAGCTCACCCCCTTCAGAGAGCACTTCCCATGAAGGGGGCTAGCTGATACTGGGGAGGAGTTGAGACAGCTGCCAAGGGACACCAGAAGACCAGGATTGGGGCCATTGTGTGCAAAATAAGCTGCACAGTGGAGGTAAGTATAACCTTTTTTTTTTTTTAAACAGGAACCTTTAGTGTCCCTTTAAGATAAAAAAAACCCTCTGCCTTTACAACTCCTTTAATTGTTCAGTCAAGTTTTACATGTTATTTACATATTATTCCAGAAATACTGTACTGATTGTTTTATTTTAAGGTAATCCCTGTAGACTGCAGCACTAGGGGTGAGAAGTTGGTGGGTGGGAACAGAGCCAAGTACTATGGAATACTCTGGAATGTTACTGGACTGAGCCTGCTAGACTACCTACATACAATTAATATCACTTTTTAAAGGACCAGCCCTATACATGAGTGTGAAATATCCCTTTCGCTTGGAATGAACCTTTATTTAATAAGCTTGCCTATGGTACCTTCTTGTAAATTTTTGTAAAGGCTGTGGTAATTTGCATCAATATAATTTCAAATACAATATAAAAATAGTAGAATTGTTGATGGCTATGTATTCTATCGTTTAATAACGACATTTTTTTTTGTTTTGCTTTACAGACTAATGTATCAAGAGCAAACTGTAATAAGATCATCATGTTGTTTACTGATGGAGGAGAGGATAAAGCCACGGAAACATTTAAACTCTACAATAAGAATAAAACAGTAAGTCTATTCTTTCTGGCATAAACATATGCAATTATGCAATGAAAAAAAATTCAGATTGATGCTACAAAGAACCCAAGACCTTATTTAGATGAGTGTTTGAGGGAGAGCTAGGTCATACAGTCTGAATTGTTCCCTACCGTCCAATAGGGTTCAGATTTTCACTTCTGAATACCCATTTTGTAATGGGACTTTATGCCTCAAATAGTCAACCAGACTGTTATATAGTATAAAAAAATCTTATTTACAAATATATTTATTTGACCATAATTAAAACTATATCCATTATAACTAATAATTTTAAGGCTATTTTTCATAACTTGCACATCCAGAGGTCATAGCATCAACCAGCTTCATTCTAGAACATTACAAGTAGGGTTGATGTGCATGGGTCAACACATTTCACAGGGTCTCCTGCTTCCTCTCCCGCTTTGGACAAAGTTTTCCTGTACATATAAAACAAAACTGAGAAAATATATACTAAAATGAGATTCATGTCGAATAATATAAATCAACCAAAAATAATTACATTACAATTACAATTACATAAACTATACTCCAAGGAATCAAAATGAGAAAATAGAAAAATATTTGTTTAGTATATTTTTTTAAGATTTCTTGGAGGGTAATTTAGGTTTTTGGAATGTACAATGTTATTATTTTTAGTTGATTATATTATTTGACATGCATATATCATTATGGTATATACTTCCTCAGTTTTGTTTTATATGCACATGAAAACAACAAAGGTCAAAAGGTCCTGAGGAAGCAGTAGGACACTGTGAAACATGTTGACAGATGTACATGACCCTACTTGTAATCTTCTAAAATCTTGAATGAAGCTGGTTGATGTTTTGACCTCTGGATGTGCAAGTTATGAAAAAAAAAATGAACTACTTGTTATGAAGGATATCATTTCAATTTTTGTCAGATAAATATATCTGAAATAAACATTTGTTTCATGCTATATAATAGTCTGATCCCATTACAAAATGGTGATTTAACAATATTTAAATAAAGGCATGATGCCTTTTGTGATGGGATATTATTGATAACACTCCACTCCCATGCATATTTCTATATTTTCACTTCTGAACTGTAATTTTCCAGGGTTGGCTCTCTTTAGTTGCTATGAGCCAACACAGGTTGGCTGAAACATCTCTTCCTGCAGACACTGATAATTAGATTATGATAAGGCTCATTCATCTCCAACTGATCAACAGAGGTAAGAAAAAAATCACACAGAAGCTATTTTACATCAAAATAATGATCACACTTGGGTTTTATTGACGGCATCTAAACAAAGCTACCTATAGCAGGTTTTTCTAAGATCCAGTCTCAAATACAGCTGTGATAAAAAAAAAAGAACTAAAATAAACTGAAAACAATTATAAAAGCAGACCCTGTTTTGAGTAATTGAATACTGGAAATACTAATGCATGGAATGTGAGAACTACTTTACTATTACAAACATGAGTTTTGGTGGAATGTGAGGGTCTAATTTATGTGAGATTCTGTAGTTTTGCAAGCAGAGTTGCAAAATATACTATTTATTGGAACTATTAAACCTAGGCACAATTTTTAGTATCTTGCATAAAAGACTTAACTCTGCACAGTTTTTAGAGGGTCTATCTTTATAAATGTCCTGTAGTGTGCTCACCACCTAGGTTAAGCTTGTCGATGGCTTTCTTAATGGCAATGGCCCTATTAATGTTCACTTAGCAGGTATACCAACAAAAAGGGGGTGGTTGACATTAAAGCAAAACTCTTAGCCTTCCTGTCAGGAATGCTGGTAGATCAGACTGTGTGACCGCACAGAGGAACCAAACAAGGTGAGTAGTGAAATAAAGGTGTTTATTTACAAATGTGTGAACCACCAGTGCACAATAAATCGACAAACAGTATGTACAAATAAAGGGGAATACCGTATTCATAAACGAGCCAAGCCAAGGTCATACACATGGGAGGTCAGTAGATGGGTAAGGATAGGGACAGGAATCAGGACACAGGGAGGACAAGTCCAGGCAGGGATCAAGGATCAGGTCCAGAAATCAGGGTCAAATACAAGCTCAGGTCCAGGAGGTATGACGATACCAGGGCGAGGAGTGATTACACACGCCGGGTATTTATAGAGGCGTGCTGATTGCATTCAGGTCACACCTGAACGCAGGAAGGGCTGTGTGCTCCACACTGCTAAGAACGCCCCGCTGGTGGACGCCAGTACTGCAGCCCAAGGATAACATAGCAGTAACACCAGCAGGGGGAACCTTCCCTGACAGTACCCCCCCCCAAAGGAGCGGCCTCCGGACGCTCCAATTAGATGTTGCTGGGGAAAGTCCGTGGTGTCAAGCTGGGCAGCAGATAAAGTCACATCAGGTTGGGCCGGATGAAAGTCCATGACTTTTAACAGGGCAAAGTGCAGCTCAAGCTGGGCAGCGGGTACAGAAATCTTAAGTTGGGCAAAAAGTACATCAAGCTGGGATGCAGATAGGGGCAAATCAAGCTGGGCAGCAGACTCCGGGTCGTCGAGCTGGGCAGCAGGCTCCGGGTCGTCGAGCTGGGCAGCAGGCTCCGGGTCGTCGAGCTGGGCAGCAGGCTCCGGGTCGTCGAGCTGGGCAGCAGGCTCCGGGTCGTCGAGCTGGGCAGCAGGCTCTGGGACGTCGAGCTGGGCAGCAGGCTCCGGGACGTCGAGCTGGGCAGCAGGCTCCGGGACGTCGAGCTGGGCAGCAGGCTCCGGGACGTCGAGCTGGGCAGCAGGCTCCGGGTCGTCGAGCTGGGCAGCAGGCTCCGGGTCGTCGAGCTGGGCAGCAGGCTCCGGGTCGTCGAGCTGGACAGCAAAATCCGGGTCGTCGAGCTGGGCAGCAAGCTCCGGGTCGTCGAGCTGGGCAGCAGGCTCCGGGACGTCGAGCTGGGCAGCAGGCTCCGGGACGTCGAGCTGGGCAGCAGGCTCCGGGACGTCGAGCTGGGCAGCAAACTCTGGGTCGTCGAGCTGGGCAGCGGGCAGGGACACCTCAGACTGGGCAGCGGATGGCACTGAAACAGGCAGGGCAGATGGCGCTAAAACAGGCAGGGCAGATGGCACTGAAACAGCAACTTCAGGCTGGCAAACTGGCACAGCAACTTCAGGCTGGCAAACTGGCACAGCAACTTCAGGCTGGCAAACTGGCACAGCAACTTCAGGCTGGCAAACTGGCACAGCAACTTCAGGCTGGCAAACTGGCACAGCAACTTCAGGCTGGCAAACTGGCACAGCAACTTTAGGCTGGCAAACTGGCACAGCAACTTCAGGCTGGCAAACTGGCACAGCAACTTCAGGCTGGCAAACTGGCACAGCAACTTCAGGCTGGCAAACTGGCACAGCAACTTCAGGTTGGCAAACTGGCACAGGAACTTCAGGCTGGCATACAGGATCAGGCTGGCAAACTGGCCGCATAGCAGGTAGAGGTTTGGCAGAATCAGGTTCAGCTGGCATGCAAGCAGACTGGAGCAGGTTGGTTGGTGTGGAGACAGGTTGGGTTACTGGCAGGATCATCTTGGTTGGGAAAAACTTTCGTTTTTTCTTGGGCTTAGCCACAGAAGCTCTGTAGGTAAGGGGTGCAGCGGACTGGAAAGGAGGATTGGGATATGGCAGAGTAGAGGGAACAGTAGCTGGGGGAAGTTTTTGTGGGTTAGTAGGCGGCTGAGAAGAGACAGGTGGGTTGTATGCAGGATAGGTACAGGGAGCAGAGACTGGATATTGGTATCTGGTGGGAAGCAGTGTATACTGAGCTTCAACTGGGGTTGCCATTGGTGATGGACAGATGGATCTTTGGGAAGGTGAGTGGTTAATGGCAGGGCTGGAAACAGGTGGATTTGCTGGAATCAGGAGATCTGACCAGGCCTGCAGCACAGGCTGAACAAAAGCAGATTCACACACACCTTGTCTAATCAGAGACTGCACTGAACTAATGCACTCAGACAACTTCTGCTGGGAACAAGAGGAATAATGTTCATCAAAAGAAACTGGATCATCCTCTAATAACCATATCAAGGATTCAACTTGGTCATGACTGAAGGGGGGAGAGAAATCGTCACTGCCATCAGGAATAAATGACAGGGCTGGCTTTACACACAAACGGATTAATGCCTGAACATCATCATAAGACATATAACCCTGATCCACCATGGAATGGGCTGATCGGATGGCTTCCATCAGCTGGTCACTTGTCCATCCCTCAAAAACCTGGCGACAATATTCCTCATCCTCCTCTGCCAGCAGAGAATAGTAAATGATTTCATTGAAATCCATCTTTAGAGCCACACACTACACCAGTATGGTTCCTCAAAGCAATCACGTCTGATCAAGGGATGGCCCTGGTATACTGTCAGGAATGCTGGTAGATCAGACTGTGTGACCGCACAGAGGAACCAAACAAGGTGAGTAGTGAAATAAAGGTGTTTATTTACAAATGTGTGAACCACCAGTGCACAATAAATCGACAAACAGTATGTACAAATAAAGGGGAATACCGTATTCATAAACGAGCCAAGCCAAGGTCATACACATGGGAGGTCAGTAGATGGGTAAGGATAGGGACAGGAATCAGGACACAGGGAGGACAAGTCCAGGCAGGGATCAAGGATCAGGTCCAGAAATCAGGGTCAAATACAAGCTCAGGTCCAGGAGGTATGACGATACCAGGGCGAGGAGTGATTACACACGCCGGGTATTTATAGAGGCGTGCTGATTGCATTCAGGTCACACCTGAACGCAGGAAGGGCTGTGTGCTCCACACTGCTAAGAACGCCCCGCTGGTGGACGCCAGTACTGCAGCCCAAGGATAACATAGCAGTAACACCAGCAGGGGGAACCTTCCCTGACACTTCCCCTGTTATGCAAAATAGCATTTCCTTGTGTGATTTTCAATGTATAATATACTAAACAATTACATACAGATGGTATAACTTGTAAAGTTTCAATATCTGACAAGTTATTGTAGTTAAAGAGTAACTAAAAAAAATAAATAAAAATGTGCACCTTTTGTTGCTGTAAAGAAGTAGCTCTTGGCTTCACCAGACTCATTGCATGCTCATTCTAAATGGGAGTGACTGGTTCATTCTTAATCCGTTGATGTACCTTCTAATAAGGAAAGCTCACCATTTGGTCATACCTGTAGGGGTTTGGAAGTGTTTGCTCTTTAAGGATGCAGCAGTTTTTTTCCCCCTAACTGGCTTATTGTAAGATGTTCAGAACATTAAAATATAACTGTTTTCATTCATGTCTCTCACTGAAACAATGAACTCAACATATTAAAAATGATAAAATTGTGTGTTAGCCACGTTTACACAAGTGACCTAAAGTGCGCCTTTACTTACAGTGCAGATAGAATACTGTATCTGAAGCACTCTGCTGTTCACTCTTATAACTCAATTTAAATAAATCCAGCAGCTACAGTTCATAAAGTACATAAAACATGTAACAGCAAATCAAAAAATAAAATCTTCAGTCCTTTTACCACCGTGCCCCCTATATATGAAACAATAAAGTGCAATGTTCTGTTCTTGGACCTCTCCTATTCCCAACTCCGCCTCCCTGGATCAGCGCTTAGCCTCCTGTGGTTTTCATTATCATTTTTATGCTGATGACACCCAAATCTATCTCTCTACTCCTCTGCTCACAACATTAGTCTCCTCACACATCACTAATTTACTAACAGACATATCAGTCTGGAATAAAAAATAAAGAAAAAGTTGCGCTAAACATAAAAATGAAAGGAGTAGAAATATAGCTGCCAGCACCAACAATGGACAATGTTGTATGCAAAAATGGAAAGAAAAAAGTGCAGCGCTAAGTACTATCTGGAGTGAAGCCAAATTTGTAGTGTAAGTATTCAAATCAAGTGCTCCATGTATGGAGCAAATGTGAGAATGCACTAAACCAAATTAGTGTAGATATCAATTAATGTGCAAAAAAAAAAAAAAAAGTGAAAATCAGGGTAAGTGTGATGCCACAAGGTACCACTAGGGTGCTTCACAATCAAGTGAGAATGGATGTGTATCACAAATGAATACCACAGATAGATATGTCCAAATACTTAAAAAGGTGTATGGCCATATGGCAGTGCTAATGGATGTCACAAATAGCAATGTACATAAACCAGTCCAAAGAAATCAAAGTGAAAACTCTGATGGCAAAGTCCAAGTGTAGAAATAAGCAGAGTCACGTTAAGGAAAACTGAATTGTAAAAACGTATGGAGTAAGTACCATATGTATGTACCCGACATGTGTTTGAGAGGACTTACTCCAAACGTTTTTACAATTCAGTTTTCCTTAACGTGACTCTGCTTATTTCTACACTTGGACTTGATTTGAGCACTTGATTTGAATACTTACACTACATATTTGGCTTCACTCCAGATAGTACTTAGTGCTGCACTTTTTTCTTTCCATATCAGTCTGGAAGTCATAACATTTCCTCAAACTCAGTCTATACAAAACTGAGCTCATCATATTTCCTACCACACATGCCCCTTCCCCTGACTTTTTTTTATCAAGATCAGTGGCACAACCATCAACCTTTTCCCACATGCAGGGTGCTAGGTGTAATTCTGGACTCTGAACTCTCCTTTTAGCCCCCCATCTAATCACTTTCCAAAGCTTGTCGCCTTAGCCTCTGCATAATCTCCAAAATATGCCCCTTCCTAACCAATGACACCACAAAGCTCTGAATTTACTGGTTATCTCTCAACTTGACTACTGCAACTCCATCCTCACTGGCTTACCTTTACATAGACTATTCCCCATTCAGTCCATCATGGATGCTGCTGCCAGACTATACCACCTTACCAACCATTCAGTGTCTGCTACTCCTCTCTGCCAGTCCCATTGGCTGCCACCCACCCAACAAATTAATTTCAAAATACTAACATTAACTTACAAAGCCATCCACTTACTTGGCCCCCAGCTGCCTCGTTAAGCCAGTCTCAAATTACTAACCAAATCATTCTCTTTGTTCCTTCCAATACCTTCTGCTCTCTAGTTCTCCTCCCATGCTTGCCTGCAGGACTTATCCCAAGCCTTTCCTCATCCTATGAAATTCCCTACCCCAATCTGTCTGACTATCTCCTGCTTTGTCCACTTTTAAGCGATTCCTGAAAACGTTTCTCTTCAGAGAAGCCTACCCTGCCTCCACCTAACTGTACTTTTATTTTCTCCTTCAGCTCATACCTTTTGTATCACTTGACCCTCCCTCCTAGATTGCAAGCTCTAACAAGCAGGGCCCTCTGATTCCTCTTGCTTTAGGTTCTTCTTAATTTTACATGCATATAGGATAGTCTAGTGAATTCAGGGTGTTTGTAGAGTAATTAAAGGGTTGTAAACCCTCATGTTTTTTCCTATGCATTAAGGTGACAAAACTTTTGACACTGACCAGCCCCCCCTGTTTTACTCACCTCATCATGATTAAGCACTAAGCTATAGTGTGAAACATGTCAGCTTGTATCTTGTTTGCTCTGGCATGTATCCTGTGATCCTGTTTTTACAATAAAAAGCAATATTTTTGGAGTGCGGCTGTCCAGACATTGCCCTTCATTTTGCATTACTACATGCATTGCCAGCACCGTGGCTTCAGGTCCGGTGAGGAGGTTCATCATTTGCATCTTCTACCTTGAGCGGTGACTTCCTTTCTTTATCTGCTCCATCTGACTTTTCTCACCTGAGCCCATTGGTTCCCACAGCGGAGACGTGATGTACCTCTCTGCCCGTTGTCTCGGCACTTGATTGGATAGATTGATAGCAACACAACCATTGGCTCCCATTGCTGTCAATCAAATCCAATCCTGGGGTGAGGGCGACATTCTGTGTCTACGGACGCAAAAGTCAGAAACAGGAGCGTGCCTGCACATAAATCCCCAGGGAGAGCGCTTCTCCTAGGGGGTTTACCGATGCGGGGAGGAGCTGATGGCGCCGCCAGGGGACCCCAGAATAGGTGGATTGGGGGCCACTCTGTGCAAAGCAAACTACACAGTGGAGGTAAGTATGACAAAAAAATGTTGTTTAAAACCCCTTTAAGCTTTGTATTTTGTTTGTGATATAATTCCTAACACTGTTTATGGTAGAAGGAAATCTAAATATCAGACATATATACCAAGTGTATATTTGCCTGAAGCCACAGCTTCATTGGTTATTTTCTCTAGAAAATATCCACTTACGAAGAATAATGCAAAAGGTTGTACGAAATAGGCAGCAGACAGAACCATTATATACTAATGCATCACATCAACTCCTAGAACAGTTGCAATGTATTACTGAACATAGTTACAGAAAACTACAACAAATGGCTTTTCTGAAAACATCACCGTATTCATCCCTGCTGGGTGAGTGAAGATGAACACAGTGGGGACTACATGACCATATGCTCAAGAAATGATTCAGAATTACTAAATTAATTGTGATTCTATTTTAGATACCATCCTACATAACTTTTCTATCCAGATGTCTCAAAGCAATACACTTCTCAACTGACTAAGAGCCTTAGGTTTATGTGTAATGTGGTGTGATTTAATTAACAGTATATTATTATTATAAAGGATTTATATAGCACAAACAGTTTGTGCATCGCATTAGGGCAAACAGTACAGTTACAATACAATTCAATACAGGAGGAATCGTATATAGGCTAATCAAAATATTTTGTTGTCTGCAATACATAAACCCAGTATGTGACCAAGTTAAATAAGTAAGTGTATGTAAACGAAAAGTGTGTTCACCTTTTGAAGGCTTTAGAGACACTAGCACATTCTGTAAAAAAATAAAGTGTGGCTAGGAAGCCACTCTGATGCCACGTACACACGATCATTTTTCGGCTTGTAAAAAACGAAATTTTCAGCCTCTAGAAAAAACTAAATTTTTTCCAACTTCATCATTAAAACGATGTTGCCGTCACACGATCGATAAAAAAAAATGCTCTAGCAAAGCGTGGTGACGTACAACACGTACGACTGCACTATAAAGGGGAAGTTCCATGCAGACGGCGCCACCCTTTGGGCTGCTTTAGCTGATTTTGTGTAAGTAAAAGACGATTTGCGCTTTTCTGTCTGTTACGAACGGTAGTTTTACCAGAACGAGCGCTCCCATCTCATAACTTGCTTCTGAGCATGCACAGGTTTTTAACGTCGTTTAAGCCCCCACACGATCATTTTTTACAACCCGAAAAAGGACATTGTTTAAAACGTTGTTAAAAAATGCAGCATGTTCTAAAAAAAATTGTTTCGCTTTTCAGAACCCGAAAAATGATGTGAAGCCCACACACGATCATTATAAATGACATTTTTTAAAACGTTGCTTTTTACATGCCGAAAAATGATCGTGTGTACGCGGCATCAGTCACTCAGGGTGGGATCTTCCTGAATACAAGATTTTTTTGTTTCTTGTTTTTTTACTTATAATGTGACCAATGTGCTGAAACTGCAATCCATGCATTTGGCTTGTGGTTGTTACGCACCCTCCATACGGCTGTATTTTACAATTTAGGTGAGCAGCTGGGGGACAGTAGTTCATTGGCCCAGCAATTTATGTTTTTCTACCCCCCCCCACACACACACACACACACCCCTGCCACTTACATGAAAAAAGGTTTAAAGGCTTTAAAGATTTCCTTTTCTCCCCTCCCCATCACCCTCGATAACTAACTAGTACCTCCTCAAAGGGCTTCTTCCTACTGCTCCAGTAAAACTGTAATGTTGGGCTGCCCACATCTGCACACTCATAACACATATCTTTGAATAGGCTGTATCTATACTAGAGGAGCATGTCTATTCGAGTCAGTGGGACTGGCATAGGGAGGTAGACTAAGGCCGGGTACTCACGACCAAACATGTACGATGAAAGCGGTCCGTCGGACCGTTTTCACCGTACATGCCTGCCAGAGGGCTTCTGTACGATGGTTGTACACACCATCGTACAGAAGTCCGCGCGTAAACAATACGCGGGGCGTGTCCGCGTCGTCGCCGCGACGATGACGCGGAGACGTGGGCGGGCCTGCCATTTAAAGGCTTCCACGCATGCGTCAAAGTCATTCGACGCATGCGAGGGACGGCGGGCGCCTGGACATGTACGGCAGGTCTGTACTGACGACCGTACATGTCCGAGCGGGCAGGATTCCAGCGGACGGTTTTAAAACACGTCCACGAATATTTGCCCGCTGGGAAAAGGCCCGGCGGGCAAATGTTTGCTGGAATTCGGCCCGCTCGCGCCTACACACGACCAAACATGTATGCTGAAACTGGTCCGCGGACCAGTTTCAGCATACATGTTTGGTCGTGTGTACGGGGCCTAAGGAGGGGATCTGGAAGGACCTTTTTTTTAGAAACACAAACCAAATATAGTTTTTCCTTGTTGCTGTAAGGTTTATAAAATATATTTTTTAATATACAGAATTACCTGTTTTTTAACTAAATGATACCTCGGGATTCTACTAGTAAGGTCTATCTAAAGGTATCTTTTAGGGTGACAACACTTTTACTTTTAGCATTGTCAACCATTTCCTTCACATTCCAGAGCTGGCCTACAGGCAGCTGTGTCAATGAACTGTTGTTTTCCGTAGTTACTGCTGTAAAACTGTGAGGCCTCATACACACGCATGGTTTTCTCAGCAAAAAAGCTGCTGGGAGAGCTTTTTGCAGAGAAAACCGTATGTATGGTTTCTCGTCAGGAAAACTGCCGGGAATCTCAACGAGAAAAATAGAGAACCTGCTCTCTATTTTTCTCGTCAGGATTCTCGGCAGTGTTTTTCTGCTGAGAAACCCGAGCGTGTGTATGCTTTACTGACCCCGGTAAGCCTACGCATGCTCGATGAGACTTTGACGCATGCGCGGTAGCTTACAAGGCATAGTGTAGGGTGTAACAAGATGGCGGCAACAGCATCAAATGTGATGAGCGCATGCTCGTCGTAGTCGATGACATCACCGCGTTCTTGCCATTCAATAGAACGGCGGTTCTTTTGAATGGTGTGTGTGTACACTCGGCGAGCAAGAAAGCTTGCCAGGAATCTCATCAGGAAAGCCAATGTTTTTTTCCTGACGAGATTCCCGGCCGTGTGTACAGGGTTTGATTTTTAGCAACAGCTGGAGAACACACAGCCACACAAAGTCCATAAAATAATTTATAGAATGAGATCCCATATTATTTACAGTGTTCTAAAAATAAAATATTCTTTCTTGAGAGTTTAGTTTTACGTTAACTAGGTTGAAAAAAAGACATATGTCCATGAAATTTTGCCTCTTGTGAATTCCTTTTTTCCAAATGAACACAAACCAAAACCCTCGGGCAACTGTGGTCAGTTCTGCCTTGCATGGGGATGCAAAGAGCTGACTACACAATATCATTTGTTTCCCCAGATTAAACTGTTTCCATGTTATGCTTCACTAGTTATAAATATGAGGCATATTAGTTATAAGAAAAGCTTCAAGCGTCCTTTTTATATATATATATTGTTGATTTTTATTTACTAGATCCTAGAGTGGAAATAAAGATAAAAAATGGCAATTCTTACTTTTGAACCACAGTGTGTGTACATGTTGATTGACCTCTAAGGCCCCGTACACACGATAGAATCCATCCGCAGATAAATCCCAGCAAATGGGTTTCTGCGGATAGATCCTATGGTGTGTACACGCCAGCGGATCTGTTTCCGCGGAGAAATCTCCTCTGGGATGGATTCCAGCAGATCGGATATTTGCTGTGATGCACAACAAATCCATCTGCTGGAATCCATTCCAATGGATGGATCCGCTCGTCTGTACAGACTTACCGGATCCATTCGTCCAAAGGGATTCCCCGCACGCGTCGTAATGATTTGACGCATGCGTGGAATTCCTTATATGACAGCGTCGCGCCCGTCGCCGCGTCATAATCGCGGCGACGGCGCGACACGTCATCGGCAGAGGATTTCCGCGCGGATTTCAATGCGATGGTGTGTACACTCCATCGCATCGAAATCTGCGGAAATCTTTGAGAGGATTTATCCGTGGAAACGGTCCGCTGGACCGTATCTGCGGATAAATCCTCTCGTGTGTATGGGGCCTAAGGCTCGGTTCACACTTCTGCAATGCGAGAACCTGTGCAAATCCAGTACGGGTTCCTGCATCACATACAAATTGCAGGCAGTTCATGCTACCCTACACTACACTACACTTCCATACTGGGCCGCGGACCGTTTTCATCGGACAGGTCCGCTCGTCTGTACGGGGCCTCACAGGCCACATTCTAGTACTCACACTGCTTGTATTTAAAAAATACTTTTAATGATGAATTAATAAGTATAGAGTTAAATTAATTTGTGTCTTTTATATTTGTCTGGATTTCAGCTTTTACCAACCTGCCTGCAAATCCTTTATTATTGTGCAAGCCTTTCTTAGGCTGGATTCACACCTATGCATTTTTAGTGCTTTTTGCATTTTGCAGATTTGACCTACAGAACGTGTTCCATAGGAAATCATGTTAAATTGACTGTGTAATGCAAATCTGCAAAATGCAAAAAGCACTAAAACTGCATAGGTGTGAATCCAGCCTTACTATGTGGTGGCCCAAAATTGTAGTCCATAATTTATATGTGGCTTAGGCCTGGTTCACACCTATGCAGGTTGCAGTTAATCCCCACGCCCCAAAAAAATGCGTACCAGACCCTTACGCAGCCCAGAAGGTCAGGAAAGGAGGTGGGAATGAGCAAGCCCCCTTTCTGGACCATACCAGGCCACATGCCCTTAACATTGGGGGGTAAGTGCTTTGGAGCAGGGGGCCCTTCACCCCCTACCCAAAGCACCTTGTCCCCATGTTGATGGGGACAAGGGCCTCTTCTGACAACCCTAGGTGGGCGGGGGCTTATTGAAATCTGGAAGCCCCCTTTAACAAGGGGGCCCCCTTATCCCGGCCCCTCCCCCTATGTGAATGAATATGGGGTACATTGTACTGTATCATACCATGGGCAGTGATGTCAAAAGGGGGCAGGGCATCTGAATGATGTCACCAGGTGGTTACACCCCATGGCTATATAAGCAATGGCACATGGTGGACCTCGCATTACAGTGGGAGCAAGCATCTGGAGAAGATTGGAGGAAGAACAGAGGGAGAAGACAGCAGAGAGAGGAGAATCAGCAGAGGGAGAAGACATCGGAGAGAGGCGAACCGGCAGGCAGCATAAGAAGACTTCAGTGGAGGGAGAAGAACCGAACCAGAGGAAGTCATCAGCGGAGTGAGAAGAATCAAACCGGAGGAGGTCATCACCAGATGGAGAAGTAAGAAAGAAATCGTAAGGAGAAGAGATGCTGGAGCTGCTTTATTAAATTACTTTGTCAAAAACTTGTGTACTTTTTTTTATTTTTGACACTTTTTTTAGGTGAATGGCTAGGGATACAATGTGCCACATATTCATTCACATATGGTGAGGGGGCCGTGATCTGGGGGGCCCCTATGTCAAAGTGGACTTCCAGATTCTGATAAGCCCCTGCTCGCAGACCCCGACAACCACAGCCGAGGGTTGTCGGGAAGAGGTCCTTGTCCCCATCAACAATGGGACAAGGTGCTTTGGGGTGGGGGGCAGCGTTGAGGGTGTGTGGTCTGGTATGGTCCAGGATAGGGGGCGCTCGCTAGTCCCCACCCCCTTTCCTGACCTGCCGGGCTGCATGCTTAGATAAGGGTCTGGTATGGGTTCCTTTTTTTTGGCGTTGGGGGTTCCCCTTAAAATCCATACCAGACTCTCTTGGAGGGGGAACTCTATGCTGTTTTGTTTTTTGAATTTGGCGTGGGGTTCCCCTGCAAGATCCTCAGAACACATGTCACATGCCAAAGTCGGATCAGTTAAGACGATGATCTGACTTTGATCTGGCTTCAGTGATATTCAAAGTTGGACCAAAGTAGTGCAGGAACCTTTTTCAAGGTCGGACCGACTTGTGCCAGACCAGTTAAGATGGCTCTCATAGGGAACTATTGATTTATACATGTCATGCGACATGTGCTCCCAATGTCGGAGCGTTTGTCCTACCGGTGTGAACCCAGCCTGACATGGGTTGGGACAAACAGTTACACTGCAAGGGGTACTTGAGCAATTGGAGGAAAAAATGTTAAAAAAAAATGTGAATAAAAGATCCTCAAAAGCATATCTTCCAGTGTTATAATCCGTCTCATCCGCTGTTACTTTCACTTGTGCGAAGATCTTGGTCTGCATGTTAATTTTAAAAACAATATGAATAAAAATGTGAAATAGAAAAACAATTCCTATGTTGAAAACTATATTTACATGTATTATCAGACAACAATCATTGTCAAGCTATTTGCTCTTTAAGGTAAATGATTTGTACATTTCAAAATATGTAAAAATACTGTATAACAATATTATAGTTTTCCTGCTTTAAAAAATATCATTCTTGTTATAAATTTAACAGAAATGATCTGTAAAATATTTAAAAAATGAATGTCCCTTGTATATATTTTGTTTCCTTTTTCATTATAATATTTTTGATTGATTCAAATTTGAGCATGTTACAATATTTGACACAGGGTGGCAGTAGTGGGTCATGTGAATAACTGCTTCAAGCTATACAGTATCTGTTGACAGCATGCACACATGTTGGTTGTGTTCAATGTGCAGTGTCTTTAAAATGCCTCCAGCACAGAAAGAAAAATAACATGCAAAATATATATTGAAGTAGCTTTCATTCCCTAGAAGCAGCTTTAGGATTTATTGTGATTTTGAATTGCAATGCTGTTAAATTGTTGCCAAATAGTTAGACAGTAGTTAGATATACTTTTTATTACTGTGTGAAATAAATGGAACAGTATATTGTACTTAACAAATGTGAAGATACTGCAGTCTTGGACATTGTGCAAGATGGAGGTTTTAAGATGATAGTTCTGTAATCTTTTCACTGCTGGACTGGGTATAATAATAGCCCTACTATATGAAATCATGCAAAGCAATAATGTTTGTATAAGTTTTTCAAGTTACAATATTAGAAGCTAAGTGAAGTTTATGTATGCACTACAGTGCAACCTTATGTTTTTATTAAAGCTGTATTAACCACTTCATTACTGGGCACTTAAACCCCCTTCGTGCCCAGACCAATTTTCAGCTTTCAGTGCTGACGCATTTTGAATGACAATTGCATACAACCTTGTACCCAAATTATATTTTTATCATTTTTTTCCCACAAATAGAGCTTTCTTTTGGTGGCATTTGATCATCTATGCCATTTTTATTTTTTGCGCTATAAACAAAAAAAGACAGAACATTTTGAAAAAAAAAACACAATATTTTTTACTTTTTGTTATAACAATATCCCATTTAAAAAAAAAAAAAAAAAATCTCTCGGTTTAGACTGATAGGTATTCTATTACATATTTTTGTTAAAAATAGGAGCTAGATTTATGATTTTTATTTTTATTTATTTTTTTACTAGTAATGGCGGTGATCTGCGATTGTCAGGCCTGCGATATCGCGGCGGACGTATCGGACACTTTTGACACAATTTTGGGACCATTCACGTTTATACAGCAATCAGTGCTATAAAAATGCACTAATTACTGTATAAATGTGACTGGCAGTGAAGGGGTTAACACTAGGGGGTGAGGAAGGGGTTAAATGTGTATCCTGGGTGTGTTCTAACTGTGTGGGGGGAGGGGACTGACTGGGGGAGGTGACCGATGCTGTGTCCCTATGTACAAGGGACACAGATCGGTCTCCTCTCTCCCTGACAGGACGTGGAGCTCTGTGTTTACACACAGAGCTCCACATCCCTGCTGTCACAGCCGATTGCGGGTGCCTGGCGGACATCGCGGCCACCAGGCACGCGCATCGGCTGCCCAGCGATGCGCCGGGCACAGTTCAGGGACGTCCACCCAGCACTTGAGAGCCGCGCTGTGGACGTCTTTTGTCTATAGCGCGGATCTCGAATGGTTAAACACAAAATCAAAAATGTAATATTGCTGCTTATCCATTATTAGGTGTGGGGGCTCCATTTTTTTATCTCCCCCCCCTGTTTTTACCTGGTGATCTGACCAGTAACACAACTCCTGTATTAGAGTGTCCCCACTCTGGATGAAGGAGCACAGAGGCACCTTTAGACAGCAGAATTGTCACTCTGGGGGAAGCTGATGTAAATTGAATAGGATTTATTGTTTTCTATGCATAGACTGATTGGATGTCACCCATGTCAAAGAGGCTTATGTATTTATCTGTTCATCTATCCACACCGAACAACTGACCGATTGAAGAGGGGGGGGGGCAAAGAAAATTACCACGGACGCCACTGGTGGACAATGAGATAACAAAAGAACAGGAGTCCCTTAATGGGTGATAGAACATCTATACTTACCACTGTCATCGAAGGACACAACCTAAAGTGATTGTAAAGTCGTGTTTTAAAAACAAAACAAAAACAAACATGTCATACCGCAGTTTGCTATGGTGGCACCCAAGTCGAGCTGCAGCTCTGTCTGTCCATTTAGGAACGGAGCTGCTGTTCTCCCCCCTCTCCTGATTGGAGAGTCCCGAGGAAAATATTAGGGGTACTGAGGGGGCCTGCTACACACAGAAGTTTTTTTATCTAAATGCATAAAATGCATTTAGATAAAAAAACTTCTGCCTTTACAATGACTTTAATCGACCTTATTCTGAAAAAGTTAATGAACTGAAGTTAGACTCCAATTTATGAACAATAGTATGTATAAAGAACTCTGAGGCATAGTACACACGAGAGGATTTATCCGCGGATACGGTCCAATGGACCATTTCCGCGGATAAATCCTCTCGAGGATTTCCACGGATTTGGATTCAATGGAGTGTACTCACCATCGGATCGAAATCCGCGCCGAAATTCCCTCGCGATGACGTGTCGCGCCGTCGCCACGATGATGACGCGGCGACGTGCGCGACGCTGTCATATAAGGAATTCCACGCATGCGTCCAATCATTACGACGCATGCGGGGGATCCATTCGGACGGATTGATCCGGTGAGTCTGTACAGACCAGCGGATCAATCCGTTGGGATGGATTCAAGCGGATAGATTTGAAAGCATCTCTTCAAATTTTTATCCGCTTGAAATCCATCCCAGGGGATAAAAATCTGCGGAAACAGATCCGCTGGATTGTACACACCAGTGGATCTATCCGCTGGAGCCGGTCCGCGGATCAATTCCAGCGGATGGATCCTCTCGTGTGTACGGGGCCTCAGAATCTTTCATAAAATCTATTTGGCTTTTGTGAACATATTAGCTAAATGTTACCTGTTGTGCTTCATAATTGCACAGCAGGAACACATAGAGGTTTACTAAAACTGGGGTGTGCAGACTCACGTGCAGCTATTTTTTCTACACTCACTTGCCACTTTATTAGGTATACCTTTCTAGTACCGGTCGGTCCCCCTAATGCCCTCAA
Organism: Rana temporaria; assembly: GCF_905171775.1. NCBI lineage: Eukaryota > Metazoa > Chordata > Amphibia > Anura > Ranidae > Rana > Rana temporaria. Next base: position 134,146,799 of record NC_053491.1, read on the forward strand.
AACTGCCTTCATGCCGTTCTTCATGGCATAGATTCAACAAGGTATTGAAACCATTCCTCAGAGATTTTCATTAAAGTAGTTGCTGTATATTCCGAGATACTCAGAGATTTTGGTCCATATTGACATGATAGCATCACACAGTTGCTGCAGATTTGTCAGCTGCACATCTGTAATGCAAATTCCAAGTTCCACTGCATCCCAAAAGGTGTTCTATTATATTGAGATCTGGTGACTGTGAAGGCCATTTGAGTACAGTGAACTCATTGTCATGTTCAAAAAAACTATTTGAGATGATTTGAGCTTTGTGACATGGTGCATTATCCTGCTGGAAGGAGCCATCAGAAGATGATGACGTGGTAACCCACGAAACAATTGTCGGAGGCTAGTCTGACATTCCTGCACAGCAGCTGATCCCGCGCTGACACTCTGCAATACAAACGCGCCCTTCACATACAGTGACCCACGAGAGGCAGTCTGGGTCCTGACAAAGACGCATGCAGTCCTAGTGCCGGGCAGGCACCCTCCAAGTAAGGGGCCAATCAGCTTTTTATATTTGTCATATTTTAATAAAAGGTAATGCACTATAGCTCTCTCCTGTTTAATTTTTGGATGGATTCCTGGATACCATTGGTTGAAAGATCGATAGCAGTCTTAAAGGTGGTGAACAGTGTGCAGGCACTTAAACCTGCTCAGCTCATTAGACCCATTTTTCACGAAAGGGGTCCGCTGCATCTGGTAAGCCTATCTCTTGGCAAGATCACTTCGGGTGAAGCCGTATTAGATGGTGGTGACTGCAGTAGCACTCAAGACCTTTTGCATGTTTTGATGGTCTTTTGGATTGAACTCACCTGTGGAAAGAATCACTTATGGACTGTGTTTTTTTTGTTTCTTTCTGTTATATTGCGTTTTTGAGAGTGAGAGTGAGAGTGGGAAAGAGGCCAGTGGGTGGGGTGTATATGTCTCTTTTCAGTATATCATTAGCAGTAACAAAAAATTCATATTGCATTGAAAACTGCTTTTTGTGCTACCCCATACATCTTTGACTTCATCACTTGCCAAGATCATGACAGAAGAGAGTCGGGTTGAAAGACCCCTGGGTGCACACATCCTGATTTTACATTTAGGTATAGGCAGGGCTGAAATTACCATGCCTGTAGGCGTAAGAGTTAAATTGGTATCTTTTCCATATACAGTCACTGACCACCTTTTTTGTTCCCCATCATCAGAACAAAAATAATTGTCTCAAACAAGAGTAATTATAAAGTCACAATATGATTTGTTGGATGAAGATTATTAAAATAGGAACTTGTGGCTACCGCGCGGCTGTATGGACGTGTGACCGCGCTGCTCCGTCCAAGGGAACCTAGCACTTAGCTACAGCGGCGGATATTCCGCCCATCACTTGCCCCATTCTCGCCGGAGGGTTCGGAGACACGGGTGGCATGACCCGTAAGAGAAAAGAGGGGTCCCAGCCCCGGAAATTGGAAGAATTCTATCCTCCCAAAAGCCGCGGCCTAAAACAAGATGGCGCCGGCGCCGGCCTGGAGGACGCATCCCCTACCTCACCCTGCAGCTCCCGATCAACGGCCTCGAGCCCAGTGATGCATCCAGGCGCCACACAGCACTCTCCGGGCGGATCGTCCCCGGCCGACAGGAGCCCTGCCAAATCTAGGCCTCGCCTGGAGGCGAACATCAGTCAGGTGAGCGGGGGGGCTGAGGCCCTGGAGGACACGAGGGAGCTAATTGACCCCTTCACTGCCTTCCCCACCTCAGGGAAGGCAGTGTCTGACACTACGTTAAAAGACATGCTTGTCTCCCTCAGAAGCTCCATGCATGCGGACATGCTGCAGTGCATGAGGAACTTTAAAGCAGATGTAGGTGAGCTGGGGGAGAGAATCACCCACGTAGAAGAAAAAATGGGAGAATTTGCATCCTCCCACAACTCACTGATTGATGCCCATTCTGAACATGATACTGAAATAGCCTGGCTGAGGGCAAAGGTCGCTGACCTCGAGGACAGGTCAAGGCGTAATAATGTTAAGCTAAGGGGGGTCCCTGAAACAGTGCTCCCCGCCCAGCTACAGAAATTTGCCAGAGGCCTGTTGCAGCAGATCCTCCCTGATGTCTCTGAGTCAGAGCTGCAGATTGACAGAATTCACAGACTGCCCAAACCAGGTTTCTTGCCTGAGAATGTACCCCGAGATGTCCTGATGAGGATACATTTTTATCAAGTTAAAGAGCAGCTCATGGTCTCCTTCAGAAAAGTTCAACAACTTCCGGAACAGTTTGCTGGGCTTCAACTGTTCGCAGACTTATCACAATTCACTATGCAGAAGCGACGGTCACTGGTGACGATCACCAAAGCTCTGCGCAATCACAACATCCCCTACAGATGGGGTTTTCCAGTGAAGCTTACTGTCACTCATGATGGGAAAGACACAACCATTGCTAGTCTAGAGGAGGGCCTCTCTTTGCTCCGATCCCTGGATATCCTCCCAGCTCAGACACCCTCAGGTCCCATGCCATCTGCCAAGATTGATCAGCACTACCAATGGCAAACAGTGTCTAGGAAGAAAAGAGGCAAGAAGCGCACTGAGTGATCCTTTCCCCCTACAGAATGTAGTGGCTCAGTAATCACACCAAGGTTCCCACTCCATCCGGAGTATTCAGGTTGTTTCGTTCCTTTGATCCCCCTTGATTATGATTATGGGTAGAAATTCTACCCTCTGGTTCTTGCTTTTTCAAGCTTTTTTAGTGAACTCCGTGTTGTTTTTTTTTTCCTTTGACTCTGACCTTTTTACCTATTTTCCTCCCCTCTGGGCGTCGGACTCTGTTCTACACCGGAAAGATCTGTATACACCCCCTACTCTCCCCACAGCCCTGGGAAGGCTGGATCCACTCGGCACTGAAAGCTGGACGCACCACAAGATGAACTGCTTTCCACGGATGAAACCAAGGTACTGTTTCCAATCTCGTTTACTATCCCCAAATGGCGGTTAAAATTGTGTCCTTTAATGTGAATGGGCTTAACCACCCCGCCAAACGGGCCTCGGTCTGGAGAGAGGCTCTGGCCCTCCAGGCAGACGTCCTCTGCCTTCAGGAGACCCATTTCTCCACTGACAACCCGCCTAGTTTCTCACACAAAAGCTTCCCGCACGTTTTTATGGCCTCTACCCCAGCCAAGAACAAGGGTGTTTTGGTAGCTATAAAGGACTCAGTGGCTTTCAGCTTACAGCAAGTTCTTGCAGATCCTGGGGGGAGATACCTGGTCGTGGTGGGAGAAATTAACAACAAACCCTTCACTATTGCTAATGTGTACGTACCTAACTCCCATCAGCTCCGTTTTCTGAAAAAGACCTATGCTAAGATTGCCTCGGTGAAACGAGGGTCCCTGGTAATATGTGGAGACCACAACCTGACAGTTGATTGTGCCCTGGACTCCTCCTCTACATTGAAAAGACCCCCTCCTCAACTCCAGCAGCTGTTGCACTCAGAAGACGTCTTTGATGTTTGGAGGTGCCATCATCCAACAGAACGTAACTATTCTTTTCATTCAGCCAGGCACAATTCCTACTCTAGAATTGACCTCATACTGGTTGATAAGATGCTTTTGCAGGCAGTGTCCTCCTCCGCCATCCACAATATAACGTGGTCAGATCACGCTTCTGTCTCTATAACGGTGGCGGAGGGGCACACTCCCAGTCCTGCATATCTTTGGAGGGCAAATTCGAGAGTTTTTCAAGTGCCTACTCATGCTACTACCATTGCTAAATGTTTGTCGGAATTCTTTGCAAATAATGTGGGGTCGGTTTCTGACACAACTACTGTGTGGTGTGCCCATAAGGCAGTGGTTAGAGGAGTGATCCTTCAGATCTGTGCAAGGGAAAAAAGGCAGAGGACACTGAGAATGACTCAGCTCCTAGATGACTTAAAAAACTTAGAAGCTCAAAATAAATCCTGTGCTAATGCGGCACTAGGGAAAACCCTATCGCAGCGTCGGGCAGAGCTCAGGTCCCTTCTTATTGAGCAATATGATAAACATTTCCAACGGCTGAAATTGAACCATTACTCGTCGGGCAATCGTGCGTGAAAATTTTTAGCCCAAAGGCTCCGAGCAGCCCGAACCAAAGCTAAGATCCCTTTCCTGATCCATCCGACCAACAAGCACAAAATTATCAATCCTAAAGACATAGCGAACTCCTTCGCCGATTACTATTCGTCCCTGTATAACCTCAGGGATGACCCTGACACTCCACAACCCTCTGATGACAAGATCCAGGAATTCCTAGCTAGTGTTAACCTTCCGTCCCTCTCTCAATCACAACTAGACTCTCTTAATGCTCCTATCTCGGAGCCTGAAATTAGAAAGATTATTAGCTCTCTCCCTCTAGGCAAATCCCCGGGACCCGACGGTCTTCCGAACGATTATTACAGAACGTTCCAAGACGAGCTGGTCCCAGCTCTACATACCTTATATGCCAAAGCGGTGTCCTCCGCCTCCTTCCCTCCTGAGATGCTCAAGGCGTATGTGGTTACTATCCCAAAACCTGGTAAAGACCCCACCACTCCTTCCAACTTCAGGCCGATCTCGCTGTTAAACTCCGATGTAAAATTATATGCAAAGATATTGGCTCATAGAATTTTATCTGTCCTTCCCTTTCTTGTTAAGTCTGACCAGTCTGGCTTCACTCCAGGGAGGCAGGCGTCAGATGCTACAAGGAGGGTGTTGGGGGTTATGCAACATGCTAGATCCTGTCGGACGCCTTCTCTGCTACTCTCTTTGGATGCGGAGAAGGCGTTCGACAGGATACATTGGGGATATATGAAAAACACCCTGGGGAAATTTGGGTTCTCTGGGCCGATACTCTCGGCAGTCCTCGCTCTCTACTCCTCCCCGTGTACCCAGGTGTATACCTCAAACCTACTGTCAGACACCTTTTCAATATCAAATGGCACCCGCCAGGGGTGTCCTCTGTCCCCCTCAATTTTCAATCTGCTGATGGAGCCATTGGCGGAGAGGATCAGGTCCCACCCAGGTATTGAGGGCTTTCGGATACGGCATAGGTCCCATGTTATCAATCTGTTTGCGGATGACATCATCCTCTTTCTGACTTCCCCCCAAGTGTCCCTACGCCATGCTCATGATACCCTACAGGTGTTTAGTGAGATCTCATTCTATAAAGTTAACTTTACCAAATCGGTTATCCTGGGACTGAGTGTTCCCTCCCCCTTACAGTCGAGACTTCAATTGAGTTTCCCCTACTCCTGGGCTAAATCCCATATCTCCTATCTGGGCCTTAAGCTGACCCCAGACCCGAGTGATTTAGCAAGTGCCAACTACCCACCCTTAATTGATAAATTAACTAAAGAAGTTTGCAGACTCGCTAATGTAGAAATGTCCTGGTCTGGAAGACTGGCGGCATTTAAAATGCTACTTCTTCCGCAGATACTCTACGTGTTTAGAACTCTCCCTATCCCTCTACCAGCCACATATCTTAAAGCCCTAAACACACTTCTTTCCAGATTCATTTGGCGCTCCAGACGTCCCAGATGCTCTAAGCCGCTACTGACTAAACATAGGAGGGCCGGAGGTATGGGACTGGTGGACATTAGGGACTATTATAGAGCGTCTATTCTGATGCAACTTGCGACTTGGGTGACCCCCCAGGCTGATTCAGTTTGGGGGTCCATCGAACGGGCCCTGGGTCCAGCCACCGGCCTTGATCTTCTTCTCCTGGCAGATGTCTGGAGACCATTTGGTCTACGGGACCTCCCGATTACACTCCGGGCCTCATTGATGGCCTGAAGGGCTCTGAGGGAGGTTCAATTTCCCACTTCTGAGTTAATAGAGGTCCCCATCCCGTTGGAAACACTGTCTCTAGTCATCCCGAACCTCTCCCTATCCAGCTGGAGGGCAAGGGGGATTGGAATTGTTCAGGACTTGTTCCTGGGGGATGCCCTTCTCACCTTCAAATCCTTAGAAGACAAGTTCAACCTGGGCTCCCCAGACCATTATGCCTATCTTCGCATCTCCCACTTCCTGAACTCATTAGGACCGTATCGTATATTCATGGCTAGGGAGGTGTGGAGTTTTTATCACACTTCCCCAACACCCCGTAAGGGTATTTCATTCTTCTACAACCTCTTCCAAAGCAAGTTGCGCTTTGTTAAATCTCAACCCTTCAGGAAGTGGGAGTCCGACCTAGGAATAACAATCACGGAAGCTCAGTGGACTAAAGCGTTCAGCTCAATCTATTCCTCCTCTAGATGTATCAACCACTGGGAGATATCCAAGAAAATAGCACTTAGGTGGTACGTCACCCCTTATAGAATCTCCAAATTTGGAAACCAAAGTTCACCGTTATGCTGGAGGAATTGTGGCGGAATAGGTAATCTATTCCATATGTTATGGTCCTGCAAGCATTTGACTAGTTTTTGGCACTCTATCTTCCAATATATATCTAGGATCACCGGTATTCTAACTCGGCCCAGTCCTAGCTTGGCGATTCTACATGTGGGGATAGAAATCTTCCCTGCGGATTGCAGAGCGGTGGTGACCCATATCCTCCTAGCAGCTAGATCATTGCTCGCACAACAGTGGAAGGCTGACAGGGCCCCAAACGCGTCAGAGGTTCTCCTTATGACACAGACGCAATACACTTTTGAGTCTCTTTTGGCCAGTAGAAGAGGGGTGCGATGTAAATTTGATGCCCTGTGGAAGATATGGACTACCTGGTATATGGTTAAAAACTGATATCTGATTTATTGGTATTTGGTTTACTCCCGTAAAAGCGGACTAAGACTTTCTTCTTCTGATTATTAACCTACTCATCACCATCTCAGCCTTCCCTCCCCTCCCTTCTCTTCCTCTCTCCTCTTCTGTCTCCCCTCTTCTCCTCATGTTTTACTCCTATGGTTTTAGCACCTTCCTTTTTATCGATCTCATCTCACCTCAATAGAGGACCGATAAACTGAAGGGTCTAACAATTTAATTTGAGTTGCTCACATTGGTGTCCTTGGATGCATATAATGGAAATTTGTTATATTGTATAGGAGTATAATGGTTAATTTGGTCGTGGTCCCATTGTGGGGGCCGCTCCCTTGCTGCCGTATTGTGTATGTATGTTTGCTCCCTTGGCACCAAGTGTATGTTTGATGATTTTTTTTTTCAAATAAAAACAATTTAAAAAAAAAAGATTATTAAAATAAGAAAATGCTGTGTAAAAAATATATTATTTTAGTAAAGGAGTGTTCATTTGATGGTTTTGTGCCAAAAGGTTTCTGTGTCCTTGTGTTTTTTCAAGAAGTGTTACATACTCTTATATCACAATTTGAATTTATTAGCCAGATTCAGAGACGTTTACACCGGCGTATCAGTAGATACGCCGCCGTAACTCTGAATCTAAGCCGTCGTACATTTAAGTGTATTCTCAAATTGAGATACACTTAAATGTAGCTAAGATATGACAGCCTGCGCCGTCGTATCTTAGCTGTCTAGTTCCGCCGGCCGCTAGGGGCGTGAACGCTGATTTACACCTAGAATGCGTAAATCAGCGAGATACGCCTATTCACGAACGTACGCTTGCCCGTCGCAGTAAAGATACGCCATTTATGTAAGGCGTTTTCCGGCGTAAAGTTAGTCGAACAAAAATCTGGCCTAGCCAATGTTAAGTATGGACGTCGTTTTGAAATGTTTACGTCGTTTGCGTAAGTCGTCCGTGAATGTGGCTGGACGTAATTTACGTTCACGTCGAAACCAATACGTCCATGCGGCGTACTTTGGAGCAATGCACACTGGCATTTGTCCACGGACGGCGCATGCGCCGTTCGTTAAAAACGTCAACCCAACGTGTCACCAGTCATGAACATAAAACACGCCCCCCCTGTTTCTCATTTAAATTAGGCGCGCTTACGCCGGTCCATTAACGCTACGCCGCCGTAACTTAGGAGGCAAGTGCTTTGTGAATATAGCACTTGCCTCTCTGACTTACGGCGGCGTAGCGTATATGCGATACGCTACACCGCCTCAAAGTTAAGCCAGTCTTTCTGAATCTGGCTATATGTAATTTGAATGATATAATGGGGTTACAAGGGGATATTCCCCAGTGCTTAGTGAATAAGGTGAGGCTCTGCTGACCTCCATCTTCCAAAAAATTTCAAGCAAAAAATGTATTTTTATATTTTCTTCACACATGATTGGGTACCACATTCACTATGCTCTGGGGAATATTCCCTAGCATAGTGCAACTTCCCTTGGAAAGCGAACAGCCCATTTACAATTAGTAAATCAATGACATTATATTAGGGCTGTTACTGATTACAATTTTGGTGTTTGATTAATCGTTTTTTTTTTAATCGATTAATCGACTAATTTCGATTAATTATAACGCACTTACAGATCCAACTACTTTTAGCTGATCTCCTTCCATTGCAACTCTGCATTAGTCAGTGGTAAATGTGGTATACACTATATACAATCACCCGACACTAGTTAGTTTCCACAATCCATGACTTAACTTCACAGTTCACACAAATATGTTTTAAATCACTTTAGCCAGACATTTTAGCTAGATCGCATTTTATTGACAATATACCCTGAAGAACTGAACAGTCTTTCGCATGGAACAGATGTTGCCGATACACAAAGAATTGTCTGCACAAAACTGCTTAGGACAGGAAAGCGATGGTTATTTTTGCCCCCTTCCCCTGATGGAGCCTGATGCATCCTCCTGCTCCACAGATGCAAAGGTACCTCAATACAATGGGTGGAGTTTGCTCGCATCCAGCAGGGTAAGTCTCACTGTCCAGGCTGTCCGGTGACATCAAGAATTTTGATCGATCAAAATAATTTTGATCGATCAAAATAATTTTGATCGATCAAAATAATTTTGATCGATTAAAAGAATTTTGATCGATCAAAAAAATTAAAGATTTATCGAGGAATTAATCTTTAATTTCCCCAGTCCTACATTATATGCATTACACATTCAGGGACTACCATTTTGAACTTTCTGCCCTCTGCTTTTTAGTTTAAATAAAAAATCCTTAAGCCAAACCCTAACCCCCTTGTCCTCACCTCCTACATCCATCAATTTGTTGATAGATGTAGGGGTTACTTTTTTTAGAAGTGGCTACTGTGATATAGTCTAGGCCTTCTGCTATCAGATCATGTAGCCACCCCTCCTTACGATATTATTATGCCACAGAATTGAGTCTTAAGGACCTGTGAAGCCTGAAAAAGGACACCTAATTGGCAGTAGCCATATCATAAGGAAACAGTGTGGAGAACCACAAAAAAGATTATACAAGAAAGAAGGCCCTGGTATGTTATATTACCATGGATTTGGATCAGCAATTGGGGATTTTACTTACCGTATATACTCGAGTATACACCGAGTTTTTCATCAAATTTTTTTGTGCTGAAAATGCCCCCCTCGGCTTATACTCGAGTCACCTTTTTGCGCCTGATCTCCCGGACTTTGGGGACCCAGTACCGGCTGCCCGTAACTTGGCACACATGTAGCCCCATTTTCCTCTATAAGTGTGCAAAGTGTGTTGTCTGGGGGGCCTACGGCTGGGGAGCACCGATTTTTCAAAGCTGGGCACCCTTTCCATAGACTCCCATGTTAAACGTCAGTCTAGTCATGGACATAGTTAGGCATGGGCACAGTGAGGCATGGACACAGTGAGGCATGCACATGGACACAGTGAGGCAAAGTGAGGCACAATGAGGCATGCAGATGGACACCCTAGGCTTATACTCAAGTGAATACGTTTTCCCAGTGTTTTGTGGTAAAATTAGGTGCCTCTGCTTATATTTGGGTCGGCTTATACTCGAGTATATACGGCACATTTTTTTGACTCTTATTGTGGGAATATCTAAAGGAAGGGGTTTGGGATGGGGAGGTGCTTATCTTTTGTTGGCACACAGATTATGTGTATATCAAAAGGGCTAGTAGAGACACCAGTAAAATAAGGAACAGGACGGAAGCCAATGCAATATACACTGTACAGCATATACAAATAAATAAATAGTAGAAGTTTTTGCAGATCTTTTTTTCACCCTGTTTTTGGAAGTCTATGACAATATCCATCAGCATAACAAATGAACTTACTTACACTTTGTATACTTTTGTTTTATTTTTTTATAAATCTCATTTATTAATTTTCTGAATTTTTTCCATACAAAAATAAAATCATACATATACATTACATTCATATTTCAATTACATTCCAATTACATCCAATTACTTTTGTTTTAAATAATTTTAGCTTCAAATGTGTCAAAATACCTGTAGAAAAATAAAGATTTGCTGGATAGTTTTTCAGAAGCATGTTACACATTAATCAGCATTTGATGTATGGAAGCGTACAAAAAAGCAACCAGATGCTAAAGAATTCTGTGAAGTCCAAATCTATTAAATTAAGTCTCCTAACACCTGCTGGTGTGAGTCCTGGAAAAGAACGGAAATTATACAGGATAATATCATGCAGGCAAGTGGATACAAGGCAGTTAGGCTATCTATCATACACAGACTTCAGAAAACCTCTTGAGTAAGAGCATGGAGATTTACTCCAACACAGATTTGTAAGCTCTCTTTTATTTTCCTACTTTTTGGTTTCCTATAATAATGTAACTATAAATTTACCTGGTACAGCTCCAAAAAGATTAAGAAACACAAATTGTGTGAGCTACAAAAAGAAAACCTTTGTTACTTTTTTTTTTTTTTTTTTTAGCTTTAGAGTAAAGCTTTATATGTCAGAGTGTGGAATAAGTTGCTACTACTGTAGTTGCATAATGGATAGATGTTAGTGTGTTTGGAAGATTTTTAAAAGTGTATTTTCCAGCCCTCATTGAAAATGTTTAAAGTGGTTGTATACCCCCAATGCAGAAGTTGTATCTATAGGTAAGCCTATAATAAGGCTTACCTATAGGTACTGTAAATATCTCCTAACCGTGCGCAGTTTAGGAGATATTTACCTTGTAGTGCGCCGATGATGTCATTGGCACATGCACTGTGAAGAAACAGCCCTCCGCACCATTTCTTCACTAGCAAGTGCTGTGACTGCGGCCAGTCACAGAGCTGGAGTCCAGGGCCCCGGAAGGGATAGGGGCAAAGATGGATGCGGCCACCAACGAGGACAGCACAGGCTTCGGTTGCAGGTAAGTGGCACATAATGGGCTAGTATGTGATGCTTACTTATTATACTTTTACTTTGCAGGGGGGGAGAGGAAATAAAACCCATCAGGGTTTACTTCCCCTGTAAGACCAGATGTCATTTTATTTTACAACATGTAATAGGTTCTTGAATGGCTTTATAAAACACTTTACCCCAAAACAACAAGGTAAAAGTATTTACAGTATTTTCAGTTGCAGTAGTAAATTAGACTGCTACTTTAGGAATAGAACAGCAACAGCTCTAAACCATGTTGAAACATGTCTCTTGAGCTTCCAATGTATTAATTTTGACTTCTATTTACGCTGAATATAATCCCAGGACACTGTTTTCTCTTTACTAAAGGAGTCGAAAGTGTCATATTAGGGGCCAGGAGAGCTGCATCAGTCCTTTGCAGGTTTCAGCTTTCTCACAATGAAAACTTGTATAGGAAGGTTTACCTGGTGGCAAGGATAAACGTAACCAATGTCCCTGCCTTACCCTTCAGTTATAGTTCCCTTTTCTCTCTCTGGAGGGCCACTTTATAGCAAACCTGCTGTTTGCCCAAAATGCACATGGTCATCTTTTGTTTACTTCCTCACTGTTCTGTGCAAACACGGGGTTCAAGGATAAGCGCGCTGTGTACTCTCAGAGTCAAATGTTCTCTCAAATTATGCCATCAGGGTTACCAGTAAATTTTATATCCACAATGACGTTTGTAAATTTTTATCTGGATGACACTGTCAGCAAATTCATGTTTTGCCTCAACAATCGGAAGACTAATATTTCCTGTAATCTACATCTTGTTATTTATGCCAGAATTCCAGTGAAGTTAAATTTTGTGTGACTAAAACATGTGACAGTTCTGTAACTTTGCAGATGTTCAGACACCAGTATCTTTTGGTAAATCCTAAAATAGCTTAGCACTTCTTCTGTAAAATAAACATGCCATGAGTTTTGATAAGGGGATTGAGCCTGGAAAATTAGACTTGTTTGTAGTATTTTTTATATTTAATATTAACATTACATTTTTACTATTATTGTAATATTTTTTGTTTTGCATTGTGTAAATTACTTGAATGTGCTACAATTTATAAACCGTATACTGTATGTATATATAGATATAGATATATCTATAGATATACATATATCTATAGATATATAGATCTATCTATCTATAGATAGATCTATATTATCGATAGATAGATAGATAGATCTATATATTGTTTTTTTTTTTTTACATTCATTGGGCTAGATTCAGGTAGGGGCGCGCATAGTTGCGGCGGCGCAGCGTATCGTATTTACGCTACAACGCCGCAACTTACAGGAGCAAGTGCAGTATTCACAAAGCACTTGCTCCGTAAGTTGCGGTGGCGTAGCATAAATGGGGCCGGCGTAAGCGCGCATAATTCAAATGTGGAAGGGGGCGTGTTTTATGTAAATCTATGATGACCTGACGTGATTGACATTTTGTGCATGCGCCGTCCGTGTACATATCCCAGTGTGCATTGCTCCCAAGTACGCCGCAACAACGTATATACCTACCCATGTGATACCTACAGTACCCACGTGGGTAGGTATCACATGGGTAGGTACAGAGCATGATGGGACTGTGAGGCCTATATAGGTCCGATGCAAGGCGCGCATCCGTCATTTCAGCGAGAAGGACCGGCGTGTCAACATCGGGAGAAGAAGAGAAGTGAAGAACATGACGTCACAGCACGGAAGAAGAACTCACAGCACGGAAGGAGAAGAAGACGTACAGCACGGAAGAAGGCACCGGACAGCGAGACGAAGAACCGGAGTGCGCCGAGTCAACAGCGGAGAGCGGCGAACACAGAAGGAGACCCCCGGAGAGTTGAGAAGACCCCCCGGATAGCGGAGAAGACCCGTCGGGATAGCGGAAGAAGAAGAGCCCCGCCGAAGACGCCGGAGGAAACCCGCCGGGGGGTGGGGGCTTTTTTAAAAGCCACCCCCCCCCGGCGGTGGAAGAGAACCAGACAGCGGCCCCCACCCACCCGAAGACGTCAAAGAAGAAGCCTCCCCTGGTAAAAGAGCTAATAAAGAAGACAGGGGAGGCCTCCGGAGCAGACTAATAAAATATTTTAATACCCTGTGTGGTTTATTTGTGTTTTTACCACTTTTCTTGCAGGTGAATGGGTAGGGGTACGATGTACCCCATACTCATTCACTTAGGGTGGGGGGCCGGTATCTGGGGGCCCCCTTATTAAAGGGGGCTCCCAGATTCCGATAAGCCTCCCGCCCGCATACCCCGACAACCAACGGCCAGGGTTGTCGGGAAGGGGCCCTGTCCTCATCAACATGGGGACAGGGTGCTCTGAGGTGGGGGGGCCGCAGTGCGCCCCCCTGCCCCAGAGCACCCAACCCCCCCATGTTGAGGGCATGCAGCCTGGTACGGCTCAGGAGGGGGGGGGGCGCTCGCTCGTCCCCACTCCCTTCCTGGCTGGCCGGGTAGCGTGCTTTGGATGCGGGTCTGGTATGGATTGTAGGGGGACCCCCTACGCCGTTTTTTTCGGCGTAGGGGGGCTCTCCTTACAACCCATAACAGACCTAAGGGCCCGGTATGCTCCTGAGGGGGGAACCCATGCCGGATTTTTATTTAAAATCCGGCGGGGACTTCCCCCTCAGGATTCATAACAAACGCCGCACACGTGTATAATTGGCGGGAATCCAAGTCGGATCTCCCGTCGCTTCTATGACGGCTCTGTCTCCATCGCGGCAAGCCATCTCGGCGCTGGCTCCCCGCGATGGGGCTCGTAGGTGCTCAATCTCGCCGAGAAAGAGAGCGAGATTGACACAAAATCGGGTTCACCTACTGTAGGTGTCTTCAGGTTTTTATTTGAGAAACATAAAACCCATAGCTGGGAAGATACCCCAGCATAGCAGAAGGAATCGACACTAGTATAGAAGAGAAGAGGAGGAAGAATAAAACAAGATTTATTTTAATTATTTAATCCTAAAAAATGTTATGCTTAGTGTAACTTAAATCAGGTTTCCTGAAACTTTCTAAACAAAGGGCTAGTTTACCATCCACCAAACTGTTTGTTGGCTGGGCCATGGTCAGTAGGAATAAAACAAAAATGCTCAGCATCAAAGCTCAATGTCTAAGGCCCCGTACACACCATAGAATCTATCCGCAGATAAATCCCATCAAATGGGTTTCAGCGGATAGATTCTATGGTGTGTACACTCCTGCGGATATTTATCCTCGGATAAATCTCCCCTGGGATGGATTTTCAGCAGATGAATATTTGCTGACATGCTCAACAAATCCATCTGCTGAAGTCCATCCCAAAGGATGGATCCGCTCGTCTGTACAGACTCACCGGATCCATCCGTCCAAAGGGATTCCCCGCACGCGTCGTAATGATTTGACGCATGCGTGGAATTCCTTATATGACAGCGTCGCGCCCGTCGCCGCGTCATAATCGCGGCGACGGCGCGACACGTCATCGCCAGAGGATTTCGGCGCGGATTTCAATGCGATGGTGTGTACACGCCATCGCATAGAAATCTTCTGAAATCCTCGAGAGGATTTATCCGCGGATACGGTCCGCTGGACCGTATCCGCGGATAAATCCTCTTGTGTGTATGGGGCCAAAGAGTGCTGATTGGAATGTTCTGGCGGGGGATTCCCCCTGTCAGAACACAAAAGCACAGCGAGGGAGATTGCAGTACTAACAATGGATTGTTAGTACAGTGGCTCCGACCTGAGCTGTGAGTGGTGTGTACTAGGCTCTGGGCTTTAGAATGTATTTTTGCCATCTGTGTCCCTGTTAAATGGATACCCATCTCTTCCTAGAGCACGTAGACACATTTTTCTATTGTTCTATCTGCCAGCGCTGTGTACTTACAGAATACTGTAGTGATGTAGCAGCTGGCAGGTGAATTCAGAGTGCAATGGGGCTAGGCTTACTCCTGGCAGTGTGTTGGATGCTGAAGTTTCTTCAGCTACAGTGGCTCTTGAGACAGGCATTAGGCAGGTAAGATCTAAAGATCTTTTCTATAACAAGGATATGTTTTTCAATTGCAACAGAGTCCCTTTACATTTACAATTGTGTTAAAATATATTTTTAAACCTATTTTGTAGTTCTATTCCTAGTTGTATTTTTATTTTGTAGTTGTATTTGAAATGAAGAGATGGTGCCTGCCGAATAATTATATAAGGTATAAGGAGAACCCTTTGTTTGGATTTCTTGACAGTTTATGCATAGTTTACACAACAGGTAGTGAGAGGAAATCTCTACAAAGAAAGGGGACAGACAAGGGTCCAGTAAAGCAGAGGTTCACCCAAATAACATCTATATCAGACCAACTTCTTTATACGTCTAACATGTACAGTCCGCATTTTTTTTTTCCGCTGTACATACCGTATAATCTATATTTGCAATCTGGCTTCCGGGTACTTCTCCCCGCGGGAGTAGGCGTTTCTATGCCGAGGAGGATTGTTCTCTGGGAAGTCGCCCAGATGATTGACGTCCTTTCAGAAAAAGCGTAAAAAAATAAAAAATGCGGACTGTACATGTTAGAAGTATAAAGAAGTTGGTCTGATATAGATGTTATTTGGGTGAACCTCCGCTTTAACTTGACAAAGCTATTAAAATGTCTCTTATAAAATAGCCTCAATGTCTTGTTCCTAGCTCTATAATTCTTCCAACCCTTGCCGCCATATACTGCATTTTTGTAAAGCCTTTTTGCTAGCCACTGGAGACATCTAAAATATTTCAAGCCAGTACAATTTACCAGGCTTATTAAGTAATGTTATTAAATTATTTCAAACTATCAGGTTTTATGTTGTGCCGATGTACATATAGCTTGTTTTTTCCTAAAAAATATACGGCAAGGCTGGATGACTCTCCTGCTGTGGCAAGGTTTTTACCAAGCATGCCAGCAGTCAAAATACCCAAACAGCAACTGTATCTAATTGGATGCAGTCGCTCACAGTTGGATAATTTTCTGACCTGGGCCATTTTTTATTCAATCAAGGGATCTTGAACAGGAGGTGGCTAAAAGGGTCAGGAAATGTTCCCCACGTATGTGCTCTTTAAACTGTGTGCCAGAATAGGTTGAATAGTTAAGCTTGATGGCAGTGTCTTGAAGTGGTGGCATTTGAATGTTCATTAGTAAGTTGGCGGTTACTTAGTGTAGTAAGTGTAATAAGTATACATGGTAATTTGAACCATAGTGAAGTGCAAATTGTTTGTGTGGCACCACATCCAAGAAAAAGGTACAGACGCCTCTAAAGTTTTGTATGATCTCCTGAAGAAGCCAATGATTGGTGAAATGCATAGAGATCAAGATTTCTATTTCCTGCAAACCAGCTGGCCACATTCATATTAATTGCAATTATTTTATTTTTCATGTTAATTACAATTACCGTACATACTCGAGTATAAGCCGACCCGAATATAAGCCGAGGCACCTAATTTTACCATAAAAAAATGGGAAAACGTATTGACTTGAGTATAAGCCTAGGGTGTCCATCTGCATGCCTCACTGTGCCTCACTTTGCCTCACTGTGCCCATGCCTCACTGTGTCCCTGACTAGACGTTTAACATGGGAGTCTATGGAAGGGGTGCCCGGCTTTCAAAAATCGGTGCTCCCCGGTTGTAGGCCTTCTGGACATCAAACGTTTCATACTTGTAGAGGAAGAGTGGGGCTACATGTGTGCCAAGTTTTGGGTCTTACGGCTGGCCAGTACCGGATCCCCAACGCCCGGGAGATCAGGCGCAAAAAGGTGACTCGAGTATAAGCCGAGGGGGGCATTTTCAGCACAAAAAAATGTGCTGAAAAACTCAGCTTATACTCGAGTATATACGGTACTTCACTTTAATATATAATTGTGATGTATATGGACTGGATCTTGACAGGTTAACCAGGCTTTAGTCCCATTGGGAATCAGAAGTCATACATGTTGTTAACAGTTTTTACACCATTTTATGGATATTGAATACAATTTTGTAATATTTTGTGTACCCACGTCTCTTACCTGGGGTTACAATGTGATCGCTTCTAAAGTTCTTTGATTTGTTATATCAGTAAGTACACGGTAAGATGATGCATTATATGACATAATGTTTAATATATATTATAATTATAATTGCAGGACTTATTCACACCAGTGCAATTTCAGTATCTTTTCCTAATGCATCAGGTGAATTGCATTTGCAGACAAAGCAGGTTAATGGACGTTTTATTAGACACATATGAGAAGCAGATACAAGGCTTACAAAAAAAAAACTGAACAAAGCTGAGGGTTTGCTTAGAATATGTCCTACTTCTTTATAGCTTTATGCTATTTTGCAAGTCTGCACATGCTTTCAAACATGAGCTCTGAAATTCTATTGTCATTGGAGATTAGGCATCTGTTTGAAGCTGGTTAGTAAAGTGATGTACTGAAGTACTAATTTGTCAAGTGCAGTGACATCTGTGGTACTTATAAAAATAGTAATGAAAGCTGTTGCTTTACATTTATTATACATTTTTATTAAAAGTCTAGAACATGATACTTAAATGTTTGTGTAAGATGGCTTCCTCCTTTACATTACAGAGGTCAATGCTTAATGCACTGTATTCATTCTTTCTAAACTTGTCCTGGAATCATCTGCAGTTAGTAAATGTAAATGCATAGTGCTTATGTCTCTGGTATATCTCAAGTTTTGTGTAGGACTGAGCCGGGTCATGTGCAGGGTTGATTCAGATCTGCTAGCATTTTACATTTTTCATTCTGTTCAATTTCCACAAATACTCCTCCAATTAATGATCCATTCAGATGTCGCTAGGGGTGTTCACAGATAATTTTCAGAGAATACATTTTTTTTATGTGACCTTTTACTAGGGAAGGTTAAAGGTAAAAAAAGTATGTCTTTGTCATTGCTAAAGCTATGCAATTCTGCTGCCATTTACTTCAATGCACATTGGTTCAATGTATTTATGATATTTTTAAGCAACCTGTCTTAAAATAATTAATGAGATTCTTTCTGGCTGACTTGATGCTGGATCTCACTGAAAAGAATAATCCAAAACTTCACTAGAACAGAAATAGTGGATAAATCATCCAGTTCTGGTGACAGCTGTCTAATGCCCTGTACACACGATTGGTTCGTCTGATGAAAACGGACCGATGGACCGTTTTCATCGGACGAACCGATCGTGTGTGGGCCCCATCAGTTTTTTCCACATCTGTGAAAAAAAATAGAACCTGTTTTAAATTTTTCGTATGGTTAAAAAACCGATAGAAAAAAACAATCGTCTCTAGGGAAATCCATCGGTCAAAAATCCATGCATGCTCAGAATCAAGTCGACGCATGTTCGGAAGCATTGAACTTCATTGTTCTCTGCACGTGGTTGTGTTTTACGTCACCGCGTTGGACACAATCGGATTTTTAACCAATGGCGTGTAGGCAAGACTGATGAAAGTCAGCTTCATCGGATATCTGATGAAAAAATCCATCGGTCCGTTTTCATCAGACGAACGGATCGTGTGTACAGGGCATTAGAGGAGATTTCCCTCCATCTGTGGGACAGGAAGTTAATAGAAATCTCTCCAATTTTAGGAAGTGATTTTATCTATATCTTACTTTATCAAAAGCGGAAAAAATGCTTTGGCTCCACATACACTTTAATTATTCCTAATGCAATGAAAGGATTTGTCAGCACATAATACTGCATATTTCAGAGTACTGTGACTTTTTTTTTTTATTATTTCATTGTGACCTCAGCAGCTGGCTAAGCTTAGTGCCATTAGGAAATTCTAGTCTTCATCAAGTCTTAACACGGTCTCTTACTGCATTCTAACATGATTCTAATAATCCTAGCTCAAGCCCTGAAAAGAGGGAGACTTTTCCCCAGAAATGCCATAGTTGTATTTGATGCTGTTAACCATTAAACATTTCAAAACAACATTTAAGTGAAATAAACCTTAGTACCAGATACTCTTCAGTACATCTCCAACAATTTGCCATATATTGAATGCTAACTTTGTAACAATCATAGAGGTTGCAGTCGAGGACCAGGATATGATCTGCCTATACTATATATTTATCAATGTTCTGCTTATTTTTTACGGAAAATGTACCTTATCATATATATATATATGTTAGAACCATTTTTCACTTGTATTGGCTTACCACTATCTTTCACATTGTGCTCTCCCCTAATGTAAATGTTTGGTGCTCTTATAGTTAAAATGTACAAAGCACAATATAATTGATTTATGAGCTTACTTAGACTGAAAAATATAGCCTTGTTACACAACCACACCCAATTGACTAAAGGATATTAAATGATTGTTCTCCCAGTCATGTTGATTGTAACACGTTTAGATGACAATTGCATAACCAATAGTATATAAATAGTGAAAAAAAGGAAATGGTAACTGTGCCAACCCTACAGTATATTGTTAGTACTGCTGTGCAAAACTATAATGTTATTAGAACAATAGAGCTATTAAAACAATATTTATGGTGAACCAATCTCTGTGTGCCCATTCACATGTGCCCAAAGAAATAAATCACCCAAAAACAATACAAAAATGCTAAAAAAATATATACGTGAAAAAATATTGAAAATAGGTGCTAACATAAATAAATCATTAGAACGTGCTCTTAGCAGAGTCCCAGTGAACCACTTCAAAGGTATTCAATTAAATCCTTAAGTGTACAAATCCGTGCTGTAAAAAATTAGCTGCTATTCCACCAATTTGTGCTACCACCACCAACTTCTGAAGTGGGCACTCACCAGAGCTAGGATGTATAAGCGCCTTGGTTTATCTTAGGCCCGGTACACACGAGCAAACATGTACGATGAAACCGGTCCGTCGGACCGTTTTCACCGTACATGCCTGCCAGAGGGCTTCTGTACGATGGTTGTACAATACGCGGGGCGTGTCCGCGTCGTCGCCACGCCGATTACACGGCGATGACGCGGCGACGTGGGCGGGCCTGCCATTTAAAGGCTTCCACGCATGCGTCGAAGTCATTCGACGCATGCGAGGGATGGCGGGCGCTCGGACATGTACGGTTGGTCTGTACTGACGACCGTACATGTCCGAGCGGGCAGGATTCCAGCGGACGGTTTTAAAACACGTCCAGGAATATTTGTCTGCTGGGAAAAGGCCCGGCGGGCAAATGTTTGCTGGAATTCGGCCCGCTCGCGCCTACACACGACCGAACATGTATGCTGAAACTGGCCCGCGGACCAGTTTCAGCATACATGTTTGGTCGTGTGTACGGGGCCTTAGGGTTAACCACTCCACACCTAGGAACCAATCTGCCGTTTGTTCAACCAATATGACAATATTCATCTCATGGGTTTCCTTATTTATGTTTTTAAAGCTCTCATGAAAAGCAAAGAACCGATCATTTCGCAATATATTGAGCTCTTTATTATAAAAGTAGAAATAAACAATGGTAACAATGCCCACTCACATTTATTAGTGCCTCCAGACCGGCACTAAGTCTTTCCAGCAGTGCTGTGTAAGGACACTCTGCAGAGTGTCCTTACACAGCACTGCTGGAAAGACTTGGCGTTGGTCTGCAAAGTGTTTTTTCACCTTAATGCCTAGGATGCATTAATGTTAAAAAACACAAACCTTTACAACCCCTTTAATTATGGCAAACATTGCTGCCCAGTTGCCTCTTAAACAAAGAGATCCATGTAAGATTTTACCATGCTGGTGTGTAGGCGGATTAAAATATGTTGATCTTAGTGAATTAGCGGCTGGCCAGGGGAAAGGGTTAAGTGATTTGAGTTCAGTTCCCAGGCTTTTGAGTCCCAGCCAGCCCATCTGTGCTATAAAAAGGGCAAAGGCTAAGGTCCAGGGTCCTTGATTGGTTCTGTTCCTGCTCACGGCTTGTGGTATTGGGACTGCTGCATCTTGCAGTCCGCTGAAGGCACTGAGATTTTCAGAAGACATCCAAGCCTTTGACAATACCAAGATGGACTATCACCTCATGAAGTTATGCCTGGGCAGTCACACAACTGTAGTTAGATGAGGGAGAAGGACATTGTTCATATTGAACTGTTTTTTCTACAACTTGTTCAGTAAAGTTACATTAACTGTTCTGAACCTTGTCTGATGTTATTCAAAAGCTTGCACGTTGGTTTGGGCGTATCTAAAGAACCAGGGTCTGTAGAGCACAAATGAGTATGAAATAAGACCACTACAAAGGGTAACGTGACAAGACAAGGAGAAGGAGTATAGTTGCTAAGAGTAACCAAGCACAAGTTCAAGACACCAAGAAACAAATAGTTAGGTGTGGTACTTGGTAAAGGTGACAGGTCCTCCAGTAGCAAGGGGTTTGATGTTCTGGCTCCCTCCCTATTGGTGAGTATCCAATAGCAACCGGATCCGAACCAGAATTACAGAGACCAGTGGACTGGTCATGAGGTAAAGGAAGGAATGAGTTAATGAGTGCACACATGAAGTCTGTGCTATGTGCACGGTGGGACACAATTTTGTTATGGGAGTGAGGTAACACAGGTACGCTGGACTTGTGAAGTGGGTGCAGGCTTGGAATGTCCCTCCTAATGCAACAGCTACCAAGTTACAGTGTGTAGTGGCATGAGACAAGACACTTCATAGAGGGACTCTGTATGTTATTTTACTGCACACAGTAAAGGCTCATCTCGAAATCGCGAACTGCCTTAATGTTTGATTTTTCACATGACCACAGTCTTCGATCCTGGGCAATAATGAGTACGCTTTGTGCCAAAGGTACGCTTGCGTGCAATTTTTAAATACATTATGCTGTGTGAATGAGGACATTTAACAAAAATAAAGTAGGTCAGACTAAAGTCCGAAACGCATAGGCTGTTTTACAGCTTTTTACATGTATTTAATAAAGAAATACCATTTTGGATGTCATCCTGAGTGCAGACCATCCCCTTCCTTCTAAAGTAAGTATTGTCCCAATTTGACAAAAGTATGTTATGTTCCTAGTTGTTAAATCCATAGATAATGTTAAACTATTCAAAGCATTACCTAAACTGAAGTAGAGTTGTACTTTATTTAATGCCTAACTGATTCTCCACATTTCCCGTAGGTCCGAGTATTTACCTTTTCTGTTGGACAGCATAATTATGATAAGGGACCGATACAGTGGATGGCTTGTGAAAACAAAGGTACAGTAAAAAAAAAAAATGTGTACAGTATATCTAAGGGGTACCATGAGTAGATTATATGCTTTGTAAGATCTGATGAACATTCTATATATTAATCAGATAGTTATCTACCTGCAGAAAGAATCTTTGACTAGAACCCCAAACAATATAGTTTAGATTAGAGTAGCATAGGATGAAACAGTGACATGAATTTTCTTGGATATTTGTTACTAAGTTCATATGCAGTTGCTAGAAGTTTAGCTTTACTCATACTGGAAAAAAAAGATAATAGGGGTCTTTGTGTGCAGAGAGGTTTTGGAATCTGGAAGTAAATCATTATGCTTACCTGTTCTCATTTACATTCAGGAGTAAAGACAAATGGTCTAACCTTTGATCCTCTTCCTTTTGTTCTGAAAATAAAATATTGCCAAGTTGACTCCAATGTAAGCTGTACATGGATTGTACTATAATCTTTGTCTCTTTTGTTTATCTTTAGCTTACCTATAAATGCACTGTAAGGTTTTAGATAAAATAGAATTGTGGTCATATATAATAAACATAAAGTGAAGGTTTGAGAGCAATGGCATACTCTATTTTTTTTCCAGATCTTGCCACCCCAGATTTCATTTTCATATTTAATTGGAACTGTATTTTTCCACAGCCTAATTTTCCCTTTTGCTGAGAGGGTTGGGAACCTATGTGAACTAAAATGTTTATTTCATTTTTAAGATATGACCCTTTTCTAAATTAATATAATAAGCAAAGGCTTAAATAACATATAACGTACTATGTTTTACATTGTCAAGCCTTTTTTGAACAAATTACATAAACAGTCAACATTCTTGATTGAAAAAAGTATCTGATCCTCTATCTATAACAATAAAATCATATTGAGAAATTGCATCAGCTTCTGTGTTCCAAACAATAAGATGCGATTAGGAGGTGATGTTCTTCGCTTTAGAAAATAGGCACAACGTTTAGTTACTGACAGGCCCCCATCTACTAAGGAAAGGTCTGTTTGTTTTTCCTGATGAGATTCTTGGCAAGAATCTCTTTTTGCCCGAGTGTACACACACTCCTCTCAAAAGAACTACAGTTCTTTTGAAAGGCAACAACGCGGTGACGTCATCGTGTACGGCGAGCATGCGCTCGTCACATTCAATGCCGTCACACCATCTTGCTTCACCCTACCTATGCCGTGGAAGCTACCGCGCATGCGTCAAAGTCATTTCGAGCATGCGCAGGTTTTCACGGCGACAGGTAAGTATACAGACGCTCTGGTTTCCCGTCGGGAAACAGGCCGACAAGAATCTCGACGAGAAAATAGAGAGCAGGATCTCAATTTTTCTTGTCAAGATTCTGGGAAGATTTCTAGACGAGAAACCTGAAAGCCTTGTGCACACGCTCGGTTTACTTGGCAAGAAAGCTCTGCCAGCAATTTTCTTGCTGGTTCTTGCAGAGAAAACCGAGTGTGTGTACGAGGCTTTAGAGATAAAGCTGGGCAGTGCTATAAAAGACTTTCAAAAGATCTATGATAGACACATTCTGTAAAAATGGAAGAAATGTGGTTTTGTTGATACTCCCTCTAGTGCAGGGGTGTCAAACTGGCGGCCCTCCAGCTGTTGCAAAACTTCAAGTCCCATGAGACATTTCAAGGCTAACAGTTACAAGCATGACTCTCACAGGCAGAGGCATGATGGGACTTGTAGTTTCGGAACAGCTGGAGGGCCGCCAGTTTGACACCCCTGCTCTAGTGGGTATCTCCCAAGGATACTACTTTCGATGCTGAGGAATATCTATCTTTTGGAAACTGCAATTG
Organism: Rana temporaria; assembly: GCF_905171775.1. Lineage (NCBI taxonomy): Eukaryota > Metazoa > Chordata > Amphibia > Anura > Ranidae > Rana > Rana temporaria. The sequence continues at coordinate 134,170,900 of NC_053491.1, forward strand.
CATAAAAAGTGTTGCACATATTAAGTTTGGGAAATACAGTCTACATGTACCACAACAGCTCTCAGAAAATGTATCTGTAAACAGATAAGACACATGTAGAACTCTTCAGCAGAAACAGAATGCTATGTTTACAGACACCATGCACCAAAAGCACAAATAAAGTGGAGGAGGGGGTATCATGGTTTGAGGCTGCTTTGCTGGCATAATTCTACAGAATATCCAAACAGTAGTCTATCACCTTAAGAGTGATACAACTTGTGTGACCCATAGATACAAAATGATGTTGTTTAAAAAAAACAGTATATCAACACCATAATGATTTTTGGTATACTATGATATGGTTGGACCTGAAGAAAGCTTTCAAAACAAGGAAAACTAACGATTTAATTTAGGATACTAGACCCTGCTAACATTTAAATGAGGCGGATCAGCAGCTACAGAAAATCTTTAATTAAGGTCACCAATGCTAAAGGGTACAACCACTTGCTTACTGGGCACTGCCCAGACCAATTTTCAGCTTTAACCTCCCTGGCGGTATGATTCTTTCAGAAAAAACATGCTGAAAGCGGTACCATTATTTGCAAGGAAATTTGGCGTTTTATATTGTAGGTCTGTAATTTTTAGAAATAACTCACTTAAATCTGACCAAACAAGATTCTAATAGGCATCCCGGGTATGACATTTTTTTAAAAACAAAATTATAAATTATAATATAATAAATAATTATAAATAATTATAACAAATAATAATATAATTATAATAAAAATTATTCAATAATGTAATCAAATTAAAATCACTGAAATTTGCTCAGTTGCAGAATTGTTGCTGTCATTATTTTTTTTTTTTTATGACGAATTTCCCCACAAATCGCTATCGCACAATTCTGCAAGTGATTATAATTTATTATCGCTGTTTTTTAGCTGATCTAAAACTATTTTTGACATAAAGGGACACTTTTGGTTGCTATGGACAATCTACAGTTTGCAGGGAGAAAGAAACGTTTTTATTATATAAAATGACATGCATGACACAGGACAAAACAAAGAGAAGAAATACCGCGCTAAGGCACTAAAAAAATTCCTAACTAAGCTGCAACACAACAGTGTCATACAAACACAATATAAGTAAAGAAAAAAGAAACGTTGCGCTATTAAAATAAATTAAACTAAACAGTCAGTTGATAATGGAAAAAATATGATGAAATTAAAATTAAAAAAGACCCCAAAATTAAAAGGAAATAGAACACATGATTGAAAATATAGTCTCTGTGTCAATGAAGATGGTTAAAAATAAGTTCATCAATATTGAATAAAAGTTCATAGGTTGAAATCATGAGTGGTGGCCGACACCACAAAATAAAAAAGAAAAGGATGGAGGCTTACCGGATGGCAAGCAATAAGAGACTTGCGGCTGCAAACCCCAGCCAGGGCCTTTTGATGATCCTCGCAGAGGGATGAGGAGGGATGGATGCTGAGACTTTCCAAACGCGGATCCACAAGATTGCAGCGTGTCACAAGAAAAACTTAATAGTGAAGTACAACAGGACCAGCACATATAGGATATTTGTGACTCAAGGGACCACCACCACCAAAACACCCTATGGATGGGAGGCTTACCAGAGCATAAAGCAATACAAGCATGCGGCTAAACCCCTAGCCAGGGCCTTTAAGATCCTGAGCGGTGGTGATATATCCTGGAGTCCTCCGGTGTGATGTGGTCAGTAGATACATAGAAAGAATGATATTGCTTTTTTATTTTGTGGTGTCGGCCACCACTCATGATTTCAACCTATGAACTTTTATTCAATATTGATGAACTTATTTTTAACCATCTTCATTGACACAGAGACTATATTTTCAATCATGTGTTCTATTTCCTTTTAATTTTGGGGTCTTTTTTAATTTTAATTTCATCATATTTTTTCCATTATCAACTGACTGTTTAGTTTAATTTATTTTAATAGCGCAACGTTTCTTTTTTCATGACACAGGACAGACCACTAGGGACAGGGGGGGTGTGTTTTTTTTTACATACAGTACTGTAATCTATAAGATTAAAGTATACTGTATGTAAGGTGTTTGTTTACGTTTTTGAATTTGGCGCCGTTCTCCGTCCCCGTGCGTCGTAACGTCGCAGGGAACGGAGATCGGCATCACACGGAGGCACTATGTGAATCGAGCGAGGTCCCGCTCGCTCACACAGCGCGGTGGCATCGCTGGATCCAGGGACAAGGTAAGTAAAAAGTGCCTGTGGATCTAGCGAGGCAAGCCCGAGACTGACTCGGGGTTACCGATCGTAGCAGGAAAATCTAACCCCGAGTCAGTCTCGGGAACACCGCCAGGCAGGTTAAGCGGTGTTGCATTTTGAATAACAATTGTGTGGTCATGCTACACTGTACCCAAATAAAATTGTTATATTTTTTTCCACACAAATAGAGCTTTATTTTGCTGGTATTTCAATCACTGCTTGGGCTTTTATTTTTTGCTAAACAAACAAAAAAAGATGGACAATTTTGAAAAACAAAATAAAAAATTTCATAGGGGGTTATTTATGAAAGGCAAATCCACTTTGCACTACAAGTGCAAACTACAAGTGCAAAGCGCACTTGAAATTGCACTAAAAGTGCAATTGGAAGTGCAGCTGCTGTAGATCCGAGGGGGACATGCAAGGAAAATAAAAAACAGCATTTTAGCTTGCACATGATTGGATGATAAAATCAGCAGAGCTTCCCCTCATTTCAGATCTACCCCTCAGATTTACACGACTACACTTACAAGTGCACTTTCAGTGCAATTTCAAGTGCACTTTGCACTTGTTGTTTGCACTTGTAGTACAAAGTGGATTTTCCTTTTGTAAATAACCCCCTTAGTTTGTTATAAAATTTTGCAAACAGGTAATTTTTCTCCTTCATTAATATGCACTGCGAAGACGGCACTGATGGGCACTGATAGGCTGCACCAGATGGGCACGAATAAGGCAGCACTGATGGGCCATCAGTGCCACCCATCAGTGCGATGGGTGGCACTGATGGGCGGCACTGATTGGCAGCACTGATAGGTAACACTGATAGGCAGCACTGATGAGGCACTGATTGGTGGCATTGATGGCTGGCACTGTGGGCACCTAAAGGTGGCACTGTGGGCACTGGTAGATGGCGCTGGTAGGCGGCACTGTTGTGCACTGGTAGGTGGAACTGGCAGGTGGAACAGTTTACTCGGTGACGGCTCTCTGAGATCAGGACCGATGTCCCTCTGACATCTGCCGGTGATCAGCTTCTTTTTATCCTCACGCTATCAGCGTGATGAGAAAAAATTGCTGATTACTGGCTCTGTTTACATCACATGATCAACTGTCATTGGCTGACAACTGATCATGTGGTAAGGGGTCGGGATCGACCCCCTACTTCGATATGTGATCAGCTGAGTCTCATAGACTCGCTGATCACAGAGCGCACCACGTGCGCCCTGCAGGGGGCGCTCGGGTATCTAGAGCACGGGATGTCATATGACCACCCAAAGGCGATATGTCCCTCGGGTGGAGGCACTGCTATCTTTGAGAGGGAATCAAGAAATGAAGCCTTGTGGCTTCACTTCCTGGTTCCCTACTGCAAATGCACGAGCCACTTTGCACAATTTTACTGGTCCCTGCTGTCTTCCGGGACCTGTGTGTCTCCCAGTAGGGGCCGGACATGGCGTAGATCGCTGCGGATACTGTGGTGATCTATGCCCAGAAGTGGGAGCAAATACCTGTATTACACAGGTATCTGCTCCACCCTCCCCCTGAAAGGTGCCAAATGTGACACCGGAGGGGGGAGGAATCCAAAAAGCGGAAGTTTCATTTTTGGCTGTCACTCTGCTTTTATTCACAAAGCTAACACCCCAGGATGGGAATCCTAATGCTAACCATACACACAGAGGCCCGGATTCACAGACAGCGGTGCACATTTATGCCGCCGTAGCGTATTTCCTGTACGCTACGCCGACGCAGCGCAGAGAAGCAAGCATGGAATTCACAAAGCACTTCCTCCCAAAACTGCGCTGGGTTTCCTAGGCGTAAGCCGGCGTAGGTGGAAGTGGGCGTGAGCCATGCAAATGAGGCGTGACCCCATGCAAATAATGGGCCGAGCACCAGACAGATACGTATAATGAACAGCGCATGCTGTGGAACAACTGCCTAAGATACGCAGGATTACTGCCTATGGCGTGAACGTAACCTACGCCTAGTCATATTCACGTCCAACGTAAACTACGTAAAATACGCTGGCTTGTGTTTCCTGGGGCAGACCTTTGCATGTCTGCTGCTGGGTTAGACCTCCTTTATGGGGCTTAACTTTACGCCGGACGTACAACTTACACGCACCAGTCGTAGCCTGCGTCGGGCGCAAGTACGATCATGAATCGGCGTATCTCCCTCATTTGCATATTTGAATAGAAAATCAATGGGAGCGCCACATGCGTCCAGCGTAAATATGCGCCCACTCTACGCCGGAGTAGGCAAGTTACGTCGGTGGAATGAAGCCTGTTTTTAGGCGTATCTTAGTTTTGTGGGCCCGGCGCACAGATACGACGGCGCATATTTGCACTTACGTGGCGTATCTCGAGATACGTCGGCGCAAGTGCTTTGTGAATCCGGGCCAGAGATTTCTCCTCTTCAGCTCACAGGCAAAATGAGAAACATTTGATAGATTTCTCAATCCATGCTAAACAGTGTACATGGAGGAATCTCCCTATCATGTATGCTTGGGAATCACACACCCTCCACCTGCATGCTGGATGGCGGAGGTGTTCTCGAAGACTGCACTCGTGCATGCAAATGCTGACTGAAGTAAATGGCTGAACCTGCCTGTTGGCAGATACCTATGAGAACTGAGCATTAACTTTAAAGTAGACATAATATATATTTACCATATTCATAAAGATAGAATGCAATGCGGTTACATTTAGCCTTATATTTAATCTAATCTAATTGGTAATGATATCTCCACCCCTTACCTATGTACTTTCATATCTAATATCATGATAACCAGCTGAACTTAACTTTCCCACCTAGTTTAGATTTATTGTCTATATTAAATTATAGTATAATAAAAAAACTTTTTTTACAGTAGGGATTAAGATTATGTATATATTCCACATAGATACCAGTAATTGTCTTAAAAATGTTGAACATTAACATTATTAACACATCCCAGTGGGTAATGACTTAACTTCTAAAGTTATTAGTTACTTAAAGTAACTTATAGTGGTTAACAATCTTACAGATATGATCAGGGAAATACAATATATATTCAATTTAAAATAATGAGCCAATATGTGTTGTAGTAGATTTGATCTAAATGTGAAATATTAGATCGTATGATTGTTTTTGTTCATCCATACATTTTCTATATAGTACTAGTTAGAAGGGTTATGATAATAAAAGAATAATACGAGTGTTTCCCATTTCAAAAATAAAAACGAAAATACACTTTAAGGCACATACCAGGACTGGCAAATTATATTTTCATTAGGAGTAAAAAAAAAGAACTGCTGTTACACAGCTCCCAGTCTAGTCACCCCAGGTCACAGGATTGCTAGGTACCAATCATTATGCAAAGAGGTTAGATAAAAATTAAATAACGCATAGTTTCTGTGTAAGAAAAACATATTATCTATCAAAATCTTACATGCAATATTAACTGCCTGCCCCACTGGTATCAACAGAATAGAAAATGTATTAATGCTTTTTGCAACAAAAATAAACATGGAATCACATGATCATCTGCAGTTGATCTTTGTATCCCAAAAATGTAAGAATATTTGTGAATAAGGTTTGATTTAGGTGAATAATTTGATAACTGATCATGATAAAACCAGAGTACTTAAAAAAAAAAAAACTGTATTTGCTCTTAACCACTTCAGCCCCTGAAGAATGTACCCCCTCTTCCTTACCAGAGCACTTGTTGTGATTCTGCACTGCATCGCTTTAACTGACAATTACACGGTCATGCGACGTGGCTCCCAAACGAAATTGATGTCCTTTTTTTCCCCATAAAGAGCTTAGAACGCATAATGCCGCGTACACACAATCATTTTTCAGCATAAAAAAAAAAATAGTTTTTCAGCATGTCCAAAAAACGTTGTTTCCCCAACTTCATCATTAAAACGACGTTGCCTACACACCATAGTTTTTTTTTAAATGATCTAGAAAAGCACGGTGACGTACAACACGTACGACTGCACTATAAAGGGGAAGTTCCATTCGCATTTGGGCTGCTTTAGCTGATTCCGTGCTAGTAAAAGACGATTTGCGCTTTTCTGTCTGTTACAGCATGATGAATGTGCTTACTTCATTATGAACGGTAGTTTTACCAGAGCAAGCGCTCCCATCTCATAACTTGCTTTTTAGCATGCACAGGTTTTTTACGTCGTTTTACACACGATCATTTTTTACAACCCGAAAAACGACATGTTCGAAAAAATGCAGCATGTTCGAATTTTTTTTTTTGTCGTTTTTCAGAACCTGAAAAATGATGTGTAGCCCACACACAAATCATTTTAAATGATGTTTTTGAAAAACAACATTTTTTTCATGCCAAAAAATGATCGTGTGTACGCAGCATAAAGGTAAAAAAACCTTCAGTCTTTACAACCACTTTAAAGAGCTGGACAAAGTATGTGAGCTGGAAGAATGTACAGTCCAAAAAAATGAAAAAAGTAGTGAAAAGAGTCAAATTAAGCGTATAAGATACATAATCAAAATGATGATCCAAAAAATTATGAATAAGTTCCAAAGACACTGTAGGGAGTCACCACTGTAAAGGGATCCACCACCATTAGGACATGAGGGGGCTTACCAGAACATGTGGACCCAATTGGCTTATACATATTCGGTCTGAACATGCAATGGTGTGGAACACCTGGTATGGAATTGCACTCCACTCTCCACCGAACAAGCTTTAGACCACTTTGGGGGATGATTGACTTCCACTATCATTGTTGCAGCATAATCAAGAGCAGCTATGCAGGACCACCAGAATCAGGTTCAGAGGTAGAAAAAAACCTTCCAACTTCACTCCATTAACACATGAATTCAAGGAAAGAAAACAGAGAGCTCGACTTGTGTAAAACCGTAGACAGAAGTTTAATTTAAAATAATGACTAGGACCCAACGCGTTTTGTCTTAGACATAATCTGGGGTGTCAAACTGTCTTGGCCATTACGTTTAAAAATAAAATATGACACCAAAGTGGACAAGCTACCTGTAAAACAGCTTGTGTGTGCTCACCAATAACTTTCTGGGTCACAACAAAATGGTGCAGTTGCGTGCAGGTCAAGCTTTGTTGTGATATTGGGGCGGACAGAATTATTTATATATTATTTGTTTAACTGCCAGTCTAGATTTTAAGCACTATCATCAGAAGGACGTTTTTTAAAGAGTTTGCAGGAATCGCCAAAGTAACCTATCGCAAATAATGAACTGTTTATTATGTCCCTACTGCAAGTAAATAATGCTCTGATTTTTGTTTCAGTATAGCATTAACTTTACTAATTTTAAATCCTATTTTAGGTTATTATTATGAGATTCCTTCCATTGGAGCAATTCGTATCAACACACAGGTTGGTATTTTTTATTTTATCATATACTATTATTATTTAAGATTAGCTTAGTTTGCTTCTACTGTACCTGTAAAATTGTATTTATTAATATTTATTTTTATTTATATGTATTTATTTATATGTAATATTTATTAATACTTTTTAATTAACCTAATGCTGGCCATGTACTATACAATCTGATTGTACAATCTCCTTTAGATCTACAATCAACTATGTAATAATTACTTATTAATTAATTGTATAGGTTTTCCCTCATATTACATAGTTTTGGTAAATTGAAAATAGATTGTAAGGGATTGTATAATCAGATTATAGTGTGTATAACCACCTTCATACTAAAACATCTTCTCTGAGTTTCAATAATACCCTTTACAGATATTCTGAGGCGCCAGCACTGGGACCAGCACTGTCTGGGGTACATCAGTAGTAGTTAACAGTAGTACGTTGTACTTACAGTGCAGTACTATTGTATGGTCTCATTTTAACATATGTTTTAAGATTCACTGCAGTTTGCAGGTGGCTATAGAAAGCCTGCAAGGTGGCATAGGAGTAACATATTTTTCATCTCCCCACTAGGGGCAGATTGGCTGACCAGGAATAGATAGTAATCTGCTGGGGCTAGGTGATATCTTGGGTCACAGATGAGACAAAAATCTGATGGCACTGAAGGAACCAGAGTAAGCATGGCTGCATGTTTAGCAAAGGTGAGGGATTTAAAATGTAACTCAAATAAAATTCTAACTAAGGCGAAATCTACTACCACCCCTATTCAAAGGCCAGCCATAGATGGTTCCAATCCCGGCTGATTAAGCAGGGACAGGCTGAGATTCAAACCATCTATGGCCAGACTCATGGTACCCAAATTGATCCATCAGTCCACTTGGATACAGCTTTCATGTTGGATCTTCACATGCAATTATTGCCATCAGCTTGAGCTGCTAGCAATAATCATTGTCTGCTTTTCTGAAGCTGATTTGGTCCATTCACTTGATCAAATCCCAGCACCAGTGTGGAGGAGAGGCAACAACAACCGCTGCAGAGCTTGGAAGATAGCATCACCCTTAGGCTTACTATGGGCAGCCTTTGTTGGCTGTCCCTCCTTTACACTAAAACAGGCACTGGAAGCCAGTCAATGTGAAGGGAAGTGGAGCAGTTTCAGAATAGGTAAATATACACATCTTTTCTCTTACACAGTAGATAGAATAGTCTTGTAAAGGGGCTGAGAGTAGATTTAGCCTTAGTTACAATTTGACTGGAATTACACTTAAAGGCTGAGGAGCCATCTGGCCTTGACCAGGGCTCACTAAGGCCCCGTACACACGATAGAATCTATCCGCAGATAAATCCCATCGAATGGGTTTCTGCGGATAGATTCTATGGTGTGTACACTCCGGCGGATATTTATCCGCGGATATTTCCGAATTCCAGCAGATAAATATTTGTCGACATGCACAGAATATCTATCTGCTGGAATCGGATCCCACGGATGGATCCGCTCGTCTGTACAGACTCACCGGATCCATCCGTCCAAAGGGATTCCCCGCACGCGTCGTAATGATTTGACGCATGCGTGGAATTCCTTATATGACAGCGTCGCGCCCGTCACCGCGTCATAATAGCGGCGACGGCGCGACACGTCATCGCCAGAGGATTTCAGCGCGGATTTCAATGCGATGGTGTGTACACGCCATCGCATAGAAATCTGCTGAAATCCTCGAGAGGATTTATCCGCGGATACGGTCCGCTGGACCGTATCTGCGGATAAATCCTCTCGTGTGTATGGGGCCTAAGAGTAATACCTACACTTGTCTGGCACTGGTATTTATTGGCTCAGGGAGGAAGTCAAGGAGGACTGGATGCAAGCTGAAGTAATGACACATGTGTTGGTAACAAGTTGCTGAATGGAGCACACAGGGAAACACAGAGGTACTGGGATACAGGTTACTGGCTGTAATACACAGGAAGTCACAGAGGCTAAGGAATAATGGATTCTGGCTAGGATGCACATTTGCACAAGGAAGTCACAGGTACAGATATACTGACTACAGGTTGGAGTGCATAGAGAATCACACTGTTGCTGGGATGCATGTTGTTTTCTGGAATACACTTTTTATAGTGCTTCCCTACTTGCTGACATTTTGGTTTCAACAGCAAGCGAAGGTGAATTATTCTCAGCAGGAGATGGGCTGAGACATCTTAATCAGAGACCCAGGACTTTGTTCAGCATTAAAGCCTTTCCAGTCGATCAGATATTGGAGCTTCCTGGGGGAGATTTAGGAATCCAGGATCTGATGGACTTCATAGTCTTAAGATGAGTTGGCAGGAGGAGCAGCCATGGAAGAAGAATGGGAAAACTTGTCCAGAACTAATGATTTAAAGAGACACATGAAAGTAGTTAGTTAGTATTGAACTGGGTTGACTTTGGTAGTGATGATACAAGTCCCAATGTAACATGTAGCACATTTCATAAAAGGAACCTTAAATTGGGCATTTTTCATTATGAGACAAACATTGTCCCTGGGTTGAAGGACTGGAGCCTTTCATGGATGACGGTCAGCAAATCTTTTGTGTCTTAAGGCTGATAGCTGAAGTTGGGTCTGGACTTGGGATCAGATTAAATTTATATTATTTTACAAAGCATTCAGGTCAGGGCTTTTTCCAAAGTACAAGGCATCGGCAGGGGAATATATGTTTACAATAAACAATGAATAAAATCCTGAATACTAACATTAAGATGATTGTTGAGAGTGACCTCTGCTCACGGCAGAAGGGCAACCAAGTAATCCTGATAGGCAGACACAAAATTGCTAAAAAAACAGATTTATTCTCTTGGTCAGCAGTTGGATTGTGGATGGTAAGCTGAGGAAAACTGTAATGCCCTGTACACACGATCGGTTCATCCGATGAAAACGGTCTGATGGATTTTTTCATCAGATATCCAATGAAGCTGACTTTCATCAGTCTTGCCTACACACCATCAGTTAAAAAAATGATCGTGTCAGAACGCGGTGACGTAAAACACAATGACGTGCTGAGAAAAATGAAGTTCAATGCTTCCGAGCATGCGTCGACTTGATTCTGAGCATGCGTTTTTTAACCGATGGATTTCCCCACAGACGATCGTTTTTTTTAATGTTTTTTTTTAACCATCAGATAATTTTAAAACAGGTTCTACGTTTTTTCAACGACGGGGAAAAAACTGATGGGGCCCACACACGATCGGTTTGTCTGATGAAAACTGGCCATGTGTACACAGGGAAAAGTGACCACCCGATCGTGTGTACAAGGCATTAGACTAGACACAGCAGCAGTAGCGGATCTGTCCATGTGGGACGAGTTTCTTACCAGTTGAAACGGCATATACATGTTCATCCGGTCAGTGTTAGCTCAAGTAGTAACTGATGCCACAGCCTCTACAGGCTTTGCTGCAATTTTTGACCATCATTGGATTTCAGGGCCATGGCCTCCAAAGATCCTCCTAATCCCAGACTTTATCCAGTCTTCCTCACTTTTCGAACTGTACCCGATCGTAGCAGCAGCTCAGGTCTGGGGCCATACCTGGCCTGGACAAACGTGGCCTTCACCACAAACAACCAGGAAATGGACAATATCATTAACAAATGCAAGTCCAAGTCACTCCCCATTATGTCATTCCTCTGCAGGAAGGTGCAATTGTCTCTGCAGCATCAATTCACTGTTCACTGCACGTACATCCCGGGCAAGTTCACCGTTGTAGCAGACGCACTGTCCTGTTTTAACTTAATTTTATTTTTTCAGAAGAAACCCGGAGCCGACCTAACGTCCTCTCCTATCCCACCTTGGTCTCAGCTGACATTTAGATTAAAGCCACACCTTTGCAGTGTGACCCAGCTTATCAATCAGTCTTTATCCTGCAACACACTGAAGGCCTACCACACCGCTTGGAAAGCCTTTCGCAAGTTTCTGGCACCCTGCCCCGGGGCAACATCAGTAGAAATTAAACACATACTAGCCTTCATTTCATATTGCCACACACAACTGGCTATATCACATAATACCGTCAGGTTCTACTTAGCCAGCATACAACACTTCCTGGTGTTACAGGACCCCGCAAAGCCTCCCTTTTTTGCAGCCCATAAAATTCCGAGCCATCCTGCATGGCATTCAGAAGCAGCAGCCTGTAGCCAACTTCAAACTCTTGCCAGTCACTAGTACCATCTTCAGAGACATGTCGACAATCCTCTCTCACTCCCCGTTTGGGCTTCTTCCCAGCCTGGTCCTTCAAGCTGCAGTCTACCTAGCCTTCTATGGCTTTTTGCAACCTATCGAGTTCACCTGTGATGGTCCTGCCAGCCAGGCACTGTGTAGACATCACCTGACTCACTTCCAAGATCACTTAATTCTCCACTTCTCAGTATCCAAAAGCCAGCAATCCGGCCCTGGGGTTGATATCCAACTTTTCCGGACCAGCAACATTTGGTGCCCAGTAGCGATACCCGACCACCTACTGTCGCTCTTAGCCAGCCAGTCAAACTCAAGTCCCCTGCTGCCTTTTCTGAACAACCCCTTGAGTGGCAGCCAGTTCATCAAGCACTTCAGGATTCTCCTGTGTAACTTAGGCCTCGACTCCAGCCGATACTCATTTACCAAACTTGCTCAGTAAATAACACCAGACCAATAAAGAGCTTTCACTCCTACCTGAATATTTTTAACACCTTTTTTTGGTATACTGACCAGCAGACCAGGGAGTCCGGGGGTATTTAAGCAGCCCACTTATCTGTGGTCTTTGTCAGTTCCTGTGCGCGATACCCTCCCCCCCCCCATTCCCCTTTTCAGGGCATTTCTCAGTACAGTTTTTTCCACAAGCACTTACCGTATTAATCAGGGTATTGCGCGCTCCGGCTTATAGCGCGCACCCCTAAAGTGGTCCCGCATTCCTGTGAAAAAAAGATTTTAGTACTTACAGTTTTGGTGTACTTACAGTTTTGGCGTCCATCAGCGGCCTCGTCGGGTCCGGCGTCCGTCTGCGGCTTCAGTGTCCGGCGTCCTTCTGCGTGTCCTCCCTGCTCGATCTCCGCTTCCCGCGCTGAGTTTGAACTACTACGCCGGCATATACCGAGCGCAGTACACTCGTGTATAGTCGGGCAGGCTTGTCTCTTCTCGCGGTCACGTCCTGTACGTCCAGGACGTGACTGCGAGAGGAGAGGAGCCGAGCCTGCCCAACTATACACGATTGTACTGCGCTCGGTATATGCCAGCGCAGTAGTTCAAACTCGGCGCGGGAAGCGGGTATTGGCATATATCGCGCACCCACGATTTTGCCCTTGCGTATACCCCCTTTTTTGGTGTACCGGCCAGTAGACCAGGGCACAATTCAGGTCTATATTATGTTGTAAGTCTTGTGGCGTGTTTATGTGGTTCATATCCATCTCGGTTGAAGGGCTTTGACTATATATATATATATATGTCACAATTGATTAAAAATAGTTGTACATTACAATAGAATCAGGTGTAATTACAGGGCAGTACCAGCACAAGCAGATGTAGATGACGGTTTTATCCAAATGATGTGACAAATATAAAAGAATTGGAGAGGCATGCTTTATATAATGTAAATCCAATGATGGTCCTAAACATTTGTTTACAATGTGGAGACTCCTAATTAATCTTCAGGTAGTAATGCACAACTTGTCAGTTATAAATGTCAAATACAATAGCAGAGAATCATCTTTGTATATATAATCTGTTGTATATCACGTAAATATCTATGAATTCTTATAGATCACGCAACATGCTATTTTTTTTTTCACATTTAAACTAAAATTCCTACTATTTAGAATGTACTTAAGAAATATTTTTTGCCATATTTCTTAATAACAGGATAGAGAAAGTGTTTCTAACAAGCCGTGATAGCGGCACATGTGTGTCCAATATAATAGGCTATTTAGAGTGTAAATAATGTTTTTGTAAATTTTAAACACAGCTGCCCAGTTTGACCTAAAGTTCTACGTGCTACATTAATTGTGAGCAGCTGCAGTATTATAAACACTTTGACACAAGTAAGACTTCAATGGCTTATTCAACTTTTTAATGGAACTGCTAATCAGATACATTAGGATATAATACTTGCTGTTTCTTTAATGATAAACAGGAATCAATTAATGAAAGTAATGCATGTAGTGTATATAATACACGTACAATGCTTGGAAAATTAAGTAGCTAAGTGTGCCAGTGAAGATAGTGTGCAGCAAAAGGATACAACAGCTTTTATTATGTGATCTTAAAGTTGGACTAAATTAGCTTGACCATTAAAAAAAAAAAATTATAGTCTCTTAAGTTTTATTACACTAAACCTGCTAAGTCCGCTCAACATTAAGCTTTCATGGACTTTTGGTAAACTATGAAACTTCAATATAAAGCCATGTTGGCTTGTTCATATTGAATGAGTAACTTGTATAGCGCTACAAACGCAAACTAAATCACATCAAGGCGCTTTACCTATTACCTCCTCTGTGGTTGGACTAAAGAGTGGGGCTAGACTTCCCATTTGACCTGAAGCCAATTGTTAAATGAATAGAACAGTTGTGACGTGCTGCCTGATATATGCTGCTTTTAGTAACCAGCTATCTTTGTATGTAAAGTATATTGGTTGTCTACTGAAGCTTGCATTGTGGAGATCTGTATTTTGATAAAATGCCATTTATTCTCGAGCCTGAAAATGTTTGGCTTTTTCAAAAAAGCATTAAGATGACTTTAAAACAAAATTTTTGAGCAATTTGGTATTATTAATAATGTATATAAAAGGTATGATTTATTTACAATAACATGTCTTTGTTTAAGCAAAAAATTGCTTCATCACTGAAATAATTTCTCTCTTTGACAGGAATATTTAGATGTCCTTGGAAGACCAATGGTTTTGGCGAGAGAAAAAGCAAAGCAAGTACAGTGGACTAATGTTTATTTGGATGCTTTGGTAAGAACAGAATACATTTTAGAAATGCACAGAGGATAGAGTTAATGTACAGATAAAATGTAACATGGCGTAATCACAGACCATATGCGAATGAAGAAATAGTTTCTAATGTCTGTTGTAAGCAATAATGGCCCTAAATATACTGTACCAGTACAGCTTGCTTGTACATAGTCTTTGCCTTTTAATATATTTTTAATTTAAGTTTTAATGGCTTTAAGCTGTTTGAGTAAGATATGTGTTATATAGAAATAACCTGATGAAACACAGGGACAGCATTATTATTTATCAGACTATAAGGTTAGGGGTTCATATGGCATATTTTATGAAACTTTAACTTGGAAACCAACTGATCCCCAGCATTTAATAATCAAACAACAGAAGTGTGCAAACATTGTATAGGGTGGTATTTTTTCTATATACTGTGCTTAGGTAAGTTGTGGGACCGAAAAGGTTGAGGAAAATTAAGGGTCTTTGGACAATGAGAAGGTATGAACCATTACATAAGTGCACATGCCTTTTTAAACGGACATTATAGTAAAATATAAATTGATAAAATGTAATATTTACATGTACTGTGTATGTGTATGTATACTATATACTGTATATATACTGTATATATATATATATATATATATATATATATATATATATATACAAAGAAGTAGAGCAGAACCGGGCCCGGTGTACCAGCAAACAGGTCTTCCCACCGACCATATATATATATGAAGAAAGTTCAAGAGTTGCTGCACTTGAACCTTGAACATGGTATGAATAACGTTGAATACTTTTTTGGTATGTAACCTTTATGAAGATATTTGAAAAATAAAGAAACAATTTTAAGTGCAGCAACTCTTGAGCTTTCTTCATATATATTCCTCATATTCCCCAGAAAAGCTATTGTCCAGTTTTTTCTATAGTTAGTGAAGAGCAGAAAAATGACACTATAACAAATCCTTTTCAGTTCCGTTTTCTGCTGATTCCTTTTTCTGGATGTTGGTAATGTTTTCAAGCCTTTCTGATGTGAGATACAGCCATGTCTTATCTTTCTGGTCTTTGTACCGGACATCCTAGTATTTGGAAGCATTACAAAGGCATGTATTGTGCTGTTCCACTGCTCAATTCTAATGCCTCACTATGAATGATTGTATCTTTTGCATGTTTCCAAATCTTCCTAGACTTACAGTAAAGTGTCACAGCATGTGCATCTGACACAGGATACAGCACAGAAAATGCGAAAATGCTTAATGGAACAATTTGTTATATCTTCTCTCCTTTAAATGACCAGAAGTTCATTGCCCAGACCTTTTTAGTGAGCATTTTGTTACTGGAAACCTGGAGGATGTTATGTTGAACTTTATTTGTAGTACAGCAGCCCATTAAGCGATTATAAGTGTGCAAGAAGAGACTACTGTTTAAAATATCTGAAGCCCATGTAGGTGCATTGTATATATCTATGTTTAAAATTCTAGTTTTAGTTATCTACTTAGGTCATTGAACTATAATTACATTTTGTACTGTTTGTTAAGTTGTAATTGTTTTTTTACTTCTAAGAATTATTACACTTTGTTTTCCATATTGAAGAGTTATTTATTAAAAGATAACATCATTTTTAAAGGTAAAAAATAAAACGTAATTTTTAGAATTTTTTATTTGTCTATGACATTTCTATATCACATGCAAAAGAGCACACTTAATAGACTACCTCTATTTGTGATACATAGACAACTATCTTTTTGTGTAAATACATGTGACTTACATAAAAGTACTGTTAAAAAAAATAGAAAAAAAAATAGAAAACTAAATTCTGTATATAGGGCTATCTCCTTATAAGCTTCTTGTGAAATGTTATCTTCTTAGCTGTTATTGGGGGTTGACATATAAATGTAAATTTCATGAGTCAGTCAATCAGATCTAGAAGCCATTAGACAATTTTATTGAGCCAGGAAGTTAGTGATTTGCCTAACTGTATACATCTCAATGATTGTACAGAAAAATACATGATTAATTATAGCTGTTGTTTTACTGATACAGCTAAATAAATTATGAGCTACTCCTTGCAGAGTGAAGCAGACCTTTGTAACCCTTTCATAGCTGAAGATGGCAGCTACACTTGTATAACCCTAGTGTCAACCCTTACAGTCATATTAACAAAAAAAAAAAACAACTACAATTGTTTGGGGGGTCTTTGGTGAGATACAGTATCAGAGGTCTAAACAGACCCCCAAATGTCTGTTATTTTAGACAGAGGAAGGGACTGAAGATAGTCATTTTCTCTGTATCACTTTACTTGAATGAATGCATGGAATCTGTATAGAGATTCCATTAATTCATAAACTGACATTCTGATACATAGTAACACTCGCAGTTACTATTATCAGATGTCAGTGGGCATATAGGAGCAATCATACCATGATCGCTGCATGCGCCCAGGGTGCTACACTGAGGGGGTGGTAAACACATGTTGATCAAGCCCCCCTAAACCCAAACATCACCCTCACCTGCACCGCTTACCCCCCCTCTCCCCGCCGCAATCCCCTTCTTTCAGATAGCCAGAGCAGAAGCTGCAGGCGAATTGGGTAAGGGGGGCTATTCAGTGCTGGGGGTGAAGAAGGGGCATGGAGGGGATAGGAAAGGAGAGTGGGGGAGTAGTTTTAGGTGAAAGGGAGTGGCGGGGGACAGGCTTAGGGAGGACAGAGAGGACAGGGAAGCAGTGTCATGGAGGGAGGTGTCACATTTAGGGTTAATAACTCTGATCAGCGGGTTGTAATTCACTGATCAGAGGTATAGAATTGTTCAGCAGGGTCTGCTAAATAATTCTACTATAAGTTTATAGTCATTTAAAGCGGAGCTCCACCAAGATTTTTTTTTTTTTAAATGCTGCAAATTTTATTTTCTTTACATACCTGAAGTGCCTGTTGCTAGGCAGATCATCCTAATCTGCCACTCCCTGATCCGCGGTTCATCTTCTTTCTTCTGCTCCTTGGCTGCCTCCTGTGGAATGGGGGAGCGGTGTCTTCTGGGACCTTGTGTGTGTCCCAGGAGACATCATCCATTCACGTCGCACCGCGACTTCCTGATTTCCTCACCAAGGGTGGCGGCGGGGCAGCTGAGACCCGAGCGTTTGCTCGACTTCGGCTGCCATCATTGCAGGCACCCTGGACAGGTAAGTCTCCTTATTAAAAGTCAGCAGAAACAGTGTTAGTAGCTGCTGACTTTCATTTGTAAATTTTTTTAAACTGAAGTGACCATGAGGAGAGGGAGAAAAGAGGATCGTACAGCGTACAAACTTGGCCACCTGGGGGCAGTGTTGTAAGTCTGTACACCGTACAGACTGTCAGTGAAAGGTTTAAAAGAACACTGTCACCAACATATGCAGGTAAATGTACAGGATACTCAAGTATTCTAAATGCTTACTTGCAACATTTTTTTCTTAACAATTGTTTTCACTTGCAATGTGCCTTTGAATTTGCAGCTTGTGCAGTCTAAAGGAAAGAAGGGAAAGGGGAGACATGATTGAAACCTTTTAATACATCAGGGGGTGAATGAGCTTCAAGAGGGCAGGATTTTCAATGTCAAACCAAGATTAAGAACAAAGAGCACAGGGACATGACTTCAAAGCTACAGGAGGATCGTTTAAAACTAATCTTAGAAAGTATTATTTAACTGAAAGGGTAGTTGATGATTGGAATAGACTTCCAGTAGACGTAGTAAGTCAGTCAACAGTAAGTGGCTTCAAACATGATTTGGGCAAACATAGATCTATACTCAGACAAAAGAAAAGTAATAAAAAACAACAACAAAAAAACACATAAAAAAACAAGCAGACTCGATAGACCACTTGGTCTTTTTTCTGCTATCATGTTTCAACCACTCCAGAGACAGTTGTTTTCCTAGTACAAGCAAAGTCCCTGCTCCCTCTTTGTCCTTCTCCTCTGGAAGTGTGTAATTACTGTCTATACTGGCCTATTTATGACTCATTTCACCACATCAACATGTATGTTTCTGCTGGCAGAAGAGTTATGGGGAATACTATAGCAAGTCTCTTGGATGACAGCTTTGAGTTTGCTGGGACTACTAACATCACTTTCAAAATGATGATGCCCAGCAACAATCTCACATTTTGGAAGGGTACACAAAGGAGGCTTTTATGGATAATGTTATGGATAAAATATATTTATAAACATTTGATGTGATGGAAGATTGTTGGGTAAATTAATGGCCTGGTGGCATGGTCTCCCTAACTTACTAAACATCAATACAAGTATTACTATTATTATTATATGGGATTTATACAGCACTTACAATATAAAGGTAGACAGTACAGTTACCATACAATAAAATACAAGAGGTTTAGGGGGGCCTGCTCATAAAAGCTTACAATCTAATAGATTATGAAACTGATAACAAGTACACTGAACTGCAAGGACCCAGGAGCAATAGAAAGTATTTTAGACTTGCTGTACATGAAGGGGAGGCAGTGAAGTATGACGCATCCCTTAGTAAAATACAATATATACAAAAAAAATAAAAAAAGGAACAAAAATGTTCTGATCAATAAAGTCTTACATTGCAATTTTCATGCAATTTTTTTTAATGTTATGCATATTATGTTTGTTATGTGTTTTTTATCTGCTCAACAAACTCATTTCAGGTCTTCACAAATGTGTCAGTGGATTGTTTTCTCTGACAACCAGTTACTATGAAACATGTGAATTAATGTCCATATAAGTTGTGTTTGAGTGCATTTCTTCTGGGTGCTCTGCTTCACATATCCCATGGTAAGGGCATTAGCTCCTTTTGGGGACTTCTACTCAGTAAAGCATTGCCTAATAAATACTGGATATACATAAATTGCCTAATAAATACTGGATATACATAGTAAATAAATAATACTGCATGTTTAACTTTATATTTTTGAATAACTGTAAATTATAAATGTCTGTTTTTGCAGGAGTTGGGCCTTGTCATCACCGGTACCTTGCCTGTTTTTAATTTGACAGGGGACCGTAAAGAAAATAAAGTGAGTCAATAGTAAAGTTTTTATGTGAATCTAGGCCCTATTTCCTAACAAGTGTTAAAAGACCTGTATATACTGTATTATGATAAAAGTTTACACATGTTGTCCAAAATTATAACTAGTTACCCATATGACTTTTGTCACAGAAGCTGTCTAGAATGATATGTTAATGCTCTTGATACAATATTACTCCCTTCCCTGTATAATGCTTATAGGCTGACTAGCATAATTTGTTTTCAATGATAAATGCAGGTGGAATATCTGCTAGGAAATATGTTTGCAATTTCCTGCCAGGATAAATCTCTGCACTAAGCACACATCATTTCAAAGTGGTGAAGCCCTTCTTCTTTATAACTTGCCGATGACATTATACTCCGGAGAAGTGTCATTAATAACAATAAGCATTTTAAGCTCATCTGTGCCAGTTGAGAGACATTTACTTTTATTATCCAGAACTCACTAGTGTTGTATTTATAGTTTATTGCAAGCACATTCAGTGAAGTGAAGACAAGATGATATGTGAGCTACCTGAAAAGACAATAAAGGGACTTTAGATCACCACCCACTTGCATTTGTTCATAAAGTACTGAGCATTTATTTGACTAAGGAAAATGTCAAAAATATGAATACATTTAACACAAAACCAACAAAAGGGAACTCACTATATCCCATATGCAAGCAAAAAATGAAGGATCATAAAATAAAGCTTTACAAATTCATGTACAGTAGGTTTGTTATGTGGGGTTTCATTTGGTGATAGGCACATATGGGCATATAGGAGATGAAGACCAAAAGACTTTTAGCTCATAATAAAATGAAGAGATTATCTACCAGGCATAACTTTAGCTCTGGTAAAATAGGCTATCCATGGCTTCTGACTGTTTTGTATTTTTTTGGACCTAGTGTCCATCTCAAACCTAAAGTTGAAGTTTAATCTGCCCTTATATTTTGCCTTATCTGGTTCATGCTTCATGAACATGATAATAATACTTTTAAATAAAACCTTTCCATTTTCATTACAAATATTATTTTAGAGGGAATTGTCGCTGGGTCTCTGTGAATCTCTGTGAAATCCAGGCAGATAGGTGGGAGGCAATGGTTTGTGGGAACGGCTGTGCAAAGCTTAAAAAAAGCTGGTGGACCTCGATAATTGAACGTACTTAAATCCAACTAATGAAATGGGCGGTGTGACAGTAAAGAGGTGGGGCACCCCAAACACTGACTATGAAAACACAGTACCACCCTTATTATGTTAAACTCTGTCAGTCTGCAACTCAAATTGGATTTAAATCCTTTGTCTGTAGAGTCAGCATTAAATATACATCTCCACCAGCACACAGTTCAGCCTTTTTTGGGATACAGAACAAAACATGATAGTTATGTATAATGCTATAACCAATTGACTACAGGCAGATTCTTCTGGTGAAAAATCTCCCATGCTGTGCTCTCCAGAGCTGCTGAATACTATCCCGAACATTTGTCTTTTGGTGCTGTAAAGATTTAGGCTCCATTCACACTTGTACAGCTTGTCAAGCAACTTTGGACATCAAAGTTGCATGACAAGTCATTCCCCATGTTTTCCAATGATAACTATTCATATATGTATGACTTAAAGTTGCAGCAACTTTGGTCTGACTTTCATGCAACTTTCATGCAACTTGAGGGCCATAGACCTCAATGTTAACCCTCAAAGTTGCATTAAAGTCATACCTGAATGTTATACAATGCTACAGTTGTCCATTATCACTGGTCAAAGCCAAAGTTGTATCCAAGTTGCACTCATCCAAAGTTTCATCAAAGTTGCACCAAATTTGCATTAAAGTTCCACCAAAGTTGCACTCCAAAGTTGGCGCAACTTTGGAGTCGTACAAGTCCGAGTAAAGCCTAAAAGCACTCTCTGCCTCTGGGGAAAATGTTGCCATTCATATGCACCCTTTTTAAGTAAGCTTTCACAAAAAAGAAACTGGAAGGTGATTGGTTTCTATGCAGACCTGGACCAGATATTGGACACTCCAGTTTTGGTAAATCAACCCCAGTGTGTATATATCTTCTATCTATCTATCTATCTATCTATCTATCTATCTATCTATCTATCTATCTATCTATCTATCTATCTATCTATCTATCTGTATATACATACTGTATGTATATATATTTATACATATATCACTGCTCATCTGTGTTTTACCATCCTTTTCTCTCTTTTTTTTTATTATACATTCAAACCTAAACATGTAGATAAAGTGGTTATCTTTTTGACAGCTTAACTCAATAATTTTCATCATGGCATTTTATATTTCCGTAAGCTCTGAAATCTAGCATGTGAAATCTCCTTGTTGATATCCATGTGGTTATTGATGGGGCTTTTAAACTGCCCACAGTATAAATCTTAGAATCATTATTAAAGCATTTGTTTTATTAGACTTACTGCCTCTCCAAAGGGAAAATCACTCTGGGCTTCCTGACAAAAGAGTGTGTAATATAAACTTGGCCACACACGCTAGATATTCTTTATTAGCTCCATGGGACCAAAAGAAAACTCTCATGTTTAATTGAAGTCTGGGGAAAAAATACAATCAATAAGCACTATTTACATAAGAAATACATTACCATACATTCGACAGGGCTAATGATATTATCATCATAACTATCATTCACATTATCATTTCTGTCTTACAAGTGCATATAAGTAACATGGCTATAGTATATTTTTTGGAGATAAAAAAGGAATATATTCCATATAGCCATACATCTGCTGTGTTATCAGCAGACCATTTTTTTAATCTTCTAGTCTGTTGTTTCTGTCACGCAAGTTGTTTTTCCTTCTAATTTTGGGTGTTTATATTTTAGAACCAGCTGATACTTGGTGTTATGGGTGTAGATGTTTCATTGAAAGATATTCAAAGGCTTACCCCACGCTTTACAGTAAGTCTATTTTCCTTTTTCTTTCACTTGAATTTTATTAGAAATGGTAAGAAAAATGGAGAATTAAATAGCGCAAGGATTTATATAATAAATAAAACATTAAGCAATGATGCAGAAATGGAGGATTACCGACTCAAGTAACATTTGATTGTTAGGTAATCAATTAGCAGAGCCATGTCTGGAATTGCGATGCACTTTTTTCCAAAAAGAGCCCTTCAACTGGGGACCATAGAATTAGAAGAAACATAATGGTCATACAAGGGACCATGAAGAGGTATCGCTCTTACTTGTGGGCAAAAGACAGTTCCAAGATTGAGAGAGTTAGAAGAAAGAGATGAAAAAGTAGAAGAGAGAAATAAAAAGTGAGAAAAATAATTGGGGGGGGGGGGGTGAGGCCACCTGTGTGTTTTGTTCCATGACTCCAGTTTTGAGCCAAAGTTTTATAAGAGAGGGGTAGTTGGTACCATATAAAGCCATATATGTTGTGGTCAGCATAATCCCAAGATATGGAATAGAATCACACCATTGGTAGGAGAATTGGTCTTGAACCATCTGGAGAGTGGCTTCCGCCAGAGAAACATTCAGCGTGCAGGATTTGGCCTGGGTCTATTTTTTTTTTAAATTAATTAAAAGTAAGAAAAATAAAGAAACCTTTGTATAAAGTAACCATGTTATGGTTTAAACATATTTGAAAACTTGAAAAATCTCAGCCATTTATCTTTAAGTGCATTTTAAAACCTATTCAGTTTCATGCATGGCCATATAACCTCATAAGACAACATATTGGTTTAACTAGTCATTTAAAATGTAGCCTGAATCTTAACTGTATTGTTCACCTTTCATGTGTAACTGTAATGTAAGGTGCACCTTCGAACAGGTACAACTGTAATTGAACAGCCTGTAACTGTAATGTGCAGCTTTGAACAGTTACAACTGTAATTGAACAGCCTGTAACTGTAATGTGAACCTTTAAACAGCCATGCAAAAACCAAGCAGGAAATTCACCAAAAACAATGGATTTTGTAATGTTCCTATTCAACAGTTGCTTTTACATTTGCACTACCTTTTTTATTTACTGACATATACAATTTGCTTACTAATGTAAACTGCTGAAATGTTTCCATTTAGCTTTGCCCAAATGGATATTATTTTGCATTGGATCCTAACGGTTATGTGCTGCTTCATCCAAATCTTCAACCAAAGGTATGAATGTGCTTACTGGTTTAATAGTGGTTGATGTAGTAATAACTAACATTTATTAGCTACGCGCAGTAATTGTTATACTCACTGTAATGCTGAAGTAAGACGTAGTAAGTCTACTGACTCTAAAACATAAAAATCACATGACCCCCAACAGCATTAAAATTGAAGGTGGATAAGCTATATAAAAAATAATAAATAAAATTGCTATTTTACAACCTAGCTTAATATTTATGAAGTAATGATGTGTTTGATTTCTTACATCCATAGCTGTATAAAATACTTAAACATAAATGTTTTTTTGTGAAAGAATATAGTGCCTTGAATATATATATATATATATTATAATATATATATATATATATATATATATATATATATATATATATATATATATATATATATATATGGTATGTATGTATATATATATTTTGATTAGGATAACATAACACTGTAAATGACTATATAGTATTTACTATATTCAGCCAGGTGGAGTTTTAAAATCCTGTTCAAATGTTTACTAGGCTAACCTTAAAGCGGGAGTTCACCCATTTAAAAAAAAAAAAAAAATCTCCCCTTAGCTTCCTGCTCGTTCGGTCTAGGGGAATCGGCTATTTATATTAAAATATGTGCAGTACTTACCCGTTTTCGAGCTGCATCTTCTTCCGTCGCTTCCGGGTATGGGTCTTCGGGAGCGGGCGTTCCTTCTTGATTGACATTCTTCCGAGAGGCTTCCGACGGTCGCATCCATCGCGTCACTCGTAGCCGAAAGAAGCCGAACGTCGGTGCGGCTCTATACTGCGCCTGCGCACCGACGTTCGGCTTCTTTCGGAAAATCGTGACGCGATGGATGCGACCGTCGGAAGCCTCTCGGAAACCTGTCAATCAAGAAGGAACGCCCATTCCCGAAGCCCATACCCGGAAGCGACGGAGAGGATGCGTCTCGTAAACGGGTAAGTACTGCACATATTTTAAAATAAATAGCCGATTCCCCTAGTAATAACGAGCAGGAATCTAAGGGGGAAAAGTGCCCTCTAAGGGTGAACCCCCGCTTTAACTGTTTAAAAGAGCCCCCCCCCCCCTCCTGACCATACCAGGCCACATGTCCTCAACATTGGGGGGAGTGCTTTGGGGGGCCCTAGATTCCAGCCCCTCCCAATGTGAATGAGCATGGGGTCCATAGTACCCCTATTCATTCACCAAAAAAGTGTTGAAAGTAAAAAAAAAAAAAACAGAGACAGTTTTTGACCTTTATTAAAAAAAGAATATATATAAATGTTTCCTGAAGTAGATCCAGCTTCATTTACAATGAACACTGCAGGGTGACGTCACTGGAAGACCCCGTCCCCATGTTTACCTGTCATTTTATGAGTGTATCTTCACAAGACACTTCGTGTTGGTGGGTGGCAGCGGGTTTTTTTGTGCGTTCATCATGGATCTAATTCTTGGGACATTTATTTAACCTCCCTGGCGGTGTTCCCGAGACTGACTCGGGGTTAGATTTTCCTGCTACGATCGGTAACTCCGAGTCAGTCTCGGGCTCGCCTCGCTGAATCCACAGGCACTTTTTACTTACCTTGTCCCTGGATCCAGCGATGCATCCGCGCTGTGTGAGCGAGCGGGACCTCGCTCGATTCACACAGTGCCTCCGTGTGACGCCGATCTCCGTTCCCTGCGATGTTACGACGCACGGGGACGGAGAACGGCGCCAAATTCAAAAACGTAAACAAACACAATACATACAGTATACTGTAATCTTATAGATTACAGTACTGTATGTAAAAAAAACACACCCCCCCTGTCCCTAGTGGTCTGTCCTGTGTCATGCATGTCATTTTATATAATAAAAACGTTTCTTTCTCCCTGCAAACTGTAGATTGTCCATAGCAACCAAAAGTGTCCCTTTATGTCAAAAATGGTTTTAGATCAGCTAGAAAACAGCGATAATAAATTATAATCACTTGCAGAATTGTGCGATAGCGATTTGTGGGGAAATTCGTCATAAAAAAAATAAAATAATGACAGCGACAATTCTGCAACTGAGCAAATTTCAGTGATTTTAATTTGATTACATTGTTGAATAATTTTTATTATAATTATATTATTATTTGTTATAATTATTTATAATTATTTATTATATTATAATTTATAATTTTGTTTTTAAAAAAATGTCATACCCGGGATGCCTATTAGAATCTTGTTTGGTCAGATTTAAGTGAGTTATTTCTAAAAATTACAGACCTACAATATAAAACGCCAAATTTCCTTGCAAATAATGGTACCGCTTTCAGCATGTTTTTTCTGAAAGAATCATACCGCCAGGGAGGTTAATGAAGGACTTGTCAAAAACTCTCTATGTTGTTTTTTTTTTGCTTTTGACACTTTTTTTACTATGTACCCCATACTCATTCACATAGGTGGGGGGCTGGGATCTGGGGGCCTCTTTGTTAAAGGGGGCTTCCGGATTCCAAAAAGTCACCCCCTGCACCCCCACAAACACTGGGCCAGGGTTGTGGAAAGAGGCCCTTGTCCTCATCAACATGGAGACAAGGGAACCCTCCCTCATCAAAAGCACCCCCCATGCTGAGGGCATGTGGCCTGGTATGGTACAAAAGAGGAGGGGCACTCGCTTTCCTGGCCTGCCAGGATACATGTATGTGTTAGGGTCTGGTATAGATTTGTAGGGGGATCGCACATATTTTTTTTGTTAATGTTTGCATGAGGTTCTCGTTAGGTCTGGTATGAATTTGGGGGGGCACGCATTTAAAAAATAAATTGGCTTGGGGTTCCCCTAAAAATCCATACTATACCTAACGGGAACCTCACGCAGACATTAACAAAAAATATGTGCAATCCCCCTACAAAGTCTATACCAGACACTAACACAGACGCTGACAGCAGATGAGTCATGGTTGTTAAAGTGGAGTTCCACCCAGATTTTTTTTTTTTTTTTTTAAATCCCCCAAAAAATAGAAAAAAAAATAGAAAACATTTTTTATACTCACCCGAAATACCTGTTGCTATGCGGAAGTCCGTAATCTGCTTCTTCCGTAACTGCGGTCTGTCTTCTTCTGCATCCTCTTCTAGTGAATGGGGCGTGCTGCTTTCTGGGAACTGTGTGTAATCCCAGATAGCAGCCGCCCATTCACAAGTCGGCACAAGACTCGTGCATGCGCAGTAGGAAACAGGCAGTGAAGTCGTAAGGCTTCACTGCCTGTTTCACTTAGTGTGGATGGAGGCGCAGGACCTGCACCGATCGAGGGATCGGCATCGGGGGGGGCCATCAGCGCAGGCGAGTAGGACAGGTAAGTGTCCTTATTAAAAGTCAGCAGCTACAGTGTTAGTAGCTGCTGACTTTTAAAAAAATGATTGCGGGTGGAATCTTGCTTTAACCACTTAGGACCCGGACCATTATGCAGGTTAAGAACCTTGCCCATTTTTGCGTTTCGGCACTGCTTCGCTTTAACTGACAATTGCGCGGTCGCATGACGTGGCTCCAAAACAAAATTGGCGTCCTTTTTTTCCCACAAATAGAGCTTTCTTTTGGTGGTATTTGATCACCTCTGCGGATTTTATTTTCTGCGCTATAAACAAAGATAGAGCGATTTTGAAAAAAATGCAATATTTTTTACTTTTTGCTATAATAAATATCCACCAAAAATATATAAAACAACTTTTTTTCCTTCAGTTTAGGCCGATACGTAGTCTTCTACCTATTTTTGGTAAACAAAATCGCAATAAGCGTTTATCGATTGGTTTGCACAAAATGTATAGCGTTTACAAAATAGGGGATAGTTTTATTGCATTTTTATTAATTTTTTTTTTTACTACTAATGGTGGCGATCAGCGATTTTTTTCGTGACTGCGACATTATGGCAGCCAATTTTGACACATTTTTGGGACCATTGTCATTCTCACAGCAAAAAGTGCTATAAAAAAGCACTGATTACTGTGAAAATAACAATTGCAGTTTATGAGTTAACCACTAGGGGGCACTGTAGGGGTTAAGTGTGACCTCATATGTGTTTCTAACTGTAGGGGGCGGGGCTGGACGCGTGACATCAGTGATCGTCTTTTACACACACCTCTCCCCGTTCTTCAGCTCCGGTGACCAATCGCGGGACACCGGGTGCGATTGGGTCAGCGGGTCCCACGGGCGCTTATACGGAGCTTTGGACCGGGTCACGAGCGCACCGCTGGCGGTCTGTAGCTGTCTTATAAAGGAAAAAAAAGTCAGACATGGAATATCTTTAGTTTTCATGCACCTGAAGCATATTTAAAAAGGTTTAATTGGTCTTTAATTTGTTATGTTTGTGGCATTATTATTAATAAGGTTACAAAACTCTGCTACTGCTAATTAAGATGAAAAGTACTAATTCAGTCAGTTGCTTTCCAGGCAAGGGACTGATGTGTTACTGTAGCTGTCAGTGACTCCAGAAAAGCTGTCTCATTGCTTTTGTCACTTAAGTAAATCAAATCTTTTGCATGTTTATATTACTTATGGAATTTCAACAAATTAAAAAATATATATTTTCCCGTGAACAGGAACATGTGGTAAAGATTATGTAGCTAGCTGTTAGGGTCACATGCATACACAGTATATCCTATGTGAAGTATTTCAGGATTTCTTGCTAGGTAATGCAGCTTTGCAGTTTCTGACATTTGTTTAAACAAATAAACCAGTCAGCTTAAATGTATAGTTTTATTGAGCACTGGAATGAAGAAAAGGTGGCCATCAGAGATAAGTATATGCATGGTGGTAGACACTAGACAGGGTCTCTTTCATGAAAACATGTACAATTTATCCTATCACTGCTTCATACATACAGTTCTATCTTAATTATATGCATACAATGACATTGATTACTAATTGAGTACAGTCTGCTCACTTTGTTTATATAATCTAATTTGCAAAGTGAATGTTGGTGAATAAGCTGATGTTGTGTTAACACTGAATATCAAATCATATACCAATTAAATATTCTGGAAGATATATGGGATTTAAGAGGCACAGGTTGTGGGCCATTGTTGCCAACAGTGGCCCAGATTCAAAAAGCAATTGCGCCTGCGTAACCATAGTTACGCAGCGCAATTGCTTACTTGCCCCGGCGTAACGAGTTCTCCTGATTCAGAGAGCTCGTTACGTCGACTGCAGCCTAAGATATGCGTGGCATAAGGCTCTTATGCCCTCATATCTTGAACTGCATTCTTAAGTTGGCCGCTAGGTGGCGTTCCCGTTGTGGTCAGCGTATAGTATGCAAATTGCATACTAACGCCGATTCACAACGTTACGCGAGCCCTGCGTACGCAGTTTACGTCGTTTGCATACGTCGGGTTTCGCGTAAGGCTGCACATGCTAAAAGCAGGGGCAGCCAATGCTAAGGATACCCGTCGTTCTCGCGTCGCGAGGTTTGAAATTTACGTAGTTTGCGTAAGTGAGTCGTGAATGGCGCTGGACACCATTCACGTTCACTTTGAAGCAAATGACGTCCGTCATTTACCGCAATGCACATCGGGAAAGTTTCCCGATGGAGCATGCGCTCAATGCTCGGCGCGGGAACGCGCCTAATTTAAATGATTCCCGCCCCCTACGGGATCATTTACATTAGGCGCCCTTACGCAGGGCATTTTTGAAGAGCGCCCACGCAAATTACGTGGCTACTGCTTCATGAATGAAGCGTAGCGCAAATAATTTGCGTAGGCGCAGGGTAAAAAGGGTACACTGCGCCTCCGTAAGGAGCACGCAGCTGTACCTGAATCTACCCCATTGACTGCAACAGTTCTGAAGTTATCTTTTTGATAATATTTAAAATAAGATAACAAATTATACTAAGCCACTGCTGTGTCACGCCCCTCCAGCCTGTGTCTTAGAATAAGAGGGAGGAAACGCCTTCATTAATCCACATGTAACATCTCGCCCCCATTGTTTTTAGCTGGTTAGTGGGCATGGAGGAGGAGGAGGGAGGGAGTGGGCTATCATTTTTCACTGTGTATATGCCCACATGTGTGACTCTATAGTCACATGGGCTGCTCATATGTTATAGGGAGGAAATGCTCAGCATAGAAACTCACTGAAAACTGAGCGTGTGCAGAGTTGCCACCACATCTGCAAAATCCCCAGCTGAATTAGGGACTTGGACAGAAGGTGGAGATAGAGAGCAGCAGGATCAACCAGGTAGAATACAGAAAACTAAACTCCCAGTGAGTATGAACAGCATGTAATACAGCATTTATTTTGTGGATTTAGTAACACTTTAAGCCTGAAATTGACTTTTGCCAGTGTGTTAGGTAGTAGGGGGTCAACTCTAAAATTACTGTAGAATTGTTTTGCCCTTTAGAATATTGTGCACTGGTATAGCCCAAAAGTATCTCAGTACATTTAGTAAAACCACAGTAACCACAACATTGTTCAGATTTTTGAGGATGCTGTCCTTCTGAGTGTTAGTGCTACTCAAAAATATTGTATTTTAGGAAAACCAAAACATTGCTTCTGTGGTCCTAGGTTTTATATGAAATGTTGTTATACAGTCTTTGAAAAAATGCTGCACAACTGTTTTTCTTATGTACTAATATATAGAGACCATCAATTTAACACTTGTGAATAACATGTCATAAGGTTAAACATGTCATAAGTGTAAACATAAACTATCTTTGAAACTTCAGCCTATAGGTTTAGGTATTCCCATGGTTAATTTGAGGAAAAGGAGGCCTGGTTTTCAGGTAATGGGAAATGGAAATGAGCTGGTTTTAAACTTGAATGGCCAGCTGCAAACAACTAACAAGTGAGCTTATTTAATTTATACACATGAAAATGACTTACTGTTAAATGGGGATGCTTTAATAACATTGGCCAAAATCAGGTTTTGGTTCACTGCTAAGACGGCTGTGGCTTTATACCAGCAAGCTTATAAAGTGCGTACCCAAATGTTTTTGGTAGCACAGATTGTGCAGCTATCACAACGGCACCTTGTTTAGAGTTGGATGTTACAGGAAGGAAAAAAAAATTGTTCTGCACAATTATTTTAAAATAGATAAATGAAGACATTTTGCTCTATATTTGAAAAAAAGTTGCACAAAAACTGTGCAATCAACTCTAAATCAACTGTAAATGCTGGTATGTGTGACCAAATGCAGTTTGTTTTGCTACAGTGGTGTAAGTTCTGGCTGATAAGCTTTGCATTTATGGCACAATCTGTTTTGTTTGACTATACCAACAAAATGTTGCTTTCACCCAGTTCTTAGTAATCAGAATATATTTAGAATGATCTATTAGGTGCACACAGGCCTGTTTGAGTGATTTTCCCAGAAGGCAATGATGAATAAGCATTGAAAAACATGACTAGCAGTTCATCAAATTATTATTGTGTGTGAGAGTCCATGACATGGTGTGGGTGTTTCACTGAAATATAAGGGTTAATTTAATAATAAACACAGCAAAATTATCATATTGTGTTCAAAACTTGGTTATGATCCAAGAAGATCTGGACCTAATATGTAAGAAGTGACAAGTTAAGTAAACACTGCTGATCTACATGAATGTTCTGAGTCAGTGACTCAAAGTACTGAGGACATTGAATCAGCATAGCGTCTAGGTAAAAAGTATTTTTGGAAGGTGTTGGTACTAATGGCAGTTCACTGCATATTATACATCATTCTGGATTTGCTATAAATTATTTTAACTTCTTGAACCCAAGTTTTAGCAACAGCCATAGGCCCTCACAGAGCCCTTTACATGGGCTCTGTGAGGTATATCCAATCTCGAGAGACAGTACTGTTCATAGAAAACAACAAAAGTTAGACCTCTGAATCATTTTCTTTTCAATTTTTATTTGTAAATTAAATTATAGCTTTAGTTTTATAAGAGCAATTATAGTGGAAATTACAGAATTCTTCACCAATAATTTTAAACAGTGGGATGAAGGTCCTGCTATTGTGTTCTGAGAGACTGCTCTGTATTACTACATTGAGTGGTTATACTCAAACAAATCTCTGTTTTTTTTATATATATATTTTTTATAAGATTAAGGCAGAACTTGTCATTTGAGCTCTTTCCATAATAACGAAGTATGCATTGCATTGTTGCACATTATGGCAGACTCACTACCTGAAGTTCCCCCCACTAGCACTGTGATGTGCATTCTTTACTTCTTCCAGTCTTCTTCCAGGTCTGGAGTAGGGATAAGGTTCAGATCTGCAACATGGTGGGTATACAGCAAATCCGTGTGTGTGTGGGGGGGGGGGGGGGGGCAATGCAGTTCCAGCACATTGATGTAGAAATTCCATAAGGTTTAAAGGACTTATATTGCTTCATCTGACCTTGTAACCATGGTCAGAAGGGTTAGAATGGACAATAATGGAGGTTTAAGTATGTGCTATAAAATGGTGGCTTTCCAGCATTTATCAGTGTGTGCTGTAGAAGTTTAAGGAAAGCTGACAATCTGAGTAGGGAGAGTTAATTGCTTTTACTGTGCTAGTTTAAACAAATTTACAGTGGAAAGTAAAACGCTGGTCAGGTCCCTGGCCAGTGTTTCTACTATACTTAGCTTCCTACCTAACGTTCACTAGGTTTTGCTCAGAAAGTTTGTTCTTTCCTAGTTCCCACGTTTTTATGCTGACTATTGTGAGAAGCAGAATTCAGGTAGCTTCAAGTTACTCGTTCTAAGTTTTGTTCCTATGTACCATTGTAATTTGTGTATGTGACTCTTCAAACCTCGCTGTATTGTTTTATTTCTTTGTAAAACCCAATAAAATTCTTGAAAGAAGAAGGTAGTACACCCCAAAGGCTTGTCCTGAACATTTAATGCAAATAAAAAAGGGATCATTGACAGTACTCATTTGAGTTGTTGTAAGTGCACTAATAAGGTTATAATCAACATAATCACAGGAGACACTTTGGAAATTTAGTATAAATTTGAATAACTTTTTTTTTGTCCGAGAATATTGCAGAAACTGGTTCTGTATAATATTCTTCTTATTGTAACAATAAGTGTTGAAAAATAAGTGATACAACATTTTAGTGAAGTGTAAATGTACAGTTTGTATTATTCCAACTTTGATTGCTTTAAAAAAAAAAAATATATATATATATATATATATATATATATATATATATATATATATATATATATATATATATATATATATATATATATATATATATATATATATACTCTGTATATACTGTATATACACACATACACACATATTTCGTCCTAAGGTAAAAATGCACCATGCCAGGTAATATTGATCAATTTCATTAATGTTAAAAAAGAAATCACTTATCATATCTACCAGTTTGTCTATTTATATACTTTTTTATTTTTTTGTTCTTCACCTTTATTGCATGTTAATCACTGCATTAAAGTATACCTATAGGCAATGTTTTTTATTTTATTTTTGGATAGAGCAAGGGAGGGTTATAACCCCTGTCAGATTTGTTTTAACCACCTGTGTCCCATTGTAGAGATTTCCCTTCAAGACCTGTCCCATAGCCAAACAGGAAGTGAGAGGAAATCCCTGCAAATTAAAGGGATTCCTTGAGGACCCCAGGTCACAAAAACTAGTGTTCCCATTAGAATAATTGCTCTCTATTATTTTTCTGAGAAAAAAAACAAAATTTGGGAATTTCTTCTACTTTCACTTTCAATAATAATGGTAAACAGAAAAGAAGAGATGGTGAATCTCCTTAATGCGGGCATAGACCGCAATACAAACTGCCAAGTGTTCTAATCCCTCTCCACTCTATCCAAAACCAAAAAAAAAAGTTTTGCCTTTAGTTACACTTTAAGTATAAAAGCTTTAAGTAATTTTTTGTGTTTCTGTGTTTTTCCTTACCTTATTTTATTTTATATTTGTTTTTTGCCTTATTTGTCAACCTGTTCATACTGTTTGAATATTGTGTTGTTTATCTAGATTTTAAGTTTTTAAGATTTTAAGTTTCAAATAGTGAATTTCTGTTTGTTATTGCATGACTAAGAACAAGCTGAAGTATGTATGTATTCTTATTGTATCTTTCTTTTTTATTCTTTTTGGTTGGAATGGGACATTTCTGTTCTGCATTGGCATTGCTTTTCATGCATGCTTCTTTGGTCTGGGCCTGCTATTCATTATCCATTGCATGTAAGAATCTGCCTTATTTTGCATTGATTATTTTGTTTCATTATATATTATGTTCTGGTTGGTTTATTTATGTTTACCTATCCATACATCATACAGAAGAGGATCCGAAATCTGAAACTAGTAATATTTTTAAGTGTTTCTTTCTTATTTAGAAGAAGGTGTATAAGCTAGAATGACATTATATTGGTCAATAAGCCAAATAATACAAACACCTAATACAAGAAAGATAGAGTTATTTTACAAAATGAACTGCAGGTTTTTCTAAGTCACATTTGGTCTGAAATAGTCAGTTGTGTTGACGCTTTTCTGACCATCAGCACCTTCAACATTATTTATAACATTTTAGATGTCATCAGTCTGCAGACTGTCAGTATTTGTACTGACACCTTTGTTCTTTATAGCAATGTATTTTTTTGTTAAGATGTAAGATTGTAAGCAATCTTAGACATGTTCCAAAAAAAAGAAAATGCTGTAACTTTCTAGATTTTTTGCCTTGATTTACGTAAGAGTAAATCAGAAATTAAACAGCTGTACTTATCAAATATCCCTGTTTACTAAGTTTAAACTTTGACTATGCTAAGAAAGCATCTCTGTATATCTCCGCTAAGTACTACTAAACTATCTATGTATTTTATAAACAGTGTGCACAAGCCATTTCTTTGCAAATCTTAAATGGGTATATTTTTCACAGTCCTTATGAAAAGTAATTTACGATAAAAAGATGGCAGGCAAGCAGAGCTCATAAATGTTTTTTCTTTTATACTATGATGTGATCATCAACACATATATAAACATAAATTATTGACATCAAAATAATGTTAACCTGCTGTTCCTTGTTGGGTTTGAGATTACAAAATATATCTTTTTACAAAGTTAGATATACGAGTGCACAGTTTAATATGATTTAGAAATGAATTAGTCTGTTTCCTGTTTTTTCATGTGCATGAGAAACCATCTATATTGTTTTGTGTGAATGTATTTCCATAGGAAAACATAGTAGACTATGGCAAAAATTTTATCACTGTGTAAAATCAGTGCATTTTACAATATATATTTCACACTGAGGCAGTTTTAAGGCAGTTTAGCTTTAAAAATAGCCTCTAAAAAACACCTGAAAACTGTCTCCCATTCATTGTAATCGGTGCTTTCACACTCATGCAGTGCGCTTGCGGGGCGTTAGAAAATGTCCTGCAAGCAACGTCATTAGGGTGCCTTGGGAGCGCTATAAATAGTACTCCCAAAACACCCCTGTCCATTGAAATGAATGTGCAGTGCTTCCAAAGCACCTCAAAAGTGTTTTGAAAGCACCTCAAAACTGGACTTGTTGTCACCCCGCTAGTGCCCGAAAAGTGCTGCTAAAACGCCACTTAAGCACCGCAAGAATGACCGGCGCTTAAGCGCTGTTTATTGGCGCTGCAGTGTGAAAGGGGTCTAAGGGGCCTTTGCTGTATGACACTATAAATTCTCTCATTGGGGGTTATTTACTAAGGCTGAAGAGTACAAAATCAGGCTCAGTTCTGTATAGAACCCAACCAGCTTTCAGGTTTTATTGCCAAAGTTTAATTGAACAAGCTGAGGTTAGCAGCTGATTGGTGAGCCTGACTTTGCACTCTCCAGCTCTAGTAAATAAGCATCATTATGTCTCTATATAGGTAAATCTTATATGTCGTGTTCAGTATTTCTTACTTAACCCCTGGGAGCATAACTCAAAATGAAGGCCAAGTTACTTAAAGTGATTGTAAACGATCACCTTGTAAAACAACCCATTCAGTTTAAAACAGAAATGAAAGGCAAAACATTTTTGAATAGATATAAAAAGAATTATGCCATCAGGGAATACAGTTCCCATGAAGCGGTGTACTTGATCAGCAATAATGTTTAGGTAGGTGGTATGTGTCAAAGTAACATCCATATGAATGGCAGGACCCAAATTTTGGACCACACTGCCACCGCTAGCTTGTCTTCTTCTCATAGTGAATCCCGGTACCATGTCTTCTCCAGCTAATAGATGCTCACATACCTGACCATCCATATGATGTAAAGAAATCCCGATTCATCAGACCAGGCCAACTTCTTTCATTGCGCCATGGTCCAGTTCTGATGCGCATGTGTGCCTTGTAGGTGCTTTTGGCTGGGGACACAGTTCAGCATGGGCACCCTGACTGGTCTGCAGCTATGCAGCCACAAACACAACAAACCATGATGCCCATTTTTTCTGCTTTTAACACATCAACTTAAGAGACAGCATGTTCAATTGCTGTCTAACATATCCTACCCACTTTCAGGTGTATGGGACAAGAAAATCAATGTTATTCACTTAACCTTTAAGTGGTCATAAAGTTATGTTTTTTTTGGCATACTGTGTATACTGTAGATAGAATTTGCTATGGCTACTACCTATTAGGGTAACTTAGCAAAATTATCAATCAGTAAAACTGTTGTTGTAGTGCCAATGAATTTCATAACTTCCTTCCATTTGCAGGTTTTATGTGACACCTTAAAAGACACTGGTAGATTTAGAAAATAATATTACCAGAGAACACAAAATTAACATTAATTTATAGTGTGGTAATTGTGGTAATGAAAGGTTGTATGTTAGGATAAAAAAATATGGATATGGAGTCGATAAAAGAAAATAACAATAGCGTGTGTTGAGTAAAAAGTCTCATAAATAAATTTAAAATATAGTATATGGGATAATGCAAAAGGAGGAGGATCGTGAGGACTGAGATAACAGAAGATACTGTATAAAGGTGGTTTTCAGGGATTAGTGGAAGATGTGGAAAGCATGTATGATAGGAGGTGAGAAAAAACATGACTGAAGGCTCCAGTTGGGTAAAGAAGACAAACAGGTATTGGATGATGATTTCATGTGATGTGGATAGTGGGTTAAAATAACCATGAGTTAACTGACCAGAATAATCCCAGAAGATGGATTATATAGAATACACCCTCAAAGAAAAATAAATGTTAACTGTTAAATATTGTACTTAGCTTTGCTCTGTAACTGCAAGATATTTAGTGAACATAGTATACAATTTAGCTTCTAGATATAGCCTAATACAGTAGTGTAGTTTGATACACGAATAATACAAATGTATGTTAAATGGTTATTGTTTCATAGCGCAACAAATCCAAAGCGGTAAGTTTTTTCTGGCTTCAAATAGTTTAGGCCATTTGGTTAGTAATCAGTAGCTGTTTTTACTGCAAAGGTGTTAAGTTATCATTTGTTTGTTTGCTACAGAATCCAAAATCACAGGAACCAGTTACACTTGATTTCTTGGATGCAGAGCTGGAAAATGAACACAAAGTGGAGGTAAAGCTGCATTTTCCCCAATCTATCTTCCTAAAGATTTTTAGAAAAGTACATTGCTCAATGTTTTTTCTCTCTCCAAATCAAAGTTGAACTTTGGTTGAACAGCTAAGCACACCATAAAATGTGAACATTTTTGCTTGCAAAAGGATTACAATTTCATACAGCCAGTTTTGTAATTTACAGACATCTGCCACACTGCACAGCCATGAAAATAACTCTACTATTTCAGGTTTGAGCTTAAGGCCGGGTTCACACTGGTATGACACGACTGTTGTACCATGGTCATCCTACTTTGCCCTGCAACATCGGTCCTAATTTGGTTCTACTTCCATCCGACTTGAATCAACAGGATAAGATTTTGCTCCGACTTTGGGATTGTCTGACTTGTCCTTTGACCAATCAAAACAATCCCAGTGTGACATACATTCCTTTTACTGCTGCTGTAATCACCATGTCATTTGTCACAAGTCGGATGGTTGGGACAAGGATCCTACTTTGATCTGACTTCAGTGGTATTCAGTGGGCTGAAGTAGGACTAAAGTCAGGCCAAAGTAGTGCAGGAACCTTTTTCAAAGTCCGACCGACTTATGTCGGACCAGTTAGGATGGCTCTTGGTCTTCAATGAGCAGAGAGTTGGTGACCGTCAGTCACTGGCTCTCTGCTCTGCCCCTCCAGCACTTACTGGAGCACCAGGCTATGGAAGGGGCAGGTGCAGCTGGCTCAGGCTCTTAAGAGCCCACTGAGAGGCTGAGCCAGCTGCCGGTCTAGGTATCTAGATGTATCCTGACACTAAAGTCAGGATCTCTCCAGGGCCTAGACCGACTGAGTGATATCAGCAGACTTTAGCCTGCTGTCGGCTGAATATGGGTCACAGGACTTCAGAATAACGTGCACTTCTGTGACCCACAGCAGAAGTATGGCCAAAAACGGTTTTGGCCCTACTTCTCCTTTAAAAATGATGGTCCTAATTGTCAAGCATATCAAAAAATTCTCCATGATTTTCATATCTAATATTTCCTTGATCAACAATCTATAGTGTTATTACTTTTAAATACTAATAGCTTGTCATATTCTAGCATTTAGAAACACATCCAGAAATCTACTGAGCTGACTAGGACTAGTCCTAAGAAAGTCTTTTCTACATAAGTAAATTACATAAAAATAGCTATAATCCGCCACTCAACCCCTGTGTAAATATCCACAAACATACATTTCTGGGACACCGTGGTGTGGGACACAGCCCCCAACATATACCCCACCTCACCCTGACCAACCCCATCCCACATTTCACACATTCCCTTTCCAGAGAATCTCCCACTCCATGCTCCCCTTCTTACCCGCTATCCCTAACATCCCAATAAGCTGCCTTCAACACCAGAAATCCCCACTACATTTCACACCCTCCTATGTGTACCCTACCAAATAACCTATTTCTCCTTCCTTTTTACATACCCCTACTTAAATTAATACCCAGACTATCAATAGCAGAGATTGTCACCTCACACAGCCTGTACCATACATGTCCACTGGACAGATCTCACTCAGAGAGCCTGGGGGAAGGGGGATAATTAAACTCAACATGCCCACCCCCCCCCTTCCATACTCTACTGACTTGGAACTTTAAGATAATCAAAATATGTAACTCAAACTGTTCAAGATACCTCTGGGATGACAAAACACTCTTCCCTCTGATAT
The DNA here is from genome assembly GCF_905171775.1 of Rana temporaria. Classification (NCBI taxonomy): domain Eukaryota; kingdom Metazoa; phylum Chordata; class Amphibia; order Anura; family Ranidae; genus Rana; species Rana temporaria. Next base: position 134,209,722 of record NC_053491.1, read on the forward strand.
ATTTGTCACTTCATTTTTTGTCACTCATTGTATTGACTTTTGTCTTTAGTTGAAAATTCAAAAAAGCGTTTTTCAATTAAAACAAAATTTGAAAACAAAAACAGCTGTAATCACTTATGTGGCAAGGTTTTATTACTTGTTTTATTATGGCTCATGTGACCCAAGCATGGACTCTGTTTTTTCATAATAATGTGAATGTTATTAGTATCTCCATTTTCATAGCATACTCGTAACATGAAATCTAAGAACTGATGTAGCATTTTTTTTTTGCATCTGTCAACATATTTTTTCCCCCAGATTCGTACAAAAATGATAGATGGCGAGATTGGGGAACGCACTTTTCAAACACTAGTTAAATCCCAAGATGAGGTGAGAATTTTGTATTGTAGAATTTAGGTAATGAAGTGTCCATAGTAGCTTTTGGCAATTCTGAAATGGAGTAACTTCAAAATTGTGTTGGAGATGTGTGATGTTCCTTATTAGAAAAGGTGCACGTCCAAACAATTTCACTGGTCGTGAGTTAATTAATATGCAGTGGAGCGGGTTTATTAGCAGCCGGATTTTCTATGTATAATTCCCATGCCAGACTTGTCCACTGGTGTTTTCTCTTTTTTTTTAAGCATTTGTTCGCTTTCCTTAAAAACACTAGTCCAGTATTTCAGGCATACAGTACAGCAGCCTTGTCCAGGACTGGAAGGCCAGTAAGCATGTGACCCCTCATTATGTAGATACCAGTCGTTATATGCTGAGTGGGATGTTTCAATAGCGGGTTCCTAAGATGTTGGTGTAGGCATCTGGAATGACTATAAGTATATATAATATTGCGCAAACAAAATTAGTGACGTGAATCTAGGCTGCCAACATAACAAAAGGATGCTTTGTGAAGGATATGTGAATAAAATGTAGCGCCCAACAAATAAAGAAAATAACCCTAAAAAAGGATCTCTAAAATACCAAAAAGAGAAGAAAAAACAATCCAGTGTTGGATAATCTTTCCATCAGCTTTGGAATATGTGTAAAGTGTACAACCATGTGAGGTAAATATTTAGACATGTATGTAATAATGGGTAAATAACTATACCAAGTGCTTAGTGTGGGCACCTGGTCATATTATTTAATCCAATGTTCTGGGACTCAGAGCCCTTCCTGTAAAAAGGCCACTAATACAAATGTCCCAAAAGGGTGCACAATTGGAAGAATTTTTAGATACACCTACTTCACATCCCTCACAAGGACTTGTTGTGTGTGTGCCAGTCTCATAGGCACTTTTGATTTGTCAACACGGGACTTATTTTGCAGGACTTCGTCCATTATTAATGTTTGAATTTACACCATTATTGCTTTTATTTTGGGTTAAGGAATTGCAATATTCTGAATTTTAAGTAAGTTGCACGAGTGTTATGTAAGCTCAGGACTGTATATGTTAATACATTATCGATCTGGTGAATAGGAACTGATTCCTCTATCCACTCATAGACTTGTTGAGGAACAGCTGATGCATTCACTCATCACTCAATTGTTATCACTAGTGTGCACCCTTTTGGGACATTTGTATTAGTGGCCTTTTTACAGGAAGGGCTCTGAGTCCCAGAACATTGGATTAAATAATATGACCAGGTGCCCACACTAAGCACTTGGTATAGTTATTTACCCATTATTACATACATGTCTAAACATTTACCTCACATGGTTGTACACTTTACACATATTCCAAAGCTGATGGAAAGATTATCCAACACTGGATTGTTTTTTCTTCTCTTTTTGGTATTTTAGAGATCCTTTTTTAGGGTTCTTTTCTTTATTTGTTGGGCGCTACATTTTATTCGCATAGGCATCTGGAATGCTTATGTGCAAAGCAAGGTGCAGGAAAGTTACCTTCTCCAGTAAATGCTCCCACATGTTCCCTTACGGTCTCCCAGCTCCTCAGGGACCCAATTCTCAAAAAAGGTTTATGTTTGCAACATGAGCATGGTGTACAATAAGATTCCTGCAAGCCATTGTCCATGAACAGACTAAATCACTATCTTTATGGTAAATTGATCCATGCCCATAGCTATGGTGTAATATATAAAATAATATTGCGCTATTCAAAAATTAAAGTGAAAAAGTAGATCAGTGGTGGTAGGCAGCCAACATACCAATGGATAATTGTGTATAAAACTGAAAATAAAAAATGTAGCGCCAACCTATGTGAAAGAGCAATCCACAAAGTGGCCCCAAATGGACAAACGCCCTGTAGGGAGATATGTCCAAGGACTTCACTGGGCGCACAGTGGAAAAGAGATCATATATACCACGAACAATGAGTATCGTTCAAGGCTAATATGAATAAGTGAAAAATCAAAAAGTGAAACAAAAACAACTAACAAGTCCTGTTAAATCTGTGTGGCCACAGATAATGAATTAGCACACAAGTGAATTAGTCCCATGTGTATGTGTAAGGGTGGTTCCTTATGGTACATTCATAGCTCGTGACTGTGTTCAAATATTCCCCTCAGTTGAAAACAGCAAATCTTCACACGGAGAAATAAAAACTCTTCTCATGGACATTCCCTGGTAAGTTAAAGGATAAATACTCTTACCGGCTCCCGTTGACCCACATCTCACCATACGGTGGGTAGGTCTCCAAGGCTTATGTGGGCTCAGATACCCTCCAACCGCACCGATGAAGGAAAGAATCCTGATTCAGATGTTCCGGAAGGAGCTGGAAGCACTGGCCTCAGGAGCGTCCGTGAGATGGTGTGGAGTGAACACTCCAAATTTCAGAGGGAAAAAAGGGAGAAAGAACACCTCCTCATAGTGTAGAAAAATTTAATAAAATCTCTCAAAAATCATAAAAATATTTCACAGCAGGGAGAGAGTCCAAAGCAGTATAAATGTATAAAAATCCCAAAAGATAAAAAGTTCCACGCTGGGATCACCACAGCAGATCAAATCACCACAGCAAATCAAGAGAATCAGAGATCAATAGCGCAGTGGAAATGATTAGAGTCCAGTGTACCCGACCGGTTTCGTCATCACAGACTTCTACTGGGGCATGGAACTGGACTCACTCACTTCCCTGCGCCTATAAATAACCCCCATAATTGCCTACCTGTCATCCGTGCATGCCACGCCATTCCCATCCGGCGTGCGTTCCACAGCCTGTGATTTCCCCTTCCTGCGTTGCACGCAGCGGAAGTGTGACGCTATGGTCAGACGAATCGTAAGGGGTAATCCTACGGACCTCCCCTCCTCCTGTCTCACATGTCTCCCTCTGTCCAATGTGAGGGAGGGTGAGTGGATGGCCCCGCCTAGCACCCGCCGTCCAATCGGAGTTCAGGCCTCAGCACCAATGCTGTCCATCACCGAACTCGTCATCACAGGGGGCGGCGATGACGGAAATGTCGGAATCGTATGACCGCTTCATGCGTGTCATCAACGTGAACCGTAATGACGCCGTGCGTTCCATCATTAGCATCCCAGGATTCATTGGGAAAAAAGGGTTAGCGCAGTAGCATTAACCCTTAGCTTCGGAGCAGGTACATTACATCCTGTGGGAACAGTAACTGGGTACATAGTATCCCATAGATGGAGAGGCCAGGGCTGGCGTGTGCGTGCTCGAATGTAGGTGTGCAACATCCAACAGATAGATTAACAGGTGGATGGATGGATAACATGGGAAAACAGAAAAAATGCTACTATATTATAAATAAAAAGGCACAATCAGACCAAATTTCTAACAAAGAAAATTCTGAAAGAATAATATTGGACTGTTGGTTAAGCTATTAAGATTGATTAATGAATGAGTTCACGTCCCATTCCACGTTAAGGCCGTGGGGCGTGTAACTCTTGAGCTGATAGATCCAAAACACCTCCAACTTTGACACCCCACGGGTACCGGGTTCCCCCCGCCAGTGGGGCACAAAATGGTCAATAATTTGGAACGTGGTCCCTTCCACTTTTTTATTATGGTGTTCCAAATAGTGTCTGGGCACCGTGTGTTTCAGATAGCCCTTGAGAATCTTGGCAATATGATCACCTGCCCTTGTGGAAAAGTTCTGTATGGTGCGACCAACGTACTGTTTTCCACAAGGGCAGGTGAGGAGGTATACCACATACCTCGTGGCACATGTGGAAAATTGTTTTATGGGAAATCCCATCCCAGTGACGGTGGACCTGAAGTTAACAGACTTCTTTTTGATGACATTATATACACATACCTTGCACCTCCTACAGGGGTGATACCCCTTAGAAAGAGGGAAAAAGGTTGGTTTGACAGGGGGGTCAGGAACATTAGGCGCAATCTGGTTTCTCATAGACATGGCACCCCTATAGATCACAGCAGCATTGCTAGGGAGGGTCGGTCCTAGTGTGGGATCGCTCTTCAGTACATTCCAATGTTTCTGAATGATGGACTTGATCTGCCTATGTTGTATCGAGAATGTTGTAAAAAAGGAGTTCTTAAACCTATTTTCTTGTACCGACCTAGTTTTTTCTTTTATCAAAGTTGTTCTGTCCGTATATGAAATTCTTTCTATTTCTTCCTCAATATTGCTCTCAGAGTAACCCTTATCTACAAATCTCCTTTTAAGGATGTTTGCTTGATCTCTAAAGTCCCCTAGATTAGAGCAATTGCGCCTAATTCTCAGGATTTGGCTGCGCAGGACTGATTTCAGCCATGACGGATGGTGACAGCTGTCAACCGGGATAAACCTGTTACGGTCGGTCTTTTTAAAGTATGTTTTAGTCTGTAATTGGTTGTTCTGCACGAAAATTTCTAGATCCAGGAAATTGATGTTGGTGGTGCTAGCCTCATAGGTGAGACTAATTCCGACTTGGTTCCCATTAAGGTAAGTCATGAATTCATCCAGAGATCCTCGATCTCCTCGCCAGAGGAGGAGGATGTCGTCTATGTATCGCGCCCAGAGAATTATCAGTGGATGGCCCCGCCTAGCACCCGCCGTCCAATCGGAGTTCAGGCCTCAGCACCAATGCTGTCCATCACCGAACTCGTCATCACAGGGGGCGGCGATGACGGAAACGTCGGAATCGTATGACCGCTTCATGCGTGTCATCAACGTGAACCGTAATGACGCCGTGCGTTCCATCATTAGCATCCCAGGATTCATTGGGGAAAAAAGGGTTAGCGCAGTAGCATTAACCCTTAGCTGCGGAGCAGGTACATTACATCCTGTGGGAACAGTAACTGGGTACATAGTATCCCATAGATGGAGAGGCCAGGGCTGGCGTGTGCGTGCTCGAATGTAGGTGTGCAACATCCAACAGATAGATTAACAGGTGGATGGATGGATAACATGGGAAAACAGAAAAAATGCTACTATATTATAAATAAAAAGGCACAATCAGACCAAATTTCTAACAAAGAAAATTCTGAAAAATTCAGGAAATTGATGTTGGTGGTGCTAGCCTCATAGGTGAGACTAATTCCGACTTGGTTCCCATTAAGGTAAGTCATGAATTCATCCAGAGATCCTCGATCTCCTCGCCAGAGGAGGAGGATGTCGTCTATGTATCGCGCCCAGAGAATTATCTCCGGCCGCTCTACAGCATAGACGACATCCTCCTCCACATCCAGATAGAAATCGCCAGCATGCCAAAAGTAATTATGGGTCATGGCGAATCTAAGAAGGTCCATAATGAACAGCCTCTGTGCAATGGGAAGTTCTGAAGATCTATTAAGGAAGCAGTCTACCGCTTGAAACCCCAAGTGATGTGCTATACTGGTATACAGGGATGCCACATCTGCAGTGACCAGAATAATGTCATCCGTGTATTCCACTTCATCCAACCTGGCGATCGTGTGCCGAGTGTCCTTAAGATAAGACGGGATCTTTCTGACTATGGGTTGGAGATGGAAGTCTATGTACTTCCCTAGCCTTGATGTCACAGAATTAATGCCTCTAATGATCGGCCGCCCTGGGGGGCACATGTTATCTTTGTGAATTTTTGGCAGGTAGTACATGACGGGTATACGTGGCACCTTAGGTACTAAATAGCATCTCTCTTTATTGTCAAGTATACCTCTCTGTACGCCTTTTTCCACAAGTTTTTATCCTTATTATGGATATACTGACAGGGAGGATGACCATTTTGACAGACCCCCTTATAATTACAACCAGACCCTACCTAAATCTACCCAATCAGGGGATTTTCACAGGGGTCAGGGGAATTACCCCAAAGGGGGAGAACAAAACGGGGGTCGAGAGGGGGGCGGCGCGCCCGGAAGAAAAAGGCCAAGAGTATAGCAGGCACTGGGGTCTTCAATCTGAGCATGATTGAATTCACCGATGCAGAAAAGTCTGTCTTAGATAAAGGCCTGAAATTTGTTCCCCCTAAAGGCCTTAATAAGTTTCAGACATTTATCGATGTCCAAAAATTCACACGAAGGTTAAGTATCCAGAGATATTTTATTTCTAACCCTACGAGACCTAGGCTTCCAGAGGTCTCCACAGTTAGACACACGGGACTTTCTAACCCATCACTCTTTAACCCGCCTTGCCCTTTGGCATCAAGCATTAAAGTTTTCAGAGATTTAGTATTGAAAGATTTGGATGAGCTCCCTATCAAAAGGTCTTATTCTGATCCCAATATTAAAAATGGCTTAAAATCTCTGTGTGAGAGGAAGGACCTTGTGGTCCGCCCAGCGGACAAAGGGGGGGTATAGTGGTCCTCGACAAATCTGCTTACAATCTAGAAATGGCCAGGATCTTGGGTGATCACCGGACATATGTAAAGTTACCATCTAATCCTACTACCCGTTTTACCACCTCTTTAAAAAAACTTGTGGAAAAAGGCGTACAGAGAGGTATACTTGACAATAAAGAGAGATGCTATTTAGTACCTAAGGTGCCACGTATACCCGTCATGTACTACCTGCCAAAAATTCACAAAGATAACATGTGCCCCCCAGGGCGGCCGATCATTAGCGGCATTAATTCTGTGACATCAAGGCTAGGGAAGTACATAGACTTCCATCTCCAACCCATAGTCAGAAAGATCCCGTCTTATCTTAAGGACACTCGGCACACGATCGCCAGGTTCGGATCAAGTGGAATACACGGATGACATTATTCTGGTCACTGCAGATGTGGCATCCCTGTATACCAGTATAGCACATCACTTGGGGTTTCAAGCGGTAGACTGCTTCCTTAATAGATCTTCAGAACTTCCCATTGCACAGAGGCTGTTCAATATGGACCTTCTTAGATTCGCCATGACCCATAATTACTTTTGGCATGCTGGCGATTTCTATCTGCAACAAAAGGGAGTTGCAATGGGAGCTAAATTTGCTCCCAGTTTGGCCAATATATTTATGGCCAAATGGGAGGAGGATGTCGTCTATGCTGTAGAGCGGCCGGAGATAATTCTCTGGGCGCGATACATAGACGACATCCTCCTCCTCTGGCGAGGAGATCGAGGATCTCTGGATGAATTCATGACTTACCTTAATGGGAACCAAGTCGGAATTAGTCTCACCTATGAGGCTAGCACCACCAACATCAATTTCCTGGATCTAGAAATTTTCGTGCAGAACAACCAATTACAGACTAAAACATATTTTAAAAAGACCGACCGTAACGGGTTTATCCCAGTTGACAGCTGTCACCATCCGTCATGGCTGAAATCAGTCCCGCGCAGCCAAATCCTGAGAATTAGGCGCAATTGCTCTAATCTAGGGGACTTTAGAGATCAAGCAAACATCCTTAAAATGAGATTTGTAGATAAGGGTTACTCTGAGAGCAATATTGAGGAAGAAATAGAAAGAATTTCATATACGGACAGAACAACTTTGATAAAAGAAAAAACTAGGTCGGTACAAGAAAATAGGTTTAAGAACTCCTTTTTTACAACATTCTCGATACAACATAGGCAGATCAAGTCCATCATTCAGAAACATTGGAATGTACTGAAGAGCGATCCCACACTAGGACCGACCCTCCCTAGCAATGCTGCTGTGATCTATAGGGGTGCCATGTCTATGAGAAACCAGATTGCGCCTAATGTTCCTGACCCCCCTGTCAAACCAACCTTTTTCCCTCTTTCTAAGGGGTATCACCCCTGTAGGAGGTGCAAGGTATGTGTATATAATGTCATCAAAAAGAAGTCTGTTAACTTCAGGTCCACCGTCACTGGGATGGAATTTCCCATAAAACAATTTTCCACATGTGCCACGAGGTATGTGGTATACCTCCTCACCTGCCCTTGTGGAAAACAGTACGTTGGTCGCACCATACGGAACTTTTCCACAAGGGCAGGTGAACATATTGCCAAGATTCTCAAGGGCTATCCGAAACACACGGTGCCCAGACACTATTTGGAACACCATAATAAAAAAGTGGAAGGGACCACGTTCCAAATTTTTGACCATTTTGTGCCCCACTGGCGGGGGGAACCCGGTACCCGTGGGGTGTCAAAGTTGGAGGTGTTTTGGATCTAACAGCTCAAGAGTTACACGCCCCACGGCCTTAACGTGGAATGGGACGTGAACTCATTCATTAATCAATCTTAATAGCTTAACCAACAGTCCAATATTATTCTTTCAGAATTTTCTTTGTTAGAAATTTGGTCTGATTGTGCCTTTTTATTTATAATATAGTAGCATTTTTTCTGTTTTCCCATGTTATCCATCCATCCACCTGTTAATCTATCTGTTGGATGTTGCACACCTACATTCGAGCACGCACACGCCAGCCCTGGCCTCTCCATCTATGGGATACTATGTACCCAGTTACTGTTCCCACAGGATGTAATGTACCTGCTCCGCAGCTAAGGGTTAATGCTACTGCGCTAACCCTTTTTTCCCAATGAATCCTGGGATGCTAATGATGGAACGCACAGCGTCATTACGGTTCACGTTGATGACACGCATGAAGCGGTCATACGATTCCGACGTTTCCGTCATCGCCGCCCCCTGTGATGACGAGTTCGGTGATGGACAGCATTGGTGCTGAGGCCTGAACTCCGATTGGACGGCGGGTGCTAGGCGGGGCCATCCACTCACCCTCCCTCACATTGGACAGAGGGAGACATGTGAGACAGGAGGAGGGGAGGTCCGTAGGATTACCCCTTACGATTCGTCTGACCATAGCGTCACACTTCCGCTGCGTGCAACGCAGGAAGGGGAAATCACAGGCTGTGGAACGCACGCCGGATAGGAATGGCGTGGCATGCACGGATGACAGGTAGGCAATTATGGGGGTTATTTATAGGCGCAGGGAAGTGAGTGAGTCCAGTTCCATGCCCCAGTAGAAGTCTGTGATGACGAAACCTGTCGGGTACACTGGACTCTAATCATTTCCACTGCGCTATTGATCTCTGATTCTCTTGATTTGCTGTGGTGATTTGATCTGCTGTGGTGATCCCAGCGTGGAACTTTTTATCTTTTGGGATTTTTATACATTTATACTGCTTTGGACTCTCTCCCTGCTGTGAAATATTTTTATGATTTTTGAGAGATTTTATTACATTTTTCTACACTATGAGGAGGTGTTCTTTCTCCCTTTTTTCCCTCTGAAATTTGGAGTGTTCACTCCACACCATCTCACGGACGCTCCTGAGGCCAGTGCTTCCAGCTCCTTCCGGAACATCTGAATCAGGATTCTTTCCTTCATCGGTGCGGTTGGAGGGTATCTGAGCCCACATAAGCCTTGGAGACCTACCCACCGTATGGTGAGATGTGGGTCAACGGGAGCCGGTAAGAGTATTTATCCTTTAACTTACCAGGGAATGTCCATGAGAAGAGTTTTTATTTCTCCGTGTGAAGATTTGCTGTTTTCAACTGAGGGGAATATTTGAACACAGTCACGAGCTATGAATGTACCATAAGGAACCACCCTTACACATACACATGGGACTAATTCACTTGTGTGCTAATTCATTATCTGTGGCCACACAGATTTAACAGGACTTGTTAGTTGTTTTTGTTTCACTTTTTGATTTTTCACTTATTCATATTAGCCTTGAACGATACTCATTGTTCGTGGTATATATGATCTCTTTTCCACTGTGCGCCCAGTGAAGTCCTTGGACATATCTCCCTACAGGGCGTTTGTCCATAGCTATGGTGTGTTTGTCAGATTACTGGCACGTGTTTGAACACAAACTGACACAAATGGGTTGATTTACTAAAACTGTAGTGCGCAAAATCAGGTGCAGCTGTGCATGGTAGCCAACTAACTTCTAGCTCAGTGTTTTTCAACTCCAGTCCTCAGGGCGCACCAACATGTCATGTTTTCAGGATTTCCCTCAGATGAAACGGTCGTGGTAATTACTAAGGCAGTGGAACTGATTAAATAACCTGTGCAAAATAATGGAAAGCCTGAAAACATGTCCTGTTGGGGCACCTTGAGGACTGGAGTTGAGAAACACTGTTCTAACTTCAGCTTTTTCAATTAAGCTTTGACAATGGAAGCTGATCGATTTCTATGCATAGCTGCACCAGATATCGCACTCTCCAGTTTTAGCTAATAAACCCCAACATTTCCACTGGTGTCCATAGTCACAGACATTTTTCTGTGCCTTAATAGTTAACATTACAGCATGCTCTCTATTGGGCAGTTTTATGGGATTCTGTTCTATCAGGCCTATTTTGGAAAGAGGCTCTCCAGCTTTTACTCAGAAAAGCCGGCTACTCTGCACTCTGTAATTAACAGCCTGACAACTAGTGACAGAGAAATATTGTTATGCTCTTTGAAAAAAAAGAGAGCTAAGAATAGTGTTAGTTTTGCTTTTCTCCTCCCTGCTGTATTTATTATAGTGGTGGGCACTTTGGGGCTAAATGTGGTGTGGCAGTACTGTGCTTGCCACTAAGGGAAAGAAAGTGAGTTTGGGGCTTGGAAAAAAAATGTACATTTCTACTGCTGCACTTGTGAATTGCAATTGTGCTCTTGCATTGTCACCCTGCTGCACAAGACACCAATTGAGAATTCAATAGGCTATTCCAGCATAAATTGTGTGGGTATGATGTTATCATCATTAGGAAATCGCTCCACAGAAATGCCATGCAATGTTTCCTAAAGTACATGCATAGAAGCATGTAGACAGGAAGTGGTTGCATATAGTCATAGTCTACAGTGTATGCAAATCATCTGACATTGTTTATCTGTCATCTAGAGGTATATTGACAAAGCTAACAGAACATATACATGGGGCCCAGTAAATGGAACAGACTACAGGTACTAATTTCTGAATATTTTTCTTATATAATTGTACAAATCTCCTTATTTTGGTTTCTACATCTTGATTTAGTGCATAGTTTATTTTCATATATTTTAGATTATAATCTTTGTTTTGCATAATGGGTACACACCAGTGATGTTTCTTCAGATTCTTGCTTTGCTGACCAAATTATCAAACAACTCATTGAAAAACCCACTAATGAAGTGCTCAAATGTAATCTGGACATGTATACAACAAAGTAAAGTAAAGTAAAAAATAAAAGAATAGTTAGGTTCCAGTAAACATAAAGCAACACTTTTTGTTAATATTTAATTAAAGGAGTTGTAAAGGCAGAAGGTTTTTTTTTATTGTAATGCATTAAGATAAAAAGCCTTCTGTGTGTAGCAGCCTCCCCAGCACCCCCTAATACTTACCTGAGCCCCATCTCTATCCATGCAGATAGTTTCAGGATTTCCTTGGAGCTAATCCTTAATGTGTTTTGGAGTTGGTGGATCTAAATTATATAGTGTTTACAAATTGCAGCCATTCAATTTATTAAACATTATGGGTAGATAGATAGATAGATAGATAGATAGATAGATAGATAGATAGATAGATAGATAGATAGATAGATAGATAGATAGATAGATTTTTGATGTGATGGGCATCATTTGACACATGATTAAAATGTAGTGGTAGTGACAAAGATAAATGTTTGTTTCTGTAATACAGCCTTTAGCGCCTTGATTCAGTTAACATAAATGTCTCTACCTGTGCACTGAAAGGAAGAGATTTAACAAACCTAGGAACATACAAGACGTTTGACTTAGAACAGATGTAGTTTGACATTTTTCAATAGCTTCTGAATCAAGCTCTAATTTGCAAGCTTCCAGAGCTGTATTTTACAGGTCAGACCTTTGTCTTCCAGTTAATTGCTTGTGCGAGTCTGAGACATACCTTAATAGTATTTAGTGTTGTGGTGAAAAGTAATTCCCTGCTTTGTTTTTTATATGGCAGACTCTTCTTTTAAATTCCATGTCCTAGTTAGTGAAAAACTATCCAAATAAATCACTATTGAGAATCAAATTGGAAAAGATCTTGTGGTTTCTTTGCATGTTACACCAAATTAAAATTTGTATAGTATGTTTAATAACTACGATTATCATACCAGTGTATCGTTTTATGTATATCTTTTTGAGTTGTAGTAGGCTGTCATCATTAGGTCATCACATACAGTATATTAAAAATACAGTACATGCTTAGGCTGATTATTATAAACTCAAGCTTGTTAAAAGGGATAAGTCCATCTGACATTGCTGCAGCCTGCTGATCGCATCCATTCATGCTGATGTGATGGATTGGATGATGAAAGTCAGCAGAGCCTCTGCTCATTTGCTAAGCTCTGGAGCAACTGCTTTTACAGAGTGCAACTGCACTTTGTGCAAAGTGCACAAGTCTATTTTTTTTGGTCAATCAACCCCATAGTGTTCAAATGTAGATTCCAACTGATAACAAAGCTCAGCCTACACAGTGCAGACAGATTTAATTATGGCAAACACAGATGTCCACCCCTTCGTAAACAAAGAGGATTAGTAATATTTTAATAGAACAGAACAGGTTGGTTGATTTTTTTTTAAGTTTTGTGAATGAGAACATGCAACACATATAAAGTAGATGTTAAAAGTTCACTTTAAAAAAAATGCACATGTTTTGCAGGTAAAACAAAATTGCATGTTTTTTTTTTTGTTGAAGCCTGGAAAGCATTTGCAGGTGCCATGCAGGATGCCTACAAAATGTCAATGTAATAATGTACATCATACAAGCAGAGAAAAAGAAAGGAGGGTGCACCTACCTAGTGCATTACCGTAATAAAAATGTTTATTAATTAAAGTAGAATAAAAGCAATGGTCCTACTCACAAAACAAGCATAAGTATACACTTTTCTGACAAACAAACTGGCTCTCCTGGCCCCTACAGGTGGGACTTGATGATGAGAGGATTGGACGTCCCTCAAATGGCTGATGCGTTTCTGGGGCGCAGCCTAGGTGGTCCGTGGTGCCTCTCTCGCATGTGCTCCCAAATATATATATGTACACATGTGCACAGAGGATCCAAGCTCAGGTGACCACTGAACAGCCTTCAATCCCTGCTGTTCGGTGGTCACCTGAGCTTGGATCCCCTGTGCACATGTATACGTATATATATTTGGGAGCGCATGGGAGAGAGGCACCACGGACCACCTAGGCTCTGAAGAAAGGGGTGCGCCCCAGAAACGCGTCAGTCGTTTGAGGGACGTCCAATCCTCTAGTCATCAAGTCCCACCTGTAGGGGCCAGGAGAGCCAGTTTGTTTGTCAGAAAAGCGTATACTTATGCTTGTTTTGTGAGTAGGACCATTGCTTTTATTCTACTTTAATTAATAAACATTTTTATTACAGTAATGCACTAGGTTGGTGCACCCTCCTTTCTTTCGTTTTCTCTGTAGCCATACGAACACCCATTGTTCTGAGAAGGCCTGCAAGACTATAGACCTTGCCTTAAAGACTGGACTACACTACCCGTGTTTAGCGAAACACCAGAGCGAAACACCAGAGCGCAGGAGATTCTTTTTTTTTTCTGTCATCATACAAGCAGGCAGTTTTACAAAGACAGGAATAATCAATGAACTAATAGAGCGCTCAACAGTGCTCTGGTACTTCATTGGGAACTACAAGTACTTGTAGTTTATTCATCACAAAACAGCGCACAGCCTCCCTCTTTTCAAATAGGGACAGCAGGTATGGGAAGAAGATCCCTGGCCTGCTCTCACAGGACATCTGAGGATCAGGAAGTGGCTGCAGGATCGGGAACATGTTACATGTTCCACCCTAAAAATGGGCAGAACATGTAAGGTAAAATTATCCTTGAATCCAATTTGGCTGCAAAAGTGAAAATATACTTTAAGGCTGTAATGTACAAATTAACAATTGCAAAGAAGGTCTGCCCACCTGAGGTGCAAAATAAGAAAGTGTTTTTATCCAGACATTGCTGTAGTACTCCAGTCAAGCCCACTCTCTTTAGTTGTTGATTAGAGGGTCCCTTCCGGTGTTGCAGGAGAACAATTTCAGAAACACCCACTGCAGGTTTCTTGCTGTCTCTTGCATTCAGAAAATCTGAGACACTAAACTTATTTTTAAGTTATTTTTAAGTGTCATATAGCCACCAATCAGACCGTAAAAGCAGGGAGATCATAAAGCAGGGAGATAGAACATTATACAACAAGTAAGGCCTCGTACACACGGCCGAGGAACTCAACGTGCCAAACACATCGAGTTCCTCGGCCAGTTCAGCCCTGAAGCCGCCGAGGAGCTCGGCTGGCCGAGAGCTCCCATAGAACAACGAGGAAATAGAGAACATGTTCTCTATTTCCTCGCCGAGGTCCTCGTCGGCTTCCTCGGCCGAAAGTGTACACACGACCAGTTTCCTCGGCAGAATTCAGCCAGAAACTCGGTCGGAAGCTGAATTCTGCCGAGGAAACTGGTCGTGTGTACGGGGCCTTAGACGTAATTTAAGGAAAAAAATGATTCAAATTGTCACATCAGTGTTTGCTAAATAGCATTTGAATCCCACTGACTGTGAGATGGGAATTGCTCTTTTATTTTCTAATATCTGCCAAAATGCCATTTGAAGGGTTATCCATGTTGGTCATTTTCTCACCACTCGATTTAACCCCTTAAATGCTGCACTACCACGCTGCAATCATGTACATTGCATACGGTTCTTGAGTAGTTGCAGCACAACTACATTGACTTGCATTGGTCGTGCTTGGGGGCATTAATGCCTGCCACATGCGGCATGCAGTTTCAGTTTTGCCGCGGTTGGTTAGCACATCATCATGGACATGGCATGTATATAGCCCTGAGCAGCTGCATGCCCAGGTTAAGATGATTGGTTGAAGGGCAGTAAAGACCTTGGATCAACTGGTTTTACACACAATTTTACATACGATTTTACACACGTGCGAATGAAGCCAAACTAAAAAAAATCTGTTATGACTGTTCCTTAAACTACCTGTATATTCTTACACTCTAAATGTTATATTTTATTTATTATTCAGAAATGACAAATATTTTTTGCATTCCCATAGGAACAGCATTTCTTTGTTATATTTGAATTAATCATATAGTTTTATAGAATGCATTACCTTAAACTGCACAGTGGTAGACAATAATGTTTCTTTAGAAAAAACTTGATTTGCCAAGGGAGCACCTACATAGGAACATTATATATTTGGAAAAAGTCTACAGTGAAACAAAACATGTTAATCAAAATGCTAACTTTAGGTTGTCTCTTTAAAAATGGAAAGGAATTGAAGAGTTTGCTATGTGTTTTACATGTATGCTGATTTTCTTTACATTTGGACAAAAGGTAGTATGGCACTTTTAGTCGCTTACAATTTTTCTTATGAAAGACATGTGAGAGGGTCAGCTGTTATAACAGAAATCAATAAAAGTAACCTAATTAAAACATTTTAAAGTTTTCAAATACCCATTTTATGTCCATTAATGCTACAATTATGAAGGACTAACTTGCTTTAAATCAAAATTTTCTAACTGTATTTTTTTTTCATAGTCTTGCCTTGGTGTTGCCATCCTACAGCTTTTATTACATTAAAGCTAAACTAGAAGACACAATGACTCAATCAAAATGTGAGTAATAGGATAACCAACCTCCAAAAAGTGGAAATTAGTTTGTAAAATTGATGATGCCATTTTTTTCTATTTGGTAATCTTTATGTTTTTCACAAAAATCTTTAGGATACAATGATTCTAATGTGAAAATTCTCAACTGTCAAATCACTTTTAATGTTGCATTGTATTGAAGACAAGATGTTATTACACACATGGGAGGGGGACTTTTGAAAAAAACAATCATAGTTCACTAACCAACCATAACACCAAAGCCTATTAATTGTTTTATGAAGGCTCTGATAACAGTGCATGAGCTAAATGCATGGATTTGAATTAGGCCAAAGTGTCCGTTACAACAAAGTGGTAGGCATTTAGATGTGCTGAGCATGCATGTTCCCGGGTTGTATAGCAGACTTGTTTTACAGTTACATGCTATACAACTGATTATGGGGTATAGTTAAATTTCATTGATCTTATATTATTTTAAAACATTCTTATTGATGAATGTGATTTTTTTTTTATTGTTGCAACAGAAATAAGTGTCTTTTGACAAAGGTTGAGAGTTGCTTAGTTTATATTCTGCTTTAAAGAATATGAACAGTTTTGGTATACCAAACCACCAGATTCATTAGAATCATTGTTTACTCATTATTGTTGATATGCAAAAGATCTGTTTGCAAGTATATGTGTATGGCTTACAAGTAATTAGAAAGGTGTCAAAGTCTACAAAGAAGTGTTGATAAGTGCATTTCTGTTTGTTTACTAGTACTATCAGACACCTTCTCTGACTGTGTTCTGGTTCCTTTAGTAATCTTGCCTTCACAGTTTGTATCCCTTTATAATGTAATACAATAATGTATAAGAAAAATAATTAAGTGAGAAACAATACCTTGCAGCAAACTCATTTTATAGTAAATAAATAAGCCCTTAGTTTCTTAAAATGTAAAACGTATAGAAATGAATCAATAATTTCATGCATTACACTCATTTTTAATATATGGAGCAGATACAGCTGGGAAAAACAAACCAAAGAAATGGAAAAAATACTGCGCTAAACTAAATAAGGCGATTGAGATAATTGCTGCCAGTACCAAAACATTGTGGATACAAAATTGGAAAAGTGTTTAAATATAAGGTACAGCGCTAAAAAAATGATATTGATGATACCCAAAACTTCTAAGGCCTCGTACACACGACCGAACATGTCTGCTGAAACTGGTCCGTGAACCAGTTTCCGTGGACATGTATGGTCGTGTGTAGGGCTGACCGGACAATTTTCCGGCCGACCAGACAGGTTTCCAGCGGACAAATGTTTCTTAGCATGCTAAGAAACATGTCCACTGGAACCATGTCCGCCAGACATGTCCGATGGTCAGTACGACTCATCGGACATGTCCGCTCGGCCGAAAAATCCCTTGCATGCGTCGAAGTGATTCGACGCATGCGTGGAAGCATTAAACTTCCGGGGTCGCGTACATTGCCGGGTCATCGTCGCCACCATGTCGCCGCCACGTCACCGCGTTGTCACCGCGTAATCTCTCCGCAGGGAATTTGGTCTGATGGTGTGTACAGCCATCAGACCAAATGATTCCAGCGGACATGTCCAAAGAAAACGGTCCGCGGACCGTTTTCATCGGACATGTCCGCTCGTCTGTACGAGGCCTTAGAGAAATGGGAAAATAGACAACATATATGTGCAAAGAAATACGTGTGTGAACAGCAATATTCCAAAAGTAAGCATATATAAAATAACAGTGAAATAAAGAATAAGGGGCCTGATTCCCAAAAAAGCCGCCTAACTTAACTTTCAGCAGTTAAGTTACACTGACTTAAAATCTCTACCTAAGTGCCCGATCTTCAAAGCACTTACCTAGAAATTTCAGGCCGTGTAACTTAAGTGCCGCCGTCGCAAGGCGGTCCTCCTCTCCGGGGGGCATTTAAAATTTAAATGAGGCGCGCTCCCGCGCCGGCCGTACTGCGCATGCGTGTGACGTAATTTTCCCAACGTGCAGCGCGCGAACGTAATTGACGCCGGGCGGCTTTGAAGATTGCGACGGGACACTAAAGTTGCGACGGGTGAAAAAAAATATACGCGCCGGGAAAACAAATAATTATAAAAAAAATGACAGCGTCGCTCAGCATGCATTCCTGAGAGGGAGAACTCCATGCCAATTTTCAAAGAAAAAAACGGCATGGGTCCCCCCCCCCCAGGAGCATACCAGGCCCTTAGGTCTGGTATGGGTTGTAAGGAGACCCCCCTACAATCCATACCAGACCCGTATCCAAAGCACGCTACCCGGCCGGTCAGGAAAGGGAGTGGGGACGAGCGAGCGCCCCCCCCCTCCTGAGCCGTGCCAGGCCGCATGCCCTCAACATGGGGGGGTTGGGTGCTCTGGGGCAGGGGGGCGCACTGCAGGCCCCCCCACCCCAGAGCACCCTGTCCCCATGTTGATGAGGACAGGACCTCTTTCCGACAACCCTTGCCGTTGGTTGTCGGGGTCTGCGGGTGGGGGCTTATCAGAATCTGGGAGTCCCCTCAAATAAGGGGGCCCCCAGATACCGGCCCCCCACCCTAAGTGAATGGATATGGGGTACATCGTACCCCTACCCATTCACCTGGAGGCAAAAAGTAAAAGTTAGTAAACACACAACACAAGGGTTTTTAAAATAATTTATTATTCTGCTCCGGAGGCCCCCCCTGTCTTCTTTATTAGCTCTATTACCAGGGGGGGCTTCTTCTTCCACTCTCCGGGGGTCTTCTTCCACTCTCCGGGGGTCTTCTTCCACTCTCCGGGGGGGTTTCTTCTTCCGCTCTCCGGGGGGGGGGGCTTCTCCGCTCTCCGGGGGTCTTCTTCTATCTTCGCCGCTCTCCGCTGTTGACTCGGCGAACCCCGGTTCTTCTGCAGATGTCCGGTGCCTTCTTCTTCAGCGCTGGCTGCCTGCTATCTTTGTGTGTTAGCTCAATTACGAGCAGGCAGCCATCGCGGTCTTCTGTGACGTCAGGTTCTTCTCTTCTGTTCTTCTCCCCTCTTCCGATGTTGACTCGTCGCATCTTGTCACTGCAATGATGGAAGCGCGCCTTGCATCCCATTTATATAGGCATCACCGTCCCATCATGCTCCGGTAGGTACCCACGTGGTGGGTGCACGTGGGTAGGCACCCACCACGTGGGTACCTGCCGGAGCATGATGGGACGGTGATGCCTATATAAATGGGATGCAAGGCGCGCTTCCATCATTGCAGTGTCAAGAGGCGACGAGTCAACATCGGAAGAGGGGAGAAGAAGAACCTGACGTCACAGAAGACCGCGCTGGCTGCCTGTTACTAATTGAGCTAACACACAAAGATAGCAGGCAGCCAGCGCTGAAGAAGAAGGCACCGGACAGCTGCAGAAGAACCGGGGTTCCCCCGAGTCAACAGCGGAGAGCGGCGAGGATAGAAGAAGACCCCCGGAGAGCGGAAGAAGAAACCCCCCCCGGAGAGCGGAAGAAGAAACCCCCCCCGGAGAGTGGAAGAAGACCCCCGGAGAGTGGAAGAAGACCCCCGGAGAGTGGAAGAAGAAGCCCCCCCTGGTAATAGAGCTAATAAAGAAGACAGGGGGGGCCTCCGGAGCAGAATAATAAATTATTTTAAAAACCCTTGTGTTGTGTGTTTACTAACTTTTACTTTTTGCCTCCAGGTGAATGGGTAGGGGTACGATGTACCCCATATCCATTCACTTAGGGTGGGGGGCCGGTATCTGGGGGCCCCCTTATTTGAGGGGACTCCCAGATTCCGATAAGCCCCCGCCCGCAGACCCCGACAACCAACGGCAAGGGTTGTCGGGAAGAGGTCCTGTCCTCATCAACATGGGGACAGGGTGCTCTGGGGTGGGGGGGCCCGCAGTGCGCCCCCCTTCCCCAGAGCACCCAACCCCCCCATGTTGAGGGCATGCGGCCTGGCACGGCTCAGGAGGGGGGGGGCGCTCGCTCGTCCCCACTCCCTTCCTGACCGGCCGGGTAGCGTGCTTTGGATACGGGTCTGGTATGGATTGTAGGGGGACCCCCTACGTGGATTTTTCGGCGTAGGGGGGGTCTCCTTACAACCCATACCAGACCTAAGGGCCTGGTATGCTCCTGGGGGGGGAACCCATGCCGGTTTTGAATTTAAAAATTGCCGTGGAGTTCTCCCTCAGGAATGCATACCAAATGCCGTCGCTTGAATGGGCCTTTACAAGGTGTGACTAACTTTACACATTGTAAAACCAGCCCTAGTTTTGCGCAGGCAAATTCGGAACTTACGCAGAAATCACAATGCTGAAATGCTTTGAGAATCTGCTTAAGTCCTCATTTGCATACTCAAAGCTGCATTTCCATGAGAAATGCCCCCAGCGGCGGATGCGGTACTGCATCCTAAGATCTGACCGTGTAAGTGTCTTACACATGTCAGATTTTCTGCCTAACTTTGGAAAAGCCTTTTGAGAATCGTTTCCAAAGTTAGGCACAGACTGAACAGCAGTTAAGTCTGCGTATCTCTTTTGGGAATCAGGCCCAAGCTATTTAAATAAATAGATACATAAAAAAGTGAGCGTGACAGTCCACTGTATATAATACAAAAGTCCCAATAATCAACAACTGAATGTGTGTGAATCCACATCTGACGATCCCAGATGACGTCTGCTTGTGACGAAACACGTAGGCTGTGGCCTGCGTCACCAGCAACATTACGATCCAGTGATGGAAAATAACAGGAGCAATAACTTCAAATGACAATCCCTCCACCACCAAGGTAATCGCTTCGCTCACCTCAATTAATGGATTCCTGAACTAACAGGTAGTCAAACTCACATGTCCCACCAAATAGGTTTATAGGCACCAGGATTTGGAACAATACCAAGAACTGTAACTCCCGAAATTCAAGAATAAAACAAATCTAAGTTCTCTCCATTTGAATATAATCAGCTGTTTTTATTCCAAAGAAAAACGTACTCACATTTAGCCAGACTAAAACGAGTAATGAAACATGGCACAAAATGATCAAGATGGCAGCGAGTGACATCAGGCGTAGCTCCTCCCCCATACACGTTATATTCTATTATATTTTTTTCTATTCTATTCCTTTATTTTCTATTTTATTTTATTCTCATTGGGAAACTATTCGAATTTGAAAACTATTCAAATTCAAAAACTTTTGGAATTTTTTTAGTGAGAAATTCACAGTATAGATCCAAGGGGGTCAGAGGGTTTAGAGAAAAGGCAAGGTTCCTGGTTGACAGTTCCAGGATATGAATAAATGCAGCCACAGGAGGTCCCCAATATATCATTAGAGGAGATTTAAATGGCACATGAAATGGTGCAGATATCAGAGCTACACATCAAGTTGAGTACTGATTCATATAGGTACTTTTTATAATCATTTGTTGTACTGAGTGTTTTAATGTGTGTTAAAGATACATGTATTAAGCTGGGCACCCACATTACACCCCAATTTGATTCCTTTTGAATGATACAAAATAAATATATTTTTCAACCACAATGTGGAGATTGTATAGTGTGTTGAGTGATGCAACCTGCTTGGGTCTAAAAAATGTTTTACATTTTTCTAGGAAACACTTTATACAGCCTTTTTCATATCATGACATATAGGCTCGTTTCACACTTGTGCAATGCGGGAACCCTGCAAATCCACTGCGCACTCAACTCGCACAGCAGTTTACACTGTCATATGCGAACTGCCGGGAGTGTTAATACATTGTTAATGACACCCCCATTTCATCTTGCATATCACACTGCGAAATGACAGTTCGGACATGAATCTGAGCGCATGGGTGTTCACATCCGATTCTGGTGCGGACCTGTGTGAGTTTGGTCCGAATGTAATGCGATATCACCCATACTATCTGTATGGCTGAAACTGCATTACACGAACATTGCATGTGATTTTCACTGATGTGCGGATCACATGCAATCTCGCAGAGTGCGCTGGTGTGAACCAGCACATATTAGATCTTATCTCATGTGGATCTCCTCACATTTAGATTTATGTACAAGAATGACTTAACCCACTAGATTGCACAATAAAATTGCGTTGTCAGTTATTTTACACCGTTTTCTGCACCTCAAACACAGCTAAAATCTGAAATTAGTAGTCAAATTAAAAGCTGAATAAATTGACATGTAAATCCCATCCTTGCCTGTCTGAAATGTTCTAAACAACACGTATGCCACGTACACACGATCGGTTCATCCGATGAAAACGGACCAATGGATTTTTTCATCAGATATCCGATGGAGCTGACTTTCATCAGTCTTGCCTACACACCATCAGTTAAAAATCCGATCGTGTCCAACGCGGTGATGTAAAACACAACGAAGTGCTGAGAAAAATGAAGTTCAATGCTTCCGAGCATGCGTCAACTTGATTCTGAGCATGCATGGATTTTTGACCGATGGATTTCCCCACAGACGATCATTTTTTTCTATCGTTTTTTTAACCATCAGAAAATCTTAAAACAGGTTCTATTTTTTTTCACCGATGGGGAAAAAAAAAACGATGGGGCCCACACACGATCGGTTCGTCCGATGAAAACGGTCCATCAGACCGATGGTAACTGATGGTGTGTAGGGACGACGAACCATCAGTCAGCTTCATCGGTTAACCTATGAAAACGGTCCATCAGACTATCGTGTGTACGAGGCCTAACAATCCTCCTTCTTTTTTTTTTTTTATTCTTGTTTGTTGACTCTGTATGTATGTATGTATGATTTTTCTGTGCACTCTTTTTATGTTTATTTTAATACCTATTCAGAATTGACTATCCAAAGAAAGGCACACATTTCCCAATAATTTATATAAATTCTCACTAAATAGGATTTCTAATTGATTTTCCCTAAGTCGCTAATATTCTGCCCCTTAGCAAAAGGATTTTTACTAGTGCTGTTTTACATGAATTGATATGTTAGAAATAATAATAATTACTTGTTAAGCACATGCAGCAACTACTTAAAGGGGTTGTAAAGGTACAATTTATTTTTCTTAAATAGCTTCCTTTACCTTAGTGCAGTCCTCCTTCACTTACCTCATCCTTCCATTTTACTTTTAAATGTCCTTATTTCTTCTGAGAAATCCTCACTTCCTGTTCTTCTGTCTGTAACTCAGTAATGCAAGGCTTTCTCCGTGGTGTGGAGTGTCGTGCTCGCCCCCTCCCTTGGACTACAGGAGAGTCAGGACACTCTCTAGGTTGCAGATAGAGAAAGGAGCTGTGTGTTAGTGGGTGTCCTGAGTCTCCAGTAGTCCAAGGGAGGGGGTGAGCAGGACACTCCACACCAGGGAGAAAGCCTTGCATTACTGTGTGGAGTTACAGGCAGAAGAACAGGAAGTGAGGATTTCTCAGAAGAAATAAGGACATTTAAAAGCAAAATCGAAGGATGAGGTAAGTGAAGGAGGACTGCACTAAGGTAAAGGAAGCTATTTAGGAAAGAAAATTGTACCTTTATAACCCCTTTATGGATTGCACAACAGATATTTCTACAAGAAGAAGATTTTATGTAAAATCTTGCATATGCTCCGATTGTGATGAGTGTTTGTCTCTTTCTTCCAGACTTCAGCTGTATTTGAATTAACCTTTTATCTAGTCACAATATCTTTATTCAATAACTTGAATAAAATATTGTTTGTGACCCCTTTTACCTTTACCCTGTTTTTCCTATTCTCTTGCTTTCTCTATCTGATGGACAGCCAAAAAAAGCAGAATGAAGGGCAAGTACATCCTTTATGCTTATTTTGTTAGTTTTTACTTCCCTTTTATATACCTCCTTGCTGTTTCAGTTCTCTTATTCTATGTGTCTACAGTGAATATTTATATTGCCTTTTTCTCTGTCTCAATTATTTGTTAGCTTTTTTTTTAGCTTTCTTGGGTATTTTTTTTTTTTTAGGGTGGACCTCCGCTTTAAAGTGGTTGTAAAGTCAGAAGGTTATGTTTATTTTAATGCATTCCATGCATTAAGATATAAAGCCTTCTGTGTATAGCAGCACCCCTCAGCCCCCTAATACTTACCTGAGCCCTGTCTCTATCCAGCAATGTTGCAGCAGTGTCTCAACTGCCCAGAACTCCCCTCCTCATTGGCTGAGACAGCAGTGCAGCGCTTTTGGCTCCTGCTGCTGTTAATCAAAGTCGGCAGCCACTGAGAAGAGGAAGGGGCGGGGCCGGGCCGCGGCTCATTGTCTGCATGGACACAGGGAGCTGTGACTTGGCTCAATTTCCCCCCATAGCTGCTTGCTGTGGGGGCACTCAACAGGAGGGAGGGGCCTGGAGCACCAAAGGGGACCCGAGAAGAGGAGGATCCAGCCTGCTCTGTGCAAAACTACTACAAAGGGCAGGTAAGTATAACATGTTTGTTATTTTTAACTAAAAAAAACAAGACTTTAGAATCACTTAAACAAACAAACTACAGTATATGAAAAGGGAGTAGCCGCTCCAGGTGGGAACCCAGACGAACATCCTCCGTTGCAGACAACTCAGGTGCAGGCAATGCACCTAGCAAAGCAGGAACAAAAATTATTTCTGGACAGCCGCACTCTGAACAAGTTGTAGCCTTTATTTAAAAAAGGACAGCACTACAAGTCACAGTCGGGTTTTATTTTATGTTGCTGTGACTTGTAGTGCTGTCCTTTTTTTGATAAAGGCTACAACTTGTTCAGAGTGCGGCTGTCCAGAAACAATTTTTGTTCCTTCTTAACTACAGTATATACTGTACAATATATATACAAGATGAGGAACATGGCTAGTAGGGAATACA
The DNA here is from genome assembly GCF_905171775.1 of Rana temporaria. Lineage (NCBI taxonomy): Eukaryota > Metazoa > Chordata > Amphibia > Anura > Ranidae > Rana > Rana temporaria. Next base: position 134,234,327 of record NC_053491.1, read on the forward strand.
AGAGATGCAAGGAAGGGGGGGAATCAGGACTGGGTACAGGAACAAGGGGAGTGGATAAAAGGCAGCAAGGCTCAGGGTGCAGGGCTAGAGCAAGATCAAGATCAAGACAGGAGTACGATAAATGGCAAAACCATTAGGCTTAGCACAGCAAGCAAATCAAAATACTAATGTAATGTGTATAAGCAGAAGAGGGACTTAAGTACCTTCCCGGCAGCCAACATCAAGTGGGGTCTGATTACTAGAAACTGTTGGCTGCTGGAAAACACCCCCTGATGGACACTGGAATTACAGCTTTCAACCAAGGGAACCACAGTGCCACCAGCATGTGATTCAGGTCCTGACAATGCCAATCACTCTTGTCAGGGTAAGTGCAATGGTTGTAGATCAGATTTATGTAATTTTTTGAAAAATAAATATGGCATTTAGTTTGCCAAGCATGCTGTACTTTAAAGTACAATCCTATGTGCATGTCTTTTGGCAGACTCTGTAAACGAAGGCAGCCCATAGATGAATATTTTTTTTATTCAACCAGCATGTTGAATGAAAAACTGACCAGTTTCCCCCTTCCTCCCCACTGAGCTATTGTGTTCTGTCAGTGGAGAGACTTCTCTATCACCAGAATACACCGATTAGCATTGCAGGCTATACCCTGCAGTGCTGATCAAGCATCAACAATCCAACAGGATAGTTGTACAGAAGGCGATTGGTAGATCAACATCTGTACAACCTACCTGCCCATACATTGATCGACATTCGGCCGGTTGTTTTTCGGTCTATTATTTTTGATCTCTTCTGCTGTTCACAACAAAACTGATAGCTAAACTCCAGAAAGCTTGTACTCTTGCTCTGATCTTGACAGCTACTGGCTGCGAGTTGTAAGTATATAAAAAATCATATGAATAAATACCTGATTTAGCAAGAAATAAACATGTTAGCTGTGAGATTAATATACATTTCCTTTAAAGTTAAACCTAACCCTGACTTGTGAGCAGAAAGGATTTGCATTACAGAATAGACATACTATGCAAAATAGACATGCCCAGTAGTTACAGCATCCCAGCCTGGATAATCAAGATGGCAGAAGACTTTGAACCCAGAAAAAGTAGTGGACACATCAGTATTATAGGGTTTAGGTCCACTTTAAGACTGTATATAATGAAAATGTGCCCCGTTTTGAAATAGGTTGTTAAACTGTACATTAATTCTTTCTTGGAGTACCTCATTATATTACTTTTAAAGCATATGCCATGTATGTCATAATTAAACAAATGTGGCTAACACAATTAATGAATCTAACAGAGGGAATGTAGCACTGATATTGTTTGCTGTTACAGACTGTAAAAAATCAAGTTTTCCTTTTCTCTATCTGATATAAGGCATTTATCTTTTTTCAGACTGTGAAACTTTGAAACCTGAGCAGTTTGATGAAGCTGGGGCCACCTATCTAGCACCAAGGTTTTTTGCATTTAATTTTGTTTGTTGTTTTAAGAAAAAATATTTTTTTCATTGGCAAGTGCTAACTTTAAATACAGACACAAAAAAAAAAGAAGAATGACTTTGGAAAATAATCAAGTGACATATCAAGTCATCACCTATTCTTTTTCTTTAGAGTATGGGGTATATTTATTTATTTGATTTGTATTTCTTTTTTTTTAACCTAGACCTATGTTTATTCTAAGAAAATGGCCATAGGGGGGATAAATCCCTAGGAGGGCCAAATTGGGGTGGGGTAGTGGGAAGAAGAAATAGGGAGAAAGCGCAATGAGCACTAGTTAAAAGAAGGGGGTATTTGGCAAAATTCCAGAAGAAAGTAGCAGTGAAGCATAAAAAAGGGGGTATGGGAAATGTTCAGTGGTCACCAAATGTCAACAGTAATCAGAAAGATTTTATCAATTTGAAGTTTTCATCATAGACAACTTTGTAGCGTGAATTGGGTGGTCTATTTAAGATTAGGGGATCAGTTCCGTATCTAAACTTATATACAGTGGGTGACCGCGATATTGTGTCAATCTCGCTCCCTTTTTCGGCGAGATTGACCACCTACGAGCCCCATCTCGGGAGCCAGCGCCGAGCTGGCTTGCAGCAATGGAGACAAAGCCGTCATAGAAGCGATGAGGATCCGACTTGTATTCCCGCCAATTCTACACGTGTGCGGCATTTGTTATGAATCCTGAGGAGGAACTCCCCGCCGGATTTTAAATAAAAATCCGGCATGAGTTCCCCCCTCAGAAGCATACCAGGCCCTTAGGTCTGGTATGGGTTGTAAGGAGACCCCCCTACGCCGAAAAAACGGCGTAGGGGTCCCCCTACAATCCATACCAGACCCGTATCCAAAGCACGCTACCCGGCCGGCCAGGAAAGGAGTGGGGACGAGCGAGCGCCCCCCCCTCCTGAGCCGTACCAGGCCGCATGCCCTCAACATGGGGGGGTTGGGTGCTCTGGGGCAGGGGGGCGCACTGCGGGCCCCCCCACCCCAGAGCACCCTGTCCCCATGTTGATAAGGCCTCTTCCCGACAACCCTGGCTGTTGGTTGTCGGGGTCTGCGGGCGGGGGGCTTATCGGAATCTGGGAGCCCCCTCAAATAAGGGGGCCCCCAGATAACGGCCCCCCACCCTAAGTGAATGGATATGGGGTACATCGTACCCCTACCCATTCACCTGGAGGCAAAGTGTTAAAAGTTAATAAACACACGACACAAGGGTTTTTAAAATAATTTATTTGTCTGCTCCGGAGGCACCCCCTGTCTTGTTTAGCTCTTTTTGCAGGGGGGCTTCTTCTTCCGCTATCCTGGGGGGGCTTCTCCACTCTCCGGGTCTTCTCCGCTTTCCGGGGGTCTTCTCCGCTATCCGGGGGGGGGTTTCTTCACTCTCCGGGTCTTCTCCGCTTTCCGGGGGTCTTCTTCTATGTTCGCCGCTCTCCGCTGTTGACTCGGCGCACCCCGGTTCTTCCTCCCGCTGCCCGGTGCCTTCTCCTTCAGGACTGGCCGCCGCTATACTAGCGGGGGCCAGCCCGCTCTTCTGTGACATCATCTTCTTCACTTCTCTTCTTCTGCCTTCTCCCGATGTTGACACGTCGCCTCTTCTCGCTGCAATGACAGGTGCGCGGCTTGCATCTGACTTATATAGGCCTCACAGTCCCATCATGCTCTGGTACCTACCCATGTGATACCTACCCACGTGGGTAGGTACCAGAGCATGATGGGACTGTGAGGCCTATATAAGTCAGATGCAAGCCGCGCACCCATCATTGCAGCGAGAAGAAGCGTTGTGTCAACATCGGGAGAAGGCAGAAGAAGAGAAGTGAAGAAGATGACGTCACAGAAGAGTGGACTGGCCACCGCTAGTATATCGGCGGCCAGCCCTGAAGGAGAAGGCACCGGGCAGCGGGAGAAAGCGGATAGCGGAAGAAGAAGCCCCCCCTGCAAAAAGAGCTAAAGAAGACAGGGGGTGCCTCCGGAGCAGACAAATAAATTATTTTAAAAACCCGTTGTGTCGTGTGTTTATTAACTTTTAACACTTTGCCTCCAGGTGAATGGGTAGGGCCTGGTATGCTCCTGAGGGGGGAACCCTTGCCGGATTTTTATTTAAAATCCGGCGGGGAGTTCCTCCTCAGGATTATTAACAAACGCTGCACACGTGTAGAATTGGCGGGAATCCAAGTCGGATCCCCGTCGCTTCTATGACGCGCTCACTGGAATGTGCTTTTACTATTCCAGCGAGTGCGAGATGTCGGCACCCTGTCGCCGAGAATCAGCGCGATGCTGTCGTGCTAAAAACACATTCTCGGCGGCAGGCACTGTAGTAGTGGGGGATTTCAGTGAGGTCCTTGATAAAAGTGGAGAGATTTCTTCCCATACATCAGAAATTACAGATACATTTAGAAAATATTATGAAAAATTGTATAAATCACAGGGAGTAGACGGGAAGGAGGAAATTAACATGTTTTTTTAGGAACATGGACATACCGACCCTCATAGCAGGGGATAGAGAGGGAATGGAAGCCTTAATAACTCTATAGGAATTACAACAAGCAGTGGCCGGGATGGCCAATCAAAAATCTTCTGGGCCAGACGGACTACCGATGGAGATTTATAAATATTATGGAAAAGTACTGCTTCCGGAGTAACTTAAGGCTTTAAACTGGGTGATGGTGGAAGGGAAACTGCCAAATTCAATGACAGAGGTCACTATAAATGTGTTGCACAAAGAGGGGAAAGACCCGTTAGATACATTGGCGTATAGACCAATCTCCTTGCTGTGTACAGATGCCAAAATACGGGCAAAGGTACTGGCAGCCAGGTTGAATAAAATCATCCATAAACTCATACATCCAGACCAAACAGGTTTCATCCCTAATGGGTCAACCAGTATGAATATAAGAAGGGTAAATCTAAACCAGCAGACCCCGGCAGAGAATATGGGATCAAGAGCCCTATGGCCTGGATTCACAGACACCGGCGCATATTTATGCCGCCATAGCGTATCTTTTGTACGCTACGCCGAAGTAGCGCAGAGAGGCAAGCACCGAATTCACAAAGCCATTGCTCTCAAATCTGCGCTGGGTTTCTAAGGCGTAAGCCGAAGTGGGCGTGATACATGGAAATGAGGGGCCGAGTGCCAGACAGATACATCTAATGAACGGCGCATGCGCTGTCCCGTGGACGCATCCCAGTGCGCATGCTCACAATCACGTCAGAACAACTGCCTAAGATATGCCAGATCACTGCCTACGGCGTGAACGTAACCTACACCCAGCCATATTCACGTCCAGCGTAAACTACGTAAAATACAACGGCTTATGTTCCCTGGCCCATACCTTTGCATGGGTTGCGCCTCATATATGGGGAATAACTTTACGCCGGACATACAACTTACGCAAACCGTGTATATTATGCGCCGTGCGCAAGTACGTTTGTGAATCGGCGTATCTCCCTCATTTGCATATGTGAATAGAAAATCTATGGGAGCGCCAAATACGTCCAGCGTAAATATGCGCCCACTCTACGCCGGTGTAGGCAAGTTACGTCGGTCGGATGAAGCCTATTTTTCTGGCGTATCTTAGTTTGTGGGCACGGCGCACAGATAGGACGGCGCATATTTTCACTTATGCTGCGTTTCTTGAGATACGTCGGCACAAGTGCTTTGTGGGCCATAGTCTCTGGATGTAATCAAGGCTTTTGATATAACGAAGGTACAGTGGAAAAGAATATTGGAGCTGGGACAACTGGTAAAATGTTGAGATATAGGAAACACGATGAAATGGTTTATTTTTATACTTGGATGTTTTTGAACCTGTGGATAAAAAAACTAATAAAGAATATGGAATAAAAAAAAAAATTAAAACTTATTTAGGGAGAGGTAGGTTTAGCATCTCCTGATTTGCTGAAGAGCATGAAAAAAACATCCCAAGATACCATATGTTGCAGAAGTTTGTTTCCTAATGGTATAGTAAAGCTGTTAAGCCCTTTTTCTTTTGATGTCCTTAATTGTGAGGGAGATTTGAGGAGTAACAGGCTGCTTCCATGGCGCTGAAATGTATGCCCAAATTTCATTTTAAGGCCGATATGTATGGAGTGAGCACACAGTTAAGGTGCAGGGAGTAGTTCATAGGATGATGGTCTAGATACACCTAGGTAAGTTGGGAGCACTAGTTGTTGCACTTTCTCTCAAGATGGGTGTATTTTCAGGCAGCTTCAAAAGATATGTAGAAGAGTGCCTTGAGAGGAGGCATATCTCCAGCAAAGGTCAGAAGACTATAGGAAGATCTGATGGAGATGGGCCAGAACCCTGTATTATCTGGAGATTATCTTGCAGCCATGTTTTTTAAATTTCTTAGCTATTGATGATGACCTGTTGGCAACGCTGTATCCTGGCCTAGGCCAACAAGGTCCAGGCCTAGGGCAGCACTTTGCAGGGGGGGAGCAGCAAAAGAGTCTTTGTTGGCTTGTGCTATACTGTTAGTGTAACGCAAGCTGCTTCTAATTTTGACTGTCCTATCATCATGGACCACAAACCTTCCTCACTGTGCTATATATTTTCTGGTGCACCATTGGCATGGTTATACTGTATGGGCCAGATTCACAAATCTCTGTTTCTAACTATGCGGCTGATTCATAGAACCAGTTACGCATAGCTAGTCCTAAGATCTGACAGGTGTAATGGACTTACACTGTCGGATCTTAGGATGCAGTACCGCAGCCGCCGCTGGGGGCATTTCTCGTCGTAATCCAGCGTCGGGTATGCAAATTAGCACTTACGGAGATCCACAAAGCTTTTTTCCTTCGTTAAGTCGCCGTAAGTGTTAGTTTGCCGTCGCAAAGATAGGGTACCTTTACAAAAGTGTAAAGGTACTCTACCATGCAAAAGTATACCCGTCGTTCCCGCGTCGGTTTTGAATTTTTTTTAAATCTTTTCTTTTTCCCGCTGCAACTCTTTTTTACCTGTCGCGATTCACAAAACTCGGCGCAATGTAACTTCACGCAAAGCACGTCGGGAAAATAGCGTTGGGAGCATGCGCAGTACGTCCGGCGTGGGAGCGCGCCTAATTTAAATGAGACTCGCCCCATTCCATTGGGCCCGCCTTGCGCCGGACGGATTTAAGTTACACCGCTGCAAATTTCCAGGTAAGTGCTTTGTGGATCGGGCACTAACTTGTGTAATTTGCGGCGGTGTAACTTAAATCAGAAAAGTTACGTTGCGCCCGCTGGCTGTGAATCTGGCCCTTTATTCTTAGTCCTCTCCATAAAATTATCAGAAATGTGTGCTTAAAGTAGAACTATAGGCAACACTTTTTCATTTTGGATAGAGTAAGGAGGGAGGGGGTTATAGCCCCTGTTAGTTTATTTTTTACCATCCCTGACCCATTGCAGAGATTTCCCTTCACTTCCTGCCTCATAGCCAAACAGGAATTGAGCGTAAATCTATGCAAATTAAGGTAATCCATTGCTTCCCCACAGGCCCTAAGAACTAGTGTCCTCACTCGAAAATTTCAGAGTGTGTCTTAAACAGAAAGGGTTGTGGCCTTGACAGGAAGGGGTGGGTCATATTAAAATTAGGGGGTGCATGAGTTTAGTCAGGCCTAGGGCAGCACAAAACCTAAATACACTACTGCCTGTTGGTGAACAAGATGGCCCTTTCTGTTTGTGGTGGATAATTGTCATGTTCATTTCTCTATCCCACTCGTGAATGTAAGATGGGATATGCCCTTGTGAGGGGGCTACCAACCTTTATTTCTGCAACTGTGACTTCACAGGAAAGAACTATACTTTGCATTGTATGTATACCACAATTTATATATATATATATATATATATATATATATATATATATATATATATATATATCTATATTCAGAAAAAAATATTCCTTCTAATTCCTACATCTTTGTGCTCAGTGAACAAAATCCAAGATGTGTGTAACAGAAAGGAAACATATGACTGGATAATCAGTCAAGGAAGTAGTAGCTAGTTGTGGTTAGTGATTACCAAAGACACAGAGCTGAAATCATTATATTACCTGGACCTCAAGATGTTGACATTAGTTTTATAGTACAATTGTGCCAATGTATTAAGACAAATGATTATATCTGATTTCTACATTTTGTGCTCAGTGAGTTAGTTATTGTACTTGTGAATTATACTCACAACATTTCTTGCTAAAATAACTTTCAACTTAAAAAAAGTTTGAGTGAATGCTAGGATAAATAATACTTTATATACTGCAAAAATGTTTGTATATGCAGCATATTGCAAGTTATGGTCATACAAAACCCTATAGCAACATGCAAGACAGTTTGCACATGCTATACATTTCTCATCAGCAAGTTCTTCATTCTTGTCTATATCATCAATAGGGTTTTGAGGAGGGCATGGTTTCTATAGAACCGAAACCACAAAGTTTAACCTTTAGTATGAACTTCAGCCAATTGTGTTACAGTTTGCAAAGCCTTTGTTGACATGTCACTTTTTTTATGATCTAACTAAACGGTTTGGGGTCTAAGTAGGGTGTATCATGGATCAAAGTTTCATTTTATTTTGTAGATTAAGCTTCATTGAGTAAAAAACATTAGAGACTGGAGAGGGGGGTGGACATGTCATTGCATTGAATTAATTAATATCTTTGTTATAGTTATAATTGAGACAGTTTTTCTTCCTTCCTTCCATATGGAAGCTTTTTCAAACATGCTGGATAATATTAGGTCTCAACATGTTGCACTATCAATCATGGTCACTGACTGAAGCTTTGCCTTACAATGTTACCAGACCACCTTTTCTTCTAATTTTAGGGTGATGTGCCTTTTTTACTTCTCAGGGCCCCAACCTCTCCTACATGCTTGTGGATATTGTTATAACATTTGCTAATAAGCAAAACAAGCTCAAGAAGATGACTATGATTTTGATCAAGGTTATATAAAGTATGGACAGTTTCAACTTTCCTCTGAAAACAAGGCCCAGCTTAGCAATGCACAAAAATATATAATTTAACCCAGTGTACATCAACCCTGTCCTCAGGGCCCACTAACAGGTCAGGTTTGCAAGATAACTGAAATACATCACAGGTGATATCATTTTCTGCTCAGTGATTGCAGTATTCTAGTCTGCATCTCCCCAAGGTAATACATAAAATCTGGCCTGTTAGTGGCCCCTGAGGACAGGGTTGATGATCACTGATTTAACCTATTCACAATCTCATGGTTTTGATGTTTTTTCTACTTTTGCCTATTTCTCAGACACCCATAAGTGATAATGTCCTAATTGAGCCCAAAGTCTCAATATTTTGTGTGACCACCTTTATTTTCCAGCACTGCCTTAACCCTCTTGGGCATGTAAAGCATGCTCAGGTCAGGTGCATGCTTTGGCCAATCAGCAACAGTCAATGCACTGCGATCTCGCAATGCATTATGGGGGGCTCTGCGGCACTCGAATTTGCTGCGAACGCTCGATATGTTCCTGTTTGTTTGTGAACAAACACTCAATGTTACGTTCGATTTGAACATCGGGACCATCCCTACTTTACTATCATTGGACTGGATTAAGCACAGTACTAGGAAGGGCTAGGTGAGTCTAGAGCAGTGATGGAGAACCTTGGCACCCCAGATGTTTGAAACTACATTTCCCGTGATGCTCATGCACTCTGCAGTGTAGTAGAGCATCATGGAAAATATAGTTCCAAAACATCGGGGATGCCAAGGTTCATCATCACTGGTCTAGAGCAAGATGTTTCATCTCTCCCACTGCAGGCCCTCCCATGGGAGACCACGTCCCTACACTAGTTGGTGAAATTGCACCCCTTGATAAGTACTATCATATCAGTCTTGGCCAAGGTGGAATGTCTGGGGATCTCTCCCCAGATATCCAACTATGTCTCCAATAATTGGGGCCCGAAATTTGGTTCTGGGTTTGATGAAATCAAGATTCAACGCTTTTTTTATGACTAAATAGTTAAGGATTAAGCACATTTTACAGGGGTTGATGGCGGTCCATCTCTGAGATCCAAGACGTGTTCTTTCCATCACTAGACTACTGAAGAGCCATGCAAGTACAATAATTTCTAAATACTATCCAATTGAGTATAGTATCCCAGAGGGCGGTCTTATTGTTTGAGCAACACTTTCTGAATACCTCATTACTTCGTCATACGCTATTGATTTCTTATTCTTTAATGAATAAATCTCCTAAAGGGTTATGTCTCCCCCCTTCTACAGAAGTGGGAATGGGACCTGGATAAGACCTAGAGAAGACCTTTGTGGTAAACTTCCCCCCGCTGGTGAAGTCAGTTAGTTCCCTGATGGATAAGTGGCAGCAGGGATTTCATTCATGGTTTGGCCGGTGTAATACTATCAAAATGAATGTGCTACCAAAATTCCTGTATCTGTTCCAAGCAATACCCATACAAATCCCTGCTGCCTTTTTTCGTCAGTTAAATACGTTATTTACCAAATTTATCTGGGCCAATAAACGACCGAGGATCAGTAGAGGGTGTATGACCCTGCCTAAGTGCTACGGTGGGCTGGAAGTTCCAGACATAATTAAATACCATCAAGCGGCGCACTTGGGTAGGGTCATAGATTGGTGCAGAAATAGTGAATTCAAATTATGGTAGAACTGGAACAGGAGGTTAGCCAGGTCCCCTAGAGAAGAGCACTATGGTGCTATGCAAAACTACCAGACCCACTTAAAAAACATATTTTTATAGGCTCAACACTAGCCATAAGCTTTAAAATCGGTGCAATCCCCACTATATCAAATATTGGGGAACCCAGGTTTCCAGCCAGGGATGGAGGGAGGGGCCTATGCCTCTTTGACACAACTGGGACACCAAATTCAAATGAAAATACTGCCAGGCCCTACAACTCCGTCATTTTTTAATTTCATTAGGCCCAGCAGGAAGCTTTAGAAGGGGTTTGACACAATTCAAAAAATATTGTGAAGAGAAGGAACCTCTCACTAGAACAATATCCAAGCTTTATAGGTTGTTAATAGCACCCTCAGATAATTATGAGATACCAGCAATGAGAGAATGGGTAAGGGACCTTGATCAGAACCATACCCAGGCTCAACAACAGAAGGTAATAGATCTTTCAGTGAAAACATCAACTTGTACTAAAACACAGGAATTAAACTACAAACTTTTAAATAGGTGGTACTATACACCGGTGAGAATAAGTGGGTTTTCGCCTGAAATTTCAGACCAGTGCTGGTGATGTAACAAGGAACAGGGAACATTGTTCCATACATTTTGGTCATGCCATAAGATCAGACAGTACTGGTTGGAGGGACAAAAAGTCGCCCAAAAATTGACATCACATCCAGTGCTGGATGACCATGCTTTCTTTTTGTTACATCTCTCACAAATACCAACAAAGACATATAAAAAGTCGGTCATCTGTCATTTGATTAACGAGGCCAATGCAGGTATTGCTCGAAATTGGAAAAACCCTAGACCACAGTCAATAGCAGAATAGCTTAATAGAGTTAGAAATGTGGGGGCCATAGAGGACTTGGTGCTCTCGGCTCAAGATAGAAAAGAGCAATACAATGAAACCTGGACACCATGGAATGTATTTGTATATACAGAAGAGGGGAAGAGGTTGCTGGGGAATATAAGGGAGTAATAGGTCCGCCTGTCTGATAGTATAATTCGGAGGCCCTATTCCTTCAACGTGGGGGGGGGGGGTGACTTGGAGAGGGGGAGGTGGAGGGTGGGGGGTGGGACTTGGGTTGTAGTTTTTTTTCTCCTGATTAAGTTTATTTTGAGCTTGCTTTGTGAGACTGAGGCTATTCTTGACCTTGGTCTAGGGAAGGAGAGGCTTGGTGGGGGGGAAAGCAAAAGGGATGGGGAGAAAATAAGAGGGATGAGTGGGTAACACATTGATAATTAAAGAATAAGATCATCGAGAATTAGAGGGATATTTGAAGATAAGATAAGGAGGGTACAGAACCCAGCGGGCCGGTACTGGTGGATACAGATAGGGCTGGGCAATGTAAATGTGAGAGTAGATGGGAAATGATTTGTGTATATGTAATAGAAAATGCCTTTTATTCTGAACATCCCTTTATTCTGAAAATATAAATAAAGAATATAAAAAAAAACGAAACATAAAGATGAGCAGTTTGGTAAAACATGGTATTATTGGCATGATGTCCAATACTCACAGGAAAATGCCAAAGACCTATCCACCCTGATTAGAGATGAGCTTCGTATTCAAGTCAAACTCACGTCCGACTCGAACATCGTATGTTTGATCGTTCGTCGAATTACGAACGTTTTGGGCCGTTCGCGCCAAATTCGAGTTGCGTTTCCCGGCCCATAATTTACTGCGGCATCGCAGTGCATTGCTGGCTGATGATTGGCCAAGCATGCACTATGACCCGCATGCTTGGCCAATCACAGCTTGCAAAAAACGGAGAGCCATAATTGGCCAAGTCCATACAATCTTTTGACCAAAGATCTTTCAATGTACAGCATATATTCCAAAAGCTATGAATTTGCTGATTTATTTTAAAGAACATATTCTAGTAACCACAGCCAGGATAATTAGATAATTAATGTGTGACCCACTTTTCAAAAACTTTCTGTTACTGTACAACAAGGACATTACTAGAATTGTAAAAGACTTGGGGAACATCAAGAAAGAATTTGACAACCAGTGAGTGTGACAGTATGAGTGTCTTGAAGGGGAGTAAATTAAAGGGGAATGGTTATAGTATGAGCCTATTATTATACAGGATTTATATAGCGCCAACAGTTTGCGCAGTGCTTAACAAAATAAAGGCAGACATTACAGTTACATTACAATTACCGTATTTATCGCGGTATAACGCGCTCTGGCGTATACCGCGCACCCCCAAAGTGGCCCCCAATCCTGTGGGAAAAAAAGATTTTTTGTTGTTTTGTACTTACAGTTTTGATGTCTTGCGCGGCGTCCATCTGCGGCCTCGTCGGGTCCGGCGTCCTTCTGCGGCCTCGTCGGGTGTCCTCTTCGGCGGGTCCGGCGTCCGTCTTCGGCGGGTCGGGCGTCCATCTTCGGCGGGTCGGGCGTCCATCTTCGGCGGGTCCGGTGTCCATCTTCGGCGGGTCCGGTGTCCATCTTCGGCGGGTCCGGTGTCCATCTTCGGCGGGTCCGGCGTCCTTCGGCGGCGTCCTCCCGCTCGTTTCCCGCCACGACTTTGAATACTGCGCCCGCATATAGCGAGCGCAGTACACTCGTGAATCTTCGGGCAGGCTCGGGCGCCTCTCGCACTGACGTCCTGTACGCTCAGGACATCAGGACGTCAGTACGAGAGGCGCCGAGACTGGCCGAAGATTCACGAGTGTACTGCGCTCGCTATATGCGGGCGCAGTATTCAAACTCATGGCGGGAAAGCGGGTATCGGCGTATATCGCGCACCCACGATTTTGCCCTGATTTTCAGGGCAAAATAGTGCGCGGTATACGCCGATAAATACGGTAGGTACAAGAGGAATGAGAGGACCCTGCTCATTGAAGCTTACAATCTAGGAGCCTACTTGCTGTTTATACCCCACACCTATGCCATATTCTCTTTACCCATAAAGTGTGCATTAATTACTTTGATAGTTTCACAGATACATATAAACCTAAGGGCAAAAGATAATTTTTTAAACATACACAGGGAGCCAACACATTGTCTGAAACTACTTTAACCACTTAAGGACCGGCTCACGTACATATACGTCATCACTTTAAAAATGAATATCTCGGTAACGGCAGCAGCTGCTGCTACAACCGAGATATCCATCGTTAATGTGGCTGGTCCTGTAAACAATAACGGTGGTTTCCGTGGTGGATTCGCCGCAAGATCATCCCCTCCCGCCGCGTACCGGAGCCGTCGGCAGCAGGCGATCGGGTCCTTCACGCTGCTTTGCTGGGATACGAGTGAGGGCAAGATGGCCCCCACCCGTCTCCATAGCAGGCAGAAGCTACATCAAATCGTCACTTCCGCCCATGCTTCTAAAGGCACATTTTTTTTTTATTGCATTTTAGTCTAAACATGAGATCTGATGTCTTTTTGACCCCAGATCTCATATTTAAGAGGACCTGTCATGATTGTTCCTATTACAAGGGATGTAAAGTGACCCTTTTTTAAAATCAATTAAAATAAATAAGAAAACAAAAAAAAAAATTTTAAAGCGCCCCGTCCTGACAAACTTGCGCACAGAAGCCAACACATAAGTGAGTAGCGCCCGCATATGAAAACGGTGTTCAAACCGCAATCGTTAGAGCGAGAGAAATAGTTCTAGCCCTAGACCTCCTCTGTAACTCAAAAGATGCAACCTGTAGACTTTTTTTAAACGTCGCCTATGGAGATTTTTATGGGTAAAAGTTTGACGCCATTCCACGAGCGGGCGCAATTTTGAAGCGTGACATGTTGGGTATCATTTTACTCGGCGTAACATTATCTTTCACAATATAAAAAAATTGGCCAACTTTACTGTCGTCTTATTTTTCAATTCAAAAAAGTGATTTTTTTTTTAAAAAGGTGCGCTTGTAAGACCGCTGCGCAAAACAAAAAGCATTACAATGACCGCCATTATATTCTCTAGGGTGTTAGAAAAAATATATATAATGTTTGGGATTCTAAGTAATTTTCTAGCAAAAAAAAATGTTTTAAACTTGTAAACACCAAGTCTGAAAAACAGGCAAGGTCCTTAAGTGGTTAAAGAAGAACTGTGGGGCATGTGCACTGCTGATACTAGCAAATTACATGATGTACAGGAATCAGGTACAAGATAAGTAAAAGATCTTAAATTATATTTTACATTTGTCTATACCTGGCTCTGTTTTGAAAGCAATGACTGAAATCTCTTTATTATAATTCATTATAATTCTCATGTATTATCTAATTAAGATAAGTATTGCATTCACCCCTAACTATCATGTGCTAAAAAAAAAATTTAAAGAAAGGAATATACATTTTATAATTAATTCATGTATCTTCTTTCAACAGGGAATACTGTACTGATCTACCCATATCTAATAATAACACGGAATTCCTTGTAAATTTTAACAATTACATAGACACAAAAACACCTTCATACAAAGAATGTAAGTAAAAATGCCACATTTCTTATTTTCAAGTAAACCCATGCTCTTTATTATTTGCATTGTGTATTTTATGACAAAATGTACTTCTATTATACAGTATATACTGTATATATATATATATATATAATTAAATATTTTGGTTCCAGGGAAATCTCATTCATATTTAGGCACAGCTCTGGAAACCACAGGGATTTAGTAAATGTTGTTTTTATCTTAGAGGTCATGGATCAGGTTTATTTGGCTGATCAGAAAAATCTGTATAAGTTGTAAACATTTTTATTAAATGTTGTTTTCTTTTTGTTGGATGCTACCCTGAGCTTTTTTCTTATTCATCCCCTGCACTCTAGACTCCCTTCCTGTGTTCTGGTAGGCGTGCCAGCATTCTATGTTTGCCTTAACACCCGTTAGATGGGCACTTTTTTTTTCCATAGCCAGCTCACATTGTTTGCTATTTCAAATTTACCAGTTCCCGGCCCAGATTGTCCTAACTTTACTTGCTCTGACCTTACTGTGACTCCTGATCAGTACTCAAATCTACCTTCTGATTGCTTTTGATGTCCCTTGACAGATACCCCAATTATGTATATATTTATATATCTTAATTATGCTTGTGTCTGATACTTTGGTACTGACAGCACCTGGCTGTCTTGACTCCTGCTCAAAACTCCATGATGCTCAATGTTTAACATTATGCTGCTCTGTGGGCATTTTGATCTAGGCCTGCCCTGTTACCTCTTATGTCTAGCTTTGTACCCAGTTGGGGAACAGTTCACAATCTAGACACTCTAGGCTGGCCAAAAAAAAAAAACGATTTACTGGCCTATACAAAATAAGTATGCCCAAACATGTACTTCTATAGTATGCTGCAAACCTAAGAATCTGAGACCTGAATGTTCAGTTTTGAATCTCATTGTTATGTTGATGCTTTGGTTTTTCCTGTTTTTTTTTTCTTCTGTTGAAAGCTGTTCACTATATCATTTTGGATGTCATAATATGCAGTATATCAATACATATTTCCAGTGTCTGATCATGCAGTCACAATTTTAAGACCTTTGAAGAAACAGACTTTGAAATGTATGAAATTGTAAATACAACATAGCTTTTCTGAGATAACATTTTATTTTTGAAAACAGGACCTTACAAATATAAGTGATAACTGGATTTTAATTTATCTTCAGTTATCTAGCTGAGTTGTATAACTGCTCTTTATATCCCACTTTTCTGACTGTTGTACATACGCTTTTAAAAATACCAGAATCATTTAACGAAACAAAAAAATGATTGTGCCAAAAAAAGTACTTAGCGGGTCTTTTATAGTGCTAAATCAAAATAAGATTGTGTATCTTAAATTATCTGGTAAATAAGGGCCAGATTCACAAACGAGATACGACGGCGTATCTACTGATACGCCGTCGTATCTCTGTTTCTAACTATGCGACTGATTCATAGAATCAGTTACGCATAGCTAGCCCTAAGATCCGACAGGTGTAATGGACTTACACTGTCGGATCTTAGGATGCAGTACCGTGGCCGCCGCTGGGGGGAGTTCTCGTTGTAAACCAGCGTCGGGTATGCAAATTAGCACTTACGGAGATCCACAAAGCTTTTTGCCTTCGTTAAGTCGCCGTAAGTGTTAGTTTGCCGTCGCAAAGATATCGTACCTTTTACAAAGTGTAAAGTTAGTACACCATGTAAAAGTGTACCCGTCTTTCCCGCGTCGCTGTCAATTTTTTTTTTATTTTATTTTTTTCCCGGCGCAACTCTTTTTTTCCTGACGCAACTTTTTTTTACCCGTCGCGATTCACAAAACCTTGGCGCATCGTAACTTCGTGCAAAGCACGTCGGGAAATTTGCGTCGGGAGCATGCGCAGTACGTCCAGCGCGGGAGCGCGCCTAATTTAAATGGGACTCGCCCCATTTGAATTGGCCTGCCTTGCGCCGGCCCGGACTTAGGATACACCGCCGCAAATTTCCAGGTAAGTGCTTTGTGGATCGGGCTCTAACTTGGAAAAATTGCGGCGGTGTAACTTAAATCGGAAAAGTTAAGTTGCGCCCGGGTTACGTGAATCTGGCCCTAAATATCTACTAGATCATTTATTGGCACATATCAATGTTAAAAAGTAAATCTTTCAGTAATCTTAGACTTTTTAGGAAAGTCCTTATGCAATTTAAATAACATATTTTAGTTACTTATGGATATTTCCATTAAATGCAGTTAACAGTTCTTTTCCATTTTATTATGGTTAATCAAAGGATAACACGTTTATATTAGGTGGGGCTGTAAAGTAGAATAGCAGAAATAGCTAAATAGATATAACTAACAACTAACACTATGTAGCATTACCGAATTTTGTAATACACACATATACACACACTGGTTTAAACTTCACTTAGAGAAGCTCATGAGCATGCACTGAAGATCTCTGGGAAGAAAACGTTATATCCATACTAACCTCCATGCTGTTGCATCGTCTGATGCTGCAACTTTCCCCCATCAGCTCCAAACCCAAGAACTGAGTAATCACATGACCACTTATCACTCAGTCCTCAGTCAGCTCTGAGCAGAGAGCGGTGACTGTCAGTTACCAGTTGGGCTTTAAACAAAGACTTAATCATCCAGAGCCAACCCTTCAAAAACATACAGGAATACGACAGAACAGCATAACATAAGTCACTGCTTATTATTAATTTATGCTTGATTACAAATAAAATGAATGACACATTTGACAAATTTGAATATGGGATTAGAACCTCCTATTCAGCATAGCATGTGATTCTTCCTTTACCAATGTTTAGTAGTTTAAATGCCTCAACCCCTATAGGGAAATAAAGAGACATGAGACTAGATGATGTGGACTCATTTTACCATGTAATACTAAACTGTTTTTTATTTTATTTTAAACATTGACTTGCTTTGACTTGTATTTTACTTTATTTAACCTAAAATAGGTAACAAAGAATTAATTAACAGAGCTCTACTGGATGCAGGGTTGTCATATGATCTTGTTCAAAACCACTGGAAGGGTCCACTACCGTAAGATTTTTAATTTTTTTCTTAAATTTCTAATTAAAAAACTTTGATCGCTGAATAAAGAGACTTGGGCCCAGATTCTGGTAGAATGGTGTAAAACTGCGGCGGCATAAAGTATGTCATTTATGTTACGCCGCCGCAAGTTTTACGGGCAAGTGCTTGATTCACAAAGCACTTGCCTGTAAAGTTGCGGCGGCGTAGCGTAAATCCCCCGGCGCAAGCCCGCCTAATTCAAATGATCCGGGTAGGGGGCGTGGATCATTTAAATTAGGCGCGTTCCCACACGGAACGAACTGCGCATGCGCCGTCCCTTAAAATTCCCGCCGTGCATTGCGCTAAATGACGTCGCAAGGACGCCATTGGTTTCAACGTGAACGTAAATGGCGTCCAGCCCCATTCACGGACGACTTACGCAAACAACGTACATTTTTAAATTTCGACACGGGAACGACGGCCATACTTAACATTGGTTGCCCCTCATATAGCAGGGGCAACTTTACGTGTCGCAAATCTAACGTAAACGTTGTATCTTCACTGCGTTGACCTCGCGTACGTTCGGGAATTTGCGTATTTTGCAAATTTGCATACTCGATCGGGAAAACGATCACCTAGCGGCGAAAAAAAAATTGCATTTAAGATCCGACAGCGTAAGAGCCTTATGCCTGTCGGATCTAATGGTTATCTATGCGTAACTGATTCTAAGAATCAGTCGCATAGATGCGACGGCCCAGATTAGGACTTACAACGGCGCACATGGCGTTGCGCCGTCGTAAGCCCTTTCAGAATCTGGGCCTTGTATTTTAATGAGACTGTATAAAATTAAAGCCATATATTTTTCATTTTTATTAAATCAGGTACATTTACATTTTCTGCTAACAAGTACAATTCTATACTCCCTTTCTCATGATTCAACATTAGTCTTAACAACTTTACCGAAAAGTCCTGTTTTTCAATAGCTGAGCTTAAGCTTGCTTTCCTTCTTTGCATATGACAATATTGGTGCTTGATTGTTGGCTAATCAAGTGCACGTCACTATCACATGGCTGAGAGAAAGTAGTGATGACTTGAAAAATGAAGGGGAATGAGTTGCTTGCTTCTCCATACTATGGAGTACTTCGCTTCCATAAGTGAATGGAGCTGCAGAGTATGAAGGAAACCTATAAGCAGCTGGTAATGCTGGCTATTAAGTGAACTTGTTTCTTTGCACTGCATAGAAAAAACATTGGCCCGGATTCAAAAAGAATGGCGTATATTTATGCGGGCGTAGCGCATCTCATATGCGCTACGCAGCCATAACTTAGTCAGGCGAGTAGTGTATTCACAAAGACCTTGCGCCCGAAGTTACGGCGGCGTAGCGTATATGGTCCGGCGTAAGCCTGCGTAATTCAAATGATCCAGGCAGTGGGCGTGTTGTATTGAAATGAGCCGTGACCCCATGCAAATGAATAGGCGATCAAACGGCGCATGCGCGCGCATGCTCAGAGTCACATCGCAAATACTCCCAAAGATACGTCGGCTCAATGCTTAGTCGACGTGAACGTAACCTACGCCCATCCCCATTCACGTATGACTTACGCAAACGACGTAAAATACGACGCTGTTGTGACGTTTCCGACGTCCATACCTAACATGACTTACCCCTGCTTTATGAGGGGTAAAGTTACACCGGTCGGACGCCTTACATAAACAGTGTATTTTAATACGCCGGGCGCAGGTACGTTCGTGAATCGGCGTATCTAGCTCATTTGCATATTCGACGCAGAAATTAACTGAAGCGCCACCTAACGGTCAGCATAAATATGCACCCCAAGATACGACGGCATAGGAGACTTACGCCGCTCATATCTTGGCCAAATCTATGTGTAACTGATTCTAAGAATCAGGCGCATAGATACGACGGCTCACATTTGGACTTACGACGGCGTACGTGGAGATACGCTGTCGTAAGTCCTTTGTGAATCCGGACCATTGACTTTAAATGCCCAAGATGCTCCAGAAATATGAGTTAATCAGCCCATTTAAAGCAGCAAAAAATAAATAAAATGTATTTGTTAAATTGCATTTTTTCTATAACAAAGATTTGCTGTTTAGTTTTTTCATTCATTTATAAATGTTTTACTCTTCCAGAGAAGGGGTCACTGCCAGATTTGTATCTACAGATGGTGGGATTACCAGAGTGTACCCAAAAAGGTAATGTGCCATTATAATTACTATATATATCATCGGACGAACTGATCGTGTGTGTGCCCCATCGTACGAACTGATCGTGTGTGTGCCCCATCGTTTTTTTTCCCATCGGTGAAAAAACTTAGAACCTGTTTTAAAATTATCTGATGGTTAAAAAAACGATCGTCTGTGGGCAAGTCCATCGGTTAAAAATTCATGCATGCTCAGAATCAAGTTGACACATGCTCGGAAGCATTGAACTTCATTTTTCTCAGCACGTCGTTGTGTTTTACATCACCGCGTTCTGACACAAACAGATTTTTAACTGAT
This sequence comes from Rana temporaria, assembly GCF_905171775.1. NCBI lineage: Eukaryota > Metazoa > Chordata > Amphibia > Anura > Ranidae > Rana > Rana temporaria. The sequence continues at coordinate 134,254,418 of NC_053491.1, forward strand.
GGTGCGTAGGCAAGACTGATGAAAGTCAGCTTTATCGGATATCTGATGAAAAAATCCATGGGTCCGTTTTCATCGGATGAACCGATCGTGTGTACAGGGCATTAGAGATGCAAAAGCATCTAAATGCTATTCATAAATGTTGCAATGTCATATCAGAAGGGCCGGGGTCTATATTGCAAATATAAAGCTGAATGCTCAAATCCAGACAAATATTTTAATTGACTTTATTTAAAAAATAAATACATTTGAAAATATTTTTCAGGTAGTTAGGTATCTGTAAACCAATCTCCCCCCCCCCCCACGCCTTACATCACCGGGTCTCGTGACTCATCAGGGGGATTCCTAAAGTCGGACAAGAGGCTATCTCCTCTTTATACTGCATCCGCTTTTGTGATTACACTCACCAGATCCACAAAGAGAGTACGCCGGCGTACTTTCAAATTTCCCGCGCGTCGTATCTTTGTTTTGAATCCTCAAAACAAGATACGACGGCATCTGGGTTAGATCCGACAGGCGTACGTCTTCGTACGCCTTTGGATCTTAGATGCAATTCTTCGGTGTCCGCTGGGTGGCGTTCCCGTCGTATTCTGCGTCGAGTATGCAAATTAGCTATTTCCGACGATCCACGAACGTACGAGCGGCCGTCACATTCTTTTACGTCGTTTCCGTTTGGCTTTTTTCGGCGTATAGTTAAAGCTGCTATTTGGTGGCATACGCAATGTTAAGTATGGCCATCGTTCCCGCGTCTAATTTGAAAATATTTTATTTTGTTTGCGTAAGTCGTCCGTGAATGGGGCTGGACGTAATTTACGTCCACGTCAAAACAATGACGTCCTTGCAACGTCATTTAGCGCAATGCACAGCGGGAAATTTAGGGACAGCGCATGCGCAGTTCGTTCGGTGCGGGGACGCACTTCATTTAAATGAAACACGCCCCCTACTCGCCAATTTGAATTACGCGCCGTTACGCCGCGAGAGATACACTACGCCGCCGTAACTTACGGCGCAAATTCTTTGTGGATTCAAAGATTAAAAAAGTAAGTTACAGCGGTGTAGCGTATCTCACATACACTGCGCCCATGCAATTGTACGAGGATATGCCCCACCATTTTCAAAGTTAAAAAACAAGATTTCAGTAAACATTCCAAATGTACAGCTTTATCATTATAAAGATGTGACAAAAAATGATTTAGACCACTGTAAAAAAATATATATATTTATATATATATATACACACCCACACTGTATGTGTGTGTGTATATATATATATATATATATATATATATATATATATATATATATATATACAGTATATATATATCGTTCATGTGTACATTAAGACCTCGTACATACGATAGGTTAACCAGAGGACAACGGTCTGAAGGACCGTTTTCATCGGTCAAAACCGATCGCGTGTGGGCCCCATAGATTATTTAACCATAGGTTAAAAAAAAGCCAACTTGCTTTAAAATTAACCCTTTGGATTCCTAACCGATAGGTCAAAACCGATCGTTAGTAGGCACGACCATCGGTTAAAAAACCCACGCATGCTCAGAATCAAGTCGACGCATGCTTGGAATCATTGAACTTCGTTTTTTTCAGCACGTCGTTGTGTTTTACGTCACCGTGTTTTTACACGATCGGTTATTTAGCCTATGGTGTGTAGGCCTGACGGACCATCAGTCAGCTTCATCGGTTAACCTAAGACACGGGTCCTTCCGACCGTTGTCCTCTGGTTAACCTATCGTGTGTACAGGGCTTAAGTTTCTGCTCTAAAGGGTATTCTATCTTGACACCACCTTTTATGGCCATCTGGAACTTTTGCTAAAAGTGTCCAGCAGTGTTGATTATTTTTACAATTTAGGAATATGACTCATGCTGCTTTCTGGATACAGTTGCATTATAACAGTTGTATTACAATGGAGGCCATGAAAATAAACCCAAGTCTGATAACATAAATATATAGCTAAAAGCACATTAGGAAACCAAAAGAGATATACAGTTTATTTCAAGTCTATGAAAATAATTCAAAGGCTGCACTGAAATTCATGCTCTTATTAAATGAAGAAAATATATTTATTGCTATATGAAGCAAGCATCGGTCTGTGCAATAAGCTTGCACAATTAAATACATATTTTCCCTATTGCTTCCTTCATGAAGATATATAAGTAGGGTCCTAACTGTGAATTTACATGTATATAAAGTTCTACTACACACACACATATATGTACACACACGTACTGTATGTACACAAGTTCAGTATGTACAGACACACACATCATGTCATGTCTTTGGAACAAGTAAGACATTAAAAGATAACTAGACTGGATGCTACAAAACATACCTACTGTACACAAATTAATTCATAAGGCCTATAGTGCATTGTTTGCTTTTTTTTACAGTGAAAATCATCTTCTTAAAGAATTTGTTACTTACAGGCACCTAACTACCTGAAAAATATTTTCAAATGTATTATTTTTTTAGGAATAAAGATACCGTATTAACTCGAGTATAAGCCAAGTTTTTCAGCACATTTTTTTGTGCTGAAAATGCCCCCCTCGGCTTATACTCGAGTCACCTTTTTGCGCCTGATCTCCCGGACTTTGGGGACCCGGTACCAAACTTGGCACACATGTAGCCCCACTTTTCCTCTACAAGTGTGCAAAGTTTGTTGTCCAGGAAACCTAGGGCTGGGAAGCACTGATTTTTCAAAGCCAGGCACCCCTTCCATAGACTCCCATGTTAAACGGTAATTTCTCTGGTGACTTTGGGGCCTCGTACTTGCCAGTCGTAGGTCCCCTGGACCCGGAACTTGACACACATGTAGCCCCATTTCTCCTCTACAAGTGTGCAAAGATTGTTGGTATAGTGAGGCATGGGCACAGTAAGGCATGAACACAGTGAGGCATGCACATGGACACAGTGAGGCATGCAGATGGACACCCTAGGCTTATAATCACGTCAATACGTTTTCCCAGTTTTTTGTGGTAAAATTAAGTGTCTCTGCTTATTTTCGGGTCGTCTTATACTCGAGTATATACGGTAATTAAAATATTTGTCTGGATTTAAGCATTTGGCTTTATATTTGCAATACAGGTATAGACCCCTGCCCCTCCGATATGGCATTGCAACATTTATGAATAGCATTTATATTCATTCTGGAACCTAGCTTTGTACATTTTTTCTGATTTTACTATTTTGGTTAAATTTTTTTTAGTGCTGGGGAGTACTGGTTTGAAGATCCTGAAACATATGAGGACAGTTTTTACAAGCGCAGTTTGGATAATGACATATACATTTTTACAGCGCCTTTTTTCAACAGTAAGTTTTCACTAATCTTTATAATGTCAAAAATGTCCCAAATTTATGACTATTGTTTTATTTGACAAAAGAACATCTCAGGCCCCGTACACACGGCCGAGGAACTCGACGTGCCAAACACATCGAGTTCCTCGGCGAGTTCAGCCCTGAAGCCGCCGAGGAGCTCGGCGGGCCGAGTTCTCCCATAGAACAACGAGAAAATAGAGAACATGTTCTCTATTTTCTCGACGAGTTCCTCGGCGGCTCCATCGGGCCGAAAGTGTACACACGACAGAGTTTCTCGGCAAAATCCGGCTCTGACCGAGTTTCTCGCTGAATTCTGCCGAGAAACTCGTGTGTACGGGGCCTCACACATTGTTTCACTTTTTTTAAATATGATAAAACTATGCTCTCTAATCCTATACCCCTGTGACTGTTAAAAAAAACTCAGTCTCAACTGTAATCTTCTACTAAAACTCCAGTCTGTTATAAAGGTTGCAACTTGGTTTAGAGATCTGTCTTTCTTCTAGCATTCTGTTTCTATCAGCTCCTGTCTCAGTATACATTTTATTCACTTTGTGCTGTTTTTAAACTAGGAACTGGGCTGGCTTCTTTCGATAATGGTATAATGGTTAGCAAAGCAGTGGAAATAACCATTGAAGGCAAATTACTTAAGCCTGCTGGTGAGTAGCCTTATTGAGAATTTGAAATTTGCACCTCACTTTTAGGACAGTAGGACACATCTGCATTGCTAGATCCCATTGTTAAGAAAAAAAATAAAATAAGAAGTGCCCTCAGACTCCTTCATGTTGGCCAAATGATATTCTTTAGAGCCTAGCAAAAAGATGATATGGTCTTAAATAAGAATGATCTTTTAACCCTACTTTTCCCATGGGTCACAGAAATGCACTTGGTTCTACACTCCTGTGACCCATTTCAGCCGGCAGCAGGCTAAAGTCCGTCATCAACTGATGAAGGCTCTGGATCGATCCTGACTTTAATATTCCGATCCACCCAAATGTTTTGACCAGCAGCTCTCTCAGCCTCTCAGTGTTCCTCTAAGAGCCTGTGCCAATCATTTACATCCCTTCCAAAACCCAGCACTTTAGTGAGCACCAGAGAGGCAGAGAGCGGGAGACTGACATGACAGTCATCGGCTCTCTGCTCACTGAAGATCAATAACTGAGCGATCAGTGGTCTTTGATTGCTCAGTTCATGGACTAGAGCAGGGTTATCCAAACTATGGACCTCCAGCTGTTGTGGAACTACACGTCCCATGATACATTGTAAAACTCTGACATTCAGAGACATTACTAGGCACAATGAGGATTGCAGTTCCTGAACAACTGGAGGGACATAGTTGGGAGTCCCCTGGTCTAGAGGCATCAGGGGGCAGCTGGGATCAGTGCTACATCCACCTTTGTGAGTATTTTTCTTTCCCACATTTCTGTTTTAAAGTGGAACTTCACTCTCTCAATCATTATTGATTATTTGTAATCCTTATGCTGCTAGCAATAGTAAATAGATAGGGAAGTATATCATAATTACTTGTTTTAATGACATTTCTTCAGTTACTTCCTAGTTTCCATGGCATACATCCTAGGGGTCTTCAGGAGGGGAGGAGGGGTTTGCTGAGCGAAGCACGCCCTCCTGCTTGTATTCCTGAGCTAAGGGCAGATGGATTTGAGTTAGTAAATGCTACATAAATCATCTGCCCTTACTCAAGATGGCCACTAGCAGAAATGCTAGGGGGTGTTTTTAAAAGTGGTTTCTCAGCAAAATAAAGCATGTAGACATGAATGGATGCCTGATTTTTCTTTAAATAACAAAAATTTATAAAATAGCATTTTTGGTACTCATATGCAGTGTAGATCAGCTTTAAGATTAAAGCACATCAATGAAGCAGGGTTTGCATATGCACCAAACACATGTTGCTAACTCATGTGGATAAATAGAATTCTTCCATAGAAAAACTATTTTTTAAAACCATAACACACACCAGTAAGATTATTTTCCTTATATTGTAGCTTACCGTTCCTTAGATGTGATGGCTGCAGCCATTTTATTTTTCAGGCTTTCCTTACTTTTAATTTCACCTGGTGATCTAGTCAGTAGGTCTGTTTTTTTTTCAAAAGAACAACCTCCCCAGCAGAATGTAACAGTTAAAAAGATTAGACAAACACATTAACACTAGCAGGGGTGCGTACAATGATCAGTTTTTATTTATTCATGTAATACTTTTATCCCAAAAGGAAAAAAAACTGTTTGCTGTAACTGCCTATAAAGTATTATCTGGAGTTCGGTTTCAATTTCTTAGTGTATCTAAATCTGCCAGTACATCTAAAACTCTCCTCCCCTCAGACTGACAATGTTGCTGTCCATAGGTGCCCCCTGTGCTAATTCAGCCAGAGTGGGGGCACTCTAATACAGGATATGTGTTACTGGCCAGAGCAACAGGTGAAATAGAGGCAAAAAATAAATAAGAATGATACAGCCATCACACCTAATGATTGGTAAGTTGCAATATGTTACATTTTTGGTTTTGGGTTAATTCCACTTTCAAACAACACTATCAGCTTGCCCATGCAAAACAAAGTGACAGTGATTTTGTCAACGACGCTCCCCCACTCCTCCACCTCCCTTACACTTAGATTGCCAGTGCTCCTTCAACAGTGCTTCCTCCTGAGCAGCCAGAAACAATACCTATCACTTTTAGGTATGTGAAATCTAACGTAGAAAGCTCTGTGTTGGTAAACAACACAGAACTCTGTGCACTAACAGGCGATCTTGCTGTTTTTTTATTCCCTGCATAAAAAAATGTTATATAGTAAAAGCAGCACATATTACACACATTACACATTGTTAGGCACAAGGGTAACCACTTGATTGCCCATAAATGTTAACCCCTTCCCAGCCAGTGCAATTAGTACAGTAACAGTGTATAGTATTAGCATGTATCACTGTATTTATTAGTCACTATACTCTCCAGCCAGAATCGGCTATTGTCAGATTGTCCGCCACACTTTCACACTCAAAGTCGTGACTAGTATATAAAAAAAATTCACTGTATATACCATAGTTTGTAGACGCAATAACTGTAACGCAAACCAAAGACATGTAGCAGAATACACTTTGGCCTAAATTCATGAAGAAATTTGATTTTTAATTTTTTTTAATATGTTTTATAGCAGAAAGTGAAAAATATATATATATTTTTTTCAAAACGTTCTTTTTTTCGTTTATATGATAAAAAATAAAGAATGATGTGGTGATCAAAAAATCTCAATTTGTGTGAAAAAAATTATATAAATTTCATTTGTGTACAGTGGTGTCATATGGTTGTGCAATTGTCAGCTAAAGTAGCGCAGTGTTGAATAGCAAAAATGGCCTGGAAATGGGGGGTAAAATCTTCCGGAGGGTAAGTTGTTAAATTAGTTGCAGTGTTTTTTTTTGTAATGACTGCATACAGTTTGCAGATCTGTATTGTATCGTATTTATTAAAAGTAATTGCATTTTTAGTGAACTTATTCTTTTTTACCTCTACCCTTCCTCTCCTCTAGCACTTGTGTCATACAATATACTTACCTACAACATTACTGTTCTGTGATCTGTGCAGCCTTCCTGTCACTGAACAGCCTCTGGCCAAAACCTTCTGAGCTGTACTGATGTGTGTGAACCGCAGCTTCCATTTTATTTATTTTTTTTATATGGGAATCTTGGGCCAGATTCAGGTAGAATTACGTTACGCCGCGGCGGCGTAATGTATCCCATTTACGTTACACTGCCGCAGGTTTACAGCGTAAGTGCCTGATTCACAAAGCTCTTACCTGTAAACTTGCGGCGGTGTAACGTAAATCCGCTCGGCGCAAGCCCACCTAATTCAAATGGGGCGGGCACCATTTAAATTAGGCGCGTTCCCGCGCTGAACGTTCTGCGCATGCTCCGTTAGGAAATTTCCAGACGTGCTTTGCGCGAAATTACGGCGCCCCGACGTTTTTTTTGAACGCCGACGTGCGTTACGTCGTTTCGTATTCCCGGACGTCTTACGCCAAAAAAAAAATTGAAATTCGACGCGGGAACGACGGCCATACTTTAACATGGCTGTTCTAAAGATAAGCCATGATAAAGCAGGCGGAAGTTTGCGACGTGAAAAACCGACTAGCGACGACGTAAGAGATTGCGACGAACGCGCGTATCTTCGTGGATCGCCGTAAGTAGTCATTTGCATATTCTACGCCGACCGCAATGGAATCGCCACCTAGCGGCCGGCCTAGAATTGCATCCTAAGATCCGACGGTGTAAGTCAATTACACCTGTCGGATCTTAGGGCTATCTATGCGCAACTGATTCTATGAATCAGCCGCATAGTTAGGACGGGCGGATCACAGAGATACGATGGCATATCAGGAGATACGCCGTTGTATGTCTTTTGTGAATCTGGCCCCTTGTCGGCTAGGCTGTGGCCTTGCTTTCCATAAAAGTGAATAAAAACTTTAGAACACAAATACACCCTAGAAGATTTATAAAGACATCAGACTGAAACTGTACAGTGCAGGGCAGGCAACACGGTCAAGATCCTCTGGCAGTAGTGTTGAAGGTAAGTACAATCTATACTGACATATTGTGGAAGGGGAGGGAGTAAAAAACACCAACAGTACCAAAAGTGCACTTATCCTTTAAACCAAATAAGCCTGCTGGGTCATTTATTGGTTAGAAAAAGCTGAGTTAATGTATTTTAAGCGTTCCCAATGTAGTTGTTGGCTGTTAGATTTTACAGTCACAAAATAAAACTTTTACAACTTTTCTGGAATAGTAATTTGTTTAAGACACTTACAAATATACAGAGTTACAGGAATTTCACTTATTTGCATTTTAGTTGTTGGAGTTAAAATAGACATTGATATCTGGATGAGGAATTTTACAAATGCTACCGCCAAAGAACCGGTATGTATGTATTTTCATTTTGTGAATCTTGCAAGGGGAAATGTGTGGTGAGAAATAAATCTATTAACTGTAATATGTGTGTTAAGCTTATCAGAGCTGTTTGTACCATGTAGTCCATAAATGACAATTGGGCAGGGCTGATAATACTGCTTGAGATTTCACTGCAGCAGAATGCTCAGGATATAAGATACTCACTGGATTTCTGGCAGTATCAAAACAGGTGTTTTTTGCACTTTTCAGATAAAACATTTTTATTTTTTTTTACCTTTTTTTTTACTTTTACTTTTAACAAACAAAAAGGAGCAAATAAAAGTTAATAGGTATTGCTTACATACACTTTAAAAACAGCTTACAGGTAATTAAATACAATATGTAACCAAGAGGTAAATTATCAGTGCATAGTGGAATTAAAAGCAACCCTACCGTACCCTTCCTGTTGAGAGTGTACTAAAACTGCCTCCATACTGTATACTAAATAACAATCAGATTGTTAAAGCACAGTATCACCAACTGTTTGTAGGAGGGAGTGACCTACAACAGTATGCATGGCTTGTACATTCCTAAATTTTCCTAATATACTTTTTATTTTTTGTTTTACAAACTTTTTATTGAAAAAATAACAGTATACGAGAACAGACAAATTCCACAAAGATGACATAGGAATACAAAACAATACAGTAAGATTGTAATTAGGTGATATAGACATACTGAGGCGCTCAATATAACTTTCAATAAAACTGGATCACCAAATAAGTTTTGTCCAATGGCAAACAAATCAAAAATCAAAGAGGCATACTATTATCTGTGAATAGACAAAGAATAAAAATGTTATAGCATCTCAAAAGAAAATGGAATTGAATGGAAAGAATAGGCAGTCACCAGATACTTCTTGAGCTTCTCCCCTCTGGCCTGCTCGGTCCCTGGCTTGAAACACAAGGCTACTCTTCAAAAGAGAAAAGTGCAGCAATTACAAACCTAGCGTGAAATCAATTGATCCTCAACAATTAGCCAGGGTAGCTATACCTGGCAGGTAAATTTTGGAGCAACTAGGGTGCTACACTTGTATATACCACTGGGAACTACAAGTCAATCTCCTGCAGTGGCAGATGGGTCTTGTGGCTCACTCATTTACAGATCTCTCTATGAATGACAGAGCCACACTCAGCAGTGCCGATTTCAGAGAAGAACCCCCACATGTCATTCTGTGGGTAGGTGTGGTTGATGTTGCACCCTAAATATTGGAGTAACATGTATCATGTTGCAAAAGGTGAAGTTAGCCTTTAACTATACCAGAGAAAGTGGTGCCATTCTTTTCTCTACGCTGTATGGGCAGGTCAAAGTGGCTGAACAGGATCATAAATATTTTGAAAGGTAGAACTATTTATATATACAGAATATTCAAACATACAACATATATAATATGTGTGTTTTTACTTTTGTGGCTAGCTGTTAATTTGAATGATAATCAAATTTTGGATATTGAACTGTATCTAGATAGCTTGAGAATTTCTGCAAAGTAAAAATATTACAAGTAGGGACGAGCTTCGAGTTCCAGTCAAACTCACGTTCGACTCGAACATTGCCTGTTCACCGAACAGCGAACAATTTAGGGTGTTCGCGGCAAATTCGAAAATCCGCAGAACACACTGGAAAAGTCTATGGGAGAAATCTATAGTGCTAATTTTAAAGGCTTATATGCAAGTTATTGTCATAAAAAGTGTTTGGGGACCTGGGTCCTGCCCCAGGGGACATGTATCAATGCAAAAAAAGTTTTAAAAAAACGGCAGTCGGGAGCAGTGATTTTAATAATGCTTAAAGTGAAACAATAAAAGTGAAATATTCCTTTAAATTTCGTACCTAGGGGGTGTGTAAAGTATGCCTGTAAAGCATCGCTTGTTTCCCGTGCTTAGAACTGTCCCTGCATAAAGTGTCATTTCTAAAGGATAAAAAGTCATTTAAAATCACTGCTCCTGAAAAAACTGCTGTTTTTAAAACTTTTTTGCATTGATACATGTCCCCAGGGGCAGGACCTGGGTCCCCAATTACTTTTTAGGACAATAACGTGCATATTATCCTTTAAAATTAGCACTTTCGATTTTAAATGTTCGAGTCCCATAGACTTTAATGGGGTTCTAAAGTTTACACAAACTTTTGGTCTGTTCGCAGGTTCTGGTGTGAACCGAACATGGGCTAGTACAGAGGTATTGAATAAGGAGACCAAACAACAATTTGATACAACATTTTTATTTAACTTTGGTAAAATTGGCCACGGTGTCATCCATAAAATGTGGGGGCGGGGTTACAAAAATGTTCTCAATAAATAAATTAAATTACAAAAGGCCAAATTGGCTAAACTTAAAACTTTAAAATCAAATTAATTTCTGTCCATCCAGCAAAAGCTGGACGACTACTCCCCCCATACAGACGACCCCATGACTTATTATGACAAACTGACAGGTAAGGGTGGGCGGGCGGGCGATGCTGCTTGTCAGGAGATGTGACTGAGCAAATCGCCTCAGCCTCTCCCTTATATAGGCTCGTCCAGTGCGGATTTTACCTCACGCGAACGGACCTATCAGAGAAGGGGGCTGCCGCAGCTGACCAATCAGAGGCTGTTACTACCCCAGAGCGCGGCAGCCCACTTCTCCCTCTGCTCTATCCCATGCAGGCTCAGCATACTGCCGTAGCCTCACATGGGCTAGTACAGAGGTATTGAATAAGGAGACCAAACAACAATTTGATACAACATTTTTATTTAACTTTGGTAAAATTGGCCACGGTGTCATCCATAAAATGTGGGGGCGGGGTTACAAAAATTTTCTCAATAAATAAATTAAATTACAAAAGGCCAAATTGGCTAAACTTAAAACTTTAAAATCAAATTAATTTCTGTCCATCCAGCAAAAGCTGGACGACTACTCCCCACCGGCCGGGGCCAACCGCGAAGCTGTTGGCCGAGGCCCCCCCACCACCGTGGCTGATTCGATCATGGACTGGATACCCATATTAAAAATGTCCAGGCCAATGCCTGACAGATGAATTTGGTCAACCCGAAACAACCCAGGCAAAAAACCCTCTAACTCGGAATGACGAAAGGAAGAGCCACCAATTGAAGGCATAAAACTATGAATCGTCCTATTTAGCCGTCTGCGGATTCTATCCACGTAGAAAAGGGTGCCGTGCGGCGACCATAACAGCCTGGGAACCATCTCAGAATATACTAACACTGAACCTGGGAACATTTGAGTTATGGAATAGAGATCCCTTTTCATTTCACATAACAAGTCCCATGTGTTGAATTTACCCAAGTCATTAGCCCCCACGTGGATAACTATCACTTGGGGTTGAGGCCAGACAGAAGACAAATAAGCTAGGTGGTCTTTTAAATTGCGCCACCGCATACCTCTAACACCTGACCATAAAATTAAAAATAAATCAGGATCAAGCCCCAGGTTAGCAGAGTATGATCTGGATCCGGAGTGCTTGTAAGCCCAGAACACGTAGGAGTGACCTATGACCCAAGCGATATTCCTGGATAAATCTGAAAGAGAATCATAAAGTTAGAAGACTGGGACGAACATATAACTTATATCTATTGCTGCCCCACCTGCCCACTTTTTTAACCTTACTCTCTGAAAAACCTATAGAATCAGCTGTGGTGGCAGCGCCAATTCGGAAAGAATGGGAAGAAAATTGGTACCCAGATAAATTCAAGCGCTTCAAACAGGAGGCCAAAACAGCTGAGAACTGGTACCTAGTTAGAGAGGACAAGTCTTCATGAATAAAAAAGGAATCGTTACTCAATGGTCTGACCAAAAGATAATTACGAACATGAAACACGGGACAGATAGCCTCATTAGGAGAACTGGATAAAGAAAACCACTGGCCAACCTGAGAGGACTTTGATCTGGACAAAAACAGACGGACAGAACCGACGTCAAACTGAACATGAGAAAAACGGAGAAATGAAAAAGCGTTTCTATTTGCTGCAGTAAACTCACCTAACCGAAGGGCTCCAAAGAATGCTATAGAGAAAGCAGCCTTAAAAAGCAAAGATTCGAAATTGGATGAGCAGACATCTTGAAGGATCTGAAGAAGATCGATCAAAATGGGGATAGATATGGGACGCCTATTATCTAAAGAGGGCCTAGACTTTTTGAGGCCCTTCAAAACCTGGGTGACCTGAAAGAAAGAGGTAAGAGCAGGAAGGCCTGCAAACTTAAGGAAAAAAGAAACTCCAGCCAATATTTTACCTATGGAAGCTGGGGACAGATTAGACTGAATGAGAAAGGACAAAAAAGACAAAGCCACGTAAGAAGACACATCTAGTGGATCCAAACCCAATGGTTGACAGAAAGAGCACCATTTGTGCCATGAAAGCCTATAATCCCTCCAGGTGTTTTCCGCTACTGAAGCCTTGAGATTCCGGAATATTATTCCCAAATTAAGCCCCAGAGGAAGTCTGGGCAAGGGGTGCCATGTTGATCCGCTGATGGCGCCAACTCTCGGAATCTCTTGAACTGTGAACGAGATAAAGAATCTGCTATGTTATTTTCTTTACCTGCAATATGCTCAGCTCTCAACCATATATTACAGTTCATACAATGAAGTACAAGGAAACGCAATAACCTCAGAACGGGATCAGACTTAGAGGACAGAGTATTGATGGCAAAAAAGACACCTTTATTATCCGTATGAACTAAGATTCTACGATTCCTAAAGATGTCTTCCCACACAACCACCGACACAATCACTGGAAAGAGCTCCAACAGAACTAGATTTTGAAGTATCTCCTTCTGGAGCCAATCAGGGTGCCAGGACTGGGCGCACCAGCGCCCATCCAAGAAAGCCCCGAACCCAGCAGAGCCAGCTGCATCGGTGAAGAATTCCAACTGAGAACTATTAATAAAGTCCATTTGCCAGGCCGAGGAACCATTAAACTCATTTAAAAAAGCATCCCAAATTCTTAGATCATCCTTGATGCTTTTTGAAATTCGGAAATGAGCGTAAGGGTTCACCATACCTTTTATGGCTAACGAGAACCTGCGCGAAAATACCCTCGCCATAGGGATGACTCTGGCTGCAAAAGCAAAAAGACCCAGCAAAGATTGTGCCTCCTTTAAGCACACCTTCTTACTGACAAGAAAGGTTGCAATCATAGACTTCATTTTATGTATCTTCTGTTGTGGCAATCTGAATTCCATTCGTTCGGAGTCAACCGTGATCCCCAAAAATTCAATAACTGTCGTGGGAAAAACTGTTTTCTCCTGGGCCAGAGGCACGCCAAAGTCATGACAAACGTCAAAGAAAACCTGTAAAGCTTCCATACACACTGATGACCCCCGGGGACCTAAAAACAAGAAGTCATCTAGATAATGTAGGATAAGGCCTTGAGGGATAACGACTGACACGACCCAATGTAAGAAGGAGGAAAAAGCCTCGAAATAAAAGCATGACATAGAAAACCCCATTGGCATGCATTTATCAAAATAATATTTATTCAAAAATTGAAAACCCAAAGAATTGAAGCCTTGTGGATGCACGGGAAGAAGGCGGAAAGCCGACTTAATATCAGCCTTTGCTAGCACAGCCCCTTGCCCTGCTTGCCTCAAAAGACACAAAGCCTCATCAAATGAGGCGTAGCAGACTGGAGCCTCCACAGAGGCAACTTCGTCATTGAGTGACGAATGCGGTGGGTAAGATAGGTGGTGGATCAGTCTGAACGCACCCAGCTCTTTCTTGGGTACGATGCCCAAAGGGGACAACCGGAAATTAGAGAATGGCGGGTCATTAAAGGGGCCAGCCACCCTACCCTCAGACAATTCTTTGCAAATTTTCTCAAGCACTAAGTTAGAGTGCATGGATACCGATAGTAAATTTTTAACTGGTGTACACCCTGAACCAGTAAAGGATGGCACTAAGAAACCATTGGCAAAACCTTCAGTTAGCAGAGCCGCCATCCTGTGGTCTGGATAGCGCTCGAGCCATGGGCGCATTCTTGCCAGGCTCACCGGAGTCGGGGCCTTTCCCATGTGTGTCCTTGGGTCCTGAATGAGAGGAACTAGCGGCAGCTTTACGAAAACATCTGCTCGCCGCGTGAGTACCGCCACAATAAGAACACTCATGTTTGTATCTACAATTCAATAAGAATTTACATTGACCCTCATTGAATGCAAAGCATACACCCTTCCTGACTGGACTCTGACCATTTGAAGCGGGGCGAGGGGTGAACTGGGGCCTAGGTGGCAGCATAAGGTTTAACCATAAACCAACGTCCTTAGCCCCCCAATGCAGCGATGGGTGCACAGCTAGTTTTTGACGGAAATTCTCGTCATATGAGAACCATGCGGAGCCGCCAAAGTGGCGAAAGGCCTCCGCAATAATATCCAGGTGTTGGAATAAACCTGAGCACTTCCCCGGGAAGCGTTCTCCCATAACTGCTGAATAGATACAGAACGCTTGCAGCCAGTTTTGAAATGTCTTAGGAACCGCTCTCCTCCTATCTTCCTCTGTTCTTTCGCTGGACTGCCTGTCAGATTTAGCCAAAAACTCCTTAGAAGCAGGGAGAAGTGATAATATATCGAGATATTCACCCCTCCAAATTTTTTCTTTGACTGACTTAGACAGATGAAAACCCAGCGGGGATAAACTGCAAGGGAGGGGTTCCTTAAAGGAAGACTCGCTGACCATAGCAGCCGAGGATCTGAGGGGTAAAGTATTATTAACAGCAGGACACCTCACACTCGATCTGACAGTAACATCCTTATTTAGCAGAGAGGGATGACCAGCCTCATGCCACACCACACCAACCTCCTCCATATCAATAGCATTATCGCTATTTCCAGCACCAGTCTCCTGTGCACTCTGACTTACTGTGCATGCCTGAGTACTCAGACTCTCACCTGGTTGCACATACATATTTACATTTTGTGAGGTAAAATCCGCATCATGTATACCTTTGAACTGCTGCACAATGACAGACAAAGATTCAATTAGACTAGAAAATGCAGATAACTGGTTAACATTACTGAAAACAACTTCAGGTAAAACATGCTCACCCAAGTCCCCAGGAGGGGGGGAAGAGGCAGCGCTGCTCCCTTGCTGGCAAGAAGCACCTCTTGTTGCAGCTCCCTCAGCTTGAGGAGCTAAATTATTGGTCTTACATTTCTTTTTTCTTCCAGGCTGTTTCCTGGGGGCGCCCACGCTCATCTCTGGTACTGCAGCTGGGCTGACAGATAAAACAGAGCCACTCTCCTCAGACAGGCAACGCTTCAGCCACTCTTCACCTCCCCTGCTCTCCGCCTTCTCTAGGAGTCTACATAAGAGCTCCTCACGGCTGTCCTGCACAGCGCGCTTCATCCTGAGAGAGAGGGAGAGGCGGGCGATGCTGCTTGTCAGGAGATGTGACTGAGCAAATCGCCTCAGCCTCTCCCTTATATAGGCTCGTCCAGTGCGGATTTTACC
This sequence comes from Rana temporaria, assembly GCF_905171775.1. Lineage (NCBI taxonomy): Eukaryota > Metazoa > Chordata > Amphibia > Anura > Ranidae > Rana > Rana temporaria. The sequence goes on from NC_053491.1 coordinate 134,270,127, forward strand.
TCACGCGAACGGACCTATCAGAGAAGGGGGCTGCCGCAGCTGACCAATCAGAGGCTGTTACTACCCCAGAGCGCGGCAGCCCACTTCTCCCTCTGCTCTATCCCATGCAGGCTCAGCATACTGCCGTAGCCTCACAGGGTGGGTGTTCGGCTCATTCCTTATAACAAGAAATGCATGAAATGCAGAAATGGGTTTCATCATAGAACTACATAAATCAAATGCTGATCTTCTGAGCAGCACAATTATTTGCTGCCTTGAAATGAATCAATCGTGGCATTTAACATCTTACAACTGTCAGTGTGTATCACAAGCAAATACCATTACTGCACTGTCCTATAATTTGCAGCCTTCTAGATAGTCTCTCATAATTACAATTTAGGCACTGTTTAAATAAATAATTAAAGCATCTTTAATTGTTCTATTGCAGATCATAAGTAACAAATATCAGATATTTTTGCCGTATACTTGAACTTCTGTTTATGAAGGGAATATGTGCTTGTATGTAAAAGAATGTGCTGTTGTCTTGAGTTCAGACCAAGTGCTTGATTGTATCCCTCTGAGCACGTCTTAATGAATACAATTTTTCCATTTCCTCTTTGCAGTGTAAGATCGATGATGTCTGTAACTGTAAAATGGACAGCTCGGTAAGAGTTCTTAAATTTCAGTAAATTAGGATTCTGCTGCTACAGCTGTGGTTTTCCCAGCTGAGAGGACTGTGCTCACTGATAATTTTGGAGGAAATATGATATATACAGTTTAAGTAAAATGTTTTTTAAAGTATTCTTTGTGGAAAAGTTTTGAAGTCAAATGGCAGCATCAGTTTATTTTTGCTAGTTCATATATGGTGATGGACATTTATGTAAAAGTGGAAAATTAGGCTATTTTTAGAGCCCTTACTGTTGAAAAATTACCATTAGATATTATTTATGTCTTTCCTTCTGTCATTAATGTGTATGTCACAAACTGCTTGCTGCCTGGTACAACATTTAAAGCAAACCATGGTTAGAATAAACTTAGGCCTCGTACACACCATAGGTTAACCAGAGGACAACGGTCTGAAGGACCGTTTTCATCGGTTAAAACCGATCGTGTGTGGGCCCCATGGGTTATTTAACCATAGGTTAAAAAAAAAGCCAACTTGCTTTAAAATTAACCTATGGATTCCTAACCGATAGGTCAAAACTGATCGTTAGTAGGCACGACCATCGGTTAAAAATCCACGCATGCTCAGAATCAAGTCAACGCATACTTGGAAGCATTGAACTTCGGGTTTTTTCAGCACGTCGTTGTGTTTTACGTCACCGCGTTCTGACACGATCGGTTATTTAACTTATGGTGTGTAGGCGTGACGGACCATCAGTCAGCTTCATCGGTTAACCGATGACAACGGTCCTTCAGACCGTTGTCCTCTGGTTAACCTATCGTGTGTGCGAGGCTTTAATGTCACCCCCAGATGCCATTAGGTGCCTCTAATTTTGTAAAACGATGGCCCCAGCATGTCCTGAGAGCATTCTAACTCATGGTAGAGCAATGTCCCATTTTATAAAGGTGGTAGGATATACGGTACTTACACCTGATGTTACTTATCCTGACATCAGACTATAGTTACCTTTATGAAAGGTCTGGGGGATTAAATCACATACAGGGGACAGTAGTAGCAATAATGTTAATTATTATTGTGACTACCCAAATCCTTTGCGTCTTTTATTTTATCAGGGGATAATACATAAAGTCTAAACCCTCAGGAAAAAGAATATATTGGGCCAGATTCACAGACAATTACGTTACTCCACGGCGGCGTAACGTATCTCATTTACGTTACACAGGTTTACAGCGTAAGTGCCCGATTCACAAAGCTCTTACCTGTAAACTTGCGGCGGTGTAACGTAAATGCGCTCGGCGCAAGCCGGCCTAATTCAAATGGGGCGGGCACCATTTAAATTAGGCGCGTTTCCGTGCCGAACGTTCTGCGCTTGCTCCATTAGGAAATTTCCCGAAGAGCATTGCGCGAAATTACGGCGCCCCGACGTTTTTTTTTAAATGCGACGTGCGTTACGGCGTTTCATATTCCCGGACGTCTTACACGAAAAAAAAAAAATTGAAATTTGGCGCGGTGAACGACGGCCATACTTTAACATGGCTGATCTAAAGATAAGCCATGTTAAAGCAGGTGTAACTTTGAGACGGGTAAAAACGACTAGCGACGATGTACAGGATTGCGACGAACGCGCGGATCTTCGTGGATCGCCGTAACTAGTCATTTGCATATTCTACGCCGACCGCAATGGAATCGCCACCTAGCGGCCGGCATAGAATTGCATCCTAAGATCCGACAGTGTAAGTCAATTACACCTGTCGGATCTTATGGCTATCTATGCGTAACTGATTCTATGAATCACAGAGATACGTTGGCGTATCAGGAGATACGCCGTCGTATCTCTTCTGTGAATCTGGCCCATAGTCTCAGAAAGTATGCATTTGGGTTATTATATTATTTTATTGGATTTTGTACACAGGCGTATAACTGCTTCATCAAGTGGCTGTGTATCAGCGAATGTAATTAGAATCCCTGTTTATTGAAGTTTACTGAAGGAAAGCTGTAAATTATTGTTCTAAGTAAGGGTGTCCTCTAAATACATTAATCTAACTTTAATTTTAGAACTAGTAGAAGGCACATGTGCATGCTCCTAGTTCTCACACCTTGCACTTGTCTTAAAATAATGATAGAGAATTAGTCAATATGATTCACAATCATATGATCACAGTGACAGTGATTTGTGGTTATCATATGAGGTTTGTTTGCAAGAAAAACAGGGTTCCAAATAAAAACCTTCTGTGTTTTATCTAATCTTTATTAGAAGGTGGTACAACAAATAACACTGGACAGTACTGTCACTAATTGGTAGCTGTGTTGTACTCAACAGTACCAGTAATAGGATAAGTGAGTTAAAATATTTGGAAATCTTTTTCCCTAGAACACAGATATAAGTACAGATGTATTCCAGTCAACAGAACATATGTGAGGATGTAAGATCAGTTCATGTACAAACTGACCTCTTTATACTGACTTATTTTATAGCAATTGGACTGCGTAATTCTTGATGATGGCGGTTTTCTTTTGATGTCAAATCAGAAGAGTTACAATTCACAGGTCTGTACCTGTAATTTTATTTCTTGTCTCCTGGGAGGAACTGCACTAATCTGAAAGCTTCAATGCAGTTTATAGTTGCAAAATATAACTGTGTAAGCTTTAATATGATTTTTTCCATCAGATTAGTTTTGAAGATAACTGCATGTGAAATATGTATTGAAAATATATTTAAAAGTGTGTGTTGGTATTACCAAACCCAGAAACACCTTACATATGGAAGTATTGTTTTACACATAAAATTTAGCGAAATGGATAGCAGATGCTAAGCTTTTGTTTAAACTTGGCATACAGCAACCAAGACAGTATGTATGCTAATCTTTTCACTCGAACTGGATGACTTGCAAATACTTTTCTGTGTAGAGTAAAATAATAATTTCGCAAGGGCTAGTCTTAAGAATGTATCTTTTAAATACAGATATAACAAATCTGAGAATTATGAAATAGAATCCAAAATGCCTTTTTTATGGGAAATGGCCCATGTAGACTTTTTAAAACGGTTGTATACCCGCAAAAAAAAACCTGTAAGGCAAAGGCATAATGAGCTAGTATGCACCGCATGCTAGCCCATTATGAAATACTTATTTTAGAACAAAGCGCCCGTACCGCCTCCCGGTCACCGCTGAAGGAGCTGACATGTTCCCTTTGACAACCACAACCCTTGTCTGGTGGTTGTGGGGGTCTGCAGGTGGGGAGCTTATGGGAATCTGGAAGCCCCCTTTAACAAAGGGGACCCCCAGATCCCAGCCCCCCCCTATTTGAATTGGTAAGGGGTACATTAAAGGGGGCTTCCAGATTCCGAAAACCCTCCCCGCCCGCAGACCCCCACAACCACCAGACAAGGATTGTGGGGATGAGGCCTTATTCCAGCTGTGAAAGTGTTTGCAAATTTGCTATTTACACACATATGTCATACAACACAGCCAGGAAGATCATCATCTACTTCGTGGTTTAGCTCTATGCTTCCTGGATCATCTGCCTGCTATCTCAACAGGAGCATTGTCAAGTGAGAAGCACAAAATGGAGAGGTGACATTAGAAGATGTATTGCTGAACCAGGATATATGGTGTTTGACCCTGCTATGTGACACACGGGTACATAAAAAGATTGGCAGTGCAATATTACAGATCTTGTGTCATTTACTGTGTAACACTAAACATAAATGTTTCATATATGTTTTTAGCAGTGTACCTGGATTTCCACTTGAATGCATTTCTTTTCATATGTTGTTCCGAAGTCACTTCATTTGAATTGAAACGTGAATGCTCATGCCTTGATGTATTTTTATCTGTTCTGTCCTTGTGTTTGCATTTTTAGATTGGCAAATTTTTTGGAGAGATTGACCCAAGTCTAATGAAAAAGCTTGTTAACATTTCTGTATATGCATTTAATAAGTCTTATGACTACCAGTCCGTGTGTGATCCAGGTGAAGAGCCAGCAAAAACAGCTGCGCCCCGCTCTGTCTTTGTGGTATGTAATATCTCTGAACAATTATTGAACATACCGTAACAGTTTTATTGCATACTAAACTGAATATCTTTTGTAGCCTACAATAGCTGATATTTTAAATCTTGGATGGTGGGCTTCTGCTGCTGCTTGGTAAGTTATCCTTTCTGATATAACAATATAAATATAAAAATCTAAATGTCTGTAGTTTAAGCTTAACACCATGATTTATCACATTTTACTTACTTAAAAGAGTAACTCCACTTTTATTGAAAAAAAAAACAGTCCCCCTGGGTGATCTATGTACGTTGCAAGGATTATAACAACCTTTGTTGCAGATTCTGACCTTTTGTTATTCTAAAGAAATCCCTGTGTGTTCCTCTGTGCCCCTGTTGGAAAGTGAGTCTAATGGGGGTGGTTTCATATTTATCAATCAGCTGTGCACCTGGCAGGGCACTAATGAGGAAATCTGCTGGGTCTGCATCCCTATAAACGTATTGGGAGTATCTCACCAAAAAGGAAATTTTTGTTGCAGGGGATGCCTGAAATCGGACTTGTATCTTAGTGTAGACTTCTGGGAAAATCGGTGAGCCAATCACACAAGCAGGAAATTATGTTTCTGGGGAGTGGTCAGTACACATTCTGTGTACAGAACAACAAAGGGTAGCCATATTGCACTGCATTTGCAGAATGTTAAAGCAGCTGCAGATTGAAAAGAAAGGGTCATTTTTAATAACATTCAAATACAAGATGACTTGCTTCACAATTGTATATGCTATATTATTTTTTCTTTGTTTGCTATTTTTTTCTCCATGAAAAGGGAGTTATCCTTTAGGTTTAAGGGCCTAGTTTTTTTTTCACAAGAAAAAAGGGCCTAAACTTTAAAACAGGGGTAGTATTTTTAGTGGTTGTCTAAAATGAACAACTATCATTAATCACTTTGCTAGGGCCACCTCTAGTGCATGCTTATACAATAAAACCCCACCCACTCCTAGAGACTCCAGTTAATTGCTAGTGTCCTTAGGTGGTGGACCTCTTCTTCTTTGGATATTTTTTTCATATTTAAACCTTTCCTTTTTTTCTTCTGATTTGTTTATGCATTGCCCTTGGCTATCTGTTCATTTATAGATTGGTCACCCTTGGTGTATCCAATCTAGTGGGGTCAGCCGGTAAAGTTGCTATTCTTGCCATGTTGTTGCAATGAGTGTAAGTAGCTTCATGGTTCAATAGAGTTTCAGGGCAGTGATCCATCCCTATGGTTCCAAGACTGGAAGACCCCATGATGGGCAAAGCCTGGAGCCATAATAGGCCTAGTGACATGGACAAAGTAAAACAGGGTTTCCCTGTACCATTCCTGGCTGTACACATCCTGCAATGCTTAGCACACACTCAGATATGGTGCAGTAATGGGGAGTTATTGATTTTGTTGTAATAATTTACATCATGCTTGTCTCTGACAGCTCCGTGAATTACACCTATTTTTAAATTTGGTGATATTTTCCCATCCGCACTGGCTCAGAATGGTTATGTCATTGTAATACATCTCCTGGCTGTCCCATTTCCACCCACTATTTTGGCCAAACATATGCATGCCATGTTTGCTGCATTTCTTGCCTTCTTCTGCTACAGAGACACAGCCGAGAAACATAGTCAGCACCTGGGTATAAGTTACACCTGCATTGCAGATATACAACACCCCATTTCTTTGCATCCATTCAGTGAATACTCCACAGAATCCCCTCACCTATCAATGCTGGATCACAGGTGCAAGGGAGCTTGGACAAAAAAATACCATGTGCTCTGCCAGTGGCCTATAAAAAAAAAACACAAAACACTGTTCAGGGTGATCGCTGTTCCCTTGTCCTGGTGCAATGTCCTATTATAACATTGCTCCCCCTGATTTTAGCTCTCTCTCAGGCACACATAATGCAACCTATCTGACAAAATCTGATTTTCTGCCACTGTGTATGAATTTTTGGGAAAACATTTGGCACTCTTAGATTGGTTTGGTTTTACCAAAGTAGATTGCTCCACCACAACATAATCAGCCAATGTCCAAAGGACTATTCAGTTCTGTCAAACCTTTATCTGGTCAATCAACTATTTAAAGTCTGCTCTCCAGCCCTCGTGCAATCTAAAGTACTTGGATCTAATCTTGGACACAGCCCAAGTCAGAATGTTCCTTAGCTTTTTTTTCATATTCCTTGCATGTGATTGGGTATTCTTTGCAAAGTGAATCTTTATCTAATTTACTAAGTTCTGGAGCACTGCTCTGGTGCAACTGCATTTTGCAAAGTTCAGTAAATCAACCCCTTAGACTGATCAGGAAGATCTTATATCTTAGTATTTTGTTTAGGAAAGTGCATTAGAAGGCCTGTATCAATAGCTTCAAAACACTGTAAGGAAATAGTCAACAGTAACGTTTTTTCAGATACTCAGTTTATCTGTGGACAGTAAAAATGTGATTGCAAAACTACACTTCATTTCATTTACCAGTGCTCAGATAACACACATTAGTACTAAATTACTAAATATTTACTAAATCAATTATTCTAAATTACACACAAATTAGATCTGCATTTACTGCAGAATTGGAACGTAGAAGCAGAGCATAATCCAGTAAGGAAAAACTTAATATAGAGCTGTTACTGTTGTACTATGATTTGTGACTTAGGGGTTCTGTCTAAATCATCATGTACCTGGCAGCTCATTAATCCCTCCTTGAACTTTGATCTGCTATGTTTCTCACACCAAAAAATAATACATTTTGCTTTAACCTATGATAAACGTTATCAGAGAAACATATATAGTTTTTTAAGGGGGAACAACTGCCAAATGATATAAGTGTAATACAGAGTATGGTACATTCTATGGGAACACATATAAAGACTCTTTACTTGGTGTCTACTGATAATGCAACTCATGTTAATGTTACTATTGAAAATTGTATGCTTAACTGAAAAGTGAAAAGTGGAAATACTAATTATTGGTTTATACTTTAGGTCCATATTACAGCAGTTATTATGGAGTCTTACCTTACCACACTTTAATGAGGCTGGTATGTTGGAATATTTTATATGTATTTTTATATTCATCTACTAAATTGGTAATATTTGTTAGTATTTAAAGAATGCATATTTGAACGCTTAAAGGCTAAGTTCACCTTTGTTCACTTTTTTTATTTTCTAAATTCCAGCTCCCCTATGTACCAATATACAAGGACATACTTTAGATCATGACACAGGAAGAAGTTGACCAGCTAAGAGTAGATAATGCAAGGTGTATGCTAATGAGATCAGCTGGTCAACTCCTGTCATGACCTAAAGTCTGTCCTGGAAGTAAGGCAGAAGTAATCGAGCAGTGTTTTTAACTGCAGGGCACTTATATCCCCTTCCTGCTCTCACACTTTGAATGACAATTACACAGTCATGCAACACTGTACCCAAACAAAACTTATTTCGGTGGTATTTATTCACTTCTGGGGTTTTTTCTTGATGATATTAGTAAAAAAAAGAGCAAACATTTAAAAAAAAAAACACTTTTTGTGTTTTTAGTTTCTAGTATAACATTTTGCAAATAAATAATTTGTGTTCATAAATGTGGGCCAAATGTTATATTGCTACATATCTTTGGTATAAATAACCCAAATTAGTGTATATTATTTGGTCTTTGTTAAAGTTATATCGTCTACAAGCCATGGTGCAAATCATTAAAAATTGATCACACTTGATGTACTGACAGGCTTTCTAAATATTTGAAGCCCTGAAATATCAAGACAGTACAAATACCCCCCAAATTACCCCTTTTTGGAAAGTCCAAGGTATTTAGTAGGAGGCATGGTGAGTTTTTTGAAGTTGTAATTTTTTCCCACTATTCTTGGGAAAATTAAGACTTTTTTTAATGAAATATTGTCATAATAAGTTATTTCTCACACAGCATAAGCAAACGTCCAATAATACCCCAAAATACATTCTGCTACTCTTCCTGAGTATGGCGATATCACATGTGTGGGACTTTTACACAGCCTGGCCACATAAGCCCAACATGCTCCCTGCACATCAGGCATTCTAGGAGCATACATTACACATACATTACACATCTAATTTCATCCCTACCTATCAAACCTTTGAAGGTCACCAGGATAGTGGAATTACCCACATAATTACCCAATTTTGGAAATCAAACACCCCAACATATAATCTATGAGGCATTATGAGTCTTTTGAACATGTTTTTTTCTACAAGTTTTTCTACAAGTTTTTTTTTTCACATGTTTTCCACAAACGTATTTTTCTCTTTTACAAAGTTGTTAATTTATAAGATTTTTCTAACACGTAGCATGTACATAGAAAAATTACACCCAAAAATATATTCTGCTACTTGTCCTGAGTATGGCAATACCATATGTGTGAGACTTTTACACAGCCAGGCCACATAGAGAGGCCTAACATGCAGTGAGCACCATTAGGCGTTCTCGGAGCATAAATTACACATTTAGTTTCCTGACAACCTATCACACTTTTGAAGGTCCGGGAGCACCAGGATAATGGAAACACCTACAAAATTACCCCATTTCGAAAAGCAAACACCCCAACATATATTCCATGAGGCTGTAACAGCACTGGTGAATAGAGTGAACCACAACTGCGGTTAGCAAGGACTTCAATGCTATTCTCTATGCGACAACTCAGTATTAGGCCCCAGGCGTCACTCCTCGCAACAGGAGTTTGGGGGATCTATACATCATCTCTCTGTCACATAAAGAAAGGTGTTGAGCTACTAAGCATGGATGCATTACATCATACGACCAGAGCTTAGCGTTTAAAGTTAGTTCAAGGACAATATTCCTATACACCACTACATGCAGGTGATTATCAGTAAAGACCCCAGGCGTCTCTCCTCGTAACAGGAGTTGGGGGGTTCTCTACATCATATCACCTTGGCATGTAGAGATGTATTAAGGCCACTAGGGGAGATGCTATGAAATAGCATCAACCCCTAGCATAGAAAAGTTAGAGAGAACAATTTCAACAATTAGGACAAGGCCTAGGAGGATTTGTACTCATGTCGGCACGCAGTAATAGAAGTTGTAGTAACAACTGTAGCTTGCATATAACAAGTACTTTAATTGAGTAGTAGTACTTGTATATGAGACGCAGTATAGCTCAGGTAGTTATAGTAGCATACTTGAGGTATTTGTTTGTACAAGAATATGAGAGGCAGTATAGCTCAGGTAAATATAGTTGTAGGCATGAGCTATAGTTATAGATGTAGCAATGCACACATATGAGAGGTGATATAGCTCAGGTAATTATAGTAGCATACTTGAGGTAACTTGCTATAATGATTTAGAGGTAGCTGTCCCTTTTAGGTACTCCTTTGCAATAAGCTTTAGCACATTATTATCTCCCAGAAGATATAGTAATATCCACACGGTATTTGTAATAGTACAATAGTAATAGTAATAGATAATTCATTAGCATTATATCTTCCTATATATCTTCCTATAGAACTACAAGTGAAGGAATGTCTACTTACTACGTTTGTAGATCTGTATGCAGGAGATGGAATGTCCATAGTGCAAGATGTTCATGGCATGAAAGTAGTTCCCAGCAATGCAGTTGTTGTAGGAAGTCTTAGCAACAAACTTGTAGTTGTTTCCTGGAGTGGTGTTTTCCGGCAAAGTAAGGACAGCTGCATGGCTGAGCTGACAGGCTAAGCCTGCCTCCACGGCTGACACTACGGCTGGCAATAATGGAACAACGCCTGTATCTCCTATGCATGCATTTATAGGCAGGAGATCAGGTGTAGTGCATTACTCTGATGGGCTGGTGACAGGTACTCTGATGCTGGTGACAGGTACTCTAGGGCTTGTGAAAGGTTCTCTGGGGCTGGTGACAGGTACTCTGTGGGCTGTGACAGTTACTCTGGGGCTGGTGACAGGCCCTCTTTATTGTTGGAGCAATAGGGGGGCAGATCGCTGGACTGTACCACATTCTTTTTCCAGGTCTCCTCCTCACACACTGAGGAGGACAATCCGGAAATGGCACTACAGCCGTTTGTTGACATTTGTGACTGGCTGTGATTGGACACAGCCGGTCACGTGGTAAAGAGACAATTTTATTGTCTCTTTATCCTGATTGGGGATGGGCTGTGTCCTCATGCCCGATCAATGCATGCCCCCGGGGGGCGCGCACAAGTGGCGATCACAAGAACAATACCTGTGACTGCCTGTGATTGGATACAACCGGTCACATGGTAAAAAGCCAATTGAATTGGCTTTTTAGCCTAATCGGGGATGGGCTATGTCCGAGGGACACACCTCATCCCTGATTGCTGCGCTGCGGGCCCCCCGCAGCGCAGTGCTGTGTAGAATTAATCGAAAGCGGTTTTATTTTTTGCAAAATAAGTACATTAATGCTATATTGGTACATTGGGGAGCTGGAATTTAGAAGAAAAAAAAGGTAAACCAACGTGAACTTGTCCTTTAAAGTCCAACTCTGGGCTTCCCCCTTCTCAAGGGACATGCCCCTTGAGGCTGCTGAACTGTGGGATTTCTTCTTATACCTACCTATTCCAGAAGTCTTTAGGCCAGTCAAGTGATGCGTGGAGTTCTCTTCCTCTTCTGGTCTTTGCCTTGCATTCTCAAGGATGCAAAGAGCAGTGTTAACCTAATGATCCCTCTATGTATTATTACACTTTGAGTGCAGGAAACTGTAGAACCCCCAATCCAAAAAGAAGTTCACGACTCCCTTTGCTCACAGTATATCCTCATTTTTTTAGTTGAATGATGCCCATCATCTTTCAACCCAAAAGACTGAGAGCATCTTGTGATGAAACGTGATATAGTGTGGCGGGCAGCACCGATGAGTATTGCAGCCGGTGCTGCTTTTTTATTTCATCTTTCATCTTCCATTGAAATAAAAAAAATTTTTTTCCAAAGTTGGACCTTATGTAGTAGCAAAGCACTACCTATAATATAAATAGTCACATTGTATGTATTTAAAAAAAAAAAATCTTTTATTGCACATTATTATTATTGTCGTAATTGGAGGGAAAGCAGATAAAGCATGGACATTTATTCCCTCATTATTTATTTATGACTGCAGTAGTATTTCCTTTTTATTACTGTATTCACCTGTTTTCATTTTCAAAATCATCAATGATAGGCAATGGGACATGTTCAGTTTTTGTGTTTAACCCTCCTAGCGGTATTCCCGAGTCTGACTCGGGGTGAGATTTTTATACCAAAAGCGGTAACCCCGAGTCAGACTCGGGCTTGCCTCGCTGCAGCCACAGACAAAGTTACTTACCTTGTCCCTGGATCGCTGTGTGAGCGAGCGGGACCTCGCTCGATTCACACAGTGTCCTTCTGTGCCGCCGATCTCCGTTCCCTGCGACGTTGCGACGCACAGCAGCGGAGAACGGCGCCAAATTCAAAAACGTAAACAAACACATTACATACAGTATACTGTAATCTTATATATTACAGTACTGTATGTAAAAAATACACACCCCCTTTGTCCCAATTTTTTTTTGTCATTTTTTTAAATAACAATAATCCTTTTTTTTTTTTTTTTTTTTGCATTTAAGCCTAAATATGAGATCTGAGGTCTTTTTCACCCCAGATCTCATATTTAAGAGGACCTGTCATGCTTTTTTCTATTACAAGGGATGTTTACATTCCTTGTAATAGGAATAAAAGTGATCATTTTTTTTTTTTATATATTTTAGTGTAAAAAATAATAAAATCAATAAAATTAAATAAGAAAACAAAAATTTTTTTTTTTTAAAGCGCCCCGTCCTGACGAGCTCGCGCGCAGAAGCGAACGCATACGCGAGTAGCGCCGCCATATGAAAACGGTGTTCAAATCACACAAGTGAGGTATCGCCGCGATCGTTAGCGCGAGAGAAATAATTATAGCCCTAGAGCTACTCTGTAGCTCAAAAAATGCAACTTATAGAATTTTTTAAACGTCGCCTATCTAGATTTTTAAGGGTAAAAGTTTGACGCCATGCCACGAGCGGGCGCAATTTTAAAGCATGACATGTTGGGTATCATTTTACTCGGCGTAACATTATCTTTCACAATATATAAAAAAACTGGGCCAAATTTATTGTTGTCTTATTTTTTAATTCAAAAAAGTGAATTTTTTCCAAAAAAAGTGCGCTTGTAAGACTGCTGCGCAAATACGGTGTGACAAAAAGTATTGCGATGACCGCCATTTTATTCTCTAGGGTGTTAGAAAAAAAATATATATAATGTTTGGGGGTTTTAAGTAATTTTCTAGCAGAAAAAACTGTTTTAGTCTTGCAAACACCAAATCTGAAAAACACCTAAGGTCTTTAAGTGGTTAACCTACAGTAGTTGCTATCATTAAAATTCATGACGCATCATGTTCATCAAAAACAAAAAACAGGGGTAATACAAATTGCCAGTTTAATTATGCCTGATCACCTGTTAGGTGTTGCCAAATAACAGAATTCAGCATATATAAAAATAAAGCATGTCACCCCAAATCTAAGGGTAAAGCCCCAGGTGGGGAAACAAATCAGTTAGAAAAAATGCAAAGAGGCTTGTCCTATATGGCTAAAAACATACATTTATTAGATTATTATATCAAAAATGAAAAAAGATAAGACCAAATGATTCATTTTGACATTGGTCTTGCTCTTTTTTTGCCATGTTTGATATTATAATCTAATAAATGTATGTTTTAGCCATATAGGACAAGCCTTGTTTGCTTTTTTTTTCAAACGGTTTGGTTATCCCACCTGGGGGGGCTTTAATGGGATGACTTCCTCTTTTTTTGTATATTTTGATCATGTTACCCAAAACCCAGTGTTCATTGTCATAAATATTCATATTCATTGTGATCAAATCTCTTTATAAGCATTTATATAGCAGGTGATATTTCTGCCTTCTGTGCAAACACATAGGGGTAGATTCATAAAGAAGTTACGCTGGCGTATCTATTGATACGCCGCCTAACTTCTAGGATGCTCCGGTGTATCTTTTTTCTGTATTCAGAAAACAAGATACGCCGGAATTTGGCTAAGATCCGACTGGCGTAAGTCTCTTACGCCGTCGTATCTTAGTTGCATATTTACGCTGGCTGCTAGGTGGCGCTTCCGTCAATTTACGCAAGGAATATGCAAATTAGGTAGATACGCCGATTCAGAAACGTACGTCCGCCTGGCGCATTTTTTTTACGTCGTTTACGTTAGGCTTTTTCCGGCGAAAAGTTACCCCTGCTATATCAGGCGTATCCTATGTTAAGTATGGATGTCGGGCCAGCGTAGAATTTTCCATCGATTACGTAGTTTGAATACAGAACCTGCCTCACAAAGTTACGGCGGCGTAGCGTATCTGAGATATGCTACGCCGGCAGAAATTTATGCCAATCTACCTGAATCTACCCCAATGTGGTTGATTTCCTAAAAGCAAGAAAAAGAAAAAGAATATCTGCACATGATTGGATGATATAAGTCAACAGAGCTTTACCTCATTCACTAAGCTAAAGGAAAATTCCTTTGCAAAGTGAACAGGCTATTTGCCTTCAGTAAATCAACCCAATATCGTTCATTTGTACAGTTAATGAATTCAAATGACACTTCATTTTTACTGTTATACTTCAATAAAACACAAAGTGCAATGCAATTTAGCATTACAGAAAATCAAAGCAGCTATTGAGTGGAATTTTGAAAAGTACATACTGAAATGTGATGAAACTGATATGTTCTTACAAAGCTCCATATCGGTAATGTATTGAACAATATCCTTGAAGCAATTTGTAACAATATCTCTTGGCTTTAATACATATCCTAAGGGAAACTACTGATGAATGCAACCAAGCCAAAGGCAACAACATGTAGGACATAGCACAGCCAAACTTGTTATAAGAAGTCCGCAGATAGACATGAGTCTACATGAGTCATATACACATTGTACTGTATATATATATATATATATATAAGTATTCATTTGAAATATATACTGCTCAAAAAAATTAAAGGAACACTTTGAAAACATATCAGATCTCAACGGGCAAAAATCTCATGCTGGATATCTATACTGATATGGACTGGGTAATGTGTTAGGAATGAAAGGATGGCACATCATTTGATGGAAATGAAAATTATACACCTACAGAGGGCTGAATTCAAAGACACCCCGAAAATCAAAGTGAAAAAATTCTGCAGCAAGCTAGTTCATTTTGCTGAAATTTCATTGCAACAACTCAAAATGGTCCTCAGTAGTTTGTATGGCCCCCAAGTGCTTGTACGCATGCCTGACAGCATCAGGGCATGCTCCTAATGAGATGACGGATGGTGTCCTGGGGTATTTCATCCCAGATCTGGACCAGAGCATCACTGAGGTGCAACCTGGCGGCAACGGATAAACTGAAACATAATGTCCCAGACGTGTTCTTTTGGATTTAGGTCAGGTGAGTGTGGGGGCCATTCAATGGTATCAATTTCTTCATCCATCAGGAACTGGCTGCATGCTCTTGCCACATGAGGCCGGGCATTGTCGTGCACCAGGAGGAACCCAGGACCCACTGCATCAGCGTAGGGTCTGACAATGGGTCCAAGGATTTCATACCGATACCTAATGGCAGTCAGGGTTCCGTTGTGTAGCCTGTAGAGGTCTGTGCGTCCCTCCATGGATATGCCTCCCAGATTATCACTGACCCACCACCAAACTGGTCATGCTGAATGATAATACAGACAGCATAAAGTTCTCCATGGCTTCTCCAGACCCTTTCTCGTCTATCACATATGCTCAGGGTGAACCTGCTCTCATCTGTGAAAAGCATGGGGCACCAGTGGTGGACCTGCCAATTCTGGTGTTCAATGGAAAATGCCAATCGATCTCCACAGTGTCCAGCAGTGGGCACAGAGCACACTAGAGGATGTCGGGCCCTCAGGCTACCCCCATGAAGTCTGTTTCTGATTGTTTGTTCAGAGACATTCACACCAATGGCTCTGGCAGTGCTCATCCTGTTCCTCCTTGCACAAAGGAGCAGATACCAGTCCTGCTGATAGGTTAATGGCCTTCTACAGCTCTGTCCAGCTCTCCTAGAGTAACTTCCTGTGTAAAAGGAAAAAAATCTGTGCTAAACCCTATAAAACTAAATAAATAAATGAACAAGTGAACAAATGTGTTGCACATTAATGATGAACAAGATGGTATAAAAAAACAAACATAAATGAAGTGGTGCAACAACTAAAAAACCTTAAATATTCAGTCCATAAACGTGTAAAACAAAAATAGTGCACTACCACATAAATGAGGTGAAAATGTGTTAATGAGTGAAAAACCTTAAATGAGAGAATATCTAGAAAAATTGAGATACAATGTCCTAAACAAGCAATTAGGGATCCAAAAAAATGATCGTTCATCAAGGAAAATAAGGCAATCACTGCCACTTACCAAATCTGTTAGATCTCAGGTAATAGAGATCAAATAGGCATGTCAGAACACCATCAGCCAGATAGGGATCAGCATCTGAAGTTTCCAATGAAGGTGCAGATATCCCGTCCGTGCTATGCAAAACTCCTTTTTCAATGGATTTTACACATCAAATGGATATCCAAACTTGCTCACCATACCGGTATTGTTAGTAGGGGTAGAAAGAGAAAGGCTTCATGGTGCAGTTTGTTTAGAATATTTATTACTCCAAATCAGAACATAACATCAAGCTAAAAACAAAGTTCCACGCAAAAAAAATCTAAAAAGCACAACCACAGCACATAGCCTGACTGGCTCAAGTATGATAGCGTCTAGGATAGTGACTCCACCCAATGCATTTCCCCACATAAGGATTCTTCAGGGAAAGGAGATCATATGAAGCCTTTCTCTTTCTGCCGCTACTAACAATACCGGTATGGTGAGCAAGTTTGGATATCCATTTGATGTGTAAAATCCATTGAAAAAGGAGTTTTGCATAGCATGGACGGGATATCTGTACCTTCATTGGAAACTTCAGATGCTGATCCCTATGTGGCTGATGGTGTTCTGACATGCCTATTTGATCTCTATTACCCGAGATCCAAGAGATTTGGTAAGTGTCAGTGATTGTCTTATTTTCCTTGATGAACAGAAAATCTTACCTGCAGACAAGTTGTCATTCTGTTGTAATTGTGGATACCGGGAATTGTGAAGCTACGCCGATCATTTTTTGGATCCCTAATTGCTTGTTTAGGACATTATATCTATTTTTTTCTAGATATTCTCTCATTTAAGGTTTTTCACTCATTAACAGATTTTCACCTCATTTATGTGGTAGCGCACAATTTTTTTTTACTAGAGTAACTTCCTGTCTCCTGGAACCTCCTCCATGCTCTTGAGACTGTGCTGGGAGACACGGCAAACCTTCTGGCAATAACATGTATTGATGTGCCATCCTGGAGGAGTTGGACTGCCTGTGCAACCTTTATAGGGTCCAAGTATCACCTCGTGCTACGAGTAGTGACACTGACCCTAGCCAAATGCAAAACTAGGGAAAAACAGTCAGAAAAGATAAGTAGGAAAAAAAAT
Organism: Rana temporaria; assembly: GCF_905171775.1. Classification (NCBI taxonomy): domain Eukaryota; kingdom Metazoa; phylum Chordata; class Amphibia; order Anura; family Ranidae; genus Rana; species Rana temporaria. The sequence goes on from NC_053491.1 coordinate 134,287,264, forward strand.
GTCAGACACCTCCACCTGAAAAAACATTCCTGTATTGGAGGTTGTCTCATTGTTGCCCATCTAGTGCACCTGTTGTTAATTTCAATTAACAGCAAAGCAGCGGAAACTGATTAACACCCCACTCTGTATACACCCCTCCCCCTCTGCTACTTAACTGACCAGATCAATATCCCAGGAGTTCTGATTCAAAAGTGTTCCTTTATTTTTTTGAGCAGTGTATATATACGCATACAGTATATACAGTACATACAGTATCTCACAAAAGTGAGCACACTCCTCATATTTGTGTAAATATTTTATTATATCTTTTCATGTGACAACATTGCAGAAATTACACTTTGCTACAATGTAAAGTAGTGAGTGTATAGCGTGTATAACAGTGTAAATTTGCTGTCTCCTCAAAATAACTCAACACAGCCATTAATGTGTTTGGGGTCGTTATCATGTTGGAATACTACCCTGCGGCCCAGTCTCTGAAGTAAGGGGATCATGCTCTGCTTCATTATGTCACAGTACATGTTGACATTCATGGTTCCCTTTATAAACTGTAGCCTCCCAGTGCATGCAGCCCCAGACCATGATAATCCCACACCATGCTTGACTGTAGACAAAGCACACTTGTATTTGTACTCCTCACCTGGTTGCAGCCATATATGCTTGACACCATCTGAACCAAATAAGTTTATCTTGGTCTCATGAGACCACAGGACATGGTTCCAGTAATCCATGTCCTTAGTCTGCTTGTCTTCAGCAAACTGTTTGCACGCTTTCTTACTCATCATCTTTCGCTTTCTTCTGGAACAACAGCCATGCAGACCACTTTGATGCAGTGTACGGCGTATGGTCTGAGCACTAACAGGCTGACCCCCCCTCCGCTTCAACCTCTGCAGCAATGCTGGTAGCACTCATACATCTATTTCCCAAAGACAACCTCTGGATATGACAAAGACAACCTCTGGATATGACACTGAGCACATGCACTCATCTTCTTTGGTCTACCATGGTGAGGCCTGTTCTGAGTGAAGCCTGTCCTGTTAAACCACTATATGGTCTTAGCCACTATGCTGCAGCTCAGTTTCAGGGTCTTGACAATCTTCTTATAGGCTAGGCCATCTTTATTTGGAGCAACAATTCTTTTTTTTAGATCTTCAGAGAGTTATTTGCCATGAGGTGCCATATTGAACTTCCAGTGACCAGTATGAGAGAGTGAGAGAAATAATACCAAATTTAACACACCTGCTCCCCATTCACACCTGAGACCTTGTAACACAAATGAGTCACATGACACCGGGGAGGAAAAATGGCTAATTGTGCCCAATTTGGACATTTTTTACTTAGGGGTGTACTCACTTTTGTTTACCAGCGATTTAGACATTAATGGCTGTGTGTTGAGTTATTTTGAGGGAACAGCAATTTACCCAGTTAGAGCCAGTTCACACAGTGGCGACCTGTCAGGCGACTCAGCCGCATGACAAGTCAAGGTCCGCTCTATTCAATGGAACCGTTCTAATAGGAGTGACGCAAGTCACTCCGACTTAGAAAAAGCTTCCTGTACGACTTTGGGGGCGACTCAGGGCGACTTGCATTGACTTCAATACAGAAGTCATTTTGCAAGTTGCCTCTCAAGTCGACTTGAGATCGCCTTGCCGAGTCGCCCCCAAAGTCGTGCCGCCTGTGTGTGAACCGGCTCTTATACAAGCTGTACAATCGCTACTTTACATTGTAGCAAAGTGTAATTTCTTCTGTGTTATCACAGGAAAATATATAATCAAATATTTACAAAAATGTGTGGGGTGTACTCACTTTGTGAGATACTGTGTTTGTAAATGGTCCCACGCTATAATTATTATTATTATTATTATCATTATTATTATTATTATACAAGATTCATACAGTTTGTACAGAGTTTTACAAACGGTACAGTTACAATGCAGTTCAATACAGGAGTAATTAGGAGCCTGCTCCTCAGAGCTTACAATCTAGAAGGGATACCTGTACTTGTCCTATATCGTTTTTAAAATGACTTCATATTCTATACTGCCATGATAATACAAGTGCAAGTATTGCAGAACTTCTAAATGCAGGCTAACATCCCATTTTACAAAAGTCCTTAAATGTTATTAATTTACATATTTCCTACTATTGCTTACTTTACTTATTCTTGTCTTTCAGCTGAATTTGATGATGATGACTTTGCTTCCATTATGGCAAAGCAAAGCTGTATCACTGAACAAACCCAATATTTTTTTGAAAATGACAACCCATCTTTTAGTGGGTATTTAGACTGTGTCAACTGCACAAGGTAAATCGTTATTGGTTATTATTATTATTATTATTATTATTATTATTATTATTATACAGGATTTATATAGCGCCAACAGTTTGCGCAGCGCTTTACATCAGGGAAGACAGTACAGTCACAATACAAATCAATACAGGAGGGATCAGAGGGCCCTGCTCGTTAGAGCTTACAATCTAGAAGGGAGGGTCAAGTGGAACAAAGGGTAGTTAGCTGTGGGGCATGTTGGGGAAAAGCTACAGTTTGTTATGCAATCCATATCTGTTTTACCAACTTCACCCTTCAGAAGTAATACGATCTGATCACAGCTGACCATGCATTTGTAATGTTTAAGTTATTGCCACATTGGAACCATGACCTTCATTATATTGATAGATACCATGTCCTTCACTATATTGAAATTGGAAATAAGCATCTCTCATGGGCTTGCAGCACAGTAGTTTGAATGTGATGTGCTAAAGCTCTATACACTTTTATTTTTTTATTGTAACATTTTCCTTTGATGCTTTCTTTCAGAATCTACCATGTTGAAAAGCTTGTCAACACCAATTTGCTTTTCATAATAGTAGACAGTCATCACACGTGTGATGCTTGTGATCAGCAACCACTAATACAAGCAGAACAACGATGTATCCTTTAATTATGAATGCAATTTTTTTAACAACTAAACCAACAATAGAGTTTGTTTTTGCCAAAGGGATAGTACTATGTTGTCTTATTATTAGAAATTCTATGGGCCAGATTCACAGAAGAAGTACGCTGGAGTATCTACTGATACTCCGGCGTACTTTCAAATTTGCTGCGTCGTATCTTTAGTTTGAATCCTCAAACCAAGATACGACGGCTTTTGGCTTCGATCCGACAGGTGTACGGCTTCGTACGCCTTCGGATCGTAGGTGTAATACTTTGGCACCCGCTGGGTGGAGTTTGCGTCATTTTCCGCGTCAGTTATGCTAATTAGCTTTTTCCGGCGATTCACGAAGGTACACGCGGCAGTCACATTCTCTTACGTTGTCGCTAGTCGGCTTTTCCCAGCGTATAGTTAGAGCTGCTATTTTGTGGCCTATATTTAGACGTGCCATATTAAAGTATGGACGTCGTTCCCGCATCGAATTTTAAATATTTTTTTTTTGCGTAAGTCGTCCGTGAATAGAAAAGGACGTAACTTATATTGACGGTCAAAAAATGACGTTGGTGCGACGTCATTTCGCGCAAAGCACGGCGGGAAATTTCAAAACGGAGCATGCGCAGTACGTTCAGCGCGGGAACGCGCCTAATTTAAATGATCCACGCCCCCTACCTGGATCATTTGAATTAAGCGGGCTTGCGCCGGAGGGATTTACACTACGCCGCCGCAATTTTACAGGCAAGTGCTTTGTGAATCAAGCACTTGCCCGTAAAACTTGCGGCGGTGTAACATAAATGCGATATGTTACGCCGCCGCAAATGTACCTGAATCTGGCCCTAATATTTTAAAAAATAGGCAGGGTAGGTTGACAAACAAAGAGATATAAAAGCTACACATTATTGCAACTCTTCAATCATGAAAGGTATTTTGTTTAAATATGAGCAGAGTAAGTACCTGAATTTTACTTAGTATCAGTCTCTTGCAGTTCTTGTACAGCAGAGCTTAGAGAGAGGAAGGGGAAAGCAACGTAAAGGAACTAGTCAGGAGTGCTGCAGTGCAAGGAGCATTTTATTTAGTTTACAAACTTTTTATTGTACAATTATAATTAAAAATTTGCTCAGACAGATTATATAGAAGTAACAATAATATATGCAATTAAAAAAATTGCTTCCAAGAGTAAATTAAATAATATGATATAATTAATATGTTTATACCAATATTAAGTAAAATAGAAGAGAAACAATATAAGAACAAATGTAACAAAGAACTAAATAATTATTTCAGATGTCTGTAAATAAACCAAGGGGGTAGATTTACTATAAACAATGCGCTGCGCCGGTTCATTGCTTAATTGGTGCGCCGGATAAATCATTAATTGAGCGTATGAACCAGCGCAGCAGCGGGCGCAATGCAATAATAAATATGTAAAGCCGTCGAACTCCCTTTAGAAGTCTATGGGAGAAATCAAAAGTGTTAATTTTAAAGGTTAATATGCAAGTTTTTGTCATAAAAAGTGTTTGGGGACCTGAGTCCTGCCCCAGGGGACATGTATCAATGCCAATTTTTTTAAAAAACTACCGTTTTTTTCGGGAGCAGTGAATTAAAAAATGCTTAAAGTGAAACAATAAAAGTGAAATATTTATTTTAATTTCGTACCTGGGGGGTGTATAAAGTATGCCTGTAAATTAGCGGATGTTTCCCGTGGTTAGAACTGTCCCTGCAGAAAATGACATTCTGAAGGAAAAAAATTTCATTTAAAATCACTCGCAGCTATAATGAATTGTCGGCTCTCGTCCTGGACTTCAGTGGGTGATATCTGAATGATGGGTGCAGCTACAGGCATCATTTAGATATCCTTTTTTACAGGCGGCGATTGTTCGCACCATAAGAATGAGCATAGCGGCAGTTCCACCGCTTGATCGTTCTTACAGGTGGTGGGACATCCCCAATCCCACCGCCAACCGGTGCTTCTCCGGGCTCTCCCGTGCCATCGGAAGGCCCGGAGAACGAATCGTCCGCCACCGAATGAGGAGCATAGAGATTTAAAAATATAAACAGCAATAGCGGCTGAAAGCATGAGATCAGTGACATTTTTTGCCCGATCTCATGCTTTCCAGCCTGGAAGACAGATGTGGGGTCTTATTGACCCCGCCTCTCTCCATAAAGAGGACCTGTCACACACTATTCCTATTATAAGGGATGTTTACTTTCCTTGTAATAGGAATAAAAGTGATCAAAACAAAAAAATGAAAAAAAAGTGCAAAACTAAAAAAAATTACGTAGAAAAAAAAGAAAAAAAAATTAAAACGCCCCTGTTCCTAGTAGCTTGCACTCAGAAGCAAACATGCATGCAAGTCCTGCCCACATATGTAAATGCCGTTCAAACCACACATGTGAGGTATTGATGCGTACGTTAGAGCGAGAGCAATAATTCTAGCACTAGACCTCCTCTGTAACTCTAAACTGGTAACCTGTAAAAAAATTCAAATGTCGCCTATGGAGATTTTTAAGTCCCGAAGTGCAATATTAAAGCGTGACAAGTTAGGTATCTATTTACTCTGTGTAACATCATCTTTCACATTATCCAAAAAAATTGGGCTAACCTTACTGTTTTGTTTTTTAATTCATGAAACCTTTTTTTTTTTGGCAAAAAAAAGGCGTTTGAAAAATGATTGCGCAAATACCATAGGAGATACAACGTTGCAATGACCGCCACTTTATTCTTCTTCTAAATAAAATATATAATGTTTGGGGTTCTGAGTAATTTTCTAGTAAAAAAAATGATGATTTATACATAGGCGTGGTATGGAAGTGGTTAAATAAAACACCCGCATTGGATTTTGTTAATGGGAACAAGGGCCTCTTCCCGACAACCCTGGTTGTTGGTTGTTGGAGTCTGGGGGCGGGGGGTTATCGGAATCTGGGAGCTCCCTTTAATAAGGTGGCCCCCAGATACCGGTCCCCCACCCTATGTGACTGAATATGGGGTACATCGTACCCCTACCCATTCACCTGGGGGAAAAATGTTAAGTTAAAAAAACACACTACACAGGTTTTTGAAGTAATTTATTAGTCAGCTGGGGGGTCTTCTGCTGGCCCCCCCTTTCTTCTTAAAGCTCTTTTACAGGGGGGTAGGCCTGTCTTCTTTGCCGTTTTCTGCTGGGGGGGAGCCGGACTTAACCGCTGTCTTCTGCCAGGGGGAGCTGGACTTCACCGCCACCTTCTGTCCGGCCCCCTCCCCCTTTCTTCTTTAAACTTTTTTACAAGGGGGGTAGGCCCGGTCTTCTCTGCCGTTTTCTGCCGGGGGGAGCCGGAAGACATCTGTGAAGTCCGGCTCCCCCTCGGCAGAAGATAGTGGTGAAGTCCGTCTCCCCCCGGTAGAAAACCCCATATTCATTCACATAGGGTAGGGGGCCAGTATCTGGGGGCCACCTTATTAAAGGGGGCTCCCAGATTCCGATCAGCCCCCCGCCCGCAGACCCCGACAACCAACGGCCAGGGTTTTTAGGGAAGAGGCCCTTGTCCCCATCAACATGGGGACAAGGGTGCTTTGGGGTGGGGGCGCAGTGTCATTCCTCCCCCAAAGCACCCATCTGCCCATGTTGAGGGCATGCGGCCTGGTACAGCTCAGGAGGGGGGGCGCTCACTCATCCCCACCCCCATTCTTGACTGACCAGGCGGCAGGCTCGGATAAGGGTTTGGTATGGATTTGGGGGTTACCCCCATGCCGTTTTTTTGGCATAGGTGTTCCCCCTTACAATACATAACAAACCTAAGGGCCTGGTATGCTCCTGAAGGGATACCCACGCCAGTTTTTTTTTTATTATTTGGCGCAGAGTTCCCCTTCATGGTCAGCGTAACTTAAAAAAGGTTTGGCCATTCAGGTGCGCCTCTTCAAGCCATGCAAAGGCAGCTACAAGAAGAAGCCAATGTGGTGCCTTTCCTCAGGTTAAGCCATTTAGATTCCCATGTTTGTAAACTATATTGTATATTTAATTCTTTTTCCCATTGAGACATATAAAGTAATTTACAGTTATCTTCAGAAGAAACCAAAAATGTATAAATAGTGGAAATTAAACCCTGCTGTCAAGGAGAGTTGTGACACATATTTTCAAAAGGAGTATAGGAATTAGTGAGATTAATGGAATAATGTGTTTTTAGTGGAATAATGATCAGATTCTCTTAAAGGGATATTATATAGAGTCCTTAAAAGAGTAAAATATATACATTTTCTATCCATTTGTAAATCTGCTAAATTGGTCAATCTATTATCTATTCACCAGTGAAAGGAGTGATAGCCATTAACCTCCCTGGCGGTATGATTATTTCAGAAAAAAGGTGCTGAAAGCGGTACCATTATTTGCAAGGAAATTTGGCGTTTTATACTGTAGGCCTGTAATTCTTAGGAATAACTCACCTAAATCTGACCAAACAAGAGACTAGTAGGCATCCCGGGTATGACATTTTTTTAAAAACAAAATTATAAATCATAATATAATAAATAATTATAAATAATTATAACAAGTAATAATATAATTATAATAAAAATTATTCAATAATGTAATCAACTCAAAATCACTGAAATTTGCTCAGTTGCAGAATTGTCGCTGTCATTACTTTTATTTTTTTATGACGAATTTCCCCACAAATCGCTATTGCACAATTCTGCAAGTGATTATAATTTATTATCGCTGTTTTCTAGCTGCTCTAAAACCATTTTTGACATAAAGGGACACTTTTGGTTGCTATGGACAATCTACAGTTTGCAGGCAGAAAGAACAGTTTTTATTATATAAAAGTACATGTAGGACACTGGGCAGACCACTAGGGACAAGAGGGGTGTGTATTTTTTACATACAGTACTGTAATCTATAAGATTACAGTATACTGTATGTAATGTGTTTGTTTACGTTTTTGAATTTGGCACCGTTCTCCGCTCCCATGCGTCGTAACGTCGCAGGGAACGGAGATCGGCGGCACAGGAGGACACTGTGTGAATCGAGCGAGGTCCCGCTCGCTCACACAGCGCGGTGGCATCGCTGGATCCAGGGACAAGGTAAGTAACTTTGTCTGTGGCTGCAGCGAGGCAAGCCCGAGTCTGACTCGGGGTTACCGCTTTTGGTATAAAAATCTCACCCTGAGCCAGACTCGGGAATACCGCTAGGAGGGTTAAACGCTAAAGAAACCCTAGGATCTACAAAGAAGGATGTTAAAGGGGAGATATCAGATATAAGTGAGAAATGCCTATTGTATTTAATCCAAGATCTTAAAGATTGAGCAACTATTAAGTTATATCTTGAGATATCCATAAGTTTCAATTTAGAGAACCATATAAGTCCAGATAAAAAATATGCAGAGATTGATTCTTGTTCAAATCTAAGCCAAGGGATATGATAATTCTTTAGATTCCATAGGGCCAATTGAGAAAATCTACTAGCAAGATAATATAGCCAGATTTGTGGAACACCAAAACCATTCAATATATGTGAACATTATAAAACATTTTTAGCAAAATGTGCAGGTTTATTAAGCCATATGCATTTATTAAGATTAGATATTGAATTTTAAGAAGAAAAGTTTTGGATAGAAAAATGGGTAAATATTGGAACAAATATAAAAGTTTGGGAAGAATAGAGATCTTAATAGCCACTACTCTACCTAAAAAAGAAACATGACACGAGGACCATGTTTTAGGAAGTAGTTTAATTTTACTAAACAAGGGAGGATAGTTATATTTAAAAAATAAATTATCACTGGGAAGGGTTATTCACAAGTAGGAGAGAGAAGTGGACCATGTAAACGGAAATTACCTTTTAAGGGAATCAATAGAATGAGAGAAATATATCGGTAAGGTTAGTCTTTTTGATATTTAAAGTAAGGCTGGATAACCCATCGAATTTAGTAGGAACCTCAAGTAAATTTGGTAAAGAAATAACAGGATTGGATGAAAACATCAGAACATCATCTGCATACATACAGAGTTTAAAATTAGAACTTCTAGTGGAATAACCAGTGATATCAGGATGACTTAAAATGGCAATTGCAAGAGGTTCAATGGCTAGTGCAAAAAACAATGGAGATAAAGGGCATCCTTGTCTTGTACCCCAACAAGCCTTAGGGTTACAGCCTTGTAATTGAATTCAAGTCTTAGGATGATGGCATAGAGCTTGAAAGGCATGAATGAATTCATCTCGAAAACCATAACGTTGTAACAATAAGATTATATATTTCCAAGATACACTGTCAAATGCTTTGTTAATATTGAGGCCAAGAAGCAATCTTTTTTTTTTTTTTTTTTTAAGTCAAGTTAGCATCCTGAATAATGTTGGCTGCTAATCTAATATTATATGTAATACATAATTTAGGAATAAAACCAGATTGATATGGTGAAATAAAAATGGGATTATAGAGGATAAGCTATCTGCTAGAATTTTGCTAAAGATTTTAAGGTTGTTGTTAATAACAGATATATGTCTATAATTGTGGGGTAATAAAAGGTCTTTATTGGGCTTTGGAGTCAAGGACATATTGGCTAAAAGCATTTCTCAAGGGAATTTATGACCCTTAAGAATAAAGCTAAAAAGCTCAACTAATTTAGAGGCCAATTTAGAAGAATTTTTTATAGCATAGTGATGAAAAACCATCAGGGCCAGGGGCAGAATTTGTTTTCAGAGATTTGATGACATTCACTATTTCTTATAAAGTGAAAGGTGCATTCAGGGTAGTTGTAAAGGTTTTAGGCCTCATACACACGACTGAGGAACTCATCGGAAAAGACACATCGTTTTCCTTGACGAGTTCCTTGTTAGGCTTGTCGAGGAACTCGACAAGCTTGCTTTGCATACACACAGTCAAGACAAAATCTCCTCGTTCTCAAACGCGGTGACGTACAACACATACAATGACAGGGGAAGTTTGATTCCACTGGCACAACCCTTGGGGCTGCTTTTGCTAATCTCATGTTACTGTGTGTTAAGTAAAAGTTTGGTAAGAGATGATTTGCACTTTTCAGTCTGTTACAGCGTGAAAAATGTGTTATCTCCATTACAAACGCTACTTTTACTGAAGGTGCGCTCCCGTCTCATATTTTATTCTGAGCATGCGCGGGTTTCTTAGCATACACACGATCGTGTTTCTCGTCGAAAACCAGCCCGACGAGTAACACGACGAGGAAATTGAGACTCCCGTCGAGGAAAAAGTGAACTTGTTCTCTTTTTTCCTCGTCGAGTTCCTCAACAGTTTCCTCGATGAAAAACATACACACGACCGGTTTCCCCGGCAAAAAAGCTCTGCCACCAAGTTTCTTGATGGATTCTGTTGAGGAAACCGGTCGTGTGTACGAGGCCTTAGAGTGGGAATATGAAGAGATGTAACCCAATAAATTGCATCTAATGTTGAGGGGGGGCAAGAAGTTTTGAATAAAAATTGTCAAAAAATTGCAGTACATCCTGTTGATGACAAGTAGCAAAATCCACAGAAGTATTTACTTTATAAATATGAGGAGGATTGATAGGTTTATTAGATTTTTAGCAAACATGGTGGGTGAGCTATTGCCATATAATAACAATTTTGACTTAGACCATCTTAGTGCTTTTTCAACTGTAGCAGATAATAATGAATCTCATTCCAGATGTTTCTGTTCAATCAATAATCTAATATTTGAAGTAGTAGAGTCAACAGAAGTTTTATATAATTGATCTAGTTCCTTCGTAAGAGAAAGTATTTTCTGTTGGATCATTTTATGTTTAGAAGAAGCTAAACAAATGAATTCCCCCCTTAGAACAGCTTTATGTGCAATCTATTCAGTTGTAATCAGTATATGAGGAGAAGAATTAATAATAATGTATTCTTCTAGAGAATGTAACACCACATATTCCATATGTATATCAAAAAGTAATGTTTCATTTAGTTTCCAATTATATGAAGTAGGAGCAAGTCCAATACATTTTGTGGTAAAGAAGTGATATGATGTCAGACCAAACACAACTATGAATGACAGCATCAATTGAGTTAGTCAAAATGGTAGGTGTAGAGAAAATATAATCAATGCAGGAATAGCTGATATGGGGATGTGAGGAGCATTCTTTGGTTCCTATATTATGAGCTCTCCAGGTATCAATTAATTGGGAGTTATGAATGAATTTAATGAGGGATTTAGGAAATGTTTTAGTGTGAGGTGTGGGATTGCTCCTGTCTAAAGATGGATTAGCAACCACATTAAAGTCACCCCCCACAATCATATTAACTGAACTATATTTATCCAGAACTTCAAAATAAGTTGCATAAAAGAAAGCAGAAGAATCATTAGGGGCATATTAATTAGCTGTAGTAACATTACGACCCAAAAGGTTACCTTCAATCATAATGAATCTACTGTCCGGATATTGGTAAATTTGATTAAGTTCAAAAGGAAAAGAGTTATGGAGGAAAATAGCAACACCACTGGTTTTAGTTGAATGTAATGTGTAAAAGCAATTACAGTAAGATTTATAAAAAAAATTAGAGTGAGAGAGATGCGCAAAATGTGTTTCTTGTAGAAGTACAATCTTTGCACCTAAACGTTTGTAATCGGAGAAGGCTTTTATGAGGAGAATTTAATCATTTTACATTATGGGAAACACAAACTATATTCATCTTCCCAATAAGTAAAATACTATATACTGAATATGGTCTATAGGTAAGTAGAATTGCCATAAAAAAGAAGTGTACATAAAAATAATTATGTAAATAAAGAAACTTTTTTTAAATACACCCTTTTAAGAGCATGGTATTAAAGTGAGTATTAAAAATATAAAAACAATGTAAAGGAACTAGAGAAAATACAATATTATGCATAAGGGTATTACAGTATATCATAAACACATTAATAAAATAAATATATGTTGTTAATAAACTTTAAACACAAGAAGGAAAATAAAATGGATTTGAGAACAAAAATTATCTCAAAAATGCACAACAATAGTCGAAACAAAAATATCTCAAACTCAGTTTTGAATACACAAAGTACCATATACATGGTAAAGGAAAAAAATCGGAAAATGATCATAAACAATCTAGAATTGATTACAAGAACATGCAGAAATAGCATAAGCACAACTGTGTGGGGAAGCAAAACACAAACACTTAGAAGGGGTGTCCGGCAATAAAAACTAAATATAATAGAGAGTATGTAAAAAGTCTCAAGAAAAGGGTCCAAAAACAAAAACAAGTTCAAATATATAAAAAAAACAAAGGCAAATTGATTGATACAAGAATAATGAATTTACATATCAGAACATACAACACTAAAGCCCTGTACACACAATCGGATATCTGATGGAATCTAATCCGATGGATTTTTTCCTCGGATATCTGATGAAGCTGACTTTCATAAGTCTTGTCTACACACCATCGATCAAAAATCCGACCGTGTCCAAACGCGGTGACGTAAAACACTACGACGTGCTGAGAAAAATGAAGTTCAATGCTTCCGAGCATGCATCGATTTGATTCTGAGCATGCATGGATTTTTAACCGATGGACTTCCACACAGATGATCGGTTTTTTATATCGGTTTTTCATCCATAGGAAAATTTTAAAACATGTTCAATTTTTTTTCACCGATGGAAAACAAACCGATGGGGCCCAGACACGATTGGTTTGTCCGATGAAACCGGTCCATCGGTCCGTTTTCATCAGACAAACCGATCGTGTGTACAGGGCTTCAAATAAAAAAATATCAGGTTAGACAAATAAATACATAAATAAAACTTTTCAGCCCACATCATAACAGATTATCTGACAGTCATTTCTGTGTGGTGGTGAATGACTTATAGTAGTTGGTCTAGGGGTCAATAATTGATGAGAAATTGCTTCAGATGTAAGGAGACCAAGCATCTTTAAAATAGCTTGAGCTTCTAGTAAAGTAGATGCTGCATAGGTGAAGCCATTATGTGGGATGATTAATTTAAACAGGAAACCCCATCTATAGCGAATGTGCGAATGTGAGCAGCTTGCCAAGTAGAGGTAACCTCTTTCATACCATGACGTCTGTCAAGAGTCATAGGAGAAATATCTGGAAAAATCTGGATCTTGTATCCATCAAGGAAGATAGTAGAAGATAGTCTAGCAGCACTAATTATTTCCTCTTTTAAACATAAGATTATATCACAAGGAGGTTTTTCATCTGGTGGTTTGGTCTGAGAGTGCAGTGAATTCTATTGCATATGAACAAGGAAGAATAATAATCTGGAAGTAGAGATTTAAAAGGTTTATTGGCTGCAGGTATTAAATCAGTAATCGATTCAGGTACACCTCTTAATATGAGATTATTACGTCTATTATGGTTATCCAGGTCCTTAATTTGGGCTTGTAGTTGTATAATTACATTAGATACAGTTTCATGCTCTTTGCGCAGTTCATTATTTGATAAAACAAGTGTGTCATGTTTAGTCTCATGTGTTTCAGTTCTAGTGCCCAACGCAGTAATTTCCTCAGAAAACATATGACAGGTTTTATGAAGTTCAGATTGAAATTTTGTTGTCAATTTATCAAACAACTTCTCTACACTAGAATCCAGTCAGTTTTAGTAAATTGTGAGATTGAATCAATGTATCCAGCAGGAGAAGGACATTGTGGCAAAGGTGAACGAGTAAACGAGTGAATAGATGAATCACCCTGTTCAGTGGCGCCATCTTGTGACATGTTATATTGTTCTCAGGCACGGATTAAATGATGTGTGAGAGATTTTTGAGCCGAGTTCCGAGACTTTTGTTTCTTCTTAGTGGAAGACATGCACCAAGTGATAAAGTAACAAGGGTTGTACAAATTAATCAAAAACAAGCAGATATTTACCCTCTAAGAACCACCAGTATCCCCGTAATATACAGAGCTAAAGCTTCAGGGCACCATTATGTCCCATGCCGTGCAATGTGCCCCCCCCCCCTGCAAAGAGCATTTTAATAGGCAATGAGAGCAGAAAAATTAGCTCACCAGTGTGCTGCTTCTGTTTTCATTGTCCAGTCACAGGTTGGGGAGGGAAAAGACTTGTACAGTAAGTATTAGTTAAATACATCAGAGAAAGGTATGCTTTCCCCCTGCCTGGCAAGTCTGTGCTGTGTGGCAGAGATGTGAAAATCTCAGGACTGGATGGAAAGAATTACAAAATATTTTGGCAATAAAATTGCCCCAATATAGGTATTTAATTTGTGTATTTAGCTGTATGTCTGTCAACTTAAAAAATAAATAAAAATAAGTGGCCTTAAAGTTTTAAGGCCCCTGCATTCACTATATCTGGTCTCCCACAGTACAAAGAACTTGGAAATGCAATTATTTTACCTTTTCTCATCATCAGTATATAGCAGTCGTGTGACTTCTATCAGTGTCTGACCAAGCACTTGCTCTGACTGTCCTATGAGGCTGCATGACCCCTAACCCTCTGTCTGGACAATGCTTATTGGCCCTGCCTTGATAACATGCACCCCCCCCAAAAAAAAAAACTCTAGCAATACACATCAAACTGAGCATGTGCAGAGTGTTTCCTATGGCACTGTACTATTAACAGATCGATTGGGGGCAGTAAAAGAGTGGTAGGATCAGAGAAGACAGGATCAAACAGCCTTTGTTACACAATGCAGAGGGATAACCTCTTATGTTCCACAGTGTGTATAACAATCATGCTTTACTGCATATATAGACTGATTTTACTGTTGTGGGCATAGTAACACTTTAATGATGTTGACATTCCTTTGTACCACTGTTGTTTGATATAGGCAATAGAATTTTCCAAAATAAATAATGTTTATTCAGGATATTAAGCCCCTTTACATTCAGTGATTACATTTTAAATTGCATGTTGTTTAAACAATTATGGCTTGTAAGAAAGGAATGTGCACAGCTTGATTACCACTCGTTGACTAGTGGATGTGGAATTAGATGCAACTGATAGAAGTGGCAGGTCCCCTGGAGGTTCCTCTTGTATTCTTGTTTGTTTTGTGCTAATAATGATGTCATTGGCATGCCATGGATACCTTTAACCAAAAAAACTTAACAAACAAACATTTACAACAAGTAACCATTGAGTGAAAAATCCTTATCACTAGAATATAGATAAAAAATCCACAATCTACCAAGAGAAGGTCTACTCTGTGCCACTCAAGGGTCATTTTTGTCATTTCTGCTTCAATGATTCATCACTCCTTCAGGAATACTAAGCCAGCTTCCATAATTTTGACTATGTATATCTTCTCTCAATGTGTAATAAATAATTTGATGGGATAGCCCCACCTATAGGAAACGTGATGATCATGCAGAAGATTTGTAATGGTAGCTCAATTTTTCCTTTGCTGCAAATTATACTAGTAACCGGCCAGAATATCGTAATTTTTTTATGGTCACAGCCAATAATTTTTCCTTAATGTGATAAAAATCTACTGGCACCAAAGTATCTCACAGTAGCTTATCAGGAAGATGCAGTGGTTTTGGAAGTCTGTGATAGTATAATCAATAATCAGCTCTTCTATTGGTGCACTAGGTATCGCCTCTAACGCTTCTGATAAGTAAAATGCCCCTTAATTTGACATTATTAAAGCAAGAGCTGTCCTCCAAATCCACCATGTTTTCTTTGAGAAAATTCTCCCATTTTGTTTTCCATGTGACTAACTCTGTCTCTCACATCATGTATATCTGCAATGAATTGGTGAATCAATTCCTTTATGTCAGAGTGAATAGAACTTCTCAATGAGACCTGCATGCCTTTTACAGTTGTATCTAAGACTGCCTGCATAAGTGTTGGAAAGACTAAAATAGAGACCTGCAATTCTCTTGTGTCATCAAGGGTTAAATCAGGAACACTTACCTCTGCATGTGTGCTGGCTGTTTCAGAGACTGTTATTTTCTTGGCTGCTTATAAGAGAAGGTGTTTTGGAGAGGTCCAGAAAGCGGCGTGCATCCTCTAAGTGTCCCCATCTACTGATGAGCAGCTGATCAGGGATGTTGGGAAGCTGTTGCCTCCATGTGGGCTAGAATGCTGGATTGGAGAGGGGCCTCAAGCCTGCCTCTTACCTTCTTCTTGCGGGACATTCAAACGGTGATTGCTGATGTTATGGGGGTGAGATCACTACTGTGTAGTGGTTGTCACCCCTCATTTTTGCTCCAACAGATGAAGATCATTTCTATGCAGCAGTGCCTCTCAGCTGCTGACCCCCCCCCCCCCAAGGCAATAGCCTTTTAAACTTCAGCCTGCATTATATTTCCAATGTTGAATTTGTATTGAACCATTTTCTATATTTCATTTCCTCAATTATTAACTACAGCTAATGGCCCTGATCCATGCCTGCTTGCTCAGAATCCAAGATACAGAAAAGGCCCCGATGTTTGCTTTGACCAAGACGAATTGGTAGGTCTTATTGTTGAACAGGAGTTTAAATTAGAGGAATATTTTAGTAAGTTTAGTAAGTGCATCATTTGCAGCTCCTATTGTTTAATCAGTGTTAAACTTATTTCAAATAAAAAAATTAATGTTGGCAGTATTTATATCCATTTAAAAAGTATTACTTTTATTCTGTTCCCATTTACTTTATGGCATGCTATGGAATGATTGTTAACAACAATGCGTTAATTATATCCATGTATTTTGGTGAACGTACACCGCATGTGTCTTGCATCACTCTGCTACTTTTAACGGTCTTTTAAAATTAAATTTAAATTCATGACCGCATTATCTCAGCTCTGTCGCAAGCTACTTTCACACAATGTTTGAAAATATGGTGGAATAATACCAGACTTTTTAATCTTCTTTCTGTTTCTGCAGCTTCAACTTTATTTTTATGGTCATAGTCTAAAATAATAAATCTCCTGTTTGATCATCCATAAAAGGAATAAGGATGTCGTATTCAGCAGTCTTTTTCCATGTAGTAATTAATTTTAAAATGCATTTATATGTTTGGGGAAAATATATGAATGTGTACAAAAAAATTAGGAAGGGGGGAAAAAAGGAAGCAGAACAAAGGGTTTTTCTTGAACCAGGGGTTGATCTGTAGCAATAATAGCCCTCAAGGTTGCTATGTGAATCAGGAAAAAGGAATGAAAATCCCTTAATTAAGCGGTTTCCGTTTTAACTTGTTCACAAGTAGGGGAGAATTTGTTTCTGTTATTTACTTATACTTCATTTAAATTTGCTATTTATGTTTCTTATCATAATTGTGTGAAAGTAACTATCGTTTTACTTTGCTAAATATCAGCATTGATTTGGAATTTTCAAGCCATCCTAAATGTAAATTGTGAATCTTAATTCTAGGTGAATCATGTGAGCTCATGTAACTGCTTGCCAACTGCATGACATCTCATCTTGTGTGTCTTTTGTTGTCTTTTTTTTCTTCTGCTTGCAACTTTGCCTGTTATTAATAGGATGAGCCTTTGTGCACGCCAAGTGGTGCCTCTGCCTTGATGTCTACTTCTATCTTCATTTTACTGCAAGTATTCTTGTGTTGATGAGTTATAGTCTTATCATTTTTTTTTTGTTTGCTCAAAAAAAAAAAAAAAACCTGTACCGAGGGAAATATTAAACCTACCATTGCTGTCTTGTCCATCTAAAAATGATAGTGGTCTGGTGGTTATGCTGAACTAGTGCTTTCAATACCTGAGTTACTGACATAGAATAAGTATGCAGAGTTCCCCTTGATTGATGAGTGCATGCTTTTTCTGGTTCAGTTACTCAGAAAAAGTTGATGCTAGAAGCAGCCAAGCACTTAACATTTTTTAAGTCCACAAATGCAGCATCTAGATTTATCTCAGCACAGAATCCCTTTAAATCCGGTCTTTATTTGCTTAGTAGTTAAGCCTTTCCTGTAAAAATATTACAACATTTTGAGAAGATTGATATCTTCCACTTGAAATATCAATTTTGCTTGGTCAACAGCAATGACTTCTGGTAAATATATATTTTTGGATAGTGTAGAGACATTCTTTATTGGAAGCAGATGACTACCTTATCTCAGGTTACACAATTCTAAGGTAAGGTAAATAGGTAATACCTGATTATGATACAATCCAGAAAGGTCCTGCATATCCTTTATGGCCAGTCACTGTGGGCTTCATAGACATTGTGCAGGAATAGTCTTACCTTGCTTCCCTTTCCGAAACATCTTTGACAAGTAAAAGGTAAGGTAACTGATTATTAACCTAAAATGTCCATTGTTGGAGGGTAATACTGACAGTATGCATTCTTTGTAAGGATTCTGCAATCTATAACTGTTAGTTGGAGCAGCATGATAGGATAATACATTTTTCATTTAGATGTTGCTTCACACAAATTGCAATTAATGATTAAAATAACATATCTCTTTGCTTCCCTTGTTTTGTATATCTTCCAACTTCTGCAGGATGGGAATTGAGTCTTGAAAAACACAACAAAAATACAGTACATAAAACCTTGGATTGTGAGAATAATTTGCTCTGGAAACATGCTTGTAACCCAAAGCACTTGTATAGCAAAGCAAATTTCCCCTTAAGAAATAATGTAAACTCAGATGATTCGTTCCACTAACATTTATTCATGAGCCTTTCAGTTTAAAGTCTATATAAAAATATTATAGCAATGTGATAGGTCGTGTAACCATAAAATGTCCATTCGCAAAAAGCAGCCTCCACAAGGGGATTTAAAGTGAAATTCAGCAGGAGCTACAGAGTATAAAATAGAAGAGAAGCACCTCAATGAGTAGCAATATGGTTGCATTTAATGAAGGTACATTTAGCAACTCACATGGTTAATGATTAAAACAGGCACATTAGTAAGACCTCATCTGGAATATGCAGTTCAGTTTTGGGCACCAGTTCTCAAAAAGGATATCGGAGAACTGGAGAAAGTGCAGAGAAGAGCAACCAAACTGATAAGAGGCATGGAGGAGCTCAGCTATGAGGAAAGATTAGAAGAACTAAATCTATTCACTCTTGAGAAGAGGAGAATTAGGGGGGGGATATGATCAACATGTACAAATATATAAGAGGTCCATACAGTGTACTTGGTGTTGAGTTATTCACTTTACGGTCAACACTGAGGACAAGGGGGCACTCTTTACGTCTAGAGGAAAAGAGATTTCACCTCCAAATACGGAAAGGTTTTTTCAACAGTAAGAGCTGTGAAAATGTGGAACAGACTCCCTCCAGAGGTGGTTCTGGCCAGCTCGGTAGATTGCTTTAAGAAAGGCCTGGATTCTTTCCTAAATGTACATAAAATAACTGAGTATTAAGATTTGTAGGTAAAGTTGATCCAGGGTAAATCTGATTGCCTCTCGGGGGATCAGGAGGGAATTTTTTCCCCTGCTATAGCAAATTGGATCATGCTCTGCTGGGGTTTTTTGCCTTCCTCTGGATCAACTGTGGGTATGGAGTTGGGTGTATGGGATTGTATTGTGTTTTTTATTTTGTTTGTTTATTTTTTTGTGGTTGAACTGGATGGACTTGTGTCTTTTTTCAACCTGACTAACTATGTAACTATCTAACTATGCAGGCATCCGGGGTAAAGCTGTCCACATGGACCATCCTCCACACCGCCGGCTCTCATTGCTGTCAGTCTGAAATCGTGACCAGAAAGACTACCCTGAAAGCGAGGCTTGAAGTGCTCATGGAGCACAGCATGGAAGGGATGATGTTGATGGTGGTGCGGAGGATGGTCTATGTGGACAGCTTTACCCCGGATGCCTGCATACTTAGATGTGCCTGTTTTAATCATCAGACATGTGTGTTGCTAAATTTTGTATCTTCATTAAATATTGCTACACTTAGAGGTGCCTCTCATCTCTTTTATACTCAGTTGTGATATGACACTACTTGTATATCAAGACTTCACTTGTATATCAAGTCAAAATGTATTTAAAAAAATAGCTTGTCTTGCAAAATGCTCTCAAACCAAGTTACTCTCAAACCAAGGTTTTACTGTATACATGGTTTAGCTTTTACCAATGTAGTTACTTTACTAAGCAAATGTTGATCAGTCACTTAAATTACTACATTGAGTCATATGTTACTATAAATCAATACAAAAAACAAATGTCACTGCCCCTACCTATGACTTGTCTATACAGTAAGGAGCACTGGAAAGGGCGCATATACATACAAAAACAACAAAGAATATCCAAGCTTAAACTTACCAACCAATCAGCAACCAACCAAATTCACCTGTCTAACAGTATGCGTTAAAAACAGAGGTTTAGTTGCACGCATTTGCAAATACATGTGTAAGCTGCACGCCCCGTCATTACTATAAATCAATGTATCTCTAACTTTTTTGTCTAGCGCCAAAAAGAGCTACAATTTTTCACGGCACACCTGAAAAGATTTGAAAATTTTTGTGGTGAAGAACTTATTTGTTTCTACATATATATTTAATTTTACATTTAATGTGAAGGATATGCGAGCAACTAATATTGAAACGAGGCTCCAAAGACAAACGGAACAAACAAATTAAATGGTCTCTATTATTATAATAGATCTCACACAAGTCTCACATTACGAAAGGAACCAATGAATGGCAGACTGAAAAAGATTGCGTTTTTATATATGTTACTTTTTAAACTTTTGCGTCATTGATTTGCCATTTAATTTTTCGATTAGTTCAAGGTTTTAAAATGCTAGAAACTTTAATTAATTTTCAAAACTCCCACGGCACATCTGCAAATCTCACACGGCACACTAGTGTGCCACAACACACAGTTTGTTGCTTAGGGCACTTAGGTACCCGCTTCCCAAAAAGGAGAGGAGGGGGGAAGGAGGTGTTAGAGTCAAACTTCCCTTTTTAGAGTGAAGTTTTTGCGTTAACCGCTTAACGACCGCCGCATGTATATGTACGTCCACAGAATGGCAAGTACAGGCAGATGGGCGTACATGTACGTCCCTGCCTTACCGCGGGTTGGGGGTCCGATCGGGATCCCCCGGTACATGTGGCGGTCGGAAATCGTCGGGGAGCGAGGCGGGATGAGGGCACGGCTATTCGTTTCTAGCCGCCCCCTCGCGATTGCTTCCCCGTGCTTCACTGTGGTGGCTGCATCGATCGTGTGATCCCTTTTATAGGGAGACACGATCGATGATGTCAGACCTACAGCCATACCCCCCTACAGTTGTAAACACACACTAGGTGAAACATAACTCCTTCAGCGCCCCCTGTGGTTAACTCCCAAACTGCAACTGTCATTTTCACAATAAACAATGCAATTTAAATGCATTTTTTGCTGTGAAAATGACAATGGTCCCAAAAATGTGTAAAAATTGTCCGAAGTGTCCGCCATAATGTCACAGTCACGAACAAATCGCTGATCGCCGCCATTAGTAGTAAAAAAAACAATAATAATAAAAATGCAATAAAACTATCCCCTATTTTGTAAACGCTATACATTTTGCGCAAACCAATCGATAAACGCTTATTGAGATTTTTTTTACCAAAAATAGGTAGAAGAATACGGCCTAAACTGAGGGAAAAAAATGTTATATATGTTTTTGGGGGATATTTATTATAGCAAAAAGTAAAAAATATTGCATTTTTTTCAAAATTGTCGCTCTATTTTTGTTTATACAGTAGGTGAAGCCGATTTTGTGTCAATCTCGCTCTCTTTCTCAGCGAGATTGAGCACCTACGAGCCCCATCGCGGGAGCCAGCGCCGAGCTGGCTTGCCGCGATGGAGACAGAGCCGTCATAGAAGCGACGGGAGATCCGACTTGGATTCCCGCCAATTCTACACGTGTGCGGCGTTTGTTATGAATCCTGAGGGGGAAGTCCCCGCCGGATTTTAAATAAAAATCCGGCATGGGTCCCCCCCCTCAGGAGCATACCGGGCCCTTAGGTCTGTTATGGGTTGTAAGGAGAGCCCCCCTACGCCGAAAAAAACGGCGTAGGGGGTCCCCCTACAATCCATACCAGACCCGTATCCAAAGCACGCTACCCGGCCAGCCAGGAAGGGAGTGGGGACGAGCGAGCGCCCCCCCCCCCTCCTGAGCCGTACCAGGCTGCATGCCCTCAACATGGGGGGGTTGGGTGCTCTGGGGCAGGGGGGCGCACTGCGGCCCCCCCACCTCAGAGCACCCTGTCCCCATGTTGATGAGGACAGGGCCCCTTCCCGACAACCCTGGCCGTTGGTTGTCGGGGTATGCGGGCGGGAGGCTTATCGGAATCTGGGAGCCCCCTTTAATAAGGGGGCCCCCAGATACCGGCCCCCCACCCTAAGTGAATGAGTATGGGGTACATCGTACCCCTACCCATTCACCTGCAAGAAAAGTGGTAAAAACACAAATAAACCACACAGTGTATTAAAATATTTTATTTTTCTGCTCCGGAGGCCGCCCCCTGTCTTCTTTATTAGCTCTTTTACCAGGGGGGGCTTCTTCTTTGACGTCTTCGGGTGGGTGGGGGCCGCCGTCTGGTTCTCTTCCACCGCCGGGGGGGGATGGCTTTTAAAAAAGCCCCCACCCCCCCGGCGGGTTTCCTCCGGCGTCTTCGGCGGGGCTCTTCTTCTTCCGCTATCCCGACGGGTCTTCTCAACTCTCCGGGGTTCTCCTTCTGTCTTCGCCGCTCTCCGTTGTTGACTCGTCGCACCCCGGTTCTTCATCTCGCAGTCCGGTCCCTTCTTCCGTGCTGTACGTCTTCTTCCGCGCTGTGACGTCATGTTCTTCACTTCTCTTCTTCTCCCCATGTTGACTCGCCGGTCCTCCTCGCTGAAATGACGGATGCGCGCCTTGCATCGGACCTATATAGGCCTCGCAATCCCATCATGCTCTGGTACCTACCCATGTGATACCTACCCACGTGGGTAGGTATCACATGGGTAGGTACAGAGCATGATGGGACTGCGAGGCCTATATAGGTCCGATGCAAGGCGCGCATCCGTCATTTCAGCGAGGAGGACCGGCGAGTCAACATGGGGAGAAGAAGAGAAGTGAAGAACATGACGTCACAGCGCGGAAGAAGAACTCACAGCACAGAAGAAGACGTACAGCACGGAAGAAGGGACCGGACTGCGAGACGAAGAACCGGGGTGCGACGAGTCAACAACGGAGAGCGGCGAAGACAGAAGGAGAACCCCGGAGAGTTGAGAAGACCCGTCGGGATAGCGGAAGAAGAAGAGCCCCGCCGAAGACGCCGGGGGGGTGGGGGCTTTTTTAAAAGCCATCCCCCCCCGGCGGTGGAAGAGAACCAGACGGCGGCCCCCACCCACCCGAAGACGTCAAAGAAGAAGCCCCCCCTGGTAAAAGAGCTAATAAAGAAGACAGGGGGCGGCCTCCGGAGCAGAAAAATAAAATATTTTAATACACTGTGTGGTTTATTTGTGTTTTTACCACTTTTCTTGCAGGTGAATGGGTAGGGGTACGATGTACCCCATACTCATTCACTTAGGGTGGGGGGCCGGTATCTGGGGGCCCCCTTATTAAAGGGGGCTCCCAGATTCCGATAAGCCTCCCGCCCGCATACCCCGACAACCAACGGCCAGGGTTGTCGGGAAGGGGCCCTGTCCTCATCAACATGGGGACAGGGTGCTCTGAGGTGGGGGGGCCGCAGTGCGCCCCCCTGCCCCAGAGCACCCAACCCCCCCATGTTGAGGGCATGCAGCCTGGTACGGCTCAGGAGGGGGGGGGGGCGCTCGCTCGTCCCCACTCCCTTCCTGGCTGGCCGGGTAGCGTGCTTTGGATACGGGTCTGGTATGGATTGTAGGGGGACCCCCTACGCCGTTTTTTTCGGCGTAGGGGGGCTCTCCTTACAACCCATAACAGACCTAAGGGTCCGGTATGCTCCTGAGGGGGGGACCCATGCCGGATTTTTATTTAAAATCCGGCGGGGACTTCCCCCTCAGGATTCATAACACGCCGCACACGTGTAGAATTGGCGGGAATCCAAGTCGGATCTCCCGTCGCTTCTATGACGCGCTTGCTGGAATGTGCTGTCACTATTCCAGTGAGTGTGAGATGCCGGCGAGATCTCGGCACCCTGTCGCCGAGAATCAGCGCGACGCTGTCGTGCTAAAAGCACAATATCACAAACACCTACTGTAGCGCAAAAAATAAAAACCGCAGAGGTGATCAAATACCACCAAAAGAAAGCTCTATTTGTGGGGAAAAAAGGACGCCAATTTTGTTTGGGAGCCACGTCGCACGACCGCGCAATTGTCTGTTAAAGCGACGCAGTGCCGAATCGCAAAACCTGGCCTGGGCATTTAGCTGCCTAAAGGTCCGGGGCTTAAGTAGTTAATGTTATGTGCACACAAGTACATAGCTTTTCTTGACTCACCCAGCAAAAAGCAAAGTTTTTTGATGTCAAGAGAAGCATGCACACTCCTGTTCTGCTAAATACAAATATAGAGACTGATGATGTGATAACTCTGTATATATGTAAAATGTTAGCAGTTAATGTGTACAAAAGCTCAACAATTATAATGTATGGCAAACTGTGTGATACCTTTATGTTTGCTTCATGATGGTTAAATCAACTTTAACTCTAACTCTAACAGCATACATATTGTTTTCTTTTATAGTAACATATTATTAACTTATTAAGCCACTAGGTGGAGATGTGGAATAAAACATAATATATATAGCACTCTTTTTTTTTTAATTTCCATTAATATTAACGCATTTATATTTTGCCATTTCCAAGATGATTTAAAAGCTACAGACTAGTCAGTCATAAATTGTATGTAAATTATTGGATGGGAATGATAAGGGACCAATTCCAAGAATTAGCTGCTGAAAATGGTACTGCTATGCCCCGTACACATGATTGAAATGTCCGATGGCCCAAAATCCAATGTAATTTTTCATTGGAATTCCGTTTAAGCGGTCTTGCATACTGTCAGACCAAATTCCAACCGTCCAAAACCCGGTAACGTAAAACACTACGGCGAGCCGAGAAAAATTAAGTTCAATGCTTCCGAGCATGCGTTGACTTGATTCTGAACATGCATGGGTTTTTTCTCTGTCAGAGTTGCACACAGACGATATGAATTTCCTATAGTTTTTTTTTTCATCGGAAAAAAATAAAACATGTTCTATTTCTAAACACTGATGAAAAAAAGTCAGATGGGGCCCACACATGATCGGAATTTCCGATGAAAAAAGTCCATCTGACTTTTTTCATCGGAAATTCCGATCGTGTGTACGTGGCATTAGTAGTAACCAGCTTGAATTAATGAAAGATTGTTCTTGCCTGACCAACCTGTTAACATTTTATGAAGAAGTGAGCTGTAATCTGGATAGAGGAAGACCTGTGGTTGCGGTGTACCTGGATTTCACCAAAGGATTTGATAAAGTACCACCATAGTTACATTGTTAGTCTAGTTCAACCTATAAAAGCAAAAAAGCAAAAAAAAAAGTGTGTGTATATATATATATATATATATATATATATATATATATATACATACACACACACATTGAGATATATATATATATATATATATATATATATATATATATATATATATATATATATATATATATATATATATATACACACACACACATTGAGATATATATATATATATATATATATATATATATATATATATATTTTTATATATATATATATATACACACACACATTGAGATATATATATATATATATATATATATATATATTAATCATAAAATCCCATATACATAATCCTATATCCACAGTTGATCCAGAGGAAGGCAAAAAAAACAGCAAAGCATGATTCAATTTGCTCCAGTAAGGGAAAAAGTTTCCTTCCTTATCCCCCAAGAGGCAATTGGATATTCCTTGTATCAACTTTATCTATAAATGTTGGTATTCAGATACATTATGTACATTTAGGGAAAAATCCAGGCTTTTAAAGCAATCTACTGAGCTATCCAGAACCAGCTTTTGAGGGAGTCTATTCCACATTTGCACAGCTCTTAGGCCTTGTACACATGACCGAACATGTCTGCTGAAACTGGTCCGCAGACCAGTTTCAGCGGACAGATCCGACCGTGTGTACAGCCTAGCAGACAGGTTTCCAGCAGACAAAAGTTTTAAAGCATGCTTTAAAACTTGTCTGCTGGAAACCCGTCCGTCCGACATGCCCGCTGGTTAGTACACCTAACCAGCGGACAGAAATCTACCGCATGCGTCGAATGGATTCGACGCATGCGTGGAAGTATTTTACTTCCTGGTTTGGTGACGTGGCGGCGTCAACGTCACCGCCACGCCACCTCACTGCGCTGTCTGTCCGCGGGGATTTCGGTTTGATGGTGTGTACAGCCATCAGACCAAAATCTCCCAGTGGACATGTCCGATGAAAACGGTCCGCGGACCGTTTTCATCGGACATGTTCTATCGTGTGTACCGGGCCTTACTGTAAAGAAACCTTTCCGTATTTGGAGATTGAATCTCTTTTTTTGTAAAGAGTGCCCCCATGCCCTCTGTGATGACCTTAAAGTGAATAACTCAACATCAAGCTCACTATATGGATCACTTATGTATTTATACATGTTGATCATATTCCCCCTATAATCTCCTTTTCTCAAGAGAAAATAAATTACATTTCTCCAATCTTTCCCCATAGCTGAGCTCCTCCATGCTCTTATTAGTTTGGTTGATCTTCTCCTATTCCCCAATATCCTTTTTGTGAACTGGTGTCCAAAACTGAACGGTATATTCCAAATGAGGTTTTACTATTGATGTGTACAGGGGCAACATTATATTTTTCTCTCTGGAGTCTATACCCCTCTTAATACAAGAAAATATTTTGCTCACTTTGGAAACCACAGCTTGGCATTGCATGCTATTATTAAGCCTATGATCTACCAAAACACCCAGATTTTTATCCACCATTTATTCCCCCAGTTGCACTCCCCCTAGCATGTATGATGCATGTATGATGCATGCATATTCTTAGCTCCCAAGTACATAACTTTACATTTATCAACATTAACCCCTTCCATACAGGGCATTTTCACCCCCTTTCTGCCCAGACCAATTTTTAGTTTTACTTTGAATGACAATTGCGCGGTCATGCAACACTGTACCCATTTCCCCCCCACAAATAGAGCTTTTGTTTGGTGGTATTTGATCATCTCTGCGGTTTTTATTTGTTGCGCTATAAACAAAAGAAGAGCGATATTAAAAAAAACACAATATTTTTTACTTTTTTATTTAATACATATCACATTAAAAAAAAAAAAAAATTATCCTCAGTTTAGACCGATACATATTCTTCTACATATTTTTGGTAAAAAAAATTGCAATAATCGTATATTGATTGGTTTGCATAAGTTATAGCGTCTACAAAAAAGGTGATCGATTTATGGCATTTTGCGGCGGACACATCGGACACTTTTGACACATTTTTGGGACCATTCACATTTATACAGCAATTAGTGCTATAAAACTGCACTGATTACTGTGTATATGTGACTGGCAGGGAAGGGGTTAATACTAGGGGGTGCTGAAGGGGTTAAAATGTTAAAATGTTCCCTAAAGTGTGTTCTAACTGTAGGGGGGAGGGGACTCACAAGGGGAGGAGACCGATGTGTGTTCCTCTGTACTGGAAATACAGCATCGGTCTCCTCACCTCTGACAGGAGGTGGATATGTGTGTTTACACACACAGATCCACACTCCTGCCATGATCACCGGCAATCACGGATGCCTGCCAGACATCGCGGCCGCCATGCACGCGCGCCGGTTCACAAGCGGTGCCGCGGATGCGCGTGTGCCCTAGATTGCCGGGAAGAAAGGATGTCCACCCGGATCGAGGGAAGGTTCCTGCTGGCGTAATTTTATAATGGCCCGGTAAGGAAGAGGTTAAACATGATTTGCCACATAGTTGCCCAATTAAACATTTGCATTGAGGTGAGCTTGTAAGTTGGAGACATCTTATAAGGAAGTTATTCCACTGTATAGCTTGGTATCATCTGCAAACACTGAAATTGTACTTTTAATCTCAGACCCTATATCATTTGAAAATATATTAAAAAGTAAGGGTCCCAACACTGAACCTTCTGGTACACATCTGAAAAACTTAGACCATTCAGAGAATGAATCATTAACCACTACTCTCGGAATTCGATCTTTTAGCCAGTTTTCCAACCATTTACAAACTGATTTTTCCAGAGCTGTAGACTTAACCTTACACATTACAAATAAAAGTAAGGGATTCTTTACTATTAGAATGGCAAGGATGTGGAACTCCCTTTCACAATTGGTGGTGTCAGTGGGAAGTGTCAATAAACTTTAAAATAGGCATCTTAGGGAACACAATATATTGGGATATGGGAAATGGTAGTGACATAAACACACACGTTGAACTACATGGACTGGTGTCTTTATTCAATCCTACAAACCATGTATCTATATGTAACAAAGCACAACATAATTACAATTGTATTTATATCTAGGGATTGATCAGCTTACCCTATACTGTAAAAAAGGAAAAGAAACACAGCGCCTCTAAGTGCAGTATGGGTTAACCATTTAATGATAAGGCAAAAGTAAAATTACTCACAAAAGGAGCATGAATACAAGCATTTAAGTAGTTATCCTGCAGCAAGATCGGGTGTGATTTTCTCCTGAAAGTCTGTGTCTCTGGAGTGTAGCTGACAGTTCGTGCAGGTGGAATCCAGAATTCACAGCCTCTGGAAACAGCAGGAAACACAGGAAGATCGGAGATGACGTCACTTCCGGTTGCAGGGTGAGAGCATGCATGCTCCTTTCTCCGTCCAGACCCGGATCCTGCTGCAGGATTACTACTACAATGCTTGTATTCATGCTCCTTTTGTGAGTAGTTTTACTTTTGCCTTATCATTAAATGGTTTACCCATACTGCACTTAGAGGCGCTGTGTTTCTTTTCCTTTGTTGCATTGCATAGACTGCTTCTAGCTCTTTACACTGGCTGCCCTTAGTGCTGGAACATGGATTTCTCTCCCCCTTCTTCTTAGAGACTTTTACCATGGACTTTGTCCCTCTCATTGAGAGACATTTTTAATCATACATTTTTGATCTGTGTATATCTCCAGGGTTTTTCCTCATGCAAGCGTTTTTGGCTGCTTACCATATACTAAACTGATTCATACATATTAGCAATATTTTGCTTTTATATAGACAACCTCCACACAGAAAAACTGTCACGGAGGAGAATGAAAGATAACTAAACCAACAATAGCCATCAAGTATTTTTTGATGTATTTGTTTTGTGAGGAGTTTTTGCAATGTGCTATTTCATACTCAATGTGTTTTGTGACATAAGCATACAGTCAAATACATCCTTATGCCGCATACAGACGGTCGTTTTTTGTGATGAAAAAAAACGAAGTTTTAAATCATGAAATAAAACAACGTTTTTGAAACATCATTTTCAAAAACGATGTTGCCTACACACCATCGTTTTTTCACAATGCTCTAGCAAAGTGAGGTTACGTTTCACCACTTTTTTCCATTGAAGCTCACTTCATAACTAGCTTCTGGGCATGCGCGGGTTTAAAAACGTTGTTTTAAACGTCGTTTTTTGCTACACACGGTCAATTTCTGTGAAACAAAAACAACGTTTTGAAAAACGACACAAAAAATTCGAGCATGTTCGAATTTTTTTTTTGTCGTTTTTTAGAAGACATAAAACGACGTTTTGCCCACACACGATCATTTTAAATGACGTTTTGTAAAACGTTGTTTTTTTTCATCACAAAAAACGACCGTCTGTATGCGGCATTATAGTATAAACTGGATGATGTCTCTATACATATACCAAGGACCATGTTCATATACTTTAAACTAAGGCAAACATAAGGTCACATAAGGTCACAACACCAAAGAACTCCCCAATGGGGAAACGACCAGTGCCCTAGATTCAGATGTAACGTATCACCAAGGCAATTAGTCTGCAGCCGAATGAGGCTAAAGAGACAAGACTTTATATAACATAGTTAACACACAAATTGTCCAGCGCAAAAACAATCGCCCTGATGGTATCTACCAGATTATAAGAACCAAAATTATGATCAGAAATTGAATAAAAAATGTGTTATTGTAAAGAAAGACAATAGTTAACAGACAGACCTAGATATGGTCCAAACACAGTGCAATGCAGAAATCGATCCATCAATGCCGTGAGTGATGTGAACCTTGTATGCACAAAAAACATGAATTGAATTGTGAATTAAACTCAGTCCCAAATTTGTGAGAGAGATATGGAGCCTTTGAGCCCTTATAGTCTTTAGATAAAAAATAAAATAGCCGATATACAATTAATAGTGCAAAACTGCTAAAAACAATGGGCCAGATTCAGGTACAAATGTGGCGGCGTAACGTATGTCATTTACTTGATTCACAAAGCACTTGCCTGTAAACTTGCAGCGGCGTAGCGTAAAGCCGTCCGGCGCAAGCCCGCCTAATTCAACTGGGGCGTGTATCATTTAAATTAGGCGCGTTCCCGCGCCGAACGTACTGCGCATGCTCCGTTTTGAAATTTCCCGCCGTGCTTTGCGCGAAATGACGTCGCACCGACGTAATGTTTTGAACGGCGACGTGCGTTACGTCCTTTCCTATTCCCGGACGTCTTACGCAAAAAAAAAAAATTTGATGCGGGAACAACGGCCATACTTTAACATGGGCTGTCTAATTTTACACTACCTAAATAGCAATCGCAACTTTACGACGGGAAAAGCCGACTAACGACGACGTAAGAGAATGTGATGAACGCGCGTACCTTCGTGGATCGCCGTAAACAGCTAATTAGCATACCCGACGCGGAAAACGACGCAAACTCCACCCAGCGGGCGCCGAAGTATTGCATCCTAAGATCCGAAGGCGTACGAAGTTGTACGCCTGTCGCATCTTAGCCAACTGCCGTTGTATCTTTGTTTGAGAATTCAAAATAAAGATATGACGCAGCAAATTTTAAGTACTTTTTCTGTGAATCTGGCCCACTATGTCTTAGACACCACCAACATGGTGATGTGTGCAGAAACAATAGAGCAACAACCAGCTGAAAGGTGTAAGAACTTGAGAAAGGGGTGTGGCCCTGAAACGCATCATGTTGCCCTGGTTACAACTCCATGCTGAACATGCGGTCCAGACATATCTCTCTTTGAGTTTGGCTTCCCTAGCCTTCTGTGCTTCCACCCACCAGACGGTACCACATCCCATCAACCTCTCTGGCCAAGAGGTGCTCCTAGGATCGACCCATCCAGGTCAGTGTTTATTCCACCTTTCAGCTGGTTGTTGCTCTATTGTTGCCGCACACATCACCCTGTTGGTGGTGTCTATGCAATATTGTTTTTATCAGTTTTGCACTATTACTTATATTGTGGCTATTTTTTGCTTAAATAAATCTCTACAGAATATAAGGTCTCAGTGAGTCTATATACCTCACAAAGTCAGGACTGAGTTTAATTCACTATTCAGTTCATGTTTTTTTTGTATACAAGGTTGAACATCACTCACCACATTGACAGACCGATTGCATTGCACTGTGTATGGACCATACTGTATCTAGGTCTGCCGTGGACTATGGTCTTTCTTTACAATAACACATTTTACTCAAAAAAAATTATATTCAATTTTTAATCATAATTTTGGTTTATATCATCTGGTAGATACCATCAGAGCAAAGTGTTTTGCACTGGACAATTTGTGTGTATAAATTAAGTTGTGCCTCAGAATCAGTAAGGGCTGTTTTTTATGATTTTCATACACAAAATATTGGGGAATAATCATGCGAAGAAGAGTGTCCAGCATAAAGGGATGAAAGTGATTTATGTAAAGGACATTGTTCTTTTATCTTCATGTTTTTATTATTGTTATTGTACAGGATATAGTACCACCATTTTGTGCTATGCTTTGCAAAATATGGCCTCTTTCACACTGCTGATTACTTCTGTGTCCTGTGCCGGGCTGTGTTTTGTCAGCATGGGGAAGCACAACTGTTGCATGAATCCCCATGCTGGGTGTCCCATAGATGGAAATTGTGTATACAGTGCCTTGCAAAAGTATTCACCCCTTTGGCATTTTTCATGTTCTGTTGCCTCACAACCTGCAATTAACATGGTTTGTTTGAGGATTTGCATCATTTAATTTACAGAACATGCCCACAACTTTGAAGATTTTTTTTTATTGTGAAGCAAACAACAAATATGACAAAATAACAGAAAAGGTCAATGTGCATAACTATTCACCCCCCTGAAGTCAATACTTGTAGAGCCACCTTTTGCAGCTATCACAGCTCTAAGTCACTTTGGATAAGTCTCTATGAGCTTGCCACATCTTACCACTGGGCTTTTTGCTCCAGCTCCTTTAAGTTGGATGGTTTGTGCTTGTGAACAGTAACCTTTAAGTCTGACCACAGATTTTCTATTGGATTGAGGTCTGGGCTTTGACTAGGCCATTCCCACACATTTACATGTTTCTCCTTAAACCACTCAAGTGTTGCTTTGGCAGTGTGTTTGGGGTCATTGTCCTGCTGGAAGGGGAACCTACATCCTATCCTAAAATCACACACAGAGTGGTACAGGTTTTGCTCAAGAATATCCCTGTATTTACCAGTACCCATCTTTCCCTCAACTCTAACCAGTTTCCCAGTCCTGACTGCTGAAATACATCTCCACAGCATGATGCTGCCACCACCATGTGTAAACAATGTAGGCAACGCAATGGCATCAGCAGGGCTCGTCCCATCTCAGATGATGTCTCCTTAGACAAAACGCATTGGGATGAGCCCTGCTACATTGTTTTTTACAAGCACTTGTTCATCTACTCAAATGTGAGTGTTCCCAATTATATTAGATTCACACTATGTGGAGAATTTCTTTTTTTATCAAACTGCTTGATTACATGAGAAAGACACTGCCCATCTTGCTGGTTACATCTGTGAACTGCTGATTTGAACGAACAATTGGACGGAGGAATCATCTTCTACTCTGGTCAGAAGTACAGGCGAGGATGTTCCAAGCATCAGTGTTTACACCATAAGCCTTCTCATTGAGCATATGCCCATTTGAGTCCTTTCACTCTGGTAAGCCTTCTAACAACTGGTGGGAATCCCATAGATGTCTATTGGGACACGTGGTTGCTTGGATTGTCCCAATATGATATTCGTGCATGTGCATGTCCCCACACTCACTCTGGGTGCAACATCTGTGCATCACTGTGCTGGCAAAATATGGCCCTGCACAGGGCACGGAAATAATTGGCTGCGTGAACGAGGCCTGAAGGAAGAAAGTACAGGGAAAGGATGGAGAAGGTAAAAGTACAGTTTATTAGAGGTGGAGGTCGGATAGGCCTACCTAAAAAGATCAGCTTTCAGGTACTGCCTAAAGGTGGACAGAGTAGTAGATAGCTGGACAGATTGAGGTATGGAGTTCCAGAGGATGGGAGCTAATTGAGGGATTGGCAGAGAGGGATGGCTAGACACTGAATGGTTGGAAAGCTTTGAACTTTAAAACAGCACTGCAGTAGGTAGTTTTCTTATGATGAGTGATAAGTGTTAAGAACAAAGATCAGCATCTCCAAATATAGTATGATCTGGGTGCTTTATGTAGTAGTGCAGAGTTTCAAGGTAAAACTCTAAAATATTTTAAGGGCCTTTGGTAGCTTATGATCCTGTTCCTCAGGAGTTATGGAAAGAGGTAGAGCACTGGTTAGCTTACTAAGGTCACAGTTGGCAGCAAGACTGATTAAATTAATATGTAGGTTTTCAAGGCAGAGTAGCTGCTACTTTGATAAGAGAGGTGCTTGTTGAGGTAGTTTTGGCATGGCATGTTATGTAGTTGTGTATTAAGGATCTCAATTTAAGGCTCTAGAACAGGGCCAAAACTTATCTCTCCAAGATAATTTGGCAACTACATAGAATGCCCCAGGAAGAGTTGGAGTGCACTTTTAGGCTATGGGAAGTCTGAGCTTGTATCTTTCAAAGAATCGAACAACTGGAGCTTGGGTGAATGAGTTTACAACAACTCTGTGCTATCATGTAAAAGCAGTACTATTTAAATAAGATTTAAATGAGGTGTAGCTCTACTTGCTTCCATAGCCATGATCATGTAAGCAACAATGCTGTTTTTATTTTACTTGCACATGGTAATTTTTTGCAAAGTGGATTGTCACCATATTCACTTAGCTAAGGGCAAATTCCCTTGCAAAGTGAACAACCTATTTGATTTTTGTAAATGAAGTCAACTGTCGAGCCATCCAACATATTTATGCCTAGTAGACTTTAAGACCAGAACAAAAGGTAAGGTAAAGAATAAAAAATATAGAAAGATATAGAAGATTGCTTGCTTGCTTGCTTCCTCTTTTAAGGATTTCATCATCATGACTTAGTCAACTTAAGGTTTTAGAACTGAAGTTTAAGTTACCTATGTTGAAACTTTCTGTAAGGATACATTTGTTTTTTTCCATTTTAGTGGTGATCTACTATGTATGATACTTTATTTGAAAAGATAATACTTTATTGTAAAAGTTGTTTACATTACAACAATATGATTATATTAAATTTGTAGAATAAAAAAAAAACAAGTTAGTGGGAGAACTTTTTCTAAACGCATCTTTATTTTCTTGACTTATAGGAGGATGACGGGGATTGCGGTGGAGTATCTGGCTTGACTCCTTCACTATGGTCCATGATAGGCATTCAGTTTGTCCTGCTCTGGCTTTTATCTGGTAGCAAGCATTGTCAGTTATGACCCTGAAAACCAAAATATGAATTACTAATGTCAACATCCTGCCAAAAGATTTACCCTGGATTTACCTTAAACAAGGTCACTTGATTGAGACCTTGGAAGAATGGCTGTGTTCATGCTGTAACTATTAATGTGTGAGAGATTCACAGAGGCATCTACAAAGCCTGCATGTTAGAGTGTCAAATCCTTAATGGTAAATTCTGAGAATGCTGCATCATCTATGCCATCAGAACAGAAATCTACAGTCAATGTGCTTTATTGAACAATCTAAGATGATCTTTGTTGCATCGTCAATGACTATATGTAAAAGGGCTCCCTTTAATATTGCTTCTGTACAACATGATTTGTAGAATTTCTTTTTTGAATTTCAGTTTGTTGCACTCCCAGCCCTTTATGCATCCACTCGTGTACATCAAATCTATTTTATTATTGTGCACTGTGTTTAGAAAAAAAACTACTGCTTTTAATATATAAATGTATGTAAAAAACTGAAATGCTCCTGTTTAGTCAAGTATAAATATTGTTTAGTCATCAAAAAAATATAAAAAAACTGAAATGCCTTATAATGTATATTGAATGGCTTGATGTGCCATTTAAATGGGAGTAAAAAAAAAAAAAAAAAACGTGCAGAAAGAAAATTCTAATGGTCTTATGGGCATAGAAAATTAAGTATATAGTGTATATTAACTACATACACATTTTCATGGGTATTTGAGAGTATGACATTTGTGACTCTCTAAGTGATGTGTAAATCTTTACAACTATAGTTTTGTACATGTAATTCTGTATATCAATGCTAACCAAATCCTTTTCAAACTCAGAGATTTTAATTCAAAAATATTTTGGTTAGGAATCTTACCAATGGTATTTAGCATGTTAATGCTGCTGCTATTTTCTGTTCTGTTAGAATGAATTGGTTAGGATGAGTTTTGTAGTCTTTAGGCTTTTACTTTGAGTGAGTGTTTTTTTCTTGTGTGACCGCTCTCTGCAGTGTGTTGCTAATCAGTCAGCTTTCATGATATATAGTATACCATGCGTATTTGGATACTGTGCAATGGAGTAAAAATAGTATAAATGAATGTATTCTAAAGATATCATTATATTGTATGATATCACAATCATTTATTTATTCTATATATTTAACACAGTAATCACAAAAGGAAACAATACAAACATTGGGTCTGTAAGAACAAAATTGACTAAACAGTGTATGCATGTTGTAGTGGTGCAGGTGGTAAAGGGAAGGGACATTTCTTACTTGCTTGTTCAGACATATTATTAGGACATTCTTAGCAGTGCCAGAAATGTGTCATATGTGTGTATTTGTTGACGTCAGTGGTAAATGCCATTGCATGGTATCAATGTGCAGTCTGCTTGAAATATGGAAAAAACAGGGGTTCTTAGTCCACGGGACAGGTTCCAAATTATTGATCATCTTGTGTTTTTATGACTTTTTTTCTAAACAATAAAGTAGTTGTGATCCATATTTTAATAAAACTATCACTAGTTTGACTGTATTTATATTATTTAATTGTGCACTTGTTTTTAAAGCAACAACAAACATTCAGAAACAAATGCGTAGACTGTTATTGACCTAAAAATGTTAATTGCCTAGTTGTTGGTGCATTTAATATTTTTTTCATTGGATCACTTTGACAGATAGGGGACTAATATTTTCAGCTGATCTCAGCAATTATAGTATTCATATTTTCTTAGTACAAGCTTACTTTAAATTGGATGTCCAGCCAAAGCTTTTAGTTTTGCATGGTGTGGGGAAGCAATAAAACAGCAGTCAGGTTTGTATTGCTATCTAGAAGTTCATTAAAGAGATTTGCTTTCATTTAACATTAGGTTGACAACAGTTTTTTTAAAAGGAAGTGAGGGAAAATCTGCAACATAGACACAAACATGAATTAAAAGTAGTTAGGGGTTTTAATCTTCCCCTGCTCTACAAAATATGCCTGTTTATTTCTGTCTATGCTGCTGTTGGATCTGTTCCCCCAGATCCTGCCCATTGAAGATGAGGCAAAATCTCCCTAATAAAACCCAACAGGGGTTCTAACCCTTTCCCACTCTAAACATTTTGCCTGAACATACACTTTAAGTACATTTTTGGTTGTAACTTGAGAACTTGGAAGCTAAGTCATAAACACTATTTGAATTGTAAAATACAAATCTCATGAACCTCTAAAACATTTTTTAGAAAGAGAGATGGTGTGATATTTTAGGTGGGTTTGCATTGTGAATCGAGTCATTTTACAATAGTAATTTCTTCTGGTAATGCAACACAGTAACATTTTTGAAAACCCATTGTTCAGATGAATCACTAGTCAATTAGGACCTAAAAAAATGAATTAAAATATATATATATATATATATATATATATATATATATATATATATATATATATATATATATATATATATATATATATATGTATATATATATATAAATCAACTGTAGATATGTTAACTTTCTAAAAAATTAATTAAACGCTAGGCCTTGGCTTATAGAAAATGTAAAATGCTATGCTGTTTTTTTATCAAGTTCTAATTTCACTAAACAATTACAGCATAATCTAAGAAGCTGGTTTACCTTAGCTACCCAGTTAACTCCTGTATGGGATTTTACTGAATATTATGGACATAGGAATTTGGCACTATATTTTAAAAATATTGTTATTAAATTATCCTAATTGATGCTGTGCTATACAATAATTTATTACTGTTATTTATATTAAAAACATTTACAAAGTCAGTTTGCTATAGATTATCAGTGAACATGTAAATCTATATTAATATTGTAGCATCTTTTTAACATACTCGTTATATTTTATGCTTTACTGTATAACCCTACACAAACGCTCCATCAAAAATGCAGCTTTTCCTCCTTTTAGTTAACAAAATTGACATTGTACTCTTGTCCACAATGTCATCAACAGCAGATATTTAACACTCAAACATTGAATTATAAAGGTTATCAATGTCATGTCCAATGTATTTGTATGCATATTTAATAATATCAAGATGCTCTTTCACAGAGTTGGGATATTTTTTCAGTTCCTCATACCTTAAATATTATAAGACTATATTGTAAAAAATAGACCTCAGACAGCTTATAGATGGATTTTTATTGAGTGTTTTTAATATATAGATTTCCTTTTAAATGAAATCCATACTGCTTTTGGCAACACTCAAAAGGTAATATATTATCAAATTAGCTGCCTCTTTTGTTATTATTGTGCTATATATGGTATACTTGGCATCAACAAAAATTGTGGTGATAAGTAATCATAAATAAGTAAAAAAATATAGAAACAATTTAATCTCAGTCTTGCCCTTATACACCAATTATTACTTTTTAAACCCAATCCTAGTCTGCCCTAACTCCAACTCCAACACCATTTATTTAGTTTATCTGAACATGCTGTTTTTATTATTGTTACCCCATTGGTAAGTCTGTTTGTTTTTTTCTAAAAATACAAGCGAATGTGTTATTAAGCAGCAAGGATCAGCCAACAATTTTAGTTTTAAAAGTCCACTCATTTTAAACCAGATCAAGTAAACTTGAATTGACAAAGAACAAAATAGGTCTTCCATGCACACAAATTATTCTCCAAAGCAAAGTTTGATGCTTTGATGTTATTCCGACAAACTTGAACAAATCACCTGTTGAGTATATATATATATATATATATATATATATATATATATATATATATATATATATATATATATATATATATATATATATATATATATATATATATATATATATAAATGTAACTGTAATATGTATGATTTAAAACAAACTACTATATATGCTCAGTAAAAGTGCATATGATCACTGGACTGTTAAAAACATTTATTAGACAAACTCACGAACCTTTTTTCTAAACGAAGATGCAGTATCTACATGGTGTGTATATTGTAAGTTATAGTCATTTTTAACCTTCTAGGTAAACAATATTGATTTTAAAACATAACAATGAATGAAATGTTTGCAAAGGTGCTAATTGACCAAAAGACAACACTTGCAGCATAATCATGTCCTGCTTAAGCTAAAATATTAGAAGACAGCATATAGAAATGTAGAAATGCATACTAGGTTATTTACTAGGTTGTAGGACCTGCATTTTAGAGGTATGAAAAAAAGTTATATATAATTGTACCAATAGGATAATTGCATTTCAAGAAAAGATTATGTATGTGTACATTGCATTCATCGTGTTTATGAAGCTAGCTCTTATAGATACATCCATTACTGTGACACAACTGTAACCAGAATTTTTGTCTAATGTTCATAAGGGTTGTATATTGCTCATGACCTGCTGAGACCCATTGAAACTGGAGAAAAAAAATAGATACAACATGCAACAGCTTGATTTTTTCCTATTTCAATGAATTGCAGCTCTGTATTTTAGCAACACATTTGCATTCATTTTCTTTTATTACAAATTATGGTTGCCTCATCTGTGAATAGGTGACAAATTGGCACTTAAATGGGCAAGTCCTAGTCTACTATACCCAGGAGTTCAGTGTGCAGCTTTCACGCAACTTCTGCTTGTCAGACCTCTGACTTGTTTCTTGATTCCTGACCATGGGTGCTACTGGGACCTGTGGCCCTGTATTCACTTTAGAGGCATCTGAGATTTAACCATATAATTCAGGCCCAAAAATGGTATGGCAAGATGTATGAGAAGCATCATGCAGACACTTAAATCTGCTTTGGCCCGGATATTTAAGTCCATGACCACAAACATTACATTTGCAAATTGCACAGTTCCCCTTGCTGTTCCTGTCACCCTTATAGCTAAGTTATAGTTTATCTTGAAGTTGTCTTCTATATGTATTTTTGGGGAATGTGTAATATAATTTATTCTAAACAGTATTTAATTTATAGTTTGCTCATTCTTTTATCATCCACTGAGAACATGTAAATTAAAATACAGCCACTTACATTTTTTGTATTATCCAAGTGATTACAATTGATACCATTCTGGAGTGTTTTGCACATGGAAACTATTTTCAAACATTTTTATATATCTGTAACTCAATCAAATGCTGTCATTTGATGGAAGGGAATCTGTTCCTCGGGCAGTCATTGTAGTCACAAGACCATCTTATTTTTTGTATATACATTTTAATTATTTTGAGTGTCAAATTTTGTAGTTATATGTGTTGTAAAAAAAACAGGAAAACATGATCTACTGAAGTTACTGCTAGCCAAAGGGTGAAATATTAACTTTTGTATTTTAATTTATATATTAAAAGCCAGCATCACTGCCAAAACATTGAATGTGGTTTATATTTGTATCTGCATTGTAACAAACCTTTCTTGGCAAGCTCAACTTGACATTGTTATACCTGAACACATTTGAAACATATTCATTTTTAATTTGTTGTAAATCAAGATTTATTGTTATATGCGTTTTAAATTTGTACATCTTGCTCCTAGTTTATCATTAGTGTTGGCCTTAGTAAATTTACTCTGTGTCTTGGTAAAATTTCTCTAAAGTGACCTTTTGCTGTTGGAGTATACAGTACCTTAAATAAAAGACTATATTACCCCTAGTCAAAGTTTGGACATTAAAAATTAAAAATTGATTAAATTGCATGGATTTATTACCTCATCCTGTGATCAAAAACCAGGTGCAGCAAAAACACATTTGAAAGGTTCTGCGGAAAGCACGGTCAATGTTTAGCATAATGTGGACTTGCTATATGTAGTTAATATTATAGACAGCTAGTTTTGGTACACATTTGACTGTCCATGCTAAAATAATTCAAGTTTATTTGATACTTATGTGGTAAAATCAGTACAATCTAGTCTTGTACCACTACAGGTCACAGAAGACTGTTTGCAATTAAGTCGTTTTAGATACAGGTATACACATTTTATTATTAAACTATCATATTTGCATAGTATCTGAACAACAATTTGTTTAACTATGGACAGTTACACCTATGTTTATGTGTTTCCCATATTTTTTATTGAATCAATATTTTTATGTAGTTCTTTGCAGAGTACATACACCAATTCACACCTTGCACCCGACAGAGCTTATGGCCATATTTCTTCCAAACATGTATTTCAGGACCACTGGGTCATTTTTATTGCTACTGCAGCCATTAGCTTGTGCTTAACTTTCCAATCTTTGTACATAGTATGCCCAAAGAGCTGAACTATTTAAACACATATTACTGGTAAGGTAAAAAGCACCTTGTGTGGATACACTGTTAGGCCACGTACACACGATCGGTTAAACTGATGAGAACGGTCTGATGGACCGTTTTCATCGGTTCAAACCGATCATGTGTGGGCACCATCGTTTTTTTATCCATCGTTTAAAAAAAAGCCAACTTGTTTTAAATTTAACCTATGGATTCCTAACCGATAGTTAAAAACCGATCGTTAGTAGGCACAACCATCGGTTAAAAATCCACGCATTCTCAGAATCAAGTCGACGCATGCTTGGAAGCATTGAACTTCATTTTTTTCAGCACGTCGTTGTGTTTTACGTCACCGCGTTCTGAGAAGATCGATTGTACAGGGCTTAACAGTGCTCCAGGTACAGGGTTGATTTCCTAAAACTGGAGAGTACAAAAGCTATCATGCACAGCTGCTCCAGAGTTTGCTCTCTACAAAAACAAAAAAAAAATACTAGACAATGCTCTGCTAGAGCACTCATTCTTTGTTCCTTACTTTTTTCTTTTTATTTCCTTTTGACACTTTTGTGTTAAGCCTAAAAACTATAATTTGCAAAGAAACTGTAAATAATGTTAAATAAGCAAATATAAATGATGGAAAATGTGTTAAAATATTGTTGAAACCAGTATATAAAAATAAAGGGTTATCATTTAATCACACAGAATAATTTATTCATAATTGAAAACATATTTTGGGAAAAATTGAAATGTTGCTTTGTACTGCGTATCACCAGAAATGTTATGAAAGACTATGACCTAACACAATGTATTATTTCTTAATATCACTTTACAACACTTCCTTTATTGTTCATTTTATTAAAGAATACTTGAATGAACGTGCATATTTTCCCCAGCTATTTATCTTTTGTATGTAACACTAGATTGCAATATGGGCTAATAAATCAAAAGACTAAATCCAATGTGGATTTTTAAAAGTGTAAAGGAATAGCATTTATCAATCTAAGTGTAAAACATGAGGACAAAAATGATGACAGTAGACAGAGGTTGCTGACTTCTCAAGATACTCTTCTATTGCCAATTTTTCAAATAATATGTCTTTGTCAGTACACGTGGCACTAGTTTAATGAAGACCTAGCGCTTAAATGTGTCGTACCCATTGTTTTTGTTAAATATAGTCATGCATCATAAGAAAACAGGGCAAGTTTCCCTTTGTCACAGTAATGCAGTTTGTCTTAACAACTAAATCAATGTCAGATCCAGCATCAATGCATATACTATTGGTAAAGTTGAATCACATAATGAAAATGAATACATTCTAAAGTATATTACTGAAATAAATACCTTTATCTTAAATACAGGAACT
Organism: Rana temporaria; assembly: GCF_905171775.1. NCBI lineage: Eukaryota > Metazoa > Chordata > Amphibia > Anura > Ranidae > Rana > Rana temporaria. The sequence goes on from NC_053491.1 coordinate 134,329,351, forward strand.
GGTGTTTATACTCTAAACTTCTTTATAGTATATTTTAAAGGGAATTGCTTAAATGTGCATCTTCACAGGGTGACACTGTGGATGCATCAATGTGTGTGTGCCAATGTCCCAATATATTGGAAATGGAAATTTAGACTAGAAAGATGGACTTTAGGCGGCTCACGGGTAATAAATTATAAAGATCTATATTTATTGTAGAAATTTATATAAAAAAATTATAAATCATAATACAATATCCATCAACATATGGGCCCAACAAGTACTGCAATAACACTTCCAGAAAGTTATAATAGTACACTCAATTTATGAGAAAATACATAACCAGTAAACAGTTGAAGTGTGTATGAAGTGTATGGCCTTGAACATGGGTCCAGTATGCGAGATTTTAAAATGGTGGTTCACATAAAAAGTGAACCTCCGCTCTTTGGATCCCTCCCCCCTCCGGTGTCACATTTGGCACCTTTCAGGGTGGGGGGTGTGCAGATATCTGCAGATATCAGGTATTTGCAGCACTTCCAGGTTCTGACTCCCACAGGAGTCCAGCCTTGTGACGTCACCCCCTCGCTGTCTTCTGGAAACACTGTTCCCAGGAGAGATCAAGGGGCAGTGATGGCGCGCTGCGATCCTCGCTCATGCACAGTAGGGAATCGGGCATTGAAGCCACAAGGCTTCACTTCCTGATTTCCTCACCGTGGATGGCGGCGGAAGCAGCCGAGGACCGAGCGATTACTCAGCCTCGTCTGCTGACATCGCGGGCACGCTGGACAGGTAAGTGTGTATTTGTTCAAAAGTCAGCAGCTGCAGTATTTGTAGCTGCTGGCTTTTTAAAAAAAACAAAAAAAAACGGATGGACCTCCGCTTTAATTCTTGTGCTGCTCGACATGTTTCGCGTGAAAATGCTTCTTTAGGAGCATGTTGGTCTAATGGAACACATACATAAACATAAATAAAAAACATCATCAAAGATGTTGAATTAATCACATACTTTTTATACATAAAACAGTTACATAAAACATCAAAACTATGTTAAAAACTTCATCATTCCTGTCTGTGTATATAGTGGATGTCTGTTATCCCCTAACTAGCAACACCCAAACCAAGTGAACTTCACCCCCAGTACTGGGGCATCTAAAAGCCGGCCCTAATATATAGAATACCATAGCGAGACATATAAAGGGTGTCTCCGATGAATGGGACATGGGTAACCTCAGTCCACCCACCATAGAGGAAGATGTGAGAGGGGGGACGCAAGCGGAAGCCATGTATGTAGAAAACAACCAGACTGGTATAAACATCAATAATAGAAGGATGGAATATATAATACCTATATATTGTATGTTTTACTTGCATATCGGTCGTATTAAATAATGAACACGAGCCTGGATACCAACAGTCTGGCTGTATGTATAAATCTAACCCAGATAGCCAACTGGATTTTAAAAAAAAAGAAAAGAAAGAAAAAATAATGATAATATATACAATGTTTAGTGGTGTTTTGAGTCACCATCACACTTTTGTATTGATATCAAAAGCATCCCCCCCTTTTTCAAGAAATACAACAGATAATGCTCACATCATAAGACAGCAGGAAAATTAAACCAAACACAGTCTGCTCCGGATGTAGTAAGCCTTATTTGCCCAGGATAGAAATATTCGTACATGTCTGGTGCATAGGCTGGGCAGGAGAAAATATCTGCCCAGAAAAATAGCCCAGAAGGTAGTAAATAGGGCCAGGTTCTAAAAAAGACAAACATAGCAGAGTTCTTTTAGAGGCAGATCCAGTGTGACAGCTAAAACATAGTTAAAGCATGGAGTGGACTGAGTATTACCTTAGCATCTGGCTCTTCTGTGTGCTGCAAAGAAGGAGCAATGTGCCGACTTTAAACACCCCCACAGGAAGATCGTCAACTCCCACTGGATGTGACGTCATTACAGGAGGTCAGAGTCTACCGCGCATGCGCCGGCGACGCCACTCACGCGGCATGCATCGGCCAATGCGTCGGCAGCAAGGGCGAAGTTCACAGGGCCGGAAGTTGCCAAACATTAGCAATATGTGAGTGAACAGCTGATGGTTAGGCAGTCTCAGACTCTAAAATTCAATCTTTTGACATACTGTTTTTATATATTTTCCCTTTTTTCAAATATACACAGACAGCAATGATGATGTTTTAACATAGTTTTGATGTTTTATGTAACTGTTTTTTGTATAAAAATTATGTGATTAATTCAACATCTTTGATGATGTTTTTTATTTATGTTTATGTTTATGTATGTGTTCCATTAGACCAACATGCTCCTGAAGAAGCGTTTTCATGCGAAACCTGTCGAGCACGAAACCTGTCGAGTGTACTTGCATTATTATAACTTTCTGGAAGTGTTATTGCAGTACTTGTTGGGCCCATATACTGATGGATATTGTATTATGATTTATGATTTTTTCATATCAATTTCTACAATAAATATCTATAGATTTTTATAATTTATTACCCGTGTGCTGCCTAAAGTCCATCTTTCTAGTCTAAATTTCCATTTCTTTATATTATAAATGTGCCTGTTCTATCCATTAGTGTAGTGCAGCTATTCTTGACCAGGTTTCTGTGGAACTCCTAAAAAATTATCCACCTTGGGTGTCAAATACTCTCGGTATGCCAAATTATTTTTACTTTTATTTAGCATTATTACCATTATTAATATTGCATTTATATAATTAGTTGTAGATTCCAAATGGGTTTCTAGTGAGCTGAAAAATATTCAAAGGGTTCCTCTTGGTTTAAAAGGTTGAGAAAGGTTGGTAAGTTGATGATGACTTTTATGCAGACTATTGGTAAACTGTAAATATTCTAATATGAGACCAGAGTTTGGCTGAAATGCTGCCAATGCTGAGGTTGTGGTCTGGTCTAGGGTGCAATCTGGCCAGAGTCATTCCAACCTATGCAGTCAAGATGGTACACTCGACTGGTGTAATAGATCAACTCAAAAGGATATTACAAGTAATGAGCAAACTGACTTTATGGAACTAAGGTTTTACCAATAAGAGGTGGAAATTCACTTTTTGTGATGCTTTAAAGTGGATGTAAAACAGTTTTTTTAATGAAGACTTCTACTTGGTACAATAGAGGATGTCAAGTCATCTGTACCAGTCTTGCCACAAAAAGTTAAATACAGCTCGGAGCAATCCTCTTGTCTTTTTGTAGTAAGATAAATAATGACACACAGATACGTTTGTGTTGCCACATCCCCCACTGCTGTGACTGACATCTGATTTCTGGCTTTACATCCACCTTAAGGCCCCTTTCACACTGTCATTTTTCAAGCGTTTTTCGAGCGTTATTGGAGCGTTATTCAAGCAAAGCCTCACCCGCAATCCCAATGTGAAAGCCCGAGTGCTTTCAGAGCCCTTTCACACTGCCAGCGCCCGAACAACACTGGTAGAGCCCTGCTAAGACCCTAACATTTTAGGGCATTTTTGCAGTGCCTCAGTGTGAAAGGGCAAGGCGTTTTTACAGCACTTTTCAATTCATTTCAATGGAGAGGGGCGTGTTTGGAGCGTTTTTTTCAGCACCCAAAAGCTGCTCCAAAGATACTGCTTGCAGGACTCAGTGTGAAAGGGTCCATTGAGATGCATGGAGAGCGTTTTATGAGCGTTTTAATAACGCTATTTTTAACGCTAAAACGCTGTAAAAACGTTTCAGTGTGAAAGGGGTCTAAGCCATTTTTACCTATTATGCCACTGACAGCTGAAATGTAAACAAAACTATGACGGCAATTGAAAATTCGGGGGGAAAAACAGCAGAGAACCCCACTCCAAAATGTAAAAAAAAAAGCGACCCAAAATCCATACCAGACCCTTATCCAAGCATGCAGCCCGGAAGGCCAGGGAAGGGGGGATGAGCAAGAGCACCCCCTCCTGAGCCATACAATGCCACATGCCCTCAACATGGGGGGAGCTTTGTGGGCAGGGTGCAAAGAACCTCCTCCCCATGTTGATGGGGACAAGAGCCTCTTCTCCCCAACCCTGGGTTCTGGTTTGGGGGATCTGCGGGCGGGGGGCTTACCAGGATCTGGAAGCCTCCTTTAACCTCTTCCTGCCCAAAAGACAGCTACGGCGTAGGCCTAAATTGCCCTGAGGACATCCATGTGTGTATGACCTCGCTCTGTGATCAGTGAGTCATTGAGACTCGGCTGATAACAGATCAGAGTACAGGGCTGGTCTGGGCCCCTTACAGTGATTAACTGTCAGCCAATGACAGTTGATCATGTGATATAAACAGAGTCAGTAATCAGATTTTTCTTCCCTCACACTGAGAGTGTGAGAAGAAAAAAAAGCAGATTACCGTCTGGAGTAAACGGGACACTAAGCAGTGCCCACCAGTGCCACCTACCGGTGCCCCCTACCTGTGCATATAAATGCCACCTAGCAATGCCCACCAGTGCCACCTATCAGTGCCACCTAGCAATGCCTACCTGCGCCATCTATCATGGCCCCTCAGCGCTGCCAATCAGTGACTTATCATCAGTGCCACCTATCAGTGCTGCCCATCAGTGCCACCTGTCAGTGTCCTTCAGTGCCACCTATCAGTGCAGCCTTACCAGTTCCCCCAGTGATGCCTCATAAATGCCATAAGTGCCGCCTTATCAGTGCCTATCAGTGCTGACTATCAGTGCCCATCAGTGCAGCCTATTAGTACAGCCTCATCAGCAAACATTAATGAAGGAGAAAGATTACCTGTTTGTAAAATTTTATAACAAAATATGAAAACTGTTTTCTCTTTTCGTCCATGGACGGACACAGCTCCTTAAATCTTGACATTTAGGTTATGTTCCTGTTCATAGGTAGAACATGTTAGTTATCTTAAAACATGTAACTTTAACAGAGTTTAACAGCCCCACCCAGGGGGTGGTCCCTCCAGTCATAACCCCTCACCCTGCAGCATGCAGCTCAGTTTATTCTGCCTAGCAGAGGAGAAGGACGCGTCTCCCTTTTGGCCCAGAGTCCTGAGGAGATTTTTAATTTAATTTATTTTATTTTTGTAATTCTTCTATCAACTGCCGGCTGGGTGACAGGCTGGATATTATAGATCCTTGTAGTCTCTCCAGTCTGGCCATCGAGCGTGAGCAGTCCTTAGCTATGCGCTGGGTTGGCCACGACATACCCCATGGCTCCAGGAGCGGCCGGTGAGCATATGCTCCGGGGGCCACATATGACTGGGCTGCTGTTTACAGTGGACCGGGCCGACAGCTACTCCGTAACATTGGTTGTGGGTAAGTACGGTTCCTCCTGCCTCGGCAGGATGGAACAGCTGGGCATTCCCGGGATTAAGGGGTTCTCCTGTCCTCCCTTTCCCTGCTCTCTGTTGTCTTTTCCCCTCCTCCCCTGGGGCCCGCTGTGACTGGAGTGTACCTGTAGGGGGGCTCCGGGTCCCTGTGGGGGACCGTGGAGCGCCGGGATCCACTTTATGTGAGGGGGGTCTGTCTCCTGGGAAGTCTCTGCACAGCCTTCTCGTCCACATCCTGGGGTTTAGGCGCCATTTTTGCAGCGCCGACGCCATTTTAAGTGTGCCTACTTTATTGAAAATGTTCATTGGCCGTGCTGTGGCGAAAGTCAGGATTGCGGGCGGCCATTTTCTTGTGGTCTGCGCCCTTTTATCTGAGGTGTCTGGCGGCCATTTTTTGAGTGGGTTTTGGTTTCTAGCACTGGCTTTCCGAACGGCGCACAGCTCATTCTCATGCCTCAGTTTTTCACCTCGCAGTTTTTCACCTCACAGTTTTTTGCTCACACACATGCTGTGTATACAATGAAGGTGGGCAGCGGTGCTGATCGGTCTCCCTCTGGGTCTGAGTCCCCTGGGTAACCCCCCCGGTCGGTGCAGCAAGGAGGGTGGACTTCTTAAGTGTTTTTCACTTAGTCCCTGAGGGCTGTCAGTGGGTCATAATGGAGTCAGTATCTGACCCTTCTTCCCCTAAATTGCCAGAGGCAGCAAACGGTTCCCATGGATACGCTGTCGGCAGTCCTGGAATTATTTGTTGCCAGGGTAGAAGCGGCGTGCGGGCGTAAGGGGGCGTAAAAAGCTCTCCCTCCCCCGCCATCTTCTGGGGGAATGCTCTGACTCAGATTTGGGCCTGGCTGCGGTTCAGGACCCCGGTTCTGGTATGTCAGAGGATGCGGACCAGGACTTCCCTGGTGTGGAGGACCCCTCGTCTGGGTCAGTGCAAGACAGGGCACTTGTGAGTGCACTTATTGATGCTGTGAGGGACTCTCTCAAGTTGGAAGATGCAGCTGGGACTTCCACAGAGGGGTCTGTCTCCTTTGGGTCACTCAAATCTAACCCCTCTGTGAAAGTTTTTCCTTATGTTACTTTCTTTGATAAATTCATAGATAAGGAATGGGAGCGGCCGCAGAATTCCTTTGTGGTCCCTCAGCGCATGGCGGTCTGTTATCCTTTTGAGGAGAGCCTTTTTAAAAAATGGGCCTCTCCTCCGGTCATGGACCCCGTCTCTTGGCTAAATAAGGTAACCACTCTCCCGGTAGAGGGGACCCCTGCCTTTAAGGACCCTACTCATAGGAGGTCCGAAGCCATGACCCGCTCCATGTTCACCATGCTGGGATCAGCGTTGCAACCTATGTTGGCTGCGACTTTGGTGTCTCAGACACTCACTGAATGGGCAAAGATTTTGCAACAGACAGTAGAGAAGCATCAGCTTCCTCCAGAGTGCGTAAGGCTGGCTGACCAATTGGTACAGGGCCTTGTGTATGTCTGTGATGCCACTCTGGATGTGGCCCCCTTGATCTCCAGAGCCTCTATATCTGTGGTGGTACTGCGCCGCCTAATTTGGCTGAAATGCTGGTCCGCTGACCAAGTATCCAAACAAGCTCTGGCAGATTCGCCCTTCAAGGGTGTGAGGCTTATTGGTTCCTCGCTGGGCGACATTATTAAGGATGTCACTGGAGGTAAGAGCACACTTCTCTCACAGTCCTCTAAGGTGAAGGACCCGCGCTGAAAGTCAGGGCCCTCCTATGACCCCCCTGGCGGCTGTCAATGAGGTAGGACCTTCTGTCTCAGGGTCCCATACTTTATCCTGCTTTACAGTCGCTGGCTTTAACAGCATGGCTATTGAAAGCCAGGTGCTAAGGGACCGAGGTCTGTCGGATTCGGTCATTTCAACCATGCTGAGGGCACGGAAGTCTTCTTCGCGCAAGATCTAGCATCACACTTGGAAGGCCTACATCTCCATGTGCGAGGAGATGGAGTGGCGTCCACGGAGGTATTCGGTTTCCGGGGTCCTGCTGTTTTTACAGTGTGGAGTGGATCAGAAACTTGCCTTAAGCACCATTAAAGAACAGATTTCAGCCTTGGCTGTTTTATTTCAACGACCCTTGGTGACCCACTCGCTGGTAGGTACTTTTGTCCAGGGGGTTTGACATGCGCTTCCCCCGATTAGACTACCGCTTCCTCCGTGGGATTTGAATCTGGTGATCTCGGCTCTTCAGGAGCCCCCTTTTGAGAACATCAGAGATATTCCTCTCTTGACGCTCTCTCAGAAAGTGTCTTTTCTAGTTGCCATTACATCTGTCAGGCGTGTTTCTGAGTTGGCAGCCTTGTCTTGCAAGTCTCCTTACTTGGTCCTCCACAAGGATAAAGCAGTGCTATGCCCGCAGCCTTCCTTTCTTCCGAAGGTAGTTTCAGCTTTTCACCTGAATGAGGACATTGTACTTTCGTCTCTGTGTGCTCTGCGGGTGTACCTGTCTGCCACGGCTTCGTTACGGAGGTCGGACTCACTGTTTGTGGCAGTATCTGGTCCGCAGAAGGGCCTAGCAGTCTCGCCGGCCACCATTTCTCATTGGATCAGGCAGTCCATCATCCAGGCCTACGCCCTTAAGGGGCAGACGCCTCCTTTCCCTATCACGGCGCATTCGACCAGGGCCATTGGTGCTTCCTGGACTTTCCGACATCAAGCGTCTGTTTCACAGGTTGTAAAGCGGCGACTTGGTCGTCCGTTCACACTTTTTCCAAATTTTACAAGGTTTATGTGAGTGCATCTTCAGATGCTTCCTTCGCCCGCAAGGTTTTGCAGGTGGCTGTTTGAGTTTTCAACTCCTCCATTGAGGAGCTCTGCTTGTTTGGGGTGAAGTTGGTTTTTGATTGCTGTTCCCACCCCTCAATTTTCTGACACTGCTTGGGGCATCCCAAATGTCAAGATTTAAAGGGGTTGTAAAGGAAAAAAATGTTTTTCATAATAAGCATCCTTTACCTGCAGACATTTCTCTTTTCCCTTCCTCATTGTTCGTTTTTGCTCAGAAGTTGCTCTATTTCTTCTCTGTTCTGTTCACTTCCGGCTTGTCTATATGTTACTCACCACCGTGAAGGGAGGCTTTACTGCGGTGGTCAGTGACGTGCTTGCCCCCTTCTGGGAACTACATCTGTGCGGCAGGACGCTCTCTACGTGTTAGAGACTTCAAGGAGGTGTGAATTACTGGGTGTGCCGCAATGCATACTGGAAAATGTAGTTCTTACATGAACGAGCGCCGCCAACCAGGAAGTAAATGAGAGAACAGAAACTAGAATGCCGAATGTGATATAGATGAAGGAATTTAATAGGTATTTACTAATTTTTTAACAGAATCATTACACTAATTTTTTTCCTTTACAACTCCTTTAAGGAGCTGTGTCCGTCCAGGGACGAAAAGAGAAAATAGATTTTTTTGTACTCGCCGTAAAATCCATGGACGGACACAGCACCCACCCCTCCTTTTTAAGTTTGTACTGCTTTTTGACCAACTGAGCTGCATGCTGCAGGGTGAGGGGTTATGACTGGAGGGACCACCCCCTGGGCGGGGCTGCTCAACTCTGTTAAAGTTACATGTTTTAAGATAACTAACATGTTCTGCCTAGTCCTCTCCTATGAACAGGAGCATAACCCAAATGTCAAGATTTAAGGAGCTGTGTCCGTCCATGGACGACAGAGAAAAGGATTTTATGGTGAGTTTTTTGTTTGATTAGCAAAATATAAAAACCTCAGTGGTGATTTACTACTTACGGACTGGCGCACGACTATATACATTGGCTGTTTGAAGAGGGATATCCATCTCTTCAGTCGGCAGTCCGGTTTCCGATAATGGTGGTCTCTGCGGCAGATTCGCCGCAAGATCACAGTAATCGGTGGCGGGAGAGGGCTCCCCTCCCGCTGCTCTCCCGTGCACTCTGATGCTTACCGGAGGTAAGAGGTGGAGGTGATCAGGTCCTTATTGTTGCTGGGTATGGAGCCGAGTGAAGGGAAGATGGCCCAACCTCGTCTCCATACCATAGCAAAATGTCAAAACGTCACTTCTGCCCATAGCTCTTAAAGGGCCATTTTTTTATTTCATTGTAGTGTAAACATGAGATCTGAGATCTTTTTGACCCCCAATCACATATTTAAGAGGACTTGTCATGCTTTTTTCTATTACAAGGGATCTTTACATTCCTTGTATTAGGAATAAAAGTGACACAGTGTAAAAAATTTAAATTAAAGGTAAAATAAATCAGAAAAAGTATTTGTTTAAAAGCACCCCGTCCCGCCGAGCTCACGCGCAGAAGTGAACACATACGCAAGCAGCTCCCGCATATGAACATGTTCAAAAATTTGTGGTAGAGCTTCGATCGGTAGAGCGAGAGCAATCATTTTAGCCTTAGACCTCCGATGTAACTCAAAACATGCAACCTGTAGAATTTTTTCAACGTCACCTATGGAGATTTTTAAGGGTAAAAGTTTGAAGCGTGACATATTGGGTATCAATTTACTCAGCGTTACATTATGTTTCACAATATAAAAAAAGGGCTAACTTTACTGTTGTCTTATTTTTTTATTCAAAAAAGTTTATTTTTTTCCAAAAAAAAGTGCGCTTGTAAGACGCTGTGCAAATATGGTGCGACACAAGACCGCCATTTTATTCTCTAGGGTGTTAAAAAAATGTTTTATGTTTGGGGGTTCTACGTAATTTTCTAGCACAAAAAATAGTTTTTAACTTGTAAACAACAAATCTCAGAAGGAGGCTCGGTCCTAAATTGGTTAACCACTTCCCGCCCAAGGTACGTACATAAAAGTCCTTGACTTTGAGCGTGGATATCTGAATGATGCCTGCAGCTACAGGGATCATTCAGATATTGTCTTTTAGAGCCAGCGATTCCCTGCACCATAAGAATGATCATAGCGTTCCACCGCTTGATCGTTCTTACAGCGAGAGGGGACGCCCCCCTTCCGCCACCCTTTGGTGCTTCTACCGACTCACCGCTGTGATCGATGAGTCGGGGAAAGAAACCGTCGGCCCCGGATGTCCACCATAGAGATGTCCACCATAGAGATTGTTGGAGGCCGGGCGCGATGTTAAGACGTCATGCCCAGCCTCTGCAATAAAAAAAAACAGCGCCGCCTCGGCTGGGAAGCTGAGATCGGTTTATTTATTTTTCTATTTCAGGCTTTCCAGCCTAGAGGTGAGATGTGGGTTCTTATCTCACTGTAAAGATGACCTGTCATGCTTATTCCTATTACAAGGGATGTTTACATTCCTTGTAATAGGAATAAAAGTGATCAATATTATTTTTTTAATAGGTGTCCAACTAAAAAGTAGAATTAACAATAAAAAAAATATTTTTAAAGTGCCCCTGTCCCTGTGAGCTTGCACGCAGATACGAAAACGCATGCGTAAGTCCTGCCCACATATGAAAACTGTGTTCAAACCACACATGTGAGGTATCGCCGCGAATGTTAGAGCGAGACCTCCTCTGTTTCTCAAAACATGTAACCAGTAAAAAAAATTAAAGCGTCGCCCATGAGGATTTTTAAGTACAGAATTTTGGCATGTGTGCAATTTTGAAGGGTGTCGTGTTAGGTATCTATTTACTCGGCGTAACATCATCTTTCACATCATGCAAAAAAATTGGGCTAACTTTAATGTTTGTTTTTTTAAAGCATGTTCGAAAAATTACTGTGCAAATATACCGTGCGAGATAAAAAGTTGCAACAATTGCCATTGTATTCTCTAGGGTCTCTGCTAAAAAAAGCATACATAATGTTTGGGGGTTCTATGTAATTTTCTAGCAAAAGAATGATGATTTGTAAATTTAGGAATGAAGTGCCAGAATTGGCCTGGATGCGAAGTGGTTAAATACTACCAAAAGAAAGCTCTATTTGTGTAGAAATAAATTATAAAAATGTTATATGGGTACAGTGTAGCATGACCGTGCAATTGTCATTGGCGTGGACAGAAAGGGGGTTTAAGTGCCCAGTAAGTACGTTTAACAAGGGGGTCCCTAGATCCTGCCCCCTCCTCAAGTGAATGAGTATGGGGTACATAGTACCCCTACCCATTCACCAAAAAGTGTAAAAAGTGAATAAAGACAGTACACAAGTTTTTGACAACTCCTTTAATAAAAAATAATGCCCCCCGATGTACATCCAACATCAATCATGCCACCCGCCACCATCAGCAGACCCGTAAAGAGAAAAAAAACCTCCAACCCTTCGGCCTTGTCAAATACTCCCCGCTTACTGCCTGCTCCTCCATCTTACATTTCTTAAATAGGTAATAGGCGGAGTCACCCGATGACATCAGCGGGTGACCCTGCCCCCTTGTAACGTCAGCGATGGTGGTCAGGTAATGGGTGGGTTGTGGGAAAGAGGCCCCTGTCCTCATCAACATGGGGGAAAAGATGTAAAGCATCCAATGTTAAGAGCATGTGGCCTGGTATGGTTGACAGCTGATGGGTTATCGTTTTTTAAGGACGCAGTTGCACTTTATCTATAATGACCAAAAAAGTGTCTTTTAGCCTTGGAGATATATCAGCCATTGGATGAATTTTTGGTTATTTCAGAGATTCGGATGTATCCGAATCTCTGAATGAAATAGTAACACATTTTGTTGAAATTCGTTACTATTGTTATCATTTTGTTCACACAAATGGTTTTTTTTGGTGGTATTTAATCATCACTGGGTTTTTTATTCTTTGCTAAATAAAAAAAAAAACATTTGTCTTTGTGTCTGTTATATACTGTATGTATTATGTACATTTTGCAGTGTACAGAGGTCAGTAGTATGTAGGGCAGTGTACAAGGTCAGTAGTATGTAGGGCAGTGTATGGGGTCAGTGGTATCTAGGGCAGTGTACAGTGGTTAGTAGGATGTAGGGCAGTGTACAGGGCTCAATAGGAGGCAGACAGTGTACATAGGTTAGTGAATTTAGGCAAAAATGTATTCTGCTACATTTCTTTGGTGAAAATAACTCAAATTGGTGTATATTAATTAGTCTGTAGGAAGGTTATACAGTCCACAAACTATGGTATATACTATATATGAAAATATATCAATCCTGATGTACTGAGGGCCTATGTCATTTCTTGAGACCCAAAAAATGTCAGGAAAGTACAGATATAACCCAAATGACACCTTTTTGGAATGTGGAGTCCAAGGTATTTAGCAAGAGGCATGGCGAGTTTTTTGAAGTTGCAATTTTTTGTCATAATTTTGTGGAAAATACAGAAATTATATATTTTTTCTTTTTTTACATACTGTCACCAGTGCAGTACAGTGACTTCATATAATGGTTATGGCGGTGATCAGGGACACTGACTAGTGACAGTAAAAAAAAAATGTAAAAAACATTTTAATTATACAGTATATTGTTTTCTTTTTTTTTAATGATTTTTTAAAACACACTTTGACCAAAGCAATATAATGTTACCATAGTAACACTCTATTACTCTGGGGTACTGATCAATATGTTTTTTTATTTATTTTTTACACATTATGTTTGCTTATAGCAATGAAGTTTATTGCTATATGCAAGCATTTTACTGAATTAAATAAATTCATTCAGTTTGTTTTGTTGTGATAAGCTGTGATTGGCCACAGCTGATCACATGGTACAGATGTGCTGTTATTGATCCAGTCTGTACCATGTGATCACTGTGACCAACCACAGCTAGCAACACAATTGTACACACTAGAAGCCATCCATTGTTTAAAACTGTCATGTGACATGCTATGATTGGTTACAGTGGTTACATAGTACCGTCAGCAGGCCAGTACAGTGATCAGTCATCGGCTGTGCCTGATGGACGCAGCCTGTGACAGATCACCCGCGATGAGAGGCCCTGGCCCTGGTGTCATTCGCCCATAGGCTGGGTAGTAACCAGAGATTCTTTTTGGCCTGTGTGGACTCCAGGGATACCTTCCCATTTACACATACCTGATAGGAGACTGAAATTACGAGGTTGGCTTCTCTTGTATTTACAGCCCAGGCACCACTGAGAGTAGAACTGATAGTGCCAAAGGACAGGAGGAACACGTGCCTATAGGACAACCATGGGCTTGCGATGATCTGACAAGTGCAAAGTGCACTTGCAAGTGCACTCGCTGTAAATCTGAGGGGTAGATCTGAAATGAGGGGAAGATCAGCTGATTTTATTATCCAATCATGTGCAAGCTAAAATGCTGTTTTTTATTTTCCTTGCATGTCCCCGTCAGATCTACAATGACTGCACTTCCAAGTGCACTTTGAGTGTAATTTCAAGTGTACCTTGAACTTGTAGTTTGCACTTGTAGTGCAAAGTGGATTTGCCTTTAGTAAATAACCCCCAATGTGTATATGCATGCCTCTGAGCCAGCAGGCTTACAGAAATTCCCTGATACCCACCTTCCCATACATCAACACTACCTGCGCTTTGCTGTGGGCACACAATTAACACAATAACAATTTGTGGATCTTCCCTTTGGCCTCTCCACCAAATCTTGGATCTTCACTAAAGTGGCCCCTTTCCTAAAGCTGTTTTTAGACCTCTGTCACAAGTGGGCGATGCCAGACATGGACCTTCTGGCTTCCAGGTTCAACAACAAACTGGATAGTGATCCTCTGGGCTTTGGATGGATGACCTCATTACTCTGGAAAGCATCCTTGTTATTCTCAGCACACCAAACTAACCTAGGTAACTGTGGTAATTGGATATCATTATGCTCCTGGTGGACTTTGTGAGGGCACTCCCATATCATCTGGATTTTTTGTCCTAAGACCAGTTTACAAACCTGTTTCTCAGTCAGTAGCTTTAATGACTTGGCTGTTGAAGCCCAAGATCTGAGAAATAGTAGCCTACCTGATTCAATTATCCGTACACTAGTAAGGAATAATAGAAAGTTAACCTCTTGCAATGTCTACCATCGAACAGGTGTGGATCCAGAGACTAGTATTGGGACAGGCATTACCAGAACATAAGTAGTATGTAGGGCAGTGTACAGAGGTCAGTAGTATGTAGGGCAGTGTATGAGGGCAGTGGTCAGTAGGATGTAGGACAGTGTACAGTGGTCAATAGGATGCAGAGCAGTGTACAATGTACATAAGTTAGTAGTATGTAGGGCAGTGTACAGAGGTTAGTAATATGTAGGGAAGTATACAGAGGTCAGTAGTATTTGAGGATGGTGTACAGAGGTCAGTAGGATGTAAGGCAGTGTACAGGGAACAGTAGGGCAAAGAACAGACAGGACAGAGGATAAGGGGTAAGTTGGGTGGAAGATAGGGGGCAACAGGTCAAAGTACAGGGGTCAGTAGGATGAAGAGCAGGGTATAGAGATCATTAGAATGTAGGACAGTATACAGGGATCAGTAGAGCAAAGGACTATGTGTTACCAGGGGGGGGGGGGGGCAGAATGGCATACATTGGGTCAGAAAAGGACACACTGGGGGGGTTAGAATGGCACACGTTGGGGGGTCAGAATGGCACATGCTGAGGGGGCGGGAGGGCATACACCAGGGGCAGTCATAATGCTTTAATGAGTTAAATTTCTCACTTGTCTACATGAAAAGGAGATGCAATCCTATTTGTCAGCTAACAACACCTCTATGCTAAGCTGCAGTAACTCAGCATAGAGGTGCCTGTAAACTAATTCACAATGTACTGCTAGCATAGCTCACCTCCAGGAACATTCACTCAGCTCCCTCTGCTCAGTTGCTCACACATTCCTCTTCCAGACGGGCACAATCTAGGAGGTCAGGCACATCCCTACCCGCCCAATCAAGCAGCAGCCTGCAGGAGAGAGACTAAAAAAATTGCTGTAGGAGGTACAGGGGGCAGAGGATGCAGTCCCGATGTGTTTGAACATGCTGAGAATGGCTGTGAGTTGTCCCGACCATGGATCTGGTTACCCGGGGGCGCACTCTGTCTCAGAGTCTTTAATATTTTCTCAGGGGATCAATTACCCCATTGCCCCCCCCCCCCCGGATCCGCCCCTTCCATCACACCTGGAGAGCATATTTATCATTGCAAAGCAAATAATTTCCATCCCAGCATGTATTCCATGGGATAAATCTTGTCTGTTTAACTTATTCATAAAGAGGTTGGAATAAATTGTTAAATCTCAGTGTTTGCTGATGATAAAAAGATAAGCAGGACAATAACATCACAACAGCATATACATAGCTGCTTCACCAGAGGACCTAGTTAAAACAGAGGGGTGGGAAGCAGATGGAGAATGGGGTTTAGTGTTGAAAAATGTAGAGTAATGCACTTGGGAGCTAAATATTTGAATGCAAGTTACTCGCTAGGGGAAGGACCTCTGGGGGAATTGAAGATGGAAATGGTTGTGGGGGTCCTAGTTGATTGCAGACTCAGCAATAGTATGCAATGCCAATCTTCATCATGCAAGGCTAGCAGACTATTGTCATGCATTAAAAGGATTTTAACTCAAGAGATAAAACTGTAATCTTTAGACTTTAGAAAACTGTGGTTAGTCCAGTTTTGGTTACTAGTCCTCTGGAAGGAAGTGATTGATTAACATGTGCACAACAAAAAAATTTGTATGTTTTTGTTCCGTTTCGTCTGCACAACAAAAATGTTCGTATTTTTTTGTTCCTATCGTCTCGTTCCATAGATTCAAAAAGATTCGTAATTTCGCAAGACTCAAATTTTCCTATTCGGACCCGTTCGTATTTTCGTAACAGTTTTATTTTCGTTTATACTGAATGATTCGTAATTCTGTCTAATTTATTTTCGTTGATTCGAAATTCGTAATTTTGTTAGATAATAATTTTTGTTTAATGAATTCGTAATTTTGTACTTTCGTAAATACATAGCAACACGTGGCTAATCCATATTAAGATATACTTTCTCTTAAGCCCCTTACACACGGTCGGACTTTTTGCCAACAAACGTCAAAATGAGCGTTTTCCAAAAAATCTGACCGCGTGTACTCTCTATCGGACACACTTTTTCGGTTTCAAAAGTCCGGCCAACTCCCTTCAGACAAAAATCCACGGAAAAGTTTGTTTGAAGTCCGATCGTGTGTACGAGGTTTTACACTGTACAATGTGACTCAGCACAAAAGAGATAAGCTGATTGGCTAAGATATTAAGTAATCACTCACTAACTACACTGCCCATTCGAAAGAATGATAGAAGTACACAAATTTACGAATAGACAAAGAAACGGGTTTACAAAACACACAAATGAAAATACGAACATACCAATGAAAATACAAACAGACAAAGGATTTAAAATACGGAATGCAAATCGTTCGTTATAGATGTAATTTTCGTTCTTTTGCTTTTTCGGTGTTTCGCATTTTAGTAAGATTGTCCAATCATACGTTCGTATTTTCGCTTGTTCGTTATTTAGCTTTTTCGTAATTCCCTAATTTTTGTATTTTGGGTCTTTCAGCTTTTCTGATGTTCGAATTGATACAAATGTACAAAAAATAACAAATTTGTACGAAAATCCATTCGTTACGAACGGGAACGCACATGTCTAGTGATTTAAATGAAGAGAGTCCAGAGAAGGGCAAAAAAGCTCATGAAGGGACTGTCGGATCTTATGTAAAACCACTACAAACATTAAAACTTTTCTCCCTTGAGAAGAGACATTTGAGAGGGGATATGATTGCAATATACAGATCTTTCAATGGTGACTCTAGTGTTAGGAGGAAACTATTTGACCTAAAGTCTCTAAAGAAGAGATATGGCCACATAATGAAGTTGGAGAAGAGGTGGTTCAGTCTTAAAGAGGAAGTAAACTTCCATGTTTGAATTTTACCTATAGGTAAGCTGATAATAAGGCTTACCTACAGGAAGTATAAATATCTCCTAAATGTGCATCATTTTGGAGATAATTACTGTACATGCAGCCAGTGACAACACCAGCAAATGTGCTGTAAAGGAACGGCCACCCATGCTGTTCCTTCAGAGCCCTTGTGCCAAGACTGGCAGCTCCGGCATGCAGTCACATAGTTGGAGTCCACAAATCCGGAAGGAAGATGGTAGAAGATGGAAACTGTCTCCAGCAATGACATTGCATTGCTGGAAGGCTTCATTTTTAGGTAAATTTCACATAATGTGCTAGTATGCCTTTGCCTTGCAGGTAAGAAAAAAAAAACAATGCTATGATCACTAACATCCAGTCAAATCCAGAAAAGTAACCACATGACTTCAGAAAAGGAGTGGGGGTGGGAATTAAAAAATAATGCCTGTCTCAGGCTAGTGCATGAGATATGTAAATAACCTGTCATTCACAGCAAGGGGGAAGCACTGAGCTGGATTAACTCTTTGTGGCAAGATAGGAAATTTTTATACTATATTTTAAAAATATATTTTTTCGGGTTTACATCCACTTTAAGAAGTGGTTAATTGAAAAAGCTGAAGTTAGATTGGCTACCATGCACAGCACCAGGTTTTTCTCTCTCCAGTTTAAGTAATACAACCCATTAATGTTGCTTAGCAAACACAAGATGCAGGGATATGGAAAGTGGTTGTGATATAAACATACACACAAAAACACGCACAAACAAGATTTAACTGAATGGATTGAGGTTTTTATTCAATCTTGCCAACTATGTTACTCCAGTCTGGTCTAGATTATTATCTGGCTTTGAGTATCATTAAGAATTAAATCTCAGCCCTAGCTATTCTCTTTCAGAGATTGCTTGCATCTCCTTCCCTTGTGAAGACCTTTGTGCAGCTCACATTGTTTCGCCTCTACACTGCCCAGTGACTCCATGTGATTTGAGCCTGGTTCTGTTGTCTAGCCTTACTCACAAAGTTGCCTTTCTCATTGCCATCACTTTTGAGAGGCAAACTTTTGTGTTGCCAGGCTTAACTTTTAACTGTTTCCCATCCGGTGACCTACTTGTAGGTCGCTGGATTAGAAGAGTGACTCTGACATTGCTGCAGCTTCAGCAATGATCGAGATATAATTTTCTTCTGCTGGCATTTCCCTTCTAAGTAAATGTAATCCTAGTGGCTAAGAGACTGTTGGGTTACTTTTACAGATGGAAAAAGGGGATCTCACTGCCTCCACTTTTACTGGGTTCTCCTATGCGATCGGGGAGCCTGTTGGGATGCAACGGACAGCATTCAGCTCCTGGGAGAAAGTGAGAGGAACTGATGTTGTTCCTCCCACTGCATGTCATCAGAAACCGGAAGGGATTTTGTCACTTGTGGTCTTTTCTAAACAAGGCATTATCGGTTTGAACAAGCATAAGGCAGAAGAGAGATATTGCGTCTAATAGATCACAGATCTCTCCATAAAAAGGACCTGTCATGGCCCATGCCACAAGGGAGGTTGTTGTTATAGCAATAAAAAAGATTTAAATAAATGAAATAAAGATGCAGTGTAAAAAGAAATGGAAAATCAAATAAATAATAATAAAAAGTGCTCACATGCAAACACGCACATTGGTTCCCGTATGCAATGTAAGGTATTTTCTTGAACATCAAAATGAGGGAAATCATTTTATTGCCAGAGATCCCCTGTAACTCTAAACTTATAACCTGTAAAAGGCTTTTAAAGCATTGGCTATGGAGATTTTTACATACTGTAGTTTGGTGCTGTATTTTTGTACAATAAAATTAATTAAACTGTATTTTATTCCAAAATAATTGCATTTGAAGAACCACTGTGCAAATATTGTGACATTAAAATATGCAATACCCACCATTTTATTCCCTAGGGCCTCTGCTTAAAAAATATATCATGTTTGTGGGTTCTAATTAGTTTTCTAGCAAAAAAAATTATCTTTATTGCATGTAGTAGAGCAGTGTTTCTCAACTCCAGTCCTCAAGGCGCCCCAACAGGTCATGTTTTCAGGCTTTCCATTATTTTGCACAGGTTATTTCATCAGTTTCACTGCCTTAGCAATTACCACAGCCATTTCATCTGAGGGAAATCCTGAAAACATGACCTGTTGGGGCGCCTTGAGGGCTGGAGTTGAGAAACACTGTAGTAGAGGAATGACAGAATTGGCCCAGACTGGAAGTAGTTAAAGTGGTTGTATAGTCAAAATGTTGACTTTACATTAATTTAAGCATGGCATTATTTTAAATCGTTTGCTCTTAGTTTTTATTTTTTTAACTGTGTCATTCAGTAGTTATCACTGCAATAAGTAGTGCGGACGTGAACTGTGCATGCGCCGGATCCCCGTCCATTCCGGCAAGCAGAGCCTCTGCCGGATAAATTCTTTCTTTATGTCAGGGCTGCGTTATTTCCTCATGCAGACGTCAGCCCTGACATACCGCGATGGTTGGTCCCCACATCCAAGAGCATCATGGTCATCACGTGATCTACACATCACAGATGATGTACGCTGTTAATAAATTTTCTTCGTTACCATGATAACTGGAAACGAATTAGAGGCTTGAATATAGTGATCTCACTGTGCACGCGCGGGATTACACAGGCAAGAAGAAACTGTGGGCGGAAATAGAGCATGAATTCCACGCGGAAGACCACAACTGAAATGGCGCAGACTTACCACAAAAATGTATCTTTACTCGATCGCCAGTTACACAGTGAGTAAAATAACGTAGGTAAAACAATAGCGCTCAATCAATGTATAACTATCTGGGCTTTAAAAAAATATAAACTTTTATGATAGTACCGGAGGGTATACAACCGCTTTAAATAACCCTTTCTTGTCCTACACAAGAAAAAGGCGTTTGTGGGCCTAGGCTCTCTTTTCTTCCCAAAGTAGTTTCTTCCTTTCACCTTAACCAGGACATCATTCTACCTTCTCTCCTAATTATTCTAATTATTCTAAAGATGCTTCCCTCCATTTTCTGGTGTTGTATGTGTCACTCAGTTACAGCTCCCTTTTTCATCAGTCTGATGCCGTGTACATACGATCATTTTTGGGCATGAAAAAAATGTTGTTTTTAAAAAATTTCATTTAAAATGATCGTGTGTGGGCTTCACATCATTTTTCGGGTTCTGAAAAACGTAAAAAAAAAAAATTTGAACATGCTGCATTTTTTAACAACGTTTTAAACTATCTCGATTTTCGGGTTGTAAAAACTACGTTAAAAACCCACGCATGCTCAGAAGAAAGTAATGAGAAGGGAGCGCTCGTTCTGGTAAAACTACAATTCGTAATGGAGTAAGCACATTCATCACACTGTAACAGACAGAAAAGCGCAAATCATCTTTTACCAACATGGAATCAGCTAAAGCAGCCCCAAGGGTGGCGTCATCCGCATGGAACCTCCCCTTTATAGTGCCGTCGTACGTGTTGTACGTTACCGCGCTTTGCTAGAGCATTTTTTAAAAACGATGGTGTGTGGGCAATGTCGTTTTAATGATGAAGTTGGAAAAACTTAATTTTTTCTACATGCCGAAAAAAGTCGTTTTTTTTTCATGATGAAAAATGATCGTGTGTATGCGGCATGACTCTCTCTTTGTCTTTCCTGAATGTCCCAATAGGCAACAACCTGCTTCTCAACCCACATTTACTATTTGGATTTGTCAGCTCATTATTCAAGCTATAGGGGCACGGTTCACCCTTTTTGGGTCAAAAGCACACTCCACTAGATACATTTAGTGCATAATTGGTTATTCAGCGTTGGGCATCTATTGCTCAGATTTGTAAGGCTGCTACCTGGTCTTCTGTTCACATACAGTATACATTAAGTTTTGCCAGGTGGATATTCAGGCCTCAGTTAATGCCAACTTCAGCTGTAAGGTTCTTCAGGCAGTGATGCACGCTTCTTTGAGCCACTCTTGTTAACCAGTTGGTATGTTCCTTGTTGACCTCCTATCCCTTTGTTTTCTGTTGCTCCTAAATTGGACATACCATTGGCTCCAAAATACTTAATTGTGTAATGATTAAAAGTATAGGATTTTTATCTTGTCTTGATTTTTGCCCATTTCTGATGAAGGTTCCATAATACAATTGCATGTGTCTTGTAATGTACACAAGAAAGGATTTTATAGGTAAGAAAAAAATACTGTTTTCCTCCTAATAGTGCATCTGCACCCCTAACAGATTTCTTTTTGTATTTTTAGTTTAGCCTATACAGCTCCAGTTTTCAGACTGGGAATCAATTGAACTTGATCTTTATTGTATTGTCTATTAAATAAAAACAATATATATATATATATATATATATATATATATATATATATATATATATATATATATATATATATATATATATATATATATATATATTATATATATATCTTTATTACAATGCTGTATTATGGCCAATGGCATTTGTAATTAAATTTAAAAGTAATGTCAGGGAGAGTTTACATCCTCTTTTCTTGTGTTATGTGTCTCGTCTATTGCACCTCTGATTTTTTCTACACTTTCCTTACCAAAATATTGAACAAATTCAAAAAAGCAAGTTCAATTTGAAAAATGTACATTGTGATTAAAATTTGGACAGTGATACTGTGTACTTATGGAAAAAAACTACATGTAGGGATGAAGATTCAAGAACAGTGACCAGATGGTTATCTGTGCTCTAACATAAGTTCTTTTCATCATTGCCCAAAAATAAGTCCATGTCTGTCATGGTACTGTGTTCATGGATACCTGCTCATTTCCTCCTTCTCTTCAGCTTTAACATGCAAGCAGCCCTATTCATAGTTCAGAATATTAGTCCTGGTCTCTTGAGCAAAACTGACTTAAAATATAATACATTTCTAAGTGAGGTATACATGACTAGGAAATTAAAGGACCTGTATGGAGATTATGAATACTTATGGCTGTCTATACTTTTAAAGAAAATAATAGTTTCTCACAATGATGGTATCAATTACCATGCATTAGGTGTTGGAGAATGTTGTAACATCAGAAAGTTTGGGAACCATGCTAAGCGGGCATGTTTGTTTTCAGGTGTATTAGAGAATATAAGATAGCCATAGGTTTTGAGTTTTTTTCCATTAAAAACAACATTCCATAACCTTGCAAAACGGAAGCTAAAATTAGGTAGTATCATGTTTTGCTCTGCACCTAGCTTAAAACAGCTCTCACCCTATAATGATGAGTCTGTAAATGAGGCCTCTCCTCTCAGTAATGCATTAAATCTCAATCACTCATGCCACAAAGAAATAGTTACAGTATTTGGTTGGCCTTGGGTGTGCTTTGGTCGAGCCAGTGCTTTGTAGACATGTGCATCCTTTTTCGTCCGAATGCATTTTCGTCCAAATTTCAGGTATTTTCGTTATCGTTTTAACAAACAAAAACGAACACACAGAATACGAAAACCGAAAGATCCGACATAAACAAATGCTTTATTTTCGTTTATTGGTCAAATGTGCCTAACCTTAACTCTATTAGTCCAAGATTATTCTACTGTACATAGAGAGAAAAGATTTGACATTATAGAGAGAAAAGATTCGACATTATAGAGAGAAAAGATCGCTGCTGGAATTGGGTGGGGGAAGTAAAATAAAAATAATGATGATGATGAATGTTATTGGCTGATTGTAACCAAAGAGGAGGAGCAGTAAAATAGCTAGAACTCACTTGACAATTCAACATGAACGACGAAGATTCCACAAAGCATCGAAAAGCATACAAACGTTGAATCTGTCATTGAAGGCTTATGGTGTCTGTTGATAGTTCTAAGAAGATTAGATGGAGAAGCTAAACTGTACAAAGCTGCAATCATACATTTCCGGTCAAATGCTCGGCCCATAGGCTATAGAAAAATTCTAATGTTGGTTGACTAGTAATAATTATTAAAAATAATTATTACTAGTCATACAACATTAGAATTTTACTATAGCTTGTAGGCGGAACATTCGACCGGAAAAGTATGATTGCAGCGTCGTACAGTTTCGCTGCTCTGTCGAGTCTTCTTTGAACATTCCACAGACAGTCAGATACCATAAGCCTTCAATGACAGATTCAACCTTAATTTGTTCAGATTTTCGGATGGATGCAATTTCCAACGAAAAACAACATAATTAAAAATGAATTTCGGGAGTAACTAAATAAATGTATTTTTCAGACGAAAACGAAATTCCAAAATGAAATATTTCAGTGTGCACATGTCTAGTGCTTTGTATAGTAGAACATTTGGTGGTGAAAGTGACACACAAGCCAAAATATGCCTGTAACACATGGCGCATGTTAATTATAAGGCAATGTTTCCTTTAATGTCCCAAGGTCATAATACAAGTAGGGTGACAAAGACAGAGAATTTACAGGAAATAGGTCTGCTGACAAAGACAGGCAGACTGAAGTGATACTTTTCTCCTGAGCACACTGCAAGAAGACTCTTTTCTCATAGCGGAGACTGTTGTGTGTTCCCAAGTTCCACGGTTGGTGGCATAATGTTTAATATCTCTTTGGAACTGTTCCATGCTTATAGAATTTCTATACAATCATGGTGTAGATAATTACTGTGCAAAAGTTTATTTTACAGGGTCATCATGTTCATATAATTAGGATCCTTCAATTGGCATCTACAAAGCTGGGAAACATTTAAGAGCACTAACTAAAAGAAGAGAGTGATATTTATTTTTTGCTCCTATTTATTTTTTAGTCTGGTTAATATGTATATAGTATGTCATCTCTATGTATGACTCCAAGTAGGGGATGCTGAAATTGCTTTTATGTTATGCTTTATATTTATTCAATTACATACAGATTACTTCTAGAGATATGTAACAGTAATGGCGCTTTTGTAATTATTAAAAAGTAGTCATTAATGATGAGTGAATTTGCTGGGTTTAATTTACCATAGGTTCAGTGAATCAGCAATCCCAAACTTAGAGGCAAATTCCATTGACTATAGGGGGCAAATAGACAAACCACTGCCAAAAAAGCATAAGAAACTGTCATGTGGGGCATGTACCAAAGTAAAAGCAACTTTTTAGGGGGTGCATGCACACAGAGGGCCTTGGCTGACTCCACTCACCTGGGTGATGTTCTCAATCCCTCATGTGCTACACCCACTGAAACTCCCCCAGGGGTAGGCAAACCTGCAGCAGACAGTCATGCAGCATGGGACAGATTGATGAAGCAAAACCCCACACTGCAGTGGACCTGAAGACACAGCATCCAGATTTTTACACAGTTCCTTAACTGTTTTATTAACCATTTTGACTGTTTGTGTTTTTTTCCCAGTGCAATTGGGTCCTGCTCGTTCACTATAAGGTCTGGGCTCTGGTAACCCAATGACTCTACTGCTATGTATGGATATCTTTAGGTGACCTTGACCATCCCACCGCAGGCCATTGGTTTGCCCTTACTCTTGCCCCCTCCATTTTCATTAGACCAAAGGGTTTTTTAATTCAGGCCCTTTGGACTCTGATGACAGGTGATAACACTGGACAGCACACAATGACTACATTGTGGCTCCTTAGTTTCCTATTGCTCCCAGCACTGCAAGTGGAAACTTCCCCTCTGTGTCCTCTGTTTCTCTGCTCCCCTCACCCCTGTTTTCTCCTTGCCTCAGAGGCTCTTGAATGCCCATTGAATGCCCAGATTTGGGGGTTGACAGCTTCACAGCTCTTTTTCTGGATGTAATAGTCCACCATCTTACTACTATGTTTAACAACCTCAAGGATGGTGATAGGATCACTCCTGATATCTACAGGCCTTCATAGTCATGTTACCCAAGACTAATAAAGACACTTATTCGTAGTCCAACTTCTATCCAATCTATTTTTTAAACATGGACATAAAAATATTGACCAAGATCCTGATCCTTGCAAGCCTTCTTAACCTCCCTGGCGGTATGATTCTGTCTGAAAAAACATGCTGAAAGCGGTACAATTATTTGCAAGGAAATTTGGTGTTTTATACTGTAGGCCTGTGATTTTTAGGAATAACTCACTTAAATCTGACCAAACAAGAATCTAATAGGCATCCCGGGTATGACATTTTTTTAAAAACAAAATTTTAAATTATAATATAATAAATAATTATAAATAATTA
Source organism: Rana temporaria (assembly GCF_905171775.1). NCBI lineage: Eukaryota > Metazoa > Chordata > Amphibia > Anura > Ranidae > Rana > Rana temporaria. The sequence goes on from NC_053491.1 coordinate 134,354,533, forward strand.
TAGCAAGTAATAATATAATAAAAATAAAAATTATTCAATAATGTAATCAAATCAAAATCACTGAAATTTTTTCAGTTGCAGAATTGTTGCTGTCATTGTATTTTTTTTTTTTTATGACAAATTTCCCCACAAATCGCTATCGCACAATTCTGCAAGTGATTATAATTTATTATCGCTGTTTTCTAGCTGATCTAAAACCATTTTTGACATAAAAAGACACTTTTGGTTGCTATGGACAATCTACAGTTTTCAGGCAGAAAGAAAGGTTTTTATTATATAAAATGACATGTAGGACACTGGGCAGACCACTAGGGACAAGGGGGGAGTGTTTTTTTTACATACAGTACTGTAATCTATAAGATTACAGTATACTGTATGTATAGTGTTTGTTTACTTTTTTGAATTTGGCGCCGATCTCCGCTCCTGTGCGTCGTAACGTCGCAGGGAACGGAGATCGGCGGCACAGGAGGACACTGTGTGAATCGAGCGAGGTCCCGCTCGCTCACACAGTGTGGTGACATCGCTGGATCCAGGAGAAGGTAAGCCAGCGCACGCTGCAGGCTCTGCATGTCTACCCCGAGCGTGACTCGGGGATACCGATCGCAGCAAGAAAAACCCACCCCGAGTCACGCTCGGGGATACCGCCAGGGAGGTTAATAAGATCATTCATGCCTTAGTTCACAAAGGCCAAGTGGGCTTTGTCCCACTTAATCATGCAGCGGCCAAAATTAGACGCACGATTCTTCGTACCAACCTTGCACACCAAAGGTCCCAGCAGTTAATGCTGCTTTCTTTGGATATCCATAAGGCATTTAATACACTCGCTTGTCTTACCTCAGAGCAACTTTGAACCATAAAGGTCCCTTTGTAGCCTAGTTTGACTCATTATACAGGTCACCCTCTGCCTCCATCAAATATTTTAGATATTAAGAATCCTGCTTCTTTGCCATCTTTTGGAATGTGACAGGGGTGTCCTATTTTACCCCTTCTGTTCATTATCACCCTAGAATCCTTAGCAGCTCACATACATGCTAGTGGAAATATAACAGGGGTAGGGTTGGCAAGTATACCACACAAGATATCAATGTTCATTGATGATATGTTGGTGTACATCATGTCTCTGCACACCTCTCTACCCAACCTACCCTCCCTAATGACCACATTTGCATCTCTTTCAGGCCTCCATGTGAAACCAACTACCGTATTTATCTGCCTATAGCGCGCACCGGCGTATAGTGCGCACCCCTAATCTAGACGTGATTTTTTTCTTTTTATTACTTACAGTTTTGGTGTCTTGCCCGGCGTCCATCGGCGGCCTTGTCCAGTCCGGCGTCTGTCTGCGGCCTTCGTGGTGTCCTCCCCGCTTCTCCCGCGCTGTCTCTGAGCTGATCCCGCCGAATCCCGATTCCCGCGCTGTGTTTGAACGCCGCCGACATATACCGAGCGCAGTACACTCGGGCACGCTCAGCCAAGCTCGGTTCCTCTCGTATAACCGCGAGGTGAGCTGAGCCTGGCCGAGTGTACCCGAGTGTACTGCGCTCGGTATATGTCGGCGGCGGCGTTCAAACACAGCGCAGGAAGCGAGTATCGATGTATATCACGCACCCACGATTTTGCCCTGATTTTAAGGGCAAAAAAGTGCGCAGTATACGCCGATAAATACGGTAAATCACATGCTCTGAATATATCTGTCAGAAAGTGTGTCTTGCCTGTCAGCTCAGGGGTCATCATTATGACATCTTTAATCCTAAAAATAAACCTTAGTTAAAGTAATATAAAAATATGAAATCTGTTTTGTAAAAAGATTAAATAATGTCCAGTGTGTCTTCTTTTGTAACAAAATAAAAAGATTATATAATGTCCAGCAAGTCTCCTTTTGTAACTTTATTGTCTAAAATGCCTTATTTACAGTGATGTGGGGTGCTGACGTGATCCGCTGGAGCTCTGCTTCCACGCTTCGAGCTCTGCCGAGGAAAGGGATGAGATCCCCACTGAGGAGACACACTGGACATTATATATTCTTTTTACAAAACAGATTATATATTAATACAAGGACTTTACTAGGGCTTATATTGCAGCCCTCCCCAAAAATCTAAATGGTATTTGCCATCTCTTAGGCCCCATACACACGAGAGGATTTATCCGCGGATACGGTCCAGCGGACCGTATCCGCGGATAAATCCTCTCGAGGATTTGCGCGGATTTCCATGCGATGGAGTGTACTCACCATCGAATCGAAATCCGCGCCGAAATCCTCTGGCGATGACGTGTCGCGCCGTCGCCGCGATGATGGCGCGGCGACGTGCGCGACGCAGTCATATAAGGAATTCCACGCATGCGTCGAATCATTACGACGCATGCGGGGGATCCCTTCGGACGGATTGATCCGGTGAGTCTGTACAGACCAGCGGATCAGATTTTAAGACATGTCTTAAAATATTTATCCGCTGGAAATCCATCCCAGGGGATGAAAATCCGCGGAAACAGATCCGCTGGATCATACACACCAGGGGATCCATCCGCTGAAAACGATCCGCTGAGATTTTTCAGCGGATGGATCCTCTCGTGTGTATGGGGCCTTAGGTGTGTCTAGTTTCAAAATCTAAACAAAAAAAAGGGAACTGATATACAGGTTTAGTTTGATGTTCTTTAAAAGGTAAATTGTTCAGAGACCTGTAATAATTGCTTATATGGTATCTGAAGCTGAACGCTACATATAAAAAAAAATGAATGTCCATGGAGTATGAATGACAACAGGGTCAGACAAGAAGAGGCTGCATGATGTTGCCCATCATTGGCTGGTGGAAAGGCGATGGCCATTCTATGAACAACAAACTAGTAAAAATGCACCAATGTCAGCAAGGAGAGGGGACAACATGCTTTCTAATACTTTAAGTGAGAAAATATTTAAAACCGGGGCTTCTTTTTACACTTGCAATCATCTTTAGTGCTAGACATTCTGCAGGTGACTGACCTGTAATTTTTGTACAGAAGGAGCATAAATTGATGGTTCCCAATACTAGACCCAAATCATAAACACTTACTGTCCCCTTTTCCAGAGGTTACCTTAATAATATTTTGGTTAAGGTGATTATTCACATGGTAAAAAAATTGTGCCTTCTAACAAATGTCTATACAGTATAAGGGATATGAGGAATAATGATCTGTCATTGTGGAAAACCCCTAATTTATATTTACAGAAATTACGTTTACCAAATGTAAATTTCAAGATATGGAGTAAATAGAGCCAACATCTGGTATGCATGCTTTCTAATGACGTAAATTGTGCAGTGTGAAGCCACAAACACGTCATTTCTCCTTCCTGTGGATTTTCTAAATCCTTAGATGACACTGTCTAGTATGAATGTTGCCAATTCCCAGGGAAATTAGGTCTCACATGCTTTGATGCCTAGATCTGGCTCATTATATTTCTACGATTTTACTGTAAAAGGTTGCCAGGAGTTTGTCCTAGGCAGTCATAATGGCATTATGTCAGTAGGTCTCTGCTGAGGCATTATAGTGCTTTACGTTAATCAGGTAACTGTGTCACATGTGCAAAAATGATTATTATGTGTTAATCAATGGTGTGGGACATTAATGGAAATTCCCTTTTAAATGGTATCTTTGGCAGGTTTTTATAGAAAATTGTGCAAAGTGCAATAATAATGCAGCCTGTAGAAACTACACTGAAATTACCTTCCCCTGATCAAAAATCTAAAACAATGTTCAGGGTTATCTTAATTGTACAGTACAGGACACATATATAGATTCCTAGATGATGGGTTATATGCTACCTTCATGTGATTGGACACCGGCAAAAGCGTTTCTCCCCAGTGTACCCATATAACACTGCTCACTCCAGTTTTTTTTTTTTTTACAAGTGTCCTTATGTGATGTCCTGTTAACCTCTTGACCACTGGGCACTTAAACCCCCTTCCTAACCAGATCAATGTTCAGCTTTCGGTGCTCTCACAATTTGAATGACATACAACATTGTACCCGTCTGAAATTTTTGTCCTTTTTTTCACACAAATAGAGATTTCTTTTGGTGGTATTTGATCACCTCTGCGGTTTTTATTTTTTGCGCTATAAAAGAAAAAAGACTGAAAATTCTGTAAAAATAAAAAAAAATTCTAGTTTCTGTCATATTAGCGGGTTATTTCTCACACACAGCATATGCATACTACAAATTACACCCCAAAACACATTCTGCTATTCCTCCTGAGTATGGCGATACCACACTTGTGAGACTTTTACACAGCGTGGCCACATAGAGAGGCCCAACATGCAGGGAGCACCATCAGGCGTTCTGGAGCACCAAGGCCAATTCTGACATTTCTCTCCTACATGTAAACATCATCATTTATTTGCTAAAAAATTACATAGAAACCCAAAACATTATATATGCTTTTTTTTTCAAAGACCCTAGAGAATACAGTGGCGGTTGTTGCAACTTTTTATCTTGCACGGTATTTTCGCAGCAATTTTTGGAACGCGTGTTTTTAAAAAAAAAAACAGTTTTGTGCTTAAAAAAAACAAAAAAAACAGTAAAGTTAGCCCAATGTTTTTGCATAATATTAAAGATGAAGTTACGCTGAGTAAATAGATACCTAACATGTCACCCTTCAAAATTGCACACACTCGTGGAATTGCAACAAACTTTGCTACTTAAAAATCCCCATAGGCGACGTATTGCAAGGTATTGGAGTATTGGGGTATTGTGGAGTATTGGGGTATTGGGGAGTATTCGGGTATTGTGGAGTATTGAGGGTATTGCGGAGTATGGGGGTATTGCAGAGTATGGGGGGTATTGCAGAGTGTGGGGGGGTATTGCAGAGTGTGGGGGGGTATTGCAGAGTGTGGGGGGGTATTGCAGAGTGTGGGGGGGTATTGCAGAGTGTGGGGGTATTGCAGAGTGTAGGGGGTATTGCGGACAGTATGTGGTGTTATTGCAGAGTATTGCGCAGGGAGGGATGGCTGGATCTGTGACTGCAATAGTCACAGATCCAGCCCCCAGTGCTGCTGCTGACACCCGCTCCCCCCCTCCTCTCACACTGTACTGATCGGTACAGAGAGGAGAGGGAGGAACCGGCGTCATTACATGACGCCGGTTTGTTTACGAGTGATCGCTCCGTCATTTGACGGAGCGATCACGTGGTAAACGGCCGCTATCAGCGGCAATTTACCGCGATCTGTGATGCGCCGGGTCTAGACCCGGCGCTCACAGATGATTCCGGGAGCACACACCAGGGGGCGCACCAGTGAAGAATTCTGGGAGGACGTCCCAGGGACGTCCTCCCAGAATAACTCCACTGCGCTGTAGTAGTATTTTCGCTATGGCACGGTGGGAAAGTGGTTAAACAATATTTTTTTTTCAATTTTTCACCAGCTTTCCTTTTTTTTTTACTGACACTTCTAGATCTGACTGATAGCCTTATGGCAATGTGGATTTCTAAATTGGTTAGCCTTTATGTACATCTTAGGGACTGGACTCAGAGCGGGGCAAGCTTGTAATGTTTGTTTTGGGCACTGGACCCTGCATTCAGTGCCCACCTTGGTACTGAATGAGTGAGTTAGCCACAGGATGCTATACAGGTCCAGGGACACGGTTCATTCCTATGGCATACTGATCCCGGAGATCATTTTAGGGATATACCCACTGTGAAGGGCCTGGATCCTGAATAGAACCAATGACGTGTATAGGGTAAGACAGGTTTTTCCTATATATACCGCACATACTGGTCTCTGGCTATACATGTCTTGTTGGATCATTACTTGGATTTGTAGTACTACATTATATCATTTTATACTACAAGACACACCACAGTGTTAAGCTCAGCAGCACTATTAAAAGCATAGGTCATGGAGTAATCTAAACATTAGATTACATCCCCCTTTCTGTAGCTGGGAGATGCAACCTGATAAAAAAATGATCTGGCTCCCCCAAATATTATATGTCCTTCACAACTCCCCAATCTGGGTGAACCAAATATGGTTTAAACGAATGGAAACACTATTCAGGGAGCTAATGTGGAAGGGGGGCCAGGCCAGAATCAGATTGCAGACTATACAACTCCCAGCGAAGGAGGGGGGGATGGCGGTCCCACACCCGAGAACATATTTCTTGGCATCTCAGCTACAACACATAGTGGGTTGTGGTACTCAAAATCTGGGTAACAATGGCTTTAGATTAATGCTATCAAGGGCCCCACATAAAATTCTAATAGAAGCCCTGGAGGCAAACTCATTTTACCATCAGTGCCCAACTGTAAAGCTAATTAATAAAGTGTGGCAGACTACGAAAGCTTTGCTGGGATATACTGGTGTAACTGAGTTTGCCCCCCCCTTTGGCATAATAAAAACTTAACAGAACTTAAAGATATAAAAATTCCTAAAATCTGGGAGAACCAGGGGATAACACGATTATTACACATGTATGAGGGAAACCTTATTAAAACGTTCTCGGAATTGAGGGGTGAATTTAACATACCAAATAAAACATTCTTTAATTATCTACAGGTTAGGCACGCCCTCCAGACCCAGTTTAAGATCCATCCGATGGTTAGGACTCATACCCCTGTGCTTCTTAAAATTATTCAGACTAATATCACAAAAAAATCTCTGTACTATATGAAAAATTGGGGGCTAAAGCCATAAGTCAAACCGGGGTCTCTAAAAGCTGAGAAAGGTGGGAAAGAGACATTGGATTGTTAACCTCTGAGCAGTGGAACGAAATTCTACATAGAGGGACTGTTACGTACCTGGTTTCCAGAGTCTGATGCAGGGTAGCCTCTCTTACGACTCTGGTTCGCGAGCCACTGGATATGGGACAGCGGGCTCGGAGCACAGAGGGGTAGGAGTGCCGGGTGGTGATGTGTAGAAGCAGGTGGACGAATACCTCTGGCAAGTAGATGCTGAACGTACAGCGGAGGATGGGTCAGCGACCCGCACAGAAGCTGCGACTACAGCGGCACAAGTTAGTAACAGTTCAGGTAGGATGGGTCAGCGACCCGCACAGAAGCTGCGACTACAGCGGCACAAGTTAGTAATAGTTCAGGTATACCGGGAAAGCAGGGTCAAACAAGCCGGGTCATAACAGGTGATCGTGCAGAAAGATGACTGAAGAATGGTCGGTAAACAAGCAGGTGGATCTGGCAGCAGTGAAGTCAAGCAGGCCAAACGGAGGTCAAACGGAGCCGGGTCAGGATAGGAGAGATGAGAGGAGTCAGACAAGCCGGGTTCGGTGTTCAAATCAGGTTTCAGGTAGAGTAGTCAAAACAAGCCAAGTTCAGTGTTCAAATCAGGTTTCAGATAGCAAACAGGTCTCAGATAGGATCCACGTCAGAACTGCAGATCAGGCAGCAAAGACACTGTGTTGCTGAGGTGTTTAAATAGGCCAGCCTGCTGTTAATCACTGAAATCAGTCTGCACCATTAACCCTTAAGTGGCAGATCCATGACATTGCCCCCCCCAAGGGGCAGCCTCCGGATGCCCAGTCGGGCTTCTTTGTCAGAATGAGCAAGGAAAAAAGCATGTAACAACCTCTTGGCATGTATATTACCTTCTGGCTCCCAAGAATTATCCTCTGGGCCGTACCCCTTCCATTTGACTAGGAATTGATTCTGGCCTTGTCGCTTCCTACAGTCCAAGATAGCTTCCACCACGTATTCTTCCCAACCGTCAACCTGGATGGGTTCGGGAGGTCTGGATCCTCTGTTGGGAAAAGGATCGGCCACTGCAGGCTTGAGTAGAGAAACGTGGAACACAGGGTGAATTTTCAATGAGTCAGGCAAAAACAGTTCGTAAGAAGCTAAGTTGATTTTTCTTTTAACTGAAAATGGACCCAAAAACCTAGGTGCCAACTTTTTGGATGGGCAAGGTAATTTGAGATTACTTGTAGACAGCCATACCTGATCGTCTGGTTTCAGGTCCAAGTCACCCCTTCTTTTCTTGTCAAAAAATCTCTTGCTATCGGCCTGGGCTTTAGTTACTGCGTCGTGCAATAACTGATTGTTGCGTTGGAGAAAGTCCATAGTACTCTGCACAGCTGGAACTGCTGACTCTGAAAAGAAATCTGGTAAAAATGTTAAATTAAAGCCATAATTAGAGAAAAAAGGGGATTGCCCAGTAGCTGAGTGATTGGTGTTATTATATGCAAATTCTGCCAAAGGCAGCAGAGAGACCCAGTCGTCTTGAGAGAAGGCTGTGAAACACCTAATATATTGTTCCAGGGTTTGATTCGTCCTCTCTGTTTGCCCATTAGACTGGGGGTGGTAGGCTGAGGACAAGGAAAGTTGAATCTGTAGTGTTTCACAGAGGGCTCTCCAGAAACGAGAAGTAAATTGGACTCCCCTGTCCGAAACGATGTTGGAAGGTACCCCATGTAGTCTAATGATTTCCTTGATAAACACGCGGGCCGTTTCTGCAGCAGAAGGTGTGTTTTTTAAAGGCAGGAAATGAGCCATTTTAGTAAAACGGTCCACGACAACAAAAATTGCGGTACATCCCTCGGAACGAGGAAGTTCAACAATAAAATCCATTGCGATCATCTCCCATGGTCGGTTAGGTACTGGTAAGGGTTTTAGTAAACCCCCAGGCTAGTTTTCGGGGTGTTTTATTTCGGTTGCATATCGGACAAGAACTGATGTAAGACTTGCAAAATTCCTCCAAATTGGGCCACCAGAAGGTGCGTCGTACCAATTCAAGAGTCTTATTAACTCCAAAGTGACCTGCAAGTGGGTGATCATGAAGAAGTTTCAAGACTTCCACTCTAATGTTTTCTGGGACAAAAACCTGACTTCCTCTCCAAAACAGCCCGTTTCTGGAAGTTAGTGAGACATTAGAGGGTTTGGACGAATCGGAAGATGCTCCTCGGATCATGGAGATTAGGTCAGTGTGTAGGAGCAGGAAGTTGCCATCCGACAGGATGGTATCGGGAATAGAAGTATCCTTTGGGTTATCGTACATTCGAGATAATGCATCCGGTTTAATGTTTTTGGATCCTGGTCGGAAGGTAATATGGAAACAAAAACGAGAAAAGAAAAGAGCCCAACGGGCTTGTCGAGGTTTAAGACGTCTGGCAGATTTCAAATACTCCAAATTCTTATGATCTGTGTAGATCAGTACAGGATGAATGGCGCCCTCCAATAGATATCTCCATTCCTCTAGAGCTGTCTTAATGGCCAGTAGTTCTCGATCTCCTACATCATAGTTCTTTTCTGTGGGGGAAAGCTTTCGAGAGAAGAATCCCACTGGGTGTATTAAATCTTTGTCCCCCAAGCGCTGAGAGAGAACGGCTCCTACCGCAACTTCGGAGGCATCGACCTCAAGAAGGAAAGGTAACGTTGGATTGGGATGTCTAAGGATCGGAGCTGAAGTAAAGAGTCTTTTTAAAATGTCAAAGGCCTTCTGCGCTTCAGGGTTCCAACAGAAACGAAGATTTTGTTTCGTGAGTTGTGTGATAGGGGCCACAATAGCCGAAAACCCTCTAATAAATTTTCTATAGAAGTTTGCGAATCCAATGAAACGCTGCACCCCTTTTTTATCCAAAGGTGTTGGCCAGTCTAAGATTGCAGATACCTTCTTTTTATCCATCTCAATTCCTGTAGGGGAAATTACCAGGCCTAAGAATTGGATGGTTTGCTGTTCAAACTCGCATTTTTCAGCTTTCGCATATAAACTGTGCTGACGGAGGCGATCCAGAACCTTACAGACATGTCCTCGGTGCTCCTCCAAGGAACGGGAGAAAATCAGTATGTCATCTAGATACACGATTACAAAAATGTCCAAAAAATCTCGGAATACGTCGTTGACGAAGTGCTGAAAAGTAGCGGGCGCGTTACATAGCCCGAAGGGCATGACCAAATATTCGTAATGGCCATAGCGGGTACGGAATGCTGTTTTCCACTCATGTCCATCCTTGATACGTATTAAATTATACGCTCCCCTTAGGTCTAATTTTGTAAAGATAACGGCAAATCTTAATTTTTGGAAAAGTTCTGGTATTAAAGGTAGAGGGTAACGATTTTTCACGGTGACTTTGTTGAGTTCCCGGTAGTCAATACAGGGACGAAGAGTTTGGTCCTTCTTTGTGACGAAAAATATTCCGGCACCTGCTGGTGAAGTGGACGGGCGGATAAATCCCTTTTCCAAATTCTCGTCAAGGTAGATTTTTAATGCGTCTTGTTCTTTTTCAGAAAGTGGGAAAATTCGTCCGAAAGGGATCTCTGCCCCTGGAAGAAGATCAATCGGACAATCGTACGGCCGATGAGGTGGAAGGGAATCTGCCCCTTTCTTACTGAAGACATCCAGAAATCCATGGTAGGGTTTGGGGATGGATTGAATCAAACTTGGGTCAGTGTTTAAGCACAGCAGGGCAGAAGATGGTTTAGGACGTTCGGGAAAACAGTGTTCCTGACAGTAATGAGATGGGAACGAAAGATTTTTAGATGTCCAGTCAATCTGAGGATTGTGTACCTGAAGCCAGGGTATACCCAGGATTACTGGAAACAAAGGAGATGAAATGACGTCCAAAATTAAAAGTTCCTTATGATTGGATGAAGTAATAGCAGGTAAAGGAAGGGTCTCATGGGTCACTTGCCCAGACTTGATGTGTGAGCCATCAGCCAAAAAAACGGAAAGTCTAAAGTCCTTTGTGCGGACGGGAATGTTATGCAGATCGGCAAATGAGGAATCGATGAAACAACTGCATGCCCCTGAATCAACGATAGCGTTGACCGACACCGTCTTTCCCGGAAGCTGTAAGGAAAGGAAGAGAGCAAGATGGTTGGGGTTGGTAGTAATAGCAGAGATGTTATCAGGAACTGAAGAACGGAACTTACGTATTTTGACGGGACAATTGTGTACGTAGTGACCGGCCTCACCGCAATATAGACACAGGTTTAGCTGACGGTGGCGTGTGCGTTCTTCAGGTGGCAAGGTGGGTCGCATCACGCCTATTTGCATGGGTTCTGAAGTATCCATGGGTGGACCAGTAGAATTGGAAGAAACAGGTGGTGGAAAACGAGAAGGAGGCAAGGGAGCCCGGGTGGTGACCCAGACTGGGCGACTCTGTTGAGAGGATCGTTCCGCTCGGCGTTCCCGTAGTCGTCGGTCGATCTGAATGGCTTTGTCAATAAGATCATCCAGGGTGTCAGGTACCCCAATACGGCCAATTCATCCTTTAAGGCTTCAGACAGACCTAAGCGAAATTGGTGGCGCAAGGCTGTGCTATTCCACTGGGTGTCCGCACTCCAGCGGCGGAAATCAGTAACATAGTCCTCCACTGCTCTACGCCCCTGTTGGAGAGAGAGTAAAGCAGCTTCAGCAGTAGCAGTCCTTTGCGGGTCGTCGTAGAGCTGTGCCATAGTCTGGAAGAAGTTTAGCAAAGTCTCTGTCTGGACACCGTTCTCCTCTAACAAGCGATGTGCCCAATTTTGGGGTTCCCCTTGGAGTAGGGAAACGACAAATCCCACTTTAGTGGCTTCCAAAGAAAAGGTTCGGGGTTGCAAAGCAAAGTATAACTGACATGCGTTTCGGAAGTCCCGGAACTTGGTTCGATCCCCGGAGAATCGTTCGGGCATGGGAACCCTGGGTTCAGGTGGCAACATCACAACTGACGGACCCGCAGATGACGATGATCTAGCAGTGGATGCTGAAGTTGAGTCCCCAGAAGCTGATAAGTTCTGAACCTGCCCCTCCAATCTCAGGTAGCCATCTTGTAGGTTTTGAACGGCCTGGGTAAGTGATGCTAAGTGTTTACACACCTCTTCCATAGCCGGAACTACACCTGCAGACTCTGTCATGGCTGCCTGATACTGTTACGAACCTGGTTTCCAGAGTCTGATGCAGGGTAGCCTCTCTTACGACTCTGGTTCGCGAGCCACTGGATATGGGACAGCGGGCTCGGAGCACAGAGGGGTAGGAGTGCCGGGTGGTGATGTGTAGAAGCAGGTGGACGAATACCTCTGGCAAGTAGATGCTGAACGTACAGCGGAGGATGGGTCAGCGACCCGCACAGAAGCTGCGACTACAGCGGCACAAGTTAGTAACAGTTCAGGTAGGATGGGTCAGCGACCCGCACAGAAGCTGCAACTACAGCGGCACAAGTTAGTAATAGTTCAGGTATACCGGGAAAGCAGGGTCAAACAAGCCGGGTCATAACAGGTGATCGTGCAGAAAGATGACTGAAGAATGGTCGGTAAACAAGCAGGTGGATCTGGCAGCAGTGAAGTCAAGCAGGCGGATGGTCAAACGGAGCCGGGTCAGGATAGGAGAGATGAGAGGAGTCAGACAAGCCGGGTTCGGTGTTCAAATCAGGTTTCAGGTAGAGTAGTCAAAACAAGCCAAGTTCAGTGTTCAAATCAGGTTTCAGATAGCAAACAGGTCTCAGATAGGATCCACGTCAGAACTGCAGATCAGGCAGCAAAGACACTGTGCTGCTCAGGTGTTTAAATAGGCCAGCCTGCTGTTAATCACTGAAATCAGTCTGCACCATTAACCCTTAAGTGGCAGATCCATGACAGGGACATTGGTGTCAATTGCCCCTGCACAGAGATTGTCCCATTTATTCCTACTGCACCGGGTCTATTACACCCCTAAAAAAATGTTTGTACTGGGCTGGAATGTAAGCGATGAATGCCCCAGGTGCAAGGCAACAGGGGATTTTATTCACATGTTCTGGAGATGCCCCAAGCTTTTTAGATATTGGACAGAAGTGATAAATAGGATCAATAAAATCTTTAAGACCTCTTTAGAGCCGGAGGCCAGAACTTGCCTGCTAGGAGATATGGAAGATCATAGAATCCCCGCAGGAGCTTTGGAAAGTGTGCTTAGGTGCCTATTCCAAGCCCCGAAGCTAATAGCACAGAGATGGCAAGCGCATGTTCCTCCAACAGTTGAGAACTGGGTTGAAACCATCAATGCCCTGATTTGGTGCGAGAGGGTGGCCTTTATTAAACAAGGAAACTATAACAGGTTTAGAAGAGTGTGGGGGCCTGGCTGATAGAAATGGGAGTCCCCTTAGAGAGATAGTCTCTATATGGGGTCCATAAACCCCCTCATTCCAGATGTTGTTAAAGCTCTCTAACGATAAGGAGAAATCAAACTTTCCTTTGCTCTCTTTGGCTTTGGATATGCTGGACTCCCTTTCTATGTCTCTGAGATCTGACCTTTGTTTTTCTCTTTTTTTTCTCTCTTCTTTCTTTTTTTAATAACATAGACTAAGATACCTGCTCCTATTTTTCTATAATACTAATAGGGAGGGTGGGAGGGGGGAGAAGAGAGGGAGGGGATGGGTTAAATTAAGGAATTAAAATAATATATGTTTGTTTATATATATATTAATGTAATTGAACTAGACAATGTAAACTACTGATATGTAAACAGATAAATTTGTATTTATGTCTATTTTTTGGAAAACAATAAAGAGAAATTAAGATAAAAAAAAAAACATTAGGTGTTTTTATTTTATTTGTTACCTAGCCTCTGTTCTCTTGCTTATTCAGCCTTATAGGTAACATTATGATATTGTTTATCAATATAAATTTAACAATCTTTTCTTCCAGCTCATTATCCCAGATTTCTGTCTGGCAGATGATGTAGACCCTCTAAGACTCAAAAACTGCACACTTCCACCACCATTATGAATTACTTACCTGAGATCGAAGCCCCCAAAGCGGTCCTCAATCACCTCCTCCACCACCGTAATCTCTCCCAGAGTGAGTTCCGGGTATCGCTGCTCTGGCACTGTGACGGCACGATCGCCTTTACTAATGGCATGCTGAGTGCGCCTGCGCCGTTGTATTTTTTGGAAAATATCTCCTTAACCGTGTAGGTTAGGGAGATATTTCTTGGACCTACAGGTAAGCCTTAATCTAGGCTTACCTGTAGGTTAAAGTGGCCTGTAAGGGTTTACAACCACTTTCATATACAGCTTTCATAAGTCAATCATGACAGTTCATGCAAACATATCCGAAGGGTCAAGTATTAAAAAAAAATTGTATGATAACAGAACAAACAATTTTCATGTAATTAGTAGAGCACTTTTTTTTTAAATTGTGTGACCAACACCACACATGCTAAGACACAACATAATACATTACAATACAATACATTAACTTCTTCAGACCCGCGCTATAGTCGAATGATGGCTACAGCGCGGATCTGAAAATCCAACTGGACGTCAATTGATGTCCGCCCCTTTGGGCGTTCCCCGCGCGCGCTCCAGAGCGCACAGCAGGGAAACTCTGTGCTGGCTGTGTCACTTGGACACAGCCAATTACAGATCGCCGCGAACGTTCAATCAGAGTGGCCGTTTGCGATGCGATCTGGGCGGCCAATGAGAGATGATCTCATATGTAAACATATGAGATCATCTCTCATTGCCGTTTTACACAGAGACAGCGTCCTGTCTCTGGAGAGGAGACCGATCTGTGTCCCTTGTACATAGGGACACAGATCGGTCACCCCCCCAGTCACCCCCCTCCACTTACAGTTAGAACACAATGCAGGGAATATATTTAACCCCTTCCTCACCCCCTAGTGTTAACCCCTTAAATGCCAGTCAAATTTATACTGTAATTAGTGCATATTAAAGCACTGATCGCAGTATAAATGTGAATGGCGCCAAAAATGTGTCAAAAGTGTCCGATGTGTCCGCCATAACGTCGCAGTCCCAATAAAAATCGCAGATCGCCACCATTTCTAGTAAAAAAATAAATAATACAAAATAATAATTCTGTCCCCTATTTTGTAGGCGCTATAACTTTTGCGCAAACCAGTCGCTTATTGCGATTTTTTTTTTACCAAAAATATGTAGAAGAATACGTATCGGCCTAAACGGAGAAAAAAATGTGTTTTTTTTTAATTGGGATATTTATTATAGCAACAAGTAAAAAATATTGTATTTTTTTTCAAAATTGTCGCACTTTTTTGTTTATAGCACAAAAAATAAAAACCGCACAGGCGATCAAATACCACCAAAAGAAAGCTCTACTTGTGGGGAAAAAAGGACATCAATTTTGTTTGGGAGCCACGTCGCACGACCGCGCAATTGTTAGTTAAAGCGACACAGTGCCGAAAGCTGAAATTTCACCTGGGCAGG
This sequence comes from Rana temporaria, assembly GCF_905171775.1. Taxonomy (NCBI): domain Eukaryota; kingdom Metazoa; phylum Chordata; class Amphibia; order Anura; family Ranidae; genus Rana; species Rana temporaria. The sequence goes on from NC_053491.1 coordinate 134,369,636, forward strand.
AGGGGGGTATATGTGCCCAGTAAGCGAGTGGTTAAATCACTTCTGAAGTTGTATTCTGTCTTATGAGAATTTTTGTAACTTTAGTAACCTATTGGTTTTTGATATGAGACTAGCATGCAAAAACAAAAAAAAGATCAATTGTCTGATATTCTGATCGTGTGTAAGAAGCTTTAGAGAATCAGGTATTTGTTTATTTCCTCGATTGTTTACAATTCCCTCATAATAGACACAATGAACCACCTTAGCCCATCAATCCTGTGAATATCCCACAGGGAAAGATCTTGCTTAGCAGTGGTGGATTACAGACACTGAGTGGGAGCACATGGGACACATAGCGGGAATTCTGCTGCAGGCTCTTAGGTATACTCAAATTCCTCTTCAGGTAATAACTGCTCTCTTGTTCCAAAGGAACATCAGTGGTCTATCACCACTTATGGAAACGGGAGGTGCCAATAGCCATGGACACTCTTTGGGCCAGATTCAGAAAAGAGATACGACGGCGTATCTCCTGATACGCCATCGTATCTCCGAGTGCGGGAGGTCATATCTATGCGTCTGATTCAGAGAATCAGTTACGCATAGATATCCCTAAGATCCGACAGGTGTAAGTGTCTTACATCGTCGTATCTTAGGCTGCAATTTCAGGCTGGCTGCTAGGTGCCGCTTCCGTGTGTTTACGCAAGGAATATGCTAATTAGGTAGATACGGCGATTCAGAAACGTGCGTTCGGCCGGCGCAATTTTTTACGTCATTTACGTTAGGCTTTTTTTGGCGTATAGTTACCCCTGCTATATGAGGCATAGCTAATGTTAAGTATGGCCGTCGTTCCCGCGCCGAGTTTTGAAATTTTTACGTCGTTTGCGTAAGTCGTTCGCGAATACAGCTGGACTTAATTTACGTTCACGTCGAAAGCAATGACGTTTTGCGGTGGATTTTCGAGCATGCACACTGGGATGTTTTCACGAACGGCGCAAAGCCAAATTTAAATAAAACACCCCCCAACATCCCCATTTGAATTACGCGGCCTTACACCGCAACACATACGTTACGCTGCCGTAAATAAGGGCGCAAGTTCTTTCTGAATACAGAACTTGCGCCCTGAATTACGGCGGCGTAACGTATCTGGGATACGTTACGCCGGGCATAAAGATAGACGCTTCTATCTGAATCTAGCCCTTTATGTATATACAGTGGGGAAAATAATGATTTGATTCCCTACAGATTTGTAAGTTTGCCCACTTACAAAGAAATAAGGGCCAGATTCACAGAAGAGATACGATGGCGTATCTCCTGATACACCGTCGTATCTCTTGTCGTATCTATGCGGCTGATTCATAGAATCAGTTCCGCATAGATAGCCCTAAGATCCGACAGGTGTAATTGACTTACACCGTCGGATCTTAGGATGCAATACTTCGGCCACCGCTGGGTGGAGTTTGCGTCGTTTTCCTGCGTCGGGTATGCAAATGAGGTTTTACGGCGATCCACGAAGGTTTTTGCGTTCGTTACGTCGTCGCTAGTAATTTTTTCCCATCGCAAAGTTAAGCCTGCTTTAACATGGCTTAACTTTAGACGAGCCATGTTAAAGTATGGCCGTCGTTCCCGGGTCGAATTTCAATTTATTTTTTTGGGCGTAAGACGTCCGGGAATACGAATGTACGTTGCGCACATCGCCGTTCTAAAAAATGATGTCACTTCACGCAAAGCACGGCGGGAATTTCAAAACGGAGCATGCGCAGTACGTCCGGCGCGGGAGCGTGCCTAATTTAAATGGTACACGCCCCATTTGAATTATGCGGGCTTGCGCCAGAGGTCTTTACGATACACCGCCGCAAGTTTACAGGTAAGTGCTTTGTGAATCAGGCACTTACGGTGAAAACTTGCGGCGGTGTAACGTAAACGGGTTACGTTACGCCGCCGCATTTGTTCGTGAATCTGGCCCTAAGGGTCTATTTTTTTATATATCATAGATGTACTTTAAATGATTGAGACAGAATGTCAATCAAAAATCCAGAAAAAACACATAATACAAATGTTATAAATTGAGTTTTAGTTCAGTGAGTAAAATAAGTATTTTATCCCCAAGCAAAACACGACTTAGTACTTGGTGGAGAAACCCTTGTTGGCAAGCACAGAGGAAAGATGTTTCTTGTAGTTAGTGACCAGGTTTGCACATCTTAGGAGAGATTTTGGTCTGCTCTTCTTTTCAGATCTTCTCTAAATCCTTAAGGTTTCTTGACTGTCTCTTGGCAACTCGTAGTTTCAGCTCCCTCTATACATTTTTTATAGGATTAAGGTCGGGAAACTGGCTAGGCCACTCCATGACCTTAATTAGCTTCTTCTTGAGCCACTGCTTTGTGCCCTTGGTGTTTTTTCTGTCATTGTCATGCTGAAAGTCCCATCCATGACCCATCTTCAGTGTTCTGGCTGAGGGAAGAAGGTTCTCATCCAAGATTGTACTATAATTGCCCCATTCATTGGCCTCTTAATGTGGCAAAGTTGGTCTGTACCTTTAGTAGAGAAACAGCCCCAAAACATAATGTGTGTTGGTGTTGGGATGGTGTTCTTAAGGTCATAGCCAGAATTTGTCTTCTTACAAACACGGCGAGTCCCCCTCGCACATGTTCAGTCATGTCAATGAACATCTAAATGATTAAGGCCGCGTACACACGGTCGGTCCAAACCGATGAGAATGGACCGAAGTTCAGTTTCATCGGTCCAAACCGACCGTGTGTACGGCGCATCGGTCTGTTGTCCTTCGGACCAAAATTTTAAAACTTGCTTTAGAATCGAACCGATCGACCGCTGACCGATCTGTCCAAACCGATGGTTAGTACACAAAAGCATTGGTTCTAAACCTGCGCATGCTCAGAATCAAGTTGGCGCATGCTTGGAAGCATTGAACTTCGCTTTTTTCAGCACGTCGTGTTTTATGTCACCGCGTTCTGACCCGATCGGATTTTGAACTGATGGTGTGTACACACATCAGACCATCAGGCCACTTTAGCGGTGGACCGATAAAAATGGTCCGTCGGACCATTCTCGCCGGTTTGGACCGACCGTGTGTACGCGGCCTAAAGCCCCGTACACACGGTCGGACTTTTGCCCAACCAACTTCAAAATCCGGCACTTTTCGTATTTGTCCGACCGTGTGTACGTTCCATCGGACCAACTTTTTTGGCTTCAATCGGACAAAAAGTTGGGTCTGTGAACGGACCAACTTTCTGTTCCGAAAAGTCCGATTGTGCAAAGTGCGACCGTGTGTACAGCAAACCATCGGACTTTTGGACAAAGTACAAATGCGCATGCTCAGAACCAATGTTAAACTCAACCAACAATAGCAGAAGTTAACCAAAGGGTGGCGGTAAAGAGCAAGTAAAACCACGTGATGTTGGGAAAGTGTTAGAAAAGTTTGCAGAAAAGTCCGAGCGTGTGTATGCTATGGGTGTGATCGGACAAATCAATTAAGACAAAAATCCAAGGGAAATTTTGTTGGATGTCCGACCGTGTGTACGAGCCTTAAGAGAAAGATTGGGAGAAAGTGCTGTGGTCAGATGAGACCAAAATTGAGCTCTTTGGCATTGACTCGACTCGCTGTGTTTGGAGGAAGAAAAATGCTGACAATGACTCTGAGAACACCATCCCTACAGTCAAAATTCTCATTATCGTGCATTGGACATGATCATTATTTTTTCATTACCTTTTCACTACCTTATCTATCTTATAGTGACATATGGATCTCTTCTTGTGTCATCTTGTACGCATTATATTAGTTAAATAAAATAAATGTGTTAATTAACAACCACTACAAGTTCCACCCAGCAGTTTTTTAAATGTTTTTGATAATTTCTAATTATTATTCGAAATTTAGAACTGAATTAGTATACTAAAGTGATTTTAAGTTTGCTCTTGTTTAAGAAATGGTGCCTCGTACGATGCCTCGTACACACGACCAGTTTTCCCGTCGGGAAAACTGCCATGACAGCTTTTGGCTGGGAAAACTGGCCATGTGTATGCTCCATGGCAGTTTTCCCAAAAGGAAAAACATCGGGAATCCCGGCGAGTATTTCCAGAGGTTTTTAAGTCGGCAGTTCTTCTATGGGGAAAGCCTGCGGTGGAGCATACACACGGCTGGGTTTCCCGGTCAAAGCTCTCATGGCAGTTTTCCTGCCAGGAAAACTGGCCGTGTGTAGGGGGAAAAAGCTACCAAGCAGGTTCTCGGTTTTCCCCTTGGTTTTCCCGGCAGACTTTTTACTGCCGGGAAAACCGATCGTGTGTACAAGGTATTAGAGATAAGTATCCCTAAGTACACTGTATTCTTGACATCTTTTCATTAGTATAAATTTAAAAAAAAAGCAGTTCATCAATACCACTGTCAATCCTGGTGTGTGCTCTCCTCTGCTTCTATACAATGAAACTAAATCAACCTGTGTCTCCTAGCTGTGTCCTATGTGTTACATCATAGGTTGACTTCATCACAGACATGCTTTGTGTAAACTTATGCTGTCTTCTCATGGAATCTTGTGCATGTTCTGGGTGCATGTGAGTGTTTGTTCTTGTTTTTAAATAAATTAATTGTTATATGGAGAGTAGCACTATGTTGTTTTTATATCCGTTTGTACATATCAAGCATTTTGATATTTTAGGAAGTTATCAAGGTGATTATTAATTAGTGAATGCTGGTCTTGGCTCAAAGAGAGATGCTGACTTTAGATAGATATATTTTTTTTTTATAAAGGTCCAACACATCAGGTGAGAGTGTGTCCAGTGTGGAGTGGTTGTGGCAACACTGAATATTGGTAACATACATCATGCACCATGAAAGTACTTCTGAATTGAGCATATTGTGGATTGATTCTCTACAGATTGTTTTTGCATTATTTAATGCACATAAAAGACAAAAGAAAAAATAGAGAGCACACATCTCATAGTGCAGTACCAGGAGAAAGATTTAATAATGAAAACCAATGAAATATTACACTCACAAATAATAAGAGAGGGGTGCGGTGGAAAGCAGCATGCCGGAGCTGATGTAAAGTCCATGCAAGGGACATCTCACTCCCTGCCTTGGCCACAGGCAGGGGAGAAGAGATGACAGCTGCTGGAGATACTGACGCTCAGGAAAACATGACAGGAGCCGCCGGGGTCTAGGAACTGTCTAAAGAAACACCTGTAGTACACCACAATGCTCCCCTGGTAATAGGAACACATTTCAAAGTAATTCAGCTTCATTATTGATGTTGATAAAGAAGCTGAATTGCTTTGAAATGTGTTCATGTTACCAGGGGAGCATTGCTGTGTACTACAGGTGGTTTTCTGCACCTGCACCCTGGCAGCTCCTGTCATCTTTTCCTGCAGCGTCAGTATCTCCAGCAGCAGCCACCACTTCTTCCAGCCTGTGGCCAAGGTGGGGAGTCAGATGTCCCTTGCATGGACTTCACTTCAGCTCCAGCATCCTGCTTCCCAGCACGCCTCCTCTCTCATTGTTTATGAGTGTAATATTGTATTGGTTTTCATTATTACGGTAAATCTTTCTCACAGTACTGCACTGAGAAGTGTGCTCTCTTTTTTTCTTTTGTCTTGTTCCACATGAATTGCAGTGCTCCCCCACAAAGTCTATCAGCAGCAGCACTCCCAGTGTTCAGTTTCTAGGGGGACTGTTTGTTATGCCTTCTTATGTACTCTACACTCATATATTATTTTTTTATTTTTTCTAACTGCCCTCTCATTTTATTTTTGGAGGGTACACCTCCCCCAGACTCCTTTAGCCATTTTGGGCTATGTCCCATTTTTTTTTATGCCATTGTGTTTTTTTTGTGCATGACAATTTATTCACTCTGGCCCAGATTCTCAAAGGACTTATGACGGCGCAGCGCCATGTACATCGTCGTAAGTCCTAATCTGGCCCGTCGTATCTATGCGACTGATTCTTAGAATCAGTTACGCAGAGATATCCATTAGATGCGACAGGCGTAATTCTCTTACGCCGTCGGATCTTAACTGCAATTTTTTTTTGCCCGCTAGGTGGCGCTTCTGTTGATTTCCGCGTCGAGTATGCAAATTAGCTAGATACGCGAATTCCCGAACGTACGCGTGGCCGACGCAGTAAAGTTACGACGTTTACGTTAGGCTTTTCCCGGCGTATAGTTGCCCCTGCTATATGAGGCGCAGCCAATGTTAAGTATGGCCGTCGTTCCCGCGTTGAAATTTTAAAAAGTTACGTCATTTGCAAAACCAGTGACATCCGTGTGACTTCATTTAGAGCAATGCACACTGGGAGATTTGACGAAAGGCGCATGCGCAGTTCGTTCGGCGCGGGGACGCGCATCATTTAAATGATACACGCCCCCTACCCGCCGAATTTGAATTCCGCCGGGTGATTTACGCTACGCCGCCGCAACTTTACAGGCAAGTGCTTTGTGAATAAAGCACTTGCCCGAAAAACTTGCGGCGGCGTAACGTAAATGAGATACGTTACGCCCACACAATTTTGCGCCCATCTACGTGAATCTGGGCCTCTGTGTTTTTTAAAAATCTATTTTCCTCCCAGTGAGACACATGGTTAATTGATTGTAATCAACACTGTCCTGTGGGAAAGCGCAGTTCAGTCCACAGTCATCCCCTGTGGTTTATTTTACATAATTGACATATTTGAGACCTATATTGCATTTTTGCCCTTGTTATATTATATGAGCAATCTGAACTTTTACTAATATACACAGTTTAATTAATATGTTTACATAAAGCACATGTTTTTCAAAGTATTATTGTATTGATTGCTCATTTATCTATGCTTATTTTACAATGCAGAATTAGTGAAATGTGGAAAAGTACAACTCAAGCTTTACTCTCAATATGGCATACAAACATGTCTGGACCACTTTTTTTTAATAAGCAAAATATCATGCTTAGAGTTTACTAAGGCAGACTGTAGGAGTACTGAAAAATTATCTGTGCATCATCATCTAGGGGACAACTCAATGGTTAGATTCCAAAATACATGATATTATCTGCCAAACAAATAAAACATCTATTCTTCTTTTACGACCATTATAAATTTATTTTTCTGAAAAGTTTAGGTAATTTTATGATTTTAGTAAAAAACATCACCAAGGTTCACAAATGACACCAGAAGGTTACATACACTACTTATTCCTTTAAACATAAGCCAACATAAGTTGCTAGGTTAACAGAGCCAACACAATGCAGGACACCACAGCACAACTGCTCAAAGTGCTGCTGTATTCCACTGTTCATTACTGGAAAACAAGTGTATTGGTGCTGCAACCTTCCCACATAAATAGTGAGTTTAATGAAAAAGAACATACCCATTATGTATACCGATAAGGCATTGCATAACCTCTTATTCAAAAGTATTGGTTTCAGTAGCCATAGGGCACCCACTCAGCATTTAATTTTGGTACCTAGTCATGTCAACTCCCATGTCACCAACAAAACCTGGCTCTCATATCCAGGATCATTTCACTGTGGGGTCAGTACATGCAAATATTGTTGGGTTCATAGACCAACCACCTGGTATCTGCTACCCCTCTCAGCCAATCCCTCCACTGGCATTTGATCACCCAACAAATAAAATGTTAAATACAAACAACAGCATACAAAGCTATCCACAAGCTACATCACCTCACATCACATTCAAAATATCAACTTATCTGTCCTATTCGCTCCTTCCAAGACCTCCTGTTTACTTGTAACTTCACAATGCTCACCTTTATGATTTTTAAACGAAGGAGCGGGTGAGAAGTCCAGATTGGAACTTGGGGCAGGACCCAGGTCCCCAAACACTTTTTATGACAATAACTTGCATATAAGCCTTTAAAATTAGCACTTTTAGTTTTTTATGTTAGTGTCCCATAGACTTTAACGTGGTTCCACAGCTTTCAAATTTGTCCTGAACACCACATAATGTTCATTGTTCACCGAACATCTGAACAACGAAATTTCGGCCCGAACTTATGGCCGAACCATTTGCCCATACCTAGTATCTTATAGCATGTACTAAATTTGCCTCTTACTCACCTCCCCCTTTTTTTCTTCCCTTTCTCTAGTCCGGTGTCCTGTCTCTTGGACTTATCCAATAGATGCTTGGTGGTCTTAATTTGCTGCGGTCTTTCAAACCTTGCAATTGTATTGGTGTCTGGTATAAGTGCCTTTATATTTGATACATGTGTGCACACTGGCCGTGTTCTTTTTTGTTTGTTTTTTCTGTTAGGATTAATGTACATGCTATGTAAACAGGCAAATGCAGTCTATTGTTGTATACTTTTCACTTTATGTTAAAAAATGCTTTTCTGGAAAAAAAGGTCCAGTGAGGTGTCTGGCTGAAGATCTGGTGCATGTGCTTAGGCTCTGTAATTTTTTTTTTCATGACAGAGCCATTCCTTCTCTACTCTCCAACAAGGTGGTATTAATTGTAGCCATCACCTCTGCCATTCCAGTTTCATTTCTTTTTTGCTGAATAGGAACAGACTATGGATGTTTCATTGTTTTCATTTGGCTCTCCTATGTTGCTGCTTTGTAGCAGTTTCTTCCTCAGCTGACCTTTCAGTCCCTTAAGTGTTTTCTTGTCTATCATCAAATTATTCACATTTAGGTTTTTATTGTTTCACTCTTCAATATTTATTTTTAGATTAATACCGGATAAATACTTTTTTTTTTATAGATCTGCTTTACAATTTTGTCCTGGAAATTCCTTGAGTGTGACATGCAACTCCTTTAAAACATCTTTAAAACATCAGCGCTCACCTTTTCATTGTTTTATCAATACTCTCCTTCACATTATTAGAAGAGCCAATGGCATTGAGGTCAAATAAAAAGCTATTTTACATCAGAGAACTATGTGTAAAATGCTGCCAAAGGAATTCCTTGTAGACGTCATCACCTCTGCAAAGGAAGTATCTGAGAGGACAGCTTTGTCATGCAAGGAACCATTTATTTTTATTTTTTTGCATAGTAAAAAGGTGGCATTAGGCCTAAGATTTTTTATATTTATTTTAAATGGCTATACCTGTGTTGCATTACCATCCCTGCCCATGTTTGGTTTATGACAGGGAGAGTCTTACATTCAATACATTCAAATTATTTTATTATATAAGATTCATATAGAAAGAAATCTAAGCTCACTTTCTGATCTCCACAATCAAGTCACAAAGGTGTTGATTTATTAAAAGTGGAAAGTGCAACATCTGGTGCAGCTGTGCATGGTAGCCAATTAGCTTCCAACTTTAACTTGTTCAATTACACTTTGACACCAAAAACTGGAAGCTGATTGATTTCTATGCAGAGCTGCACCAGATTTTGGACTCTCTGGGCCAGATCCTCAAAAGGGATACGCCGGCGTAAGCCGTCGTATCCCTGGTTCTAACTTTGGAACTGATCCACAGAATCAGTTTTCCAAAGTTAGGCAGAAGATCCGACATGTGTAAGGGACTTACACTGCCGGATCTTAGGATGCAGTACCGCATCCGCCGCTGGGGGCATTTCGAGTCGAAATGTCGCTTCTGGTATGCAAATTAGCACTTAGGGCGATCCACAAAGCTTTTCAGCTTCGTTTTTTCGCCGTAAGTTTTAGTTTGCAAGTGTAAAATTAGGGCTGCTTTTACAAAGTGTAAAGTTAGTAACACCATGTAAAAGCACATTCAAGCGACGGCATTTGGTATGCATTCCTGAGGGAGAACTCCACGGCAATTTGTAAAATCAAAACCGGCATGGGTTCCCCCCCAGGAGCATACCAGGCCCTTAGGTCTGGTATGGGTTGTAAGGAGACCCCCCTACGCCGAAAAATCGACGTAGGGGGTCCCCCTACAATCCATACCAGACCCGTATCCAAAGCACGCTACCCGGCCGGCCAGGAATGGGAGTGGGGACGAGCGAGCGCCCCCCCCCTCCTGAGCCGTACCAGGCCGCATGCCCTCAACATGGGGGGGTTGGGTGCTCTAGGGCAGGGGGGCACACTGCATCCAATTTAAATAGGCCTCACCGTCCCATCATGCTCCGGTAGGTACCCACGTGGTGGGTGCCTACCCACGTGGGTACCTACCGGAGCATGATGGGACGGTGAGGCCTATATAAATGGGATGCAAGGCGCGCTTCCATCATTGCAGTGAGAAGAGGTGTCGGGTCAACATCGGAAGAAGGGAGAAGAAGAGAAGAAGATGACGTCACAGAAGACCGTGCTGGCTGCCTGCTAGTAATTGAGCTAACACACGAAGATAGCAGGCAGCCAGCGCTGAAGGAGAAGGCACCGGACAGCTGGAGAAGAACCGGGGTGCGCCGAGTCAACAGCGGAGAGCGGCGAAGATAGAAGAAGACCCCCAGAGAGCGGAGAAGAAGACCCCCCCGGAGAGCGGAGAAGACCCCCCCCGGAGAGCGGAAGAAGAAGACCCCCCCCGGAGAGCGGAAGAAGAAGCCCCCCTGGTATTAGAGCTAAAGAAGACAGGGGGGGCCTCCGGAGCAGACTAATAAATTATTTTAAAAACCCTTGTGTCGTGTGTTTAATAACTATCACTTTGCCTCCAGGTGAATGGGTAGGGGTACGATGTACCCCATATCCATTCACTTAGGGTGGGGGGCCGGTATCTGGGGGCCCCCTTATTTGAGGGGACTCCCAGATTCCAATAAGCCCCCCGCCCGCAGACCCCGACAACCAACGGCCAGGGTTGTCGGGAAGAGGTCCTGTCCTCATCAACATGGGGACAGGGTGCTCTGGGATGGGGGGCCCGCAGTGCGCCCCCCTTCCCCAGAGCACCCAACCCCCCCATGTTGAGGGCATGCGGCCTGGTACGGCTCAGGAGGGGGGGGGGGGGCGCTCGCTCGTCCCCACTCCCATTCCTGGCCGGCCGGGTAGCGTGCTTTGGATACGGGTCTGGTATGGATTGTAGGGGGACCCCCTTCGTCGATTTTTCGGCATAGGGGGGGTCTCCTTACAACCCATACCAGACCTAAGGGCCTGGTATGCTCCTGGGGGGGGAACCCATGCCGGTTTTTTATTTGAAAATTGGCATGGAGTTCTCCCTCTCAGGAATGCATGCCGAGCGACGCTGTCAAATTTTTTTCAAACTTCCATATGACATAGTTGCAGCAGTCCACACTTAGTGCATTCAATCTCGGTTCTCTCTGAGATGTGCAGATTTTTCCCTCCACAATGTTCATGCAAGGTGTAAAATCTTCACCCTTAGTTTATACTTAACAACTCACCAGAACACTATGTCCTTATGACCTTTAAATGAAGAAAAGTCTATAGCACTTTATGGAGTAGGAATGTTTGCAGGCTCCACTGTCACCTTTTATATATTGATTTTAAATTTCATATTTGGAACCACCTCTTCCAATCTGGACTTATCATCCACTCCTTCATTTAAAAATCATAAAGGTGAGCATTGTGTGAAGTGACAAGTAAGCAGGAGGTCTTGGAAGGAGCGAATAGGAGAGTTAAGTTGATATTTTGAATATGATGTGAGGTGATGTAGCTTGTGGATAGTTTTGTATGCTGTTGTTTATATTTTAAATTGTATTTGTTGGGTGATCGAAAGCCAGTGGAGGGAATGGCTGAGAGGGGTAGCAGATAGCTGGTGGTTGGTAAGGTGATTGAGTCTTGCAACAAAATTCATTAAGAGCTAAAGTTTGTTTTTGTATGAATAACATTTCCAATTGCTTTTAGATCTGTTGTGGTTGTTACTCCCCCTGGTCAATTACGGCCTATTACCACAGAATAAAAATAGCAGGTGTTGCATCCAAAACTACATATTTTTGCATTGGTACATGTCGTCCATGCCAGTGCTCAGTTCCCAATGCTTTTTGTTTGACAATACCTATACCTACTTAGCCTTGAAAAAGGCCAGAATTTATTTGAAAGATTCTTAATAAATTTCAGTGGATTTCAAACTCTATGAAGGGTTTAATGAATATCCCACAAACCAAACCTAGACATATTAGCTCATCCCTAGTGGAGTTTCTGGGATGCAAATGTATGGATATCAGAATACAACTTAAATTTATGTAAAGCTGATTGATTAAAGAAGTTGAGAATAGTGGGCCAGATCCACATACAAGTAGAACGGCGCAGCGTATCAGAGATACACTACGCCGCCGTACCTTACCTGGCAATTTTGCGCCAAAAGTTTTGGCGGCGTAGTGTATTTCTGGCGGTGTATTTAAAATTGGGCGGGTTGGGGGTGGGTTTCATTTAAATGAAGCGCGTCCCCGCGCCGAAAGAAATGTGCATGCATCGTTCCTAAATTTCCCGCCGTGCATTGTGCTAAATGACGTCGCAACAACGTCATTTTTTGAACTTAGACGTGAGTTACGTCCATCCCTATTCACGGACGACTTACGCAAAAAAATAAAAAATTTCAAATTTCGATGCGGGAATGACAGCCATACTTAACATGGCAATTCTATGTATACGCCGAAAAATACCAGCTTTAACTATACGCCGGAAAAAACCGACTACAGACGACGTTCGAAAATGCGACGGCCGCGCGTACGTTCGTGGATCGTCGTAAATCGCTAATTTCCATACCCGACACGGAAAACGCCACCCAGCGGACGCCAAAGTATTGCATCTTGCATACGCCTGTCGGATCTAACCCAGAAGCCGTCGTATCTTGTTTTGAGGATTCAAAACAACGATACAACGCGGGAAATTTTAAAGTACACCGGCGTATCAGTAGATATGCCGGCGTACTTCGTCTGTGAATCTGGCTTATTGACTTTGTATGAAATTTCACTATAACTATCCAGTCACATGAAATAGCAAATTCCTGTTCACTTTGAACACCCATTCATGAGCAAATAGAGCAAGTAAAAAGCAAATTGAGTTTGGAATAAATAATTTAAGTGAATGTTCATCCAATTTATTAAATTAAGATTTCTAACTCTAGTAAATTTGCATGTTTTATAAAATGTAGATTGTTCTAGTGATTTCAGTAGCTGCAAGCATGTTATGCCGCGTACACACGATCGGAATTTCCGATGAAAAAAGTCCATCTGACTTTTTTCATCGGAAACTCAGATCGTGTGTGAGCCCCCTTGGACTTTTTTCCATTGGTGTTTAGAAATAGAACATGTTTTATTTTTTTCCGATGGCAAAAACGAACAGAAATTCCTATTGTCTGTGTGCATCTCCGACGGAGAAAAAACCCACGTATGCTCAGAATCAAGTCGACGCATGCTCGGAAGCATTAAACTTAATTTTTCTCGGCGCGTCGCAGTGTTTTACGTCACCGCGTTTTTGGACGGTCGGAATTTAGTCTAACAGTGTGTATGCAAGACTGATGGAAGTTAGCTTCATCGGAATTTCCGACGAAAAATTTCATCAGATTTTATTCCATCGGAAATTCCGATTGTGTGTACGCGGCATAACATTTTAGGGACTCAGGAAGTACTGAAGCCAGTGTCAGCCAGGCAAACAGTTTTAGAAGTAGATAAGCAGTGGCAGAGTCCTTTTTACTCTGTTTTCTTCTCTTTTTTTTTTTTCTAGTTAAATTGCATCAGATCTGTGTCGTAGTCACATGCTTTGCCCCTAGACTGAAACTGTACAAGCTCCCTATTAAAATGCAGAAAATATTTCTCTATGGCATGTTACAAGGAGGATTTACTAGGGTAACATGTAATAAACTACAGTATGGCACATTCAATAATTCAGAGTACAATTTAAATGGTTGGGTGTTACAACAGTGGGATTTGGACAAACTAAACATTAGGAACCAGCTATATTGTAGTCAGATTAAGAACCAATGAGTTGCTATGGCTTTCCAAAGAGTTTGTATTTTTTTACACCTTACTGGGTTACCCAGATGATATCCTTTAGCCATACTAAGTACGGTATTTGTTTTATATTTATTTTGAAGGTGTGCTTTTAGATGTCTCTTCCTACAACATTACATTTTAATTGCATGCGTGTACATTTTTGTTCCTCTTTTTCTGTATATTGTACCACTCTGTCACCAGCACTACCTTTACGAATAAAAATCTGGGGACATTTTCCAACAGGAGAAGCTCCTATAATACAATAATAAGAAAAAGGACCCCATAAGCTCATTGACAGTCCTAACATTATATTAAAGTGGATGTAAACCCTCACATATACCCAGTGAAGTTAACAACCTCTGATGTTACACAGAGATTAAATAAATCTCCCCACATACATTTTACGTGTATTTTTCTTTCACTTTCTAAATTCTTTAGAATTCTTAAATTGTGTTAAGAGATGTTTACTTCCTCATTCTGCAGTCAGTGAAGCTTGGATTACACTGGAAGACAGCTGATTGGAGGAAAGGCACACACCCCCACTCCATATAGGCATTGACTTGCAGAGCTTCCCTGTAAATTGTGCAGCACACCTCCCACGACCCAAACTTCAGGTTCCCGTATTTGAGAACTTGTCAGAAGTTATCAGGCTGATAACACAACTACTGGACCGGAGACGGCTGTGGGACGCAGTGCTTTGGAGAGAGATAAGTAAACACTACAGTTATATGTGCCCAGCTCAAATTTCATGAATCTGGTTTATATCCACTTTAGGTGTTTTTCTCTGATAAATACATTATGTTGTTGCATTTTCTCCACCCTATATTATTTGGGCTATTGTAGTGTTGTTCCAGACCTATACTATATTTTGCTGATAGGTATACTTGAATTAATAAAAAATGAGCTTGGCACCTAAAAGTACCAACCATTAGCATTACCTTTATATTTCCCTTTAACATAATTGAAATTTATATTTCAGTATAGCTTTTCTCTTTATGTGCAAGTGTATGTGCACTTAAATAAGGTACATTTCTTTTGTTATGTAAAAGGTAACCTCTTTTACTCTCATACTTACAATAAATTCTTTAAATCCCTCGTATATGGGAAATTAAAACCATGGATCACAAATTGTATGTGTTAATTGGGTTGTTCTTGTTGATATCTTGTTTTCATGTTCTCTGCAAAAAAAAAAATACATTTTGCTAAATTTAAAATACCTGCCATGTTTTGGACCAGTCACTTTCACACATGTCAGCACGTTGTTTCCAAGAATTTGATGTGGAATTTAACTCCAGCTAAATCCATTATCCTGTGCTCCAATTTCCAGTTTAGTGCCCATGGGATATGCTCCACAGCCTTTTAACAAGCCGGAGACATGGAGAAAAGGCGTATTTCTTAAAAGCAGTGATAAGGCTGTTTTTGTTGGCTTGTAAAAAGTGCTTTATTCCCTTTAATTGAAGCTGTCACTTGAAAGTAGAAATCATCAAGTAAAAAATGTGTATGTTGATTGGTCTTTATTACAATGTCTGTGCAAAGACACCATTGTAAACATATCATAGAGATACATGACTTTTCTGGGTGATAAATAACTGAAATACATTAAAAGGTAATTGCTGCTGAAGCTAAAAAATGTGGTACACTGTTTTCCGTGCCTAAGTAGTGATTAGCTTCAAGCATGAAACGGTTAGAGGCGGTAAAATAAAAACGTTTTAAAAAAATGTATTTTATTCCTTTTTTATTCTTTTTTTTTTTTTAAATAATAGATTCCTTAGCTGTTTGGATGTAGCATCAAATTTCTAAAGAGTAATGCCGCGTACACACCATCACTTTATGTGATGAAAAAAAAATGACGTTTTAAAAAACGTCACTTTAAATGACTGTGTGTGGGGGGAAACGTCGTTTTATGTCTTGTAAAAAACGACAAAAAAAAATTTAAGCATGCTTCAATTTTATGTGTCGTTTTTCAAAACGTCATTTTTTACTTCACAGAAATTGACCGTGTGTAGCAAAAAACGTCGTTTAAAGCGACGTTTTTTCACCCGCGCATGCCTAGGAGCTACTTATGAAGCAAGCTTCAATGGAAAAACGTGGTGAACGTAACCTCGCTTTGCTAGAACATTGTGAGAAAAATGATGGTGTGTAGGCAACTTCGTCTTTGAAGATTGAAGTTTCAAAAACCTAATTTTTTACTTCACAGAAAATGTCGTTTTTTTTCATCACATAAAGTGATGGTGTGTACGGGGCATTATACTCTAATATATTTGCCATGGTTAAACAGTCAACAGTTAAATGTCTATTTATCAGTGTTTTCACCCAAGATTCACCCAACTTTCTCCCAAGATTCACATATTTTGTGAAAAAATAAGTTTTTTTTATTAAAGGACTTGTCCCAAATTGGTGTGTGTGTGTTTTTTTAACATTTTGACACTTTTTTTTAAATGGTAGGGGTACAATGTATCCCGTTACCAATTCACATAGGGGGGGCGGGATCTGGGGGTCCCCTTTGTTTAAAGGGGGTTCCAGATTCCGATAAGCCCCCTGCCTGCAGACCCCCACAACCACCGGGCAAGGGTTGTGTGGATGAAGCCCTTGTCCTTATAAACATGGGGACACCCAAATTGGTGTGTGTGTGTTTTTTTAACATTTTGACACTTTTTTTAAATGGTAGGGGTACAATGTATCCCGTTATCAATTCACATAGGGGGGCGGGATCTGGGGGTCCCCTTTGTTTAAAGGGGGTTCCAGATTCCGATAAGCCCCCTGCCCGCAGACCCCCACAACCACCGGGCAAGGGTTGTGTGGATGAGGCCCTTGTCCTTATAAACATAGGGACATCATCCCCATGTTGAGGGCATGTGGCCTGCTACAGTTCAGGGGGGGCGCTCTCTCGTCCCCCCTCTTTTCCTGCAGCCTACCAGGTTGCATGCTCAGATAAGGATCTGGTATGGATTTTTGGGGGGAACCCCACGCTATTTTTTTATGTTGGCACAGAGTTCCCCTTAAAATCCATATATTTTTGGGAGGAACCCCACGCCATTTTTTTTTATTTGGCGCAGGTTTCCCCTTAATATCCATACCAGACCCGAAGGTGCCTGGTAATGAAATTTGGGGGGACCCCCACGCATTTTTTTTCAATGACTTTCAATTACTTTTACTTTTTTCCCCTTTAGAAATTAAATTTTGTGCAGAGACTGTTATAAACACGGGAAACATGCGCTACTATAGGCATACTATAGACACCTCCCAGGTACAAAATTTAAAGGAATATTTTATTGTTTCACTTTAAGCATTATTAAAATCACTGCTCCCAAAAAAACAGCCATTTTTAAAACATTTTTTTTGCATTAATACATGTCCTCTGGGGCAGGACCCAGGTCCCCAAACACTTTTTATGACAATAACTTGCACATTAACCTTTAAAATTATCACTTTATATTTCTCCCATAGACTTTAACAGGGTGTTCCACGGCTTTTCGAATTTGTAGCGAACACCCCAAATTGTTCGCTGTTTGGCGAACAGGGGAACAGCCAATGTTCGAGTCGAACATAAAGCTCATCCCTAGATGCCAGTATAGGTCACCAAGGGTTCCCAAATAGTCTCAAACTTAGGAACTTTATCCTGAAACCTAGTCACTATTTGTTCTTGACTCATAATCCAGGATATTTTCCTCTTTGCTGCCATTAATGAGATTGTCATTTTTTTCCAGGCCCCTACCAGTGTAATTTTGGCTCCCAAGAGAATGAAAAAACAAAGGTTTGCATATGCTTGTGTATCTTATCAACTCAGTATCAACAGTTTAGGAGAGCTATAGTGGGATCTTGAGGTATTCTTGCTCCCAAAATTTTCCTCAGGAGTTGAAAAATCTTGTTCCAGTAAGTTCTGATGTGAGGACATAATTTTATTCCGTGCAGGGCTAAACATATTTTGGTTCAATTTTCTAGAATGAATTTACCCATTCCATTATACTTGTCCCTACTTTCAACATGCATAGGTAACCTGTACTGAGAAGTTACCTGGCTGTTTCTGGCCTCTATATTGAGTCACTGACTTGGAATAAGCATGCAAAACAGTAACGTCAAAGTGAAGCAAGCATCTCTCTGGTTCTACTGGTTTTCTTTTAAGGCTTCATTCACATGGGGATATACAGTATGTATTTTCTGCATGCATGTTCTTGCTAACAGAGCTAGCAGCAGATCCTGGGAAAAATATGTGCCTAAAGTACTCATATTTAGACATGTTTAAATGTGCATAATTATTATAAGGACTTTGCATACATGCATACAATCTGCAAATTTGTATTGGCCCAGACGCAGCTGTGTCCTAATTTTTTGATGCATGATGCACATTTTTGCTTTTGTATATGGCCTTATTTATTGTGTATATGGCCCTGTTGATATCTATAGCACTGCATTTAGATGCATACAAAACTGTATGCTGTACACAATTAAATACAGCATTTTTGACACTGCATTGCAAATGTGTCCTTAACAAACATTCAGGACAGAATTACAGTGTATATAAAAAGGCACACTGCCTCCCTTCCCCATCTACTACTATTCAATTTTACAGCACACTTCCCCTGATCCTTCTCTAAACACAGTCAACACCAAAATAGCCAGTGTCTGCAAAATACCTACTGTCTGAAGTTACAGGTAGTGCTGGTTTCTCCTCCTCCATTATATGACAGTGCTTAGGCCTAACAATTGGCTGCTAGACCCAAGCACTGTCACATGGGAGGCAGTCACATGCTTCCTTACTGGCTGAGATAAAGGCAGGAAAGATGGAGGATTGCTGGAGTGGTGAGTATCAGTAGGTTGGGAGGTAGGACCTTTTTGGAAAAACAAACAAAAATGGCAGCATGTCCAAATATTTCATTACTAGCTTAATAAAGTAAGGGCAAATAGACAGAATCTCACAGATCAATACAAAAACAAAAAATGTCCTTGTGCACTTATCAGCTAGTCAGTAAAAAAAAATCTTTACTACTTTAGTCATTTACATTAGAAACAGAGGTTTTAGTTACATACATTTCAAAATAGATGGGGAAATCTGATCAAGACCCCCTGTGAAGTGTTGTCCCTAACTCTAATCTAACAGAGCTTATGTCTTGGGACATTTACAGCAATAAATAAATTAAGGGCAGGTATGCCTGGAAGAGGTGGCTAATTCCTCCTTAAAGCAGAACTTCATCCCAAAGGGTAAGTTCCACTTTATGTCATCCCCATCAACCCAACACTGTTAATCTTTTTTTTTTTTTTTGAGGAGGAGAGTGGAGGTGGGTACCTAGTTTGGTAGATACCTGTTCAGACTTCTGGTTGGCAATTCCATGGGAAGGAAGTTTACCCCCTAAGCCCGCAACCTCTTAGGACATGTCATACTGTAGGTCCCATGAGGCTACAGGGCCATTCATACATTCATACCATGGCTCGCACATGTGCAGTGTGAAACCGGCTGTGAAACCACAAGGAGTCACAGATGGCTTCCTACACTAAACATACCAGTCCTGGGGACTCAAAGACTGGTGAATAACTGGTCTGGTTGAGGGCGGTGCTGGATCCTTGGACAGGTAAGTGTTCTTTTATTAAATGTCAGCAGCTACTGTATTTGTATCTGCCAACATCAAATTTTTATAGCCAAGCTGTAAAACAGAGCTCCTGGTCTCTAGGAACCGCCTTCTGATCTTGTGACAGCCAATTGCAGTGGTAACGTGATCAAGACCATGGGTGCTCAACCTTTGGCCCTCCAGTTGTTGCAGAACTACAAGTCCCAAGTTGAAATTAACAACAGGTGCACTAGATGGGCAACAATGAGACAACCTACAAAACAGGAATGTTTTTTCAGGTGGAGGTGTCTGACATTTTTTTCCCTACTCATCTTTTCAGACTGTTTTTCACTAGTTTTACATTTGGCTAGGGTCAGTGTCACTACTGGTAGCACAAGGCGATACTTGGACCCTATAAAGGTTGCACAGGCAGTCAAACTCCTCCGGAATGGCACATGTCTCCCAGCACAGTCTCAAGAGCATGGAGGAGATTCCAGGAGACAGGCAGATACTCTAGGAGAGCTGGATATGGTCCTTAACCCATCAACAGGACCTGTATCTTCTCCTTTGTGCAAGGAGGAACAGGATGAGCACTGCCAGAGCCCTACAAAATGACCTCCAGCAGGCCACTGGTGTGAATGTCTCTGACCAAACAATCAGAAACAGACTTCATGGGGGTGGCCTGAGGGCCCAATCTCCTCTAGTGTGCTCACTGCTGAACACTGTGGAGCTTGATTGACATTTTCCATTGAACACCAGAATTGGCAGGTCCACCACTGGTGCACCATGCTTTTCACAGATGAGAGCAGACATCTAATTACAGAGCACTTTCGGTGACAACCTAGTCGGTGAAGGTGGCAATTACATAATTTTTAATATTGGAAGGAATCTCCTCTATATATTGGACGCTTTACAATCTTCAATACATGCTGTGGATATACATTTGATCACTTTGGCACATTGCTGTTATAATAACATTGTATTAATGGTGTATAGCACTGCATATGCATCTGGATAAATTCAGACAGATGATGTCAGTATATTAATATGGTTTAGATAACTTTATTTATATAACTGTTTCATAACACAGCTATTTTTTTGTTTTATGATATACGGTTAAGTGCTGAGGTGTGAATGATAAAACGCATTTGAGATGCAATTCATTTGAATAACACCTCAAATCGCTGTGCGGGTCTGCCAGGATTGTCACGCGACAAAACGTGCTGTATTCACGGCAACCCGCATTGCGGGACGCACATCGGCCAAAAATAGTTCAGAAGTAGGGATAAGCCGAACACCCCCCCGTTCGGTTCGCACCAGAACCTGCGATCACACCAAATGTTTGTGTGAACTTTAGAACCCCATTAAAGTCTATGGGACTCGAACGTTTGAAATCGAAAGTGCTAATTTTAAAAGGCTAATATGCAAGTTATTGTCCCAAAAAGTGTTTGGGGAACTGGGTCCTGCCCCAGGGGACATGTATCAATGCAAAAAAAGTTTAAAAACTGCCGTTTTTTCGGGGGCAGTGAATTTAATAATGCTTAAAGTGAAACAATAAAAGTGAAATATTCCTTTAAATTTCGTACCTAGGGGGGATGTAAAGTATGAATGTGAAATAGCGCATGTTTCCCGTACTTGGAACTGTCTACGCACAAATTTTCATTTTCATTTCTGAAGGAAAAAAAGTCATTAAAAATGACTCGCGGCTATAATGAATTGTCGGGTCCTGGCAATTCAGAGAGAATTCATTCATAAAAAAAAAAGTGTGGGGGTTCCCCCAAATTCAATTACCAGGCCCTTCAGGTCTGGTATGGATATTATGGGGAACCCCGCCGTCAATTTAAAAAAAAAATGATGTGGGGTTCCCCCCAGATATCCATTCCAGACCCTTCAGGTCTGGTGTGGATTTTAAGGGGAACTCCACCCCCCCCAAAAAAAATAAGAGTAAATAATTGTAAAAAAAACACACACACCGTGGAAAAAAGTCATTTATTAAAAAGAAAAAGAAAAAAATCCATCGGTGGTAATCCACTCTCGGTCCCCGCTTCAACGTTGTCCAGCGACGGGTGATCTCCTCTCTTCCAGGGTTCAGCTATGAGAAGATCCATCCATCCAGAGCGCAGCATCGCCGGCCGCCTGTCTCCACCGGAGGCAGCCCGGCGAATGATGCGGCTGGAGCTAGTGACATTTCTTATATAGGTGAGGCAGGGCCACCCGTTACGTGACCCCGCCCCCTCTGATGCACCCTCTGCTACGTCACTGGATGTACCCCATTACCAATTTACATAGGGGGGCAGGATCTGGGGGTCCCCTTTGTTAAAGGGGTCTTCCAGATTCTGATAAGCCCCCCCCCGCCCGCAGACCCCCAAAACCACCGGCCAGGGTTGTGGCGATGAGGCCCTTGTCCCCATAAACATGGGGATATCCCCCATGTTGAGGGCATGTGGCCTCGTACGGTTCAGGAGGGGGGCACTCTCTTGTCCCCCCCTCTTTTCTACGGCCGGCCAGGTTACGTGCTCGGATAAGGGGTCTGGTGTGGATTTTTGGGGGAACTCCATGCCATTTTTTTTTTATTTGGGGTGGAGTTTCCCTTAAAATCCACACCAGACCTGAAGGGTCTGGAATGGACATTTGGGGGGAAATGACGATGGGGTTCCCCTTAATATCCATACCAGACCTGAAGGGCCTGGTAATTGAATTTGGGGGGACCCCCACGCTTTTTTTATGAATGAATTCTCTCTGAATTGCCGGGAGCCGACAATTCATTATAGCTGCAAGTCATTTTTAAATTACTGTTTTTCCTTCAGAAATGACACTTTGTGCAGAGATAGTTCTAAGTACGGGAAACATGCGCTATTTCACATGCATACTTTACACCCCCCCTAGGTACGAAATTTAAAGGAATATTTCACTTTTATTGTTTCACTTTAAGCATTATTAAATTCACTGCTCCTGAAAAAACGGCAGTTTTATAAAACTTTTTTTTTGCATTGATACATGTCCCCTGGGGCAGGACCCAGGTCCTCAAACACTTTTTGGGACAATAACTTGCATATTAGCCTTTAAAATTAGCACTTTATATTTCTCCCATATACTTTAACAGGGTGTTCCACGGCTTTTCGAATTTGCCGCAAACGCCTCAAATTGTTTGTTGTTCGCTCGAACTCGGAACTCATTCGTATTCAGGAGCTACTTTGGGGTGACATGCGTCCTGTGATGTGGGTTGCCGTGATTGCAGCACATTTTATCATGTGACAATAGTTGCAGACCTGCAACGCGATTTGAGGTGTCATTCAAATGAATGGCATCTCAAATGCGATTTACGTATTTTGTCATTCACACCTCAGCGCTGTCAAATTGCGGGCAGATCCGTGGCAGGTCTGCCCGCAATTCAAAACGTAGTAGTCTGAATGCAGTCTTAGGATCACTTATATACACTTGTTGGTGGTTACTGTGTTTTTATTTTCAAAACCTCACTAAATAACAGTGTTTCAGTTTTTTAGAATCATGCTGTGTGCAATAAAAGAGGGACATTAAAACTGTCATGTTTAATTATTAAACTAAAAAAGTGTGCCTGCTTGGGCCCAGGAGGTGTAATAAAAACCATCAAATATACCTTGTCCACTGTTAATTTTTTTTTTTTAATAAAACAACAAACAGCAATTATTCCACGCACACCCGTAAGTACCCTTTCACAACAGAATGTGGGAGAGGTGCATTTCATGTGCGTATCCACCCCACCACATTCAAAAAACACTGGTTATGCAGTCTGCTGTGGGTGTCAATATACTGTATTCTTACTGACAGCCCTAACACAGATTGCAAACACAGTGAGGTTGATTTACTAAAGATAAATAGCATACCTCTCAACCGTCCCTGATTGGCCGGGACCGTTCCGGGAATCTGTCCCTCTCCTGGAGTCCTGTGAATAAGGGCTGAGTCCCTGAATGCCCGCGGCATGTGCAGGTTATCATGGTTCCTGCACGCCACAAGCAACATATTATATAGCAGCCGGCATCTCTCCCGGGCACACAGCGCAGAGCAGAGTGCACTGAACTCACCCCCCCTCCTGTGTTTTCCTGTACACAGAGGAGGAGTTGGGGAGAAGCACACCACTCTACCACAACAAAGTGGCTGATCTGAGGTAGGATTTTAGCCACATCGACTCACTCCTGACAGGCCTGCAAGTGTGCCCCTCACCAGCACCAACAGCAGACCCCCGCTCCTACTCTGAATGTCCTATCTCCGCTCAGCCTGAATCCGCTCTCCCGCGTCCTCCCACGTTTCTTCTGCCAGGTCTGTGACAATTCTGTGAGACTTGCAGAGGAGGGAGGCATGGGGGAGAAGAATGAAGCTGGGATAGGATGGGGGGGACAAGAAGGTTGGAGCTGGGATGGGATGAGGGGAAGAGAAGGGTGGAGCTAGGTTGGGGGGATGAATGTAGCTGGGATGGGATCAGGGGGAAGGATGGAGATGGGATGGGATCAGGGTGGTTGATGGAGCTGGGATCACCAGGATGGATGGAGCCGGGATGGGATCAAGGGGAAGGATGAAGCTGGGATGGGATCAAGGGAATGGATGGGGATGGGATCAAGGGAATGGATAGAGCCAGGATGAGATCAGACAGATGGATGGAGCTGGGAAGGTATCAGGGGAATGGTTGGAGCCAGGATGGGATCAGGGGGGTGGATTGTGCCTGGATGGGATGAGGGGGATGAATGGGGCCAGGATGGGATCAGGGGGATGGATTGGAGCCAGGTTGGAATCGAAGGAAGGATGGAGCATGGATGGGATCAAGGAAAGGATGGAGCCGGGAGAAAATCCTCTGCTGTATCAACATCAATGGTGCCTCTCTTCCGGTAGTGGTGACTGGTGATCACTAGCTAATCTCTATGCAGTCAACTATACTGTACTTGTTGCTGTCTATCACATCATTACATCATGATGCTGATTCTTTGAAAGCCTGCCAATTAGCCACTTCCCACTTCCTGCCTTAACAGTAGATTCACTGCTAGTGGACAGCAGCTGCATGCTTAGCGCCGTACTGGTGTGTCCATGACAACCATGTCCAGTGGACAGAGCGGAGCATAGCGATTGGTATATATCGGTCATAGCGCTGATGATTGGTCATATGATTACAACATAAACAAAACAAACCTATTTGGCTTCCATTAATGACTGCTTTGCTTACTATTGTGATGATGTGATTGACCCACAGCTATCACATAGTACATGGGCCAATCACAACACCCTGTACCATGTAATTAGCTGTAGCCAATCACAAATCACAAAAGCAAGCAAGCTGTCATGAATGAAAGCCATTTATGACCTGTAAAAATAATGACAGCTATAACTTTTTCGTATAACAGTGATCATCACTGTTAGAAGCAACAACAGTATAAACAAAAACTCTGATCACTCCCCCCCCCCCCCTGAGTAGTACAGTGTCACTGTACACTGTACATTGTACTACTCTGATGAAATAAATCCCTGATCACTGCCACACCAGTCATATGTGTAGTGATCATGTGTACTGTACTGCACTGGTGACTGGTTATTTTCTTCATTTTCCAAAATGTGTTTTTTTCTAAATTTCTGTATTTCATTTATATAGCAAAAAATGTAATAAAATAAACAGTGGTGAATAAATAACAACAAAGGAAAGCTCTATTTGTAAAAAGCACAGTGCTGAATAGAAAAACATGCAATGTATCCTTGCCTGGATTGGACAGTGAAGGAGTAGCATCGTGATGATAAGTTTAACCCTTTTCTCTGTCCTCCCATAATCCAGCTCCTTGTGGGATATGCAACAGTAGCAAAGCCATATTGACCAGAATTGCTGCCCCTCATTTTAGCAGGCTGCCCCTGCTATGGAGGCTACTATAAAACGGTGATATAAAGTCATACAGAGATACTGTTTAACCTGCTACATAGGCCAAGAACACTTTACTAAAGTACACACGGTATACATAGCAAGTCCTGTCCCGCTACCCCTGCTGATATACTCTCTGTGATTTTACCAACATAAATGATGTCTGGGACTTCCTGTGTTTATAAGCAGCTGGATCAAGTCGCTTCTGCCAAAAATTGACCTTCTGATCATTGTTTGTAATTACTGTTTATTAGAGTGATTCAAAGATACAAAGTAACATTATTATTACTTTGTATTTACACTGATTCATTCATCTGCAGATCAGATGGGTAAGCTTCAATATGCATATGATGCCAGTTAAAGCAATCCTTACAAATACAAATATACAGATAAAACAAAATGTGTTTCTATCCTTAGTTAACCCAATCAGCCCCAGTAATGTTCTACTCCCCTTAGCTAATATTTTTCTAATGTGCTTATTATTATTAAAAAAAAAATTAATGATTAATATTTTAACTTTTTTGGTTTTAAAAAAAATTTGTGTCGCTTTATAAATGTTTGCAATGATTTGTACAATACACCTAATTTTAAATGTCAGTATAAACAGGATAATTTATTAAATAAAATGTATAATGTTTTATCTCCAGTAAAATACAGTACATTTAAACTAATAGTGGTCAAAGTAGAATTTTTTTTTTTTTTTTTTACATATTTTTGTAAAAAAGGATGATTTTTGCAAGATAACAACAAAATAAAGTTGTTTTGCTTTGTCACCCTAAAGTGATATTAATCCCAACAAAAACAAACATATATTATAAATATCTATTATATTGCAGCTTACCAATTCCTAGATGTGGTGTCTGTTATTTTTCAACTTCCTGTAACAGACCAAGCTATCCAAAAGTGGCAGTTGGAGTATTAAGGCAAACCTTTTATCAATGATGGGGAAGCTTACAATATCAGCTTTTAATAAATTATGTAAAATCTTTACCCTAGAGGCAAAAAACTGTTGCTGTAACTGCTTAAAGTTAAAGGTTCATAAAGGGGTATACAGGTTTGAATGCTGACATGGTTAAGGCATTATTAAACTCAAAAGCAAACGTTTATTATATTGCAGCTTACCAATTCTTAGATGTGATGGCTGTATTCATTTCCTTTTTTTTACGCTTTCTTTCTTCTATTTTCATCTGGTGATCCAGCTAGCAAGGCTTTTTTTTTTTTTTTCAAAAACACAAGCTCTCCAGCAAAATGTACCCGTTTGCATGGATGGGACAAACCACCTAACATTGGCATTGTGATTAAAACTATCAGCTTTTATTTAATCATGCAAAACCAAAAGGCATGAAACTGTTTGCTGTAACTACTTATAAAGTGTGAGTGGAGTTTGTCTTCAGTTTGTTAGTGCATCTAAATCTGCTAATACTTTTAACATTGCTTTCCCAAGACTGACAAAGTTGCCTTCTGCTGTGCCTATTGTGCTAATTGTGTCTCATTAATACAGGAGGTGTGTTCAGTGGCAGCTGGTGCTCCAAAAAAAAATGGGGGTGGGAGGGGCACAAAAAAACTAAAAAATTCTGAAAAAAATTGCAGCCTCACTGGGCCATCAATTGCAGCCACTGTGCCCATAAAATGCCGCCACCATGCCATCAAATGCAGCCACTGTATCTGTAATGGTGACAATGAGAGGTGGGTGAGGTGTTAGACATTGATACCCATTACTAAGAAGCCCCCCCTTTTTTTGTTTTAAGATGAACAGAGTTCATCCCTGACATTAAGATGATAGTGAAAGGGGGTTGGTAAAGTTAAGAAATTTTGGGGGGGGCACATGGTGGGGCACAGCATGATGTTGGGGGGGTCAGGGCCCCCTCTGCCCCCCCCTAGGGACGCCCCTGATTGTAATAGGGGGTTGGTAAAGTCAAGAAAGGTGCACTAAAATGTATATATCATTTTTATTTATTATTTTATTATATATAGTACACTTATGGTTTTTGAGGATGAATAGTTTTCACCCTTGATTACAACACAATCATTTTAACACATTGAAGATGATTGTGATAGGGGGCTGGTAAAGTCAAAAAGGTGAACTAAAATATACATATATTTATTTTATTTATTTTCTGTATAGTACACTTATGGTTTTTATATGTGATTATAACACAATCTTTTTGACACATTAAGATGATTGTGATTTTTTTTAGGAGGATTGGGGAGAATCTAATGCAAGATGGGGGTGACTTCTTTTTTTTTTTGCTCTTATTTTCTCATTTTCTTTTGTATTACTGTTGTAGTTTATTTGTTGTTTATATATAAATATAGTAGAAAATTACAAGGTGTTTATAGATTTTAAAATTCGTACTATGTGTAAGTAAATACGGTTTATATGTTATTGCATGCACATTTTCTCTTGGTTGGAGATAATTATTATGACACCTTAATAAAGATATTTTTAAAAAATTCAGCCACTGTGCCATCAATTGCAGCCACTGTGCCCATCAATTGCAGTCACTGTGTCCATCAATTGCAGCCACTGTGTCCATCAATTGCAGCCACTGTGTCCATCAAATGCAGCCACTGTTCCCATCAATTGCAGCCACTGTGTCCATCAAATGCAGCAACTGTGCCCATCAAATGCAGCCACTGTGCCATAAAATGCAGCCACTGTTGCCAGAAGAAAGGTAAACTTAAATATGAGTAGGGATGAGCTTTGTGATTGAGTCAAACTCATGTTAGACTCGAACATCGTATGTTTGATTGTTCGTCGAATTACAAACTTTTTGGGCCGTTCGCGCCAAATTCAAATGGCGTTTCACGGCCCATAATTCACTGCGGCCTCGCAGTGCATTGCTGGCTGATGATTGGCCAAGCATGCACTATGACCCGCATGCTTGGCCAATCACAGCGCGCAAAAAACGAAGAGCCATAATTGGCCAAAGCCAGGGTGGATTTGGCCAATTATGGCTCAGGGGGTTTAGTACACGCCCCACACTATAAAAGGCCGCCTGCAGGTCGGCCTTGTGTAGTGTGTTGCGGTGGTTAAGAAAGAGAAGACAGTGAGAGAGAGAGAGAGTGTCATTTTTAGTAGGTAGATAGAGTAGGCAGGCAGGCAGGCTAGTCAGTTAAAGTTACAGTGTGTAGAGGATATATATGCATCCCAGGTGTTGTGTATATATATTTATAGTTTAGCTAGATCCGCTCTTCCTAATTTACTGACAGGCAGGCAGGTGATTGTGCTAGCTGCAGTATTCTCACATGGTGTACTGCCTGTGTCCTCTGCAGTGTGCACCTAAAGCTACATGGTGTGTACTGCCTGTGTCCTCTGCAGTGTGTACCTAAAGCTACGTGGTGTGTGTACCGCCCATGTCCTCTGCAGTGTGCACCTAAAGCTATGTGGTGTTTACTGCCTGTGTCCTCTGCAGTGTGCACCTAAAGCTACGTGGTGTGTGTCTGTGCTATTTTTCTCAATGATTTTCATCCATATTGCAGGGACCAGACATTACATTAAAGCCGCAAGCAGTTTTAAATTACCTTTTTCTTATAGTAATCTCATTTTGTGCAGGGACAGTTCTAAACACGTGCCACTTCACAGACATACTATAGACACCCAGCAGGTACGATATTTAAAGGAATTTTTCTTTTTTTTTCACTTTAAGCATCATTAAAAATCACTGCTCCAGAAAAAACGATAGTTTTTTTTAAAAAAATTGACATTGATACATGTTCCCTGGGGCAGGACCCGGGTTCTCATAGACGTTTTATGACAATAACTTACATATTAGGCTTTTAAAATAGCACTTCTGAATTTGAACGTTCGAGTCCCATAGACGTCAATGGGGTTCTAAATGTTCGTGCGAACGGTCGGTCCGTTCGAAGGTTCTAGTGCGAACCGAACCGGGGGTGTTCAGCTCATCCCTAAATGTGAGTAATTTAACTGAAATACCGTCTATTGGTTCAAACGGAGCCTTAGTTAACTGTTCCAACACTAAAGAAAGATTCCAGGGTGGGACTCTAGACACCTGCACTGGGGATATTCTACAGTGGGGATCGAAAGTTTGGGCACCCCAGCTTCAAATTTGTATTAATGTGCATAACGAAGCCAAGGAAAGATGGAAACATCTCCAAAAGGCATCAAATTACAGATTAGACATTCTTATAATATGTCAAAAAAAGTTAGATTGACTTTAGTTAGAGAGGCACTTAAGGTGAACAGCCTTTACTCCCTTAGTAAGTCAAACCTATGGTATCAAAGTCTTTTTAACAAGGACTAATGCTAAAAAAGCTGATGGTGCCTTTCAGTACAGAAATATCTGCTGACAGAAAGTCTGGATAGCTGCAGCCATTGGATCGTTCCAAGGTTCGATGTGTGAGAATTGGTATTTGTCCTAACTGGGTAGGCCTTAAACTCCTAACTTTTAATCATTGAAGCCACACATAAAAGCAACACATTCTGAATAAAAATGAATTATTTTCACCTGAGCTCATACTGCGATGTATTTTGTTTGATTATTGTTGGTTTTCCTTTTCTGTATACTGGTTATTCTGGTTTCTTCTCTTTATAACTATACCAGTCTCTTGCCAGAGAGTCACTTGTAGCAGAGCTTAACTACAAATTCAGAATTTATTTTATAATCTGTTTAGTGTTGAAGCACATAATGGTGATATGCATTCATGAATAAGGCGAGTAGTGCTGAAGTTTGGAGTTATAATTGCTTTCCATGCATTTTCATAAAAAATATAGATAAATTGAATGGGAAAAAAATGAAATAACTCTGCTGCAAAGTTTTTTACATGTGTAAAAACCTTACCTTTTTGTTTTGAGCCACTACATTCTAGGAGGCCTGAGAGTATTATTCAAAGAAATGTAAACAATGTAATGCACTATCATTAAGGCTCCAATCAGACATTCAAAGTGAATAGACAAGATCTAGAGAAAAATGTGTTTACTTTACCATGACAAAACTGATTTTCCACAATAGCACATATGGCCACCTTTGATTTGTTACTCATGGTTTCAGTTCCAATGTGAATTGCAAGGTTAATGCAAACCATATTACAGATACACATTTTCTGGTTAATGAAACACCATCACTAGTGATAGGCAAACTGTGCAAAAGCTTGGTTTGCAAAACTCAAACATAGTGCCCAAACCTCATTAAAGTCTCTGGCAGCTAAGTCGTTTCATTTTTTTAAATTCAAATGGAGGGTTTGGGTCCTTGACAAAGTGCGAGCTATATAAAGTGTTCATAGTTACTACAATATTTTGGGGACCTTTTAAGCTAAATAAATGCACTCAAGTGTTGATTTTTTTATTTAAAAATAGGGCCTGTCCAAAATGGCACCTAGTAATCGTGTTTAGTAGTAGTGTTTAGATACTGTGCATCCCCAAACTCTCTAGTAAACTTTATTTTGGGCTCAAAAAGAAAGTAAATGCAGTCAAGAGGTATTCTTTACCCTGAAAGCAGCTTCATGGGTCAATCATAGGGGTGATGAAAAAGAAATTGATCAGGATTCTTCTTAGACAGATTCCCATATTCACAGACATCTTCAAATGCACTGTATTGTTGAGGCAGATTGTCATATTGTGGAGTATATACTTAATTAAAGTGTTACTAAACCCACAATAATAAAATCAGTCTGTATATGCAGTAAAGCATGCTTGATATACTCACTGTGGAACCTAAGGGGTTAATCCTGCACATTGTGTAAAAAGGCTGCTTGATCCTGTCTTTTCTGATCCTCCCCTTCTTTCACAGTCCCCAATATATCTGATGATAGTACGGAGAATTGGGGGGCACTCTGTACATGCTCAGTTTGGTGTGTATTGCTAGAGAGTTTTTTTTTGTTTTGGGGGGGGGTGCATGTGATCTGCACAGGGACAATCAGCACCGTCTAGACAGAGGGTCAGGGGTGTTGTGAAAATGTTATGAAGATGTATTTAATATGTATTGTCATAGTGTCTCCCAGTGTTAGTTTTCCCGCAGCCAGCTCTAAAGAGCAGACAGGGGTAGACCGACGCAGGTTGAGATGCGTCTGGTAGTGAAAAGCTTCTTGAAGATGCAGAGAAGTGTTTGCAGAGTGTGGATATGTCTTCCAGCGAAGGGCCTCTGTGCGATGCACAGGCGGGGGGATGTGTTCACTCTGCAAAGCCTGATCAACACATTTGGGGGGGACATGGAGTGCCCCTGCAGATAATCTCCTATCCACAGAAACGGTAGTATGATCTGGGTATGTGTTGTTCTCTGAACAACACAAAATAAGGATTCACTCCAACAGCAAAAACGGGAGCCTTTGAATTGTTTTGGTAGGGGAGAGCGTCCATGATTTCAGCCAGCCATGTGGCTTACTGTTTACTGGAGAGCATGGCTTCCAGGTACAGGGGGCAGGAAATCATACACACTGTCCCTGCCCAGACATGCCCATAAGTTTCCCCTAGTCATTGTTCATTGGTTGTTGTATAACCCTTCCTGTTTGAAGGAATGCCTGTGCTATCGTCCATGTCCCCCAGTTAACCTGCCTAGTGGTATTCCCGTGTCTGGCTCGGGGTGAATTTTACATACCAAAAGCGGTAACCCCGTGCCAGATTTGGGATCGCATTGCAGGATACAGGGGAAGTTACAGTGTCCCCACTGTGTGTGCGAGCTGTCATCTTGCTTGATTCACACACTGGTGACTACCGAGTGCCCCCGAGCTTCCGTTCTTACAGATTACAATACTGTATCAAATAATTACACATCCCCTTTGTCCCTAGTGGTCTTTCCAGTGTTCTGCATGCAGTTTTATATTATAAAAACATTTTTTTTCTGCCTGGAAACTGGAGATTGTCCATAGCAACCAAAAAGTGTCCGTTTATGTAAAAAGTGGTTTTAGACCAGCTAGAAAACAGCGATAATGAATTAGAATCACTTGCAGAATTGAGTGCTAGTGATTTGTGGGGAAATTCATAATCAAACACTGAATTACATTATTATTTGTTATAATTATTTATAGTTATTTATTATATAATAATATATGATTTTGTGTTTCAAACTTTATCATACCCGGGATGTCTACTAAACTCTGGTTTGGATAGATTTAAGTGAGTTATTTCTAATGCCACATACACACGATCAGTCAAACCGATGAGGACCGTTTTCATCGGACCAAACCGATCGTGTGTATGCCCCATCGGTTATTTATCCATAGGTTAAAAAAAAACAATCTTGTTGTTTTAAATTTAACCGATTGATACCTAACCAATAGAAAAAAAACGATCGTTTGTAGGCAGGTCCATCGGTTAAAAATACACGCATGCTCAGACTAAATTAGGGGACGGGAGCGCTCGTTCTGGTAAAACTAGCGTTTGTTATGGAGATAGCACATTCACTACGCTGTAACAGACAGAAAAGCCTTCAATACCAGCAAATATCCTTCTCTCCTCATTAGAATCTCCTCACACTGTGGGATCCACTCCATAGCGTGATACTGTTTGAGAATGCTTAAAACTTTTATTGTTTCCCCGAGGGTTCTCTTCTAAATATATACATACATAAACACAGTTTTACCACTTAAGGACCCCCTACCAACGATATACGTTGGCAGAATGGCACGGCTGGGCACATCCACGTACATGTACGTGGCTCTTTAAGCCCAGCCGTGGGGTCGCGGGCACGTGCACGCGACCCGGTCCAAAGCTCCGTGAACGTGGCAGCGGGACTCGCGGACCCGATCGCCGCTGGAGTCCCACGATCGGTCCCCAGAGCTGAAGAACAGGGAGAGCTGTGTGTAAACACAGCTTCGCCGTTCTTCACTGTGGCGCTGTCATAGGGAATCACAATCGATGATGTCACACCTACAGCCACACCCCCTACAATTGTAAACACACATGAGGTCACACATAACCCCTTCAGCGCCCCCTTGTGGTTAACTCCCAAACTGCAACTGTCATTTTCACAGTAAATGATACATTTTAAATGCATTTTTTGCTGTGAAAATGACAATGGTCCCAAAAATGTGTCAAAATTGTCCGAAGTGTCCGCCATAATGTCGCAGTCACGAAAAAAATCGCTGATCGCCGCCATTAGTAGTAAAACATAAAAGAATTAATAAAAATGCAATAAAACTATCCCCTTTTTTGTAAACGCTATACATTTTGCGTAAACCAATTGATAAATGCTTATTGCGATTTTTTTTACCAAAAGTAAGTAGAAGAATACGTATTGGCCTAAACTGAGGAAAAAAAAATTATGTTTTATATATTTTTGGGGGATATTTATTATAGAAAAAAGTAAAAAATATTTAATTTTTTTCAAAATTGTCGCTCTATTTTTGTTTATAGCGCAAAAAATAAAAACCGCAGAGGTGATCAAATACCACCAAAAGAAAGCTCTATTTGTGGGAAAAAAAGGACGCCAATTTTGTTTGGGAGTCACGTTGCACGACCGCGCAATTGTCAGTTAAAGCGATGCAGTGCCGAATCGCAAAAACTGTCGGAGTCCTTTAGCTGCCTAAAGGTCCGGGTCTTAAGTGGTTAATAACAGCAGGAGTGCGAATGCATAGATGCTCTGATCACAAGAGGTGTAGTTACCGGTACCACCAGCCGTCTGTAGATGCCAAACACTTCCGGGTATGCCTCAGTGGAGCGCAGACGTCGGACTTCCTCTTTGCGGAGGCGGGTGATTACGGGTGTCAGCAGATGTTTATCCGCTGACACCCGCAATCACATAGGGACCAATGTATGTCCCTTTTTCATCCGCAAACGGATGGATGAAAAAGCGGACATACGGTCCGCATGTCTGAAAGGGGCCTCAGTCTCTCTTCAAGCACCATAACACTCCCCCTTCTCAACACCAACACCCCAACCCTCCTCTTCTGTACCACCAGCACCACAATCTTTCTTCTGCTTATACAATAAACATATCCTCTTTCTCCTGCTGTCTCTTCCTTACAATGATGGAATTAGTGTGCAAAGGATCCTTACTGTTTATATTGCCTATGTATCTAAGCCTGTTTTTTGGGACTATTTAAAAAATAAAACAAAAAGTAGTGATTTTACTTAAAGTGTAGTAGTTTCTAGCATCTAGATTGAATCAACACCCTATAATGTGATGTCAGTGGAATCATATGTGATGGGTGGGAATGGATTACTACACATTGCACATTATTTTGCAGTTTCCATGACCTTACTGTATTCTAGAATTTTCCATTAGAAATGAAAAAAGTCGGCTTGTACTATCTTACTGTTGTATGTGCTATATTTCTTTTGCATGGATCCATCAAGCAGGAAGCCTGGAGGTATGTATTCATTGCAGTTCTGACTGAAATTAACTGGAATTATTTGCAAAACAGTAATATATCCACAACCAGTTACCAATCCCTGGGTGCCATTCCTGGCAGTGACAACATATTTTCCAAATCTGCGACAGGTGCCCAGGGATTTTTCTTTCTGGACCAAAACTACAATGAGAAGTTTAACTTGATGGACAAACTGTTGTTAGAGGTTTTACTTGATGGACATCAGACTTTAACAGTATAGCTATGTAAAATAGTGAATATTTTAACCCTGAAGAGCTTTTTTTTTACATGTTTTTCAAAGGTTGCAGATGAACAACATGAAATGTTGTTTTAAAGCAGCTTAGTTTGAAAATGAATATGGTATTTTTTAAACTTGCATATAATTAGGAACAATTCTTAATTTTGTATAACTCTGAAGTGAAAGAGATAAGACTTTAGTTTGTATTCAATGTAATTAGAAGAAACAAAGAATTACTCCAGGGTTTCATCCTAATCTAAAATGTTAATTTGTAAGATGGTGTCATTTTGTTGCCATAAATGCATCAGTTTTAAAGTTTAATAATCATTTGTTTGAATTTGGGCATACTGCTAAGATTATATTTAATATTTTTTAAGTGACAAAAAGAGAACATCAGCTTCATTTTGTTTTTCATGTCTTATTTCCCTATAGATCTCTGTTTAATAAGAAACATCTGCATTATGGCTGCGTAGGTCTTAATTTCTCTTCCAAAAAGTTTTCTGGGGTATTATTTGCAAATTGTAGAATATAAAAACAATGTAAATAATTTGAATTAGGGCTTTAAAATAATAATATTAAAGGGGTTGTAAAGGTACATTTTTTCCCCCCAAAATAGCTTCCTTTACCTTAGTGCAGTCCTCCTTCACTTACCTCATCCTTCGATTTTGCTTTTAAATGTCCTTATTTCTTCTGAGAAATCCTCACTTCCTGTTCTTCTGTCTGTAACTACACACAGTAATGCAACACTTTCTCACTGGTGTGGAGAAAGCCTCTTGAGGGGGCGAGCAGGAGTGTCAGGATGCCCACT
This sequence comes from Rana temporaria, assembly GCF_905171775.1. Lineage (NCBI taxonomy): Eukaryota > Metazoa > Chordata > Amphibia > Anura > Ranidae > Rana > Rana temporaria. The sequence continues at coordinate 134,405,134 of NC_053491.1, forward strand.
AACACACAGCTCCTTTCTCTATCTGCAAAGTAGATAGCGTCCTGACCCTCCTGCTCGCCCCCTCAAGAGGCTTTCTTCACACCAGGGAGAAAGTGTCGCATTACGATGTGTAGTTGCAGACAGAAGAACAGGAAGTAAGGATTTCTCAAAAGAAATAAGGACATTTAAAAGAAAAATCGAAGGATGAGGTAAGTGAAGGAGGACTGCACTAAGGTAAAGGAAGCAATTTAGGGAATTGACAGGTCGTGTCTCTTCTGAATATTACAGATATTTTTTTATTAAATGCCTTAATTTTGGATGATAAACTGTGGGATTGTGTTTTTTTTTTAGACCGATAAGCAAATTGGGTCAGTACCTACGTATTAGCAGACAGGGAATCTGTGTCAAAGACATTGAAACATGAGTTGAAGTTTCCGATGAACACCCTTCTTCCAACATCACCAATTTAACGAATAAACATAGGACAGTTGAACAGGATTTTTAAGGTGCAAAAAATACAAGTGATTTATATAAAAAATATACATGTTATTATACAAAATTACATTAAGTAAAAAAATCTATCATATAATAAGTAGAATTTCAAGAATGCATACAGACAATTCCCATCAACATGTTCCTCCATTCAATTTGGCTTCCTCAGGAGTTTTTTGTCAAGCACTACTGAAATAAGAAGAAAAAGAAAAATAACACAATATATACACAATAAAGACATGAAAAAACACATTTGAAAAATAATAGAATACAATGATGATCAGACCAAAGTCAATATCATACACAAAATGGCTGTGGGCAGTGCCGGCCCAAGACATTGTGCTGCCTGGTACCAAGAATGAAATGCTGCCCCCCCAAAAAAAAATATTACGCCCACCAAAATGCCCCCACATCCATTATTTTATATCATGATAACTAAAGTGGACCTATCATGGCTCTATACATGTATATAGGAGTATAAAAAGGACCTGTTATGGCTCTATTCATGCAATTAATCCCACAGTGGAGCGGAGAGCGGAACAGGAGGAGCGGTCAGGTGGCAATTAGCCCCACAGTGGAGTGGAGAGTGGAGTTGGTGGAATGGGATGGCGTGCGGGCAGGAAATTTGCTGCCCCCCTGAAAGTGCTGCCTGGTACAATGGTACCATCGGGTCCCATGGTAGGGCCGACCCTGGCTGTGGGTATATATAGAAATAAAAATAAAATGAAAATAGAAATGATCAAAATCAAAATTTACCTATAAAATAGATGGATATACCTAAAAAATATATGCATCAGGAGCAGAAAACCTTTTGGATAGAATCATATGGTGTACCATAGAGAGGGGAAGATATTCTGTGTCAAACACATATGTTCACAGACACATGTTAGGAAATGCCGGCGATAGGCTGGGGACCGTCTAGAGGGGCATATAAAAATACACAAATAATTGTGAATATTTTATATATTATAATGATCATATCAATATTGCCTTATCCATAAAATAGAAGGCAAATACAAACAAATTAATGTACCTTGCCTTTTATACGAAAAGTTTAAAGGCAATATTCAGAAAATAGAGAAAACCTGAAATCTCCACTCCTCTCATATTTTCCACAGAAGGAACCAACTCTAAAAAGAATTATATATAGGAATACATTTATGAGGATTAATGTTGAAAAGGAGGAAAATTAGCCAGAAAAACAGACATCAAAAGCGAATAAGTACCTAATGAATAATTGCAAATACCTATCAATGCAATCAAGATGAAAGGACATCCAAAGCCGTGTAAACTGCAATCACCCAGCAAGTAATCTGTAAAAAAACATATAAGAATGCTTAGTGGGAAGTGGACCAAAAGAAACCTCCATTTAAGAATAAAAAGGAATAGAGGGGTGGAAAGTCTGACTGCTTACGTTCAAGAGTGATGCCTCTCCTCTAGACGCTGGCCCTGCCGACCAAATGAACATCACCAATTTAACATTTCATTTAGTTTTTTGTTTTTTAGTCCTTATCTGCATAATTGTGTTGTAACATGTTGTACAATAGATTATATACTTATGAATAAATGGTTGTGGAACAAATCATTTGAGTTTCCATTATTTCTTATGAGAACATTTGCTTTGATAAACAAGTGCTTTGGATTACAAGCATGTTTCTGCGACAAATTATGCTCACAAACCAAGGTTTTACTGTATATATATATTATATATATATATATATATATATATATATATATATATATATATATATATATATATATATATATATATATATTATATATCTATATATATATATATATATATATATATATATATAGAAATATATATATATATATATATATATATATATATATATATAGATAGATATATATATATATATATATATATACACACACACACACATGTGTAGCGGCCTGCTACTTTCTAGCCGGTGCTGCTTTAAATTTAGAGGGTAGTCTGAGAGTTAGTTGACTCAGACTGTGTTATTTTTCACTAAATTTGGGCCTCTGTTCCAGCCATGGCTGTACTGTAAGTGACCACTATTGTTGTCTGGGGTGCTGTTATCATCCCAGGCCGAGGGTGGCAGCAGTCAGATCAAGGTGTTTTGGGTGTTCCCCTTGGAAGCCAATCAGAGGGAGTTGATTGTCCCGCTGTGCATGCTGGGGAAGAGTACTTAAGGGACAGACATCACTAGTCCGGGGTCATCGTCGATCCTGGGTCTGTCGTCCCACCTCCCCCCGTGTGTGGCAGTCCTGGTCGGAGGTGCGTGTACAAGTGTTCCTGGCTCCGGGACCACGTTGGTCCAGGGTTGTGATCTACTAAGTAGGCCCGGTAGTCAGACTGGGTCTACGCTTGCAGAGTGGTCCTGAGCTGTCCATCCTGAGGGAGTAAGCCACTCGATGAAGAACCTGTCTTGGAGAGCACCGAGCAAGAGGCTGGTATCTCAGGAGAGGCCTTGAACTTCATCGAAGAACACACCATTACTGAAGGGCTGATTGAATGGTCGCCTGTCAGTTCTAAGTTCACAAGAAGTTATTCGGGAGAGATCCAGGTGCTTAATCCTGTGCTGAGAGGATTTTGGACTCAATATACCTCCATCTTTGGGAAGGTCTGTGGCAGAGACTTTACCAAGTTTCCGTGTGACATCCTGGCTGCTAGGTTAGTGAGAGAGGCCTATCCAGGTGTACAATACCTGCTCTACTAGAGCGGCGAAGAAAGCTGCATTGCTGGAAGCAGGAGTGTTTCCAACCAGAAGTTATACACCTGAACCTATTACTTATTACCCTTCCGCCTCTTCAACTACTACTTTTATTCTTTTACCAAGTTGGGCAAATAAAGAAAAGAAAAAGAAGTCTAAAGTGTGGACATTGAACTTTTTCTCAACTCTCATCTGACACCCTAGACGGCGAGGAGAATAGAATTAACATGCCGACCAAAACAAACCAGCAGCTCCTTCGGGGGTAGTGCTACACATGTTTTGTATTTTTGGGGGTTATTTGTATGTTTTTTGGGCTTTTATTGTTTTTCTTTCATTTTTTTAATGTTAACTCTAGTTTTCATTAACTTGAGTATAGATCTATGTTTGTCCCAAGCATGTTTGAAACCACTGTTGACTATCTCACTACTTCTGCTGGAAGTCAATTCCAAGCATCAACTACCCTTTCAGTAAAATAATACTTTCTAAGATTATAACTGTCCTCGAGTTCATATAATCATTTGATTATGGGGTCGTTACCACAAATGACAAAAAAAATGAAAACAATGGCAGCGAGATATTCCCGGAATTGGATGAAGAGAAATGGGAGGGCATATGGGGGTCTCCTTTTCAAGTATTGGTATCCCTTAGAGATTGTGTTCTTGATTTTGGTTTCATATATATTAATATTCCACTCTGAGCTTCTCCTAAATTAAGAAAGTGATGAAATACATTAATATATGAAAAATAAATATAAATCCAGTACTCCGTATACTCTGCTATATTAAAAAAAACGTTGAAATAAATGTAATACCATAGTGTATATATATTCCCAATACAGCTCTCAAATAGCATAATAAAGCACAAAGTAACAATTAAATGTGGTTTAAAAACAAAGAAAACATCACAACTCAATCAGTACATATAATTTTCTCAAACAAGCAGCATGGGGGTTGATTTACTAAAACTGGAAAATGCGAAATCTGGTGCAACTCTGCATAGAAACCAATCAATTTCCATGTTTGAAAGAGGAAGTAAACCCTCTTTTTTTTAAAACACCCTGCAAGGCAAAGGCATAATGAGCTAGTATGCATAGCATACTAGCTTATTATGAAGTACTTACCTGAGATCGAAGCCCCTGCAGCGGTGCTCGGTCACCTCCTCCGTCGGCGACATCTCTGCACGATTCACTTCCGCATATCGCAGGCTCCGGCGCTGTGACTGGCCGGAGCCACGATGACGTCACTTCCGCGCATGCACGCGGGTGCTGCCACTAATGGCATGATCGCCGTTAGTAACGGCACGCTCAGTGCACCTGCGCGGCATTGTCTATGGCGCATCTTTCTTTTGCAAATATCTCCTAAACAGTGTAGGTTTAGGAGATATTTGTTGCACCTACAGGTAAGCCTTAATCTAGGCTTACTTGTAGGTTAAAGTGGTCTGTAAGGGTTTACAACCACTTTAATATCAAACCTTAATTGAACATGCTGAGTTTAGAAGCTGATTGGCTACCATACAGAGCTGCACCCGATCTTACACTCTCCAGTTTTAGTAAATCAACCCCGAAAGTATATTTCTTCCACACGTGAGTTGGTATCCACCCAATAAAATGTGCAAAAGACCTTCCCCTCAGATTGGAAATGCACCCACTCTTTTAATTACCCTCCTTCTCTCAAGGCAGGCTAACAGAGCCTGTGAATGAAATAACCATTCCCAGATAAAAACATTGCTAGTCTTCTGGCTGCAAACTAGTGACAGATCATCTCTTCCACTTCACAGGATCAATGGGTGGCAGATCCAGAAATAATACATAGGTGCAAATAGAGTAGTATCATTTAAAAACAGCATTTCTTAAAACTAAATGCACTTACTGGAATACAGATAATAAGAGCATCAATGAAAATGAGCTTTAGCACTGGGCCCCAGGAAGGTAAATGCCCGTCTGATACCCACATATTGGTAAGTTGCTCCAGTGTTGTCCCTCTGAGCATCCTCCCCTACACCTGGCCTATCCACATACTATGTAGTACTGCCAAGTTTCCACTCCAATGTGATTCATCACAGAGTTTCGGGGGACTTGAAAAAGTTACGCTATGACAAAATATGGAAGAGAGTTTTAACAAAGCTTCACTGAAGCAAAACATTATTTAATTTATGACTAGAGTATTTAACCACATGCCAACCGCTGCACGCCGATTTACGTTGGCAGAATGGCAGGGCAGGCAAAAGGGAGTACCTGTACGTCTCTTTGAAATTCCCACCTAGTGGGTGCGCGTGCTTGCCACGCACCGCGGGAGCGTGCCCGCGGGTCCTGCAAACTCGATGTTCACTGGTGGCCTGCGATTAAGGTTAGGAAAGGCAGAATGGGGAAATGCCTTAGTAAACAAGGCATTTCCCTGTCCTGCCTAGCAACAGGACAGGGATATACTGCTCCCTTTCATCGGGTGCAATGATCTCTGTCACGTTGTAGTGAGCCCATCCCCCCTACAGTTAGAACACATCTAGGAAACACACTTAACCCCTTGATCGCCCCTAGTGTTTAACCCCTTTCCTGACAGTGACATTTATACAGTAATCAGTGGCTATTTTTTAGCTCTGATTTCTGTATAAATGTCAATGATTCCAAAATAGTGTCAAAAGTGTCTGACCTGTCATCCGCAAGTCACGATAAAAATCGCAGATCGCCGCCATTACTAGTAAAAAATTTTTTATAAAAATGCCATAAATCTATCCCCTACATTGCAGACTCTATAACTTTTGTGCAAACCAATCAATATACACGTATTGCAATTTTTCTTAGCAAAAGTATGTACAAGAATACATATCGGCCTAAACTGTGGAAGAAATTTGTTTTTTTATATATTTTTGGGGGGATATTTATTATAGCAAAAGGTAAAAAATATTGCTTTTCTTTTCAAAATTGTAGTTTTTTTTTTGTTTATACTTTGTAGCGTTAAAATTTTAAAACGCAGAGGTGATCAAATACCACCAAAATAAAGCTCTATTTGTGGGAAAAAAAGGACATTCAACTTGTTTGGGTACAGCGTCACACAACCGCGCAATCGTCAGTTAAAGCGATGCAGTGCAGAATTGCAAAAAAATGCTCTGGTCAGGAAGGGGGTAAATCCTTCCGGGACTGAAGTGTTTAAATATTAACCTGAATAATTTCTTAATATGTATTTAATGAAAACAGCAAATGGTGTAAAAAAATATCTACACAAACCAATCAAAACAGACAATAAAATGAACAGGATTAAGGAAAAAGTAAAGAAGAAACATTTGCCTGATCTTTATTTCGTTACCAGTTTGCTTGCAGTGTAAGAAATGTGACCCGGTATCCTTAGTAGTTTTGAAATCAAACAAGAGCTGCAACTGCCAATTTCAGCCATGTTTTCTAGTCCCTAAAAAACAAGGGCATTTACATAATTAATACAACCATTCAAATGGTCTGATTAATGTGTTGAAGAGGTGTTTCAGTGTTTTATTATGCTCTAGCAATATACACTATATTGCCAAAAGTATTGCGCGGCCTGCCTTTACATACACATAAACTTAAATGGCATCCCAGTCTTATGCCCTGTACACACGATCGGATATCTGATGGGATCTAATCCGATGGATTTTTTCGTTGGATATCCGATGAAGCTGACTTTCATCAGTCTTGCCCACACACCATCAGTCAAAAATGTGACGTGTCCAACGCGGTGACGTAAAACACTACGACGTGCTGAGAAAAATTAAGTTCAATACTTCCGTGAATGCATCGACTTGATTCTGAGCATGCATGGATTTTTCTCTGATGGAGTTCCACACAGACGATCGTTTTTTTCTCTCAGTCTTTTATCCATAGGAAAATTTTAAAACACGTTCTATTTTTTTTTACCAATGGAAAACAAATCGATGGGGCCCACACACGATCGGTTTGTCCGATGAAAACGGTCCATTTTCACCAGACAAACCGTGTGTACAGGGCTTTAGTCCATAGGGTTCAATATTGAGTTGACAAAAAGGGAGAAAGAAAGGCGCACCAGCCTCGTGTACTACCGTTTGGCAAATTTTAATGGAATAATAAAATAATGAAAACTACTCACAAACAAAGAATGATAAAAGGCTTGTCAAACGATAATTGAAGTACCCCTCAAACCACACTCCAGACTGTAGGGGGGGTGGCGAGGTGCGTTGCTGCTGGCTGACGCGTTTCAAGGTGACAGAGACCTCTTCCTCAGAGCCCAGCAGTCTGAGGAAGAGGTCTCTGTCACCTCGAAACGCGTCAGCCAGCAGCAACGCACCTCGCCACCCCCCCTACAGTCTGGAGTGTGGTTTGAGGGGTACTTCAATTATCGTTTGACAAGCCTTTTATCATTCTTTGTTTGTGAGTAGTTTTCATTATTTTATTATTCCATTAAAATTTGCCAAACGGTAGTACACGAGGCTGGTGCGCCTTTCTTTCTCCCTTTTTGTCTTCTATCAGGATTCCCCTATCCATGAAGGGCAGCAAGGCCTCTGTCACTACGGCTTTTTGGACATTTAAGGAGAACTGTATGTAGACATCTGACTAATTATCAAGGATCCCACTTGTGCGCAGGAGTTTGTGTTTTTTGTCAGTATTCAATATTGAGTTGGCCCACCCTTTGCAGCTATAACAGCTTCAACTCTTCCGGGAAGGCTGTCCACGAGGTTTAGGAGTATGTCTATGGGGATGTTTGACCATTCTTCCAGAAGCGCATTTGTGAGGTCAGGCATTGATGTTGGACGAGGAGGCCTGGCTCCCAGCCTCCACTCTAATTCATACCAAAGGTGTTCCATCGGGTTGAGGTCAGAACTCTGTGCAGGCCAGTCAAGTTACTCCACCCCAAACTCGCTCATACATACACCTCTTTAATGACTTCAGACCAAGCTCAGAGCAGTTGAAACAGTTTTACTGAAAATTCTGCATAACATCCTCATCCTAATTATACCTAAATGTGGCTGCCCAGGTTATCTGCACAGATGAGATCTCTACAGGAAAAGTCCATTCTTGTCAAGACTCGACCTGAGAAGTCCATGTACATGGGGTGTCCTGATAGGTGGCAGTTCTGAAGTGGACCACAGGTCCCAACAAGCCTCTATACATGTCCTGCCCTCTATTAAGCCCCCCTGTTCCTTTTATAATTCATGAGAGGGAGGATGAACCCCAGAAAAAAAGTGGCAAAACATTTACACCTTCCCCTGACCTGAGCAGCCGAAAGTCCCTGTTACCAACATATCCAATTTGGGGAAAATGAGAGTGACACTGAGTTCAGTACAACTCTCTTTCTTGTTCCACATGGTTTGGGGTTTATCACATCTCATTATAATCATATGTCCCTTCCTGTTTCAGAGTGATTCTTTTTCAATATATTATGGAGCTGTCCTTGTATGCAGAGACTTTAATTGAGGCTCCCTACACTGTATTCATCAAAAGAAACACACACACACTAATAGCATAGGATAGCAAAGCATTCCCCTGCTCTCCCTCCTCCTCCCCCTCTCTCAAAGCTAAAGCTAACTGACTCTAGACTGCTCTAGACTGTACTGTCTACTATTTCTCTAAGGCCCAGTACACATTAGATGATTATTTCCTTCCACCCAGTAGGCTGAATGAAAAAAATAGAGAGATTGCTGTACTAACATAAGTGATGTTAGTGCAGTGATCTCCCTCGCTGTGCCCTTTTATTCTGACAAGGGGGCTCCCCCCGCCAGAACACACTGAGCAGCACCGACAGCCATCAGCTGCCAGCCCTGATGAGATTCGAATTGGATGCTTGTTTTCCAGCATATCCATTCAACAGAAGACTTTCATGGGACTGACTTCTGTAGAACAGACAGCCATACACATGGGCCAAAAGTTGTCTGGTTCCTGCTGAACCAGATGATTTTTGGCCAGTGTGTACAAGGCTTAATGCTTTCCTATTAAGATCAGATGTTCAATAAAGCAGCACCGGAGCCAGCAGCATTGAAAAGTAGGCATGTTAACAAATAGTTTACTAGGAATTGTATATTTTGTGCTTAACGTGTTAAGCTAGAAAATCTGAATCTTCTGTTCCTAATCCTACAAAATATCTCTAACACGCTAAACCAGCCAGCACAAAAAATAAAGCACAACGAAAAAAAAAGAATGTAAATTGCTTTATGCTGTCATAAAGTGTCCAAAGCTGACAGCACACAATAAAAATCCAAAGGGCTGTAAACATAAAGCAAACCATGGCAGGACTGTTTATTTGTGTATTTTATATCTGGCTGAAGTTTAAATGTAATTCAGCATTCAAAGAAACAAGCTTTGGAAAAACATATTGAAAGAATATTTTGTATCTGGATCCTATCTGCTTCTTCCGATTGAGCAATGTAATGTCTGATTGCAAGGTACAAAAAGGTTGCCGCTGCCCCCACCTAGAACTAGTCTTTGTAGCAAAGAGCACTGGAATGCCAATGCATGTCAAGCAAATGTAGCACTACCACCGATGGAGCTGCTGGTTTGCTTTGGGTGACATGTTACCTCTATATTTCAGCCGTCTAGGGTACTTGATAAGAGTTGTAGTAAATGGAATGTCTGTGCTTTTTATTACCCAGCCGGGTAAAAACGGTTAAACAGTAGAGAGGTGAAGGGCTAGCAAATAGAAGATAGAAAATCCAGGTATAACTGAACACAGGAAACAGTCCTGCTCCCAACGACACTTTACTTCGCCACTCAAGCCGGAGTGGGTATAGCGCACCTGGACAGGCCTCTCTCACAAGCCTGGCAGCCAGAATGTCACTCGAACATAGGGTTAAGCCTCTGCCACAGACCCTACCATAAGATTGGTGATAGTTATGGTCCGGAATCCTTTCTTAGTAGATTCAGCACCGGATCTCCTTCAGGTAGTTTTGTCAGTCAGTAGCTGACAGGCGATCAACTGGGCCCACACAGTGGATCAATCGCTCTGGGCCAACGTGGTCCCGGAACCAGGAACACTGCTACCCACGCACACCCCGGCCAGGATTGCCATATGCAAGGGTGTTGTGGAATGGCTACCCAAATGGTGGGCGCCACACGAGGAAGAACCTCGAGGTAATGGTGTCTTCCCCCTTTATACCCCTCCCCAGCATGCACAGCGGAGGGATCAACTCTACTGGCTGCTAAGAAGTGGCACTCAGAGCACTTGACCACACTGCTGCCACCTGCAGCCCGGGAGTGACGGGAGTCCCCGGACGAAAAGCCAGCCCACAGTGCAGCCGAGCTAAAGCAGAGACTCAAATTTAACAATCAGACCAACTCAGAGCTAACCATTTCTCTGAGTCCTTCCCCTAAATTTAACATAGCACCGGCTCTGGAAATAGCCAGGTGCGACACAAATATAAAGAGATTTCCAAGTTCAAACTTACCAACCAACCAGCGACCAACCGAATTGACCTGTCTAACAATATACGTTAACAACAGGGGTTTAGTTGCACACATTTGCAAATACATGCATAAGCTGTAGGCCCCGCCAAGGCACTCTGTTTTCTGCAGTCCCTAACTACTGAATGTCTCCATCTTGGAGGCACATGCATTTATAATGGATAGGTAGGGGACAGGTGAGCCTGGAAGGAGCCACCCCTCCTTAAAGGTACATGATCACACTAAACACCCAGCACATAGCACTATGGCACCAAGGCCATCAGTGCGTTGCCTGACCAATATATTCAAGGTTGAAAAAAGTGGCCACTGCCCCCACCTATAACTGGTCTTTGTAGCATGGAGCACTGGAATGGCAACAGGGCTTTTTTCTCTTGACCACGATGCCACAAACCCCTCCGCCTACACACACCCTCCAAATCACATCAAATAGTGTGTGTGGTCAGTCAAATTTCACGAAGAGTAAAAGGGTCTTAAAGGGGCATTAAATACAAGGATTGCATTACATACAGAGTGCAGAGCTGTCGCTTGTAAATACAGAAACCAGACTTCTGTGTTTACAAGTGATTGTGGTGAGCACTGCAGGCACCAAAGGGTCTGAGCCAGAGCTGGTGGAACTGAGTTCCACCAAGTTCCCCCTGAAAAAAACCCTGCTTATTAACACTGGCTGAAAATCAGCTGGTTCAGCAGGACCCAGACAACTTTTGGCACATGTGTATGGCTGTCTGTTCTACAGAAGTCAGTCCCTTGACCGTCTTCTGTCAAATAGGTATGCTGGAAAATGAGCATCCAACCCAAATCTGATCAGGGCTGGCAGCCAATGGCTGTGTGTTCTGGCGGGGGGGGGACCCCCTTGTCAGAATAAAAAGGCACAGCGAGGGAGATCGCTGCATTAACATCACTTGTGTTAGTACAGGGATCTCTCTGTTGTTGTTGTTTTTTATATTATTCAGCCTGCTGAGTTGAAGGAAAAAACATCTAGTATTGGTCCTTAGAGAAACAGAAGACAGTACAGTCTAGAGCCCCAGTCCATTGGCTTGGAGAAAGAGGGGGGAGGAGGGGGAGCAGGGGAATGCTTTGCTACCCTATGCTATTAGGGGTTGTGTTTCTTTTGATGCACAAAGTGTAGGGAGCCTCAATTCAACTCCCTGCATACAAGGACAGCTCCATATTACGGTAAAACCTTTGTTTTAGATTAACTTGGTTTGAGAGCATTTTGCAAGACAAGCTACATTTTTTCATACATTTTTACTTGATATACAAGCGATATCTTGAGTAGCGTTATGTCACAACTGAGTATAAAAGAGAAGAGAGGCACCTCTAAGTGTAGCAATATGGTTACATTTATTTAAGGTACAACATTTAGAAACTGACATGGTTGGTGATTAAGACAGGCACATCTAAGTATGCAGGCATCCAGGATAAAGCTGTCCACATAGACCATCCCCCTCACCGCCATTTACGTCATCCCTTCCATGAGCGGTTCAAGCCTCGCTTTCAGATCACTCTACTGCAGGGTAGTCTTCCCGGTCACGATTACAGGCTGATATTGGTGAGTGCCAGTGGTGAGGATAACGGTCTATGTGAATCGATTTACCCCGGATGCCTGCATACTTATATGTGCCTGTTTTCATCATCAACCATGTGAGTTGCTAAATGTTGTACCTTCATTAAATGTAACCCTATTATATACTACACTTAGAGGCGCCTCTCTTCTATTTTATACTCTGTACCCATGATCTACTGATCTTGGTTACAATGGTTTCCAGACTCCTGCTCAAAAAATATATAAACACGGTTTATTTTTTTGCTAAAATATGTGTATTTATTATTTTTTACATCAAGATGTCCTTATACTTTAACCTCCCTGGCGGTATTCCTGAGTGTGGCTCAGGGTGAATTTTCAGTACAGAAAGCGGTAACCCCGAGCCACACTCAGGATTGCATCGCAGGATCCATGTACAGCTCTTACTTACCTTGTCCCCTGGATCCTGCGATGTCTCCCCGCTGTGTCTGCGAGACGTGTCTCCACTCGATTCACAGTGCCCCGAGCTCCATTCCCTACGAGCGTTGCGATGCACAGGGACGGAGCTTGGCGCCAAATTCAAAACGTCAAAAACACAGTATACATACAGTACACAGTAATCTTACAGATTACAGTACTGTATCAAATAATTTCACATCCCCTTTGCCCCTAGTGGTTTGTTCAGTGCCCTGCATCCAGTTTTATATTATAAATACTGTTTTTTCTGCCTGGAAACTGGAGATTGTCCATAGCAACCAAAAAGTGTCCATTTACGTCAAAAGTGGTTTTAGACCAGCTAGAAAACAGCGATAATAAATTATAATCATTTGCAGAATTGAGCGATAACGATTTGTGGGGAAATTCGTCATCAAACACTGAAAGTAATGACAGCGACAATTCTGCAACTGAGCAAATTTCTATTTTTTTTAATTACATTATTGAATAATTTTTATTATTATTATTTGTTATAACTTATAATTATTTATTATATTATAATTTATGATTTCGTGTTTCAAACTTTATCATACCCAGGGTGTTTACTAGACTCTTGTTTGGACAGATTTAAGTGAGTTATTTCTAAGGCCTCGTACACACGACCGGACATGTCCGCTGAAACTGGTCCACCGACCAGTGTCAGCGGACAGATCCGATCGTGTGTACAGGCTAGCGGACAGATTTCCAGCGGACAAATGTTTCTTAGCATGCTAAGAAACATGTCCGCTGGGAAGCTGTCCGGCGGACATGTCCGCTGGTTAGTACATCTAACCAGCGGACAGAAATCCCGCGCATGCGTTGAATTGATTCGACGCATGCGTGGAAGCATTGAACTCGCGCGATAGAGAACGTCGGTGTCATCTACGTCACCGCGTTCTCTGTCCGGCGGACCGTTTTCATCGGACTGTACGCTCGTCTGTACGGGGCCTAAGAATTACAGGCCTACAATATAAAAAACGCCAAATTTCCATGCGAAACAATTGTAATGCTTTCAGCATAAAAAATCAGACATAATCATACCGCTAGGGAGGTTAAGTCTATAGACAACAAAATGCAATTTGTGATGTCTTTATAATGAATCTCTATTGAGTGCAGTGCATAACCAATGAAGCATAGTGGTGGATAATGTAAAAAATGTACTATGTTTTTGAATTTAAATGAAAAAAAAATGTTTTTCTGCACAACAAATGTAGGGCATGTGCAAAGGTGGCACTGCTGCCTAAAGCAGCACCCAGGCATCCCCAAATCATTATGCTGGCCATCTCTTACACGTTCCTGTAAATAATAAAAAGCTCTACCACCCTTCCTTTTAAAACTATCATTCCAGGTCCTCATTAGTGCTGTTTCTGCATGGTTTAAGCATTTGATAGTGGAACAGTGTGCTGTGTACTTACAGTTCACCCAGACTACAGTAGTCTTTTAGGGCTCTTTAAGAAAAACTTTCATGCACAACCTTTTCCACAAGAATCTCACATATATTACAAACTCTATGAAATACATTATCGGTATCATCTAGCAGGATGAGAAATCCCCAATCGAATAATGCACTTCCTTATTGCATTGCATAATTCCTTTTATATCCTCTAAGTCTTGAACTACCTGTCAATGGAGAATCAGGTAAATACATTTTAGCACTGAACTGAACTTCTGTGTATACATTTCCGATAGTATATTAAATTTAGAACCATTTCGTCCAGAGATTTTTTATTTATATTACTATTATGTGTACATTGTTCTCAGCTCATTTAACAGAAGGAACTATATTTTAAATGCATCTGTAATGCTAGAAGACATCTACACTTCAAACCATGTTACGACCAAATAATATATGGACTGTATATCACATTACCGATTCAAAATAACATTTATATATGCTTTACATCATTTATACATATTTAAAACTGTAGCCCATTAGATAACACTCAGCATGCACTTATTAGTATTACAGATCACCCTTCCAGTGTGTGTTTTGTAGCTTTGAACCATTTCTTGTAAGTGAGTCACTGTGAATCACTGTTTTTGTTAGAAATGAGTCTGAAGTCTACTGTATAGTCTGCGCAATGTGTAAATAATAAAAAAAATACAGTTTAAACTGCACATTTTAAAGACCAAGTCTTGCATAGAAACCAGTAGGAGCCTTAAAATGAATAAACACATATAATTGAAGACTGAGTCTTTGGACCATGGACTGTTTTTCTACACAATAATGCATTGTTTTGTCTTTAAATTCACTTTTAAAAAAAGGTGATTCTTATTTTAGGAGATGCAAATTTCTTGAAGATGCTGGTTTGTGACTAATAGGAGAACATCTGGAATAGATGACTCTAGTATTTATTAGTCATTCTGAACAAGGATAAGCAAAGCTTGACTATACAAAATAATCTTTTTTGGAAATCTAACTGAAGTGTCACAAATCTTATTCTTGTTACAATCACAAAAAAAATGTCAAAGACAACTCATTTCACGCTGGGGAGATGAGTGACCGTGTGACCTCTTGTTGTTCAGTATTTTTAATTTATAAGAATAACCAGTAACGCACAGTCAGAAATCAGAGGAGGACATATGCAGTTGGGAACTTGTTCTATATATTATCAGTGCAATACAATTATCAGTTTATAATATAGGCTTCTGGTATAGATAGATTCCGGTGCTGGGAATTTAGGGGTTGTGTCTTTTCACACAGGAAGGGTTGGTCTATGGTGCAGGATTCTAGGTAAGGATTCAAGCAGGTTTCAAAATTATTCACCTTTTACATAAACTGGCCCATGCAGACAAGGGACCCAAGTAGTTCAAATACACTGTGCTGTTTGTTAAAAATATTCCCAATGTTTTCATTCCTAAATTCTATCCTATTTCCAGGACATGACAGACATTAGAAGCTTATCTTCAACATTGTAGGAGCAAGTGTGTTTCTTGATTCAAAAGCTGTGCAAGGAAGTGAACATTCTCTTGTGTCCTTTCTCTCTAGTCCAACATCCCCTCCAGGATTCTTACACTGCTGTAGGTCCTTTCCATCTCATACTCTGGGCTACAACAAAATGGCTACCAAGCCTCCTTCTTTAAGGACAACAAAGGAGATTTTCCTTTGGTTGTTCTCAAAGATGAAGGCTTAGCATTTATTTTTTTGTAGTCCACGTCCTGGAAATAAGCCATATTGGCAGTATTTTGGTCAGACCTAAGGGGTGATATAAAAGGCCTATAAGGTATGACATTTTAATTGAAAAAATATTTTTACAAATGGCACAAACTACTTGGGCCCCTTGTCTGCATGTGTCGGTTTATATAAAAAGGTGAACTTAGCCTCTACCTTTTCATAAGGTAGTGTTGGATGGACCATTTTCATCGGTTAACCGATGAAGCTGACTGATGGTCCGTCGCGCCTACACACCATCGGTTAAAAAAACGATCGTGTCAGAACGCAGTGACGTAAAACACAACGACGTGCTGAAAAAAACGAAGTTCAATGCTTCCAAGCATGCGTCGACTTGATTCTGAGCTTGCGTGGATTTTTAACCAATGGTTGTGCCTACTAACACTTATTCACATGTGTTGCCCTGAGCATAATAACACATAAACTAGACAGTAGTAATTAAAAACTAAACTTTAAACTGTGGCTTATAAATATGAACCAGTGTCACAGCAAAGAATGTAATACAATTTATGTATTATGGGCTGACTTCAGACCTTTTTTCCGCAGTAATGGTTAATAAAATGTGCATTTTCCAACGTGCTACCACAAAACAGTGGGAATAGGCCCTTAATGATAGGCTTAGGATAAGAAGGAGATTTAGGGAATATCAATATGTATCATTTTCCTCCTGTAAAACACATGAATGTTAATGCATGGACATGCATTTTAAAGAGAAACCCTTTTATTTCATATGTGTATGTTCACATATATGTCATTCAGTATAGGGGAATTATTAGGTTACATTGATAGCTATGCATTTGTGTCACCCTGAGCAATGAACAAGCATAGATGTAGATGGACCCTTATGTTTACAGGGAGGGTTAATGTTTGGGTTACAGTGATGGTAAAGCTTGATATACATGTGCAGTTTTTTTTGTTAAACCAGTGGGTTGCATGAAAAAAAAACACTGAGGCCCCGTACACACGACCAGTTTCCTCGGCTGAATTCAGCTTCCGACCGAGTTTCTGGCTGAATTCTGCCGAGAAACCCGGCCGTGTGTACAATTTCGCTGAGGAAGCCGACGAGGAGCTCGACGAGGAAATAGAGAACATGTTCTCTATTTCCTCGTTGTTCTATGGGAGCTCTCAGCCCGCCGAGCTCCTCGGTGGCTTCAGGGCTGAACTGGCCGAGGAACTCGATGTGTTTGGCACGTCGAGTTCCTCGGCCGTGTGTACGGGGCCTGACAGATCCCCCCATGAATACAAATTATGTGTGATGCGGGAATCTATTGCTATTGTATTCTGATGGGGGGTGGGGGGGCTGCTGTCAGAATACACAAATCAGAGCTACATCAATTGGATGAAAGCACTAAATAAATGTTGGACTTTTCAATAGAAGCCTTTTACTTCTTGGTCCGTTTACAGTATACCCTGCTTTAGTGTTGAGGTTAGAGGGAATCTAGATGTAGAGCTGAGGTAACAGGGGGGCTTAGTGAGAGGACTATTAGAATATTGCATCACTCTGTACTAGACATGTGCACAGGATTTTTTTTTCCTTTTTTTTTTTGTTCTGTTTCGTATCGTTCCGTAGGTTCGTTTCCGTTCGTTTTTCGTAAGACGCCCGTTTTCCTGTTCGTTCCCGTTCGTTTTTCGTACGACGAGATTTTTTCGTATTCCGATCGTTTCGTATTTTCGTTACCGTTTTATTTTCGTACATGCAGGATGGTTCGTTATTCTGTTTAATTCATGTTCGTTACTTGTTAGACAATAATTTTCGTGAATTTTCGTCAATGATTTGCATTCTGTGTTTTGGATTCCTTTTTCTGTTCGTGTTTTCGGTCGTGTGTTCGTGTGACATCTATGACAATTTGTTGTGGATGTCAAGTGGGCATGCGACTGAAGATACGAACAGAAAAAGGATTTTCGTCATTTTGTACTTTCGTAAATATATCGCGGGATTCGCGGCACTTTCAACACGCGGCTCATCCACATTAACGATTGTTAAGCCCCATACACTTGGTCAGACTTTTTTAACAACAAACATAAAAACGATTGTTTTCCGTTCGTTCTCAGAAGATTTGTTCGTTTTTTAACTCCATCAGAAAACCATTTTTGGGTTCAAAAGTCTGGCCAACTGATCTCCCTTCAGATGAAAATCCACAGAAAAGTTTATTTGGCTTTACTGTACTACTCAGCACAAAAGAGAAGCTGCTTTACTAACTACACTCACTGGCCATTCAAAAAAACGAAAATTACATCTGTGGCAAGGGATTTGCATT
The DNA here is from genome assembly GCF_905171775.1 of Rana temporaria. Lineage (NCBI taxonomy): Eukaryota > Metazoa > Chordata > Amphibia > Anura > Ranidae > Rana > Rana temporaria. The sequence goes on from NC_053491.1 coordinate 134,423,123, forward strand.
CTATGTTTTGGGTCCTTTTTCTTTTGGTGTTTTCGGTCGTGTGTTCGTGTGACATCTGTGGCAAAAGATTTGCATTCTGTTGAATCCAAAATACGAACAGAAAAAAGGAATTCAAAATACAGGGTGCGGGTCTTTTGTTGTGGATGTCATATGAGCATACGACTGAGGGTGCGAACAAAGAAAGGAATCCAAACAAGATACAGAGTGCAAATCTTTTTTTGTGGATGTCGTGTGAGCATACGACTGAGGGTGCGAACAGAGAAGGGATTCAAACAGGATACAGAATGCAAATCTTTTGTTGTGGATGTCGTGTGAACATACGGTTGAGGATACGAGCAGAGAGGGGATTCAAACAGGATACAGAATGCAAATCTTTTGTTGTGGATGTCGTGTGAACATACGGCTGAGGATACGAGCAGAGAGGGGATTCAAACAGGATACAGAATGCAAATCCTTTGTTATAGATGTAATTTTCGTTCTTGTGCCGTTTTCGTTTTGTCGTATTTTCGTCAGATCGTTTGTTCGTATTTGCGGTTGTTCGTTATGCGGCTCATTCGTAATCCTGTCGTTTTCGTATTTTGGTGCTTTAATTTTTTCGTATGTACACATTATTCTGCGGGTACGAAAATGAACATTTTCGTACGAAAATAACATTCGTACGAAAGGGAATGCACATATCTACTCTGTACTGGGAGCTTTGTTCTGGAAGTTAATGGGGTTAATTTACTAAAGCAATTGAGACAGTTTACTTAGCAAATTGAATAATCACTGACGTTAGTGAATAAAGTAAACTGTGTTCACTTTTATCATCCACCCATGTGCAAACTTTATTGTTATTATTATTTCCCTCACCCATGTAGTTACTTTTTTGTTTGTTGCCTCCTTCTACAATATAGCTATATAATACATAGTTAGGATCATGTGGATGTATGCTTTCTGATCTTTAAAAATATAAGCAATGCTGATCTCCAAGATTTAATAAATAGTCTGCTTGTTAATGACAAAATATCCAGTGTCCTTACTAAAGTTCATGTTCCTTTCATGTTGAGTTTTGACAACCCACTGTTTGATTGCTACTTGCCCCTGCATGGGCGATGCTGTTGTTATGCTTAATTAATAATTGAAACTGAAAATATGAGTAATGAACCATTTTATGCAATTCATTCAATGAAAGGCAGATACAAGGCAAACAAAAGCAACACAGTGGTTAAGTGGTTAGCACTTATGCCTGACAGCACTTGAGTCGTCAGTTGACAGCACTTGAGTCGTCAGTTCAAATCCCACCCATGGCACTCCCAGCCTGGAGTTTGCATGTTCTCCCTGTACTTGTGTGGGTTTATTCTGGGAACTCCAGTTTCCTCCTACACTCCGAAGTCATTCTGGTAGATTAATTGACTCCTATCTAAAGTGGCATATGTATGAATGTGAGTTAGGGACCTTCAATTGTTTCTAAGCATGCGCGGGTTTTGAACCGATGCTTTTGTGTACCAACCATCGGTTTGGCCCGATCGGTCAGCGGTCCATTGGTTCGATTTTAAAGCAAGTTTTAAAATTTTGGTCCAAAGGACAAAAGACCGATGGGCCTTACACACAGTCGGTTTGGACAGATGAAACTGAACCTCGGTCCATTCTCATCAGTTTTGACCGGTCGTGTGTATGCGGCCTAAGAGGTCAGAATTGACTGGTCACCTGTAAATATCACCTGTAAATATCTATGAGAGGTGGCTGATGTGGCTGAATGGGACTAGACAGAGCACCTGTGACTTCTGCCCACACCAGTGAGTCCCATGCACCAGGGCTAAAAGCCTAATGTGCATGGGACCTTAATGATTTACTAATTAATACAGAGCTACGTTAATTTCAATTTTAATATCTGCCTGGAGGTCAGCTTTAACTAGATAGTAGTTTCGATAGGTGAGACATCTCAGTGGTACAACCTGCATGTAAGATTTTTTTGTTCAATCAATAAAACTTCCCTCTTCAACCTGAGGAAGTGTCCTAATGTTTCAGTAATATAAATGCTTTCCTAGGGCTCAGGGGACTGATATACAAACACTGTTAAGATTTCTGCTAAGCAAAATCCATTATTGATAGCAAGCCCAGGATAGATGTCTTCTTCCGTTTTTTTAAACATGTTTGGTACAATTTGATACCATTAATCTTGTAGTTATTGTGGAAAGAAATGCAAACATTCATATGTGACTTGTTGCAGTCATGGGCTGGCTTTTGCACTGTATATAGAATGTTTATGTGAGTTCATTCTCTATATGTTTCACTCCTTTGGGAGGTGATTTGTTGTCCATATTTTTATTAAAATAAATAAACATCTTTATGTAAAAAAAATCTTCTTCCCTCCATAATACAGTGCTATTTGAAAGGGACAGTGGACAGAAACTATTGAGAGGGTCAATCATCACATACTCAAAAATATAAAAAACTGAACTTCACCACTCAATTTTCAAATCATTTACAGTTTCTCAGACATGAACATTCTAGTTCTCATGGGACCTGTATATTACAAAGGAATGGAAAGGTCTGTGAGTATAGATTTATGGAAAAACAGGGCTCTGTCTTAATGTGCTTCTATGATTCATACTGTACGAATATAGACTTAACAGATCTCCTGAGGTCATTACCTTTTAAAGTTAATTCCAATTATTGAAAAATAACTTTTTATACTACTTACCTATATACCATACTGATAATCATTTAAATTTAGTTTGTCCTGCCAGACAAAACTCTGCACGTCCACTATCACCTCTTAAAGTGACCTACCTATTTACCTGAAATGACTCTAGTGTATGTTACTCTGTACGGTTAGGTTTGTTCTTACATTTTCTTTATTAAAATCTGAATTAAAAAACAACACATGTGTTAAGACAAATATTTTATAGCCAAGCACTTGTCAGCTAAAATTCTGAGAAATAACTGAATTGTTTGCTGATATTGATAAGAATCAGAGAAACATTGTGTTTTTGACCTAAGCAGCTGTTCATTAGCCACTTGGCATGTACATGCAGCAAAGAAAATAAGAATATTTAACATATGCATACTTAGCTGATACTTAAAAGTAGTTTAATCATGTAATTAATGCCATATTCCTTTTTAATTGGTCCTAAAGGTGAAGCCTGCATGGGCAAAACTACAGATTAATTTAAATAGGTTGTAAACCTTCCTATAGTCATTGTACCTATAGGTAAGCCAATAATAAGGGGTTACATATAGGTACTGTGAATATCTCCTAAATGTGTGCTGTTTAGGAGATATTTACTGGATGATGTCATTGGCGCATTCGCTCTGAAGGAATGGCCACCCGTGCTTTTTTTTCAGGAAGTCAGTGCCGTGACCATCGCCTCCTACACGCATGCACATGAGTAATGTCACACGTCTTCGGCCAGTCACACAGCTGGAGTCTGCGGCCCCAGAAGGAAGATGGGTGAAGATGGATTTGACCTCCAGCAGGGACAGTGCGGTCTTCGTTTGCAGGTAAGTGTCACATAAGGTGCTAGTATGTGATGCATACCAGCACATTATGCCTTTACATTTCAGGGAAGGAAAAAAAAAACGATATTATATATACCAGAGTTTACTTATATAATTACAAAGTTACATAGTATGTGAGGTTGAAAAAAGACACTTGGTTGTCCCAGCACTGAACCTTGGCGTACACCACTGATAACCTTGGACCATTCAGAGTAAGAATCATTAACCACTATTCTATGAACTCAGACTTTTAGCCAGTTTTCTATCCATTTACAAACTGATATTTCCAAGCCTGTAGACTTTACCTTACACATTAGCCGGGTGTGGGGAACTGTAATGCTTTTGCATAATCCAAGTATACCACGTCCACTGCCACCCCTATGTCCAAGGTTTTACTTACCTCTTCATAAAAATAAATCAGGTTTGTCTGACAGCTTCTGTCTTTCATGAATCCATGCTGTCTGTTACTTAAAATATTATATTTCCACCAAGAACTTGTCTATGTGGCCTTTTATTAATTTCTCCAGTATCTTCCCAACTATAAAAGTTAAACTAACAGGTATATAGTTACTTGGGAAAGACTCTGTTCCCTTTTGAAATATAGGCACCACATTGGCCCTGCACCAATCCAGTGGTACTATTCCTGTCATTAATGAGTCCCTTTGATACAATGGCTTTGAAATTACAGAGCTCAAATCTTTTAGGATCCGTGGGTGTATGCCATCTGGTCCAAGTGCTTTATTCACCTTTATTCTGTCTAAATATTTCTGGACCATATCACTTTTGAGCTATTGTGGATTTGGGGCTGTCTCACTACCACCCCCATTATAGACATGAGCTCCTCGATGCTCTTTTGTATACACGGAGCTGAAGAAAGTATTTAGTAAGATAGCATTCTCTTTTTCTCCAGTCACACACTCTAGATGATTTTGTAAAGGGCCTACATGCTCAGACCTTTTTACTATTAATATATTTGAATAATTTTTGTGGGTTTGTCCTACTATCTTTTGCAATCTGTCGTTCGTTTTGAATTTTTTCATCCTTGATTGGCATGTAGAATATGATTGATCTAGATCAATTTTTTCCCATTAGGAAAATGACTGTGAATGCTGGAAGAATGTCTTTTCTTGGAGTAAGTTGTAGAATGTGGAGATGCCTTTGGTGGAGTTGGACTCGGGTGAGAGATATGTAAGAGCTTGGAGGGGGATAGGATTTCGGAGTTGTGGATTGTGTTGAAAGTAGTGGGCTATTAGCATGTACTGTAGGAAGAACCCTGGGGGTAAATTGAAGTAATTTCTACCAGTGAGATAGAGGTATGCTTTGGCCATAGTCAAAGGTTTAGGTTAGGACTTACTAGTTGTATGTTGTAGTGAATGTGTACGGATAGGGTTGTTGTCCAGGGCGTGGACAACAACCCTATCCGTTGTTGTCCAGGGCGTGGAGATAAGCTTTCTCCAAGCTATAAAGGATGCTAATATGGCAGTAGAGAGATGTGTGGGGAGCCTAGCTTTCGGTTGAAGGCTGCAGAGCCAGAGTTTAGGGTTTCTGTATGGAATGGAGAGGCATTCCAGTTCTCCCCAGAGTGACTGTGCTTTGGGGTAGAACCACTATTTAAGTTGGTCTAAAACAGTGGCATTATAGTAGTCTGGGATGTCTACTAGGCTTGATCCCCCCCACTGATCTGTGTTTGATGAGTCTAATTTACACAACGCCTGGCCTCTTACCTTACCAAATACATTTGGATAGAAGGGATTGTAAAGATTTGAGGTAGGTGAGCGGGATAGGTATTGGGAGTGAGCCGAGTAAATACAATAGTTGAAGCAGTGTCATGAATGTCATGTCTACCCCAACGCAAATGGTCAGACACTATAGATGGCTACTATGTGCTTCACCTATAGCAGCCCCCTTTCCCTTAAGACAAGCAGGCCTTCCGGTACTTGGTTGCCCCCAGGACTTATACACCATGCCAGGGAAGATGCGAACTGAGCAAAGCAAACGGGTACTTGCAGACAGATAGCATGGTTCAAAGGCAATTCAGGTAATAAGGCAGACTGAGTTCAGGGGATAATCCATTATCTGTTCCAGGTAAAAGGCAGGCTGAGTTCAGGAGATAGTCCAGTATCCAATCTGGGTTATACACAGGAGATCCAACAGCAATCAAGGCAGACTAACTGGAGGCTTGATTTAGAACAATGCAGGTAAGTCTGTCTCTATCACAAGCAAGGGATAGAGTGTTTGGTTTGCTTATATCAAGTGACTGAGCAGATCAATCACCTAACAGGTGAAAACAGACAGGGAGAATGCAACAGCCAACACCCGGGTGCTGAAATCAGGAACACAAGCATTAAGTGATCATGACAGGCAGGACATTAATTTTGAACGCTGCTAACCTGTCAACCGAGGAGAATTCAGATTTGGAAATCTGTGAAAGGGAGGTAGTGAATTCTTGTTTAAAAGGGATATAGTTGTCTCTGAAAAGGTTGCCAGGGTTTTTAGTTAGGGTGATTCCCAGATATTCTGTACCAGAGTCTGACCATTGAAATCGGTACTTCATACCTAGCATGTTACGTGTGACCCCGCCAACACTTAGACCTAATATATGGAATTTGGATGCATTTTATAGTAAGTAAATTCACTGAACCTATGTAAAAGAGAGTGAATTGCTGCTAGTGAAGATTGGGGGTTAGTGAGTATTAAAATAACATTGTCAGCGAACAAGATGATTTTATGTTCTGTTCCACCTGCATGGAAGCCTGAAATCATATTAGAGAATCTGACGTGTTCCGTGAGGGGTTCCATGGCAAGTCGAATATAAGTGGCGACAGAGGGCATCCTTGGCGTGTGTCATTAGTTATGTGAAATGGAGTTGGGATCATCTCTGCCACAAACACACGCTGAAGGATTGGAGTGTAGAGACATGATAACAGGGAGGATTCTATCCCAGAAATTAAATTTAGAGAGAACTGCATTTAGATACCCCCAGTAGACCCTGTCAAATGCCTTCTCTGCATCCAGGGAGAGATGCAGAGAAGGTGTTCCAGTACTACGAGCCTGGGTTATGTTGATTAACGGCCTAGTGGTGTCCAAGGACTGATGTCCCTTAATGAACCCTGCTTGATCCTTGTCAATAGGAGATGGGAGCACATTCATCAATCCGGAGACTAGTATTTTAGCGTAGAGCTTTAGATCTGCATTAAGCAGTGAGATGGGTGTGAAATCTTGTGGCATATTTGGGTCTTTCCCCAGGGGAAAACCACTTTAAATATAATTTGTTTTATAAATGCCATCTTTGCTGCAGCAGGTTCTATACACCGTACATATGCACCACTTTACAGGCAGACTAAGGGACCCCCCCATGCACTATATGTAGAGGAATTTTTCATTTTTATTGTTTCACTTTAAGCATCATTAAAATGATTGCTCCTTTAAAAACAATATTTTTAAAACTTTTTTTGCATTGGTACATGTCCCCCCAGGGCAGTACCTGGGCCCCAATACCCTTTTTATGGCCAATAACTTGCATATAAGCCTTCAAAATGGGGTCTTTAGATTTTTCAAGTTCGGGTCCCATTGACTTTAATAGGGTTCGTGGTTTGGGTCTGAACTTTTACAATGTTTAAGAGTTCTGGTGCGAACCAAACTGGAGGGTGTTCGACCCATCTCTACAGAGGACTTAAAGCAAGTGTGAAGCTGGTGAAGGCAGCAGTAAACAACACGTATTGCTTTTCCCTTCATGGAAATTAACAGGTTTCCTTTCAAGATAATGAGTGTCTCGACAGTATTCCTTACAAATACATATACAGTACATGTACATTCGTTTTCAGAGCTGACAGCTCAGTAAAGGTAATTTTGTGCTCAGTGCTAAAGTCTAAATCCTGCTGATCCCATCTGCCACCATCCAAGTATTCAAACAAGAGGGTCAACAAAACAACCACCAACCATAATTTTCAGAAGGTTAAGGGACATGACTCTGTTACTCTTGCAGGGCTTGAAACAGCAATATAATCTCCAGTGTTGGGTGTGTCAGATGCCTGTGTCTCCCCATTTCTTGTAGTTCCACATACTGGCTACAATTTCACTAATGTGGCTGTGAACTTAGTGGCTGGTATGGGTGGAACTGGAATCTAAGATAGATATTGATTTTTTTTTTTTTTTAGGACTTGTCATTTAGGATGGGGGTTGCTACCATATAGGGCTTAGTTGTTGCGGACAGCAGCAACCAAGTAGTGGAAGACTTTAAGTTGGAAAAATATATTATAAATGAACATCCCCAGAGAGACACAGTATGAAGTATGGTTTTCATTGCAAATACCCAGGCTCATATGTTTGGGATTTAACAAGACCAGTTCAGTTTGCTGTAATGACATACGTATTTTGTAACTACTTAAATTCCACAAACCAGAACATGCAGTAGTAAAAGTGGTGAAGACAGGGTCAGGAGGTTAAATAATTATAAAGTCTTCTGGGTCTAAATTCTGACTACATTGCCTGTGGGTAAGTGTTAACATAGACACATGTACCATTATGTGTTTATTAGGAGTGCAATCTACAACCATGCTGAGTGAGATTTTATTAGAGAATGTGGAATGGGTCACCACCCAAGTTGTGTATATCCAACTTGGTTACTGTATGAGAGGATAAACCCAAGGTCAATATCTATCTACAGGTATAAATGACTGCAAGTATGCTGCTGTAATGATATACAGTAAACAATATCTCACAAAAGTGAGTACACCCCTCACATTTTTGTAAATATTTTATTATATCTTTTCATGTGACAACACTGAAGAAATTACACTTTACTACAATGTAAATTAATGAGTATACAGCTTGTATAACAGTGTAAATTTGCTGTCCCCTCAAAATAACTGAACACACAGCCATTAATGTCTAAGCCGCTGGCAACAAAAGTGAGTACACCCCTAAGTGAAAATGTCCAAATTGGGCCCAATTAGTAATTTTCCCTTCACAGTGTCATGTGACTCATTAGTGATACAAGGTCTCAGATGTGAATGGGGAGCAGGTGTGTTAAATTTGGCGTTATCGCTCTTGCTCTCTCATACTGGTTACTGGAAGTTCAACATGGCACCTCATGGCAATGATCATTCTGAGGATCTGAAAAAAAGAAGTGTTGCTCTACATAAAGATGGTCTAGGCTATAAGAAGATTGCCAAGACCCTGAAACTGAAACTGCAGCATGGTGGATAATATCATATCTAACCCTTCCCCTCAATTCAGAAATGTTATGGCAAAAATCCCCAGAAAGCATAATAACACTACTGTATGTATTGCATTTTTGCAAACAAAGGTATACTCTGGAGCATCATCAAAGCTTTCTTTCTATTTGTGCAGATTATGCTGTTATCTCTTTGTTCCGGCCGAATCCGGTGGTACCTTTATTGCTACCTCACGATTTCTTCCACATGAGCACTACCACCCTTTCTAGCATGTCAGTGCAAGAATGTGCAATATACATGAACCAAGCCTTATTTTCATGTAAAGTTACCATGGTGACTTAGCCCGCATAATCGCATAATGAATAGTCTTGTGGGATTTTCAATGCAATGCCATGAAGTAATGCAAATAGCGGAATGGCACATAGATGCATGGATTGACGGCACAATGAGTGTGTCATCAATTATGATAAAAATGAGCAAGCGCCAGTGACATCATTGAAAGTAATAGCGGGCAATATTTCCTAAACTGCACAAATTAAAATACTTTTGAAGCCAACAACTAATATGGTGCAACAACGTATATGGTGAAAAGTCACCTAGTGGTTGGGGTGGTCTTTACACAGACACTGCCGCTTTACCCTTAAAGTGTATTTTCAAGTGTATAAGGTTTAGTGGATTAAGAAGTAGTTAAACACACATGCATTAACAGGGCAGTGAGAATGAAGCAATGACATCAATCTATTAACAATTATGCTTACCAAGAACACATTTACTAGGTGTATGTATGATGTTAATAAGCACTAACATGAGTAAACAGATAAATAGCAACACCTATAACATAGTTACAGAGGATAAACTCTTCATCTGGGCCATGGTGAACAGGTATGTGGAGGGGGTATAAATAGCGATTGGAGCAGTGGTGGCTGGAGCTAAATATTTCAGAGGGCAACAGACACGAAGGGGGCGATCGCCGCAAGCACCCCCCCCATGGTGTTAGACGGACTGACCTTAAGATGCAGGAGGAAGAAAGAGCCAGTCCATTGCTGCTCCTCCCGGCTGAACAGGAAGTGTGTCCTGACTCCCTGGCCAATGGGGTCTCAGGACCTGCTTCCTAATTGGCCTAGGGGATACTCAGGAAGAAAATAGGGAATATGAATTCCTTATTGTCACACAACTGGGTGGACTCAGGGCGCAGTACTCTGCGCTCCAAGTCCACCCTTTTTTAAAAACAATTAGAGCCCCTGGCTCTAACCACTTGTTTCTAAATAAAAATTGTAATTCATGTAGATTAGGGGCCGGTCGCACAGACACAGGGCCCCTGTGCCCTGTATGGCTGCCACTGGATTGGAGAGAGAAAATTTAGGCTTAGGTAGTTTAAGGTGCACATATCCTAGAAATGTAATTTTGGACCTCAGCTTTTATGAAGGCATATGTGCTTGCCTATGTATAACAGCCAGTCAACTCATGGTGAACAAGTCAGAGTAGACAATAAGCTGGCAAAGCTAGCCATGACAATTGAGAATACAGCTGTCATACTACGAAAGTTGGAATGGGAAAGAAAACATGTTTTGATGTGCTGAGGTCTTGAAGGTTGAAATTAGGAGGAATAAGCAATATTCATAATTTATTATTATTATTATTATTATTATTATTATTAAGCAGTGTTTCTCAACTCCAGTCCTCGAGGCGCCCCAATGGGTCATGTTTTCAGGCTTTCCATTATTTTGCACAGGTGATTTGATCAGTTTCACTGCCTTAGTAATTACCACAGTCATTTCATCTAAGGGAAATCCTGAAAACATGACCTGTTGGGGCGCCTTGAGGACTGGAGTTGAGAAACACTGTTATAGAGTAAGCAAAGACTTGCTACCATAGGTTTTTGTGAATGATGAGAATTAAGTATAAAAAAAACATGAGGCAGCTTCCCGTTAGAAGTGCCGATAATCTGAGTTCTTATATTGAGTTCATATTCTTACTTGGTGTTGCACTGTATTTTAAAGGGCTCTATGGGGTAGCCTGTTTTACATAATCCCAGTGTTAAAATGATGTACATATTTTGGGCCCAAAATGCTAATGGGCTTCACAAATAGAGTTACATAGTTAGGTTGAAAAAAGACACCAGTCCATCTAGTTCAACCACAAATAAATAAATAAAATAAAAAATATTGTACAATCCCATATACCCAATTCTATACCCACAGTTGATACAGAGGAAGGCAAAAAAAAACAGCATAGAATGCTCCAATTTGCTACAGCAGGGGAAAAAATTCCTTCCTGTTCCCCCAAGAGGCAATCAGATTTTCCCTGGATCAACTTTACCTATAAATGTTAGTATCCAGTTATATTATGTACATTTGGGAAAGTATCCAGACCTTTCTTAACCTCTTGATGACCGCGCCATAGCCGAAAGACGGCTACAGCGCGGTCGAGTTATTCTGGGAGGATGTCTATGGACGTCTTCCCGTGCTCCGCTTCTCGCGTGCCCCCTGGTGCGCTTGCGACAGTGTCCGTGCTCCTTTGCCGTGGTCCTTTGCCGTGATCCATGTTGCGCCGGGTTCCGTGAACCCGGCGCAACATGGATCACGGCAAAGGACCAATGAAAGCGGTCCTTTAAATATAAAAAGTGTAGCGCTGTGAATAGAAAAATGGAATCAACCATCAAAATAAAAGTGACATAAATGTAACTATAAAGGTGTGATACTTCACATAGGTGAGAACCTTAAAAAGAGAAAGGATATATTGAAATATATCTCCACATATATCTTCGCATATGTAGAAGTGAGGTGAATGCAACACCAATGAACTGTGTCCACAAAAAAAAGGCAAAATAGCAGCTAGCAGCAAAGTTAGTGCACATAAATCATTAATGATGACATAAACAACTGTGAAAAGTAAAACAACAAGTCCTCAAAAAACACAGATCATCAAATATAAAAAGGCTTGTAAGCTTCCAAAACAGTTCGTCTGATGAATATCGAAATGGAGGGGATCTTGTCCACACTGTACCCTGTGCTTCTAAACGATCTATATACACTTGGTGTGCTATAGAAAATATCACCCAGGAGTGCCTTCACCAGTGGGCAGGGGGAGAAATTAATACTCTTAGGCCCCGTACACACGAGAGGATCGATCCGCTGAAATTGATCCGCGGATCGGTTTCAGCGGATAGATCCGCTGGTGTGTACGATCCAGCGGATATTTATCCGCGGATATATTTCGGGCCGACCGATTTCCAGCGGATAAAAATTTCTTAGCATGCTAAGAAATCTATCCGCTGGAATCGGCTCCAGCGGATCGATCCGGTGGTCTGTACAGACTCACCGGATCGATCCGTCCGAACCCATCCCTCGCATGCATCGTAATGATTCGACGCATGCGTGGATATCCTTATATGACAGCGTCGCGCACGTCGCCGCGTCATCATCGCGGCGACGGTGCGACACGTCACCGTGGACAGAATTCCGCGGGGATTTTGATCTCCTTAGTACAACCAGGAGATCAAAATCCGCCAGAGGATTTATCCGCGGATACGGTCCGGAGGACCGTTTCCGCGGATAAATCCTCTCGTGTGTACCCGGCATTACCCTTCGAAGTGGACCAAGCTCACCATATGGCGGTGGATCACTTGCACTTAAGCCACATCAAGGACAATACTACCTGAATCTATAGGACACCTCCTTTACTCCACTGGAAGACAAGCTTCTGTATCAGATCGACTGTTGCAGCATCAAATCCGATGTGTTGGGCTCAAAGATGTGTCAAATTAAGCCGAACTTGGAAGGTATGTGGAAAGAACAAAAAACCTCCACATAGTGTAAATCCAAAAAGCTGACAAGCTTTATTCAAATTTGTCAAACCAAATCTCAAATGCAAAAACGATAAAAATAAAAAAGTATAAAATGCATAAAAAGTTCATCCAAAAATAGAAAACAGAGAGGGGGTATATATTGCGTGGTATAGACAGCAAATGGTGGCATGCGGACCCGACGCGTTTTGTCTACACAGACATCAACTGGGGTTGAAAGCGGTCCTTTACCACGTGATTGCTTCCTCCAATGAGGGAGGGATCACAATGTAAACGAACAGTACCAATCTGTGCCACAACAATACCCATCAGTGCCACTACAGTACCCAGCAGTGCCACCAGTGCCACTATAGTACCCATCAGTGCCACTAGTGTCCATCAGTGCCACCACAAGGCTCATCAGTGCCACTACAAGTCTCATCAGTGCAACAAGTCTCATCAGTGCCACATCGGTGCCACTAGTGCCCATCAGTGCCCCGCCAGTGCCCATCGTTGCTGCCAGTGTTAATCAGTGCCCCATCAGTGCCACCTGTGCCCCATCGGTGCCACCAGTGCCACCTCTGCCACTTCAGTGCCCATCGGTGCCGCTAGTGTCCGTCAGTGCTCCATCAGTGCCACATCGGTGCCACCAGTGCCCAATCGGTGCTCAGCTGCACCACTACATCACTCATAAGTGCCACTAGAGTGCCCAATAGTGCCCATAAGTGAGTGCTCATCAGTGCCTCCACATCAGTGGATCCTCATCAGTGCCCATCAGTGTGGCCTTATCAGTGCATATCAGTGCCAGATAATCAGTGCAGCCTCAGTGTGCTGCATTAGTGTACATCAGTGCACCCTCATCCGTTCCCATCAGTGCACCCTCACCCGTTCCCATCAGTGCACCCTCATCTGTTCCCATCAGTGCACCCACATTAGTACCCATCAGTGCACCCTCATCAGAACCCAGCAGTGCATCCTTATTAGACCAGCCTCATCAGCACCCATCCGTGCAGCCATATCTGTTCCAGTTTCCCTACCACAGTTTGTCACCACAGCCCACAGTCACCAGTATAAAAAAAAATGTTTTCTGCTGAGGAGGCATACCAACAGCTTTGCTTGACCAACGAGTGTTTCATCCACTATGCCCAGATCAAGATACCTGATGATAATGCGTTTCCTCCATTACAATGACAACACCCAGTGCCCTCCCCAAAATGACCCATCACATGACAAATTATTTAAAATTCGACCACTTCTAAATTTTTTCTCGGAGAAATTCCCCCAGTTATTTGTCCCCGACCAAAATATCTCTGTGGATGAGCAATTGGTCCACTTCACAGGCAGGCTTGGCATCAAGCAGTATATTCCAAACAAAAGGGCCCGATATGGGGTTAAGCTCTACAAGCTATGTGACCGGGCCACGAGGTACTACGAGGTCTACGATTTCCGGGTGTACGAAGGGAAGGACACCCAACTGCATCCCCCTGAATGTCTAGAATACATCGGAGCCAGCGGAAAGATTGTTTGGGAGCTTGTCTATCCACTTCTTGGAAAGGGTTACCACCTTTATGTGGATAATTTCTATACAAGCTTGTCCCTCTTCCGCAACCTTCATCGGAAGGACACTCCAGCATGTGGTACATTGCGAGCCAACAGGAAGGGTTTTTTGCAAAGGCTCGTTACTAAAAAACTACTAAAGGGTAGACGGCGTCTTTGCGGAATGAAGAAGTATTGGCTATCAGGTGGAGGGACAAACAAAACGTCCATATGCTCTCAACAATACATATCGATACCTACGTGGAAATCCCCAGAAGAAACAGCCCTATCCAAAAACCAGAATGTGTTCATGACTACAATTTGTTCATAGGGGGAATTGACCTCAATGATCAGATGATTGAACCCTACCTTCCCACAAGAAAAAGCCGCTATTGGTATAGAAAGGTCTCCATATAGCTTTTCAGTTTGGTCCTTTACAATACTTATGTCATTTACTGTAAATCTACAAGGACCCCCTTATCTTATCTTCAGTACCAAGAACACATTGTCTCCACCCTTTTGTACCCTGAAAACCCACCAGAAAGCATTCGCTCGGATTCAGTGAGCAGACTCCATGAACGCCACTTTCCTGAGAGACTCCCCCACCATTAAACACACCGAAAACGTCAAAAGAAATGCTGGGTGTGCACCAAATGAGGAACTAAAAGAGCACCATGTATTATTGCCCCGATTGTCCTTCCCAACCAGGCCTTTGTATTATTGGATGTTTCTGCCGTTACCATACTTTCCTACATTATTAGGAAAGTATGGTAAACGTAATTGTCATTTACCGCCACACCCCTTATGCCACTGTACATACCGCTGCCTTCTCCGGAACTGACCCATACCTGCTAAACAACCACGCTTCTGCCCAACGCTAAACTGTACCTACCTATGCCTACTCTGAAATTGACCCTGGCTTGTTATATGACTACGCTTCTGCCTAACGCTTAACTGTACCTACCTCTGCCTGCTCTGAAACTGACCCTGGACTGTTATACGACCACACTTCTGCCTAACGCTAAACTGTACCTACCTCTGCCTGCTCTGGAACTGACCCTGGACTGTTTTTTGCCTGCCTCTTGGATTGATCTATTACCCTGCTATGCTACTGGGAACACAGGGGTCTCACATATGTGAGGTGCTCCAGAATTGTTTTTCTGAATGAAGAAATCTCATTTTTTTTCATTTTCCCATTCCCGGATTAGGGTCTGGAAACTTGGAGGCTTCAAAGAGATTTGGGTGTGAGAATCCTCTACCCTGTCCCCATTCTTTCCTGGCCTGCTACTTGGACCATGTTCCTGCTTACTACCAGGACCAATATTTTGGCACTGCTGGCAATGTCTCTACTTGCACTGACCCTGGACTGTATATGGACAGTATCCCTGCCTGTACTGACTATTGACAATATTCCTGTCTTCTGCCTGGACAATTCCATTTACTGTCGCTGAGCACGTCCCTGCCTGCCGCCTGGATCAGGGCTCTCCTCCTGTGGATAATTGCACTACTAAAAACACAGGTAAACATTTTTATTTTACCCTTTACTCAGCAGAATGTATTTTAGGGTATAATTCTTGGTATGTACATGCTGTGCTAGAAATATGAAGGGCCTTCAAAATGTGATAGATGGTAAGGAAATTAGATGCATAATTTATGTCCCTAGAACACCTGAAGTTGCTACTTCAATGTTGGGCCTCTTTGTGGCCAGGCTGTGTAAAAGTCTCACACATGTGGTATCCCCATACTCAGGAGAAGTAGCAGAATATATTTTGGGGTGTCATTTGTGGAATGTACATGTTATGTGAGAGAAATAACCTGTTATAATGACAATTTAGTGTGAAAAAAATAAAAATAAAAATAAATCTTCATTTTGCAAAGAATTGTGGGAAAAAATGACAACTTCAAAAAACTAACTATGCCTCTTACTAACTACCTTGGAATGTCTACTTTCCAAAAAGGGGTCATTCTGGGGATATTTGTACTTTACTGGCTTGTTAGGGTCTTAAGAAATGATCAATTGATCAATTTTCAGTGATTGGCACCATAGCTTGTAGACCCTATAACTTTCACCCAGAGGAAAAAATATCCACCAATTTGGGTTATTGTTTCCAAAGATATGTAGCAGTATATATTTTTGCCCACATTTATGAAGAAAAATTACTTATTTACAAAATGTTCAGTATTTTTTCATTTATAGCACAAACAATTAAAAACCCAGAGGTGATCAAATACCACCAAAATAAATCTCCATTTGTGGGGAAAAAAGGACGAAAATGTCATATAGGTACAGTGTTGCATGATGAGTAATTGTCATTCAAAATGTGAGAGCACTGAAAGGGGAAAATTGGTGTCATGGATATGCAATAAAGTCTGGCAGCTTACCTGTCTCCATCTGTTCATTAGAGGCCTGACTCTGTTCTGGTTGCCTTTTTATCACCTCTCCCTCCTGTATGGCCCCACCCAGGCCATGCCAGGAAGTCTATATTAACTGTTGCACTATAGGTCTGCAGTGCTGTTCAACCGTGTTGTTAGCTTAAGTTCCTGCAGTGTGCTACGATTACCTTCCTGTGTACCGTTTTTTGGCTCGTCCCTGACTTCTCCTGTTTGCCTGTGACCCTGACCTTTTGCCTGTCCCTCGGTTACCCTTGTCTGCCTGTTCCCCTTACCTCGGCTTACCCATCACTATTGCTTGTCCTGCTTGCTGCTTCCCCTCTCTCCCTGCGGAGCGTGACCTAAGGGATCCCAGGGATCGTAACCTGGATCCAGCTGCGGCAAAGGCCATCCTCACCACTAGAGGCTCTGGTGAACACAAAGCTAGGTCTTAGACTCCGCGCCCTGGGGAATGTTGGGTTCACGCTTCCTCTCTGATAGCAGCAGTCGGCTATAGGGTTCACTACCCTGTGGCGTATTCCCTGACCTCAATGGGGAGCACTTGTCACCTGGCCACAGGTGACCTGACAATTGGTCTGGTTAGGAAGGGGGTTTAAGTGCCCAGTGTCAAGTTTTTACTGAGCTGGCCAGAACCACCTCAGGAGGGAGTCTATTCCACCTTTTCACAGCTCTTACTGTGAAGAAATCTTTGCGTATTTGGAGATTAAATCTCTTTTCCTCTTGTCCTCTGTGTTAACCGTAAAGTGAATAACTCCACACTAAGTTCACTATAGGTTGCCCTTCTCTGCACTTTCTCCAGTTCCCTGATATCCTTTTTAAAAACTGGTGCCCAAAACCGAACTGCATATTCCAGATGAGGTCTTACTATTGATTTTAACAGGGGAAAAATTATATCTCTCTCTCTGGAGTCCATACCTCTCTTAATACAAGAAAGGACTTTGCTCGCTTTGGAAACCGTAGCTTGGCATTGCATGCTATTATTAAGCTTATGATCTACCAAAACCCCCAGATCCTTCTCCACTATGGATTCCCCCAGTTGTACTCCCCCCTAGTATGTATGATGCATGCATATTCTTAGCCCCCAAGAGCATAACTTTACATTTATCAACATTAAACCTCATCTGCCACATAGTCACCCAATTAGACAGAGCATTGAGGTCAGTTTGTAAATTGGAGACATCCTGTAAGGACGTTATTCCACTGCATAGCTTGGTATCATCTGCAAAGACAGAAATTTTACTTTTGATCCCAGACCCAATATTATTTCTAAAGATGTTAAAAAGTAAGGGTCCCAACACTGAACCTTGGGGCACACCACTGATAACCTTAGACCATTCAGAGTAAGAATTTTTTTATACTTGGATTTTGCAAAATCCAAGTATACCACGTCCAGCGCCAACCCGCTGTCCAAGGTTTTACTTCTCTCTTCATAAAAAGAAATCAGGTTTGTCTGACAACTTCTGTCTTTCATGAATCCATGCTGTCTGTTGCTTAAATTGTTTTTTTTTCCCAGCAAGAACTCGTCTATGTGGTCTTTTATTAAACGCTCCTGCGCCAATCCAGTGGTACTATTCCCGTCATGAATGAGTCCCTAAAAATTATATACAATTGCCTAGATTCACATACAATGCCGCAACTTTGTGGCGGCGTAGCTTAAGGCATTTAAGCTACGCCGCCGTAAGTTAGCGAGGCAAGTACATGATTCACAATGTACTTGCCTGCTAAGTTACGGCGGCGTAGCCTAAAGCGGGCAGGCGTAAGGGCGCCTAATTCAAATGTGTGTAAGGGGGCGTGTTTTATGTTAATGAGGCTTGACCTTAAGTTTTTGAAGTTTTTCTTAACTGCGCATGCGCCGGGCGCCTACATTCCCCAGTGTGCATTGCGGCTAATAACGCCGCACGTGCCTATTGATTTTGACGTGGACGTAAACAACGTAAATCCCGATTCACGGACGACTTGCGCAAACGACGTAAAAATTTCGAATTTCGACGCGGGAACGGCAGCCATACTTAACATTACTATTCCAACTAGGGCCTAGCTCTAACTTTAGGCGGCCTATCTCTAACGTAAACGGCGTAAAAGTACTGCGTCGGCCGGGCGTATGTTCGTGAATCGGCGTATCTACTAATTTACATATTTTACGCCGACCGCAATGGAAGCGCCACCTAGCGGCCATCCGAAATATTGCAACCTAAGATAGGATGGCGCAAGCTGTCGTATCTTAGATATGTTTAAGTGTATCTCTGATTGAGAATACACTTAAACATAAGTCGGCGTAGAATCTGAGTTAGGTCGGCTTATCTACTGATAAGCCAGCCTAACTCTTACTGAATCTACCTAAATGGCTTTGAAATTACAGAGCTCAATTATTTTAGGATCTGTGGGTGGATGCTATCAGGTCCAGGTGCTTTATCCACCTTTATTCTCTCTAATATCTAATTTTCTCTAATATTTTTGATGCGCCTCCTTGATGCAGCCTGGGACAAATCCAAATCTCTGCACATTCATTTTCATTTCTGCACTTGTACATTCAGTTATGTATTTTAAAGAAAACACTGTAATGTGTTGTGGTTATACTTCATTTGAACTGCTTACATCTGTGTAAATTATATTCTGTAAAAAAAAAAAATGTGGCAGTCAGTAAAATCACAATTTTTAAATATGTTAGAAGCATTTATTATGCCAGCAAACAGATATTAAAAGTTTAAGTAAAAATAAAAAATAAATGAATTACTACCACATTAAATTACCCATGTCATTTAAATCATCCTAAGAGACTCATAAGCCACTGGAAACTCTCTTTACGGGGGCACCCGGCAGTAAGGCTATTTTATTACCTGGCTTACAGAAAATAATAACTTCTAAATGAGGCTTCCTTTATATCTGGTAGAACCTAAATTATATACTGAATTTGTCAGTCTGTGGGGATTATAGGTGACTGTAAATTTAATAATTTACCCAATGGAAGCGTATGTGTACTACCATATTATACATCCTGTGTGCTTACAGGGCAGAACAAAATATGTTTTGACAGGCACAAATTAGCTAGCAATGCTGGTTGTTTATTCTGGTGAGAATGACAGAAACTCTAAAAGAAGAACATGACAACAATATTAATGTTAAAACACTTAGCATTATTTACCAGAAAAACTAAATTCTAATTTGGATAGTGAGGATTACATTTGAATAGGTAAAATGTATGTTAACATTTTTTTTTCTACTTTTGGTATGGATTGGACAGGATTAATACCCCTGTTGTAATTTTACTGCTATCTGGGCTCTGTTAAAGTGTCACAAAACCCAACATTTAATAACAATATGCCTTTTTTTTAATTATTAATGTTAAAAATGAATGAAAACTCATCCTACAAGCTTTAACCAGTGCTTGGCTGAACACTGATAGAAGTCACAAGACTGATATAATGAGAAAAGGTATTTAGCAGTTTATATTTACTAAAATTATTGCATTTCCATGTTATGTGTACTGTGGAAAACCGGATATAGTGAATCCAGGGTATAAAACACCAAAGCGCTAAAGTACAAAAATCAATGAGAGCAATTAAACTGATGACGGATGTTGAAGTCATGATAAAGGTTCCACAAATATTGTTGTGATTAGAGGTATATACAGTATATGGTATGAAAAAACAATCAAATCAATATCTTGATATCTCAAAAAAAGGGGTTAAACTAGTTGGATGTGAATAGGTTAATCATGCTGCTCCATCAACCAGCGGTAAGACTGATACCTGAAAAGATAAGAGTAAAGGGAGAGTGCACCGGCCCCTAGTGTAACACAATTTAACGAATAAATAAAAATGAACAAAGTATCATTGTACACTCACATTGTGTTGAATAAAAAGAGCATCTTTATAAGGCTGTGGTGGCTCTCCCAGAAATCCAAGCTGGATACTAGGCAAACTGACAATCTCTGTCTCTGGTATGTCCACGAACAGCTGCAGACAAGCTGCACGAGAGCCGCCCACTCTCAACGAGGATCCTGGAAGAGCAGGGAAACTCCAGACGGGGACACGTGCACGTGATCCTCAGAAACCAGTTGGTAAGTGATGTTATGTGGTTGCTATGCATGCACGTGTCCCCGTGTGGAGTTTCCCTGCTCTTCCAGGATCCTTGCTGAGAGTGGATGGCTCTCGTGCAGCTTGTCGGTGGCTGCTCTATCTACATTAAACCTAATCTACCACATAGCTGCCCATTTAAACAGGGCATTAAGGTTGGCTTGTAAGTTAGAGACATCCTCTAAGGATGTTATTCCACTGCATAGCTTGGTGTCATTTGCAAATACTGAGATGGTACTTTTAATCCCAGACCCTATATCATTTATAAATATAAAAAAAAAACAACACTGAATCTTGGGGTACACCACTAACCACTTGTCAAGGACCATGATACAGAAGGAGACAGAAAAAGCAGTAAAATTCACACCTTTTAATAAAATAAAAATGGTACAACTGGTAAATGTAGTCAAAACATATCCATGGTTTGTTAGCTAAATCGGGTAGTCAGAACAAGCCAGGAAATCAGGAAGCCAGAGATCAGTGTAGTGGGCAGGAGACAGGATCAGGAACCAGAAGGAATGTTAGCGAGGCAAGTCTTCAACAGGAACACAGCAGAGAGCCTCTAGATATGTTGATAAAGTCAAAGCCATTGAATAAATTAACCAAATTAAATAGCCAGAAGGGGCTGGTTGTGGGCTAGACTGATGAGCAGGAGATGATCAACAGGTGAGCCACTGTGGAATGATTACTGCCAATTAACCAACAGCTGCGAAACCTCAGCACAGAGAAGGAAGGGCTGAGAGCCCAGCCCTGACCCCACTACTCTCTGAATACAGTCTTTTAGCCAGTTTTCTTTCTATTTACAGACTGATTTTCCAATCATAGTCTATACCTTACACATTAGCCCTGTGTGGGGAACTGTTTCAAATGCTTTTGCAAAAACCAAGTATAATATGTCCACATACACACCTTTATCTAAGGTTTTACACACCTTCTCATAAAAATAAATCAAATTTGTCTGTCTTTTATCAATCCATGCTGTCTGATGCTTAATTTTATTTATTTTTTACAGTAAGAACTCATCTATGTGGTCTTTTATAAAACTCGGCAGTAGCTTTCCAACTACAGAAGTTAGACTAACAGCTCTATAGTTACTTTAATCCCTTTTAAAATATAGGCACCACATTGGCCTTACATCAATTCAGTGGTTCTATTCCAGTCATTAAAGAGCCCCTAAAATGTTACAGGGTAAGCAAGAGCATTTGATTGACAGTGGCTAATCCACTGAACTATTCTACCATTGCAGTGTAAAGCATTTGGGCAACACACCTGACCCATTGTGATGTGATTTAGATGGCCCTACAGAGTGTAGCAGCGAAATGTCACATAATCTCTGCAAATAAAACATTAAAATGGTATTTATTAAATTATGCTTGGACTGGATTTACTATGGATTGTTTGTTTATCATGGGCCTCGCTAAAGATTGTACTTTAAACATATCAACCCTCACTTCATGTCTTGCTTACAATGGTATCACTAGGAAGGGAGGGTAAATCTGCAACAGGAACACAGACAGATATATCAAAAATCTTCTAGTCATCCTCTACTTTATTAAAGAAATGTTTTGTTTTTCTGTGTTGCTGTTGAAGAGTTCCCCCTACTTTCTGTCTAGTAAAACATTGTCTGCAGGACATGCATGTGATGTGGAAACAAGGTTAAGTGACAACTATGCATAAAAACATAGGGCCAGATTCAGAGAAGAAATACGCCGGAGTATCTACTGATACTCCGGCGTATTTTCAAATTTGCTGCGTCGTATCTTAATTTGTGATTCACAAACAAGATACGACGGCATTTGGCTAAGATCCGACAGGCGTACGGCTTCGGTTCTTAGGCTGCAATACTTCGGCCGCCGCTGGGTGGAGTTTGCGTCGTTTTCCAGCATCGGGTATGCAAATGAGCTTTTACGGCGATCCACGAAGGTACTCCCGTGCGTTACGTCGTCGCAAGTCGCCCGTCGCAAAGTTAAGCCTGCTTTTTCATGGCTTAACTTTAGACCAGCCATTTTAAAGTATGGCCGTCGTTCCCGCGTCGAATTTAAATTATTATTTTTTTTGGCGTAAGTACGTTACGCACGTCGCCATTCACAAACACGTTGGGGCGCCGTAATTTCGCGCAAAGCACGGCGGGAAATTTCCAAACGCCCCATTTGAATTAGGCGGGCTTGCGCCGGGCGGCTTTACGCTACGCCACCGAAAGTTTACACGCAAGTGCTTGGTGAATCAGGCACTTGCGCTGAAAACTTGCGGCGGTGTAACGTAAAGACGATACGTTACGCCGCCGCATTTGTACCTGAATCTGGCCCATAGGAACTGGGGTGCAGAAAGATGGCAGCAGGTGCTCTGCTCTGGACTGATGAGTCAAAGGTGACATATTTGGCCATAGCAGGAGGCAGTTTGTTCATGAAGGGCTGAAGTGTAGTACTATAATGAGTGTCTGCAGGCAACAGTGAAGCAGTGAAGCATGGTGGAGGTTCTTTGCACGTTTGGGGCTGCAAATTGAGTTGGAGATTTGGTCAGGATCAATGCTGAGAAATACAGGCAGATACTTATTCATCATGCCATACCATCACGGAGGCATGTGATTGTACCCAATTTTTTTTTCCAGCAAGACAATGACCCCAAACATGAAGCCAATGTCATTAACAACTATCTTTAGTGTAAAGAAGAACAATGCGTCCTGGATGTGATGGTTTGGCCCCTACAGAGTCCTGATCTCAACATCTCGAGTCTTTCTGGGTTTATGTTAAGAGACAGAAGGATTTGAGGCATCCTACATCCACAGAATATCCATAGTTAGTTCTCTAAGATGTTTGGAACAACCTATCTGCAGAGTTCCTTCAAAAACTGTGTGCAAGTATACCTAGAAGAGTTGATGCTGTTTTGAAGGCAAAGGGTGGTCACACCAAATACTGTATTTATTTGATTTTGATTTCTCTTTTGTTCATTTACTTTCCATTTTGTTAATTCATAAAAAAAAATATTAACACTACCACTTCTATTTCTGAAAGCATTCTTAATTTACAGCATTTTTTCACACCTGCCTAAAACATTTGCACAATACTTTATATACAATATATTGTATATTCACACATCTTTTATTTTGTCTACTTTGTTGCCTTAGTTATTTCATGTATTTACATTTTATATTCCATGGCCTCTGTTTTATCCACTGTCTGTTCTTTCTATTTTGTTATCAAACATTTTTCCTTTTTTAACTGAAGCATAACTTTCTAACGTTCATATTTTTTTTCTACTTTCAATGTGTTGTTCATTTTTTTTTTTCATTGTTTGCTTCTTATTTTCCTCTGGGTTTTAAATGGTTTCCTCTAGGGTCCAATGCAGAGAGGAAAAGGGTTTATTTTTTACATCCTTTTCATTGACTGCCTTAAATATATTGGGTCAGATCCTCAAAGAAATTACGCCGGCGTATCTCTTGATACGCCGCGTAATTTCAAATTTTGCGTGTCGTATCTATGTTTTGGTATCCACAAAACAAGATACAACGGCATATGTGTTAGATCCGACAGGCTTACGCCTTAGTACGCCGTCGGATCTCAGATGCAATGTTTCGGCGGCCGCTAGGTGGTGTTTCCGTCGTATTCCCCGTCGAGTATGCAAATTAGCTATTTCCGACGATCCACGAATGTACGAGCGGCTGTCGCATTTTTTTACGTCGTTTCCGTTCGGCTTTTTCCGGCGTATAGTTAAAGCTGCTATATGGTGGCGTACTCACTGTTAAGTATGGCCGTCGTTCCCGCGTATAATTTTGAAAATTACGTTCACGTCGAAAACAATGACGTCCTTGCGACGTCATTTGGAGCAATGCACCCTGGGAGTTTTTACGGACGGCGCATGCGCAGTTCGTTCGGCGCGGGGACACGCTTCATTTAAATGAAACACACCCCCTACCCGCCGAATTTAAATTCTGTGCCCTTACGCCGCAAGAGATACACTACGCCGCCGTAACTTACGGCTTCACCCGGCGCAGATGTGTGTGGATCTGCCCCATTGTCTATACATACATACTGTATATATTTCTAGGCACATATGTCAAGCTAAGTAATTTTATTAAATAATTGTTTTTGTATTGGTAAAAAACTAAAATAAAATATAGCCATACCAACCGGAGTCTAAAACTCTTTGGCCACATTACATTTTTTGAAGGGCCATTTAAAAATGATGGTTTATAAACATGATGGTCAGTTCTAAAAGGACAGAGAAAAAAAACCCTAGTTCCTCTTCTGCTAGCAGTATATTTAGAGTCAGAAATTGCTAACAGACGTGGAAAAGATCAGGAATGGGTGTAAACAAAAGAGGACAATGAGGACAAGGAGGATACAGTTACTTCATGACAAAGACCAGATCATGCAGTAAGAATTAATGGTAAATATATCTTTTAAGTTACTAACCTTTAAATGACTGAACATGTTGTGAAAAAAGCACTTGCATTGTTTGTAACAGTAGAGTAGATTTTTTTAAATGGTTATGGTGTCTACAATGATTTACCTTTATTTTATTGGCTCTGATATGACTGCTAGTAATGCCTAAAATGATAATGCATGCCAGAATAAAGGTCCGCTCCTCCAGCTGCTGGAATGTTTTGGATCAGTGCATTTCTTTTGTTCATGCAGTAGAATAAATCCTTTCTGTAAACATGTCCTATGAGAAGACAGTGAATGTCCTGTTCATGGTAACACCAAATAAACTCCCTCATACAATATGGGAGATAAATGTGAGGCTATTGTGACAACAAATGAGGCAGTCTAGGGACAAGTGTTCATGTTTTTAACAAAAGATTTTACACATACCATATATACTTTCTGTACAAATTTAAGGTGCAGATGCCATGGGGCTTATTTTTTTTTTTTCATGGGGCCTATTGCATTCACATGTAATACTCACTGAAGTTATTTAATTTCTTCAATGCAGGAAAAACTTTAAATTTAATAACAAAAGTGTTAAGGGAAAATATATTTATCTGTATTTACTTATTGAACAAAAATGATCCCTAAACTTTTGAGCATGTAATAGAAAATAAAGCCTGTTCAGCTTCAGCATAAAACGTGCATTAACATTTAATAACAACTCCTAAAATGCTTGATTATAAACTATACGTCCATTTAAGGGAATTGGTTTATAACATGTGCACATATACTGATGCAATTCACCTAAAAAATATCATTTATATCAGGGCCGATCTGCCCTATAGGCTCACTATGCAAGACGCTGTCTGTGAGAAGTCATTTTCAGCCCCTCACCGCTCTTCTCAACTCGCAAGCGGCATGGGAGAAGAGGTAAGATGTAATTTCCGACAGCAGAACACCCCCTCCCCCCGCTTCTCAACTTGCTATAGGATAGTATAAGGAAAGAACATCGAATTTGTTGGTGCTGGACTATGTTAAATTTCATCTGCTGGTAAAATCTAAATGCCTCAAAAGTGCTATACAATTTAAAGGCTGGCATCTTAACAAAACTAATAAAGATGGACATTATTGCATAACTTAAAGGGGGTGTAAAGGTTTGTTTTTTTATTTTCTAAATAGGTTCCTTTAACCCCCGAGCCTGTTTTTCAGATTCGGCATTTACAAGACTAAAACAGTTTTTTTTGCTAGAAAATTACTTAAAACCCCCAAAAATTATATATATTTTTTTTCTAACACCCTAGAGAATAAAATGGCGGTCATTGCAATATTTTTGTCACACCGTATTTGCGCAGAGGTCTTACAAGCGCACTTTTTTAATATATTGTGAAAGATAATGTTACGCCGAGTAAAATCATACCCAACATGTCACGCTTAAAAATTGCGCCCGCTCGTGGCATGGCGTCAAACTTTTACCCTTAAAAATCTCGATAGGCGACGTTTAAAAAATTCTATAGGTTGCATTTTTGAGCTACAGAGTATGTCTAGGGCTAGAATTATTGCTCTTGCTCTAACGATCGCGGCGATACCTCACTTGTGTGTTTTGAACACCGTTTTCATATGCGGGTGCTACTCGCGTATGCGTTCGCTTCTGCGTGCGAGCTCGTCGGGACAGGGCGCTTTAAAAAAAAAATTTTTGTTTTCTTATTTATTTTTATTGATTTTATAATTTTTTACACTGAGATAAAAAAAAATAAAAAATGTATCACTTTTATTCCTATTACAAGGAATGTAAACATCCCTTGTAATAGAATAAAGCATGACAGGTGCTCTTAAATATGAGATCTGGGGTCAAAAAGACCTCAGATATCATATTTAGACTTAAATGCAAAAAAAAAAATGGAAAATGTGTCATTTAAAAAAATGACAACAAAAAAATTGTCTCTTTAAGACGCTGGGCGGGACTGATGTTTTGATGTCACTTCCACCCAGCAATGTTATGAGGACGGGTGGGGGCCATCTTGCCCTCACTCGCATTCTCACTCACTAGGAAGCAGCACCTGATCGCCTCTGCCGCTACCGACGGCTCCGGTAAGCGGCGTAGGGCGCGGGAGAGCGGCAGGAGGGGGGGCGCCTCTCCCGTCACCGATAATGGCGATCTCACGGCGAATCCGCCACAGGGACTGCCGTTATCGTTTACCGGACCGCTCACTGAAGAGATGGGTATCTTGGTTGTGGCAGAGGCTGCTGCCGTTACCGAGATATCCATCAGGACGTATATATACAGTGGGTGGTCGGTAACCAGTTAAGCTAGTGCATTGTTGGTTCACTTACCTTTTCCTTCAATTTCCCTTCTAAATATTGTTTTTCTTTGTCTGAATTTCTCACTTCCTGTTTCTCCTCAGTAAGCTTGCCCCCATCATCTGGCTGGGGGTTAAGGCAGCCATACACGGTTCAAATTTCGAAATAATTTTCTTTCAAAAATTGTATCAAAGAATTTTTGATACGAATTTCACACCATTAGTGGGCTGCAGCAACAGCCGATTTTCCCGGAGAGAAACGAATATTGCGGAGAGAAAAGAATATCCCCCGCAAAATGAAGGTTTGGTTGGCCGAATTTCAAAAAACAATGGTGGCATCATCGGATCACAAAAAAAAACTTTCTGATTTTGAAAATAAAATTTGTTCGAAATTCGACCGTGTATGGCCTGCTTAAATCATCCAAAACAGCTTACTGAGGAGGAACAGGAAGTGAGAAATTCAGACAAAGAAAACAAAGAAAGAAAACATTTAGAAGGGAAATCGAAGGAAAATGTTAGTGAACCAACAATGCACTAGCTTAAAGGAACCTATTTAGAAAATAAAAAAACAAACCTTTACAATCCCTTTAACCACTTAAGCCCCGGACCATATTGCTGCCTAAAGACCCAAGGGGTTTTTACAGTTCGGGACTGCATCGCTTTAACAGACAATTGCGCGGTCGTGCGACGTGGCTCCCAAACAAAATTGGCGTCCTTTTTTCCCCACAAATAGAGCTTTCTTTTGGTGGTATTTGATCACCTCTGCGGTTTTTATTTTTTGCGCTATAAACAAAAATAGAGCGACAATTTAAAAAAAAATCAATATTTTTTACTTTTTGCTGTAATAAATATCCCCCAAAAACATATATAACATTTTTTTTCCCCCCTCAGTTTAGGCCGATACGTATTCTTCTACCTATTTTTGGTAAAAAAAATCACAATAATCGTTTATCGGTTGGTTTGCGCAAAATTTATAGCGTTTACAAAATAGGGGATAGTTTTTTTGCATTTTTATTTATTTTTATTTTTTTTACTAGTAATGGCGGCGATCAGCGATTTTTTTCGTAACTGCAACATTATGGCGGACACTTCGGACAATTTTGACACATTTTTGGGACCATTGTCATTTTCACAGCAAAAAATGCATTTAAATTGCATTCTTTATTGTGAAAATGACAGTTGCAGTTTGGGAGTTAAACACAGGGGGCGCTGTAACATTTAGGGATCACTGTGTGTATGTTTACTAGTGTAGGGGGGTGTGGCTGTAGGACTGACACCATCGATCGAGTCTTCCCTATAAAAGGGATCACTCGACCGATGCGCCGCCACAGTGAAGCACGGGGAAGCCGTGTTTACACACGGCTCTCCCCGTTCTTCAGCTCCGGGGAGCGATCGCGACGGAGCGGCTAAAAACAAATAGCCGCGCCGTCGTCCCGGATCGCTCCCCGAGCGGACCCGACCTCCGCATGTACCGGGGGGGGGGGGTCCCGATCGGACCCCCCACCCACGTCTAGCAGAGGACGTACAGGTACGTACATGTGCCTGTCCGTGCCATTCTGCTGACGTATATGTACATGAGGAGGTCGGGAAGTGGTTAAACATGACACTGTATCGTCTTCTCTCCTTCCGTTTAATGTTTTGCTAATCACTGCCTTTCTTTTGACACAATGTAGTACTCTTTCTGGTTTCAGATAAAAAAAGACACATGGTCAGGTAGGTACATTAATAAATAAATAACCAAATATCCCTATTTCACTTAAAGTGGAGGTTCCATCAAAAAAACAATTTTGCTTTAAACTGTAGCTTACGACTAAAAAAGAATTTTTTTTTTTACTCATCTGGAAATGCCTGTTGCTATGCGGTCCCACGAAATCTGCCTTTGAAACCACCTAGGATTCTGACATCATCTCCCTCTAATGCTCCTGGGAAATGTGTGTCATCATTTCCCAGGATGCAGTGCGCTGTCCAATTATCACTCCCTATCCAAGACTTCCAGGAAGTAAGTGCCTGTAGGCTTCACAATGCCTACAAGCAAAATCGCAACGGTGTAGATATAGTTTTATAAACTATATTTTTTAAATATCTATGCGGATCGGCGGCGGATTGTAAAAAAGTAAGTGACCAGATTTATATTATAAAAACGCAGAATGAAAGGACATACATTTAAAAAATGCTAATTGTGGTTGGAACTCCGCTTTAAGAATTCTATTTTAAACTGGATCTGTCAGCTAAAATGTTTCATTATTTTATCAGAATGGAACTTAGTAGTTGACACCTAATACAAATCTCTGCACAGAAAATATTAAATATTACACTTTTCTTGAGGCATACTGTCATCATCTTTATGTTTAAAATACTGTGGACATGACTGAAAAGTATACGACATGCACTCCCAAGGCAAATCATTGAAAATTGTACCTAGGAACAGTCATTTGTTCCTGCACTGCTTTTTAATGATAAAAGATTATTTACATTTTTAAACAATACAATACATTGTTGCTGTGTATTGTTACATTATAGGAATTAAATAAAGTAGACTTGTAGGGCTAGATCCACAAAGAAATTACGCCGGCGTATCTATTGATACGCCGCGTAATTTTTAAAATTCCTGCGTCATATCTTTGTTTTGAATCCTCAAAACAAGATACGAAGGCTTCTGGGTTAGATCCGACAGGTGTACGTATTCGTACGCCTTCGGATCTAAGATGCAATACTTCGGCGTCCGCTGGGTGGCGTTTTCCGCGTCGGGTATGCAAATTAGCGATTTACGACGATCCACGAACGTACGCGCGGCCATCGCATTTTCTAACGTCGTCTGTAGTCGGCTTTTTCCGGGGTATTGTTAAAGCTGGTATTTTGCGGCGTATAGATAGAATTGCCATGTTAAGTATGGCCGTCGTTCCCGCGTCGAAATATTATTATTATTTTTTTCGTAAGTCGTCCGTGAATAGGGATGGACGTAACTCACGTCTAAGTTCAAAAAGAGACTTTGTTGCGACGGCATTTCGCGCAAAGCACGGTGGGACATTTCTGGACGACGCATGCGCATTTCATTCGGCGCGGGGACGCGCTTCATTTAAATGAAACCCACCCCCAACCCGCCCAATTTGAAATCCGCCGCCAGAAATACACTACGCCGCCGTAACTTACGGCGCGAAATCGCTGAGGATTCGAAAATGCGCCAGGAAAGGTACGGCGGCGTAGTGTATCTCTGATACGCTGCGCCGATCTACATGTATGTGGATCTGGCCCGTAAAGTCAAAAATATTTAAACAAAAAAAAGACAGTCTACTCAATGCATTCATTTTGTTAATCAATGTCAAATCCTGTTTAATTGCAAAATACATTTGTATCTCCATATTAGTTTTGCACCTTAAATGGGAATCTCCAACTATTAGGTACCATGAGAGAAGATAGTCACCGCTCCAATAAGGTATGTGGATGAATCCGTATCCTCTCAGAGAAACCCAGGTGCCGGCAATGCACAAAGCAATTGTAGAAATAAATGTTTGGACAGCCGCACTCTGGAAAAACCTTCTCGGTTGCCTTTTATTGGTAAAAGTGTTCAAACACCACACATCACAGCAAAGACAGGGGCATAAAGCCGACATTTCGCACTACAATCAGTGCTTACTCATAGCTAGTTATGAGTAAGCACTGATTGATAGTGCGAAACGTCAGCTGTATGCCCCTGTCTTTGCTGTGATGTGTGGTGTTTGAATATTTTTACCAATAAAAGGCAACCGAGAAGGTTTTTCCAGAGTGCGGCTGTCAAAACATTTATTTCTACAATTATTAGGTACCATGATTGACATATAAAGCTGACAGCACATTCAAATTCAAACTATCTCTAAAAAAAGTTCCCACAACTATATAAGGGGGTGTCTACTCTATCAATATCAAACTAGATGGCTGTAAGTACCTTTGATTATCTGACAAAGCAAAAAGTTGATTGTGTATAAGTCCTTGATGTGTTCGTAGTGTTGGTTACCCCAAAAGGTTTTTTCCACTTAAACTTTTCTTACCCACTTACCGACCGGCTCACGTATATATATACGTTGACACAATGCCTCCTGTGGGCAGATCAACGTATATATACGTCCCCTTTAAAATGCGGCATTGTGGTCGTGCGCACCCGCCGCAAGCTCCGTTAAACTGACCGCGGGTCCCGCGGACTCGATGTCCGCGTGAATACCCCTGATCGTCTCATGGAGAGAAGGAATGGGAAAATGCTGATGTAAACCGGCATTTCCCCATTCTTCCTAGTGACAGGACACTGATCACAGCTCCCTGTAATCGGGAGCAGTGATCAGTGTTGTGTCACACACAGCCCATCCTCCCTACAGTTAGAAGCACTCCCTAGGACACACTTAACCCCTTCAGTGCTCCTAGTGGTTAACCCCTTCACTGCCAGTATAATTTTTACAGCAATCAGTGCATTTTTATAGCACTGATTGCTGTATCAATGACAATGGTCCCAAAATGGCATCAAAAGTGTCCAATGTGTCCGCCATAATGTCACAGTCATGATAAAAATCGTTGATCGCCGCCATTACTAGTAAAAAAAAAATTAATAAAAATGCCATAAAACTATCCCCTATTTTATAGACGTTATAACTTTTGCGCAAACCAATCAATAAACGCTTTTTGCAATTGTTTTACCAAAAATATGTAGAAGAATACGTATCGGCCTAAACTGAGGAAAAAAATGTTTTTAAATATTTTTGGGGGATATTTATTATAGCAAAAAGTAAAAAATATTGTTTTTTTTTTCAAAATTGTCGTTCTATTTTTGTTTTATAGCGCAAAAAATAAGAAACGCAAAGATGATCAAATACCACCAAAATAAAGCTCTATTTGTAGGAAAAAAAGGACGCCAATTTTGTTTGGGAGCCACGTTGCACGACCGCGCAATTGTCAGTTAAAGCGACGCAGTGCCGAATCGCAAAAAGTTGCCTGGTTTTTGGCCAGCCAAATGGTCCAGGGATTAAATGGTTAACTGCCTCTTAAAATTCTAAGTTATTTGCTATTCTTATTGCTTTCACAGGCACTCATTTTCATTGTGAAAACAGGCTCCAAAACGCACACTGGGCTACTGTGTAAAAATATTTCATTTTTTTCCAAATACAAGCTATTAAATTCCTGGATAGTGATATCTTGACTCCCTTGAAGGAAATAACATGGAGACTTTTATTTTTTAACTGACACATGACATCTATTAGTATAGTCCATAGTGCTTGTGAAATGCTAAAAAAAATTGAATCTGATCCCATATTTTAGCTCAACTTACTGTAAGTAACTATGTTTGAAAGTTACTTTTAAATCTAATAAACCCTGCATTTTTACAGAATGATTCAGTTTCTATAGATTTCTTCAAATCATGTTCCAATTTTAAATAAGCTTTTGCAATGGGAATTTGTCTCCAAAATCCACGCAACGTGGTATAACCCAAACTTTATTATAGGCAGCATGCTAGTTGAGTTAGTATGTTTCAACAAATAATTAATAGTAAATGTGAGTTCAACTGGCACTTAATTATTATAGGAATTGCCAGTTTTTCTAAAAAGAAACATAGTTACTGCTCTTTGTTTGCATCTGCTCTCTTAAAAAAGATGAACTATACATGGGATGTGAATTAATCACTAGAATTTCAATATTTTTAATTGCATTGCTGATTCCAAATAATGTTTTGGTACATAGATCTTAGACAGTGTTTAGTTACCACTTCAAAAAATATGTGTAGTGTTTGAAATTTTCATAAAAAATAAGAAAATGCAATAAAATCAAATGCTTTCAGTCACTGTTTGCCAATTTACATTTACAGTAACAACTGCAGATCGCAAAAAGGGATAATTACTGAGCAAAAAAAAAAGAAAGAATATATCAGATGAAGCTTTCTGCCTATTTACAAGTAGCCGTTTTGGCGCCATAATTGGCCATGCAGTTCAGAGTCTTGATTTTGTCATTAGTTCGGACAGACATTGTAAAACCTTACTTACTATATTTTTAAAATATGAAGTTGTGTGCACAGTTACTACATTTTGAATTAAAAAAAATTAGAATCCCGTCCAGTAAATTTACAAAGCATTTGAAACAGTTCCCCACACACAGTTAATGTGCAAGTTAAAATATACAGGCTTTGAAAATTTTGTTTGTGAATATATATAAAACTGGATAAAAGACTGTATGCAGACAGTAGTAAACCTTACTTTTTAACATATGTATAAATGATATAGAGTCTGTGATTAAAAGTGTTATTTTAGTGTTTGCAGATGACACCAAGCTATGTAGGGGAATAATATCCTTACAGGATCCCCAACTTACAAGCCACCCTCAATACACTATTTAATTGGGCAGCTATGTGCAAAATTAGGTTTAATGTTGATAAATGTAAAGTTATGCATATGGGGATAAAAACATGCATGCATCATACATTCTAGGAGAAGAACAATGGGGGGAGTCATTGGTAGAGAGGGTCCTTGGTGTTCTGGTAGATCATAGACTTAATAATAGCATGCAATGGCAAGTTGTGGTTAATAAAGCTAGCAAAATAGTTCCTTGTATTAAAAGAGGCAGAGATGCCAGAGAGAGGGTGCGAGACATGATTTGCCCCTGTACAAATCATTAGTAATACCTCATCTAAAATATGCAGTACAGTTTTGGGCACCAGTTCACAAAAAGGATATTGGAGAACTCGAGAAAGTAAAGAGAAGGGCAACAAAATGATAAAAGGCATGACGGAGATCATCTATGAGGAAAGATTAGCTGAACTGAATTTATAGGCTCAACTGCCCAGGGAAAAGAGACACAAAAATAAGAAGACTTCACCACCCTGAAAAGATATATCCTCAAGCATGCATACCTTTATATGTTGAAAGTGAAAGGAAGAGAAATATATCAATAAATTGGTTCATATAAATGCATAGGCAGCAAATATAAGCCATAAATGAAATGTGTGCCACTCACTAGTGAGCGTAAAGGATATTACCAGGCTTGAGTGCTTTACAAGTCTTGATTTTTCCATAGACAGGACACAAGAATATAACAACTCCACAACCCTGAAGAGGTATATCCTCAAACTCACATGCAAAAAAATGAAAATAAATTTAAGGTCAGAGCAGACAGAATTCAAGTAAAGTTGTAGTGCTCAAACACAAACACAGGAGAATAGATGGTGAAGAATCAGGATGAGATCACACCTAGTAATAAGTCAAGCACCCAATGTTCAGAATTCAGGGTAAGTTTGCTAGTTTTCTACCAGTGCCTAACCCCATTAAAAGCATTAGGGGTAAAAGTAAAATACCCAGTACAGGACATTTTCTAGGCTAATAGGCAAGAAATGGTCAAGCAAATAGCATGGGGGGGGGGGGGCTGCTGGGTACTGTCATTGGGAACTTGGACCAAAGTAGCAATAACATTTTTTTTTTAATGCTGAGCAGTGATTGTATCAATATTTAAGAGCAATATTATGCTAAATTCACTGAAACACCCCAAATGTACAGTATCATCTTGGTGGCTAATACTTTGCTTGATTTCTGCATTATTTTGTACTTGTTAGTTGTTATTTTCTTTATTTGTTGTTTCCCCCCTCTCCTTCTGTTTTCTCTTCTTACCTCCCCCTTCCTCTACTCTTCCTTCCCATTCCCCTGCTTTCCTACCATTCCCTTCCATTCCCCATATTGGAGTTACGTATCTACTTTATAAAGTACCGGGGTGCCCACAAAAGTTAAACTTGCGACCCTGTACACAAATAAAATTGGTGTCCTTTTTTCCCCCAACAAATAGAACTTTCTTTTGGTGGTATTTGATCATCTCTGCGTTTTTTTTTTTTTTTTGTGCTATTAAAAAAAAAAAAAAAAACTTTTTGCTATAATAAATATTTCCATTTTTTTTTTAAAGCAACTTTTTTCCTCAGTTTAGGCTGATATGTATTCTTCTACGTATTTTTTGTAAAACAAATCACAATAAGCGTATATTGATTGGTTTGCGCAAAAGTTATAGCGTCTCCAAAATAGGGGAAAGATTTATGGCATTTTTATTATTATTATTTTTATTTCCAATTTTTTTAAATTTTGGAATGCAAAAGTTATAAATATGACAACGATATCATGTACACAGAAGGATGAGCAAGACACATAACAGTTGCAGATAGAGCAATAACAATTACAAATACCACTGATCATGCCCGGATCACCTGACTATACCGACCTCCGATGTGTAACGAAATCAGATGGGTGGAGGATCCCACACCCTCCACCACCCCAAATGGGAACAATCTTTGTGTGGAAGGAGGATCTCCGTCCTCCTCAGTCAACCCAGACCCCACCTTCAAAGATGGAGATAACATCAGGGCTTGAGTAACCAAACAAAACTAGGCTGAGAGTAACTTAAGCTCTGTCCAACGTATGGAGCAGTAACCTTCTGAGCTTGTGAAAAGTTGGGGGGGGGAGGAAAGATGAGGGAGTAAGAACAGAGAGATAGAAAAGAAGGGGGAGAAAGGAGAGAGAAGCTTTGCATTTAGAGCTGAGATTCCATTATACTGGTGGTATAGAAGAGCCCAGGGGAATGTCCATGTGTCGGGCCAATGAGCCCCAGATGGTCTCAAATGTGTTGGTCATGTCTAGCAATATACTGGATAGCTTTTCCTGTGACATTATCCAGGAATTTTTCCTTTTAGCGGTCCAGAGTGAGACTTTTGGTTGTTTCCAGGCTTTAGCCCAGTGTTTCTCATGTTTTCATGCTTTCCATTATTTTGCACAGGTGATTTAATCATTTTCACTGCCTTAGTAATTACCACAGCTCTTTCATCTGAGGGAAATCCTGAAAACATGACCTGTTGGGGCACCTTGAGGACTGGAGTTGAGAAACACTGCTTTAGCCACTGTAAGTTTAGCACCCAACAGTATGAAGTGTAATAACCTATGGGTTGATTTGGATATCTTTGGTACCTAGGCATTAAGAAAGACAACCATTGGGGTTCTGAGGATCTGGCATCCTGCCAGTCCATCAATCAGATTAAATATCCTTTTCCAGAATGGGCGTATTCTGGGACATTCCCACCAGATGTGGGCCATCGTTCCTGTGAGCTGGAGACCCCTGAAGGACAGAGGATCTGCTGTTGGAAAGATTGAGGCCAGTCTAGAAGGAGTATAATAAAATCTGGTGATCACTTTCAGACTGGCCTCTGTCAGAGCAGTATTTAGAATACTGTATATACTTGAGTATAAGCCAATCCGAATATAAGCCAAAGCACCTAATTTTACCACAAAAAAAATGGGAAAACTTATTGACTCAAGTATAAGCCTAGGATATCCATCTGCATGCCTCACCGTGCCTCACTTTGCCTCACTGTGTCCATGCCTCACTGTGCCCAAGCCTCACTGTGCCCATGCCTCACTGTGTCCATGACTAGACTGACGTTTAACATGGGAGTCTAGGAAAGAGGTGCCCGGCTTTGAAAAATCAGTGCTCCCCGGCTGTAGGTCCCCTGGACAACAAACTTTTCACACTTGTAGAGGAAGAGTGGGGCTACATGTGTGCCAAAAAGTGACCCAAGTATAAGCCGAGGAGGGCATTTGTAGCACAAAAAATATGCTGAAAAACTCAGCTCATACTCGAGTATATACGGTACCAGGCTGTCTGCCAGCTCCCCAGATCCCACTGAAATCGTAACTCAGACTCCCAGGCTGTTATAAAGGAGGATTTAGAAGCTGAAGAGGTAAGCGACGAGTAGACTACAAAGATTCCACCCTTCTGGTTCATGGTTTGACCACACCACATTTCATAATTGGTAAACTTTAGTGGAAGAGGTTTATCCGTCCAGAGAGATTGTAAGAAATTAGCTAGGGGTGAAGTCTGAGTTGTTAAAGAGATGAGTTAAGGGTCTATAGGCTGACACTAGGGCCTTTGAGGAGCATAAAGAGTCCCAGAGGGAAAAATAATGGGACAGGGTAGGGGCTATTATCATGGTCTGTTTTTTGGGGGGCTTCATAGGAAAAATTCTAGGGTGAAACGAGGGACAGATTGTTTTTCTATTTGCACCCTATCAGGTTTTTCGTATATCGAATAAACTATCGATAGTTGGGCTAGTCTGGCGACTTGGCAGTACTTGTGGAGATGGGGCAAGCCCAGACCTCCCTTCCTTCCATATAAAGCTTGTTTAGGTATTCTTTAGCCCGCCTTTCCCCAAGTGGATTTCAGTAATTTGCTTTGAAAGGATCTAATGTGGTCCCTTCTGATTGGGATGGGAAGCAAACAAAATAACCCTTTACAAGCTATGATAGTTTATTTTTGGACCAAGCTAATAGGTCTGATTCCAGCTTCCGAGTTACAGACACATAAGTATTCAATCTTTGCTGTTAAGTTGATACCCAGTTATTTAATGTAGGACTCGCTCTATTCGAATTTTCAGGACTGCCGTAGTAGAGCTATGGTATCAGTTTGTAGGGAAATGTCCAGATCTTGAGACTTAGCTTAATTTACTTGTAGGCCAGAAATCTTAGCAAAGTCATCCAGGATTTGGCATAAGTTTGGGAAGGAGGTTATAGGGGAGGTAAGAAATAGTAGAATGCCATCCACAAAGAGGCCGTATTTATGGGTTTGGGTACCGCATTTGACACCCTGTATGTTTGGGTTTTGGCAAATCGCTATGGCTAGCGTTTCATTGGCGATTGCAAAGATAAGCGGGGACAGTGGGCACCCCTGTCTGGTACCTTACGTTCCAGAATTGCAAAGATGTAGGGCAAGGAGACCGAGTCAAAGGCCTTCTGTAGGTCCAACGAGAGAAGCATTCACGATTGTTTAGGGCCCCCACAAATTTGTTTGAAGTATGGACACGATATCTATCGCCCGCCCAATCTGGTCTGGGCCCTGTCTACCCGGAATGAACCCTACTTGGTCTTTATGTATATATGAGCTAATGAAGGTTACTAGATGGTTAGCCAGTATTTTAGTAAGGATTTTTAAATCACTATTAATCAGGAAGATAGGGCGATAGTTGCCAACCTCTTCCAGATTTTTGTCTGGCTTAGTTATAACTGCAATGAATGCCTTGTTAAGTTGGGGATCAAGTGGGTCTCCCTGCGTCTTTGCGTTTAGGAATTTCACTAAGTGTGGGACTAGGGTGTCTGTGAAATTTTTATAGTAGGGGTTCGAGAGCCCATCTGGGCCAGGTGCTGAGCAACTCTTTAGAGCTGAAATCACTCCCTGTACCCCCCTCCAGTGAAAGGGGCTTCAAGGCTGTCCTTATGCTCTGAGGAGAGGGATGGGATAGGGAGACACTCAAGGAACTTGGATAGGGAGGCTGCTTTGTGAATTGTGTGGGGTCTATACAGGTTGGCATAAAAATCATGGAACACTTCCAAAATTTTGGAGGGGTTGGCCATGGTTCCTTGTCCCGGTATTCTTATCTTTAGCATATGGTAAGATTTAATTGGGGGTGTCAATTTAGCTGCCAGAATAGAGCCAATCTTATCCCCCTGGGTATAAAATCTATTATTATTCCAACGGATCTGTTTTTCCGCTTTGATCGTAGGAGCCAAATTGAGCTCCAACCTGGCTTTGTCAAGTAGGGCTACCGTATCGGGGGAGTGGTTAATTTTATGTTGAGGTCCTAACTTTGTGTACACTCCCTCTAAATGTTTTGTTTCAGCTTCTCTTTCCCTGTTTATTTGTGTTATTTGTAGTTTTATTTTATTTTTTTTATAAAGAACGTACATCCATTTGCCTTTAAAAGTGCGTGTACATTTGTTATGTGCAAATGAGGCAAAACAAAGTACATAGGCTAAATGTGCTAATTGATTGTAAAATATTTTTCACGAATACTTTTCTTCATCTAGTGGTCAAATGCAGTATATTCCTTTTAAAACCAATAATTTGTGGTTGAACCGCAAAGGACATTTACAATTGTTTTTGCCCCACTCACACAGAACAAATATGCATGCACTTTTTCTGGGTGAATGTATATGAAAAATCCTTATAAATCAACTCCCTAGTAGTATTTGGTGATAAAAAAAAAACTTTGGAGGCTTGACCCTAAAGAGAGCAGACCCAAAGCAGGAGAGTAGACATGGGTAAAAATCACTAGCATAATTCAGGTAAAATAAGCATGTGTAGCTGATTTGGTAATGCCTCCTTTTTAAAGGGGGAGACCTTAATGTTTTTTTTGTTTTTTTATTCATCAAAAAATGGTTGCCAGGCTTGACAAATAAAAAATACCTCAGATGGCCAAAGTTTCTCTTAAAAGTATGGCAATAAATAAAAAAAGGTTTGAAAGTTAAAATTGTTAAACTTATGTTGGTCTTTATTTTCAGACTACAGAGGATCTACCAGAGACTAGATTAACAGGCAGAGTTGAGAATGTTGGGTTGATTTATTAAGGGAGCACTTTTTCATTTAGACAAGTGGTCCAATTTTTTCTTTAAACACCCAATATGTACAGACAGAGGTATTACAAAAAGGAATTCCCTTAGCACATTATTAGATGTTTGAATTGAATACTCACTGAGTGAAAGATTGTACCCCTTTAGTAAATCAACCAAATGTTTTAGAAAATGAAAACAAGCTTGCTTGCTGGCAGTGATAGTACTATATCAATCTATCTAGAAATTCTTAGCAATAAAAAAGGCAGGGAGGTGAATCATATTTGTTTTAGGGTTCCACATAACTAGTAATGCAGGTGAACCTTTGATGGATGGATTTACAATAAATTGCAGTGTAACATTGCTTATTGATTCAGCAGACTTTAGTGTGTACAATAAAAAACGTTTCTGCATTTTTTTAGCCAACTAAACCAGTGATCAGAGTATCTGACAATTAAAGCTCAGATCCAACTGAATTTTTTATTTCAAGTATAACTAAAATGCAAAACACCTTTTGAATTTAAATTAATTTTGAATAGAGTAGAAAAGGGTTATAATGCTCCCCTTCTGTATTCTATAGGGGAGATTTCTCTTCACTTCCTGTGCCAAAACAGGAAGTGAGAAGAAATCCCTCCAAAGTGAAGGAATCCTGGGATGTCACCAGGGCTACCAGAACTAGTGTCCCCATTGTAAGATTTCCCCTCTATTACTGTTTTGGTGTGAACCCACAACTTGGGATTTTCTTTTGCTTTCATTTTCAATGCTATCAGCAAGGAGGACAAACAGTTAGGTTGAATCTCTCTAATGAAGGCAATCAAACCTGACAGGTGTTTCCCTCTTCACTCTATCCAAAATAAAAAATAAGTTTTGCCTTTAGCTAAACTTTAACGTCCACCTATTTAAAGAACATCTGACAACTTGTTTTATTGTTGTCCCCATTGTTGAGATTTCCCCTTTAATGGCTAGCTATTTAGAGAAGATCTTACTTTTTTTTTTTTTTATGTTGTCCCCATTGTTGAGATTTCCCCTTACTTTTTGTATGATCAAAGGAACATGAAGTGAACATAAATCACTGCAATGGGGATAGAGACAACAGTAAAAGCCTGGCCCTTACATACTTCATTGGTAACTGAAAGAAAAAGCTGATACAGCTTACAACTAAGAGAGAAAAGTCTCATTCATTTATTTTCCAAAGTAAAAATACAATAAAAAATGTAATAATGTTTGAAGAGTGCTTACTCTTGAAACATTATGGCAGATGCATGCAACAAGTCTGATAAAGAGAGATAGCACTCGTGGATCAGTAGACCACTGGACCTTGTTCCTCTTAGCTTGAATTGGCTTTACTAATAGTTTTCTTGGGATTGAAATGCAAGTGCAGTGGACAGGGATCTTGCAACTACAATTAGGAAGTTATCTGATTTTGCTACTCTAGATTTTATCACAAACTATTTGCAGTACAGACCCTAACACACCATACCTGGTAGTAAAAACATTTTTTCAGCTGTGTGTCCTGTTCACAGATAAAAAAACTGCCTGTGCTTCAATCCACTTAAATTTCAAATTATTACTCATTTAGCCTGATCATTTTTGTTTCTGAGCAGATACCTTAGTGTATTATTTTCCTTTAAAGGAGAAGTAGGACCAAAGCTCTTTTGGCCCTACTTTTCCTGTGGGTTCTGTGGGTCAGAGGGGTGCATTTCATTTTACACTCCTGTCATCCGTATTCAGCCAGTACCGGGCTAAAGTCTGCTGTTGGCTAACATCATTCTGGATGGTTCCTAGCTTTAATGTCAAGTTCCACCCAGATTCCTGATCTGCAGCTGGCTCGGCCTCTCTGTGCATTGGTGAAAAAAAATGAATGACGTTCTGACGGTGACAATGCTGTTTTTTTACAATTACTTTTATCTGTATTGACGGTATATTGTCGAGCTGGTTCCTCCATCGATATGGTTCCTGCCTCGACTGCGCAGGCGCAGTAGGAGGCCACGGAAATCTCCGAGCCTCAACAGCTGATTGTCAGCTTAGATGAGCTTGCTCCCGCTTCTTGATGCCTGCTTATATACGGCGCTCTATAGTACACGCCGCTCTACACAGCATGGGGCGGATGTGATATTGAGCAGTGCTTTTTTGATTGGTTATCCACGCCGCTCTATACATCAAGGGTGGATGTGAGACGTCTATTTTATTGAGAAAAAAAATCCCCCAAAAAAGGTCTGCTCAGTATCACATCCGCCCCTTGCTGTAAAGAGCGGCGTGGATAACCAATCAAAAAACAACTGGTCAATATCACATCCGCCCCTTGCTGGCCCTTGCTGTGTAGAGCGGCATGTACTTTTATTGTTTCACTTTAAGCATTATTTAAATCACTGCTCCCGAAAAAACTACAGTTTTTAAAACTTTTTTTGCATTGATACATGTCCCCTGAGGCAGTACCCAGGTCCCCAAACACTTTTCATGACAATAATTTGCATAATAGCCTTTAAAATTAGCACTTTTGATTTTTCATGTTCGTGTCCCATAGACTTTAACGGTGTTCGCGTGTTCGAACACATTTTCTGCCTGTTCGCATGTTCTGCTGCAAACCGAACTAGGGGGTGTTCGGCTCATCCCTACTCACCACATTCACTAAACTCTGGGTAAAATTAGTGCACTTTCAAAATGCACAGTCTAATTGCTTAGTAAATAGACCCCAGAGAAAAATAGGTACCCTGGGGATGATTGCCAACCTAGACGCTGCATAGTTATCTTCTGTGCACTATGTATGCATGTCTGCAGAAGAGAGCAGAGCTAACATGGCCTAGAATAATGTGTGTCAGGTTAATATTTTGGGTGCTTAGTCTGCATCTGATAACTGCTTACTGATTTCCACAGTTTATTCGAAACTGGTTCAGACACAAGATTTATAATAGAATATGCAAATATCCTTTGAGGTCTTTTTTGGAAAATAGGTGCACAAGTAAGAGCACTGCGTAAATTGACGGTGCTATACAAGTACCTGAAATAAATAAATAATAACCTGTTCACCTGTTAACTTGACCCACTCCAGCCTGCGGAATGCTAAGGAAGCATCATCATTCTAATAAGATCATCACTCTGTTCACTATATACTCTGTCCATGTTAGTAACTTGCCAGTGTTATAGTGACAGTACTGACTATTTACTCCTTATTTATATAAAGCTGTAGCTACAGCATTAAAAAAACATATAAAGATGGACTCCAAGCATTATAAAAATATCATTAAAAAAATATTCATGCATTCATATATTTTAGAATGCAAATACAGCTAATGCATATTCCCTGGACATCAGTATTTAACCACTTGACCACTGGGTACTTAAACCCCCTTAATAACCAGACCAATTTTCAGCTTTCGGTGCTCTCACAATTTGAATGACAATTACTCAGTCATACAACATGTTACCCAAATTAAATTTTCGTCCTTTTTTTCACACAAATAGAGCTTTATTTTGGGGGTATTTAATCACTGTTGGGTTTTTTTTTTTTTGCGCTATAGGAGAAAAAAGACTGAAAATTCTGTAAAAAAAATGAATTTTTCTTTGTTTCTGTTATAAAATTTAGCAAATTAGTATTTTTTCTTCATTCTTTTGCATAATGTGAAAGATGAAGTTATGCAGAGTAAATAGATACCCAACATGTCACCCTTCAAAATTGCACACGCTCGCATTGCAGAGTATTGCGGGGCATTGCAGGGTATTGCAGAGTATTGCAGGGCATTGCAGAGTTTTGCGGGGCATTGCAGAGTATTGTGGGGTATTGCAGAGTATT
Organism: Rana temporaria; assembly: GCF_905171775.1. Classification (NCBI taxonomy): domain Eukaryota; kingdom Metazoa; phylum Chordata; class Amphibia; order Anura; family Ranidae; genus Rana; species Rana temporaria. The sequence continues at coordinate 134,466,383 of NC_053491.1, forward strand.
GTGGGGCATTGCAGGGTATTGCAGGGATTGCACAGTATGGGGCAGAGTATTGTATGTATTGGGCAGGGATGGCTGAGCAGGGATGGATGGATGGCTGGATCTGTGACTGCATTTGTCACATTTCCAGCCAACAGCACTGCTGCTGCCTCCGCTCTCTCCCCTCTCCTCATTGGACGGAGCGATCACGTGGTAAACCGCCGCTATCAGCAGCGATTTACTGTGATCCGTAACGCACGGTTCCTCAGCACCCAGCGGTCACGGACACTCCCGTGTGCGCGCCCCAGGGTGCGCACGGGAGCGAGATTCTGGGAGGACGTCATATGACGTCCTCCCAGAGTTAAGGAACCACCCTGCTGCCGTTATTCTACGGCGTGCGGTGGTTAAGTGGTTAAATAGGGTGAAGGACGCATTTCCTCATGGCCAGCAATGGGAGCAGTCAGTTGAACTTCAGTTTACATAAGCTGATAAGTAATATTTTGACAGGAGAGGAGAGCAGAGTGAGCAAAGGGGCAACCATATCAGTCTGCTGCTTCTTCCTTCTCTAGTCACAAGCCGGAGAAAGAAAACTGTATAATTTAAAGTGATATTAAACGTTTTATTAAATTATATTAAAAACATTGGCCCAGATTCACGTAGGGCGGCGTTACATTGAGCGGGCGTAGCTTATCGTATTTACGCTACGCCGCCGCAACTTAGAGAGGCAAGTGCAGTATTCACAAAGCACTTGCGTCCTAAGTTACGGTGGCGTATCGTAAATGTGTCGGCGTAAGCGCGTGTAATTCAATTGATGAAGAGGTGGGCGTGTTTTATGTAAATTAAACATGACCCCACGTAAATGACGCTTCGAATGAACGGCGCATGCACCGTCCGTAGACGTATCACAGTGCGCATGCGTCGGATAGAATGCCTAAGATACGTCGAACACTGCCTACGACGTGAACGTAACTTACGCACAGCCCTATTCACGTACGACTTACGTAAATGACGTAAAAAGATACGCTTGTTCCGACGTCCATACCTTGTATGGGCTGCGCCACCTAGAGACCAGCTTTAACTTTACGCCGACGTATGTCTTACGTAAACGGCATAACTAATTGCGACGGGCATACGTACATTCGTGAATCGGCGTATCTTGCTCATTTACATATTCAACGGAAGCGCCACCTAGCGGCCAGCGTAAATATGCACCCCAAGATACGACGGCATAGGAGACTTACGCCGCTCGTATCTAGGCCAAATCTATGCGTAACTGATTCTATGAATCAGGCGCATAGATATGACGGCGGCCATTCGGACTTACGACGGCGTATCTGGAGATACGCCGTCGTAAGTCTTTAAGAATCTGGGCCATTATTTTTTTTTTAAATAATCAACATGTAATACTTGCCTACATAGTGTAATGGTTTTGCACAGGGCAGGCCCAATCCTCCTCTTCTCCATTCCCCTGCTGGCACTTTTGGCTCCTTCCCCTTTGAGTACCCCCCAGCAAGCTGCTTGCTAGGGGGATTGTTCATGCAGGGTCAACCCTGAGCTGCACCGTGTGCATCTATTGTGCCACACCCCCGACTCACTGGATTTGATTGACAGCAGTGGGAGCCAATGGTTCTTACTGCTTTCACACAGTCCAGTGAGGAAAGAGAGAGAGCAGCAATGCTGCTCTTGTGCACATCACTGGGCGAGACTATTCAGAAAAGTATTTAGGGGAGGGGCATCAGCAGCTAAAAGGTTTTTTTTACCTTAATGCAGAAATAGCATTAAAGTAAAAAACCTTCAGCATTTAGAACAACTTTTTGTCAGGGCTGTTTAAATATGTTTATTAAAAACAAGTCAGAGAACAAGGGACATTACTTACAATCAAACTGATCTGTTCCCTTGTACTGCTGGCTCCTGCTTTGGTTGAAATACAGTACTGTGCACAAGTTTTAGGCAGGTGTGAAAATGTGCTGTAAAGAATGTAAGAATGCTTTCAGACGTGTTAATAGTTTATTTTTTTAGTTAGCCTAATGGAAAGTAAGTGAACATAAAATAAATCCAAACCAATCTTTGCCTTCAAAACACCATAAATTCTTCTGGATACACTTCCACACAGTTTTTGAAGCAACTCAGCAGGTAGGTTGTTCCAAACATCTAGGAGAACTAACCACAGATCTTCTGTGGATGTAGACTGTCTCTAAACCTTCTGTCTCTTCAAGTCATCCCAGACAGACTTCATGATGTTGCAATCAGGGCTCTCTGGGGGCCAAACCACAACTTTCAGGACTCCTAGTTCTTCTTTAAAGGGGTTGTAAAGGTACATTTTTTCCCTAAATAGCTTCCTTTACCTTAGTGCAGTCCTCCTTCTCTTACCTCATCCTTCGATTTTGCTTTTAAATGTCCTTATTTCTTCTGAGAAATCCTCACTTCCTGTTCTTCTGTCTGTAACTCCACACAGTAATGCAAGGCTTTCTCCCTGGTATGGAATGTCATCCTCCACCCCTCCCCTGGAATACAGAAGAGTCAGGACGCCCACTAACACACTGCTTCTTTCTCTATCTGCAATGTAGAGAGCGTCCTGACTCTCCTGTATTCCAGGGGAGGGGGTCAAGCACGACACTCCACACCAGGGAGAAAGCCTTGTATTACTGTGTGGAGTTACAGACAGAAGAACAGGAAGTGAGGATTTCTCAGAATAAATAAGGACATTTAAAAGCAAAATCGAAGGATGAGGTAAGTGAAGGAGGACTGCACTTAGGTAAAGGAAGCTATTTAGGAAAAATGTTTTTACCTTTACAACCCCTTTAAGCTGAAGATAGTTCTTAATTGCATTGGCTGTATGTTTGAGGTCATTGTCCAGCTGCAGAATAAATTTGAGGCCAACCAATTTGATGGAAAAGTATCTCTCCTTTATTTCTAAGCATCAAGGACACCATTGATCTTTACCAAATCTCCAACTTCATTAGCAGAAATGCAGGCCCAAACTAGCAGGGAACTGCCACTATGCTTCACTGTTGCCTGCAGATACTCAATATTGTACCGCTTTCCAGCTCTTCTTTCTACAGCCAAATATTTCAAATTTTGGCTCATCAGTCCAGAGCACTTGCTGGCTTTTTTTTGCACCCCAGTTCCTATGTTTTCATATAGTTGTGTCGCTTAGCCTTGTTTCCGTGTCAGAGGTATGGCTTTTTGGCAACAATTCTTTCATGAAAATTACTTCTGGCCAGACTTCTCTGGACAGTAGATGGGTGTACCTGGGTCCCTCTGGTTTTCACCAGTTCTGTACTGATGGCACTGCTGGACGTCTTCTGTAAACATGATCTGTCTTTCATCTGCTGCCTTACTTTTTCTTTAGCCAACCACTGAGTCTATAGTCCTGAAAGTTTCTTGGTCAATGGTGTCCTCAAAGATGAGAAATACAGGCAGATAGTTATTCATCATGTCATTCCATCAGGCAGGCATGTGATTGGCCCCAAATGTATTCTGCAACAGGAAAACCACCCCAAATATACAGCCACTTAGTGACTATCTTCAGCATATCGAACAACAAGGAGTCCTGGAAGTGATGGTTTGGCCCCCCACAGAGCCCTGATCTTAACACCATTGAGTCTGTCTTAGATTACACAAGGAAACAGAAGCATCTGAGGATTACATGAGGAGACAGAACCATCAGAGGCAGCCATAGAAGAACTGTGGTTAGTTCTCCAAGATATTTGGAACAACCTACCTTTTGAGTTCCTTCAAAAACTATGTGCAAGTGTACTAGGAAGATTTAATGCTGGTTTGAAGCTAAAGGGTAGTCACACCAAATATTGATATCATTTACATTTTTCTTCTGTTGCATTTTGTAATTTGGTAAAAATAAACAATTAAAATATATATTCTAGGGCAGGGATAAGCAATTAGCGGACCTCCAGCTGTTGCAGAACTACAAGTCCCATGAGGCATAGCAAGACTCTGACAGCAACAAGCATGACACCCAAAGGCAGAGGCATGATGGGATTTGTAGTTTTGGAACAGCTGGAGGTCCACTAATTGCATATCCCTGTTCTAGGGAGAATTCTTGCTTTGCAGCATTTCTTCATACCTGTCAAAAACCTTTGCACAGTACTGTATTTCTCCTCAAATCCACCCCCTACCCAACCACCATAATCTTCCAGTGTAGCAGGGGTTATTAGAGCTGCGGGACCTGTTGTATGCACTCAGATAGTGTGCTGACTGTACCTATTCTTTCTGTCCGTCTCCTGCATTCACAGAAGCTGTACTATCCTCCATTCACAAATTGTTTTTCATTCATGGAAGCAAAAGTACAGCTCCTATAAATGGTGAAAGGAAGGGGAGGAGGGCAGAAAGGGTTGGCATAGTCAGCACTCTTGATGAGTGCATATGACAGGTCCCTTGGGTCTATTAATCCCTACAGCAGATCATGACGGTGAAAAGAAAAAAATTAAGGCGTGAGCCAGCTGCACAAGGGATCATATTTTTTTTATTATCATTAATAAACATAGGCATTAACATAAATATGAATGTAAAAAAGACAGATTATTTGTATTAATCATCCAATGCTTTACAGAAAGAAGCTTACCATACTAATGAATTACTGTTTGTGTTAAACAACATACTTCTCCAGAAATGTGTTATTATGCAATTGCAGGCTGCAGTTTACACTTTCTTGTGCTTACATTTCTTAGGCACTGTCAGCAGAACTCCAGTTGCAGTGACTCTGCTGGAGAAAGAACATTCGCCTTTCGTGCACTATGGTGTATAAACTTGCTGTCATTAGGTACATTGTGCTATGAAAGCTTGCTGATTTTTAAAGTGGGAGTGGAAAAGCTGCAGAGTGTTATCAGGATCAAATACTTCTCCATCTAAAATCTAATGATCAGATTTCAGATAAGATTTCACAGCTTCTTCCTTAGGGATACTTAAAGCCCTGCAGTACCAGCGGAGAAGCCTTTAGGGGCTGCTGCTACTAAGCGAATCTCTAATGTATCTGTTACATGCAAATCCCTGGAACAACTGACATTGTAACCTACAAGCAACTGAGAACTTTTACCACTGCTCTCGGCTAAGAAACCATTCTTATGATTGCAATCATGCAATGGGAAAGGGGAGGAGGAGTCACTCAGCCTTAGCCAGAGTACTAAGAGGAGCAGCTGAGAAGCACATCTCTTTACTGAATGGTGCTCTGCAGTCAGTCAACATCCCTATCACATCTGCCAGGGTCAACATGTGGGTAGCAAAACTCCTGCTTGCCTTTCTGCTTATCCTGTGTGCAGGTGAGTTCTTTACATCAGTGGTGACCTTTAAATGTCTTGCTCTATACAGCAACAATGATGAAAAGTAATGATGATCTCTACATATTTGTTGGCAATTTAATTATTAGTTATGTGGATTATTATTCAAAATGGAACAAAAATTGTTTTTAAAAGCTGTTTTGCACATTGCATAATTTTTAGATTTATATCTGATGATTGCAGAGGATTTATATTTGATCGTGATCAAATATATCTGTAATAGGGCATAGAAATAAAGAGAAACAAAGCTGCAAAAAGTCATTGAAAGTAATTGAAATAATAAATCTTTGCTTTAAACATCTAATGTTATCCTTATTTTTAAAACTGCAGGATATTACCTATATTTTTTAATTCTTAGATTTTATATTAAATTTTTAGATTTATATATGGTATGACTAAAATGAGTATGTGATATACACTGAGCTTTCCATTGGAGTGACACAGGAATAAAATGGTATAGATCTAGATATTATTTTTTCATTGTTTTTTTTAACTTACCAGGCATTCATTTTGTACAAGTTTTGTTTGTTAATCTGTTTAAAAGTGTATTCACATAGAAAATCTAGGCTACCAGTCATTAGATGTAGGGGCTGCTTTAGTTTTAGATTTCTCACTTTCTTCAACTATAAAAAAAACAATAATAATCAAAATCTAGCATGCTACGTTTATATTATTTATTCATGTATAATTAGCCTGGATTGGTTGAATTAACTGTTGGGGTATGAGTTTATCAATTCCATCGTTTCGTACAATAGGGAAAATCTAAACTTTGTCCAAGTTTGTCTGAATTAATCAGACAATTCCCCTCTGGCTTTCTTTTCATCTACATCTGATGTGTGTTTTATCATGAGTGTACGTGTGCGGCGGAAAGACTGATAAATTGTTGACCTGAAATAAAAAAGGTCACTTACTAACTGGGTGAATTGGTGCAAATGATCTGTATAGAATTCATTGCAGCGAGTTAGTAAAATGAACTGCACAGAACTGATAAATGCGGCGCTTTTGGCTTAAGACTGATCTGGTTTTCCACCTAGAAGAAAAAAAATGTGTCAGGTTACTTTTACTGTCTAAGTCACATGCATGTTTGGAATACCTATCTTCAGGCTATTTTTCAAATCACTCGTGTCTGTATAGGTGCTATTATCAACACAGCAATACTTACTGTATATAATACCAGCTATAATTTATCAGTAGTGTTAATAGAACTTCAAAGGTGGAATTTACAAATACAATTTTGATGGATTAGCTTTGGAGTTCAAACAAAAATTATACAGTGAAGCATTCTGGGATAACAGAAATTGAAAGAAGTGTTTTTTTTTTATTATTCTTTAAACATTTACTAGGCAGTTTAACCAGTTAATTGTCACCCTGGTGTTAGTGCTTTATTGTGATATTACCCCTATTTTAGATTGTACAGAGTATATAGGTAAGGATACTTTAATAAAATAATGCATTGCAAATAACTAATGCAAAGTCCTGTCATTTCCCTTCTATTGTGTTTAAAAGAAAATCTGCTGTGAATGGTTGCCGGGGTTTTCAGTCTTACATTTCACTACCAATTTGCATTATGGAATACGTGGAGTCCGTGTGCAGTTTTAAATTGCTGCCACAGAATTTGCAATATTACAAATGGGTATAGCACAGATTGTTGGATTATATTTGGCACTTTTATCACTTCAAGCACTCATGGAAAGGCCTTCCGTTAGTTAGTTATTATTTTTTACCATAAAATAAAAATAAGTTGATGAAAAAAAATGAGTAAATATAGTTATAAATGCATAGGTTATATGACATGACAGAGTGAAATAACACACACATTCTTATATCACTGTACAGAATTAGCACTGTGAGAGAACAGAACCTACACTAGTAATTGCATTAGAAAAGCTGAACAAATGGCAACTCCAAACGAAAGTGAAGAAATTGGGTTTTAAAATTGCCTACAAATATGTCAGGTCGCAAAAGCTCTCTAAGGACTCCCTCTGACCAATTAATCTATGGAATAAAAAAAAAAATAGTCTTATATTTTTTCACTACTGTCCCCCCAAGACAAACTGAATTTACTGGGTTAGTGGTAAGTGCACTAACGTGCATGTTCAGACAATCCAGGATTGCATATGCAATCCACGATTGCAAGGATCGTCCGCTGTTTTGTTTGCTGCTTAGATCTTCTCACCTTTGTATAATGCCCAAGGGTGCATTAATTAAAGAGGGTCTCTAATTCTATAAGAAGTTAGAAACTATATATATATATATATATATATATATATATATATATATATATATATATATATATATATATATATATATAGTGAAGGTTTACAATTTCTAGATGTAAGGGCTGTTATATAGTGCATGTACATAGTGCTGGTTTTCTTAGATGTAGGGGCTGTTATATAATGCAGGTTACCAGTCCTTGGATGTAGGGGCTGTTACATAGTGCAGGTTACCAGTCCTTGGATGTAGGGGCTGTTATATAATGCAGGTTAGAAAGTCCTTGGATGTAGGGGCTGTTATAAAATGCAGGTTACCAGTCCTTGGATGAAGGGGCTGTTATATAATGCAGGTTACCAGTCCTTGGATGTAGGGGCTGTTGTATAATGCAGGTTACCAGTCCTTGGATGTAGGGGCTGTTGTATAATGCAGGTTACCAGTCCTTGGATGTAGGGGCTGTTATATAATGCAGGTTACCAGTCCTTAGATGTAGGGGCTATTATATAATGCAGGTTACCAGTCCTTGGATGTAGGGGCTATTATATAATGCAGGTTACCAGTCCTTAGATGTAGCGGCTGCTATATAGTGCAGGTTACCAGTCCTTGGATGTAGGGGCTGTTATATAATGCAGGTTACCAGTCTTTTGATGTAGGGGCTGTTATATAGTGCAGGTTACACATCCTTGAATGTAGGGTCTGTTATATAATGCAGGTTACCAGTCCTTAGATGTAGGGGCTGCTATATAGTGCAGGTTACCAGTCCTTGGATGTAGGGGCTGCTATATAGTGCAGGTTACCAGTCCTTGGATGTAGGGGCTGCAATATAGTGCAGGCTACCGGTCCTTGGATGTAGGGGCTGCTATATAGTGCAGGTTACCAGTCATTGGATGTAGGGACTGTTATATAATGCAGGTTACCAGTCCTTGGATGTAGGGGCTGCTATATAGTGCAGGCTACTAGTCCTTGGATGTAAGGGCTGCTATATGGTGCAGGCTACCATTCCTTAGATGTAGAGGCTGCTTTAGTTTTTTTTTTTTTTTTTCACTTTCTTCAAATATAAAAAACACCTGCTGATCTTGTCAGAAATGCTATGATCTTTTAACTTTCTGTGTACTGTCTGAAAACTCAAACAATGATATCAGTCTTTCCAGTTCCCTTCTGTGAACTACATAACACCTCTGTCCTATGTGTCAGAGACAAGGAAAGTGGTAAGTGTTTGTAGCCCAAATGAGGGGGGTAGGCTAGATTGACAACACTGCTCCTCCATAGATGAATTACAGCGAGTGAGTGTTCTCACCCTAGGACAGGAAGTATGTCACTGGCAGGATCACTAGGTGACAATGAAGGAAACAAGTCTGATAAAAGGATACAAATGCAGCCACCACACTTAAAGGCTGCAAAAATCTGCAAATAATATATAGTTTTGTAGGTTTAATTAAAAAAATTGTATTAAGTCACAGTATTGTGATTTATATAAAAAAATAACACCTTGACCCGATATTACTTATTTTTTTATATTTATTTGGGGTGCATTTACTGGGAAATACAATGTAGAATAAAAAGGTACTTAAAATTGTAAGGGATTACTTTAAAAAAACAAAGCAGGTTTTAAAATGCATGTTTGATGCATTCATGAATTATCTGATGATAATCTGGCGGTTAGCAGATGTACTTACTGTACACGAGTTTAATAGTAGAACTCCTAACAGAGGTCGAGCGTCTTTGCAACCGTTCTTAAATTAACCTCAGTCAAATGACAAATAACAAGATATCTGCAAATTACTCTCTGAGAAAATTGGTAATTTCAGTGCATCTGTACAGTCTAGTTCTGGCGTATTTGGCTCAGTATAAGTCATGTGACAGGATGCAGGGTGCATTGAGATAACTGAGATGTACAGAATTTGCTAACTTTTTAACCTTTTTTCTATTAGCTTCTTGGCTTATGGGTACTTGGCATTAAAAAATTATTTTTATTTAGTTTTCGTTAGTTGCTTTTATTTATTCTTTCTTAGTAACTGGACTGTAATATAAAAAATAGCAAAAAACGTTGCTCTTGTTTCGTTTATATATCTGATCTAACGATATAATGTTTTCCACTGCATATTTATGGTTTGCATAGCTAGAATAAAATGTTCACCGGTTTATCTTTGTAGATAAATGTTTTAGCAAGATGAACTTCCAAAAAAAACAGGATTATAAATGTTTGCATATGTGAGCTTATCCTCGTAGTTTTGCCATGTTCTTATATGTTGCAGAGCCGTTGTTATTATTATGACTTGATAGCACAAATTGTGTACCAACCTATGGTTTGTGGCATCATCATGTAGCCTTGTTGGTTATTCGAAACACAATGTAACTGTGTTGTAAACCTCTCTGAAATGACATTGAAGGATCATTAAAATAAGATTGTGTATTTAAGCAGACGGATTAACCATGGCTATGTGTAATGGTCTGTAACATGCAAATTGGTTTGTTCTGTTGTAAACATCACAATGTGGAAGTGTCTTGTTAATTTATGAGTTATGTGTCATTTATTTGTTAAGGAATATGCCAAGAGCATTTAACAGTAATCTGGGACATATTTATCTGTGTGAATTCCATGAATGGACATGTAAGCATCAGCAGCATGTGTAGTTCAAGGGGTACAGCTGTATTTGGAGCATTGCCAGTGGCCTGGCTTTAATGCTGTTGTATGTTGTTATCTGTGGAACATATGAACGCCAGCCTTGCTATTTATAACATGTTGAGGTTACAGAAATATGGCTTGAAGCTTTAGGAAAAGAACATTCCCCAAAGAATTTGATCACTTTGTAACTCAATTAAATAATGAGAGAGCTTATTTATGTATTTAAAATAATAAAGTCAAGCACATTTTGTGCACAGAACAATGCAGAAATTTAGGATTATATAAGACCAAAGTGTTACTTTGTGATAACATAGAATAGCAACCGACTTAAATGCGTTATAGTTATTTTGATCATGATTTTGGAGAGTGGGTCTTTAAATGTAGGTATCTTTTTCAGATTTTGGTTATTATGTAATTTGCATATATATAACCTGCATGATGATCCATAGTTAAAGATAAAAAGTTTTGGGAATCATATTAACTGATTATTTTGCAATGATATGCTCCAAAGAATGAGAACATTTAAACTTCAGCTTAATGGCAGATGCTTGTGTCTTGTGGGAGTACTGCATCTCAAGGGTGTACAAGAGCAGAGACCGCATAGCGTGCTGCTGAACTACAACCTTCTGTCCACCACTGGTGAAACTATGGGGCCTCTACACTTTACCGCTATGCATTTAGAGGTTTGCAATGATTTCTGCAGTACAATTTGATTTCTGCAACCCAATGTAACAAGACTTCTACTGAGCATAGCTGAAACACCCAATAATATTACCTTCATACCAAAACCAGACAAAACAGTATATGCTCCTGGAAAATAGCTTTTTAAAATACCTTCAGGGAACTTGTTCAAAGCTTTTGTCTTTCAGCCTCGCAGTGCTTGGCTATAACATGCTGTACTTCTATGTAAAATCCACCTGTAGCCAGTTAACATATCATGGCCTCAGAGTTTGTAATCCCAGGCTTTTTTTTCTATGGGTCATATATACCTGACTGTGCCTATATTTCTACAGCCTTAATATTTAGGAATTAAAACGTGCAGAGAGAGAGAGAGAGAGAGAGAGAGAGAGAGAGCGTGTATGCATAGCAAAGATTGATTTGTGAGAGGCCATAGTTTTACCCAGAGGCATTGTAAAAGTCCTGTTTGAATCCAAAGCAAACCAAGATGGGTCCTTGTTACTCATGTTTATTTTATTTTCCTGAGATGTCTGGGCAAGGCACAACACCTCTGACAAAAACGCACTTTCCTTGCCTACCCCTCCTTCAGTTACCTGGTCCGGGAATGTTGTTAGACCCACAATCATATTTCTGTGATACTGGCAAAATCATTGTAACTGTTCTGCCATATTGTACACTTATGCCATTGGCACAAACAATCTGTATATGTCTTTCTGTGTTGTGGGGTCAGCTCCCGCCTATGAAAGTAAGTACTGCAGATTGAGCTGAACACCTTGGGGGCATTGAAAAAAAAAGTAATTTTTTAAGCCCTTACAAAGCCTAATTCTTAAAGCAGAACTTCACTCAAAAAGTGAAGTATCACTGGTTCACTCCCTCCCCCAGCCTCTAACTGAATTACAGTTTTTTTGGGAGGAGCGGGTACCTTTCTTTTTTTTGGTACCAGCTCCCACTTCTGTAATCCTTGCTTAGGCAAGGAGTCCTCCCCAACAGCCTCCTGGGTGTCATGTATATGGTGGAGATTGAGCAGGTGTAAGGGCAAAGAGTGGCATGGGGTCTGGTGTAGCAGACAGCATCAGCTGTTTTTTTGCAGGGAGCAGATGACCATAGATCAGCAGGCAGGAGCCCCCCACAGGTCTGGACCCCTGCACACTACACATCACCCCACACTATCTCTGGATTCCTGCACATTACACAGCCCCCCCACCCCAGCTCTGAACCCCTGCACATTACATATCCCCCCACAGCTCTGGATCCCTGCACATTACACAGCCCCTGACCAGCTCTGGACCCCGGCATATTACACATCCCCCAGCTCTGGACCCCTGCACATTACACATTGCCCCTTCCTACCTTACGGGGGTATGCATGCAGAGCTGGAGACACAGCAGCACACTACAGAGGGCGGGAACTGCTGGTGTTAAGTTTTCATATTAACAAGCTAATGATTGGTTGCTAGGACCACCTAGCAACCATTCACCTGCTGGTTAACTTTAAAAGTTAAGTCCAGCAGTTGCCGCCTGTCCTCTATTCAGCGCTGCTCACTGTCTCTTTCCCCTGGCTGTGAGTGACACCAAGTGCATCTGGCAGGTGGCCATAGGTGTCACACAGGAACCCCCGCACCCTGTCACGGCTCACCTCTCCCTGCCCTGACATGTCACAGCGCTGCCACTGCTGCCTGTGACTGGCACCCCACTGTCAGCGCTTCACTCGCAGGGGGGGGGGCGACAGGCTGACACCCCCAATGTGTGGAACCTGGGCCAGACCGCCCTCCTCCCCTCATTGGTACGCCACTGGAACTGGCATTAGAAAGAAGCACTTGACTCTAGACTATTTTCTAAGTACCCGATACAGCTACAACAAAATATTAAGCTATTCAGTACGAGATACCCTGACCAAAACAACTGATTTTTGTCACTGATTACACTTGAAAAGTTCTAAGCGTTATTTTTTTATTTTATATTTATCAAAATATTTTGTTTTCTCTTTATTATTCTGCTGTTGGATATCCACTACTTCAAGAGTATGCACTATTTGTCCTTTATGAGAAGTATTTTTTGTTCTTTACAGTAGGACCAAGAAATTACTAAGCTATAGTATAAGTCATGCAAACTCATAATACGCATATTCTTTGAGAAATGAAAGGAGGTAGCTTTTGTTTAAAAAATATTTGCATTGATGTAGCACATGTAATATTTAAAGAAAATTTGCAAGTGGACGTTTCATAAAGACTAATGATTTGTATACAGTTATCATTGCTACAAAATAAATACAGGAAATTGCCAAAAGCAGTAGTTATCTGAGGAAAGTACTTTACAGTAAGGATATAAAGGTCATGTAACAGTGAACTTTGAGCTGCTTTTAAATAAATAATTGTATTTGCCAATGAGAGAGGAAAACATCTGGGTTTTGCCAGCAAGGAACATGGGATGACAATTGATTTGTAATAAGTTTCAGGAGGAAAAAATGTCAAGTCATTGTGGTTGTAAATGTTAGATCACTGGAAAAAAAGATGATAATATTAAATGAATCATGTGGCTACACTAGGGCAGTTTATTGGCTTGTCTGTAGCTTTTTTGGTCAGTATTACAATGTCTCCATCAAATGCTTTGTGTTGAAGTGTAATGTAATGTTTTTTTTTTGTCAGCAAGTTATTTTATCATTATTTTTTTTTATTTACCAGTACTTTACAATCACTAAGCTATGTTTTTTAGTGGAACACAGTCCATGGAGAGAAGTGCAGCGATCAAGAACATTTATTAAAATCAGGCACAAAATACAGCCATATTTGTATCTGATTTTTATACTTCTTATGCCATGTATACACGATCGGTTTGTCTGATGAAAACGGTCTGATGGACCGTTTTCATCAGACTAAGCCGATCGTGTGTGGGCCCCATCGGTTATTTATCCATCGGTTAAAAAATTAGGAACTTGTTTTAAAATTATCTGATGGATAAAAGACCTATAGAAAAAACAGATTGTCTGTAGGCACGTCCATCGGTTAAAAATCCCCGCATGCTCAGAATCAAGTCGACGCATGCTTGGAAGCATTGAACTTCATTTTTTTCAGCACGTCGTTGTGTTTTACGCCACCACGTTCTGACACGATCGTTTTTTTAACTGATGGTGTGTAGGCACGACTGATCATCAGTCAGCTTCATCGGATAACTGATAGAAAAAAGCATCAGACCCTTTTCATCGGATAGACCGATCGTGTGTACAGGGCATAACTCATCATTGCACTTCTTTACATGGATTATGTCTTCTGTTTCTGTAATGTATGTAGCTGACCAAAAGCTTGGAGTATTTGGAAATAGGTTGTGGTGAACAGGATCCAATGCCACTAGTGGTTGTAGCTTTTTTCTTTATGGTGGACTATAAGTATGTTGAAGCATTACTGCGTTTTTTTTTATTAGGAATTAAACATTTAAACATATCCAAGCAACTTCTGTGAAAAACACATATATGATGGCTTATATATAACAAGGTGTGCAATCAGCGCAAACAATTATATTAAAGCAGAGCTCCACCCTAAAGTTGAACTGCCTCTCATCGGAACCCTCCACCCCACCGGTGTCACATTTGACACCTTTCAGGGGGGTGCAGATACCTATCTAAGACAGGTATTTGCACCCACTTCTGGGAGTCCTCTCTGCGGGTAGTGCGACATTTCCCGCCCCCGCCCGTTGTGTTCTGGGAAACACTCAGCTGCCAGAACACAGCAGGGACCAGTGAGGACGGTGCTGCGCGACTCGCGCATGCGCCGTAGGGAATCGGGCAGTGAAGCCGGAATGCTTCACTTCCTGATTCCCTCACCGAGGATGGCGGTGGGGGCAGCAGATAGACGAGCGATTGCTCGTCTTCTGCTGCAGACGTCACTGGACTCCAGGACAGGTAAGTGTCCATGTATTAAAAGTCAGCAGCTGCAGTATTTGTAGCTGCTGGCTTTTAATATATTTTTTAACGGCGGAGCTCCACTTTAAATAATACCCTCCAGATAAATGCAAGCTGAACATTGAAGATTTTCACAACGATCCAAATAAGATAATATAAACAATGGAGTGCAGTGCAAAATAAATCAAAGTCCACAATTTATGCAAACTCAAGTCCCAAAAGATGAATGTCAAATCCACTGGTGAAGATCTACAGCAGCAGGTAATATGGTGACAGACCCTCCACCTCCAATCTCTTATCTACTCTCACCTCACTAAGTAGACTCCTGAGCTAACAGGTAGTCAAAAAGGCAAATCCTGCACAACAGATGGATAGCAGGTATAAACACTAAGGTGGCTTTTCCTCCAAAATGATACCGTCAGTGAGAACAGTACAAAAAAAGATGGGAGGAGATCTAAGTGCTCACTGTGCGATCAAAAAAAGCAGTTTATTAAAATCCAACTTAAAACTACTCGCATATTACAGGATAAATACAGGCTCATACGGCAACAGTGTACTGAGTAATAACGAAGGATGGCAGTGGGTGACGTCATCCAAAGTGTGGCACCTCCCCTGTACGCGTTACGTTCAAATTGAACTTCCTCAGCGGGGCTTACCTTTACAAAAGAGAGCTGCTATGTCTAGCAATGTTTACTTCAGTCTCTTGGCTCTAAACACATAATGTGGTGCTTTAAAAAATCTTCTCTTGGTTGTGCTAATGGTGATGGTAACAGATGAACTTTGCGTTTGAGTCGACAGAGAGTTTAACCAGAATTCTAGCTCTTTGAGGTTCACTGAGCAAGCAAAACGAAATGGCCAGATTTGGCTTGTTCATCTGCCCAAATCTCCGCTAAATCTACTGCAGCTAGAAGTGATTCATTTACAAGCTGTATTACTTCCACTAATGAAGTAATGACTTCTCAGCCCACCCACCGGCTTGTTTTACATAGTAAGCTGACTGGTTGGGAGATCCTGTGTGATGTCAGTGATCAGATATGAAGAATTGTCTCCCCTTTCCGTCCTTACTGTGTGTCAATTAATTTTCATTGAAGGGCATTGCTGTATGCACACTCAAAAGATCTCTCAAAAGTCCCATTGCCTTTGACATGCCTCCTGAACTTCAATTGTGTTCAATTGGGTACACTTAACCTCCATAGAGCCAGTTTCATCTGGATGAGATGAAGTTACTGCAGAACTTGCCCCCTGCACACACGGAAGGTAATAATGTGTGATGTATTATTCTCTTGTAAAGCAGCAGTAGGAAGTATAAAAGGGAGCTGCATGTTAGGTGTAATTTGGACTGCAAAGACTTGTACCATAGAACATCTGGTTTCCTGTATTATTTAGATAAGATTGTGTGTATTAGTTTGGAGATTCATGATATCTGCTAAAAGTGAATCCCAGTGGAGTGGGTTTTATTAGAGTGATGCACTGGCTCCATCTGACTCCTCCCTCAGGTCAGGGCACAGTAAGATAAAAAGGACAAGGATCATCATGTGACCTCTTTTTCCTTACCATTTATAATGTAGAACACTTGGATACATGTTAAAATACGGCTACAAAGCTGTACAGCTACAGGGGCATACATAAAAAAATATATATATATATTGCCTTAAACTGCAATTTTGCTTTCACATCAATATCATACCCACACCAAATTGCAATTTTTTTAAACTTAAAGGTTTCTATAACTCAACTCATAAGTCAACACTTCAGGCAGACTGTAAAAAGATTGTTGTAAGAAGAGAACCCCCTCACCTACTGATATGCACCTTCCCTGGTTCCCCCATATCCCTCACCTTTCCTCCATTGTAATATTTAATTCTAACCCTGGGAAAACATTTTAGATGGTATTGGACCTTACATTAGGTTAACGTCCTTAACCACTTGCCTGATTTACGTCGGCAGAATGGCAGGGGCAGGCAAATGGGCGTACCTGTACGTCCCTTTAATTGCTATAACCAATCAATATCCACTTATTGCAATATTCTTTTACCAAAAATAGGTAGAAGAATACGTATCGGCCTAAACTGAGGGAAAAAAATGTATATATATTTTTGGGGGATATTTATTATAGCAAAAAGTAAGAAATATTTTTTTTTTTTTCAAATTCTTCGCTCTTTTTTTGTTTATAGCGCAAAAAATAAAAAGCGCAGAGGTGATCAAATACCATCAAAAGAAATCTCTATTTGTGAGGGAAAAAAAGTCAATTTTGTTTGGGTACAACGTTGCACGACTGCGAAATTGTCAGCTAAATCAACGCCGTTTTGAATTGCAAAAAATTCTCTGGTCAAGAAGGGGGTAAAAACTTCTGGGGCTAGTGGTTAATGTCTTCCACATAAGACAATGTTATGGGCTGAAAATTGGCTGCTCGGGAGAAAGCACTGCATCCTGGGAGTTCACATGCTTGCTCTGAATAAGTGACAGATTACATTTAAAAGAGCTCCCTACCATAAATTTGTAAAAAAGTTGGTTTATGTTTCTCATTCCGTGAATGCCAATTATCCACACTTTTTAGGCTGTGATTAGTTTGAGATAGAGACCAAGCTGGAATGATTAAATGGTTCTTGGTAGATATTGAGTGGTTCCATGAGTGCATGTTTGTCTCCTTGTAGGAGGTATGGGCTGCTACCTTGGTATGACACTTCGGCAGAAATTATACTTGAAGGGGAAAGGATAAGAACAGTGATCTACAGCTCCCTGTGATAAGGAGCAGTGATCACTGTCATGTCACTTGTAGCCCACCCCCCCACAGTTGGAATCACTCCCTAGGACACACTTAACCCCTTTATCGCCCCTAGTGGTTAACCCCTTCCCTGCCAGTGTCATTTACACAGTAATCAGTGAATTTTTATAGCACTAATCACTGCATAAATGAAAATGGTCCAAAAATAGCATCAAAAGTGTCCGATGTGTCTGCCATAATGTTGAAGTCACGATAAAAATCACAGATCGCTGCCCATTACTAGTAGAAACTGTGCCAACCAATCTATACGCTTATTGCATTTTTTTTTTTACCAAAAATATGTACAAGAATACACATCGGCCTAAAATGAGGAAAAAAAATGTATATATATTTTTTGAGATATTTATTATAGCACAAAGTAAACATTTTTTTTTTTTTTTAAAATGTATGCTCTTTGTTTATAGCGCAAAAAATTAAAACCGCAGAGGTGATAAATAACACCAAAAGAAAGCTCTATTTGTGGGAAAAAAAGGACGTAAATTTTGTTTGGATGCAACATCACACGGCCGCGCAATTGTCAGTTAAAATGACACAGTGCCGAATCGCAAAGAGTGCTCTGGTCAGGAAGGGGGTGAATTCTTCTGGGGCTGAAGTGGTTAAGAACAAGTGTCACTTTGTAAGGCATATGACCAGGGCCGGTGCTATAACTAAGCAAGCTAGGCAGCTGCCTAGGGCGCACTGCTGCCTAGGGTGCCCGGCCACTGGTGTTCCTACTTTCTTCTCTCTGCAGCAAGCAACCAAGTCTCAGCATCAGCAGGTAGCCGCCACTCCATTTGCACATAGTGTCAGAGGCGCAGCAGTGGCAGAGGACTGTGTCTGTGACCCAACTCCCTAATGAATGGAAGCAAGCATTCAATGATGGGTGCTGGTAGGCTGCTTTGGGTGCTGGTAAGCTGCAATGATGGGCAATGGTAGGCTGAATTGTATGGCACGGGTGAGGCTGCATTTGATGGGCGCTGGAGAGGCTGCACTGTTGGGTGCTGGTGATTCTGCATTTGGTGGGTGCTGGTGAGGCTGCATTTGATGGGCACTGTTGAGGCTGCATTTATGGGCGCTGGTGAGGCTGCATTGATGGGTTCTGGTAAGGCAGCGTTTGATGGGTGCTTCACTAAAAAGGTGGGGTATACATGGGCATGGCAAAGGGGGTGGAGTCAGGGTGGAGCCATGGGGGAAGTGGCAAAATTAGGTTTCGCCTAGGGTGTCAAAAGTCCTTGCACCAGCCCTGCATATGACCATTTCCTTTCTTGTATTACTATATGCCCCAGCTGATTAAAGCCTAGTTCACACAAGTAAATTGTCGGAAGAATGGTTGTCCGTTTTTTTTGCTAGTCTGCATATCAAAAATGCCTAGCTTACAAAAGCACGAAAATTCGGACTTGAAGTGATGTATTTTTATTGTATTTTCGGATTAAGACCCCATTCACTCTAAAGGTTGTTTTGCAGGTGCTATAGCGTTAAAAATAGCGCCTGCAATCTGCCCTTAAACAGCTGCTCCTCACACTCCAGAGGGCTTTCACACTGGAGCGGTGCGCTGGCAGGGCATCAGAAAAGGTCCTGCCAGCATCTTCTTTGGAGTGCATTAGCAGCGGTGAACTCACCGATGCTAATGCGCACCTGCCCATTGAAATCAATGGGCATCGCTGCCGTACCGCCGGCAATACGCTGCTGCAGCGGCGCATTACGGGCGGTATTAACCCTTCCTCAGCCACTAGCGGGGGTTAAAAGCATGGCTGCAATGCGCCGCATTTTACCGCTATTTTACGCCGATGCTAGTGTGAAAGGGGTCTAAAATTACACTGACTAAACAAAAATCGTACAATCTGGTTTTATGTTTGTCCCTTCAGAAAATGTCATACTGTGTACTAACGATCAGATTATCATACAATCGCTTAGAAAGTGGTATTTTTTGTAAGATATTCTAATCATGTGGCTTAAGTTGGCTGTTTCTATGTAGTAGTGACTATGATTTAAGTAGTAAGGTAGAGAAAATTGTGTAGTTCATGCAATCTATTGTGTGAGTATTTCGCTCAGTGAAACAAGCTAAAAAAATGTAAGTCATTTTTTACCCACACTGGAAAAAAAATGACAGTTGCTGTTTTATAGGTTGATGTATTATAAGATAATTCTTATTTTCAGTGCAGGAATGGCATTGTCATAAGTTCTACCTATAGTTTTGCAACTTTGCAAAACGAATGCAACATTTTTTTTTTTTTTTTTTAATTTCTTTATTTATAAGCAGGGAAATGGGTCCACAAGAACCACCATGGCATTACATGCGAATGCAACATTTTGACCTCCATCAAATACATTATGTTTGTGCAATAAATAAATGTATACCTTTTTTATTACCTGATTTTTTTCTTCTTTTTATCTACATTTGGATGTTAGATATGTATTCTTGTTATAGTAAAATAGGAAATACAAACAAGGAAAATAAAAACAAAAAGGTCTCTTCAGGCAAGCATCTGGGCTGTTTCACCATGCGCAAGAGTTTGTCATATTTACTTTATTTACATGATAAAATACATTGTTATATCTCAAACGTCCTTAGCAATCAAAATCTGTGTAATCAATATAGACAGTTACCGTTAGACTGAAAGGAACTTGACTGACTTCTCTGAGTTCAGAATGTTTTCATTTTGGTAATTTTAAACATTTCAAGGAAGCCGAAAAGACAGCAGTGAAGTTTAGAAATTGTTTTGATACGTGATCCCAGAAGTAGAAAAAAAATGTAGCTCTTTTCTTGTAAATATGACTGATATTGTTGCATATCTTCAACGTTTGCCATATCTTTGCTGATATATGAAGCGTTGCTGAAAGTTCCTGTGTGCTTTGAAAAATGACTGTTAACCCTGAAAGAAAAAGATACCCATTATAACTGTTACTGGAGAAGGGAAATGCACAAATTAATGGGTAAAGGTTCCTAGAAAAGAATAGTTTTCATGGATTTTTATAGTGTAAAAAAATGTATGATTTGCTTGTAGAAAAAAACAATAATTTCTAGAAATTCTTGTTAATCAAAAGATAATCGTTTTTCTTTTTGCAGCTTATAGCTTATGCTGTGATACCTTGACAATCCCCTCCAGTGTTTACACACTTCTGGCATGTGAATAGACAGCCAACAGAAGTAATTCTCCAGCCTACTTTCATTAACCACTTTAGCCCCGGACCATTTGGCTGCCAAATGACCAGGCCACGTTTTGCGATACGGCACTGCGTTGCTTTAACTGACAATTGCGTGGTCGTGTGATGTGGCTCCCAAACAAAATTGACGTCCATGTTTTCCTACAAATAGAGCTTTCTTTTGGTGGTATTTGATCACCTCTGCGGTTTTTATTTTTTGTGCTATAAACAAAAATAGAGTGACAATTTTGAAAAAAAAGCAATATTTTGTACTTTTTGCTATAATAAATATCCCCCATTTTTTTTCTAAAAAGCACATTTTTTAGACTAATACATATTCTTCTACAACTTTTTGGTAAATTTTTTTGCAATAAGCGTATATTGATTGGTTTGCGCAAAATTTATAGCGTTTACAAAATAGGGGGTAGTTTTATGACATTTTTATTATAATTTTTTTTTTACTTGTTATGGTGGCAATCTGTGATTTTTATTGTGACTGCGACATTATGGCGGACGAATCGGACACTTTTGATGCTATTTTGGGACCATTCACATTTATACAACGATCAGTGCTATAAAATGCACTGATAACTGTATAAATGTGACTGGCAGGGAAGGGGTTTTCCAGTAGGGGTTAAGTGTGTCCTAGGGAGTGATTCTAACTGTTAGGGGGCATGTCGGTCACAGATCGCTGCTCCCGATTAGAGGGAGCAGATGATCAGTGTTGTGTAACTAGGCAGAACAGGGAGATGCCTTGTTTTAAAAGGCATCCCCCATTCTGCCGTTCCGTGACCCAATCGCGGGGGACACCGGCGGACATCGAGTCCGCGGGTCCCGGGGGGTACAGTCACAGAGACCCACTAGGGGGAAGGATCAAAGCAACGTATATATAGGTTGCTTTGCCTGCCCGTGCCATTCTTCCGACGTAAATGTGCGTGAGGCAGTCGGCAAGCAGTTAAGGAGGTTTATACTATTAAATAAAATACTATTAAATATCAGTGTATGCAGGGTTACTGTTATAAATCATGGGACCCCCCATACCTGCCCCCCCCCGAAAATATAAAACTATATTTTCACTAAAAACACATCAAAATATTGTTAGAGGGCACAAACACAACAAAATTCTGTCTAAATCTGAAAAAGTTAAATGGTATGAGTTAATAAATAAAGCTCTGTGTGTGAATGTGGTGCTGGGACTCATTCACTTGGGTGCTGTGGCCTGTACAGTGTGAATCAGTGATTTGTTTATGTGGCCGGAGCCAGCTGAAGCTGTGTACAGTCAGCCTATGTTACTATGGGGGATACAGCAGCTTTATGAACACAGACAAAGGTCATATTTTGACAGGCATGTGGGCACAGGTGTGCAGCCCTGAACACAGACAGTGTGTATTTGGGGGTCACTCACCCATACCTGCACACCTGTCAAACTAGGCCCTGTGTTCAGAGAGCCGCCGTAGCTTAGAGTAACAGACGAACAATCCATTCATTCACACTGCCAGTACCTATGTGAATTAGTCTTTAGGACGTTATGCAAACACAGGGGTTGATTTACTAAAGGCAAATAGGCTGTTTACTTTGCAAGGGAAGTTGCACTTTACAATTTTCCATAGAGCTTTAATAAATCCACCCCATAGAATCTGTCGTGGCTCTGAGTATAAAAATATAAGTATTTGTATGGTTATGAAATGATACCCATTGTGTTCATGGAGCTGGTACATACAATTTGAAAGGCAGCATTAGAACTAGGTTGGAACAACATGCCAGGGTCAGAAATGTCATTGCTTCAGTCTAGTTGTCAGAATATTGCAAAGCATACTTTTCCTTTATGCTCACTACTACTACTAGTTTGACATTTGGCTTGTTGGTTGCAGGAATTGGTGCAATAGTCAAAGCACATAAAGGGTTAATTCCAACTAAAACAATTGTTGTTGTTGTTGCTATACACACTGGGCCCTACAGCATTTCATGTTGGATAAGCATCCCACTTACATTAATCAGAATATCAAAGGCCAAGTGGGACCTGTGGTCAGAGGATTATAATGTGTCGTGTTTGCCAGTGTGGTCATCTCATAGTGGAAACAATAATATTATCCACTGATGCTTGTGGTGATCCTGAAGGGTTTGGAAACATATGGCTCCTTTCATAGCGTGTATGCTGAGCAACTTTTTTTTCTGTGGAACGGCAGAATCTATTGGGCTTTAGGCATTTTTTAATTTCTGCCCAGTTCCCGGATATGCTGTATCTGCTGACTTATAAAAAACATATCTGCTTTACGGTAAATATTGGAAAATACATTAGTAATATTTTGATTTTCTGTTTGATTTTTACAAAATGGTACAACACAGTAAAAGCTTTTTTATGCCTCTCTAGCAAAGGTTTCTCTATCACCTTAGTTACTTAAAGCGGGGGTTCACCCAAATTTTTTTTTTTAATATTACATCTAGCAGAGCCAGCATAGTAAGGGCATTTACTTTCGGCTGTTTTTTTTTTCTCCGTACATACCTTTATATTCTGTTTTTGTCCAGGGCTTCCGGGTTCCGATGACTGCGGGACTGGGCGTTCCTATCCTTCCGTTCAATGATTGACAGCTTGTTAAACAGGTGACCTGTCGCACAACGCGCTTCAGCAGATGTTGGGAAATAGCCGAGCTGCGAGTCGGCACTATACGGCGCCTGCGCAGTGAGCTCTACACGGCGGGCGCAGGCGCAATATAGTGCCGACTCGCAGCTCGGCTATTTCCGGAAATCTGGTGACGCGCGTTGTGCGACAGGTCACCTGTTTCACAAGCTGTCAATCATCGAACCGAAGGATAGGAACGCCCAGTCCCGCAGTCATCAGAACCCTGAGTCATCAGAACGCGGAAGCCCTGGACCAAATCAGAATATAAAGGTAAGTACGGAGAAAAAAAAACTGCTGAAAGTATATGCCCTTACTATGCTGGCTCTAATGTTAAACATTCGTTTTTAGGGTGAACCTCCACTTTAAGATTGCAAGAGAGTCTTAGCCAATAAAATAGTTTCAAATAAACAAAACGAAATATAATAAGGCTATTCACACTATGTGATGCATTAAAGGGTAACTCCACTGTTGTGGGGAAAAAAATAATATACCGCATATAATTGCGACACTAATCATTTTGTAATTACCTTTCCTTTTCAATCTGCAGCCAATGTAATTTTCTGAGAATACATTGCATAATGGCTACCTGGAGTTTTCTGTACATAGAATGTGTACTGACCACTCCCCAGAAACATAATTTCCTGCTTGTGTGATTGGCTCACCAATTTTCCCAGAAGTCTGCTTAACCACTTACCCCCCGGACCATATTGCTGCCTAAAGACCAGAGTACTTTTTGCGATTCGGGACTCTGTCGCTTTAACAGACAATTGCGCGGTCGTGCGACGTGGCTCCCAAACAAAATTGGCGTCCTTTTTTTCCCACAAATAGAGCTTTCTTTTGGTGGTATTTGATCACCTCTGCGGTTTTTAGTTTTTGCGCTATAAACAAAAATAGAGCGACAATTTTGAAAAAAATGAATATTTTTTACATTTTGCTATAATAAATATCCCCCAAAAATATATAAAAAAACATTTTTTTTCCTCAGTTTAGGCCGATACGTATTCTTCTACCTATTTTTCGTAAAAAAATCGCAATAAGCGTTTATTGATTGGTTTGCGCAAAAGTTATAGCGTTTACAAAATAGGGGGTAGTTGTATGTCATTTTTATTATATTTTTTTTACTAGTAATGGCGGCGATCAGCGATTTTTTTTTTGGTACTGCGACATTATGGCGGACACTTCGGACACTTTTGACACATTTTTGGGACCATTGGCATTTTTATAGCGATCAGTGCTATAAAAATGCATTGGATTACTATAAAAATGCCACTGGCAGTGAAGGGGTTAACACTAGGGGGCGGGGAAGGGGTTAAGTATGCCTGGGTGTGTTCTTACTGTGGGGGGGGGGTGGCCTCACTAGGGGAAACCCTGATCCTCGGTTCATACATTGTATGAACCGAAGATCAGCATTTCCCCTGCTGACAGGACCGGGAGCTGTGTGTTTACACACACAGCTCCCGGTCCCCGCTCTGTACCGAGCGATCGCGTGTGCCCGGCGGCGATCGCGCCCGCCAGGCACACGCACGGGAGTCGGGGGCGAGCGGGGGGCGCGCGCGCGCCCCTAGTGGCGGCTGGGAGAGAGGACGTCATATTACGTGCTCTCGCCCAGCAGAGCCACCTTGTGGACGTATATCGACGGTGCGCGGTCGGCAAGTGGTTAAGATACGAGTCAGATTTCAGGCATCCCTTGCAACAAAAATTTTATTTTTTGAGAGATACTTTCAATAGGAACTGTCTCAAGGGATGCAGGCCCAGCAGATTCCCTCATCAGTGCCCTGTAGCTCCACACCTGACAGTTTATTATTAAACCACTCCCATTAGACTCACTGAGAACAGAGGCACAGAGAAACACACAGGGATTTCTTCAGAATAACAAAAGGTAGGAATCTGCAACAAAGTGTGTTACAATCCTTTCAATGTACATAGATCACCCAGAGAGGAATGCCTTTTTATGCTTTAACACATATCTGTAAACTAAACATGGTTCATTATAAACCCCATTCATTATAAATAAACTGGCAGCATATCTGTGTATTAGCTTATGTCAAGGCAAAAATAAAAATAAAAATTCACTGTGTTTAACCCCATACAGCCTAAGTGCATCCAAAATCAGCACATGGGAAATAACTTACAAGACAAGACAAGCAGCCTTATGCCCTGTACACACGATAGGTTAGTCTGATGAAAACGGTCTGATGGACTGTTTTCATCAGACCAAACCGATCGTGTGTGGGCCCCATAGGTTATTTATCCATAGGTTAAAAAAAATGGAATTTGTTTTAAAATTATCTGATGGATACCTAATGGTTAAAAAAACGATCGTCTGTAGGCACGTCCATCGGTTAAAAATCCACGCATGCTCAGAATCAAGTCGACGCATGCTTGGAAGCATTGAACTTCATTTTCTTCAGCACATCGTTGTGTTTTACATCACCGCATTCTGACACGATCGTTTTTTTAACTGATGGTGTGTAGGCACGACTGATCATCAGTCATCTTCATCGGATAACTGATGGAAAAATCCATCAGACCGTTTTCATCAGACTAACCTATCGTGTGTACAGGGCATCAGGCCCCGTACACACATCCGAGGAACTCGACGGGCAAAACACATCGTTTTGCTCGTCGAGTTCCTTGTGAAGCCGCCGAGGATCTCGGCGAGCCAAGTTTCCTCATTGACTAACGAGGAAATAGAGAACATGTTCTCTATTTGGCCCGACGAGATCCTTGTCGGCTTCCTCGGCCAAAAGTGTACACACCACCGGGTTTCTCGGCAGAATGCGGCTCCGATCGAGTTTCTGGCTGAATTCTGCCGAGAAACTCGGTCGTGTGTACGGGGCCTCAGGCTCTCTTGATGAGAGCCTGTGAAAGGCCCTAGGTTGTAATACCTCTCTCTAGAAGATCACAGCAGGGGTGAGTGGCAGGATAGAGGAAGACTTTTACTAACAGAAGAGGAATCAGCACAAGGGACACATCCTACTGACTGCAAGTTATATCTCTTGATCTGTAGATAAAATAAAGCTGGCAGCTCGATCTTTCCGCAATGATCCAGGTGTGGTACAGAATAATACAGGGTTTATGCATTTCGACGTGTAGCCTTAGTCATAGCCAATGTCCTTTGTTTTGATTTTCCTGTTTGTGATTTTGGCTGCACTTAGGCTTTAAACACATTGCTAAAAAAAATTATAATTATTGATTTGACAAGAAACATACTGTAGGGGGCTTTGTCCATTAAAAAATATATACATAATGTGCTTTTACCTTTCTGTTTTAGCTGGCAATACAGCATGCTGAAGCCCTAAACTTTTAAATACACAGCGCTCTATTTAAATCTCTACTTCCCAATTCTGTAACTCTTCTTTGTACACAGGCACATAAAGTTATGTGCTGACTATATTGGTAAAATCAATAGGTATTATTTGTACTTGTTAAACAAATATAACAAAATGCTTTCCATGGTTTATCTATAAGGGCAAAAAGGGAGAAAATGAAACAATTTCATTGTTAGGTTTTACAAAAAGAAATGCATGAAACAAATTAAAGCAACACGCCATAGCACACAGCATGTGTATGCTGTGGTGCACAGCAAGTTATTTTATCCAATATTGCAGCTGTGCATTGCGTGCCACTGTAAATGGTAACACTGTGTAACATGCATTACCACAACACACTGGTTTGAATGTTCATTTTATTAATTGCATACATCAAATATAAAGAAAATCAGAGTCTAATTTTCTCTGTACTATTAAACAATTATACTGTAGCTGCCAATTTTTCCTGTTGCTGTTTAAAATATAACCCAGAACAACACATTTAATGCTTTGCTTGTGGGTTTTATGAATGTAGAAATTAAGGAAGCAATAAAATATAATGGTATTTTTGTTGGTAATGGAATGAGCAAAAACAACAAATAGTAACCTATAACAACAACAACACCAAACATCATTTAGTGGACCACTGTGGGTCTGAATGTCCATTTTACAGGAAGTGTCTACAAAGTAGAACCATTGGGACTGATTAGTATCCCATCTTTTATGTAACAAAACTGGATGTATGGTAAATGATGGTGAGGTAATAATTGTGTTTGCCCATACACTGAAGGATTGCTAACTTTGCCTGACCATGGTGATGCATGTTTACTTAAGTTTGAAGTGAAGTGCAGTGACATGAATCTGCAATCACTTCAAACACCCAATCATGGGCGATGGAAGTTTTTTTGTGTTCACTTAAGAACTGTGGGTAAAATGAAATAATAACTTTTGCAGTGACTCTCCTAGGCACTTCAATGGTTCAATTATCCTTTTATAGCCTTCTCAAGCAGCCCTCAATAGATTTGATGATGTTCCTCTCCCTTCCCTCTCTACCGCCCAATCTGATAAGCTAAATATGCCTGTCACTCCATCTGAGGTGCTCAATGTTATTACAAATCTTAAAAATGGCTCTTCTCCTGGACCAGATGGCTTCTCCGCCATTTATTATAAAAAATTGGGCCCACAGCTCACCCCTAGACTGGTTCAGCTTTTTAACTGTGTCCTCCAGGGTGGCACTTTCCCTGAAGAAACACTTATTCCTAAGCAAAATAAGGACCATTCCCTTCCTCAGAACTTTAGGCCTATTTCGGTCATTAATAAGGATTTAAAGATTTTTAGTAGAATTTTGTCCGACAGGCTTGGGGGGGGTGATTTTCTCCTTAATATCCCCTTTCCAATCGGGTTTTATCTCTCATCGGTTTATTACAGATAATATCCGCTTGGCAACGGACATTATACAAGACCCTAACCTATTTTCTAAAAAATTGTTCCTACTTAGTCTTGACATTCATAAGGCACTTGACAGTGTGTCTTGGAGCTATGTGTTGCAGCACTATGGCATTAGAGGGGATTTCCTGTACGCATTTTATGCTCTATATCGGAGCCCCAATATCCGAATTAAGATCCCAGGTTGCAGTTCTGGCTTTTTCCGGCTCGGCAGGGGGACTAGGCAGGGATGCCCATTGTCGCCACTTACTGTATATTTGCTTTGGCCATTGAGCCCCTGGCCATTGCTATCCTTAGACATCCTGATATTACAGGCTACAACAAATCTGCCTCTACGTTTAAATTCTGTGTGTATGCGGATGATGTACTTTTGTTTCTTACTAACCCCTTGATTTCCTTGCCTAACCTTCTGGATACCCTGGCTTCTCAATCAACGTAGCCAAATCAGTGGACCTCCCTGTGGGCTTCCCCCTGTGGGCTTCGTTAAAATTTTTGTGGGCTTCCCCCTGTGGGCTTCGTTTAAATTTTTGTGGGCCAAGTCTAGCATCTCCTATTTGGGGGTGAAACTTTCAGGAGATTTTGGTCACCTCTTTAACCTTAACTACCCCCCTCTTATTGCTCACTTGAAACAACTCCTCAAGACGTGGTCCCCTTACAGAATCTCATTCTTAGGCAGGATTACTGCCATTAAAGTGGAGGTTCACCCCAAAAAATCTATTTTTAACACTAGATTGGGCCTAATTACGGGAAGCAGTATCGGGTGTTTTGTTTAAAATCAATGCAGTACTTCCGGGTATGGGCTGCGGGACTGAGCTTTCCTATTTGATTGACAGCCTTCCGACCGTCGCATACAGCGCATCACCAGTTTCCGAAAGTAGCCGAACGTCGGTGCGCAGGCGCCGTATAGAGCCGCACCGACGTTCGTCAACTCGTGACGCGCTGTATGCGACCGTCGAAAGGCTGTCAATCAAATAGGAACGCCCAGTCCCGAAGACCATACCCGGAAGCGGCGGAGAACATCTATCTGTAAAACGGTAAGTACTGCATTGATTTTAAACAAAACACCTGATTCTGCTTCCCGCAATTAGGCCCAATCTAATGTTAAAAAAAAATTCCGGGTGAACTCTCGCTTTAAAATGACAATCTTGCCCAAGCTCCTTTACCTTTTTAGGGCCCTCCCCCTGTCAATTTCTAAAACTTTCCTTCTAACATTGCAGGCCCACCTGAACAGGTTCATTTGGAATGGCAGACCCCCTAGGTTCTCTAGAGCGGTGCTTTATCGACCGTACATGTCTGGGGGTTTGGGAGTTCCACAAATCTGGCTATACTTTTTGGCTAGCAGATTCTCCCAACTAGCCCAGTGGAACATCAGAGATTCTAAGGTCCCTTGGGTCGCTTTTGAACAGGATTCAGTACGCCCTTACTACCTGCCTGGACTATTATGATCCTCAAGATCCTATGCCTCAGTTTTGTTGAGAAAGAACCTACTTGTTGCCCAGGAGCTGAGACTGCGGGAGAGGTTTGGCTCCCGGTTGGCTCTCAGATCAGGGGCCCTCCTGGGGCCTCCTTTTTGGGGATCCCAGATTTCCGGGGGGGCTTTCGATGCTCCTGGCCGTTTTGAGTGGTGGACAGGGAGTGGGCTGGTATCTCTGGCGGACTTTTTGCATGAGGGCAGATTTGTCTCTTTCTCTCAGCTTCGTACCCTGAAGGATATCCCCTTGGGGGAGTGCTACAGGTATTTGCAGATCCGTCATTTTTTTCAGAAGCACTATGCGGACGTCCCCTCGGATTCTAACACGGTCTTTGAGACCCTTTGTAGCGCCTCCCCCAGGCAGAGGGGCTTGATCTCGGCGCTGTATAAGTCTATGGCGGGGGATAGTGGTGGCGCAATTCTGAAACACATGACGCAATGGGATCAAGAGTTGGGCCTTGATTATGAATTTAGAGACTGGGAGATTAACTGGCAGAACCTGAGGAAATGTACTATTTCCCTTTCCATTAGGGAAACTGCTATTAAATTATTCAACCTTTGGTATATTATTCCTCTAAGACTGAGCAGAATATTCCCACAGAGTTCTTCCTTATGCTTTCGGGGCTTCCCACCTGGAGAGAGATTCTGGAGTTGATGGATAGGTTGGCGGGGAGGCGCATGGCTCTGACACACACTCACTGTCTGCTTTTCGAGAGAATTCCCGATATTCCGAAGCCCCTTATGAAGCTGTTCCACACTATTTGTATAGCTGTTCATTGGACAGTTGCTCTTCACTGGAAGTCTAGCACAGTCCCCCTCGCGCAGGTTTTGGCGAGGGTAGACCAAATAATGTTAACTGAAAGAATTCACCGTACACTACTAAATACTATTCCAATTTACGATGCTAAATGGAATCCCTGGTTTCTGCTACGTTTAACTGAATGACCTGAGACGTTTTTTTTTTGTTTTTTTTATGTTTCTTTTGCTCTTCTTTTTCTTTCTTTTACCTCATTTGGTTAATGTTGTTCTTCTAGTATACAGGATTGTTCTCTATCATGGATTTCAGGTATATGTTTGATTTGGTGCATGATAATCAATACACCTTAGCTATCTTGATGTATGTCAGCTCGAATATGCACTGTTTTTTTTTTGGTTGTATTCACAGACTGCCTTATCTGTATCCATGCTGGAAACTTGTTATATCTTCAATAAAAACCTTTAGTATAAAATTATTGGTTTATTTCTAAGGATAACATAAAAAGCAGTTTTACTGACTGTATTGCTCGCTCTTGCAAATTTACTTCCAGCCTTCCAAAGCTTCCAAAGCTGCTTCTCTTCACCATTCCACTGGTGGCAGACACTCTGACATCATCACATATCATGTAGGTTTAGAAGTCATACATTGTAAGTGAGGACACTGATGGCCTACCCACAACCTAGGACAATGGATTAGGAAGGGCTGGCTTCCAGACATGTTATAGTTAAAAGGGAAGCATGGCTTTTTTTCTCTCAGGATTATACTTACCTAGATGGATGCAGCATTGGTCCGAAGCTGCATCTGTCCCCGCCAGCTCGAACACTGAGAACTGAGAAATCAAACACCACTGATCGCTCAGTTCGCAGAGATCTCTGCTCTTTCCGTTAAGGTAAGTCAATTTGTCTTTTATCTTCATCATAGACAAAAATAAGCATTTAACCCTCACAGTGCGGGGGTAACTTTATTTTACCCAGCTTTACCTCAGCTTTCACTATCTATAAAAGCTTTCATAATCTAAAAAGATTGCACCTGAAATAGTTATGATTTTTTTTAGTTGGTGCTACGTTATATTGGTGTTTGAAACCTAAAATGGTAATAAGGCATTTTATTAGACTGGTTTCCCTGCATCCAATTTGCATGACAGGTGAATGTGACCGGCTCTCAATGGAGTCAAATCACATATGTCCGAGGCGGCCGTGGATTCCAAAAGGGTCTTGTGCATGTTTGGGTCTGGTTCAGGTGCGAATTCAGGAAAAAAAATCAAACCTGATTTGCATCGCAC
Organism: Rana temporaria; assembly: GCF_905171775.1. NCBI lineage: Eukaryota > Metazoa > Chordata > Amphibia > Anura > Ranidae > Rana > Rana temporaria. The sequence goes on from NC_053491.1 coordinate 134,497,860, forward strand.
CATAACCCAATAGAACACCTTTTGGATGAATTAGAGCGGAGACTGCAAGCCTGACCTCACAAATGCGCTTCTGGACGAATGGTCAAACATTCCCATAGACACACTCCTAAACCTTGTGGACAGACTTCCCAGAAGAGTTGAAGCTGTTAGAGCTGCAAAGGGTGGGCCAACTCAATATTGAGAATGAAGACATTGAGGGGTTGATTTACTAAAACTGGAAAGCGCAAAGCCTGTTGCAGATGTGCATGGTAGCCAATCAGGTTCTAACCGCAATTAAACTTTGACAGAAAAGCCAGGAAACTGATTGGTTTTTATGCAGAGCTGTGCCCGATTTTGCACTGCGGTTTTCCATAGTGTGGCCTGGTTTTGAGAAATGATGTCCGACAGGTGTGCAGAACTCATCTCCTTTATATTCCTTGATGGTGTGTCTGTGCAAATTCATCCTTGTTTGCAAACTTCTGTCCTGTTTCGCCAATGTACGATCCTTTGCTACATTTCTTGCATTGGATGAGTGACACAACATTACTGGAGGTGCAGCAGTAAGATCCTGGAATATTGTGTGTGTGACACTTTTTGATAGATTGATTTGGTTTGCAGCTTTTTTTATTGCAGGGTTAGCTTCCTTTATTTGTGACTGCATAATTTAAAATTACATTTTCTTCTGATTAGTTTATGTCTGAGGTTAGGTGATTGTCTGAATGACAGTATTGGGAGTTGTTACTTTCAGAGTTTCATCCTCTGTTATGATGGGTTGTAAATCTTTGATTATCTTTATTATCCCTTCTAGTGCTGGATTGTATATGGTTACTAGACTACCTAGGTTATTTGTTTTTTCCTCTTTGTATTGGAATAAATGTTCTCTTCAGGTTTTCAAGGCTGTGGTTATGCTGGTGTTGATGGTTTTGCCCTTGTAACCTTTGTTATGGGCAGAATCTGCTAGTGTTCTGAGTGTCCTCTCTTATAAAACAAATGACTTATTACTCAGAATGCTTCTTTCTCCATAAGCATTTCCAGCTAAAATCTGTACCGGACAAGGTGGTTATAACAAGTAACAATGGCAACGGAAACAATAAACCACTGGGGGTGTGAAGTCTGCAGGACTATACTACAATCTCAAACTATCTATAAGACATATAGACATATAGACATATATTATTATCATATACATCCATAGCATATTTCACAATTTATTGGGGGGGAATATCCACAAGTATAAAGGAAATGTTTTAAAACTGAACTATACTCACGATGCGGCATCCCAAAGCTCCTCGCTATCCGCTTGCTTATGGGTCTCAATCACCAGCTGCTTTCATTTACCGGGTGGGGTGACATCACTCCCACACATGCATGGGTGTTTAGTCAGCTTCGACAAATTTCTACAGTGAGCATGTCTTTTCTACATTAAAAATCCTGTCCTAATCCTATAAGCAACAAATTATACCAAAAATAATAGCAAACAGTGGCTGAATAGGGACTATTCTATCAATTTAACAAAACAGATAGGCATATTTTATATGGAAAAAAAGTGGGCAGAGTTAGTTTCTTAATTCCTTCCCCTCTAGGCCAAGTTTATTGTCCCACCCTACATTTCCAGTCTATTGGCTAGCCTTACCATCTAACTAAAAAAATCAGACATGATAATCATTAAAAGGAACTAAAAAGCTGAGAACAGTGAGGCTGAAAAGACATACTGAATACTCTTTTATTATTATTATTATTATTATTATTATTATTATTATTATTATTATATGTATAAATAAGTAAGTACTCACAAAATGCAGTATTCCAACAAAATGTACAAACTGTAAATGGATATTATAATAAGTACCCAACTGGATGGTGCTGGCAGGCAGGACAGAACTCTGCCTGCAGTTTAGCATACATGGAATTTGTTGTCAACAGTCAGCTTGATGTGTGGGTGCTTGTCAACACCTTTATTGGATATGCAAAAGTATATTTGGCCAATGATTTCGCATAGAAAAACTTGCCCCTTTGTTTACTTGAGCAGAAGGGTTCCAGAGATTTCATTAAGTGCCCAGGAAGTGATGGGTTTGGATGGGTTTTTTCTTTTTTGGGGGGGGTCAGCAAGTGTTGTTCACGTTGATTGATGTGGATCTGCATTGATGGACAATTTCATTAACAATGGACGTACATTAATCACTTGCCGACCAGCCGCCGTCATTATACCGCAGCAGGTCGGCAAGCTCCTGCGAACCGTCATAGCTGTACATCAGTCCCTTTAAGCGGGATAGCAGGTACGTGTGGGGTGCCGATGCTCTTGACCAGCGGTTCAATGACCGCCGACCATGAGTGATAGCGGGCAAGAGATGCAAAACAGGGACCTGTGTGCGTAAACACACAAACCCCTAATCTGTTTTGCGAGAAGAGACGAATTGTGAGTTTCCTCTAGTCACCCCATAGTTAGAACACACAGTCAGGGAACACAGTTAACCCCTTGATCGCCCCCTAGTGTTAACCCCTTCCCTGCCAGTGACTTTTTTACAGTAATCATTTTTATAGCACTGATCGCTGTATAAATGCCAATGGTCCCAAAACAGTGTCAAAAGTGTCTGATGTGTCCACCATAATGTTGTAGTCCCGATAAAAATTGCAGATCACCGCCATTACTAGTAAAAAAAATAATAAAAATGCCATAAATCTATCCCCCATTTTGTAGACACTATAACTTTTGTGCAAACCAATCAATATACGCTTATTGCAATTTTTATTACCAAAAATATGTAGAATAATACATATCGGCCTAAACTGAGAAAAAAATTGCTTTTTTTAAAAAATGGGAGTATTTATTATAGCAAAAAGTTAAAAACATATATATATATATATATATATATATATATATATATATATATATATATATATATATATATATTTTAAATTGCAGAGATGATCAAATACCACCAAAAGAAATCTCTATTTATGGGAAACAATTTGTTTTGGTGCAGCGTCACACTTGTCAGTGAATTTACTCAGTCACAAAGTGGGCCAGGGTTATGGGGAGAGGGCCCTTGTCCTCATCAACATGCAGGGTCATTTTGGGGCATATGGCCTAGTATGGTTAAGGAAGGGGCTACACACTTATCCCTCCCTTTCCTAGTCTGCCAGGCTGCATGCTCTGATAATAGTCTGTTATGGATTTTATTGGGGGACCCTATCGTCTTTGCCTTGATTTTCGCATGGATGTCCCCTTAAACTCTATACCAGATCATACCAGACACTTGGGGGATCCTTATACCTTTTTTTCAAGTCTATAATTCATATCGGACCTAAAGGGCCTGGTATGAATTTGGAGGGAACCCTCACAACGTTTTTTTTTTAACACTACCATGCCCCTTTGTGTAAATTCACATGACAGCTGGGAATTCTGGCTGACAGCTAAATAGGCCAGGCAAGGATGAGTCCATAATCATCAGGACATTGGTGGGTTCCAGCTACCTGACAACTAGTAGCCCTGAACAGGAGCTGTCACATTTAGCAGTGGTAGTATTACAGCTGCTACATTTTTCACGTCCTGCTGTAGCTGGGCTTTAATGCAAAACAAGTGATAAATATTGTAAAATGTAAAAATCAACTCATGCATAATTAAAGTGTTACTAAACACACAACAGTAAAAGCTGTCTGTATACGCAGCATAGCATGCTTGTTATACTTACTGTGGAACTTAAGGGGCTAACCCTCTGCATTGTGTAAAAATGCTGCTTTGATCCTGTACAGTATGCACAGATCCTTCTCTCCTGCTCTATCTATCTGGGGAAGGTCAGCTAATACAGGCAGAGTAGCCAACCCGCACATGCTCAGTTGTGTCTATGATGCTGGAGAGAATAATTACTTGTTGAGCTAGCCAGGTCACATGATATTGACATCACACATGTGGGTGTGTAGACAGGCTGCAGTAGAATCTCCACCTTCCTGATCTCTCAGCACTGGAGAAACTGTGCAGTTTATCAGTAACCGTGGTATACAGATCAGCCAAAAAGTGGCAATATTTTAATGTAAATCTAAGATTTATAATTGTGGGAGGGTGAACTATTTTCATATTACTGGGTTTAGTAAAACTTTAATCTCTTAGTGAATTTACCCCTTTAATTTTTGTTGAATATAGTTCAAATTTGGAACTTATGAAAAGGATATAAAGTAGTATCGAAAAGGAAGGAAAGTCAACGGTGGTAGAATTTCTGCTTTATCTAAATACTTCCTGCAATGTCAATCATTTCAGTGTGGTCGGAGTCATATGGTATGTGCTGCCATATGGTGTAGATGAGATATGCTCTGCTCCCTCATTGTAATTGTTTTGGCTTATTTAGAAGTGGAACTAAAAACTATAATGCATGCTTGCTTACCTGTGGCACGCAAACACATTTCAGTTTTTTTTTTTTTTTTGTAGGTTAAAAAGAATTTGAATGAACAAGAATGATTATTTGTTATGAGTGCACAAACAAATACATGACTGGTGCACTCCCTATTGGAAAGTCCTTTAAAATATGGTCATCTTTTCTATAAATACAATTATGGTAATATAACTTTTACTATACATGTTTTTTTATTTATTTTTTTGTTTTCACAGAAAGCAAAATAAGGAAAAGAAACACTCTGCATGATTACACCAAAACATCAGACACCACTTTAACTAGGATTAACAAGGCACTTGAGGTGAAAACAAAGTTTTTCAACACCACAGAGAACTGTGCCAAAAGATGCAGTCGTAACAAAGGACTATCTTTTACTTGCAAGTAAGTAGCCAGATAGACAGTATACATGGTAATATATACTTACATGACTTAACTTGGGAGAAAGATATTCTTTTGGTGGCTCTGTGTGTGGGAGCTGCCAATTGGTACTAATGTTATGAATTGTTGCCCTCATCTGCTAGACAGATGTAAAAGTTGGCTTAGTATGCCATGCATGTAAATACAAAAGCTTTTATAATGTCTCTGGTAAATGTGAACATAGCTGTTGTTTTCAGCAACATCTAATTAGTAATTCATAAATAATATATCAACAGAGCACTGTTACTGCTTCAGGGAGACCTGTTAAAACTCATTCTTACATATAAACTTTTTTATTCATGCACGTATTGCTCTTAATAATCCTGGGAAAAGGATTAATACATCAAACGATTTAAGCATGGCCTATAAAATTTACCCATCACAAAATCCTTCTAGGGCTAGACCATTCTTCTGATGTTGTTTCCCTGATATGTGATACCGTAATATATCTTAAAGGGCATTTCAATCTGTAGTTAGAAATACGTTCAGCAAACTGTTCCAGCTTTTTCATGCGTTTACTTAAGTGGCTGAAAAACATAGGTCGAGCCAAAGGGCATTATCTTTTAAAAATATATATTTTTATATATTTATTGGTAACAAAAATGGTTCCTCGTAAGTAGATATATACACAGTCACATATTTCTTTAGTAAAATTAAAATAATTATTAATTATCCATTTTCACATTTACCAAGTTCATACATTTGACACAATCACAAAAGCAAGTTTTTTCTGTTCTAACAGCAAACCTGATAAGCAGCAAAAGGAACCTATTAATTTTTCAATCATAAGTATTGTTCCAAACAAATAAATTAAGGTAACCAGCACACTGGAAAATTTCTGAAGTCTACAAAGATACCCACTGGATGTTGGCTGCTTTGTAAATTTAGTAATTACTTATGTAATACCTGATTATTGCCCACAAACAACAGATGCTATCCAACATATAGAATGGTTTCTGATATTTACAACAGAAATTATTGTGCATGCTGAAAGGGTTCTGATATCAGAAACAGCTAAATATTTCTGTGAATATTTATTTCTTTAAAAGGAAAAGGTCTGGGACTTTAAATGAAATCTGTGTATATATGTAAATTATAATGATAATATGCCATCATGACATCTGTATGTGTATGAAAGAATAAATGTGCCATCAAGCATTTGACCACTTAACCAACTATGTGTCACGTGCTTCATTTAAAGTCCCAAACATTTTTCTTTTAGATTTCAGATTCAGGGATGGAGACGTATGGCTATAGAATTTCATGGGCCTCATTCTAGTCCCAAAACCCCCCCTATACTCAATTTCCTGTAATCATTCAATCATTTACCATACATTACTCAATTGCTGGAGACTTCTCATGAATCTTTGCTCTCCTTGGGCAGATTGGTGGGAAAAGGTGTGCTAGTTCCATTGACACTGCTTATATTTATCAGAATTTTGCACCAATTAACCTTCCTGTTGTTCTTGTTGTTAGATAAAGTCTACAGATTTGTATTGGTTTGTCCTTTAATCATCCTGCCCTTATACAATCAGCAGCTTAATGAGTCAGCCTATATGCTTTTGATTCTGCCAACCTGTGTGAATCATAGAAAGAGAGGGATTTGTTGAACTACCATTAAAGAGATATGTATGTTTCATGTTAATAAGCATATTATTCTCTTCAGGGCGTTTGCTTTTGATAAAAGCACAAAGAGATGCCACTGGTTTTCTTTCAATAGCTTGTCAAATGGAGTCAAGAAGAAATTTAATCGTGCATTTGATCTTTTTGAAAAGAAAGGTAACATTATTTTCTTTTTTTTCCTTCTCTTTACTTGTGCCTCATGTTCAATGTTTATCTACATATGTAGTCATAGTCATCATGCTCTTTGACAAGGTTAGTATTTTAAGAATTTTTTTCATGTAGGGAAATGTCCTTTCATGTGTTTCATGTTTCTTGCATGCATGCTTGTCAAAAAGGCATTTGTTACATATAATATGAAACAAAATGTGTTGCGCAATTTAGAATTACTAATCACTGTATTTGTTTATTTCAGTATTTATACATTATGTTTTTCATTAGGCATATGCTAGTGCTGCATATTTTCAATTACAGGTGCATTATAGTGAGTAGGTGAGGTAATAAGCAGGCTGAGGCTGGTAAGATTAATGGAAACCTTCACTTGCCTACATCTCCTTCATAGAGTAAACAAGTATACAAGAGCCATATTCCAGTCAGTGTCAGTCTTCTGTCTTGAGCAGGGACCCCATTTTGTTTGGGCTAGAGCTTTTGAAGAGGACCTGATGCTAGAGCAATAATGCCTAGTATTGACAAGAGCCTCTGAAGAGTGCCCTCTATGTCAAAGAGCATAATGACTAGCACAGGCATGAACCTGTGAAGAGTGCCCTCTATGCCAAAGAGCATAATGATTAGTACAGACATTAACCTCTGAAAAATGCCCTCCGTGCCAAAGAGCATAATGACTAGTAAAGACATGAGCCTCCGAAGAGTGCCCTCTATGACAAAGAGCATAATGACTGATAATGATATACCCCTCTGAAGAGTTCCCTCTATGCCAAGGAGCATAATTATAAACTACTGACATTAGAAGCTAAAGAGTACCCTCTATGTCAAAGAGCATAATGACTAGTACAGACATAAGTCCATGAAGAGTGCCCTCCATGCCAATGAGCACAATGACTAGTACTGACATGAGCCTGTGAAGAGTGCCAAAATGCTTAAGAACTAATATTGACATATGAATAATTCCACACACTCAAAGTCTTCTACAGTACCCATACCAACCAGTATGCTTTGGGATGTCTGGCTATATTTTTAGAGGGGGGCACCCAGATTAAAAATTAATAACAACATAGCATGTACCTAAATTGTAGAAATACCACACTATTAGTGCAGGCCAGTCTATTGTTTTTCGAGTTTGATATTAGGTATGAAGCTGTACAGGATATACCTCCTAAAACGACCCCTTATTACTGTAGTATGTACCTATATTGTAGAAATACCACACTATTAGTTCAGGCCAGTCTACTATAATGGTATCTGTCAAAAGATAAAAAGTCACAGTATTGTTGTTTTTATTATAGATATAGAATCACTCAGCATTTGCATGTCAATTACTGCTAAATCTTAGTGAGATGGTAGTGTATTTGTTAATGTATGTGAAGACTGGGTGTATTTAAGGTGCGCCTAAAATGCCATTTTATTATGTTTTTTAATCAGAATCATAACAGTTTTGCTCATATTACTATTAGTACTGTGACTACTTGATTTATATCTACTGCATTCCCATTTGCAATTGTGCTGTATCATAGATGCTTTATTTAAAGTTCATCTCTATTTCTGGCATTATTATGGTGCAGGTAGCCAACATAAATAGGATGCAATTAAGCATGTAATTACTTAATAATTTAATTAATGTATTTGTTTATTTTTGTTACACCAGATTATGTCAGAAATTGTATTCATGGAAAAGGCAGTACCTACAAGGGATCAAGAAATGTAACTAAAAGCGGACTACCATGCCAACCATGGAGTTCAATGTATCCACATGAACACAGGTAAGATTAGATTATAAACAAAACATTTCCCATAAAGGATAGTGAGATCTTAAAATTATGAAAGATTATGAAAAAAATTGTAGGAAAGAAATAATCAATCTTACATGTTTTTCTTTAGTTGGCGTGGTTACTGGAATTAAAAGGGAATGCATAGTGGTTTTGTTTTCTTTCCTTAATTATTATGGCTAGGATTACATTTTTATTTATTTTTTGTAAGGTAAATAGCAGTTTGGCATATTAATATTGCATATCCTTCTATTCAGCCAGAAAAGGGAGCTATAGTCTCCTAGCAGTGCTGATATAATGACCTCAGTGCTACTTTTATGCATGTGAGAGCAGCAGCATGCTGAGGTTATTCTCCCCTTTCAGGAAATTCTCAGACCCCTGGAAGTAATGCCCCAACACCCCCACCCTCTCATGTGACCCCCCTCCATGTTTTCTGGGCTGTGCTATCTCACATGCAGGTCCATGATCTACGTGGCAAGTGTCACCGGGCAGAGGGGAGGAAGACCAGTCAACATCCATTCACTGATCCCCGCTAGCTATAAAGAAGCCAAAAGCAATGAAGTTTTCTTCACATCCAGCTTCTGCAATCACTTTCTCCAGGTGTTTTTTGTCCAGGGAAGAAGCTAATGGAGCACAATCTGTGCTCCATTACCTTCAGTGGATGGAAGAGGAGACATTAGAGATGTAATAGACCCCTGATGTCTCATTAATGGGAACATGGCATTTATATGCTATCACATAAGGGACCCCTATGTGATAGCAATAAAGCTAACTAAAAAAAAAAAACTAAAGAATTAAAGGTACTCTCAACCCTTTGCAACTCCCTCCAAAAATTTGAACTATCCTTCCCGCCCCCACATACACACATATGTGTAAACACATGTCATTGATGCTTATGTATGAAAACATCAATTGCACCACGCGTGTTACTTAATACTTTAACTTTGTGTAATACTAATAGCTAATATCGTGTGGCATAAAAAATAAAAGTAGCACCACCATATATAATACATAATGAATAGGGATATTAGTCAAACTAATCAATATATAATACAAAGGGGAAATAGCAGAATTCCCATTTTATAAGTCAGGGATGCCTGAAGTTGCTTTATTACTGTCTGTAAGTGTAAACTTACTGTGTGCTAACCCTTTTGTTTTATATATAGATTGTCTTAGTGGTTACCTGGTTACCCACATTGATAACTATTGTTACCCGCTGGTGCTGTCCACCCCCTTAAACTTTGTATTTTTTTCCATTATGGATGCGCCAGAGCTGTTTTCACCTGTTTACACAGAGGGGTGTGGCCTTGACAGGAAGGGGTGGGTCATATTTAAATTAGGGGGTGCACGAGCATCTATCTATCTATCTATCTATCTATCTATCTATCTATCTATCTATCTATCTATCTATCTATCTATCTATCTAAAGCCAAAGCAGGCATAGAGGCATAGAGGCACTAAAATATAAATCAGACTTTTTCAATGGATCTTAGTCCATCTTTTGCAAGAGAAAGATGGACTGAGTTCCATCAAAACATTCACAATAAAATACTGTTGCATTGTTTTATCTCAGCTGAAAGACCCATGAGTGCCTCTATGCCTGTTTTGTATATGTATGTATGTCTTGCTGGCTGAGCACTGGGTCATTTACCTCACACATAGGGGTTGACTTACTAGAACCGAATAGAAAGCAATCAGCTTCCAGGTTTTCTATGTCAAAGCTTTTTTGAACAAGCTGATTGGCTACCATGTACAGCTGCACCAGGTTTTGCACTCTCCAGTTTTAGTAAATCAACCCCTTATGCCCCGTACACACCATCACTTTATGTGATGAAAAAAAACGACACTTTCTGTGAAGTAAAAAATGACGTTTTTGAAACTTCAATTTTCAAAGACGAAGTTGCATACACACCATCGTTTTCTCACAATGATCTTGCAAAGTCAGGTTACGTTCCACCACGTTTTACCATTGAAGCTAGCTTCTGGGCATGCGTAGATGAAAAAACGTCTTAGAAAACGACGTTTTTTGCTACACACGGTCAATTTCTGTGAGGTAAAAAGTGCACTTTTGAAAAACGACACATAAAATTGAAGCATGCTTCAATTTTTTTCTGTCGTTTTTTAGAAGACATAAAACGACGTTTTTGCCCACACACGGTCAATTAAATTGACGTTTTTGAAAATGACGTTTTTTTCCATCGCAGAAAGTGATGGTGTGTACGCGGCATTAGAGTGTGGTGGCTATTCTTTGAAATTTACTGTATATATACAGTGGGTGACCGTGATATTGTGTCAATCTCGCTCCCTTTCTCGGCGAGATTGAGCACCTACGAGCCCCATCGCGGGAGCCAGCGCCGAGCTGGCTTGCCGCGATGGAGACAAAGCCGTCATAGAAGCGACGGGGATCCAACTTGGATTCCCGCCAATTCTCCTGAGCTGTACCAGGCTGCATGCCCTCAACATGGGGGGGTCAGGTGCTCTGGGGCAGGGGGGCGCACTGCGGGGCCCCCCCACCTCAGAGCACCCTGTCCCCATGTTGATAAGGACAGGGCCTCTTCCCGACAACCCATACCAGACCTAAGGGCCCGGTATGCTCCTGAGGGGGGAACCCATGCCGGATTTTTATTTAAAATCCGGCGGGGAGTTCCCCCTCAGGATGCATACCAAACGCTGCCCACGTGTAGAATTGGCGGGAATCCAAGTCGGATCCCCGTCGCTTCTATGACGAGCTCGCTGGAATGTGCTTTTACTATTCCAGCGAGTGTGAGATGTCGGCACCCTGTCGCCAAGAATCAGCGCGATGCTGTCGTGCTAAAAACACATTCTCGGCGGCAGGCACTGTACATAAAGATACACAAAAACAGTTAAAAAACAGGGACAGTCTTTTTAACAATAGTTTCCCTTTAAGTAGTTAGTTTGGTTAACCTTCCAGCTTCCAGTGCTCTGCTCTTATCTCTTCAGTGTCTGTTTGTGGTGAAAGTTACAAAGTACCATGTCCATTCCTTGACAGATAAAATCTAAATTCTTTCACACCTGGAAACAGAGCTAATTAGAACATGTAGGGAAATAACATTTACTGTCCTGGCCATTTAGTTTTTATTGTTTACCTGTTGACCAAGAGAGATGGTAGATAAGGAACTAATTGAAATTGCTGGGAGGCTTGTAAATTGTGATTATTAGGTGTCTATAAAGCGCATTGTTCCCATTAGTCTGATATGAGTGATAACCTGAGAACATCATTTTTCAACGCATTAGTCAGTGCCTCTGCCCTACGGTGATCACCTGCTTGAAGTAAACTGTGATTGACTTGGCTGAGCAGAGTACAGATGTAATGACATTCCTTTCTATGCAGATAACCCCATAGTCAGTTGTAGAGGAACAGAAGAGGAACATTTTAGCCAAAATAAAACATAATAGTTAAATGTATTTTTGCTACGTAAGTATTGTTATTTTACTCAGCAGTCATAAAAAGTAATACAAATAACAATGTTCCTGGAAGTTAAAAATGCCCTAACTTCACCCCAAGTGTTTCAGTCATGCTGAAAAATACTTGTCATGTGAATGTTTGGATTTGCATGGAAAAAACATTCATGAAAAAAAAAGGATTCACCCATCACTAAGCAGGTGTTCCACTGTGAAAAAATTACTGGTACTTTGAAGAGACATATCATGATCCTTACAGGTGCTTGTCTACTGTCTACGTGTCTACTGAAAAGGAAATTGTTAATTGTGCTATATAGACAAAAGAGCTATCTATGGGTCTTGACTTCTGGAAGCATGGTAGGATTTCTAGGTGGTAACCCTTTCTGTTTAATGATGCAGTAATACAGGCCACAATTGGCTGTGGCTACATATACATAGCTTCCAACGGTCCCCGATTTCGAGGGACTGTCAGGGATTGTGAGCCATGTCCCTCTGTCCCTCTTTCCTCCTCATTGTCCCTCATTTAAGTCTATATAGTTATATATAAAATGCACTTTTTTCTTTCAAAAAGTGTTTTTGCCCAGTGTTAACCCTTTCATACAATTTCTAAACTGCTGCATTTGTAAATTCCAAAAGATAGTATAAAGGAATAGTAATGGTACAAAAAAAACACTTGCAGGTTTAACTAATATATATTTTTTTGTAGATACCTTCTTTAAAGGGGCGTGACAGGGGTATGTCCTATGCTTACATACTTTTGTTCGTAGGTGTCCCTCATTCCCATCTCAAAAAGTTGGGAGGGATGCATATAGGGTTGGTTGATGGCCCAATAAAAGTGAAATTGATTGGTGGAACTACAGACCATAGGACATGTAGCAATCTTCAAAGTCCCCACCCTCCCTCTTTGTTTTTGTTTACTGTCACAACTTTATTGGTGAACTTTTTGCCAACATTGAAATGATCCCCTGAGGCCCTTGGTTTGTTGGATACCTGTCTGGAACTGATGGAATCGAAGACAGAAATTTTGGCTATTAATGCTTGTTAAGTGCTTACAGTTTATCTGTGGTTGAAACAAAAGTTATTTTAAAGGCCTAAACTCTGGAAAAAATTAAAGTTCTTTCTTCTTTTACTTTACTGATCACTCCCTCTTCACACATTGTTCCCCCACGCTCTGCCAATGCAGTGTCCATTGACATCCTGATATCTAATGCAGGGTTATGAATCCTGCATGGGTCTTGATGACATCAGAACTTTACAGTGCTAGAGCATGGGGCAGAAGATGCAGCAGGGACTGACCCAGCAGCATGGAGGAGCCCATAAGTAAATGTATTTGCCATGCCCCTTCACGGTTATTGGTTTAGACCTTTTATTGTAAATTTTGTTTATTGCAATAAATCTGTTGCCCTACCCTTTCTAACAAAAACAGCTCTTGTGAAGCCATTTGGGCAAAGGCCTACATTTGGGAAAAATATATTTTAAACCTATGTATTTTATGTTGTACACCTTTGTTGCATTTGTACAGAAACCTGAATTACTTATGGGTTTGCTCAACCACCAAGCTCACTGAGTTGACAATTGTCACTCAATATGACTTTGCAAATTCAACATGGAACCAGAATATGAGTATATGCACTTAGAACTATCAAACACTGTTTTTATTATTATTGCTTTCACAACATACTAAACAGTCATACTTTACAAAGGTCACCTGACAAATAAAGTATCCTCACACAATTTTGTTTATTTACCCTGAAACAAGATGATGATGTCATTAGTACAAACTGATGTGCAAATCAGTTATGGGAAATAATTAAATATATGAACATTTGCTGCTTGTTAATGTGTGGGCTGGAATTCACATAACAAGATCATTACAACATCTGCTTTTGAGAAGGTGGTTTCCATGTTTATGTAAAAGAATGTCCTCTGTTGAAATTGTAATTTGGGACTATTTTCTGCATTTATTTTACAAGGCTGGTTTGCAGCAATGATCTGTTTTATGTAATTTGTGGAAAAAAAACAGAACCAAAAATTGAGCCAGCCCCTTTCTTGTTAATGACTTATTTCCTGTTCTTGTGTGTGTACTCACAAGTGCGACATTTAGAGAAAGGTCAAGCTCACGGTGTATATGAGCCATTTTAATTTTTGTACTGTGATCTGTATTTGCAGTCAACATTGCAATGCCTGTTTTCAATATATAATATGTAAGTAATGTTACTACTAATGTTACATAGTTAGTCAGGTTGAAAAAATACACAGGTGCATCCAGTTCCACCATAAAAAAACAAAAAAAATATTATCATACAGTCCCATATACCCAATTATATACTCACAGGCAAAAACACCCCAGCAAAGCATGATTCAATTTGCTACAGCAGGGGTAAAAAATCCTTCCTGATCCCCCAAGAGGCAATCAGATTCAGATTTTCCCTGGATCAACTTTACCTATAAATGTTAGTACCCAATTATATTATGTACATTTAGGAAAGAATCCAGGCCTTTCTTAAAGCAATCTACTGAGCTGGCCAGAACCACCTCTGGAGGGAGTCTATTCCACATGTTCACAGCTCTTACTGTGAAGAAACCTTCTGTATTTGGAGATGAAATCTCTTTTCCTCTAGACGTAAAGAGTGCCCCCTTGTCCACTGTGTTGACCATAAAGTGAATAACTCAACACCAAGTTCACTATATGGACCTCTTATATAGTGTACAGGCATACCCCACTTTTATTTACTATCACTGGAGAGTGCAAAATCAGGCTCACTTCTGCATAGAAACCAATGAGCTTCCAGGTTTTATTACCAGGCTTAATTTAATAATCTGGGGTTAGAAGCTCATTGGTTTCTATGCATAAGTGAGCCTGATTTTGCACTCTCCAGCGATAGTAAATAAACCCCATTGTGTACTTAAAAGTGGGGTATGCCTGTATAGTGTAATACTATGTGAAATAGCTAATACAAACGGAGAGCCATGTGTCCTGTCTTAGACTTGACCTTATTGAGTAGCATGGCACTATTACATGTAAACCACTGCACCACAACACATTGGCCTTTTTCTAAAGCAAACAACATATGCTATAAAAGATTGAATGATATAACATATGATATAAAAGATTATATGACATATAATAAAGTTGTCAGCTAACAGTTATAACATTTTAACAACTTCATTAAATCCCAACATTTGTGTAGTTGGTGATTTAAAATGGTTCTAAGGCCTAAACATGCTTTACCTTAATGCATTCCTTGCATTAAAGTAAATGTTTAGGCATCAGCATCCCTCCTCAGCCCCCCCTTTTTATTTTATGAAGTCCCTCCCTTTTACTTACCTGAGCCCTCATTTGATCCAGTGCTGTGCACATATGCAACTCTTCTCTCCCCCCACTTCCAGGTCTCGCTGGCTTTGCTTTTGCTGTCAATCAAAGCCAGTGACGAGTCCCGCTGTTTGTGCCAATGGGCAGAGCAGCAAGGCTCGGGAGCGAGCATGCACAAGTGCCCCTATGGGAAGCAGCTTCCCATGGGGGCACTGAGCAGAGAGGAGAGGGCAGGATAGCTGGTGGGAGACCCGAGAAGTGGAGGTTTGCGGCTGCTCTGTGCAATTCCATTTTGGCTGGTTGCTAAGGGTTACTGCACACTGAACTTTGCATTGTATAATTAAGGTCATTACATTATTTTATTGTTTCAACCTGTAATCTAATATTAGTTTTATGTATTCATTTTATTTATTTATGTATTTTACATTTTATCCACTGTTTATCAAATGACTTAAAACTTTTTTTTTCTCTTAGTCTTGTGTTTATGCTTGTGACATAATTTACTGTGTATTTGATATCATTTTATTTTTAATATTGTAGTAGCCTGTGTAGTGACTTATTATGTAACCTTACTTTAATGTATGTCATTGCCTTACACATAATTTCAGTAGAAGCATATTATCTAAGAATACTTTCAGCTGTTACAAGCATGAGACTGTTAATTAATAATATTTACACTATCATCTGCTAATTGATATTGCTAATTATGGGACTCCAGCAATGGCTTAAATTACCACTGACATATCTGACACATAGTTTATATAGTAGGTGAAAAATGAATAGTATAGTTTTAGCAAGACATACTAGAGTAAAGTTACAGTCACAAAACACATGAATGATGTGCCATAGTAGTAGTTCTAAGATTTACTACAACGTCTGCTGTAATGTCATTTTAAAACTAGCTTTTTGCATTCGAGCTATCGTGGTAAAGATCTCACGGACAACTATTGTCGGAATCCCAAAGGAGAAGAAGGAGGGCCTTGGTGCTTTACTCAAAACCCACAGATTCGCCATGAAGTGTGTGACATTCCTTTGTGCTCACAAGGTAGAATTTATTTACTTTACCTTAAACACATGTTATAAAATAGTGTAGGGCATTGTCAAAGACTAATTCTGACTATGAAAAAAATGGTTTTGTCAACATTTCTATGTGGTTAAAACTAATACAGGTTTTAATTTAATGAGGCAAAAAGCAACGTGCAACAGCCTAAAGCAACTAAGCAGAGAAAACTCAAGCCCTGTACACATGACCGGGATTCCCAGCGGTATAAAGTCCGCCGGGAATCCCGACGGGAAAACTGAGAACCTGCTCTGTAACTTTCCCCGTGTACACACGAGAGTTTTTTTCCGTTGGGAAAACTGTGGGGAGAGCTTTGGCTGGAAATCCCGGCCGTGTGTATGCTCCCTCGCAGTGTTTCCCCATAGGAAAACTGCCGGGTTTAAAACCGCCAGGAATCCCGACGGGAAATAGAGAGCAAGTTCTCTGTTCCTGTCAGGAAAACTGCGAGGAAGCATACACCACGGCCAGTTTTCCCGGAAAAAAGCTCTCCCTGCAGTTTTCCTAGCAGGAAAACCGGTCTGGTGTGTACAAGGTTTAACTGTGGATATCTGAAATAAGATTAGCTGGCACACAATTGCTCTTTGCATCCTGTTGAAAATCAAAGTTGAACATATGTAAGACTGGCCACAGATGCTGCATTTTTTTTTCAATCAGCCGAAGGGCTGATCAAATAAAAAGATTCCCCCATCAGTGGCCACAGCCAGCTGATCAACAATGTTTTCCATCAGTCATATTGTACAGAAGTCATTTGTTAGATCAACTTCTGTCAATTGGGGACATAGATGGATCAAAATGCGACCAATTCGATTTTCTGTTTTGACTATAAGATACGTGCATTTTGTGTTACCATAACTGAACAATCAGACTGTAACATATGTGGTCAAATTTACAAAAACTATTGTAAAAAAAAATAACAAGAAAAGAAAACTACAACATTGACTAAGGTTTATGTTTGAATATGCAAATCTTAGTTGAATCCTTTACTATGTGCTTTTCTAGAGTAATGTATTTGTCACCTGTTCTGCCGCCCTCTTATCTCTGGAAGTGGAGTTAAAAAGATTAATCATTTGTTGTTATATAAAATGTACACAAAGGCATTAGCAATCACCTGAAATATACTTGGTTGTCATGCCCATCCTGTAGTGTCAGATGTTTATGGTCTAGGAAAAATATGCAATCAAATTCAGGTTGAAGTCAAAATTCCTGATCAGTACACCTGTATACTCTTTCTTTGTCAACAACTTTAACCACTTAAAGGGGTTGTAGAGGTTCAGGTTTTTTTCACCTTAGTGCATCCTATGCAGACCCCTAGCCCCCGTTTACTCTTTGCTCTTCATTGGATAGATTGATAGCAGTTCAGCAATTGGCGCGTGCTGCTGTCAATCAACTCCAATGATGCGAGGGCCAAGTCCTGTAGTCGGCAGCTTATGGATGCCGGATACAGCACTCAGGAGCGCTGCCGCAAGCTAACCCCTTTGGGAGAGCGCTTCCCAGAGGGGGTTAGCTGATGCGGGGAGGAGTCGAGACAGCCACCGAGGGACCCCAGAAGACATGGACCGGGGCCACTCTGTGCAAAAGGAGCTGCACAGTGGAGGTAAGTATGACATGTTTGTTATTTTATTTTTTAAAGTGAAGCTTTACAACCACATTAAGGACCAAGCTTCTTTCTGAGATTTATTGTTTACAAGTTAAAAACAGTTTTTGTTGCTAGAAAATTACTTAGAACCCCCAAACATTATACACCCTAGGGAATAAAATGGTGGCAATTGCAATATTTTCTGTCACACCTTATTTGCGCAGCAGTCTAACAAGTGCACTTTTTTTTGGAAAAAATACTCTTTTTTTTAAATAAAAATAAGACAACAGTAAAGTTAGCCCAATTTTTTTTTAGATTGTGAAAGCTAATGTTACGCCGAGTAAACTGATACCCAACATATCATGCTTCAAATTTGCGCGCGCTCGTGGAATGACGACAAACGTTTACCCTTAAAAACCTCCATAGATGACGTTTAAAAAATTCTACAGGTTGTATGTTTTGAGTTACAGAGGAGGGCTAGAATTATTGCTCTCCCTCTACCGATCGCGGTGATACCTGACGTGTGTGGTTTGAATACCATTTTCATATGTGGGCGCTACTCACGTGTGTGTTCGCTTCTGCATGCAAGCTCGGCTGGATGGGTCTTGTTTAAAAAAAAAATCTTAGTTATTTTATCTTTTCTTTTTTACACTGTTCTTTTTAAAAAAAAATGGTGTCACTTTTATTACTTGTAATAGAAAAAACGCATGGCAGGACCTCTTAAACACTAAAATTCAGGGAAAAAAAATTGTCATTTGAAAATAAAAATTAAAAAATGTCCCTTTAAGAGCTATGGACGGAAGTGACGTTTTGACGCCGCTTCCTCACTGCAGTGATATGGAGATGGGTGGAGGCCATCTTCCCCTTACTCGTCTCCATGCCACTGAAGTGAGAGGATCCAATTGCCTCCGCCGCTGCCGACGGGGGCCCCTCTCCCGCCGCCTATAAAAGCGATCTTGCGGCAAATCTATTGGAAACCAGACTGCCTGCTGAAGAAGGGGATACCGGGGTTATGGCAGCAAGCTGCTGCCATAACAACAATATTCCTCTTCAAACAGCCAACGTATATTGGTGTGCGGTGGTCCAGAAGTGGTTAAATGAAGGGGATAACAATGGCAACCTGCACATTTCTTCCACACTCCATCCAAGAAACATATACTTTGGCAGCTTGCAACTGTGTTGTTGAAAATTATATAAAAGTTTATGATAGGTTAATTTGTTTTAATCAATACACCTCTGGTGTGTTTAAAACATGTTTTAGAAAACACTGTACAATATACAGTCTTAGATTCGTTTTCATGGAATTTGCATTCTAACACTTAAAACATATTCTTTGTATTTATCATACTAAATTCCTCAGAAATCATTCAGTACTAAGTTATGGAACTGCATAAAGAAAACAAAAGGAAGACTTGCTTCACCACATTCTAGCAACATCATTTTATTTTATAACCATTGTATTCTATGGTTTGGCAGTTTAACTTTCTAAATCAAAACCAGGTGGTTCTAAGGAAACACAATAGCTGCAGACACACACTGTTGAATGTCTTACCAAATCCATACAAATGTGTGGAAGAAATCACTTTAATAGCCTTTAACATAAATATTTTCTGTATAGAGCAACAAATTATGTATTTATCGGCGTATAACACGCACAGGCGTATGACACACACCCTAATGTTAAAAGGGAAGTTTCAGGAAAAAAATTTCCACAGTCACCCTTACATTACAAAGACCCCCTGCACAATATGAGGACCCTTTACATTACAAAATCCCCCTGCACAATATGCATTTTACATTACACAGCCCCCTCCCCCTGCACAGTACACAGCCTCTTCAATCATACAACCCACTTGAACTTCCAGGAGACCCCCCAGTCTCCTGGGACAGCACTGCCAGCATGCTCTAAAGTTAAGAAAAAATCACTACCAGCCCCTTCTCATATACTGCTCCTCCTGTGTCACTGTCATTGTAAATCAAAGCCTCTAAATACTTCATTAGCTCTGTTCTTTAATGGACCCAGTCACGTGACTGCTCTCCTCTGATGTTTCATGGATGGTCACATGACCGCTCTCCAATCTAAACCTACACTTGGAGGAGAAGTGGAAGGAGGAGAAGAGAATGGAAAGAACGGAGCTAATGAGGTATTTAGAGGCTTTGTTTTACAATGACAGTGACACAGGAGGAGCAGTGTATGAGAAGGGGCTGGCAGTGATTTTTTCTTAACTTTAATATATGCTGGCAGTTCCAGGAGAGGCGGAGCAGCTGGCCTGAAACCCCCTCAATATGTGACACATGGGGCAAACCGCCCGATCCCTGCCCTGTTGGTAAAAAAAAATCAGCATTTAACACACACGCACTGTTTCCCCTCTATTTTCAGGAGGGAAAAGTGTGTGTTATATGTCGATTAATATGGTATGTTTATCTGAAGATTTTTTTTATGCTGTTACTTTATACTTATCCCCAGATCCTATTGGAAAATATTGAAAGATATCCCAACATTTTGCCTTTTTTCAAACAATTTATGTCTTTTGTTTTGCTTTAAGGAGATTTCAAATTAATAATGCATTTTGATTAACCAAAGAAAAGAAAAACTTACAGTTTAACCTAAAATAAAGGTTTTAATGACCAACATACCCTCCAAAATAAATGGGAACCCTCAAAACACCACCCACATAAAGCCTTTTAGGTCCTTTAAAAGGAAGCCATAAAATAAAATTAAAGGGGTTCGTTACCCTGTTTTAAAAAAAAGTCAGCAGCTACAATTACTTTTATTGACTTTTAATAATAGGACACACTGTCCAGGGATCCAGCACTATCCTCACCTGGACCTGTTCTTATAAATTTCCAGCCTGGATTTTCCATTACCAGGATTCATCTGGTAATGGAAAACCCAAACCCATTCCTTTTTAATGATTTAGAGTTCACCTCTGCCGACTATTGACAGGAATGTGTTACATATTCTTAACAAGCAGTAAAAAAGATTTTAAGAAGATACTCAAAGATCACAACAAATACATTAAATTCAAGCTTCAGTGGGTTTTTAAAGCCGCATACACACGATCAGTCCATCTGATGAGACCGGTCTGAAGGACCGTTGTCATCGGTTAACCGATGAAGCTGACTGATGGTCCATTGCGCCCACACACCATCGGTTAAATAACCGATCGTGTCAGAACGCAGTGACGTAAAACATAACGACGTGCTGAAAAAAATTAAGTTCAATGCTTCCAAGCATGCGTCAAATTGATTCTGAGCATGCGTGGATTTTTAACCGATGGTTGTGCCTACTAACGATCGGTTTTGACCTATCAGTTAGGAATCCATCGGTTAAATTTAGAGCAAGTTGGCTTTTTTTTTTTAACCGATGGTTAAATAACCTATGGGGCCCACACACGATCGGTTTTGACCGATGAAAATTTGAAGATGATTTCTATGCAATGATTGCAGCTACAGAGGTGAATGACGGCTTGTTTTAAAGATCTTTACTGCTTGGTCAACATAAGTGAATAGATTTGTGTGCATGGTTTGGGCATGGGTTAATTAAAATTGATGTTTTCTCTTTTGCACAGATTTACATTTTCCTTAATAAACAGGCTACATTTTTAATTAAAGGTTTGCTTGATTCAAAGGCCCTGCAATCAACTGTGGCATGTAGAACATTGGATATCTGTGGGTTGTGCTCAACAGTGGTTCTCCACTGTTAAGTATTAAGAAGACTCCAATCTTTTACCATGTGTTGCTAGTTATTTGAGAGAAATTTAATAAAAAGGGCCCCATACTACAATGTAAAAGGCTCCATACTAATCAATGCGTAATGGATTTCCCAGAAAGTCATTGCAATCTTTTGTCAGCTTGCTGTATCTAATTTGGTGTGGAAATTAAATAAACTAATTTAAGATCTTAAATGCAAAACATAACAAGTATGATGTAAGAACAAGTCCTATGGGAACATAGGCAGCAGGACTGAAATAACAAAAGCACGTCTCCTTTGGGGGATGTTTGAAATTACAAAAGATATCTTGTGCTCTTATTAAGATTTCAGGATGACATTACAAAAATTGATAAATGTTAATAGTAGTAGCTCATATCCTTAAGCCACTGTTTGATGTATCAGATCCATTTTGTTCAACCTAACTCATCACAGCCAGTGTTGTTTCAATGGTTATTTGTTTTAACAATGCACTTGTCAATTTACTGATAATTATAGCCCACAGCATAATTCAATTTGCCTCATTCCTCACTCTGCAATTCAGCCCAAATGTTGTCCAATAGCTGTCCTATTTAATTTAAATCTTTATGAAATATTTCTTGTTTTTGAGGGGTTTAGGTGAGGTTTGCATGTCATGTTTGTGATCAGACCCTATGGAGTTAATTTACTAATGGCAAACCGACTGTTCACTTTAGAGGGGAAGTTAAACTTTAAAAGTAAGTTTTCCCCAGGTGAAGGTGAAATAATTGAAGCTCTAATGACTTCCATCACCCAATCATGTGCAAGCAAACATGCTTTTTTTTCTCTATTTTATTTTCCATGCACGTGATTGAATATTCTATCCAAAGTGAAATTTCACCACATTCACTAAGCTCTGGGGAAAATTCCCTTGCAGATAGAATCTCTCCTTGCCAAGTGAACAGCCTATTTGCCGTCAGTAAATGAACCCATTTATAAATGTCTGGTACTGGTTTTGAAGCACCAAGCTAATGTACTGTCTTTTAAAATCTTCAGCAGAGCCCCAAGAACCCTAACACCATATGTGTTCTAGTAAGGAAATTTCATAATTTCTTAGCAATATTGATAGCTGCTAGTTCATGCACCCTTCTGAAACTCATTGAATTTAGCCATCAAGGTTATAAATTATAGGAAGGCAAGGAAGGCAGGAAGGATTAGGTCAGCACTTTATATTGCTACAGAGTGTTGTAAATTGCATACTAGATGCTCCTGGGGTTGTCTGAAGGCATGCAGGACATATATTCAATTATATTCTATTTTACTATGACAAAAGTGCGTAGGTATTTTTTTTTTCACCGTGAACATCATCTTACAGACATTAACCAGGATACTATTTAGTTGTGTATAAATGTGTTAATCATGCCAGTTTGTAGTCCAGGGCCCAGACATGCATCCAAGTGACATTTTATATAAATGGAACCATACATTAGTTTTCTTTTCTAAATAAACACTACAATTTACTTTTTAGTGGAATGTGTGACATGCAACGGTGAACATTACAGAGGAGTGATGGATTACACAAAAACAGGAAAAGAATGTCAGCGATGGGATTTGCAGAGGCCACATAAGCACAATTTTCGTCCTGAGCGGTAAGTAATGCTAAAAATTTTTTGCAAAATAGTCTATGCCATGATGTATGAGGAATTTAGGGATGTTAATGCCACTTATTTATATTATTCATAATGAACTAGGAATTATAGTGTTAAAACAGAAGTTAAATAACCTGCTTATGTAAACTTCCTGGAATGTTTTTGTTAATTGGATAGTTTGTAGAAAAGACTGTTGATCCACCACTGGGTTAATATGCTTGTATTCAGAGAAGTTTGAAGGATTAGGCTTAATGTACATGGGACATTTACAACCTCTCCTGAACGATTTAACTTGACAGATAGTAACCCACATTTAAAAACGTCAGTTTTGCTGCGTTTACATGCCGCCTGAGTTACCATGTTTGCATGTCTTTACAGTTGTTACAGGCATTTGGCATTTCAAATGCCTCTGAACATCCATCCTGAATGCATTTTTATGCTTTCCAAAAACATTTTCTAACCTCAACTGCCTAGAAATTACTATAAATGTGATGATAAGATAACAGAGGAGAGTGCAGGGGCAACTGAAAAAATGCCCAACTGCTCCAACACCAGCAGTGATCATGAAGCCTAAAAAGGTTGAAAATGGTTGTAGTGTTTAAAGCCTTGATGCTAAATAAATGGGTTCACCCTGCTCATATGGGCTTTTTTTGAGGCTGTGAAAACAACAAGTCTAATATCATCAATTAGGGATGAGCAGCATAATTTTGGCAATGTTAATTTTGCCATAAAATTATGAGTTTTATGAAATGAAAACTCTCAAGTTTGCTCAGTGAACAGCTCAGGCAGCATACGCTTAAAAAGCAAGCTGAGCTAATAAGGTGCCATTTTCTGACCAAAAATAGTAGGATAGTTGAAAGGAACTTCTGTAACCATCTAAAGACATTTAAATCCCATTGCACCCGTAAGAACATCTCTAATGAGGCCTTCCAAATTTAGTCCAAAGCCTCTGCCAAAATGTCAAAGCCAATGCCACTGCCAAAATCTTATGACAGATTGGTGACCTATAAACTTAGTTTCTATTATCTCTCTTACTCTGGTAACTACAAGTTCTTAAAAAATAAATAAAAAACATTAATAGATTACTCAACCTACCACCATCTCTTCTAAATTTAAATTGTTTTTGGTAAGTTGATGTGATCTGCTCAGTTGTTTTTTGCAATCCAAATCCAGATGAAATAAGTTAAAATTGAAAGAACATAGTATGGCATGCATTAGGCTGCATGCTAACTTAGCTCAGGCTTTATTGTGTCGCAGGCACAGTGTTGGAAACTTGTTGCTTCCCTTTCGAATAGGTCTTGCTTGTGCCTGAAAGTCCTACAATTGATAGTATATCTAGTTAGATAATCATACTAGCTTCTGGTAACTGGCAATGTGGTTGGCCACCTATTCAAATAGCATGACTGAACTGCAATTTCAGTAATAGTTAGTGGGACGTTTTTTACCTTAATGCAGAAAATGCATTAAGGTATAGAACCACTTTAAAATGGAAATATCTACATGATATTTATGAAATATGGCCATTTGCAAAACAACTAGAAAATACCCATAGCTGCTGCATCTTTTACGTCTCACTTGTAAGAATAATTTGCTGCACACAGAGTGAAAACAGCATTCTTTTTCCTTGGGGAAGAGGGAATGACTCAGAATCAAAGATTTTACAACCTTCCAGGAAATCTCTGGTTAGAGAGGTCATTTGCATTGCCTTTGTATTGTCTATACTACTGGTGTTCAGACATATTTTTCAAAAATGTAATCGTGTATATCGGGAGCTGCAAAATGTGTGATAGAAATGTAAAAAAAAATCATACTATACTTGATATTTGTTTTGCTAATGATGAAAACAATATTGTTTTCTTTTAGTCAAGAAAAAATGGAAAGCTTTTGGTAAACAACACAGCGATTTCCAGTCATAGATTAATCCTTTACTTAAGAATATAATCTGCTATGACACTAAGCATACACAAATGTCATTTTCTCTTCTTCCCAACGTCCATCACACCACCCAGGGGATTGAATTTCATATCAATGCTGAATTCAATATTGACTTTAAAGCTTTCATTTAAACTGACCAGGAAATGTATCAGGCACATAAACATCAATATAGTCACATTTAAAATGGGAAATTGATGTAGTGTTCTTTTTTCATAGTGTTATCAAATCAGGTACACTGTTTAGAGTAGATGCTAAATCTAAATTATATATATATGCATAACAAATTATGTAAACAAATAAATATTCATAAAATCATTATAAACTATTATAATACATTTTCGTGTTGTTTTGGTCCCACCACGTGCAACATTCTATACTGTATGACCATAGTGGTTACATTACTAATGGAGAACAAAGTGTCCTTCCTGGCATAGAACCCCTCTCATGTTAAGGGCATGAGGTCTGGTATCCTCCTCTTTCCTACATGCTCAGATTAAGATTCTGGTATGGATTATTAGGGGTACCCTTTTCTTCCTTTATAACCGCTTGCTGACTGACTTACGTAGGAGTACGGAGGCAGAGTGGCTCTCCTGTTCCGGATAACATACCCAGTAAGTGATTCAGCACTTCTGGGTAGAGGGTGTGCAGATGCCACCGGTGTGCCAGTTGTGCTGTGATTATTCACAGCACAAGCCGATCAGTGAGTGCCGGCCAATGAACAACCATCGGCATCCGCTGATTGGCGAGGAGAAAGACGAGACAAAACTCAGTCAATGTAAACAATACTGAGCTCTGTCATGTCAGGATGTGCCTGTTTTTGTTTTCCTACAAAGCAGGGAATAAAAATGTCACATCTCTTAGTAAAAACACCTCATAGTAAACCCACCAAGCACTGTTAGGCACACATTTAACCCTTTCATCACTCTAGATGTTAACCCTTTCCTAGCCAGTGTTGTTAGTATAGTGACAATGCATATTTTTTAGCACTGATCACTGTATTAGTTTCAGACTGCACACCATACTATCTCAGTCCGGCTATAAGTCACTGATCACCACCATTACTAGCAAAAAAACAAAACTCCAGTAAATGTACCATCGTTTGTAGACCCTAAAACGTTTGCCTGAACATAGGTGCTCAACCTGTGGCCCTCAAGCTGTTGCAGAACTATACGTCCCATGAAGCATTGCAAGCCATTGATCATTAAAAATATGATTCCCAAAGGCAGAAGTATGATGGCACTTGTTGTTCCACAATAGCTGAAGGGCCACAGGTTGAGTACCCATGGCCTAAACAAATCAATATACGCTTAGTAGGATTTTTTTATCAAAAATATGTAGCAGAATACATATTGGCTTAAATTTAAATTTATGTTTTATAGCAGAAAGTAAAACATTTTTTTTTCAAAACTTTTATTAACAAAAAGAAAGAGCCCACTGGTGATCAAAGAAAGCTCGATTTTTTCAGGAAAAAGTGATATAAATTAAATTTGTGTACAGCATTGCATGACCACGCATTTTTTAACTAAAGTAACATGGGGCCAGATTCACAAAGCAGATACGACGGCGTATCTCCTGATACGCCGTCGTATCTGTTGTTCTATCTATGCGACTGATTCATAGAATCAGTTACGCATAGATAGCCATAAGATCCGACAGGTGTAATTGTTTTGGGGGGAGTTCGCGTCGTAAACCAGTGTTGGGTATGCAAAATTGGCCCGCCTTGCGCCGGAGGCCGCCGGCGTAGTTTTCATCGCAAGTGCTTTGTGAATCAGGCACTTGCGATGAAAACTTGCGGCGGTGTAATGTATCTACGATATGTTGCGCCGCCGCAGTTCTACCTGAATCTGGCCCAAAGTGCCAAACAGCCTGGTCAGGAAGGGGGGTAAATCTTCAGGAGCTGAAGTGGTGAAATGTCAGTTCCAAGAAAAAAATTACTGCTGCATGGAATGTTTTTTCTAACCTGTTATCATTGCATTGTACACGCTCATGTTCCCCGGAGCAGTGACCACTTCCATGGTGTTTTTATGACACACTCATCCATATTGGTCCAGAAAATGGGCACTTGACAGGTTCAACATCTATTGATTTTTTTTAATGGGGTTAGAGTTCGGCATCGGAACTCCTTTGAAGATCTGCAAACTCCTGTCCAACCAAACCCAGGACTGAGTTAAATGAGGATCAGGTACAGGACATATGTTAGTAATACAAGACTTTTCATCTGCCCCTTATTTCATATATTTTGGCCAATATATTCCTTCTTGTACAGTTAAACAAACCCCATTGGCCAATTTTTAATGACAGAAAACATGATTAAGTAGAACATCAATACATGATGAATGAAGGACAATATCACATAAAAAGTAACTTTTTTTTAAAAAAATCTGACACTCCCACTGGAGGGAATACCAGATTCAGGGTAAACCTGGAATGCCTAGAAAGTCTGGCCTTATCCATCCAAACTGTATAAAACATCACTGTAAACAAGTTAGGTTATTTATTCTTGTGCTATTAAAAACTTAGGGGTTTTCCTGGTGAATCATTCTTAGTTCATGGTTACCTTTTTTATAGGATCTTTATTCAGTGGGACAGATACATTTTTATAATCTAGGAGAACTCATAATTCTCTTCTCTAGACTCCCTTTCAACAAAGAATTTAGCAATTTACTTTTATCTGCTTGCCGATTAAAAGCTCAGGAATCTTAAGTTGGATTTCTCTACATAAAACTGACATCTGATATAAAACAGTGATGTCTTACACACAAGACATGGATCATGGTACAAAGATGGACCTGTTATACTTTTTGCAATGAACATAGATTTATATGGAACACAATTTTGTATCCTGCCTAATTGAAAAAATATGTTTCAGAAGCCAATGCTGCACTTCAATATGCTGACATATTGATGAATATACAAATGCAGATTGAGAATTAAGTAAACTTGACTTCTGCTTTGTGTAAGACTGACTTAGAATGAAGAAAATGAATAATATTTGACAGGTTAAGTTGGGGAAATATTTTTTAGCTTGGTGCCTTTTAATTGAGATCAGTGGATTAGTACTTTCTGTGTTTCACCTTAATACTTTATTTCCCAGAAACTGCACCCATTTAGATTTTCCAGAACAGCACTTCTATACCAGTGAGGGAGAGTTACTAAAACTAGTGCACACAGAATCTGGTGCAGCTGTGCATAGTAACCAGTCCGCTTATAGGTTTTATTGTCAAAATTTCAAAAGTTAAATCTGTCCAAACAAGAGGCTAGTAGACATCCCAGGCATGATAAAGTTTGAAACACCAAATCATAAATTATAATATAATAAATAACTATAAATAATTATAACAAATAATAATGTAATTATAATAAAAATTATTCAATAATGTAATCAAATCAAAAACACAAAAATGTGCTCAGTTGCAGAATTGTCGCTGTCATTACTTTCAGTGTTTGATGATGAATTTCCCCACAAATCGCTATCACTCAAGTCTGCAAGTGATTCTAATTTATTATTGCTGTTTTCTAGCTGGTCTAAAACCACTTTTGACGTAAAGGGACACTTTTTGGTTGCTATGGACAATCTCCAGTTTCCAGGCAGAATTTTTTTTTTTTATAATATAAAACTGCATGCAGAACACTGGACAGACCACTAGGGACAAAGGGGATGTGTAATTATTTGATACAGTACTGTAATCTGTAAGATGACAGTATACTGTATATATAATGTGTTTTAACTTTTTTAAATTTGGCGCCGAACTCCACCCCCGTGCATCGCACCGCTCGGGAACAGAGCTTGGCGGCACTCGGCAGTCACCAGTGTGTGAATCGAGCGAGATGACAGCTCGCCCACACAGCGGGGACACATAGCAGGATCCAGGGACAAGGTAAGTAACTTCCCCTGTATCCTGTAATGCGATCCCGAGCCTGGTTCTCCTGGTTTTGGTATGTAAAATTCACCCCAAGCCAGACTCAGGAATACCACTAGGCAGGTTAATGTACACTACTGAAGTTGCTCCGACTTCAGAAAAGGTTCCTGTACTACTTCAAGGTGACTTCTAGGCAACTTGTACCCATAGATAACAATGGAAGTTGCCTCCAAGTCGGATCTCAATCTATATTGAAGCGACTTTACAGGAAAAAGAAAATAGTTTACCCAGGCAAACCCCTCCCTCCCACAGAGCTGATTATTCTGTGATTGGCCACAGCCAAAGTTGCCTGTCCTGGAGGCAACTTTAAGTCACATTGTAAGTTGCTCAAAGTCACTCTGAAGTCACCTCCAGATTGGCTTGCAAAGTCGCGCTGTAAGTCGGGTTGCCCCTGTGTGAACCGGCACTTCTCCAAGGTGTTCCTAAACTGGCAACACAAGTCAATAGGTGGTCTATCTATTTATTAGTGTGTTTTTAAAGAAGAGGTTAAGTGCTTAACATAGGATTTTAACAATAAAGATAAGAAATATTCTTAAAGTCTCTTTTTGGCGTACTGATGCTTACACCTATGTGAGGTTCATGTTTGTCTGCACAGGTATGCTCAGGTGTTCATGCATCCCTGTACAGACAGTCCCATTTTTGATTATTTGGATGCAGCGGCAGCATGGACACAGCCACTGCTTCCACTTTTCCAGCCATGTGAGTGTTGGTGCATGGTCCAAAATGCACACTATCTGTGTTCGGGGCAGCT
This sequence comes from Rana temporaria, assembly GCF_905171775.1. NCBI lineage: Eukaryota > Metazoa > Chordata > Amphibia > Anura > Ranidae > Rana > Rana temporaria. The sequence goes on from NC_053491.1 coordinate 134,527,504, forward strand.
CACCTGCACTTGCACTGCTTTTCAAAATTGGGAGCAGTGGTTGTGTCTGTGTAGCCTCTGTGCCCCAAATGGCATGAATGTAATTAATGGGACTGCCTGCACTGAGATGCACAGAATATCTGTGCATCCCCATGCAGGCAAACACGGCTCTCACATGGGCACGCGCATAAGTACATCTGTGTGAATGAGGCTTAAAGTGTATGTAAAGCCCAAACTTTTTTTTAATACAGTACAGTTAGAATTTCTGTCTGGTTTTTATCAGTTTGTAAATCGATAGAAAACTGACTAAAAGGCAAACTATGCAACTATGTGGCAAATGAGGTTTAATGTTAATAAATGTAAAGCTATGCATTTGGGGGCTAAGAATATGCATGCCTCATACACACTAGGGTAAGTAAAACTGGGGGAATCAATGGTGAAGAAAGACCTGGGTGTTCTGGTACATCATAAGCTTAACAATGGCATGCAATGCCAAGCAGCGGTTTCCAAAGCCAGCAAAATCCTTTCTTGTATTAAGAGAGATATAGATTGCAGAGAGAGATATCATTTTGCCATTGTACAAATCATAAGTAGGACCACATTTGGAATATGCAGTTCAGTTTTGGGCACCGGTTCACAAAAGGGTATTAGGAAACTGGAGAAAGTGCAGAGAAAGGCAACCAAACTGATAAGAGGCATAGAGGCGCTCAGCTATGATAGATTAGAGGAGCTGAATTTATTCTCTCTTGAGAAGAGGAGATTACATGGGATATGATTAACTGTATAAATACGTAAGTGGTCCATATAGTGAACTTGGTTTTGAGTTATTCACTTTAGGGTCATCACAGAGGAAAGGGGGCATACATTACATCTGGAGGAAAAGAGATTTAATCTCCAAATACGAAAAGGGCTGTGAAAATGTGGAATAGACTACCTCAAGAACTAGTTCTGTCCAGCTCAGTAGATTGCTTTAAAAAAGGCCTAGATTATTTCCTAAATGTACATAATATAACTGTATACTATCATGTATTGGTAAAGTTGATCCAGGGAAGCTCAGATTGCCTTTTGGGGGATTAAGAAGGATTTTTTTCCCCGGCTCGAGCAAATTGAACTGCCTTGTTGTTTTTGTTTGCCTTCCTCTGGATCAATTGTGAATATAGGATTGAGTATATAGGACTGTATAATTGTGTATCAACCAAACTAACTATGTACAGTGCCTTGAAAATATTCATAACCCTTCACATATTTATTGGTAAAAAAAATTGAGAGCCAGTTATTATTTTCTTTCTACTTCACAATTATGTGCCACTTTGGGTTGGTCTATCACATAAAATCCCAATAAAATGCATTTACATTTTTGGTTGTAACATGACAAAATGTGGAAAATGTCAAGGGGTATGAATACCTTTTCAAGGAACTTTAACTATATATGTCTGTGTCCCCACTGGGGAAATGTACTTCTCTATTTGTCTTGTGATCATTGACACCAGGACTGAAAGTTATGACAAATCCAAAAGATTTGAGCTTTCACCAGAAAAGGAATAGAGTACAAAGCTTCCAAAAAACACACTTGATCCAGTGACAATTATCTAAGAGGGCATTTTCCTGATTTTGAAAACATTTCCTATCATTTCCAACTGCTTCTACAGAACAGAAGTAAAGGGTAACTTCCCCTACGAGAAACAGATGGGGAAAAGTCTGACAGAAGTCTTTATTATTTCCTAGTATAACCATAATAAAAACAAAAAGTTTTGGCCCTAAATACACCTATATCCACTTCAATACCATGCACTTACGCCCCTTCCTGCCCAAGCCAATTTTCAACTTTCTGTGCTGTCGCTGTTTAAATGACAATTGCGCGGTCATGCTACACTGTACCCAAACAGAATTTTTATCATTTTGTTCCCACAAATAGAGATTTATTTTGGTGGTATTTGATCGCCTCTGGGGTTTTTATTTTTTGCAATACAAATAAAAAAAGACAGAAAATCTTGGAAAAAAAATAAGTTTTTATTTTTTTTCTGTTATAACATTTTGTAAATAAGTAAGTTTTCTCCTTCACTGATGGGCCCTGATAAGGCGGCACTGACAGGCACTGATAAGGCAGCACCAATGAGGCGGCGCCAATGAGGTGGCACTGATGGGCACTGATATGCGGCACTGATATGCGGCACTGATGGGCACTGGTAGGTGGCACTGTTGGGTGGCACTGATATGCAGCACTGATGGGCATTGATAGGCGGCACTGATGGCACTCATGGGTGGCACTGGTGGGCATTGATTGGCAATGATAGGCGACACTGATAGGCACTGAAAGGCTGCAATAATGGGTACTTATGGGTGGCATTGATAGGTGGCACTGCTGGGCACTGATAGATGACACTGCTTGGCACTGATGGGCACTGATAGGCGACACTGCTGGGCACTGATGGGCATTGATACATGGCACTGAGGGGCACTAACATACAGCACTGATATGCGGCACTGATGGGTATCCCTGGTGGCACTGGCACTGTCAGGGATTTTGAATGGGCACTGGTTGCCAGCTGCCTGGGCATTGATTGGCAGCTGCCTTGGCACAGATTGGCATTCCCTGGTGGTCTAGGGGGCATACCTGGTGATCCAGTGTGGATGCCCATCCCTGGTGGTCCTGGGCTGCATGCTGGTGGTCCTGTGCAGTGATCCAAGGGGGGACTGCACTAATAAACTATCAGCATATATCCCCCCAGGTCAGGAGAGCAGCCGATCGGCTCTCCTCTACTCGCGTCTGTCAGTGGCTTTTCCTGTTTACATTGTGATCAGCCGTGATTGGACATGGCGGTGTGTCAGACTGACACACCGCATCACCTATCGCCGCGATGCGTGCCCCCCCCCCCGGCGCGCGGCAGCTGTTATCCTGCAAGACGTCAATAGACGTCCAGTCAGGATAACAAAACCACTTCCCGAATGTCAATTGACTATTGACTGGGCGGGAAGTGGTTAAACACCACTGATAAAAATGCTCTCACAGGATTATAGGACACACTTTACCATAGTTTGTACCATAATATACTTATTTGAATTTTTAAGCCTTGCAAGTGTGCCATTATACATTGGGTGATGTGTTCATGTGTGGTATATGCTGAAGTATTTCACAATGCTGGTCATCTCAAGTGAATATATATTCTTTAAATGATTCTATACACCAAATTCTCTCTATCTTTCTGTGGCCCATCTAGTTATGTAGTTGTTAAGCACAGTGTTGAAAATAAATAAATGGCAGACTTTTTTTTAGATAATGCTTACAGAGTTAAATGAATAATAAAAAATCCACTATGTTGGCGATTCACCCAATCCATACCCAATATTTCACCTGACAATTTATTCTAATATAAAATAAACTCCACCTCTCAAAAGATGCCAGTTTTGATACTCTAATATGACATACATTCTGATACCCCTATAACTAGAGATTTCTTGCAATGCTAAACCCTTGCCCCTTTTTACTAGATGGATAAAAAAAATGCAGACCCCAGCCTGGTACTGGTTATAACTTCTCCATGACCATCCAGTGCATACAATTCAAATTAAATGTATTTATTGGTTAATATGTTTGACTATGCCAAAGTCATATATTTATACTTTATTTTTTATACACTGTTTGTTTTAATTTACTGTGGTGATAATACATCTAAGAACCTATAGTAATATTGTCTAACTTTCCATGAAGTCAATTGTAATACTTCCTATTGTTTACTATACTGTAATGACTTTTTATTGCTGAAAATAAAAATTTGCATGATAAAAAAATAAAAACTTACCTTCCAACAAATATTTTTGAAAAAAAAATTGTAAAGTAAAAATGCAGTCTTCTGTTTTTATACATCCTTGTCCAGTTCTCTTTTGTTAAAAACCCCACCAAAAGTAAAAATCCAAGCAAAGTCCATCCACACACCTGTATGCACTTAGCCCCCTCATACCTGTACACACTCAGTCTACCCACACACCTGTATGCACTCAGCTGCCCTCCTCACACCTGTAGACACTCAGCTGCCCTCCTCACACCTGTAGACACTCAGCTGCCCTCCCACACACACCTGTACACACTCAGCTGCTCCCTCACACCTGTACACACTCAGCTGCCCCCTCACACCTGTACACACTCAGCTTCCCCCTCACACCTGCCCCCCTCAGACTCCCCCCCCACACACACACCTGTAACACACATGCAGCTCTGCCCCCCCTGTACACAAACAACCTCCTCCCTTCACTTGTACTCACAGCCCCCACTTGTAAGGTGGTCTTCCTTGTTCCAGGTCTTGATTCCACATGTCCCTGTGAAAATACTGTACAGACAATAACACGTGGGGTGCACATACATGAAGCAGCCAGAAGTGGCAGTATAGAACACGATGTGAGCTCAATGACAGAGCAGCCGACTCACGCAAACACAGAGAGCCAGCACAGCTACAGAGCCGAGAGCCCCTCTCGCAGCCACCACTGCCTCGTCCCGGCTCTGATAGCTGGCCTGACGCCGCCCTAAGGTGTGGCACCCGAGGTGGACCTCCCCCGCCCCCTCTGGTGCCCCACAATTTGATGAAATAGTAAACATACCTCAAAATTCAGTCAAGTAAGTTCCTGTAAGAACTTACCTCAGTATGTTTTGCCATACCAATTCATACTAGCGGTGAACATTTGGACATTTGGTATTGATTTTCAGCAATACTCATTCATATGGACGGGGGTGTTTTTATATGAGGAAAGATTAGCCAGCTTTCCCAGGTGGCACCCATGGAGATAAGGTGGAAGTATAAAAAGGCTAAGCGGCTTCCACGGTAGCTACTGCCTTCGGGTATATATCTTAAGAGAAAAAAGTGCAATTTTCCATTGTTGTGTTGGCTGCCTATTTTCGTTTGTTTTCACGGATTAGCGCAATATATTTTGTATATACATTTTTCGGGTATATATCTTACCTTTCTCAGTAAACAATAACAGACAACAATAATTATATTATTGCCATCATCCTACATGCTTTGTAGAAAACTAAGGAAAGATTTGATTGGCTGATGGACAATTCCACAGTCTGTCTATGTACTAGTTTCCTGAAATTCTCCCATATGAGTATGTCTTGACAACAGAATTCATGGCCAACGGCTGCAAGCTCAACAAAAATCAAACTGAAAGCTATGTTTGCAAAATCTATTTTTAGCTACAGATCCACGTTACTTCTTCAAAGTCATCATGTTAACAATATTTTAGGAGGATAGCCACTTTAGGCTTTTTAGTAAAAAAATAAATAAAAAATATATATGCATTAGTTGGCAGTTACATGATCCACATAAATCCATTATTATCTTTTTAAATTTTACATTATTTCAAGACAACATTATTATTTTCATTTATTCCCTCAGGTTTAATCCTGGGTTTCCTTGCTCTCAAAACTACGTAATGTGTCTGTGCTTTACAGGCACTGTGCTAGATACACCTTTAGGCTAATCTACAGCTGCATAGTTTTTTTATGACATCCTAACTCATTTAAAAAATCATACAATAAAATAATATAGAACCTAAGCCTCTACAATCATCTCATAATAACATGGTTGTTTTCATAAAGAAATTACAAAATATTAACTTCTACTATAAAATCTGTGCAGCTGCATGCCCTAAAGACTGTGTTTCTGTCATGATCTGTAGTGGTTGTTTGTGATGCAAAAGTATTTTTTTTATTTGCTTAAAATAATGCACACTAGTTTTATTAGATACAGTATCTATCTATATACATCCTTGCACTTAAGTTCCATGTGGAATTCTACCTCTCTATGTTTATCTGCAATATTATTTATAAAGCTTAAAGGGTCACTAAAGGAATTTTTTTTAGCTAAATAGCTTCCTTTACCTTACTGCAGTCCTGGTTTCATGTCCTCATTGTTCGTTTTTGCTCTAATCCTTCTCTGTTCTGAACACTTCCTGGTTGTCTGTTTCCTGATGAAAAAAGTCATGGGAGCTTTCTCTCTGTGGTCACTAATCAAGGAGGTGTGATTACTGTGTGTCTAAAACTCCTCAACACCAATCAGTTTTGTTTTCCAAACCATCACTGCCCTGTATTGGCTCTGTGCAGCAGAGAAGCAGGAAACATGCAAAAATGAAACTGAAACTGTAGGTATATTATATGATTGATTTTTATCTATTTTTTATAATTTTTAAAAGGAATCAGTTAACTATTATGTCTCTATACCCTGTAAACCGTCATTTCAGCAAAACAAAATCCTTTACAACTCCTTTAAGTGCAGCTAAAATACAAAACAGAAAAAAACAACACAAAGGACCACATTTAAAATCAGTAGGATGTGTCCCTTGTACTGATAGCTCTTCCTTTAGTTGAAGTCCTCTTCTGTTCATGCACCCCTCCCCCACCCACACTCCCACACCAAATGTAGTATGGATCCTGTTAAGGAAGCATTTGATCAGAAAGGGCAGGCCTATTTGGGTTCTCTTGATGAGAGTATGTGACAGATCCCTTAGATGTATTGACTATTTTTAGTGAATAGAAGATTAAATATGTCATATTTACTTACTTCTTGTTTTCCAAGCCTAGGCAAAAAAAATCATACATTCCAGGAGTCCTCATGAAGGGGTGGAGGGGTTCTCTCAGCTAAACACATAATTCTGCCTGCATATCTGAGCTAAGGGCAGATGGATTTGCGGTAAGTAAATGATACATGAATCATCTGCCCTTACTCAAGATGACCACAGCCAGAATGATAGGGGGCATTTTTCAAAGTGAGTTCTCAGCAAAATAAAGCATGGAGACATGAATGGATGGGTGGGTTTGTTTTGAATATTAAACATTTATTAAATAGCATTCTTGGTTTGTGGTGCTCAATTGCTGTGTAGTTCCACCTTAACGTCTTGTTTATGTAAATAGATTATTTAAACCACTATTCTTGTTCTAGTGACAACTTTAAATTGTTTGTTTCCCATCTTTTACTTTCTCAGTACCAATATTTTCAGTTGGGGCACAGACAGGAAACAATACTGACACAAAATTAACCTTTAACAGGCTGTCCAAAACTAAAACAAAAGTTTTGGCTTTAGATACACATTAAGGGGTATCAGTAGAATCCCAATAGGGGTACATAATGCAAGACTCACCTCTGACTTCTAGTGTAAATATATATAAAGATGATTGCATTATATGCTACCTGCAACTGATGGTGGAACTTTCAAAAGTTCACTATGGGGCCCTGTGATTTCTAGTTATATTCCTGGTAAAATATTCACCATTTATGCATAATATGACATACTTAAAGCTTACGTTAAAAAAAATAAAAAGACTGAAAATAAGAGCTATTACTTACCTTCAGTGAGATGTGTCCCTGGTGACATAGGTACTCATCGAGCCTTTCCTCTCAGCTCCTCCATAGAAGCCATACTACAGCTACTATGAATGTAAATTGATCTATAAATGAAGGACAGGTTGACAGATTTAAAAGTTTGCCCCCTCCATTCTTAGATCATGTTTAATTTTCCGTAGCACTGGCTTCTAAGAGTAGAGGAGTGGTCCGGAAAGGGTGGGTATAGTCGGGCACTTATGATGGGTGCCTGTGAAAGTTCTATTAACCCCCGCTGCATAACCAGATTACAGTTGAGGGGGGTGGGAGATATTGGATGAGTAGGATTTATGCTAAACAAGGACACATTAGCACAAGGGCACATCTCACTGAAGGTAAATATTGTCCCATGTGCTTATTATTAGCATTTTTAAACTAAACTTAGGCTTTAACTGCATTTACATTTGCTGTGCAAACTAGATTCATGATGGGTTTCATTACCAGGTATTTTAATCTTACCACAGCTGCTTGTATTATGTATTATTTAGTAAGGGGAAAGTCACGTGTGTTTGGATTGGTCACATGCTAATCGTGCTTTTATAAATAGTTGTAATTTGGTATTTTGGTCTGATAAATAATATAAATATATGATAGTAATGCTGATATAAAAATAATAGTAATAATTTTCTTTTATTTCAAATTCCTTTTAAGCCATATACATTTTATTATTAGAGCTCATAGCTGAGGTTTAGGAATCTCTTTCTGTCTGCATTGCTTCTAGGACATTGTGATTTAATGAAAGCATGTATATACATATACTTTTTGATGTATGACAAATAGCAACCAGCGAGTTGCTCGCTTCCTCAAACTCATCAGAACAATTGAAGTTTTTAGAAGTTAGAAGTTATGCTGGTTTATGGATCTATTAAATCATTTTGGGTATTTATGAGTTAAGAAAAGTACGACAGCCTCTAAGCTTCAGGTGGTTTTAATTATACAGGAATTTACATATACATGATGACCTAATACAACCTCTTCATTAATCTGGTTCCAAGAACTGCACATCTATCTATCTAGTATCTTTCCATTTTCTAATGGCAAAAAGTTTAATAAAGTATAAGTGAGTTAATAATAGGGAATGTTTAAGAGTTGTGTAGTACATATCTTGAGTTTTGATTAGAGCTTTGGTTAGCATTTACAAAATTAGCAGTGGGTGCAAGTAACAGCTTGTACCAACAATACTTTTTCCATATTTACAAAACAGCAGTATATTATTCAGAGCTTTTCAGAAAGCGCTGACCCAATAAAATCAATTCCTCTTGATGAAATTGTTTTCAGTAATTTCCTTTGTTCAGTAATAGTTAAACAGGAAGTCAGTGGGGGGAATTCAATAAAGCTGCTGCACAAATTTTCTGGCATGAATTGCTCTTCTTAATGTGTTGTGCCTAATTCAAAAAACATCTGCAACAGTTTTGGTTCTGACAGAAATGAGTGTGCCAAATTCAGGGAGTTCTAATTTGCTCCACTTCTACATTGTGGTGCAACACCTGATCAAAATTCAAAATAAAATACAAGCTGTTCATATCCTACAAAAGTGGAGCTAATTAGGACCAACTTTCCTTTGGCATAAAGTGACAGATTTTACAAAAGCGGGGGAAGTGTGCACAAAATGTAAGTACAAGTCCTAGACAGGTACATCAATTTGGTGCATGCTGCCCCACTTCTAGAACATTTGAGAGATACATTTTTTGTTTCAAAATCTGTCGGGCCCAGTCTTTATGAATTCTAGGGAATGTGTTCTAGGAGTGGGCTAAAACACCAGAAGAATTAGACATGGAGAGAGCACACTAACTCAATGAGTATACTTTACGGGAATTATAAAAACAAAACCAATGTGCAACATATATATATATATATATATATATATATATATATATATATATATATATATATATATATATATATATATATATATATATCTCCAGACATCATGAAATGGCAAAAGTTATTTTAGGTCCTCCACAGGCCCTCTCCAAAATTCTTGTTCTATGTACAAGTATTTTCTGAATTAAAATGAATACTTATCGAGTGTTGTAACCTCTGTCGAACCATTTGTTTTGAGTGGGGACTTTTGGTTTGGGGTTGGGCCCATGGTGACAATTTTTAGAGTCAAATATGTTTTTATCTATATAGATAACAGAATAAAACAACATGACACAAGTGACGAGCAAATGTTCGAATCAGCAGTCAAGACAATGTAAATCACTTATCTGGGATATTGTAAAATCACATTTTTTGTGGGATTACCCATAGCTGTCTCCCAGGAGCTGCTGATCAAGCTGTACATACAAATGGTGACAGTTTTTAGACCATTGTGTATTCTGCTTGAGAAAAATAGGCTCTGACTTGCTGATATGTTGGTACAACAAATCTATATCATATGTCTTGTTCACCTGTGACAGGCCACAATACATGTTGCTACATTATTTGTTTTGTGAGGAGCACCAAGACATTTATTTTGGATGGTGTGTTACTACAGACTTGCTTTGCTTTTACTGTATGTATGTATACAGGTGGTTCTCAAAAAATTAGCATATTGTGATAAAGTTCATTATTTTCTGTAATGTACTGATAAACATTAGACTTTCATATATTTTAGATTGATTACACACAACTGAAGTAGTTCAAGCCTTTTTATTGTTTTAATATTGATGATTTTGGCATACAGCTCATGAAAACCCAAAATTCCTATCTCAAAAAATTTGCATATTTCATCCGACCAATAAAAGAAAAGTGTTTTTAATAAAAAAAAGTCAACCTTCAAATAATTATGTTCAGTTATGCACTCAATACTTGGTCGGGAATCCTTTTGCAGAAATGACTGCTTCAATGCGGCGTGGCATGGAGGCAATCAGCCTGTGGCACTGCTGAGGTGTTATGGAGGCCCAGGATGCTTCGGTAGTGGCCTTAAGCTCATCCAGAGTGTTGGGTCTTGCGTCTCTCAACTTTCTCTTCCCAATATCCCACAGATTCTCTATGGGGTTCAGGTCAGGAGAGTTGGCATGCCAATTGAGCACAGTAATACCATGGTCAGTAAACCATTTACCAGTGGTTTTGGCACTGTGAGCAGGTGCCAGGTCGTGCTGAAAAATGAAATCTTCATCTCCATAAAGCTTTTCAGCAGATGGAAGCATGAAGTGCTCCAAAATCTCCTAAAAGCTAGCTGCATTCACCCTGCCCTTGATAAAACACAGTGGACCAACACCAGCAGCTGACATGGCACCCCAGACCATCACTGACTGTGGGTACTTGACACTGGACTTCAGGCATTTTGGCATTTCCCTCTCCCCAGTCTTCCTCCAGACTCTGGCACCTTGATTACCGAATGACATGCAAAATTTCATCTGAAAAAAGTACTTTGGACCACTGAGCAACAGTCCAGTGTTGCTTCTCTGTAGCCCAGGTCAGGCGCTTCTGCCGCTGTTTCTGGTTCAAAAGTGGCTTGACCTGGGGAATGCGGCACCTGTAGTCCATTTCCTGCACACGCCTGTACACGGTGGCTCTGGATGTTTCTACTCCAGACTCAGTCCACTGAGGTCTGGAATCGGTCCTTCTCCACAATCTTCCTCAGGGTCCGGTCACCTCTTCTCGTTGTGCAGCGTTTTCTGCCACACTTTTTCCTTCCCACAGACTTCCCACTGAGGTGCCTTGATACAGCACTCTGGGAACAGCCTATTCGTTCAGAAATTTCTATCTGTGTCTTACCCTCTTGCTTGAGGGTGTCAATGATGGCCTTCTGGACAGAAGTCAGGTCGGCAGTCTTACCCATGATTGCGGTTTGGAGTAATGAACCAGGCTGGGAGTTTTTAAAAGCCTCAGGAATCTTTTGAAGGTGTTTAGAGTTAATTAGTTGATTCAGATGATTAGGTTAAGAGCTTGTTTAGAGAACCTTTTCATGATATGCTATTTTTTTTGAGATAGGAATTTTGGGTTTTCATGAGCTGTATGCCAAAATCATCAATATTAAAACAATAAAAAGGCTTGAACTACTTCAGTTGTGTGTAATGAATCTAAAATATATGAAAGTCCAATGTTTATCAGTACATTACAGAAAATAATGAACTTTATCACAATATGCTAATTTTTTGAGAACCACCTGTATATGATTATATATTAATTATATACAGTATATATAATTGGGAAGTTGTATTTGAAATTGTATGCAAGCCTTGCTAAAGATTTATGTAGATGGGAGGAGAGAAGGGTGGAACAGAAAGGAAATACAACATTTAAATTCAGTAAGTATATATTTTGTATTCTCAGTAGATGAAGTTGTCTACAGCCAAAAAAAATTGGGCACTAGAAAATGTTGGTATCAATAACACCAAACAACGTTGAGAAGTCAAAATGTGATAAAAAGGCAATTCATTTTTCCACTTGCCACCTTATTCACATTTGACAGGGCAGAAAAAACCTGCTATGACCAAGTAAACACTTTGACTAAACACAAATTAAACCTTTATGCAACACACTGGGTGCAAATGGATACTCATTGTAATTTGATCTGTAATAGTTACAGAAATATATTATTTAAAATATTAATATTCTCATATGAATTTGTTAGTGAATGCATCTGTGTTGTATGCTTTTATTACTAAATAAAATAAATACTATAAAATAACTTTCTTCTATTTTGTTGCACAATTTGCAACTTTGTGCTATAAGTCGATTACCCTGTTTTAACAAGAAACAAGATGATGGAAAAAATGAATAACCTTAGGCCTTTAAATGCTCAAGAAACAAGCAGAATATCACAAACCTCATTACCAGTTAAAAGGATGAGGTTTCCTCCTGTTATCATCAGCTTCCCTAATGAGTTGGAATACCATGCTGTGCTCATGAAATCCACACCTAATTGGGTGCTTTAAAAATGAAAGGTGATCTTGCTCTGTCACTCTGCTTGGATGACACATGATGTTTTCTTTTTTCTCTAACTGCATTTTCCAGATATCCTAACAAGGGACTAAATGATAATTACTGTCGCAACCCTGATGGCAAGGCCAGACCATGGTGTCACACACTTGACCCTCTCACCCCCTGGGAGTTCTGTGCAATTAAGCCCTGTGGTGAGTGGTAACCAAATATATGCCTTCTATGTTCACTTTATCTTTATTAGCATGCCAAACTGCAAATAAATTAAATGCTGAAAACATTTGCTTTGACTATTACATTTCAAGAATACCAGCTAATTAATTTTCTAGATAAACACTTCTTGCTAATGCATAATAGCTGTCATTTACAGTATGTACAACAGGGACTGGGTGCAAATGGTTTCAATCATCTTGCAGGTTTTTCATAATGCATGAAAATATTGGCAGGGTAAATTCTGAAGATCGCAGCTCTCCCCCATTAATGATGCCTCATTTAGACCATATGATTGGCAGAGTGGTCTTCTGATTCAGACAAATTAATTTTTTATGGGCAATCCATTGGGGAGACAACTAACCACGTGTTATGTGGTCTGAGTGCGGATGTGATGAGAATTTCAGGGCTGAATTTTCTGCTAAGGTCCGTGTAGTTTTGAATAATTTTAATCCTTCATCAGTGTCCATACTAAATTGAATTACTAGTTCTAGATTTCTTTTAGTTCATTGTGTATATTTAACCTTTAGGAGAAGCCTTCTTCTGCAGGTTCAGTAATAAACATGTATGTTTGCAAAAGAGGAGGGGTGGTCACCATATCACTGGATACAGTGTACTGACCACATCCCTATAATATAGAACAAACAGTTGTTCCCCCTAGGGTGGGACTTTGAAAGCCAGAGTGGATCCAATGTAATGGCCACATCCAAGTTTATAGGTAGGAAGTAGTACAATCAGACACCTTTGGCATTGACAAACCTTTGATTAAACAAGTGACTTTTAAAGTTCAACTACAAGAAAACGAATAGTCCTTTCTTGAAATGGTGCTGCACACACACGGCAAGGTTTGGCTACTCGATTCTGTCTTGAGAAAGAAAAAGCTGCTTCACTTACCTGATCCTCTGCTCCCAAGGAAGATGGTGCTTTGGTGGTCGTGCACTGTCTCTGGTGTCCTCACATCCAGTGCAGGGCTATGGGCTCTGCATCAATCATGCTGACTTTAGCAGACCTTAGACCACACGGGTGCAGGGGAAAAGAGACTTCAGGGACTGTTCTAGCAGCAAATTAGAAATAAACCCTATCAGAGTGGGTACAGTTCCAAAGCAAAAGTGGACTATTATTATTCCCAAAGCTCAGCTTTAAGTCTGTCAAATCCATCTTTTTTGCTTAGTATTTAGCAACTAGAATGTTCTGTTCAATTGAGGAAAAAAAGGTCAGATCACACAGTGTGCGCTAAGAACGTATTTCCTTGAATTCCTTCAGAATTAGTACAGGATACAAGATAAAAACTCTAGAAATGTATATTGTATACTTTTTTTAATTTGGAATGGAGGAGAGAAGTTATTTTATTGACACACTGGGGTTGAGTTACTAAAGGTGGTGGGAATCTTCTCTAGAAAAACGAGAAGATTCTGATTTTCCAATTCAAGATCATGATTATCCAATCATATGAAAATCAAACTACTTTTTCATTTGATATACACATTGGATTGGATAAATGAGGTGAACATTCACACAATGTATTTAATGAATATTGTCAACTTCTTTAGTAAATCGGCCTCAGTTTGAGATATGGACTCGCTATGTATGGCCCAACCTGAAACAATTGTTTTATTATATACATATAAATTCAGATTTCTATTGTTGTCCATAGAAATTAGACTGTCTCTTGCTCTCAGTCTAGTTAAATTCTAAAATCTAAACTGGGCATCACTCATGTGATATCTATGGTTACCCTCACTTTTGATGTGCTTTTGCTTGTCTTTGTTTTAAAAACATTAAGACATAATGCTGAAATTTTGTTTTCTCCCTGAATTGTAAAACATTTACTAGCTATCATAAGTCTGATTTACATGTAGTTGCATAGTTGACTCAAGATTAAAACAAAGGACATCCTTTGGATTCTGTAAAATTTTGCATAGCATTTTCCAGTATTAACTACCTGATTCTTTGCAGTCACTGGAGATACATTTTTCCAACACTATTGCTATTGTGATTGGGCAATTTTGACATAAACTAGGAAACCATCATTTTAGTTTTAAGAAATAAACTACTTACATTGACATATTATTATTATTATTATTCCAGGTACTTATATAGTGCTGTCAATTTACATATACATTGTACATTCACAACAGTCCCTACCCTGAAGGAGCTAACAATCTAAGGTCCCTAACTCACATTCATACATGCTAGGGCCAATTTAGACAAAAGCCAATTAACCTATCAGCAATTTTTTGGAGTGTGGGAGAAAACCAGAGTACACAGAGGAAACCCACACAGGTACAGGGAGAACATGCAAACTCCAGGCAGGTAGTGGTTGGGATTCAAACCAGCTACTCCTTTTAGTGCTTTGCCTTAGTGCCATTCACTACACCACTGTGCTACCCATATTCAAATAATATGCATGTTTATATATCCTGCATTGATTCTGAATTGCAAATATTTGTTGTGTTTGGGGGTAACAAAATGATATTGAATCCTTAGGTATAAAGTGGGTGGTACAAGATATTGGGAAGGTAAAATTGGGAAGGGGAAAATAAGAAATATTCGCTAGTATAGTCATGTGATTGTCTTGAGTAAGTACAGAGAAATCTTATAAACAATTTTTGATGTTCCCAAACAAATGATAACACAGAGGCCAAGTACAGTGATCATGCATTGTTTTATTGATTGGGTAGGCTATAGAAAGAAGATCTGATAATACTAACCAGTTTGGCAAATTCATGCTCTTGAAGTATGTAGTGTTCAAACAATAAGCAACATTGCAAGGTGAGTCAAAACCAATTGCTAATGTCTGCAAGAAATAATGACTGTGCCTTTTAAAGTTTCCAAAAACCTGTCTAGACATGCAGATTATTCAGATTTGGTCATTAACAAAGCAGACAAATTAAAATGCAGTCTAGGTTCATTATAATAAAATTCCAAACCAGCATTCATTATTTTGTTTGCTAAAGCGAAATCCAAAATATTTATTATAATCTACTTTTTTAGGCCTTTACAAAACACAATAGCACTTTACGTGCTTTTCAATAAATGAGATTTGGTTATACACTTACGTGTTGTAAAATACAGTGGTCTGGCATCTCAAGGAATGAGAATGCCAAACAAAATATTTAAGTACATCAGAACATAACATTACAGTGAGAGCTCATGCTCCAGATGTTTCTAACTTAGATAGAGGAACAGCTGTCCATTAACATAAGTGGCACCATGGATTAATTTTCATTTCTGAAAAATAGATGGGACCTGTGTGTAACCTAGGCTTATAGCAGCAGTTGTTGATACAGATTTGTCCAACCCTAAGGTCAGGAAATATTAATACAGTAACTCTGCTGCCATATTATCACATTACAAAACATAAAGGGAAAGCATTTATCTTACTCTTCATATTAACATTTTACAGAGGTAGTAATCTTTCTGTTATTGATGTTTTGGTTGCCTTAGCACACAGCATTGTCAACAATACTGATATTACAACAGACTGCAGTAAGGGCCAAGGAGATGGATATCGTGGAACTGTCACAACAACGTACAATGGAATCCAGTGTCAGAGGTGGGATTCTCAGTTTCCACATCAGCATAACTTCACTCCAGAAAACTACAAGTGCAAGTAAGAAAACTTTTTTATGTCATTATTAAGTACTATATGAGGAATCATATGTTTTCTTTTATTGAATTTTGAATAAAACATTTCAACATTTCTGGACACAAATTATTTTCAGCAGGTATTCCTGTGTAATAAGAATCTCTGTCAAGCTAGGACTGAACCCCAGGCAAACAGCTAAATACAAAATATGTTTGACTTGTTTTATCTGCCAAAGGATTTGTACTTCTGTCTATTAGGATTGAGGTTTTGGTAAATCACTACCATGGGTTTGTGGCAAAACCCAGGGATTTGCAAAGTTGAGATTGAAATTGAGATTCTAGAGGCAATACTTTATAGGAATGTATAACCCAGCCCCCATTTAATGAGAAAAGGTGGGCTCACAGGATCTATATTGTCAGTCTGTAATTGGTCTATTGAGGAGAGCTAACAAATCTGTGTAGGGGTGAAAACTGTTGTATTATTTTTATTTAGCCCTATATTAGCACTACAAATGGCCAGAATTCCACCAGATATGCTTCAATTCAGCTTTGATTTTTGAGCAAATTTGCAAAACTATTAGTGAACTGAACTCAGGCAAACCATTTCTGAGATTTATACAGTCCTGTCACTGAATCCTTTACAGTTATTGGCTATAGATGACATACAGTGGGGTCCTTTCCCCATCCCCTGCCTGTTACATGGACAGTGAAGGAACAGCAGAAAACTAATATGGTCATCTTGCTACTTACTTTAGTCTTTTCTCCTACCAGCATATTTCGTGTCAATATATTTGCATGCAGCAGACCTGACAGGCTCTTAGTTTTCTTCCTTTCTTTCCCAGTCTAAGTGTATTGGATATTGAAATAGGTTGAAGTCAAGTTGAATTCAGGTTTTACACTAGTTGCATCATAAAATATAATAAATGATTAGTCTATACCGAACGCATTCATTGTGTGTTTTGTATGTGCCTGAAGTTCAGCTTTATGATTTCTAAAAAGAAGAATCCTAGAAAGCACTATGTGTGTCCAGCATTACCACATGACATAGCTCCAATATGATGTTAGAAAAAACAATAGCCATTTTCTGTATAAACAACCTCACCCTTAAAATCATGCAAATTACAGACAATATAGTATAATAATTAAGGCCTATGTGTAGATACTTCTCATTTAAACAGGCTCTAGCACACACCACAAAGGACTAGAATCATGCATACATTATTTTTGGCAGTATAGCATGTCATAATGTGCATTAGTGCATTGATGCAAATTGCTGTGTTCACCTCAGAATGAATGGCATTGCACTGTAGTAGATTGCATCGTATTAACCTCCCTGGTGGTAATCCCAAGTGTGGCTGTGGGTTAAATTTTGTTACCATTAGCAATAACCCTGAGTCACACTCAGGATTGCATCTCAGGATCTTGGTCCAGATTGTCACCAGAATCCTGCAATGTCCCGCTGACGTGTTCGCTAGCTGTCCTCCACCGAATGCTCTGTGTGCCGGGCTCCGTTCCCTTCGAGCGTTGCGACGCATGGGGGCAGAGCCCGTCGGCAAATTCAAAAAGTACAAAAAACATAACACATACAGTACACTGTAATTTTACAGATTACATTATTGTATCAAATCATTTCACATCCCTTTTGTCCCTATTGCTTTGTCTAGTGCCCTGCATGCAGTTTTATATTATATATACTGTTCTTTCTGTCTGGAAACTTGAGATTGTCCATGGAAACCAAAAAGTGTCCCTTTAGATCAAAAGCGGTTTTAGACCAACTAGAAAACAGCAATAGTAAACTAGAACACTCACAAAATTGAGCGATAGTGAATAGTGTTCAAATTAATTTTATTATTATTATATTATTATTTTGATAATAATAATTTGATAATAATTATTTATAGCCATTTATTATATCATAATTTAAGATTTCGTGTTTCAAACTTTATCATACCCGGGATGTCTACTAGACTCTTGTTTGGACAGATTTAAGTGTGTTATTACTAAGAATTGCAGGCCTACAATATAAAACACCAAATTCAAAACTCAAACATAGTAACCATTCCTTTAGAGATAGAGATTATGGAATGTGTCCTCAATCTCCTTTCTCAAAAGTGAGTTTAAACCCTTAAACAATTTTTTTTTTTTTTTACAAAATCAAATAAAAAAGAAAAAAAAACTATTGACACCATCCACTGCCCTATTGACACCAACCTTTGCCCTATTGACAAGTCCACTGCTTTACTGACACCATCCATTGCCCTACTGACATTGTCCACTGCTTCACTGATTGACACTGTCCACTTTTATTAACCCCCCTGGCGGTATTCCCGAGTCTGACTCGGGGTTACATTTTTCTGCTGCGATCGGTAACCCCGAGTCAGACTCGGGCTCGCCTCGCAGAATCCATAGGCAAGGTTTACTTACCTTGTCCCTGGATCCAGCGATGCCACCGTGCTGTTTGAGTGAGCGGGACCTCGCTCGATTCACACAGTGCCTCTGTGTGCCGCCGATCTCCGTTCCCTGCGATGTTACGACGCACAGGGGCGGAGAACCGCGCCAAATTCAAAAAGGTAAACAAACACATTACATACAGTATACTGTAATCTTAAAGATTGCAGTACTGTATGTAAAAAATACACCCCCCCCCTTGTCCCTAGTGGTCTGCCCAGTGCCCTACATGTACTTTTATATAAAAAAAATATCTTTCTGCCTGCAAACTGTAGATTGTCCATAACAACCAAAAGTGTCCCTTTATGTCAAAAATGGTTTTAGAGCAGCTAGAAAACAGCGATAATAAATTATAATCACTTGCAGAATTGTGCGATAGCGATTTGTGGGGAAATTCGTCATACAAAAATAAAAGTAATGACAGCGACAATTCTGCAACTGAGCAAATTTCAGTGATTTTGAGTTGATTACATTATTGAATAATTTTTATTATAATTATATTATTATTTGTTATAATTATTTATAATTATTTATTATATTATAATTTATAATTTTGTTTTTAAAAAAATGTCATACCCGGGATGTCTACTAGACTCTTGTTTGGACAGATTTAAGTGTTATTCCTAAGAATTACAGGCCTACAGTATAAAACGCCAAATTTCCTTGCAAATAATGGTACCGCTTTCAGTACCTTTTTTCTGAAATAATCATACCGCAAGGGAGGTAGGCTACATTCAAATTTTTACATTTTTTTTATGATATATTTCTTTCTAATTAGGTCTTGAGTAAAAAAAAAAAAAATCTCTCCTCTCTTCCTCTTCTCACAGGACACACAGGCAGCAGTGAGAGCCATAGGCTCCCACTGCTGCCAGTCAAATTCTGTGAGGAGGGAGCAGAGGGCTAGGCTCAGCATCTATAGGCGCACATAGCTCAGCTTCAGGGTGTGACTACACAGATGCCCCTCAGTACATGGCTTGCTAAGGGGGCAATTGTAAAAAGAAGGGGTGGATAGTGCTGGCATGTGGACTCCAGAAGGTGGCAAGAGACCACTGTGCAACACCATTGCCATGTGCAATACAAGAGGTGGTAAGAGACCACAGAACAGGTAAGTACTGTATAACATTTTTATTTTTTTATTATTTAAAAATATCATTTTAATTCTACTGTATATAAGCAGGGCAAGCACAACCATTTACCGTGGATTTCAATTGGTGTTTTTTATTTATTTCCCCTACATTCTTTACAGTTTCCTATATTTAGCAGTTGTTTTTTTTTTTTTATCAACCAGTTGTTTTGTATAAAAAAAGCATGCAAGTGTTGTGCAATTACTCACTCTGGGCATTCACTTTCAATAGTTAAAAAAATAAAGAAACTGTTACTATGTCTCTGGATGATAAATGTTATTTTTTATGGCTTTGTATAAATGTGTTATGAATTGTATTAATTATTTTAACTAAATAATGTTGTGTGTTTATTGCCAGTAGATCACATACATTAGACATTTCATATGAAACATTTTGTTACAGAGAATATTTATTTCTGTCTAGGGCAAATGCAGTGAACCAGATAAAATAAGTTGGCCACCAGCTGTTCTTGCCTAATGTGCACCAATATGTGCATTCGTAGTTTATCATTCTGTGCCAGAACCCTTGTGTTTTCTGTGGTGCATATTGTATGAATATGAATACACAGTCTTTAGTAATAGAGGCATGTAATACTGGAGATACATCTGAAGATATTTTCTGCAGCCAAACTGTGCTGTCTACTAAGTGGCATATTTTAGACTGTTATAAAGTGTCAGGGCCAGTGTCAAAGGGTTTTTTGTGTGATTCAGAATTGCTTCTCTCCCCATACAAGACTATAGAAATGCCAAAGCAGCTTAAAGCATATTAAATGCAGGAGTGATGGAGGCCAACTACAGGTTAAATGCATCTGTCAATGAAGCCTATCAACATGGGCCCTTAGGCAGCCTTTCCCGTTACTATCATCCCCGTCTATCTGTAAAACCTATTTAAAAAATAATTATGAAATTAAATAATAATGCCTAGTAGGGATGAGTTTATGTTCAGTCTGAACCTCAAAGGCAGCTCTCAGTGTCAGGTCCTATTAGCTATTGGCTTATTAGGTCAACAACATGTGGCCATATTACATCAATGATGTCACCAACATCACCCCTTTTTGTACAGGCACATGTGGGGCAGAAAATCCCCCATTTGCAGCTCATTGACCTGGCAATGACAGATGTCTTCTGAGTTTGGCTAAACATGGGTTCAGACCAAATCTGGAGCCTTAGCCAAGCTCATTTCCAATAGCTGGAAAATACAGTAAAAAAAACTTTATTGTCCACTTTAATTTTGTTTTCAATGAAACATGTCTTATAAACTTATGATCAGTGCACTATCTATACTTTTATGGTCAGTTTATTATTATGCAGGATTTATATAGCACCAACAGTTTGTGCAGCACTTTACAACATGAGGACAGACAGTACAGTTACAATATAATTCAAAACAGGAGGAATCAGAGGGCCCTGCTCGTTAGAGATTACAATCTAGGATTGTAAAATGTTTCCCTTACTCATAATGTTGAAGCTTGACTGCCCCTGTGCATACCTATTGACCAGTGAGTCAGTCCATCATAGAGATATTGTGGTGTACAGAGGCAGAACGGGGAACTGCCTATGTAAACAAGTTAATTCCCCGTTCTGCCGGATGACATGGCAGAGACCTTATGTTCCCAGTGATCGGGAACAGTGATCTCTGTCATGTCCCAGGTAGCCCATCCCCCTTACAGTTAGAACACACTCAGGGAACACACTTAACACCTTGATCTCCCCCTAGTGTTAACCCCTTCCCTGCCAGTGTAATTTTTACATTGATCAGTGCATTTTTATAGCACTGATTAATGTAATAAAGTAATTGGTGCCCAAAAAGTGTCATTCAGGGTCAGATTTGTCCGCCGCAATGTCGCAGTCTCAATAAAAATCTCAGATCGCCACCTTTATTATTAAAAACATTGAAATTAAATAAAAGTCCCTATATCTATTCCATAGTTTGTAGACGCAAAAACTAATCAATAAACGCCTATTGCGATTATTTTTTTTACCAAAATATGTTCAAGAATATATATCAGCCTAAACAGATGAATACATTTTATATATATTTGTTTGGGGTATGTATTATAGCAGAAAGAAAAAAACTGGGTACAGAGTCGTACGACCGTGCAATTTTCAGTTAAATCGACGAAGTGCCGTATCACAAAAAAATGGCCTGGTCATTAAGGGCAAATCCTTCTGGGAAGTGGTTAATTAAAAGTAGCTAAATGGCTACTCACACTAATATAAAGATTAATAGGCATATACTGTAACAGTATAATACTGTGGTCACTCAGCAGGTCCCCAGTGGATGGTGGTGTGTAGATGTTAACACGAGAGGAAAGAAGAGGAACAACCAGTCAGACATCCTCCTTGTCGTCTCTGAACCAGCATGGAACACACTCAGAGTCGCATTGGAAGTGACATCAGAACTTGGAAATAACGTTTCAAAGCATTGGCTTCTTCGTCAGATTTAAACAGCCATTTAGATCTGACGAAGAACCAGATGCTTTGACCTGTTATTTCCATGTTCTGATGTCACTTCCGATGCGACTCTGAGTGTGTTCCATGCTGGTTCTGAGACAACAAGACGGTGTCTGGCCGGTTGTTCCTCTCCTCCCAAGTTAACATTTGTCTGGTTTTAATTAAATATACCATGCGTTGCATCTTCTGCTGCACTTAGTTTTTGGCACACCTTGTTTTTTTTCATTGTTCTTCCAGAGACTGCGTTGCTCTCAAGGGAGCTGCCACTAATGCTGCATACATATACTTCCTGGACTTTATAGACTTTTAGTTGTGTTATCAGTGTGTTTCGGTACCCTCTTGTGCACCGCAGGGGTGGATCCAGAGGGGGGCAACAGGGCAATTGCTCCCCCCGAGAAAATAATGAGCGAGTGAGCAAGAGGACGGGCAGGCTGGTGAGTGAGCAATTGTGCCGGGTGGTAAGGCTGGTGAACGGGCTGGCGTGTCACTGAGCGAGCGAGCAGGTGTTCTGTCAAGAAGCCGCCGCTACCCATCTGAATATGCAACTAAAGTGACGTTGCGTCGCGGGCATTTTGGTACACCCGCTCTTGTCCACAGTAAGCCTAGAGTTAGAAGTCGGCAAGCAGACATCTTTATACACCCACCGGAGTCTTGCTTTTCAAGGTTATTTTTAACAGTAAACTCAACTTACTGTATTTATTGACATATAACACTCACTTGTTTACCCTGAAAATAGAGAGTAAACTGTGCCTGCGTGTTATACGCAGGGGGCTGTGGAAAGTTTTTTTCCTGAAACTTCCCTCTTAAAGTTATGGTGCGTGTTATACGCCGATAAATACGGTATATTTCACTATGTAAGCTGAGTTTACTGTTAAAAATAACTTTGAAAAGCAAGACTCTGGTGGGTGTATAAAGATGTCTGCTTGCCGACAAGTGTGGGTGTACCAAGATGACCGCAATGCAACCTCACTTTGGTTGCATATTCTGATGAGTAGTGCCTTTCTGACACCATCTCTCCCTGCCCGCCCTCACTCTGGGACACAGCCACTGGCAAGTGACAATCCGCATCTTGTTGCAGCCGACATTGGCAAATGACAATCCACATCTGGTGGCAGGGGATGTGGAAAGTGACATGGCAAGTGACAATCCGCATCTAGTGGCAGGCAACAGTGGCAAGTGACACGCTCAGGGCTCCCACCGATTCTGCATTATGGCGAGTTGAACTTTTACATTTTATATTACAATGTAATAATAGTAATAATGCGCTTCAATAATCCTGACACCATAACAACCATGGCGCCATGATGATTGAAGCGCCAAAACCAGCCATTGCCCTAACAACTTGTCCGCAAAATATTCTGCTAGTACCCCTTCCGAGACTAGACTCTGGATCCGCCCCTGGTGCACCGTTCTATTTTTGTCTTAGAATTCTAACCAAGGACCACAGTGCTTTACGGCAGATGTACTAACCATTGAGTTCCTTTTATGAATTAAGGCCTATGATGTTTCTATTATTAAGCTAAAGTTTCAGGGCTTAATATGCTTTTTCCAGTGTAACATTTATTGTGCGATATTAAGTAATACTGCATGGGGAACAAAACCACATATTACGTACATGGTAATTTTATGGCTAGAAGTAAAGTAAAAGAATAGTGAGTTATGTTTTTCATTTTACTCTCTAAGTAGTTTTCCAAAGAATGGTTCTTTGTTACTTGTAACATGTTAGCTAAAATAACCTAAATGATTTGTGCACTTTCAAACAACCTTTTTAACCCCCTCCACCACACACACATTGTACTCCCTCTCCAGATGCACACTTACCTTACAATCATGCTCATAGCCTTTGGGAGCATCATTTTGAACACTGTGTATGATATCAAGCATAAGAATACTGTATGCATCCCTTTATAAAGAATATGTGTATATGATTTAGTAATCTAATTTTCAATTGCTTTGTTTACCACATACAGGACTGAAGGTTAATGACTGAACATGGGTTATAATGTGATGCATATTTTCACATTATAATATATGTACAGGCTTAGCAAATTAACAATTTTTATGTCTTCTATTCACTACATATTACAACTGGATAGCCTACCCTTTAGGTCAGATATGCAGACTGTAAGATATAGGGCCACACTACACATTCCTTAAAGCTGAACTCCAGCCTTACCTTCAGTCCTGAATGCTTGTACAGGCTTTTCTCCTGTACTGAAAAAGTCTGATTTTACTACACACTGAGTTACTCTCAGTGTGCATTGGAAGCTGCAGCAAATCAGATGAGTCTGTCTCATCTCCTGGCTGAGCATCCAGCATCAAGCCCTTTGCTCCACAGCCTGATTATCTCTGGACCACCCCTTTTTCAGATCTATCAATCATGGAGGCTCAGCATAACATGCGGGCATTACGTAGGGTATTCTGCATGCCATTGTAATCTGCCTAGGAACACTGACTCCCACCTTTGAAGGCATTTTGATATCTCTATAATTCCTTCCAAGAGCCAGTTTTTAGGAAGCTATATATAGAACCCTGCTGGTTCCTCCCATCAGCTGTGATCTGCATGTATTGTATAGAGAAGCACAGAAATCCAGTGATGATAACACTTCATCTAAAATATTGTATACAATGAAAACAGAAAGATTTTAATTTAAAAATGTCATTAGCATGTTGATAGGGAAAGGCACGGGTAGTTGGATGGCAAAAAATAACCTGTTTAAACTTCATCTTTTGGGGCAGTATTATATAAATAATAAAATAAATATGCAATGCAATATTTACAAGGTGGAAAATAGTTTCTTGATATATCTGCATCACCATGTTCATAGTCATAGTATATATTACATATTACTTATAATGCATATATAGGTATGAGCTAATTCTGTAATAATACATAATAACTTCTTTGATTTAAACATCTGGAAGACGATCTCACTTCAAATGATTTCTGAACCTTAGAGATATCCCAAAAAATAAAGTACGGTATATGTTCTCCTTAGCTCTACACAGCTCAGGCAGATGTAACAGCCACAAAGCAAGTGATAATAAACTTCCCACTGGTAGGATTTTGGTCTATGACTTATACTTGACAACATGAATGTGTTGTGAAAGGCTTGCTGTTGATCCCTGAACAGACAATTGAAACAAAATGTAGAAATTGCAGGTATCATACAGGGATGCCCACTGTTTATCGGTACTTAAAAATAAGCTCTAGGCTCCTTCAGAAAAAAATCAAAGTCAGCAGCTACAAATACTGTGGCTGCTGACTTTTCATATTAGGACACTTACCTGTCCACAAATCCAGTGGTGTCTTAACCCCAGATGATTTTTTCAATCAGCTCTTGGGTGCTGCTGCCGCCATTTTCTTGTGAGGGAAACCAGCAGTGAAGCCTTGAGGCTTCACTGCAGGTTCCCTACTGTGCATGCACGCTGCACTTTGTGAATGGTCCGGTGGCGGGAGAAGGAGGAGGGTGGCCGAACTTCCGTGTGACTCTGCTAAGGCAAGATCAGCTGGAAATGGGAGGGGTTACCTGCCAAAACCAGGTACCTGCTTCCCCTTCCCCCTAAGGGTGCCAAATGTGGCAGCGGTGGGGGAGGCAAACAAGTGGAGGTTCCCCTTTTGGGTGGAGCTTCACTTTAAGTTCAGCCAGTTATTGGCTTCTCACAGCAGTTTTACACATGTGCTATAAACATTGATGCAAAGGAACAAAAGGTAAGAAAATAATTTTTGTCTAATAGCTACTCAACCCACAACAATTGGGTTTGGAGAATTCATGTAATCTTCCACAGACAATCCACAATGAAACATAATCCACACTGACAAAGAACACTCACGTTTTTACTCTCTGTACACGTTTATTAAAATGCAACTTCTGTGCCTTTGGAAATAGGTTCATGATTTTGTAGAAAGTTTATTGTATCCATACAACTTGACCATTATGCCAACTCCTGGAAATTTATGAATCTCATCTATTAAAACTCATACACTTCCTCCATTTATAAAAAATATTCATACCCCGCTAAAGGCAAAAATAACGGTGCTCTACCATTTTAAATCTAAATATGCAGTGCTCGATACACTCGAGTCAATACGTTTTCCCAGTTTTTTGGGGTAAAATTAGGTACCTCAGCTTATACTCGGGTCAGCTTATACTCGAGTATATACAGTATTTTATATCTATCTGGGTTTTAGTGTTGTAATTTTTTGCAATGAAACCTTATAGGGGGTCCAACCTTTCCCCAATCTGTCCAAAACAGAAATAAAACTTTGGGGTATAGATAAACTTTAAGGTTCACTTGTCTTTTTTCGTTTTTAAGACTTCGGCATATGAATTTCCATAAATATTTTGATATTTAGGATTTTTACTATAGTTTATTTAATTGCCATAGTGAAAATCTGCAATTATTTTTGAAATCCTAATTTCAAAATAAAACTAGTTGTTGGAATATTTGTAATCATTATAATGATGAATAGGTACTGACATGCAGACATAATTATGTTTTATCTCACACATCCCTTATCTCCCCATCAGTTGTAGAATATTATGCATTTCTGGCTTTGGATAAGTAGATTTGAATACATAATGTGCACTTAATTGCAGCATAAACTTTATCTTGTAAAAAGTATATGCCTTTGGAACAAAGAATCAGTTACTCATACATGACATGTAACACTGTTCCCGATAATATTAATGTGTTCTTTTATATCAGTTGTATTCTCAATTATGGCACTTTAATAACAAAGTTTCTAAATAAGATCCATGTGTGTCTTAACGAACATTTTCAGGCAATAATTGAAATTAACCAATGAGCTGCTAGTGCTATCTACTGCAACTTTACCTTTGGTGAAATCAAAATGATCCCTTAATTTACCTTTGGATCTGAATACTATGTAAAGTATTGCAGACAGATTTTAGAGCTCTGTGGAATGGGCAGGCCAGTTTCTTGAACACTATGGAAAGCAACATTCTCTTGCGTCATCTGCTTTATATGTTACTAGTCAGATTACATGGCTAGTTGGAATCTTATTGGTGGCTATTGGGTTTGGTACAACTATTTACTTTTCAATGAAACAAGCATAGGCATAGGCATTCCAAGCTTATTGCGGAAAAAGATCTGGTGAACAATGGCTATTCCTAAACAGAAAATGTATTCACAAACAGGTTGATTCTGCTCATTGAATGAATGTACTGACTGGCACTGTGGTGGGCACTCATTAGCACATATATGGTCACTGATTGGCACTTTGATGGGCACTATCAGACTTTTTTTATGGGGCACTGCCTCACCACCCACTTATGGGCACATGTTAGCTGCTGATAGGCACATCTGAGGGAGCTATGCTGATAATTAATGTGCTGATTATCTGCACAACCCCCCACCCCCCCCCCCGACAGGGAGAGCTGCCGATCAGCTCTCCCTGTCAGTGCGAACCGGGAAGTGCCGTTTACCGGCACTTCCTGGATCATGAGATGATCAGCTGTGATTGGTCATAGCTGATCACATTGTAAGAAGCCTCTGACAGAGGCTTCTTATCACGATCGGAGATGCAGACTGACATGCCGCACTCGCAATGTCTTTTGCAGTTAGACGATATGAGGGAAATTTACTAAAACTGGTACACACAGAATCAGGTGCAGCTGTGCATAGTAACCAATCAGCTTCTAACTTCAAAAAAACAAACAGGTGTAGCAATTTATTTAAAAAAAGTATAAAAGACAATTAAAATGCACTCACTAGATAAAAGTGGATCAAGGCTTGTCATATATCCGTATAGACCTAGATCCAATTGAGATATATATGGGTCTACGATAAGCCTTGATCCACCTTTATCCAGTGAGTGCATTTTTATTGCCTTTTATACTTTTTAGACTTTTAAAAATAAATTGCTATACCTAGATGAAGATGCCCTCTTGTTTTTTTTTTTAATATGTGCATTAGGATCTCAAGACCTAATCTGAGAGGAGCTGCATCCACTTTACCTGGTGTTCCCTACCACTCTCCTGGCCCTCTCATGTCCCCTGTTAAATGATGGTTGGGTTCCAGTCAGCGCTTTAGCTTATTTTTTCTTTAGCTTCTAACTTCAGCTTGTTCAATTAAGCTTTGACAATAAAACCTAGCAGCTGATTGCTTACTATGCACAGTTGCACCAGATTCTATGTGCACCAGTTTTGGTATATCTCCCCCTATTTATCATGAAGTTTAGCTTTAAAATGAACCTCTCACACAATTTTTTTTTTTACTTTGAATTACCGCACAACTACTTCTCTGTGTTCAGGGAGCCTCCAACCTTGATGCACATAGCTTTAAATTCTTGACTTGAGCTCTGTGTTAGTTATTATATGTTACCGGAAATCCCAAAATTCAGTGTGGAGTCCTCCTCTTTGCTTCTAAAGTAAAATGTACCATTTCAAGCCTTTATCAAGACCGTTATCTTTATTGATAGCCTGTTTTAACCAAATGTCAATATTAAAATAATACCTGTGTATTGTTTAATTATACAACCATATAAAATATAATAGTGTATTTGCCTTTCATTTTTTTCAGGGACTTAAGGGAAAATTATTGTAGAAATCCTGATGGGTCTGAGTCTCCGTGGTGTTTCACTACAGATCCGAATATTAGAATTGGTCACTGCTCTCAGATACCAAAATGTGATACTTCCACTCATCAAGGTAACATATTACATTATAGATTGTTAACATGTTTTACTTATATGTATGGTTCATATTGGTGTATATCACCATCTTATGTATTATAGTCTTGTACCCTGCATAATGTAAACATAAGCATGTGTGGCCAAATATGAATTTCAGATGGTTGGAGTTTGAGTCTGAATCAGGTATATCTTCAACTGTTCATATGTTGAATAAAAATATCCTACCAAGTATAAATTGCATGCATCTAGAGCTACCTACACATTAAGAACTACCAGAAGTCTACAGTCTGTCCACTATACCTAAATTCCAGGCCATTCTGATCTGACAAAGGTTTCACATTTTCTAGTAGTGTCTAAATGTGCTTTCTTCACCATTCGATTTGACCTATCTCTGTGAAGTGTTTCCTAACTGGCTAATAGAAATAGACATGAGGCAGGAACGGATGGGTAAGCTACAGTACTACTAGAAAGTGCCAAAGCTTTGCCTGATCAGAACGTCCCACATTTGTGCCTAGCAGTAGGACAGCAGGTTGTCTCAGATATATGCAGGTTATATATTGTGACAGAACGGGGCTCTGTCCCTATGAAATTGGAGGTAAAAGGGACACAGGGTTTGCATATCTGTGGACCGCAAGACTACAGAGTGTAGAGTTTAAATAGAGAAAACTGCTCTGTCAGTTTTCTCCAGGTTTTGCTAGATTAGAATGGGCCTCTGTAGACTTGGGTGGGACGGGATCTCCAACCCTGTGTCTGGATCTTGTAGACAGCCAGCAGGGTGTGTGCCCAGGTGCACACAGTCCATAAAACGAGGGGCTGGTGAGAGCAGAGAGTGGAGGAAGGTGGAGTGTGTGCAGCTTGTCACTGCTGCTGTATGAAGACAGTCCTGGGTGTGGAAAGCTGTCTGTCTATGTGAGACTACATCCCTGGTGAGGGGGGACTTCATTTCTGACAGACTGGGAGGCTGGTAGAGCTGAGGTGACTAGCAAGTCTAGGGGGCTGAAGGAAGTCCTGAAGTCTGGGAGACAGTGAGCTAACCCAAGGGTTGGAGAACCCTGTTGAGGCCAGGAGTAGGCAGATTTAGCAGGCAACTGCAAGGAAAAGTAAGCCTAGGAGCCAGGAGGGTTGGCATTTTCTGTTAAGTGAACTTTACTGGAGAAGAACCCCTGTGTGGAAAATCCTGTGTATGAACTTTTTATTTTGTTCCTTTTAATAAAAATGGGTTGCCATGCCCTCAAACCTGATAACTGACTACTGCGGACTCGCTGAAAAAAACGCATTTAACACTTGAGCTAAACACCCCCATATCACAATATATACACTTTATATCTATCAACAGCATATATTTTTTTAAGTGACTCTGTCACGTTAAGTGAAAACAGACACTCCTTAAACAAGTATGTTAAGAAATATTCAAGCAGCCAGAATGATGTATAGTAAATCATTTTTATTCTGGAAGTAGATCAAGGTAGGAATAAAGTGTCTTTTGACTAACTAAACATGTGAGATAAAATGGCATTGCATTCAAAAGTGACTGATATATATATATATATATATATATATATATATATATATATATACACACACACACACATACACATATTATATATATACACATTAAAGAGATTTTAGACGGATTATACAAGCAGAAAATTACCCTTTGGTAAAGATCGCAATGACTAATCCTAGCTGGAGGCCTAAAAGTGATTAGTGTGTGAGGGGTCATGGTATAAGTGGCAAGCATAAGTTATTTATGTGGCTATGATGTGTCTGATGTGTCTGTAAAGGCATTTACAATGTAAACATACAATGCAGAGAAGTAATATAAATGAGTCCTATCTGGAGCTTCTACAGATCTGCAGGTACAATGAGCTGTGTGACAATAATGCATATTGTATACAGATACTGTATATATTGAAAGTGAAAGCTCTTTTTAAAGGTGGTGTTAAAAAGATAAGGTAGATTCTCCACCCACAGATAGCAAGTGAAAATAATGATTTATATCTAATTGGTATCAAATCATAAAATTACAGATGCTATTTTAAATTTTAAACCAATAAGGCTTGGGTATTTTGGGCATAAAGTATGTTTTTTGCAGCTGAGCTGTTTACAAAGAGGTCTTGAAGAATTTTTAATGCAATGTTTGTGTTTCCCTATGTTTATTACTGGGTTTGCTGTGATTTGTGTTTACACAAATTCAATAAATCCTATTTCTATGCTGCCCTGAACTGCTTTTTGGAGTTGCTTGCAGGTTTTGGAATTCATGATGATAGTGGATCATTCTTGTGGAAAACCAGGTTAAATACAAAAACCATAGTTAAAATACAAACTTTTACTGTTTTACATATCAAAATGATTTACAACCCCGATATGCAGAAAAGTCACTGCTGCTTCCTGGTTTAGTATTTCTACTTCTTGGGTTATTGTCTTGGGTTAGCCCAGTGGACAGATGTCATTAAAGAAGAATTTCAAGTATGGATTTTTTTTGCATAGGGTAACTATGTATACCAAACTTGTGGAATCCCTCTAAAAGTTAGAAATCACTGTAGTAGATACCACTACTCCAATGATCTCCACTAGCTTGACTGAGTGACTGCCTTGCTGCATTCTGAACATGAGAGGTTAGCTACTCAGAATGGACACCACTTAAGGAACGCTTTACATTTTCTCAATGAATGCAAAGCGGTCTCTGATTGGATAAGGTATCATTCATTTAATCAGAGAATGTTTTGCATTCATTTAACCACTTATGCCTCGGACCAATATGCAGCTAAAGGACCAGGCTCCTTTTTGCGATTCGGCACTGTGTCGCTTTACTTTTTGCTATAATAAATATCCCCCAAAAATATATAAAAAAAAATGTTTTTCCTTAGTTTAGGCCAATACGTATTCTTCTACATATCTTTGGTAAAAAATCGCAATAAGCGTTTATTGATTAGTTTGCGTAACAGTTATAGCGTCTACAAAATAGGGGATAGTTTTATGGCATTTTTATTAATATATTTTTTTAATAGTTACGGCAGCGATCAGTGATTTTTATCGTGACTGCGACATTATGGCGGACACATCGGACACTTTTGACACTATTTTGGGGCCATTGTAATTTTTACAGCGAAAATTGCTTTAAAAATGCACTGATTACTGTGAAAATGACACTGGCAGTGAAGGGGTTAACCTGTAGGGGGCGCTGAAGGGAGGGTCCTATGGGCGCGGTCATGGAGCACAGGACCAAGTCGAGAGCGCGCCGCCGGCAGCACGCTCTCGACCCACGGCTGGGCTCTTAAAAGCGACGTACAGGTACGTGCTTGTGCCCAGCCGCGCCCTTCTGCCGACGTATATCGGCGTAAAGGGGTCATTAAGCGGTTAAAAAAGACAAACAAAGCATTCTCTGAATGGCCCACAAGCTGATTGGGTGACCTTCTGTGTTTAGAATGCAGCAGGGAAGCCACTCGATACAGGACCCAAAAAGTGGAGCTCACTGGAGGAGCAGTCTACTACAGTGGTTCCCAGTTTCTAGAGGAATCCCACATACAGGTGCATCTCATAAAATTAGAATATAATCAAAAAGGTCATATATTTCAGTAATTCAATTCAAAAAGTGAAACGCATATATTTTATATAGATGCATTACACACAGATTGTAATATTTCAAACATTTCTTTCTTTTAATTTTGATGATTATGACTTATAGCTAGTAAAACCCCAAAATTCAGTTTCTCAGAAAATCTGAATATTACATAAGGCCAATAAAAAAAAAATAATACAGAAATGTTTGCTTACTGGAAAGTATGTCCATGTACAGTATAGTATGCACTCAATACTTGGTCGGGTCTAGTTTTACATGAATTACTGTATCAATGTGGCATGGAGGCGATCAGCCTGTGGCACTGCTGAGGTGTTATGGAAGCCAAGGTTTCTTCGATAGTGGCCTTCAGCTCATCTGCATTGTTGGGTCTGGTGTTTTTCATCTTCCTCTTGACAATACCTCACAGATTCTCTATGTGGTTTAGGTCAGGCGGGTTTGCTGTCAAGCACAATGATCATTAAACCAGGTATTGGTACTTTTGGCAGTATGGGCAGGTGCCAAGTCCTGCTGGAAAATGAAATCAGCATCTCCATAAAGCTGGACAGCAGAGGGAAGCATGAAGTGAACTAGAATTTACTGGCAGGGGGCTCTGCTGACTTTGGACTTAATAAAACACAGTGGACCAACACCAGCAGTTGACATGGATCCCCAAATCATCACAGACTATAGAACAATGTGCATTTCATTTGGAAATCAAGGTCCCAGATCTAGGAGGAACAATGGAGATGCACAGAATACAAGTTGCATGAGGTCCAGTGTGAAGTTTCCACAGTCAGTGATGATTTGGGGAGCCATGTCATCTGCTGGTGTTGGTCCACTGTGTTTGATCCAAGTCAAAGTCAGCGCAGCCCTCTACCAGGAAATTCTAGAGCACTTTATACTTCCGTCTGCTGACCAGCTTTATGGAGATTCAGAGTTTCACTTTTTGAATTGAATGACTGAAATAAATTAACTTGTTGATGTTATTCAGATTTTATGACATGCACCTGTATATGGTATGTGCTTAGTTACATTTATCCAAGCTGGACCAGGTAAAACATACCATACCTGGAATTCTTCTTTAATTGTCCAATGATTAGGCTGGAGTTGGTGAGGTGACATAGGAAGCTACACAAGAAAATAACTATGTAATCTGTAGTGTAGTGCAAAATAAAAACACAACAGAACAGAATAATAAATCCTCTATCAGTTAACATAATAAACACATATGTATTTCAACTGTGCATTTAGCAGTTTTTCTAGATTTCGACTTTAACTTTACTAACTACCCTATTGCGATGAGGCATGTTGGCTGTGTTTACTTTGTGCTGGATGTCTAAGCTGTTGTTTCTGATGGCACAGTGGCTAGTATAGTGTAGTGGGGAACCTTTATGCCACGTATACACAATCGGACATTGCGACAACCAGACCGTGGATAATTTTCAGACGGATGTTGTCTCAAACCTGTCTTGCATACACACGGTCACACAAATGTTTTGACGGAAATTGCAAACTTCAAGAACGCGGTCACGTACAGCACGTACGATGGCACAATAAAACGGAAGCTCCATACCAATTGCGGCACCCTTTGGGCTCCTTTTGCTAATCTTGTGTTAGTAGAAGTTTGGTGAGTGATGATTCACGTTTTTCAGCTTCGTGCTTTTCAGTCAATTACAGCGTGACGAATGTGCTGTCTCCATTACGAACGCTAGTTTTAGCAAATCAAGTGTTTCCGTCTCCTACTTGATTCAGAGCATGTGTGGAATTTTGTGTGTCGGAATTGTCTACACAAATTCGGAATTTATAAGAAAGGATTTTGTTGTCGGAAAATTTGAGAACCAGCTCTCAAATTTTTGTTGTCGGAAATTGCCCGAAAATGTCCGATGGGGCCTACACACGGTCAGAATTTCAGCCAAAAAGCTTCCATCGAACATTTGTTGTTGGAAATTCCGAGTATGTGCGGCATTAGTGTGTGCATCTATATTGTAGATCATTAGTTGGGCAAATGTAAAATGCTAATTTTCGAAGATTCATTTCAAGGACATATGCAGTTTCCCTGGCTGGCATGATGATTCAATGGCTTCAGTACTCTGGGTATTCTTTGTAAAGGAGGACTTCACCACATTCACTAAGCCCTCAGTAAAAACTCACTTGCAACGTTAACAGCCTATTTCCCTTTTGTAAATGAACCCCTGTGTCTGTGCAGAGCTACAGTTTCATTGTTACAGCAAAAGGAAAAAGTACTAAAAAGTTTCAGAATGTTCAGGCTTCTCTTTCTTACAACGTCCCCCTTTGCTGTATGTCACATATGTCCTTCACGCCACCTCTGCAACCAACACTTTCATCTCACCTAGCAGCTGCTTTCTTTTACAATGCTGTCACATGCTTTGTTTGCATCTTCTAGAGTCATTGGTCATGTAGCAGAAGAAGTTTGTATGGCAACATATGCAATGAATAGCAGGAGCACACTTAAACCCGCTTCTTTCTGTGCATTTGTGTGATCATCATAGGCATGTACAGGGGTGTGCCTGGGCACACTCTAATCATCAAGCCTTCCAACCATGCACTGTCTGTAAAAAGCCAGAGGCTACAGTTTCTCTGCATTTCTGCTGTCTCCTTAGCCAAAATGAATGACACTGTACCTGCCCCCTTCTTCAGCGTGCCCTATTTGACTTTACAATAGGAGGTGGCGGCACCTGGAGCAAGTGGGAGAGGGAGGAGTAAACACAATCTGTAGTGTGGGATGAACTTCAGCCTACTAGGAGAAGGTAAGCTGGTCTGAGCACAATGTAGTCAGTACACATACATACACATGCATGTATGTGTGCTTGAGCTTTGGGGTGCACACCCTAATGCAATAAGCTGTGCACACCTATGGTGATCATTCAAAGGTTATTGTCTACTAAGTGCCAATGATGTCAGAAACATGATGGCAGAGCCCAGCAACAATTCCACAGTGTTCTGAAGCACATGAAAAGAGAGATCATTCGGGTTATAGATCATGACCACAATTAAGTGCAGGCCTTACACGATAAATATATACTGTAATGTCATATGGAAAAAAAAGGGACATGGTCTTTTGAGATTTGCACTGCTCTGATACACTGTACATGTGGGGCAAAGGAACTGGAGTTCATGTCTATGGTAAGTGGAAATATAAATTTGCATATATGCTTTATAGTAAAAAGTAATGATCTCTTAATATACAGCCAGGGCTTTTTTTCAGAGAATAGGTGCAGTTACCCCCATCCCCACTTGTGGGTCATTCCTTGTCTCCACCCCCCTACCCACCTTTGAGCACCATCCCTTGTTTTATCCCCTACCCACCTCCCAGTACCACCCCTATTAGAAAATACAGAACAAGGTATAATTTTGTGGTGGTAAATAATTTGTATGTAATTTATTATTGCTAACTATAAAAGCAGTAAAAAAAAGATCCCCTGCAGAAAGTCACAATAGACCCCACAGCGACAATAGATCCCCCCAGCAACAATGAACCCCACCCCAGCAACAATAGACCCTCACAGCAACAATAGATAAGATCCCAGCAACAATAGACTCCAACCCAGCAGTGATAGATCTCCCACACAACAATAGACACCCAACACAGCAACAATGAACCACCCAAAACAAAATACCTAACAACAAAAGATTGACTCCAGCAACATTAGACCCCCCCAGCAGCAACAACAGATCTCCCAGCAGTCAGCATCAATTAACCCTCCATCACCCAGCAACAATATAGCTCTCTCTCTCTATCAACAGTAGAGAGCCCTACCAGCAACATAAGACCCCCATCAACAATAAATCCCCCACCAGCACCAATAGATCGTTACACAAAATTATATCCCTACCAGTAACTATAGCCCCCCCCCCCCCCACCACCAGCAGCCAGCATCAATAGACCCTTCAGCACACCCCTTGAAATAACATACCTTCAGTGCTGGATGTGCCACAACTGCATTGTCCTGTGTTCCCACTGAAAAAAAGACCTGCATACGGCACATGCTAATAGTTGGGATAACTCAGGTGTTACCTACATACAGCTGAGTGTGCTGCCTACTCCCATCAGTACAGGGCATCAGTCCCGTGCACAGTAACATATTTTATAAAAAAGTTGCAGAGCATGCAGATATAAATAATAGCTTAGTTTAACCATTGTACTATCCACATATCCTGGAAATTAGTGACCATACTTAGAAGCATGGCAATGTGAATCCGAAAAGCAAGATACACAAGTGTGTTGTTTGGTTTAACAAAAGTGTTTTTCAAGTGAATGTGAGGATTTCTTTGTTGAGAGACAAGTGTCAACATGGAAACATAACTAGGTTTAGTAGAAAGAAAAGACAGAAGAGGTGAAGAAATATTGATCAATGGGACAAGAGTTCAGAATTAATGAGCAGAGAGAGTAAAGTGTCAGCAACTGAGAGAAGGATGGACAACACTTATCTAAACATACACCAAAGAGTTTTTAATGGTCAGTAGGAAGGTTGATGAAAGCAGGGGTGAGACTATAGCCATCCTTCTTGTGATCTTTTGGGATGGAATCATCAGTGTGTATTTGCGCATACACTTCAGTTACTATCCATGACTTAAGAGCCTGCAGGAAAGAGTCGTGATGATAACCAGAGTCATCACAACATTCTTTTTATCCACATTGTAGTTATTTGTCTAATGGAACAAGATCAGTTAGGAATACTGAGGGTGATTCAGTTTAGCTTTTGAAATACACATTTAGTAGTATTGTGTTACTGAATTCATGTAACCTATGCTTCAGAGTATAAAAAAGTCCCATTTTGTAACACATTTCAAATATATTGCTATGGCTATGCCAAAATCATTACGAAATAGCACCACTTTGCACTTAAGGAAACTGTTGGTAAATAATTTGTGGAGATTGTTGTTGGGGTAATTTTTGACTATTCTGGCACGTCTTTGTTACAGACTCAAATAAAGTTTTATGATTAATGCACATGTTTCTGACAGATGCATGAATATGTTGCATTCGCCAACACTTCTAACGAGTCTCTATGCTACTTTATCAATTTCAGAAAACCTTCTGTATTCACTAACCTGTATATACTGCAGTGGCAGCTGGTGCTCAACATTTTTGGGGGGGCGCAAACAAATGAAACAAATGAAAAAAAAAAAAAAAAGACAATTGCAGCCTCACTGTGCCCATGAAAGGCAGCCACTGTGCCCATGAAAGGCAGCCACTGTGCCCATCAAATGCAGCCACTGTGCCCATCAAATGCAGCCACTGTGCCATGCCATCAATTGTCGCCACTGTGCCATCAATTGTCGCCACTGTACCATCAATTGTCGCCACTGTGCCATCCATTGTCGCCACTGTGCCAGGCCAAATGCAGCCACTGTGCCATCAACTGTCGCCACTGTGCCCATCAATTGTCACCACTGTACCCATCAATTGTCACCACTGTGCCCATCAATTGTCACCATTGTGCCATGCCAAATGCAGTCACTGTGCCATCAAACGCAGCCACTGTGCCATGCCATAAATTGTTACCACTGTGCCCACATCAATTGTCGCCACTGTTCCCACATCAATTGTCACCACTGTGCCCACATCAATCGTCGCCACATCAATTGTTGCCACTGTACCCACATCAATTGTAGCCACTGTGCCCACATCAATTTCCCCCACTGTGCCCACATCAATTGTCCCCACTGTGCCCACATCAATTGTCCCCACTGTGCCCACATCAATTGTCCCCACTGTGCCCACATCAATTGTTCCCCCTGTACCCACATCAATTGTAGCCACTGTGAATCTGATTGGCTGAGACGGCCGTCCAAGGGACGTAGCCCCCCTATGTTCCCTGGATAAGACATCCGGGAGCCAAAGGGCTGTACAGTCAACCAGCTGCTGTTATTCAGATAGCCGGCGTCCTATGTCCGGTTATCTGAATAGACCAGCGGCAGCTGGCCACAATAACATACACTCATGCAATGCATGAGTGTATGTTATTTGCGCGGCGCTGTAGAATGACATTTTAAAAGCCTTAAAGGGCCCGTTTTTTTTTTTTTAATGACTACAGGAGGGGGGGGGGCGGCCCGCCACTGATATACTGTGTATATGTTTACTGTATTCACTTGCTAGTAAAAAATCATATTGAACCATATGCCAATGCTGTATCTTGGCCTAGGCCAACAAGGCCCAACACTTTGCAGGGGGGGCAGCATTAAAAGAGTCCCCGCCAGCTTGCGCTACACTTTTAGTGCAGCGCCAGTCTTATGAGCTGGACTCAGACGCAAGACAAATCAGTCTGGCTCCCCCATAAAGTGGCTGCACTTCACACAAGGGACACTGACATGGTCACCTATACCTGGCAGGTAGGTAGTAGGACTCTCCTGCAATCCTTTGCTTGTGTCAGTTGTACATATTAGGGAATCATAATTTTATTTCTGTTGATTGCTGATGAGAAAAATAAACAGATGAATTTATTTGTTCCTGTCCCCAATACTTCCTTTGCTCGCTGCTTGAACCTCATACCTTCATCATTGTGCTACATGTTTTTTGCTGCACCACTGGTATGGTTATATCCTCTTAGGCCTCCATAAATTTAGCAGAAATTTGTGCTTAAAGTAGAACTATAGGCAACATTTTGTTTTCCATGTTGGATAGAGTAAGGGAGGGTGATAGCCCCTGTTAATTTTGTTTTACCATCCGTTCATTTCCCTTAATTTCCTGCCCCAAAACCAAAACAAGAAATGAGAGGAAATCTCTGCAAATTAAGGGAAGCCCCCTCCCCTAAGGCCCTCAGAACTAGTGTCCCCAGTGGAACATTTCAGGGCAGGTCTTAAACAGGAAGGGGTGTGACATTGACAGTAAGGGGTGGATCAAAGTTAAATTTGGGGTCACAAGAGTTTAGTCAGGCCTAGGGCAGCACAAAACCTAAAAACACCATTGCCATATGCCATTTATTTATCAAGAGAGGGGTGACACATTTTTTTTACACTCATGTTAACATGCACATCTTAAAAAATTTGTTAAAACCCCAAACATTAGTAGAGACCCTAGAAAATAAAACGTGAATAATTACATCATATTAGAGCAATGGTTTATCAAATTCCTATTTTCTTTGAAAAAATACACTACAATTGATTTCAGTGAACTTAAATGCAATATAGTACAGTATCCAATATTTTGGTGAATATAAAATATGAGGTGGCTTCTAGTAAAAAGATACCAAGCACATCAAAGCTTAAAATTGTGCACACTCATGAAACAGCGCCAAGCTTCAATACCCGAAATTTCCTTAGGCAATACATGAAAAACTTTTACATGATATCATTTTAGAGTTAACCATAAATGATGACCCTAGAATTATAATTCTCCTTCCAGCATGTGAGCAGTCTCAGTTTTTATGCATAGGCACGTCTAACGCTCAAGTTTAGGATAATATGTAAATGTCAATGGAGGCAGGGTGCTTTTTTGTGATGATATGTTACTTTCATTTTTAACTTCATTGCTATCACACAAGGGGCTGACAATCCCCTAATATGATAGCATATTGTTGGTGTCAGGTCCTCTTTAAGGAGACATCAGGGATCTATTATACCCCTAATGTCACTGCTGCAGTAAATCAAGCATAGATAATGCTTGATTAGTTGCCTCCCTGGCCACAGCAGCTGAGGAATAACAGCTCTGAACATTGGAACTGATGAATGCTTGTCAGTTTAAGGTTCATTCCCCTAAAGGAGGATCAAAAAACAAATGTTTATTGAGCACCCTCCACTCAACCTGCTGACACCCACCATGGCCATCTGAGACCTGCAGATGGGACAGCTGAGCCCAGGATACATGGCAAGGGTACGCCATTTTCCACTGGTTGTGGAAGTAATTGGATGGCTTTACAGAGTGACAATTTTTTTCTCACTGTCTAGTCACAATCTTTGGGAGGACCAAGACTTGTAAGTGTTATTTAACCACACCAGAGAAAAATCTGGTCTATTGGTATGTGATGCCCAGGGCTGGATGGGCAGAAATATAACCTATCACAGATCAGCAGCAAAGCTGTACTTTGTCTTGTGGTTTTTCTACAGGTATGGGAATACATTGCTTAAACCCACCTTCTGAAATATATGGCAGCTACACATACAGTCCCCAGCCAGTGGGGCTAATTTACTAAAGGCAAATAGACTGTGTGCTTTGCAAAGTACAGTTGCACTCTGCAATTGCAGTTGCTCCAAAGCTTAGTAAATGAGCAGAATCCCTGGTGATTTTCATCATCCAAGCAAGCAATAATGCTGTTTTTT
This sequence comes from Rana temporaria, assembly GCF_905171775.1. Taxonomy (NCBI): domain Eukaryota; kingdom Metazoa; phylum Chordata; class Amphibia; order Anura; family Ranidae; genus Rana; species Rana temporaria. The sequence goes on from NC_053491.1 coordinate 134,568,048, forward strand.
TTTTCTCCTTGCACATGATTGGGTATTCTCTGAAAAGTGAAGCTTTACCTCATTTACTAATCTCTGGAGCAACTTCAGTAAATCAACCCAAGTTTGTCATGCAACCTCCCCATTTAGCTCTGTTCAGACTAAAACCTGTTTTCTGAGCAATAGATTATTTCCTAGCCCACGGCTCCAGTCCATGTTAGTTCCCATGCTTCTGAATTCCTGTTTCTCTGGTTACTGACTTTGGCTTGTATTTTGACTATGCTTGTTCTCTGCCCAGCGTGACCTTTGGTCTGTTCCCCTTTTGTGAAATTGCCTGTTGATTTCATACCCTCTTCTGGTTTTATCTCTGATCAGCTGCCACCTGCACAGGTGTGAAAAAAGAGGATCTACAATGCAGTTTGGCCATGGTCCAAATCCTTTACAAGATAGAAAAGCTCCCATATTATTTTAATCTGTGCACTTAGTTGTTTGCTTGGAGAGCAGCTTTAGTATTGATTGTTACCAATTGATTAGATAGATTGATAAAAACTGTTATGTGTGTCTATGTTTTCTAACATACATTGATATAACTGCTAAGACTTTTGCTAAAATATCTTTGCACTCTACCCAGTTATTAAAAGAATAAAAGAAAAAAGATCAATGCTGAAAAAATATATACATATAATGCAGCTGGGTTTCTTTTAATGAAAAAAAAGAAAAAAGTTTAAATCCACTTGTATATTTATTCAGCTTTTTGGTCTTTTTTTTTCTAATCGTAATCGTGTTTGGTTTAAGTTGTAAAGCTTTTCTTCTCTTCTATTATGTAAAGCAAAAAACAACTGGAGCAGCTGCTGCTCACATTCTCTGTTGTTTGCCTTTGGATGGCTTGTTTTGTCAGCCTACTTTCTTCTGGTTTTCCTTCCTATAATATAAATATATTTGGCATTTTCAGAGTGTTACTATGGCAATGGCATCACCTATAGAGGCACAATATCTAGAACACGATCCAGACTGCAGTGTACCATGTGGGAGAAGAATATGGTCGATGTACGAAGGTATGTGTAGAGATCATATTACTAAAACAATACTATTATATTAATGTTTTCTGGAAGCCACAAATTACCCGCAGTACAGTACCTCATAAGTTTGTTAGGCCACCCATCCATTTAGTTATAATGTCTAGTACTTTTTTATTTTATATTCAGGTTGATTTACTAAAGGAATAGATTATGTTCACTTTGCAGTGTGAATTTTCATTTTGCATGGAAGTTTTCACCTAGTTTAGCGAATGTGTTGAAAATTCACTTTACAAAGAATATACAATCACATGCAAAGACAATAAAAAAAATTGTTAAAAAAGTTGCATTTATGCTTGCAAATGATGGAATGATTTATTAAACTAAAAAGGTATTCCGTTTCCTAGCTTTTGTAAATCAATCCTATAAGGTTTAAACCTTTTTGTCAAGAATTGCCACAGAAATATCCTCATAGAAAAAGTAATTCAAATGGTGAGATGGGTATTATTTTGCCACAGCAACCTGAGCCTGAAGTTCGGCCCCGCTCTTTCTCCTGCAACCTTCTAAGAACAAATCACAGGTCCCAGAAGACCGCAGGACCATATACAAAGCACAGCACGGCTCACACATCTGCAGTAGAAAACTGTGTTTGAATAAACAGTCTTATGTTTTGCATCACCCTACACTGATGTCTCGACAAGTGAATGTGTGAGCTAAGGTATCTTGGGTCATGCCGGTACCGTTCAAGGGAACCTTATACGACGGACATACTCCTCTTGAGTACGGGGGTCCATCACATACAGTATTTGTAGCTGCTGACTTTTATTTTTTGGGGGGGAGCCTGGAGCTCTTCTTTAACTTACCCCTACAATAAACCCTTACCACAACCTAACCCATAAACCTAACTTGTAACCTCAAACCCCTACAATTAGCCCTTAACTCAACCACTAATGCTCATGCTAAGCCTAAGGTGAAATTTATAAAATTATGGCAACACATGTATGATATAGCACACAATACTATTGGAACTGTGCAGAAAATATGCTTTCACTAAAAAAATGTAATGTGATCGAAGCTTTAGTGCCTATGTACCTATGTACTATGCAATAATCATGCTGAACGACTTGTACACTTAAAACGACTAGTACATTAAACAAATATATGATTTATGTATTTTTATTATAGGCATACATTCAAGGAGCCAGATATATCCATGCTCGAAAAAAATTACTGTCGCAATCCAGACAATGATGCCCATGGACCGTGGTGCTATACGGACAATCCCCTAATACCCTGGGACTATTGTCATATTTCTAGATGTAAGCTTTTATTAATTCTTTTGTTTCTAACAACCCATTGGCTATGGGAAAATAATTGAGTATTTTAGAGATGAAAAGTTTCAGAGATGCATAAACAACCAAAAGATGCCTTAAAGAAAAAGTATGGCTAAAACAATGTTGGCCCTACTGCTCCTATGGATCACAGGAGTGCACATTGTTCTGAACTCCTGTGACCCATTTTCAGTTGACAGTGGGCTGAAGTTCGCTGTTTGCTGATGTCACTCAGCCAGTCCAGGTTCTTTACAGTCAGGATCCACCCAGATGCCTGCACTGGCAGCTGGCACAGCCTCTTAGCGAGCCTCTGGAAAACTGAGTTAGCTGCCCCTGGCCCTCCACAGTCATATGCTACATTGAGATCTCTGCAGACTGAATACTGAGAACTGAGCAATCAGTGGTCTTTGATCTTTGATTGCTTAGTTCTTGTTGTAGAGCTGGCAGGGGACAGCTAGTAATGACATATCAAGTTGGGTGGCTTTAGCCACAAATACAGTATAGATTCATAAGAGAAATAAAATACATTTTTTACAGTAAAACATTTCTATAAATGTAATACTCAAGCTGAACACGCTGAATGAATGGAACAATATAATACAAAGTAAGGTGGAACTGCCGCTCTCTTAGTTGGCTAAAGAAGATAGTTTCACTTGGCACAATAAGCTCTAAACTCTGAATAAAAAGCTTTCCCAACACTTAGTAGAAGTAGACTGGTATGTTTCACAGAATGTGGAATGAAACAATAAAGGAAAAGCGGTAGGAGAGTTTAAAAAGCTTATGAAATTAATTCCAGATAAAGGGTGTTGTTATGTGAAAGAACACCATGTAAGCATCACATTGTTTCCACATAAAGCAAAAATGCATTTTCCTGTATTTACAGATGATGTGCCAACACTTTACAACTGGGAATATATATATGAGCATGTATATGAAAACACTGGATAGTTTAAAGAAAAGTAAATAATAACGTTTTTGAAGGTCACAGTCATGGTTTAGCCTGGTCTAACACAATATAGTGAATAAATTCTGGTTGTGAGGGATCTCAGCTGAACAGAGTCAGATTAGGATTTTTTTTTATCATCAGTCAAGTTCCTTTTCTATATATACAGTATGTGATACAGCATGAATAGTTAAGCCCTGTACACACGATCGGATATCTGATGAAATCTAATCCGATGGATTTTTTCATCAGATATCCGATGAAGCTGACTTTCATCAGTCTTGCCTACACACCATCGGTTAAAAATCCGATCGTGTCCAACGCAGTGACGTAAAACACTATGACGTGCTGAGAAAAATTAAGTTCAATGCTTCCAAGCATGCGTCGACTTGATTCTGAGTATGCATGGATTTTTGACCGATGGATTTCCCCACAGACGATCATTTTTTTTAATCGTTTTTTTAACCATAAGAAAAATTTAAAACAGGTTCTATTTTTTTTCACCGATGGAAAAAAAAACGATGGGGCCCACACACTATTGGTTTGTCCGATGAAAGCGGTCCATCGGTCCGTTTTCATCAGATGAATCGATCGTGTGTACAGGGCTTAAGAGATTGTTATTGTGGTGCCTGATGGAGCAATTGTGTCATAACGTTTACTTGTTTTATGAAGTCTAAAAAAATTGTTATGAAGTATGTAACACTGTGAATTTTATTTTAGGTGAAGGAGATACCACCCCAACAATGACAAATGTGGACAGTAAGTATTATTTATCTACTATTGGTTTCACTGTTATCTTCACACACAAAAAATGCACAACCTGTAGAAAATATACATGCATATGCTGGAACTTTATAACCTTATTTGTATATTTCTATTTGTAATGTACATAAAATAAAGTACATTTTACTAGGCTGTACCTTTTGTTGGGGGTGATATTGCATATTTAGATGGATTGGAAGCAGTTCCAAAGCTCAGTTGATCAGAGGGCTGGAACTATAAGGCCTTGTACACACGATCAGTCCAAACTGATGAAAACGGACTGATGGTCTGATGGTCTGATGGACTGATGGTCTGATGGTCTGATGTGCCTACACACCATCAGTTCAAAATCCGATCGAGTCCAACGCGGTGACGTAAAACACAACGACGTGCTGAAAAAAAATAAGTTTAATGCTTCCAAGTATGCGTCGACTTGATTCTGAGCATGCGCGGGTTTTGAACCGATGCTTTTGCATACTAACCATCGGTTTTGACCGATCGGTCATCAGTCCATCAGTCCGATTTTAAAGCAAGTTCTAAAACTTTGGACTGAAGGACAAAAGTCTAATGGGCCATACACACGGTAGGTTTGGACTGATGAAACTGAACCTCAGTCCGTTTTCATCAGTTTGGACTGCTCGTGTGTACAGGGCCTTAGTTTTTATTGTTGTCTGTGTGCAAGCAACTAGAAAAGTCTTCCCATAGTCATTGGGATTTAAAAGTGTAGGATCTCCCTAAACAACATAGGTTCTACCTAATCTGAAAAAAATAAGGCTATAGTTGTGTTTTAATAAGTATATTGCATTTAAAATGTATAAGTACCAGGGCAGTGGTTCTCAACCTTTCTAATGCTGTGACCCCTTGATATAATTTTCCAAGTTGTGGGGACCCCTTACAGCAAAATTATTTTCGTAGCGTGAGTTGTCAGCATCCAAGGCAAGACAAGTAATTTGTGCCCCTAACCCATGGACATGTAGTGCTATCCGAGTCCCTTCCACTCGTATAGTATTAAAACACATTAAGGTAAATTTTAGGATGTACCACCCTTTCTTTTTGTTCTCCATTCTTTCCCTTTTATCACTCTCTATCCTAATTTCTTGTTTTTTTCCCCCCATCCCCCTCTCTAGCCATCTTTCTTGTTCTTTTTTCTTTCTCTCCATTTTTCTTTGTTCCTTCCCCTCTTTTCCTCTCTCTTCCAGGTATTCTCTTTTTTTATTCCTTCTTCTTGGTGGGAATGGGATGTGTGGCAATGCTAGGGAGAGTTCTGATCAGCCAACTTGGGTGCTCTTGATCAAGGTCATCTGCTGCTCTGAGAACTGTAGTGGGGACTTTTAATGGAAACTATAATAACAGGTAGTGTTACTCACAAAGTCTCTAAATTTGTGGTGTCTCGTAGCAGTGACACCTATGCCGAAATCAGGATATAGGGTCTCCTCCAGGACTTCCCACTTCACATTCCTCACCAGTCAGCTGACCTCTAGTCTCTGCCCTCCAGCCATTCCACGAACTGAATGGGCGACTGTGAAATGGCTGTGTGGGTGGCCGCGGGCTCTAGGAGCAGCCTGGCTGGGCGGCCACAGGCTCCATGGGCAGACCTGCTGGGTGGCCGCAAAAAAGGATTGGAGAGCAGTGCGGGCTTCAGGAACAGCCCAGGATTCAGTGACCCCTGGCAAATCATAATTCGACCCCCAGGTTGAGAACCACTGTACTAGGGGATTCTTTTGTAAAAAAACGAAACAAAAAAAACATGTTAATTGTTATATTCTTTGATTTTAGATCCAGGATCTTGTATCTCAACAAAACAGCTAAGAGTAGTAAATGGAAGTCCAGCACAAGGCAATGATGGATGGATGGTTAGTCTGAGATACAGGTAATTTCCAATATTTAGAGTGAAAGGTTGTTTAAAATAGCTTTCAACCTGCATAGACATTCTCCATAGAAATTATACCAGTTATATTAACAAAAGACGGTCTTATGCATGTCTGTTTTTAGCATCTCCTATATCTGAGTCGTTATATTTTTTGATGCAGACATTATGAGGCGTATGACCAACAGTATAAAATGTATATCCTTTACAAAGGAGCTACTAATTGACATACAAATTCCTCTTGTTTTTTTTTAATTCTTCTGAAACACATAGTCTGCTCAGTTTTTCGTGATGATGGTAACATATTCCCTTTTCTATGTCATAAAAAGAGTTCAGACTTCTGCAGCTTTGAGTAATATAACTCAATGTAGATTGTTTATTCTTACAATCACTCTGCAGTGCAAGAAAATTCAATTTGTTTCAGATAGACCCTTAGATCTGATAATCTGCAACTATGGGGCAGTGATATCCATTCTGCATGGATGATCTTCCTGGCAAAGTGAACTGAAAATTGTTAGGGCTGGTATTTTAAGTGATCACCCACAGGGGCCACACAAAACCATGTTATTTCGGAATAGAATGACCCCCTTTAAAATGTGTTTTAAATAAAAGCATAACTCTTAATAACAAAATTAGTTTGAATAAAGAATGAAGAGCATTTAAATTGTTCAAGCACAAGTGTTGCTAGGTGATATTTAAATCACAATACGTGTACACAATTTCACACAGTATGCAATCTCATTGTTCAAATACGACACATCCATTGTTGGTGATTTTAGCAATGTAAGTACATACTGCTTTTATAGAATAAACCAACATTATTATAACAACTTGTGGCACGTTCTGACATGTAAAATAGCAGGCTTGCCTCCCACTTTCTCATGCTTCTGCTCTTGCAGTCTTCGCCCGCCTCTGAGAATATTAAACAAATATATACCAGTCGTTGCAATAATGTTGGCTATATCTGTAGGCAGTGGCTGCGTTTCCAGAATCTTGGCAAGTGAGCCCACTGACTAATACATAGTTTGCTTTGAGCTATTAAAGATTAGAACAGGGCATAAGTGAATCAGATTTGCTTAGTTTAACCAGATGTTTGATCCCCTGTCAAAAACAGACCTACAGGAAACAAAACAAAACAAAACAAAAAAAAATGAAAAGAAGCAAGAAAAAACAAACAAGCATTTATGTTATCCTGCTGTCTTTCCCTTGCAATAAAGATCAGCCATAAATTAGTCTGGGATTTATCCAGTCAGGCTCTCTGAAGTTTTAAACATCTGTGTGATTTGGATTAACTGTGTAAAGCTAACCCCTTTCCTTTAATTGCTGCCCTTTTGGATTCTAGTACTGGAGTAAGAGTAACAAATCTCATGTTAGCCAGAGGTGAATTGAAACAAAATGCTTTTGTGCTCACATAACATTTACATTCTTGGATAGCATCCATGACATGTCACATAAATGATAACCTCCCCTACACTCCCATATTTTTACATGTCAGATATAAACTCTAGAGCAGGCAAGCAGACTCCCTTCTTTGGTAAAAAAAAAAAATGGTCTAATATTTTTTTACGTTCTATGTTTTCATCATCTCATGCATTTTGTTTTGCAGGGACAAACATAAATGTGGAGGATCTCTTGTAAACGAGAAGTGGGTTTTAACAGCAAGTCAGTGTTTTCTTTCTGGGTTAGTGCTTTACAAAATTACTATTTATCATTGTATTATATTGTTTTCATTAAAGATGGAACTTCAACCTTGTTTAAAAATGTAAAGTCAGTAGCTACAACTACTTTAGCTGCTTTTAAGAAACAAACCCTTACCAGCCTATGAAGTCCAGCACCATCCTCCCTGCAGTCTAGTCTGCTGTCCAGTGTTGGGCTTCTTTTCTACTGTAACACCATATTGGATTTGGGAGCTATGGTACCTGTGACTTCCTGATGTCTCACAACCAGCTTCCCACTTTGCATCCACAGTAACAATGTGAGACTGTTCCTCAAGCCTCCTTGGACATATGACATGTCTCACGTGAGGGTGGGGGAAAGAGGCATCCCAAGTGGACATTATTCTTGTCTAGGCAAGGTACCTGTCAAAAAAATAGGTAATTGCCCCCACGCCACAAAAAAACAAACAAACACTTCAAATGTGTTATAAATATGAGTGGTATGTTTACTTTTCAATTGCACTCCTGTATTCAACAATGTGCTTATAGTGGAGCTCCACCCAAAAGGGGAAGCACTGCTTGTTCGCACCCTCCCCCCTCCACTGCCACATTTGGCACCTTTTTTGGGGGGGTACCCGCTCCCATTTCCTGGTAAGATCGCTGCACAGCGATCTGCGTCATATCCGGCCCCTCCTCCTCCCCCCACTGACTTCCGGGACCTGTGTGTATCCCAGAAGATGACAGGACCACTCAGAAAGCACAGTGTGAGGCCTCGTACACACCAACGAGAAACTTGTCGTAAAAGAAACATCGTTTTCCTCGACGAGTTCCTTGTCAGGCTTATCGAGAATCTTGTCAAGCTTTCTTTGCGTACACACTGTCAAGACAAAATCTCGTCGTTGCTCAAACGCGGTGACGTACAACACGTACGACAGCACTATAAAGGGGAAGTTTGATTCCACTGGCGCCACCCATGGGGCTGCTTTTACTAATCTCATGTTACTGCATGTTAAGTAAAAGTTTGGTGAGAGATGATTCACGCTTTTCAGTGTGAATGTGCTATCTCCATTACGAACGCTACTTTTACTGAAGGTGAGCTCCCGTCTCATACTTTATTCTGAGCATGCGCGGGTTTCTAAATGTACACACGAACGTGTTTCTCGTCGTTAACCAGCCCGGCGAGAAATACGACGAGGAAATTGAGACTCCCGACGAGAAAAAAGAGAAACATACACACAACCGTTTTCCTCGGCAAAAAAGCTCTGCCGCCAAGTTTCTTAAAGGATTTTGTCGAGGAAAACGATCGTGTGTACGAGGCCTATCTCGTGCATGTGCAGTAGGAAACCAGCTGTGTAGCCTGAAGGCTTCACTGCCGGTTTCCCTTATGCCGCGTACACGTGATCGGATTTCCGATGGAATAAAATGCAATGGAATTTTTTGTCGGAATTCGGATGAAGCTGACTTTCATCAGTCTTGCCTATACACTATCAGACTAAATTCCAACCATTCAAACCTCAGTGACGTAAAACACTACGATGAGCCGAGAAAAATGAAGTTCAATGCTTCCGAGCATGCGTTGACTTGATTCTGAGCATGCGTGGATTTTTCTCCGATGGAATTCCACACAGACGATCAGAATTTCCTATCGTTTTTTTTCCCATCAGAAAAATGTAAAACATGTTCTATTTTTTTACACTGATGGAAAAAAGTCCAATGGGGCCCACACACGATCGTTTTTTCCGATGAAAAAAGTCCATCTTACTTTTTTGATTGGAAAAAACTATTGTGTGTACACGGCATTACTTGCAATACCAGCGCCTTCACCTGAAGCCAATGGACGAATCGGCCTGGGGTACTGACATCATTGGATCCCTGGACAGGTGTCCTTATATTAAAAGTTAGCAGCGACAGTATTTGTTGCTGTTGACTTTAAAAAAAAAATGACATGCTGGAACTCTACTTTAAGGACATCTAAATGCTTCTGCATTTCTCTGCACAAAGGCTGATTTACCAAATGAATTGAGAATGTTCACACTATAAATTGTGTGAATATCAACTTTACTTCAATTATCCAATCATGTGCAGAAAAAATAAGTAAACAAGGATTTTCTTTTCACATGATTGGATAATTGAAGTTTATGTTCACACATTTTATTGTCCTTTAGTAATTTAGTGGTAATTTAGATAATTGTATTATCCTTTAGTAAATCAGCCAGTGTCTGAAGAAGTTCTGTATGATGGATGCTAATATCAATACATATGGGCAGTTTTCCTGATCCTAATTACCCTTTAGGCATTACATTCAGCAACAGAGACTAATCCAGAGCTTAACAAAGCATGAATACAAGATGCAGGAGAGAGAAACTGTCCTCACTAGCACAGTGAAGTTGATTTACTGAACTAACATAAATGTTTTTACATCACAAAGTGAATTTCAGTATATAAGGTGAACGTTTGTTTACTTTGAATGTCCAATTATGTGTGAAGATATTTAAGAAAACAAGAATTTTGCCAAAACATGATTGGCTGATTAAAGAAAAAAACAGCTTCTCTGCTCAATGAACAATTGTTCCCTTTACTTTTAAACATTCACTTTATTAAGTGAAACATTAAGTAGAAAAAAATAAAAACTGTGGGACTTTTCATTTTTTTATTTTTTTTTTTACAATAAAGCTAATTGTTTTTATAATTTATTTGGCACCTGAAAAGTCCCACAGTTCTATTTCTTCAATTTGTATACTTTATATATGGGATGTGGTTCATTTTGGTCTCCCCTCTTCCCATTGTATCTACCTTAAGTAATCAACACTACTGATTTCTACAGTTCTCTATTGAAGCATGGGGCAGGCAGAGGAAGTCATGTAGATCAATGTTAACAATGGCTTGAATGTTGCATGTGACACTTTAATCAGAATGGCACAAGGCCACCCTTGACAAACACAGAAGTACAAATGTGTGCTAAATGCCCCCTTTTGATGTTTGTCTCTATATAGACAGACACTTGCATTTATGAAGGACTTTTACATATGGGGCAGTAGCAAAAAAGCTTCAGAATAGCAAATGTGTTGTGTACATTTAATGGATTTATGAAATGCATTATTTACAAGGTGGTATTGTAACCTTTACTTAAATGTGGATTTTGATATTTCTTAGATGCTTCTGAAAATGTTTGCTGCCTGGCTTTTTCTGGCTTCAATACTTTATAAGTAAGGATGAGCCGAACACCCCCCTGTTATGTTCGCATCAGAACTTGCGAACACACCAAATGTTCGTGTGAACTTTAGAACCCCGTTAAAGTCTATGGGACTCGAACATTTGAAATCTAAAGTGTTAATTTTAAAGGCTAATATGCAAGTTATTGTCCTAAAAAGTGTTTGGGGACCTGGGTCCTGTCCCAGGAAACATGTATCAATGCAAAAAAAGTTTTAAAAACGGCAGTTTTTTCAGGAGCAGTGAATTTAATAATGCTTAAAGTGAAACAATAATAGTGAAATATTACTTTAAATTTTGTACCTGGGGGGGTGTAAATTCAGCATGTGAAAAAGCGCATGTTTCCCGTACATAGAACTGTCCCTGCACAAAGTGTCATTTCTGAAAGAAAAAAAGGCATTTAAAACCGACTTTGCGGCTCTAATGAATTGTCGGCTCTGGCAATTACAGAGATGATTCATTCATAAAAAATAAAAATAAAAAAGCTGGGGGTCCCCCCAAATTCCATTAACAGGCCCTTCAGGCCTAATATGGATATTAAGGGGAACCCCGCCGTCAATTTAAATAAAAAAATGACGTGGGGTTCCCCCCAAATATCCATACCAGACCCTTCAGGTCTGGTGTGGATTTTAAGGGGAACTCCACCCCAAATGTAAAAAAAAATGGCGTGGAGTTCCCCCAAAAATCCACACCAGACCCTTATCCGAGCACGTTAACATGGCCGGCCGCAGAAAAGAGGGGGGGACAGAGTGCGGCCCCCCCTCTCCTGAACCACACCAGGCTACATGCCCTCAACATGGGGAGGATGTCCCCATGTTGATGGGGACAAGGGCCTCATCCCCACAACCCTTGCCCGGTGGTTGTGGGGGTCTTATTAATAAAATCCTTTATTAATAAAAAAAAAAAATCCAGCGATGTGAATCCACTCTCGGCCCGGCCCCCCGCTCCAACGTGGTCTTCTATCCATCGACGGATGATCTCTCCAGCGACGGGTGATCAGCGGTCCGGTCCAGCGATGAGAAGATCCATCCGTCCAGAGCGCAGCAGGCGAGCTCCTCTCTCCGCTGGACACAGCCCAGCGGAATGACGCGCTGGAGCTGTGACATTTCTTATATGGGGAAGCGGCCACCCGTCACGTGACCCCGCCCCCTCTGACACACCCTCGTACGTCACTAGGAAAGACCGGGAAATACCGGGCTTTCCCAGTGACGTACGAGGGTGCGTCAGAGGGGGCGGGGTCACGTGACGGGTGGCTGCTTCCCCTATATAAGAAATGTCACAGCTCCAGCGCGTCATTCCGCTCGGCTGTGTCCAGCGGAGAGAGGAGCTGCCTGCTGCGCTCTGGATGGATGGATCTTCTCATCGCTGGACCGGGCCGCTGATCACCCGTCGCTGGAGAGATCATCTGTCGCTGGATAGAAGACCACGTTGGAGCGGGGAGCCGGGCCGAGAGTGGATTCACATTGCTGGATTTTTATTTATTTTTTTATTAATAAAGGATTTTTTTCTACGGTGTCTGTGTGTTTTTTTTTAACTATTTACACTTTCTTCATGAAATGTTAGAGGTACAGTGTACCCCATTACCAATTCACATAGGGGGGGGGCAGGATCTGGGGGTCCCCTTTGTTAAAAGGGTCTTTCAGATTCTGATAAGCCCCCCGCCCGCAGACCCCCACAACCACCGGGCAAGGGTTGTGGGGATGAGGCCCTTGTCCCCATCAACATGGGGACATCCTCCCCATGTTGAGGGCATGTGACCTGGTGTGGTTCAGGAGAGGGGGTGGCCGCACTCTGTCCCCCCCTCTTTTCTGCGGCCGGCCAGGTTAACGTGCTCGGATAAGGGTCTGGTGTGGATTTTTGGGGGAACTCCACGTCATTTTTTTTTAAATTTGGGGTGGAGTTCCCCTTAAAATCCACACCAGACCTGAAGGGTCTGGTATGGATATTTGGGAGGAACCCCACGTCATTTTTTTTTAAATTGACGGCGGGGTTCCCCTTAATATCCATATCAGAACTGAAGGGCCTGTTAATGGAATTTGGGGGGACCCCCAGCTTTTTTATTTTTATTTTTTATGAATGAATCCTCTCTGAATTGCCAGAGCCGACAATTGATTAGAGCCGCAAAGCCTGTTTTAAATGCCTTTTTTTCTTTCAGAAATGACACTTTGTGCAGGGACAGTTCTATGTACGGGAAACATGCGCTTTTTCACATGCTGACTTTACACCCCCCCTAGGTACGAAATTTAAAGTAATATTACACTTTTATTGTTTCACTTTTAGCATTATTAAATTCACTGCTCCTGAAAAAACGTCCGTTTTTAAAACTTTTTTTTGCATTGATACATGTTTCCTGGGACAGGACCCAGGTCACCAAACACTTTTTAGGACAATAAATTGCATATTAGCCTTTAAAATTAACACTTTAGATTTCTCCCATAGACTTTAACAGGGTGTTCCACGGCTTTTCGAATTTGCCGTGAACACCCCTAATTGTTCGTTGTTCGCCGAACAGGCGAACAGGCAATGTTCAAGTCGAACATGAGTTCGACTCGAACTCGAAGCTCATCCCTATTTATAAGTCACAGACTGAGGAAAGTATGCAGCTTCTAAAATAAGAACTCCATATTTGTGTACTTTTTCCAGCTCAGTGAAGGTAATGAAGCCAATAAAATAGCATTACAGGCAGCCAGCTAATGTTTCATAAGGAAGTTTCCAAATGAAGTCTACATATTACTCTCACCTTATTCTTTTGTTTTATACAACTATATTAAATGAGTTTCATTATAATTATATATACAATTGGAGGAAAATAATAAAGAGGTATTGTTCAAATCGCTAAATATTCTATAATTGTCTACATTATTACAAAATAGCTGAACTCTTATCGGCTGCTAGTGACTGACAACACAGATCTAAAGTATCATTATAGAAATAAATAAATGTTATTTCTCTATAGAAATGTTGACCTTAGTGAATATGAAGCATGGCTGGGAGTCCACAACATCTATAGGAGAACACAGGACCATAGACAAAGTTCCAAAATTTCACAGCTAGTTCATGGACCAATGGGATCAAACCTTGTTCTTTTAAAACTTTCCAGGTGAGTTAAGGGGAAATGTTTATAATTAATCATCACTTTTATTTCTATGCTGTTTTTACACTAATGTGCTGCAGTTTACACACACTGTGGGTGCAAAGTAGTGCACCTGCGGCTTTCCTGCGTTTTAGCTGTGCTTTGCCATAGACTTCTATTATATCTTGCAGGTGTGGTGCACTTTCTGAAAGCGCACCAAAACTCCTATATTCAGTGCACCAAACCCACAGGTAATAATAGCAGTCTATGGCTCAGTGTAGGTAACCTGCAGGTACACTGCGCTGCACCTGCAGATCAATTTGAAAGCAACCTAGTAACCAGCACAGAACAGATGCCCATTGATATATATATATATATATATATATATATATATATACATATATAATTTTCATAAACTGACCTTTAATTTAATGATCCTTAATTTTCTGATGTCCAGGAATTACCCTTTCTGTAAACATCACTGGGCGCCAGCTATAGTAATGTTGCTGTCCTATGTGGAGTACATTTTGTATCGATCCACCTATCCACCTGGGATAGGAGCTGCAGTATGGGGGAAGCATTGGTTTATTCAGCTCTTTTCCCTTCACAGCCACATGCTTCCTGTACCGCCGGCTCCATCCCCAATACTGATGCTCTGGGATGGCGGGCTGTCAGCCCACGATCTGAGCTTGCCAACACACCACCCCAGAGCAGGAGGTTGCAGACCCTTGGGCACTGATTGGGCACCCCTGGTATAAAGAAAGGAGCAGTAGGAAATGGTAACAATTTAAAAATATATATGTAGAAAACTTGTTGAGTCAGTGTTTTTCACATGGCACATGGCCAACACAAATCATGTGTGCTGTCTTAGTTGGGTTGCAGCAATTCTAACCCATAACCTAACTAGCTTCATTAAATATCTTACATGCCTCACACCTGTTACACTGAGGCCTCGTACACACGACCGGTTTCCTCAGCAGAATCCATCAAGAAACTTGGTGGGAGACTTTTTTTTGCCGAGGAAACCGGTCGTGTGTACATTTTTCAGCGAGGAAACTGTTGAGGAACTCGACGATCCAAAAAGAGAGCATGTTCTCTTTTTCCTCAACGGGAATGGAGAAAATTGGCTTGTCGAGTTCCTCTACAAGCCTAACAAGAACTCGACGAGGAAAACAATGTGTTTGGCCGCCGAGTTCTTCGGTCGTGTGTACGAGGCCTCAGGCCTCGTACACACGACCGAGGAACTCGTCGTAAATGAAACTTAGACTCCCGACGAGGAAAAAGAGAACTTGTTCTCTTTTTTTCTCTTCGTACACACGACCGAGGAACCTCAGGCCTCGACCTCAGGCCTCGTACACACGACCGAGGAACTCGTCGTAAATGAAACTTAGACTCCCGACGAGGAAAAAGAGAACTTGTTCTCTTTTTTTCTCTTCGAGTTCCGTGACAGTTTTCTTGACGAAAAACATACACACGACCGTTTTCCTCTGCAAAAAAGCTCTGCCACCAAGTTTCCTGATGGATTCTGTTGAGGTAAACGGTCGTGTGTACGAGGCCTAAGACATGCCAATGGTGTCCCTCTGGTGGGCCTCGTGGGCCTCATGTAACTGCCGTTTCTGTAGTAAGTTTTCATTTTATATTTTAAAAGGTCCATGTGTGTTTTAAGTGTTTGTCCTGTGCCTGGCAAATAGAAAAAATACTACTCATCATCTTCACACTCCAGTGCTTCTCTCCAGGGACATTTTCTTGTATCTGGTCCTCTTTTACACTGTATGATTTACAGTGTCATTTAACCGGCTTCCTCTGAGCTTAGGCCATCATATGCACATGTCCATGCATGCATTATCACACTGACCTGGACAACAACTGAGGGGGATAACTACTGGAGTTGGGCTTTAAGTTAGCAATAGCAGAGAGCGCACCATTAGATGTTCATTAACCAGTTAGCAACCGCCCTATAGACGAAATACGTCTACAAGGCGGTTGCTTAACTCTGGGAGGGCGTCAATGTACGTCCTCCCAGAATCGCGCTCCCGGATCACGGTAAATCGCCGCTAATAGCGGCGGTTTACCACGTGATCGCTCCGTCCAATGACGGAGCGATCACTAGTAAACAAACCGGCGTCATGTGATGACGCCGGTTCCTCCCTCTCCTCTCTGTACCGAACGGTACAGTGTGAGAGAGGAGAGGGGAGAGAGCGGAAGCAGCAGCAGCTGCTGCTGCTGCTGCGGGCTGGATCTGTGACACATGCAGTCACAGATCCAGCCATCGATCCCTCCCTGTGCAATACTCTGCAGTACCAGCCATACTCTGCAATGCCCCCACACTCTGCAATGCCCCCACACTATGCAATGCCCCAACACTGTGCAATACCCCAAAATACTCTGCAATGCCCCCACACTCTGCAATGCCCCCACACTGTGCAATACCCCAAAATACTCTGCAATACCCCAAAATACTCTGCAATGCCCGCAATACTCCGCAATGCCCCGCAATACTCCGCAATGCCCCGCAATACTCCGCAATGCCCCGCAATACTCTGCAATGCCCCACAATACCCCACAATACTCCGCAATACCCCGCAATACTCCGCAATACCCCGCAATACTCCGCAATACCCCGCAATACTCCGCAATACCCCACAATACTCCGCAATACTCCACAATACCCCACAATACTCCGCAATACCCCACAATACTCCGCAATACCCCACAATACTCCGCAATACCCTGCAACGTCGTCTATGGGGATTTTTAAGTAGCGAAGTTTGGCGCCATTCCACGAGCGTGTGCAATTTTGAAGGGTGACATGTTGGGTATCTATTTACTCGGCGTAACTTCATCTTTCACATTTATGCAAAAGAATGAAGAAAAAATACTAAATTTGCCAAATTTTATAACAGAAACAAAGAAAAATTATTTTTTTTTACAGAATTTTCAGTCTTTTTTCTTTTATAGCGCAAAAAATAAAAAACCCAACAGTGATTAAATACCACCAAAGGAAAGCTCTATTTGTGTGAAAAAAAGGACGAAAATTTCATTTGGGTACAGTGTTGTATGACTGAGTAATTGTCATTCAAATTGTGAGAGCACCGAAAGCTGAAAATTGGTCTGGTTATTAAGGGGGTTTACGTGCCTAGTGGTCAAGTGGTTAAGATAAAGGTGGTCTGTAGTTATTTCTTCTACTGGAAGCTAAAGTTAGTACTATAGCTATTTAGCCAGACGCTGCAAGTTTATAATACTATACCTTGTCCAGTCCTGTTAAAAAAATGTAAATTGTTGTTATTAAATGTGAAATCCATTGCTCATTTGTGAGTGGTAGTTCCCACTTTGTATAAATTTAGATCCTAGAAACTATCGTTGGACTATTTGCAGAGTCCATTTATTTTCTTTAAGTGTTACAGCTTGGAGACAGATCATTAAAATGCAGCCATATTATGTCTAGGTGTAGAGAACATATGTTTTTCATAAAAGACATCCCAGTGAGCTGCTGTTCTTAAATGTACAAATGTAGCCCCACTCACGATGTACCTTAATAGTGATGATTAGTATGCTGTTTAAGAATGTGACTTACCCATAGAAAGCATATTACTCAAACATTAAAAAAGGCTATAAAGTAGTTAGTAGTACACAAATGTGCGAAGAGACAATTTTATAAAAGCGAATTGTTAGATTATGTTTAAGTACCGTATTTGTGTTATACATTGTTAGGTATTTCACATCATATATTGAATACGTTACAACAATGTATAATTATGAATGCACAATCTCTATGTATTTAAAAAAGCCTACAAGCTACAGTAACATAAGAGTGACTGTTTTCGGACAAGTATATTTTTTTAATTATGTTGTTTTATACAGGATAGAGTATAGTTGAACCCGAAAACGGATAACACATTGATCAAGAACAATTGTGATGATCGTTCTTCAGATAGAAGAAGTTAGCTTATACGTTATATATTTTTTCAAATAGCAAAATGAATATGTGCTCTTTTTAAATACTGTATCTGTTTGTGCACAGCAGTATTTGAAAAAAAAAATATTTAGTTCACACAACTGGATGACTGAAGAAAGCACAGACTGACTTGTATAGGTTCAAATAATAGCATCAGTAATAATTATACTCATCCTTTAGGCTCCATTCACACATGTCCGGTGCAAATTTCCCCTCCGTTTGCACTGCAAATTTCCAAAGCAGCTGTTCAGTGGTTCAGCTGCAAATTCAGATACAGTCCAGATGTGAACTTTTGGAGCCAGCGGCCACCGGTGTCTTTAAAAATAGCTGGTTGTTAAAAAGCACGCTAGCCACTGTATCCTTAACAACGAATGATTCATCAGCTGTCAACTGTGTGCCCCGCTGACAGCTTGGGTCCCCCCAAAATTCAGACCAGACCATTATATGAGCATGCAGACTGGCAGGTCAGAAAAGAGGGGGAATGAGCGAGCGCCCCCACATCCTGAACCATACCAGGCCACATGCTCTCAACATAGGGGGTGCTTTGGGACAGGGGGGCTTTACCCCTGTCACTTGATGGTTCTTAAATCATTAAGGGGTGAGGCCACCCGGCAATTTCACTTGGTGGCACCACCCCCTTGTGTTGTCACTAACCCAGCATGCATCCATCCATGACATCATATCTTACCAATTTAAGAACTGTCAGGCGGTGGAGCAGGCAGACAGCGGGAGCCTTAGGCGCGAGCGTAGCTTTTTTGTTTTTTCAGGTCGGCGGTGGTGGCGGGCATCGTGATTGATGATGGATCTACACCGAGTTACATTGTTTTATTATGTTTTTAATAAAGGAATTGTCAAAAACACAATGTACCCCTACTCTTTCACATAGGTGGGTGCCGGGAACTGGAGGCCCCCTTACTTTCAGATTCTGATAAGCCCCCTTCCCACAGACCCCCACAATCACCGCCCAAGGCTGTGGTGAAGAGAGGCCCCCTGCCCCAAAGCACCCCTTCCATGTCGAGGCTGTGTGGCCTGGTATGGTTCAGATGGGGGGGGGGCGCTTGCTCATCCCCCCTTTCCTGGCCTGCCAGACTGCATGCTTCGAATAAGGGTCAAATATGGATTTTGGGGGGACCCCACACCATGTTTTTTTAAATTTTGAATTGGGGGTTCCCCTCCAAATCCATACCAGACCTAAGTGGAATTTTAAGGGGAACGCCACGACAAAATAAAAAAAAAGATGGCATGGGGTTCACGTAAACGTTGACAAAAAAACAGGAAGCTGATTGGTTTCTTTGCAGAGCTGCACCAGATTTTGCACGCCCCAGTTTTAATAAATCAACCCCATTATGTTTCTGAGGTCTAACAGGTGTCGGAAGTGGTGGCTGCAGTGCAGTGCATTGATGCCGTATACACACAACCGCGTTTTCCGTCAAAATAAACTCCGACAGGTTTTTCCGACGGAATTCCACTCAAGCTGTCTTGCATACACACGGACACACCAAATTCCGACCGTCAAAAACATGATGATGTACAACACTACGACAAGCCTAGAAAAATGAAGTTCAATGCTTCCGAGCATGCATAGAATTGTTTCCGAGCATGAAGGTTTTTTTTCTCCCTCGGAATTCCGTCTTTTTCTAAGTTGGTCGGAATTTCCGATGGAAAAAGTCAGATGGGGCATACACACGATCGGAATATCTGATGAAAAAATTCAGTCTGACTTTTTCTATTGGAAATTCCAACCGTGTGTACATGGCATAAGAGATCCAAAGCAAGTGTTTTAGGTGCTAGGTGCTAGGTGCTAGCACTTGGTAATTTTGGACATCCCTATCTACAGTCCTGTTTGGACCTCAGTTTATGGCTAAGCTCCAGCTGCCAATCTCTCCCTATTGGTGTCTGAGGAAGTCTGACTAGGCAGGTGAATGGCACTTGAAATGAACTGTCCTATAAAATGTATTTCAAGCGTCTTTTTGTCTCACATATATCTACAATATTGAATAAAATGAAAGCAATATTGAATATGAAGAATTATTAGGTAATCTTAATTCATAATGTCCTTTTTGTGATGTGTGATTGATACATGAATGCGCAAACACATGCAGCTGTAATACTATGCTTTGTTTTTTGCAATTAATATAGTCAAATTATTATTTTTTCTGTTGCATTTTTTTCTATTCACTCAGATCAGTTATTTTACTGCTCTGTTGATCCATATATAAAAGGGAGTAATTACATTTATATTTTTCTTCAATAGATCTGCAGTGCTTAATGAATATGTAGCACAGATCAAACTGCCATATTACGGATGCACAATTCCAGAAAAAACAAAATGTGCTGTGTATGGATGGGGACATACAGGAAGTAAGATACTTTATTTATTTTTTGTAATAAGAATAACAATTATATAATGTTCTTTAAAATCAAGTTGAATTCACATAAAAAATATATAATAGTATATAATAAATATATAATAAAATTATATATAAAATATTTAATATATAACCATTAGATGGGGAAATTGCAATCAGGGCCCGTGCGCATCCAAGCATTGTTGATTTTGACATCAAATTTTGATTTAGTTTTATAGCCAGATTCAGAAAGACTGTCTTAACTTTGAGCCGGCGTAGCGTATCGCATATACGCTACGCCGCCGTAAGTCAGAGAGGCAAGTGCTGTATTCACAAAGCACTTGCCTCCTAAGTTACGGTGGCGTAGCGTAAATGGGCCGGCCTAAGCGCGCCTAATTCAAATGAGGAACAGGGGGGCGTGTTTTATGTTAATGACTCGTGACCCGACGTGTTTTTAACGAACGGCGCATGCGCCGTCCGTGGACATATCCCAGTGTGCATTGCTCCAAAGTACGCCGCAAGGACGTATTGGTTTACGTGAACGTAAATTATGTCCAGCCCCATTCACGGACGACTTACGCAAACGACGTAACATTTTCAAAATTTGACGCAGGAACGACGTCCATACTTAACATTGGCTAGGCCAGCTTTTTGTTCGACTAACTTTACGCCAAAAACGCCTTACCTAAACGGCGTATCTTTACTGCGACGGGCAAGCGTACGTTCGTGAATAGGCGTATCTCGCTGATTTACGCATTCTAGGCGTAAATCAGCGTTCATGCCCCTAGCGGCCGGCGGAACTAGACAGCTAAGATACGACGGCGCAGGCCGTCATATCTTAGCTACATTTAAGTGTATCTCAATTTGAGAATACACTTAAATGTACGACGGCTTAGATTCAGGCCCCGTACACACGACCAGTTTCCTTGGCAGAATTCAGCTTCCGACCGAGTTTCTGGCTGAATTCTGCCGAGAAACCCGGCCGTGTGTACAATTTCGCCGAGGAAGCCGACGAGGAGCTCGACGAGGAAATAGAGAACATGTTCTCTATTTCCTCGTTGTTCTATGGGAGCTCTCGGCCCGCCGAGCTCCTCGGCGGCTTCAGGGCTGAACTGGCCGAGGAACTCGATGTGTTTGGCACGTCGAGTTCCTCGGCCGTGTGTACGGGGCCTCAGAGTTACAACGGCGTATCTACTGATACGCCGGCGTAAACGTCTCAGAATCTGGCTATTAGTCTTTTGACTAAAATGCCATTTTCGCTTTAGTCGTATTTTAGTCATCTGAATTGTGTTTGTTTAGTCATATTTTAGTCTACTAAAATCCCCAGTACTTTTTAGTCAACTAAAATCTCCAGTACATGTTAGTCAACTAAAATCTCCAGTACATTTTATTCATCTAAAATCTAATGGATTTAGTTAAGTTTTAATGCATTATTCAAGCATTTCTTTAGAATTACCAAACGCATTATATACTCCTGGAGTAAAAATCTAACATGTTATTATTTATGGTATTAAGGTTTGAACATGCACTACAGACACAGATTTAGCTGTTGCGATATATAACGTCTTTATAAATAAAACCAAGTTTCATAAACAAATATATAGCTTTTTGACAAATAGAAGTAAAACTTGAAAATATAAAAAAAAATAAAAAAAAATGTAAACTCTATTGGCTGTAATGCCATTGCACATATTACCTGAATATATTACCAACATTAAATATTAAGAAAAAATAAGAAAAGCCTTTTCCTTTTTTTCTTTTAGCAGCTCAGTAGATGCCCCATACATATTCTTATGTGGTAGTGCACTGGTGATTTTGATGTCAAATAAACATTTAGCTTTAGTCATAGTCTTTTGACAAAAATGCCATTTTAGTTTTAGTCATATTTTAGTAATCTCAATTGTTTTAGTTTTATTCATAATTTAGTCTACTAAAATAGTATTAATTTAGTCAACGAAAATATTTTAGTTGACAAAATCAACACTGCCTCAAAGGTTAACATAGGGCATGGGTGTTCAACCCTTGGCCCCCCAGCTGTTGCAAAACTACAAGTCCCATCATACCTCTGCCTTTGGGAGTCATGCTTGTAACTGTTAATCTTGCAATGCCTCATAGGACTTAGTTCCGCAACAGCTGAAGGGTCACAGGTTGAGCACCCATGATATAGGATATACCCATTTTTTTATTAAAATGGTTCTAAACCCAGATATCTGCCCCCCTTGCATAGCTGGGGCACAGCCACATGTCTACAGTATATTCAAATAGTTTAAAAAATCATGGTGTTTTCGACCTTTTTTTTAATAATGTTCCTTGGGTTACATGATTAAGGTTTCCATTATCACTGTGGCACAGCGAGGGCAGGGGCAGAGCTAAGCCAATATGTCACATGACATCACTTTAGCCATTACATGCTCTCCCTTCCAGGCCAGAGTGGAGTGTGCTGTCAATCAAGCATCTGATCTGCCATAGGGAGCGGAGCACATGCCTGACTGACAGTGCACTGTGCTCTAAATGGTCTGGAAGGGGGGCATGTAATAGCTAAGGTGACTACACATAACATGCAACATGCTGTGCTTCATCTCTGCCCTCCTCTCAGGCCATGCTGTAGTGATTGAATTAACATCTATAAGGTGACCTAGGAAGTAAGTCATGTATAGCAACACATGGCCTACATATAAGGCTAAATGGGGAGAATGCAAACTATGATGGCATCACTACAGCGGCTCTATGAGCATACAGATCCTTGCCACCAGAAGAAGGGAAGCATTAGGAATGGAGGAATCACTTGGTTCTTTCTATTAGAAGAGGGATCTTTATTAAATACAATGGGCACAGATAGATATTAAATGTAATTAGGAAGTTTTAGATTTTTTTTTTGTGAAGTTTATATCACTTGAAGGTTGCATGCTAGAAATAAAAATCGGTGTATTTATCATGGGAGCATATTGTAAAGCTAACGCAATGCTGTATCTCTCAAAAAAAAAGCTAATACATTGCTGTTTGCTAGTTTTTCAATGTGATGATTGCTTTAGTTTTATATCTAAGTTGTTTTCCCTTATCTTTAGCTAGATTGATTTACTATAGAAAAATAGACTTTGCGTGTAGAGTTTCTCCAAAGCTTAATAAATGAGGTAAAGCTTAATTTTGAAAAGAATACCCAAACATATGGGCCTGGATTCAGATAGGAGTTACGACAGCGTATCTCCGCATACGCCGTCGTAACTCTGAGTGTGCGGGGTCGTATCTCTGCGCCTGATTCGTAGAATCAGTTACGCATAGATTTCCCTAAGATCCGACCGGCGTAAGTCTCTTACACTGTCGTATCTTAGGCTGCATATTTACGCTGGCCGCTAGGTGGCGCTTGCGTAGATTTACGCAATGAATATGCAAATTAGGTAGATACGCCGATTCAGAAACGTACGTCCGCGGTGCATTTTTTTACGTCGTTTACGTTAGGCTTTTAAATTAACCCTGCTATATGAGGCGTATCCTATGTTAAGTATGGACGTCGGGCCAGCGTCAAATTTTTCGTCGATTACGTCATTTGCGTAAGTCGTTTGCGAATAGGGCTGAGCATAATTTACGTTCACGTCGAAACCATTGGCTTTTTGCGGGTTAATTTGGAGCATGTGCACTGGGATACTTTCACGGACGGCGCATGCGCCGTTAGCCAAAAACGTAATTTACATGGGGTCAGCCATCATTACCATACAACACGCCCACTGCATGGAGAATTTGAATTCCGCGGGCTTACACCGGACCACATACACTACGCCACCTTAACTTAGGGCGCAAGTTCTTTCTGAATACGGAACTTGTGCCCTAATTTACAGCGGCGTAACATATCTGACATACGTTACGCCCGCCAATAGATACACAATTGTATCTGAATCCGGGCCAAGCAATATATATATATAAAAAAACAACAACAACATGTTTGCTTGCAGATGATTGGATGATGAAAGTCAGCAGAGCTTCCCCATTAATTTACATTTGCCTTTAGTAAATTAACCCCTTTCTGTCCTAGGATGACAATGCTCACTCACTACACTGCACTGTATCTAAGAAGAGCAGTGTCGCCACCCTAGAACAGGAAGATGTTAGTACTACAAAACACCTACCCATTTTTCATCTCCATAACATAGGGGAAGGTGTTGTTTCTAGTTCATTAAGGTGACCTTGGCAGGAAGGCAAGAATGAAACAAAATGTTACCTCAGCTTCAGTGCCAATATAAGAGTCCACAAATTGTGATCCGGTGCTCTGCCATGGCGTTCAGGCCCCACAGGTGCAATTTTTTAATCAATAAGGCTGGCAACTTGGATGCTCTTGAATAAAAGTACTTTATTTGTTACATAGATACATGGGTACAGAATATATATAAACTGACGCGTTTTGGCTATGAAGCCTTCATCAAAGCATCAAATGCTTTGATGAAGGCTTCATAGCTGAAACGCATCAGCATATAGCCTGTACCCGTGTATCCATGTACCAAATAAAATACTTTACATCAAGAGCATCCGAGTTGCCAGCCTTATTGATTCAAGGAAGGTAAGAATGCTTGAAATAATACTGCGGACTGCACAGGGCAAAGAACAGCACCGAATTTCTGTACCAATAGGGTTTACACAACCTTTGAATACCATAATGGAACCAAAAAAGCTAAAACTGTGTGGTAATCAAAAATCATGACACTAAGTAAATAAAATAAGTAAAGCTGACTTTTTATTGGGTGTTCTTGCTAGGCTACTGAAAGATACTGCTCTTTGTTCAGCATACCGGTAATTTAGTCAACTATGTAAAAATGTCTTGTGCCTTTTGGGGTTTATTGCAATTTCTTGCAGTATTACTAAGATTAGGCAAATCATTTACATGAGATAGTGGCTTGAAGGAGTGGCAGATGCACAATTTTATTTGTTAAACAGTTGTGACATAAACCGTACATGGCTGGCAGTGGATATTTTTACACTCCAGCACCAGCCTTATCTTGGAGCAATCATAATCAATTGGAAAATCTATGAATGCACAAGCAGGGGGCAGCCCACAGATATACAGTATAATCGATTCCTGATCTGACCATTATTTCCTTGATAAACTGATGATGATCTCTTGTATGTGACTAACCTCAGGCTCCTCATACAGTTTATGTGGGGCTTAATCCTCATTAGTACAGTTTTACTTTCTTCTTAAAGGAGAAGTAGGGCCAAAGCTCTTTTGGCCTTACCTCTCATGTGGGTCACAGGAGTGCACTTATTTCTGAGCTGATCCAGGCTCTGGAGGAATCCAGAATGTAATGTTAACAACTGTATTTTCATTTTGTCCATCTGATCATCCCCCACTGCTACTTCCCCTTGTTTCACTTGACACTCCCTTCTAGACTGTAAGCAGGGCCCCCTGATCCCTCCTGTATTGAATTGTATTGTGACTGTACTGTCTTCCCTGGTGTTGTAAAGTGCTGTGCAAACTGTTGGCGCTATATAAATCCTGTATAATAATAATAAAAAAAACACCCAGATTCCAGAGCAGCAGCTGGCTCAGCCACTTAGTGCACTGCTGAGATCCTGAACCAGCCCCTCCCACACCCTCCAAAGCCTGGTGCTCCAGTGCATGCTGAAGGGGCAAAGCAGAGTACAAGTGACTGAAGCCTCGTACACACGACCGTGGAACTCGACGGGCGAAGCACATCGTTTTCCTCGTCGAATTCCTTGTTAGGCTGTCGAGGAACTCGACAAGGCAAGTTTCTCCATTCCCGTCGAGGAAATAGAGAACTTGCTCTCTTTTTGGCTCGTCGAGTTTTTCGACAGTTTCCTCGACGGAAATGTACACACGACCGGTTTCCTCGGCAAAAAAATATCTCCCAGCAACTTTCTTGCTGGTTTTTGCCTAGAATTTCGGTCGTGTGTACGAGGCTTGGCAGTCATCATCTCTCAGCGGTCTTTGATCATTCAGTTCACGGTCTTAGAGGCAGTGGGGACAGATGCAGCATTTGATCAATGCCGCATCTACCTAGGTAAGGATGTGTATGTTTTTTTTTTTAGAAAGGCCTTACTTTTCTTTTAAGTAGTGGCAACAGACAACATCTATAATAAAAGGAAAAATACTTAAGCATACCATGTGTAGATTATGCGTGAAAATACAGTAAACTGGAAAAATATTGAACTATAGTAAACTGTTAGGTCTCTGGATACATCTCATCTATTCAACCAAACACTGGACCTGATTTACTAAAATAAAGGAACATAAATAGTTATAGTACACCTACACTGAAGGCTTGCATGTGTGAGTACACATGTGCATATACAGTAGTAATCACAGTCCCCAATCTCTAGCTGATTGTAATGTTAACAACTGTATTTTCATTTTGTCCATCTGATCTTCCCCCACTGCTACTTCCCCTTGTTTCACTTGACCCTCCCTTCTAGACTGTAAGCAGGGCCCCCTGATCCCTCCTGTATTGAATTGTATTGTGACTGTACTGTCTTCCCTGGTGTTGTAAAGTGCTGCGCAAACTGTTGGCGCTATATAAATCCTGTATAATAATAATAATAATTAAAAAAAACACCCAGATTCCAGAGCAGCAGCTGGCTCAGCCACTTAGTGCACTGCTGAGAGCCTGAACCAGCCCCTCCCACACCCTCCAAAGCCTGGTGCTCCAGTGCATGCTGAAGGGGCAAAGCAGAGTACAAGTGACTGAAGCCTCGTACACACGACCGAGGAACTCGACGGGCGAAGCACATAGTTTTCCTCGTCGAGTTCCTTGTTAGGCTGTCGAGGAACTCGACAAGGCAAGTTTCTCCATTCCCGTCGAGGAAATAGAGAACTTGCTCTCTTTTTGGCTCGTCGAGTTTCTCGACAGTTTCCTCAACGAAAATGTACACACGACCGGTTTCCTCGGCAAAAAAATATCTCCCAGCAACTTTCTTGCTGGTTTTTGCCTAGAATTTCGGTCGTGTGTACGAGGCTTGGCAGTCATCATCTCTCAGCGGTCTTTGATCATTCAGTTCACGGTCTTAGAGGCAGTGGGGACAGATGCAGCATTTGATCAATGCTGCATCTACCTAGGTGAGGATGTATGTTTTTTTTTTAGAAAGGCCTTACTTTTCTTTTAAGTAGTGGCAACAGACAACATCTATAATAAAAGGAAAAATACTTACGCATACCATGTGTAGATTATGCGTGAAAATACAGTAAATTGGAAAAATATTGAACTATAGTAAACTGTTAGGTTTCCTGGATACATCTCATCTATTCAACCAAACACTGGACCTGATTTACTAAAATAAAGGAACATAAATAGTTATACTACACCTACACTGAAGGCTTGCATGTGTGAGTACACATGTGCATATAGTAATCGCAGTCCCCAATCTCTAGCTGATTGTACTTTGATGTTCAATGTGTATGGTCATAAAATATGCATATGGATAGTATGTGTAAAGTGCATACCCACATCAGCATCTGACCTAAAATGAATAAATCAAAATAAAGAAAGAAACCTAATCAGGCAGAATCAATAAAAAATTAAATATGCTTGCCAGGCTAATTGATATGTCAGCAAACCTTGTACACTATACAGTAGTAGAAAAAAAAACAGATTACAAGTATTTATTTGATGCAATCCCAATTCGAAGCCCCAGCATATGGAATCTCATACAACAGCTGGTGGCAGAACTTCTTCACAAGCACACAAAGATATGCTTATGCACAAACCCATTCCTCTTCACACACACACACTCCAGGTTCACTGAGACTTTTGCAAAAAATATTTGTTTCACTTTATGCCCTTTTATTCCATGGCATGCACATTTTAAAATACAAACAGTGGTTAAATAGACCCATGAACACATTTTTACAACACCATGGCTTACTAGAGATGCTGAAACATACAGAATAATGCATAGTAAACCACACTTGTTGGTATATTCCTTGTATATAGGTTGTTGCCCGCTACTTCTGCATGCATCACAGGCACATAGTAAATTCAGCAGGGATGCAATTTGTCTGTCCATGTATAATAGATGTAATAGCATTATTTCGCTAAACTGATATCTAACAATAATCTTGGGAATCAAGTCAACATGATCTATTTACAACATACTAATTACAGACTGACTTGCAGTGAATAATTGCTTTTCTCTGGATGAAAAATGTATACATTTAAATATGAATACTGAATATTAAAATGAACCAAGGAATTGTAACGCAAACATTTTTATTTTCTGAATGAATGTACTAATAAAATTTTATTTCCCAGCAAACGACTATGACGGCGATCTTCAGCATGGGAAAATGGTTATTGTAGGAAATGAGAAATGCAATGAGTATCACAAGGGGAGGATTACTGTCAATGAGTCTGAAATTTGTGCCATGAACGAGACTGCCAATGTTGCACCCTGTGAGGTAAGACAAAGAAATTATTATTATCTCGGAATAATCAAATGTACTTGATCATTTTTAGATGCTAACGAAAACAGCTATTTGCCACAGGCAGATGTTTTTGTTTTATAAAGTGGAAATAAATGTAGCATTTTCATACACAAAGAACAGATGGTGTGTTAACTATCTCACAGCAGAACATTTCCACCTAAATTCCAAGCCTAGTCCTTATTAGTATTTTTTACACTAGATGTTTAGCTAATCTTAAAGGTACTGCTTCTAGTTGAGTACACACATAAAGCTGAATGAAAACAAATGAAAGATCACCATACTCACACACGCAATGTTAGTAGAGTGAGCTTCCTTGCCGTTCCTTTTGTGTTCTGACAGGGGGACTGCCCCCCCCAGAACACACTGATTGGCTGCCGGCGCTGATCTGATCGGATGCTGGTTTTCCAGCACAGCATGTTCATTTGACAAAAGCCAGTCATAAGATCGGCTTCTGTTAAAAAGACAGCTGTATACACTTACCAAATGTCGGGCCATTCTGTTGAATTAGTTGATATTTGGCCCATGTGTACCCAGTAGGGTTGTTACTTGATTACAATTTTCGTGTTCGATTAATCGATTTTTTTAATCAATTAATCGACTAATTTTGCTTAATTATAATGCACATACATTTTTTGGATCACCACCATATATAGTCCCCACTGTAATATCCACAGACATCTCCCCACTTTAATATCCACAGACATCTCCCCCACTGTAATATCCACAGACATCTCCCCACTGTAATATCCACAATCTCCCTCACTGTAATATGCACAATTACCCCCACTGTAATATCCACAATAACCCCCACTGTAATATCCACAATCTCCCCAACTGTAATGCCCACAGACATCTCCCCCACTGTAATATCCACAGACATCTCCCCCATTGTAATATCCACAGACATCTCCCCCATTGTAATATCCACAATCTCCCCTACTGTAATATCCACAATCTCCCCCACTGTAATATCCACAGACATCTCCCCCACTGTAATATCCACAGACATTTCCCCCATTGTAATATCCACAATCTCCCCCCCTGTAATATCCACAGACATCTCCCCACTGTAATATCCACAGACATCTCCCCCACTGTAATATCCACAGACATCTCCCCCATTGTAATATCCACAAATCTCCCCCACTGTAACATCCACAGACATCTCCCCCACTGTGTTATCCACAATCTCCCCCACTGTAATATCCACAGACATCTCCCCCACTGTAATATCCACAGACATCTCCCCCACTGTAATATCCACAGACATCTCCCCACTGTAATATCCACAGACATCTCCCCAGTGTAATCCACAGACATCTCCCAACTGTAATATCCACAATCTCCCCCACTGTAATATTCACAGAAATCTCCCCACTGTAATCCACAGACATCTTCCTACTGTAATATGGGCCACATCTCCCCCACTGTATAGGAAGATTAGTGCTTGCTTAGTCTTATCAGAGAAGCCGGCTGAACACACGCAGTTGAGACTGGGTGATGACGTCAGCGTGCCGCTCAAGGCTCACATAGGCTGCTGCCGAGTGGACCAAGATGGCCGCCGCTCCGGGATCTAGACTGAAGTCCCGGCCTTTTCTATGGCCGAGCAGCATCGGAGCTCCGCAGATCACGTGTTGTGCCGATCCGCATATGGTGACCCATTCATATCACGGATCATTTACGATCCGTTGCACCACTAGTACCATTCAAAAGAATTTTGATCGATCAAAAAAAAGTACGATTAATCGAGGAATTAATCTTTTATTTTCACAGCCCTATTACCCAGCCTTAAGCTTATGCAGCTGAAGTCTACTGATTATTATTATTATTATTATACAGGATGTATATAGCGCCAACAGCAGCACTTTACGATATGAAGGAAGACAATACAGCAACAATACAATTCAATATAAGAGAGTTAGGCTAGGGAGCCACCTGAAGGAGGCAAGTTCTACTTCATGTACATAAAATTACACATCAATTACACTGTCTGGCAGAACAATTATATTATATAACATGCTTCAAAAAGCATCAATTAATTACTTTGTTTTACCATCCATTTATTTAGACCAGTTGGAACAGTGACGAGCCACCAGGGTCACTGTACTTTTTTGCACTGTTTATGTTATCATATTGCATAGTCATGCATATATTTGACAAAGCATAGTTTACATTGCTACTTATAACCATTTTTTCTCTGTATTTAATTAGCGGGATTATGGTGGCCCTCTTGTTTGTGTGGAAAACAGAACAGATCTAGTACAAGGAGTGATTATACCTGGACGTGGATGTGCTTCTCAAAACAGGCCGGTTGTTTTTGTCAGAGTGGCATACTATGCAAAATGGATACACAAGATTATATTAACCTACAGAACTCCATAATTATAACAGAATTAGAACTATTACAGTAATTATTTGCCTAAACTTGATAAGCAAGGTTTGCAAATTATTTTTTATTTTTTTCTATTTAATTTATTGTCAAATTTCTTGTTGTCGAGTTGATGTTGGATGAACTGTGATATGTGGAAAATGTGGTGATTTAATTCCTGAGTATACTTGAACAACTTTTTCTATGAACAATAGGGATAACATGTATTTACACAGACTTTTGCTGCTCTAAAGGTTCATTTTATTTAATGAGCCAAATTGTTACAGTAGGTGCCATTCCTGTATTTAATTCTCTTGAACTAGCGCCATAAACATGACTACAATTTTAAAGCTAAGTTTGACATGTCTTACATCACATTTTAGCTATTACTTTAATATGATCAAGAAAATGCCAAGAACAGAATTACAATCCAACATGGTTCTC
This sequence comes from Rana temporaria, assembly GCF_905171775.1. Lineage (NCBI taxonomy): Eukaryota > Metazoa > Chordata > Amphibia > Anura > Ranidae > Rana > Rana temporaria. The sequence goes on from NC_053491.1 coordinate 134,599,412, forward strand.
AAAGTTCACTTTCAGAACAAGTGCAGCATATGCCATTTTTGAAAATCACACATGAATGCTTAAAACCTTTGTTTACATAATTTTAAATTATACTTGCCACTTTTTAGCAAGAACCTGCAAAGGCAACTAATAAGAGTCCTCCAAATAATGAATATACTGTTGATTCAGATCTGGATTCACATGCTTTTATCAGTAGATCTGTAAAAATGGTAGCAATTATATGCAAAAAAGACTAACTAGGGGTGGCATAAGTGGACCAGCGCTCACAAAATAGAATTACCACTGAATCATGGCAACTGTGGGCAGAAAATAATTAAATTTGTTAGTGAACTGGCAAAAAACATCTCTTAGACCCATTAGAAGCTTGTTTTCTGGCACCATGTATGGGATGTGTGTGTGCACTTTGGTGGGATAAAAGTTCCCAACCCCTCACTACTGCAGAGAATGAATGGCCAAATTTAATTTCATGTGACATCACTGACATCACAGCCTTATAAGGAAGCACTATACTGTATCCTGCCCAGATAAGGAAGTTGTATCATATATATCATTATATATGCTTTAGATATTACCTTTTATTTCGATTTTTTTTATTAGGGCAGTGGTGCCACATGGGCCAGGGAATTCAATTCAGTAATCCTCTATGTCTGTAAATAAAATCATTATTATAATCAGTAAGACCCCTTTCACACTTTCACCTTTCACATTGCAGGCACTATAGCGTTAAAAATAGCGCCTGTAATCCATCCTCAAACAGCTGCTCCATTGTCTCCAGTGTGAAAGCCTGAAGGCTTTTACACTGGAGCGTTGTGCTAGCAGGACAGTAAAAAAAGTCCTGCTAGCTGCATCTTTGGAGCAGTGAAGGAGCGGTGTGCCCATAGCGTTGGCGGTAAAATAGCAGCGTTTTACTGACAACGCTTTGGGCAGCTCAGTGTGAAAGGGGTCCAAGTCCTTCATTATTCTGATTGGAAAAATTCAAGGACCAAAGAACCCCTTCACTAGTTCACCACAAGTTGGGCTGGTAAAAAATCTATATCTGGTGGAAAAAAAATCAGTGGTATGCTCATTACTAGCAGTAACCTTTTGAAACCAGTCAGATTTAATATTATTAAATGTCAGGTTTGTTTATAATCTGTTTTGCTTGCTGCCATTGGCTGCTTCTGAATGTCCCCGTTGCTCTTTGCATTTGCGCTTGAATAAGACAGTATTTTTGTAGTTAATACATTGATGCTGTCACTAATATTCTGTTTGGTAATTGGTTGTAATACAAAGACATGTTCATTCGGACAAAGACTTATAATGGCAAAGATTGCATCGTACAGTAAACGTTATCAATGGGATAACTGCCATTCTCTTTCTGCTCAGAATATTTTTTAGTGTAACGTATGTAGGCATGTGTGCAAACAAAGTTAGTGCTACATATACATATATGTGAGTGCCACATATTTAGGAACTGAAGAAAATAAATTGCCTGTGCTGCCCACAATTTGTACTGTGCATAGCAGCCAACCAGCTCTCATTTATCACTGCAAAAGCAAAGAACAATATGGTTGAACAAAATGTAGATACTTGTAGTGTGCATCCATAGTACACTGTTTTTGGTTTGCAGTCCGAATGCAATGGCAAAAATATGTATATGTTATTACATACATGTTACATTGCATACATAATACATGACGTATTACACATTAATTACAAATCATTTACCAAGGACCTAGGACTGAGGCCTCGTACACACGGCCAAATTCCTTGGCAAAATCCATCAAGAAAGACTGTTGTGGATCTCGACGAGAAAAAAGGAGAACATGCTCTCTTTTTTCTTGTCAGGAGTCTCAATTTCCTCGTCGTGTTTCTCGTCGGGCTGGTTTACGACGAGAAACGCGTTTGTGTGTATGCTTAGAAACCCGCGCATGCTCAGAATAAAGTATGAGATGGGAGCGCACCTTCGGTAAAAGTAGCGTTCGGAATGGAGATAGCACATTTGTCACGCTGTAACAGACTGAAAAGCGCGAATCGTCTCTTACCAAACTTTTACTTAAAGCGGGGGTTCACCCTTAGAGGGCACTTTTTAGCCTTAGATTCCTGCTCGTTTTGTCTAGGGGAATCGGCTATTTGTTTTAAAATATGAGCAGTACTTACCCGTTTACGAGATGCATCCTCTCCGTCGCTTCCGGGTATGGGCTGCGGGAATGGGCGTTCCTTCTTGATTGATAGTCTTCCGAGAGGCTTCCGACGGTCGCATCCATCGCGTCACGATTTTCCGAAAGAAGCCGAACGTCGGTGCGCAGGCGCAGTATAGAGCCGCACCGACGTTCGGCTTCTTTCGGCTACGAGTGACGCGATGGATGCGACCGTCAGAAGCCTCTCGGAAGACTGTCAATCAAGAAGGAACGCCCGCTCCCGAAGACCCATACCCGGAAGCGACGAAAGAAGATGCATCTCGAAAACGGGTAAGTACGGATCATATTTTAATACAAATAGCCGATTCCCCTAGACACAACGAGCAGGAATCTAAGGGGACAAGTGCAAAAATTTAATAAATGGGTGAACTCCCGCTTTAACACGCAGTAACATAAGATTAGCAAAAGCAGCCCCAAGGGTGGTGCCAGTGGAATCGAACTTCCCATTTATAGTGCCGTCGTACGTGTTGTACGTCACCGCGTTTGAGAACAACGAGATTGTGTCTTGACAGTGTGTCTGCAAAGAAAGCTTGACAAGATTCTCGACAAGCCTGTGAAGAAACCCATTGAGGAAAACTATGTTTCTTTTACGACGAGATTCTCAGTCATGTGTACAAGGCCTAAGATCTAGGACATGAGGGTATAACCAATATAACAATATGTTTTATTAGACAAAACCAACGATACACAAGTCATGTGTGTCACACTTGGTACAGTATAATTGTACACTTATTCACATTGGCGCAGTATTTTTTTAATGCAGTTCATGATTCATATAGTTTCCCATAGTGTTATTTAGATACAGGTATGTGCATGTCTTGTTTTTAGTTGGTTTTTATTAATAAAAGATATTGTTATATTTTTTTATCCATTTGGATCCTAGATCTCAATCTTGTTTGACCTAATTTCATCCTATTTGGAAAGGTCACACATGCATCAATTGTGCCTTGTGATATTTTATCACATTCGGTGGAGAAGTGTAATGTGCCACACATTTGCTAGTTTCTAGTTTTCTTAAGTAATTATTCCCTTACAAAGGATCTTTGATTTTTTCCCACATGCCATGAAGGAATGAAAAAAAAAAAAAAAAAAACACACACACATCTCATTTGCAAAAAGCCCTCAAACTGATTTGTATAGGTGAGATTAGAAAATTAACAACCAGATTACACACAGTTAACTGAGCAAACTCCTGATCATTTCAGTTAATTGATACTGGGTACATAAATAAACAAAGCAAGGTTGGATTCATATCAGGTAAAATGAGCAATTATCTACCTATTCCTGGACTATGTTTCAGTGGTAGTAGTGTTATATTTTTAATATGTGTAAAATGTTCACTTGTTTTTTATTCTATTTAGAAATGGCAAGTATATTAAAAAGCATAACATTAGGTAATTGGCATTGCCACACAATTACCCAATTATGATTATGATATATCAAATATATTGAACAATTAATACTGAACATACGTGCATTAAGTATTATTGTTACAGCTGTGCACCTACGCAAATACATTAGTGCACAGTAATGTGTGATCAATGTAATCTGCCTCAATTATTTCAGTGCAAAATGAGTGATTTGGTTTGATTACTTATCATCAGATTTCATTACTTCACAATTATAAATTGTTTCAAACACCTCAGCTGTTAGTCTGCAGTTCATATATACCTAATCGAAACTTGGTTTAATGCAATTTAAGAAATGTATTTATGCATATGTTGTATTTGCAAAGAGTACACTTATATGAAAACAATGGCCCAGATTCAGCATAGCTTGCGCTATATTTGCGGGGGAGCAGGGCAACGATTTTGCCCTGCGCCCACGGAAATATTTTGCGCTGCCCTTGATTCGCGGAGCAGTAGCTCCGTGACTTGCGAGGGCGCGCCGGCAAATTTGCCCGGCGTAAGCGCGCGCAAGTTACATGATCCCGCCGGGGGCGGGAATCATTTAAATTAGGCACGCTCCCGCGCCGAGCGTACAGCGCATGCTCCGTCGGGAAACTTTCCCGACGTGCATTGCGGCAAATGACGTCGCAAGGACGTCATTTGCTTCAAAGTGAACGTGAATGGCGTCCTGCGCCATTCACGAAGCACTTACGCAAACGACGTAACATTTGAACGTCGCGATGCGGGAGCGGCGGTATACTTTAGCACAGGCTGCCCCTGCTATTAGAAAGGGCAGCCTTGCGCTAAAGTAGCCGTACGGAAACTCCGTACCTGGCTTGCGCGGGGCCCGCGCAAGCTTGTGAATCAGTGGTAGTATGCAATTTGCATACTACACGCTGATACACAATGGGAGCGCCCCCTAGCGGCCCCCGCAAGAATGCAGCCTAAAATCTGCGAGGCATAAGAGCCTTATGCCGCGCAGATTTTAGGCTGCAGCCGGTGTAACGAGGTTCCTGAATCAGGAGCACTGGTTACACCGGAGCAAGTAAGCAATTGCGCCGTGTAACTCATGGTTACACGGGCGCAATTGCTTCTTGAATCTGGGCCAATGAACTTTGGGGTTTGAAATAACTTACAATTGCATTAAAATTATAATATACAATGGGATAATAGATATGTTATACAGTATATCATTTAATTGAGCAACACGTTAAAAGAGTTAATACTGAGCTTCAGGAAAACTGCTAAATATACAGATGAAAGACATATATATTAGATGCAGTGCCAGGACAAGGTCATCCATTACCAAGGGCAAAGATGCCAAAACTGCGCTCCCCCACCCCCATTATGTGTGAGCTCCACTTGTCAAAATCATTGAGCAGCTCCAGATCTGTCAGCCAAGCTTCACATGGACCAGGAAGTGCGCAGTTATGTTGTGGGACCTTTCTGCTGTTTGATAGCAAATCCATTCATTTTTCTGATCTGTGAAGTGAGTACAGTGGTGAGTCACCTTTTTCCTTACTTCAGATTTACACATTCATTTGAATTGCTTTGTTTACCTTCAAACCCATTCATATAATGAAGGTGTCTGATGGTATTCAAAATCGTTCATACCAGCAAGGTTGCAGTCAGATCGGTACTTTGCAGGGTTTGCTTACCCACCCCTTGCCTGTAATTTCGGCTGACAGTGTATCGAAAAAGATAGCTGGGGGATAGGGATGACAGAAGAAATATGAGTGGAGGGATGTGTAAGCAAACCCAGCGCTGTCCCAATCTGACAGTGCTCCTATATTCAGTAGCCAGCAGCTGTGTTTACACCAATACAGGAGCGCTGCACTGGCCTCCTCCCCCGGCCTCCTCTAGCATTCAGCTGTGTGAGTTGTGGGTCCTCGCCTTCCTCCTTCCAGTTCAGTTCCTGTATGTCTGTGAACACCACTGCCAGTTTCTGAATACAGAAGTACTGCACTGGTATTCAGGAGGTAGGGGAGGAGGAACATAGCCTGCACCTCCTCCCAGCTCTCTTTGTAACTCCCAGTGCTGGGCTGACAGGAGTTAGATGCACTTGTCACTACTCCTATCAGCCTTGTAAACAGAATGAGCTTACCACACGGTGTCTCCATCTGTACAGTACATTGCTGCACCCAGGGCAGCCACTTTTCTGGAAGCTTTTCTGGAAGGTGTGTGTGCATTGGGGATGCTTCCTTTTCCATACCATTCTTTCACATTATAGAACACCTACTATATCAGATTATGTTTTCCTCCAGCAAGATGCAAGCTACCCAAAATCACTGCCACCTCCTTCTCCTCTTCTTCTGGGTCTGACATCTTCTTGTTTTGACTATTAGGCACCATGCAGGGGGGAAATTAACCCAGGCCTGTCTCCATTTTTTATATCTTACAGAGATGCCGAGAATGGGCCAGGAACGCAATACTGTGCATGTACTGCATCAGGGTACAGATACAAATTGGTTGGCAGACAAGTAAGAGGCCTATAAAGCCTCTTGTCTCTAAAAAATAAATAAAAAACCTGCTGGCCAATTTTTGTATGGCAAGTTAAACCCCATTTTAAATAGCACTTGCAAGTCTTGACAGTGAAAGGTGAAGCTGCAGACTGATAAGTTAATTTCTCTGTCACTCTGCTTTTTCCTCAGCAGATCCATTGCTAGCACATGAGAATTTCATCATAACTGATTAGCCATTTGTTTTTATTTTCCCTATCCCATCCTGAGCTCTGCTGTACAGTGGATTGCAAGAGGCTGATATCAAGTTACATTCAGGTGCTTGCATTTAAGTACGTTTACCGATATTTAAAAAAATACAGAGATGCATCATTTTGCACAATTTGGGGTTGATTTAGTAAATGCAAATAGACTGTGTGCTTTAAAAACGAAGTTGCACTTTGAACGTGCAGTTGCTCCAGAGCTTAGCAAAAGCTTTACTTTGCAAATAATACCCAGTCACATGCAAGGAAAAAACAAAACAAAAAAAATGCATTTTTGCTTGCTTATGATTGGATGTTGGTAGTCAACAAAACTTCTCCTCATTTACTAAGCTTTGCAGCAACCGCACTTCAGCATGTCTATTTGCCTTTAGTAAATCAACCCCCATATATATGCCTGAAGTTCAGCTTAAAAGCATAAATGCACAAGTACCCACCAAAAAAATCAGCATAGCTTTGTGTTTTCGAAATGGTATGTTAATTTCGTTTATGGCTCTGCAAAAAAAATAATCTTCAACACAGCAGGTTCCAGTTTTCTTAGACGCAGATACAAATTAGGATTTCTTTAAATCAGAACTTTAATAAATATTGTTTGAGCCTTTAGGCACTTTCTAGAAAACATAATGCTTTAAAGCACTGTTTAAATTACTTTCACAATAATTCAAGCCAAATATAGCACAAAATGAAACAAATAAATATACCTCATGGTATAATACTGAGACCATAAGATACTAAGATATAAACAAACATGTTTTAAACTGCCACAGACGTATAAATGTACTATACACATGGTAGGAAATGTAAACGTCAGTAATGTATAAGTTGTTTTTAACATATGCAACATATTTTCACCTTATTTTACATTAAAAGTAAATGTACTTTTCACGTTTCATGACAGTATTATGTATATAGACACATATTTAATCTTACTTCTTGCTGTGCAAGAGCTTGTCATTTACTAGTTGGTACTCTTTTGTATGTGTAGTAAAATACTATATGTAAAAATGTATATATTTGTGGCAAAATATAAAAAAAGATGATTCTAAACAAGGCCGTCTATTATTATTATATGTGCTGTATAGAAATGTAAAATTCCCTCTGAAAATTCTGTACTTTCTTGTATGATTTCAGGACTGTCCAACTACACATACATACATAATTTTTCCTTTAATAAATATGTGACAATTTTCTGTCTACAAAAAGGTAACTTTTTTCCTAAAATATTTATAGCACATATCAATAACATTAAAAAATCATTTCAACATTATACATTCTTTTACAGTCCTAACGTGAAGGGCTAACATAGTAAAGCTCCTCTTCAGATCTCCATCCCAGGCTGTCAACATTCAAGAAACTGATGTTGTCTTCTTTTGCATTGCTTTTTTTTTTACTGAAGTTACCTGGACTTTTTTAAGTTAACATTGATTTTTTTTACTAAGTAAGGCGTCTCTCCTTTAGTAAATCAACCCCAGAAGCTGAATGAGAGACAGCAATGGGTAAGAAAAAGGAAAAAAATAAATAAAAATAGGGAACTTCTTGGTGTTTACCCTGAACCTGCAAACATAAGAATTCCTTTTACACACACACATGCTCCAACACCTTCTTTCTTGAAATACACTTTTAGGAAGTTCTCTGATAACAAACTAAGAAAAAAAATTAAAAGAGGTATGACAACACAACACATTATATTTTTAATGGATATAACCAGCTAGTACCAACAGTACCAATGATTTTGCAAATTGATGTTATATTTTCATGTTTAAAAACAAAAATTGTTGATGGTGTATTAATGGCTTAGAAAATGAAATAAAGGGGTTTTGTGAATGAAAAGTTATGTTATGAGTTTTATATAATACAAATGATGTAATAATGCACAAACTCTTTATATTTGTATTTTTGTAATACTGATCCTAATAAACTACTTTAATACAAAAATAAAAGTCTGTTTGTTATATTTAGAAAGCATTGATCTTTGGATATGTGTGTTTCAGATACTTTCAACCAAACTTCAAGTTTCTTAACCACTTACCCCCCGGACCATATTGCTGCCCAAAGACCAGAGTACTTTTTGCGATTCGGGACTGCGTCGCTTTAACAGACAATTGCGCGGTCGTGCGACGTGGCTCCCAAACAAAATTGGCGTCCTTTTTTTCCCACAAATAGAGCTTTCTTTTGGTGGTATTTGATCACCTCTGCGTTTTTTTTTTTTTTGCGCTATAAACAAAAATAGAACGACAATTTTGAAAAAAATGAATATTTTTTACTTTTTGCTGTAATAAATATCCCCCAAAAATATATAAAAAAACATTTTTTTTCCTCAGTTTAGGCCGATACGTATTCTTCTACATATTTTTCGTAAAAAAAATCGCAATAAGCGTTTATTGATTGGTTTGCGCAAAAGTTATAGCGTTTACAAAATAGGGGGTATTTTTATGGCATTTTTATTAATATTTTTTTTACTAGTAATGGCGGCGATCGGCGATTTTTTTTTCGGTATTGCGACATTATGGCGGACACTTCGGACATTTTTGACACATTTTTGGGACCATTGGCATTTTTATAGCGATCAGTGCTATAAAAATGCATTAGATTACTATAAAAATGCCACTGGCAGTGAAGGGGTTAACACTAGGGGGCGGGGAAGGGGTTAAGTATGCCTGGGTGTGTTCTTACTGTGGGGGGGGGGGGTGGCCTCACTTGGGGAAACACTGATCTTCTGTTCATACATTGTATGAACAGAAAATCAGCATTTCCCCTGCTGACAGGAACGAGAGCTGTGTGTTTACACACACAGCTCCCGTTCCCCGCTCTGTACCGAGCGATCGCGTGTGCCCGGCGGCGATCGCGCCCGCCGGGCACACGCACGGGAGTCGGGGGCGAGCGGGGGGCGCGCGCGCGCGCCTCCGGCGGCGCGCGTGCGCCCCTAGTGGCGGCTAAAGGGTAGGACGTCCATTTACGTGGTCTCGCCTAGGAGAGCCACCTTGTGGACGTAAAATGACGGTGCGGCGACGGCAAGTAGTTAAATCCAAGCACATTAATTGGAGTTCCTATTTGCACCTTTATAAGAGTGGATCTTGAAACAACCTGCTTGACTTTATAGTTCGAAAATTTATTTTGAAGTAATTTTTTGGGCAGAGTGGACACATGATTAGAAAAGACATGGTTAGTTTACTTATCTATCTGATGAAGTATGATATACCTAGGTTGCTGAGTACTCAAGCAAAGTCTAACTTTGTCTAATAGACGTGCAATTAGTTTTGGTCCAAATACAAATTCGGTCAAATTTTTGTTTGTTCGGAGATTCCAATGTATTTGAATCTTCAAATGAAATAAGAACGAATAGTAATGAATTTCGTTGAAATTCTTTAAAATTTGTTTTGTTTATTCGTTTTCTAACAAACTCCAAATTTTCAGAGCAATTAGAATTTGGATCAGTTGATCAGCTGTTCCCTACTGAGAGTTGAAATGTAAACAAAACAATGCCGCCAATAGAACATTTAAAAAAAAATTGCATGGGGTCCCCCAATCCATACTTCAATCCATTGTTTCACTTAAAAATTCCTTCAAATATAGTGCCTGGGAGAGGGGGGTCCCCTTAGTCTGCCTTTAAAGTGGTGCATCCGTACCATGTATGGAACCTGCTGAAGCAAAAATTATATTTCTAAAGAAAAAATTGGTCAAATCACTTTTAAATTTACTTACTGGCTCGGCTGTTTAAAAAAAAAGAAAAAATCCATACCAGACCCTTATCCGAGCATGCAGCCTGTCAGGCCAGGAAAGGGGGTGTGCATGTGCCCCCTCCTAAAAAAACAATATCCCCTGATGTAGATCCATCATCAATCACAATGCCTGCCGCACCGCCGGACCCAGAAAAAAACATCTGCCCATGACGAAGGCTGACCACCTAATGCCTACTCTGCTGGGTCACAGTTCTTAAATAGGTAAGGGGCGGGGCCACCTGGTAATGTCACCTGGTGACCTCACCCCTTGTAACATCATCATCCCAGCATGCCCTGCTCGGTGATGTCACAAGGGGGTGGGTCACCAGCTAATTTAATCAAGTGACTTCGACCCTAAGCTATTTAGGAAATGTCAGATGGAGGAGAGGCAATCTATGGGGAGGGTTCGATGAAGCCAGAGTTTTTTTTTCAGGTGCGGTGGGTAGCATGAAATTGATCTACATGAGGGGGTATTGTTTTTTACTTTTTAATGCAGGAATTGTCAAAAACGTGTGTACTATCTTTATTTACTTTTTACACATTTTTGGTGAATGGGTAGTGGTACTATGTACCTCATACTCATTCACATAGGGGTTGGCAACTGGGCGCAAGGGCCAAAGTGTCTGGTATGGATTGGAGGTAGGACCCCACACTATTTTTTTAAAGAATTTTCTATTACCAGCATTGTCTTGTTTACATTTCAGCTGTCTGTGGGGAAGCCCGCTGACAGCTGTTAAGTTATCTTTTGTTATGGATGCAGCGACCAGATTCCCGACCTGCTACTTAACAACAAGCTATTCTTCACACAGAATTCAAATTGGTCGATCATTTTTTGACCAATCCAAATTCAATAGTTCCAAAAATGTGGAATTTATTTGAATATTTATAAAATAAACCAAATTTTATAAAAACAAATTCCGGAATGATACTAAACGAATTCCGAAACCAAACGGTATTGGTAACATAATGAATATATCAGAAACAAAACAAATTTTTCAGTTCTGCACATGTATATTGTCTAATATAGTCTAATTTGAACTCTCTATGCGCCCCTCTGTGCTTTGAAGTAAAGTTTTAAATATAGTTATAGAATAAAGGCCATGCAACATCACTGGCCTGGAACCATAAGGCTGACCTTTATCAGCGTAGGCCACATCTATATGCTGCATACTGGACAAGCAAACCCACTCTAGGGGAAAAACCAGATAGGGACAGGTCATTCTTCATTAGGAGTTACAAAAGTAAAAGTAAGTGAATTACTGCATTGTGCTATTTGGCTATAGGTTACAGCCATGTTAACAATCATTAAAGCAGAGCTCTACCTGAATGGGGGAGTTCCATTTTATGTACTGCCCCTGCCACATTTGTCATGTTATTTTTGGGCGTTATCGGGTACCTTGTTTTGACAGGTATCTGCTCCCATTTGCACTCAGATCATCTACGCAATCCTCTTTTCCTGCAATCTACTGGGACAAGTCACAGATCCCAGAACACTGCTGAACCACTCGTCTGTAAAGCTACAAGCTGTCACAGCCAGGTGCCCCCAATTGAGATGCCAATGCAAGGGAGAGAAGAGGGGGAGAAGGGACGGAACGGTTGAGCACATCATTGGATCATGGGACAGGTGAGTGTGTGTTTATTAAAAGTCAGCAGCTAAAGTTTTTGTAGCTGCTTACTTTTAATAAACACAACAACGATTGGAGCTCTGCTTTAAGATGAGGATACCATAATGCTACCATAATCCAATCTATGGGTGTACGATTAATATTGAAACTATTTTTCATAAACATGGATTTCTCAACATATTAGAAGCAGAACAAGGGATAAAAATTTCAGCTCTACCCAATGCTGGAGACTAATTGGCCTGGATTCACATACATCGGTGCATATTTATGCCGGTGAAGTGTATCGAATATACGCTATGCCGACACAGCGCAGAGAGGCAAGCACAGTATTCACAAAGCACTTTCTCACACTCGCTGTCAAATCTACACTGGGTTTCCTCGGCGTAAGCCAGCGTAGGTGGAAGTGGGCGTGAGCCATGCTAATGAGGCGTGACCCCATGCAAATGATGGGCCGAGTGCCATACTAGTACTTAAAACGAACGGCACATGCGCCGTCCCATGGACGTATCCCAGTGTGCATGCTCAGAATCACGTCGAAACTACTCCCTAAGATATGACGGATCACTGCCTACGGCGTGAACGTAACCTACGCCGAGTCGTATTCACGTACTACGTAAACGACGTGAAATACGACGGCTGTGTTCCCTGGTCCATACCTTTGCATGGGTTGCGCCTCATATATGGGGAATAGCTTTACGCCGGACGTATGACTTACGCAAACCACGTATATTATGCGCCGGGCGCAAGTACGTTCGTGAATCGGTGCATCTCCCTCATTTGCATATGTGCATAGCAAATAAATAGGAGCGGCAAATGCACCCAGCGTAAATATGGGCCCACGATACGACGGCGTAGGCAAATTACATTGGTCGTAGGAAGCCTATTTTTAGACGTATCTCAGATTGTGGGCACGGCGCATAGATACGACGGCGCATAGTTAGACTTACGCGGCGTATCTCGAGATACGTCGGCGTAAGTGCTTTGTGAATCCGGGCCATTGTGTTTTGTGCTCTATTGACTTGACACTCTGATAGTGTTGTTAATACATAGGTTCAAGGCTCATGCAGTCTCACACCATAGCACCGAGGCCTTTGAAGAGAATGATTCATGATCTTTATTTTTTTTTTATTCTAATTGTAGTATATTTAATAGCATTTAGTCAGCATGACTTTATAACCAATACTATTAAATTCTTGAAAAATTCTTACATTAATGTGCAGTATGGAAGAATGTAATAGAGAACTTATTCATGAATTTATTTTACTTCTGCATTTGCTGCACATCCATTTTGTACAGGATTCTAATTCTCTTGAACCAGTTCTAGCAACACTAGTCTTTTTTTTTCATGCTCTGATCCATTTTGGTATTCTAGAAGAGTGTTTTGAATTAACATGTCAGCCTGATTATGGGTCTTTAGCATGCATTCTCTCAAAGGCTGTTTGGAGACTCAGTATCATGTGATTATAATTTTCTATTGAGTTATGAACTTATGGGCAGGAAATGTTCATAAACTTTTATATGAATTTGTTCTATTTGTTTCAGTACCATGGTGACAAAAACACTTTCACCAGCAAGCGTATTCTTTTCTTCCTAGCAGTCTTCTAATTGTTTAATTCTTTACAGCAAAACTGAGTTTCTTAGCTTGGAACTGGCAGCAAACATAAAGAAAACAGATGTTTTAAAAGCATAAAAAACTTATATAAGAATGGCTAATGCAAATATCAGGTATTACCCATATAGAGTTATCCCTAGGCAGTGCTTGCATAAATGTCCAGTAAATAAAAAGTGTACCATATTGTATTATCAGAAATGCCAAACTTTAAAATGGCAATATAAAAATTGCAAATATAAAAAGTGAATATACAAGATTATGGGAAAATCCTTAAAGTGATTGTAAAGTTTCATTTTTTTTCCTATAACAATAACAAACATGTTATACTTACCTGCTCTGTTGCAATAGATTTGCACAGAACAGCCCAGATCCTCCTCTTCTCGGATCCCTCTTCTGTGTTCCTGGCCCCTCCCTCCTGTTCAGTTCCCCCACAGCAAGCAGCTTGCTATGGGGGCACCCAAGCTGAGTCAAGCTATTCAGACACGAAGCCCGGGCCCTGCCCCCTCTCTCCCCTGGTTGGCTAGCTGACTTTGATTGACAGAAGCAAGAGCCAATATGCTGTGCCTCAGCCAATCAGGAGGAGAATCTTGGATGACTGAGACACTCGTCGACATATCTGGGCAGAGAGGGACCTCAGTTAAGTGTTAGGGGGGCTACTGCATAGAATGCATTAAGATTGAAAACATTCTGCCTTCACAACCCCTTTAACCCCCCTGGCGGTATTGCCAAGTCTGGCTCGGGGTGGAATTTCATTACCAAAAGCGGAAACCCTGAGCCAGACTCGGGATCGCCTCGCAGCAGCCACAGGCATGGTTTACTTACCTTGTCCCTGGATCCTGCGATTCCGCCGCGCTGTGTGATCGAGCGGTGTCTCCTCGCTCGATTCACAGTGTCCCTGTGTGCCGCCGAGCTCTGTTCCCTGCGCCGTTACGACGTGCGGGGGCGGAGATCGGCGCCAAATTCAAAAAAGTAAATAAACACAATACATACAGTATACTGTAATCTTGCAGAAAAAATACACACCCCCTTTGTCCCTAGTGGTCTGCCCATTGTCCTGCATGTAATTTTATATAATAAAAACTGTTCTTTCTGCCTGCAAACTGTAGATTGTCCATAGCAACAAAAAGTGTCCCTTTATGTCAAAAGTGGTTTTAGACCAGCTAGAAAAAAGCGATAATAAATTATAATCACTTGCAGAATTGAGCGATAGCGATTTGTGGGGAAATTCGTCATAAAAAAATGAAAGTAATGACAGCGACAATTCTGCAACTGAGCAAATTTCAGTGATTTTGAGTTGATTACATTAATGAATAATTTTTATTATAATTATATTATTATTTGTTATAATTATTTATAATTATTTATTATATTATAATTTATGCAAAAAAAGTGGATGATCTGAATAAATGCGCCCTCCTGATCAGCCACCGTTGCGCTAATGGAAAATCAGTGAAACACCCTAGCTGCTGTTTAAATAAAATAATGTGAAAAAAGTAAATAAAGTGATACCTCTCCTCAGAGGTATATCAATCAAATATTAACAGCGCTATCGAGGAAAATTATATCCTCCTAAATGAATGCTATGCAAATAATAATAATGTGAAAAATTAACATATAAATACAAATGCATAAATTGTGACAAAAAATACAAGTGCATATATATAAATAAATGACATTTGCATAAATGTGAATAAACAGTTGAATATCTAAACAAAATCCGTGCACAATAAATCATGTGACAAGTAATAATAAATAAAGTTCATAAGTGAGTAATCCAGAAATCTTCATAAACTTCCACCACACCACAAGTGTTCAGTGCTTCCGTCACCCGTCAAAATGAACACTCACCAAAATGATATGCCTCACACTCTCGTGCTTTGGCAACCAAGCTTAAAACACTCCCAACGTGTTAATTGAAATTCAAATTCCAAAGAATCGATCCATGTGGTTCCACATAAATGATAAGAACAAAAGGAAAAAAAGGTGCACAATACTGTATACCAGTTTTAATAAAACACCATGTACAAGCTACAAAAAATGCACTCACAAACACCGTAGTAAAATCAGCATTAAATCACAGCAATTCCAAGTATTCCAAGTATTCCTCTATATTCCTCAGCTAGTGTAAAAAATGGTCACGGCGGACCTACGATCAGCCAGGGTTTTTCACCACTCATATGAACTGCAATCCACTGCACTCCGAACCAAAACAGTTTTTCCAGGCAGAGATGCTCCAAAGGGAATTTCCAAACTTGGCTTGCTGCACAATTTCTAATGTGTCACGTCTGTTCAGAAGCTTTCCTCAAACTGACTATGTGGCCACGCAGTCAGTTTGAGGAAAGCTTCTGAACAGACGTGACACATTAGAAATTGTGCAGCAAGCCAAGTTTGGAGATTCCCTTTGGAGCATCTCTGCCTGGAAAAACTGTTTTGGTTCGGAGTGCAGTGGATTGCAGTGCAAATGAGTCGTGAGAAACCCTGGCTGATCGTAGGTCCGCCGTGACCATTTTTTACACCAGCTGAGGAATATAGAGGAATATTTGGAATTGCTGTGATTTAATGCTGATTTTACTACGGTGTTTGTGAGTGCATTTTTTGTAGCTTGTACATGGTGTTTTATTAAAACTGGTATACAGTATCACGCTATTGTGCACCTTTTTTTCCTTTTGTTCTTATCATTTATGTGGAATCACATGGATCGATTCTTTGGAATTTGAATTTCAATTAACACGTTGGGAGTGTTTTAAGCTTGGTTGCCAAAGCACGAGAGTGTGAGGCATATAATTTTGGTGAGTGTTCATTTTGACGGGTGACGGAAGCACTGAACACTTGTGGTGTGGTGGAAGTTTATGAAGATTTCTGGATTACTCACTTATGAACTTTATTTATTATTACTTGTCACATGATTTAGTGTGCACGGATTTTGTTTAGATATTCAACTGTTTATTCACATTTATGCAAAGGTGATTTATTTATATATATGCACTTGTCTTTTTTGTCACAATTTATGCATTTGTATTTATATGTTAATTTTTCACATTATTATTATTTGCATAGCATTCATTTAGGAGGATATAATTTTCCTCGATAGCGCTGTTAATATTTGCTTGATATACCTCTGAGGAGAGGTATCACTTTATTTACTTTTTTCATATTATAATTTATGATTTTGTTTTTCAAACTTTTTCATACCCGAGATGTCTACTAGACTCTTGTTCGGACAGATTTAAGTAAGATATTCCTAAGAATTACAGGCCTACAATGTGAAACGCCAAATTTCCTTGCAAAATAATGGTACCGCTTTCAGCACCTAAAATCTGAAATAATCATACCACAAGGGAGGTTAAAGCAAATTAGTGCAAATGTCTTTATAAATTTGAAATCTTGAGTGCTTGAGTGCCAGGTTTCCAGGGTGCCCCCTATAGTGAATATTCCACCTTGTGCTGAGTAATACACACCACACACACTAGATGCCGATGAGCTCCTTACTTTAAAGCAAGAGAAGTCATTAACGCTTGAAGGTCATTTGGGAGAACTATCCCAATCTTCCTGGTGGCCTCCTGGCATGGATCATTTCTCCTTCTCAATATGGTCCAGATATTGTTCCAATGAGATTAATGGACAGGCAATATTATAAAATAAAAACGGAGAGGGAGCCTCTCATACTATGAAATCTCTTGGTAGGTTTATTAAAAGTGATTAAAAATCTATACAACTTCGATATTAGATATCATCCAAAACGGTCCGCTATTACAAACAAAAAGATATATGCAGCCCATAGCCTGGCATGCATTCCACCTGTGGATCAGAAGTAACACACAGAAACAACCGCTTAACATGTTTTGTCATCAAACAACAACATCTTCAGAAGTATTACCCAAAGCAGCAAGTTTTTAACTGTAATTTTTCAGGGCACATATTAAAATGAAAGCTAGCACCAAGCGGCAACATATTAATCTTTCTAAATCTTTCCATTTTTGTACATGAAGTCCACAACTATGGCACCAATTTCACAGGCAAACATGAGAGTCTTAATGTAAAAAAGTTCTTACTTCTTGTAAGGTTCCGTATTTATCGGCGTATATCGCGCACTATTTTCCCCTTAAAATAAGGGGGAAATCGTGGGTGCGCGATATACGCCGATAGCCGCTTCCCGCGCTCAGTTTGAAATCCTGCGCCGACATATACCGAGTGCAGTACACTCGGGTACATTCGGCTAGTCTCGGCTTCGCTCGTGCTCACGCATAAACGTCACAGAGCGTGAGCGCGAGCGAAGCCGAGCCTTGCCGAATGTACCCGAGTGTACTGCACTCGGTATATGTCGGCGGAGGCGTTCGAACTGAGCGCGGGAAGCGGGGACTCGACTTGAGGCGCGCGCTGGAGAAGCCGGGAGGACACCATCGAGGCCGCAGACGGACGCCGGACCGGATGATGGACACTGGGAAGACACCAAAACTGTAAGTAATAAAATCATATAACATTTTTTTTTACAGGAATTTCTGAGGCAACTTTAGGGGTGCGCAGTATACGCGGGAGCGCATTATACCGCGATAAATGCGGTACTTAAAGTGATTGTAAAGGTTATTTTTCTTAATAATAAACAAGTTTTACTTACCTGCTCTGTACAATGGTTTTGTACAGAGAGGCTCTGAATCTCCTCTTCTGGGGTCCCCTGTCTACGCTCTTGGCTCTTTTTCCCTTCTGAGTGCCCTCATAGCAAGCTGCTGGCTATGGGGCACTCGATCAGGTTCAATACCTAGCCGAGCTGTGTGTGTCTATTAACACACATATGGCACAGTGTGGCCCCGCCCCCACTCCCTCCTCACAGGATTTAATTGACAGCAGAAGGCTCCTGGGGCTGCCTCTGAGTCCCATGAAGAGAGAGAGAGAAAGAGAGAGAGCAGCGTTGCGGCTTTCGCGCACAGTGCTGGATCGAGATCAGGCTCAAGTAAGTATTTAGGGGGGACTGGAGGGAGCTGAACATTTACGTTTTTTTACCTTAATGCAGAGGATTCATTAGGTAAACAACCTTAAGCCCTTACAACCACTTTAATTTCTATTGTGTTGCTGCATTTTTAAATCAAATACAAACATTTTTATTGTTCCTTCACTTAGCTGGATCTGAAAAAACATCATGAGATAAAGTTTGCCTCATATATATTTATCGTGCTAATCATATAGCTTACTCTGTATGCACTGTGCCGGGTAAGTTTTACATTATGAACTTAATTTAAGAAGAAAGTTTAGATGCTATTTTTTTATTGCTGCTTGATGTACTGTTTATTTACAACAGACTGCTAAGTAGTAGCTGAAGGACAATTGCAAGGATAAGTCAAGGTTTAGCTGTTGGCTAAAAGAATACAACATAAAGTATTATTATGCAAGAATTTGTTTTTACTTATATTCATATTGACCATAACATATTTTGCTTTAAAAGTATATTAAAAATTAGATCGTAACAGACAATCCTTTTTGTATGGCTTGGTACAATTATTAACGTTGCTTTAAAATCTCAAGAAATTAAAAAGAAAATATTTTTGTAAACAAGGATGTCCCAACATGTCACACTGCCTAAATGCTAATTTCTATGGTATGCATTCTTTTAATATTACAACAGCATTGAATTTCCATAGTAAAACCAAAACCTTGTCCTAACATGTAAATTACAGAAAATAGATGTTTGAGAGATTTACTATTCACTGGAATTTCAAGGTTACCTTAAAAAAAAGAAAAAAGTTCCAGATGTCCAATTATGTTCCCTTAGAAAAAAAGACAGTATATTTATTTTCTTTAGCAAAAGTATTTTAGTAAATTCATTTGAATACAGTTTGGTCAGATTTTACTAAACACTACAAATTACCATTATACATTATAATACTCACAATTAATGTTAAAAAAATAAAACAATACTTTTTTTTGTGCCCTGTTCACTTTATTCCTGTGCAATGCATTGACTTGACTGAAACTTTATTTTGTGACATTTCAATAGAAAACGTATTGTATTGCCTATGTGCTCTTTGTGTATATTTTTCTGTGAACCCATGCCTGTATCTGTGTCACCGTCAGGGCCAGGATCTCAGCCTACAACCAAGATGCCTACGCTACTAAACCCTGGAGCGCATGCCAATCTAGAAAGTTTGCATTCCACACACTACTTTCAGTATATCAAACATCACTTCAGGTCTGGAAGCACAGACATCTTGGATTATAGTGTCTTAAAGGCAACACATTAGTTTCCTTTTTTTTATTCCAAGAACTTTATTAAGTGTTCAAGGAAATATCATCTGAACAGTAAAATATGGCACATACTCCTGCAAAGAAAGTAATACAATAAATGGATAAAACAACATGTAGGGAAACATAGTAACGGAATAAACAGTAATAAACATCCCCCATATATCTTTGTTATAATTGCAAAAGTTCCTGTTAAAGATATCATTGTTTAACCAGTGGAGTCTTCGGTTGGATGAAATATCTATGGCTATCAGTATTAGTAGGATGAATACTCTAAACGTGTAGCTCTACTTACAGGTAAAAGATTATTGGGCACATTGGGCTCCATTTACAAAGTGGTAGTTACCACTTTGAGTGTTAAAATACTGCAAAACATGTTTAATAATTTTTTAGGCCATTCACTAACAAACGCTTCTAAAATACTGCATGTGGTATTTTTCCAAGATATGCAGTATTTTTCTCTTAAAACCATGTTGTATTTTTTCTCATGTGATATACAGTGGGATGGATACAGTGCAATAGTATTAGAACACCACTCAGTTGTGGCACACAGTGAATCCGATGGGTAGGGATTTCACATACTACTCCGCACCTCATGACAAGTACTCCCAAATTGATTATGTTTTCATTACGCAAAAAGACCTACTGATCTTGCTTGATGCTCGGATTACTCCAAATTTTTCAGACCACACGCCCATCTCACGCACCCTACATCGATCTGAAATGTGTGCCAAACCTTGTATGTGGAGACTAAACTCATCTCTTCTTACTGACAATGACTATTAGGGATGAGCTTTATGTTCAGGTCGAACATGAGTTTGACTCGAACGTTCGCCGAATAGCAAACAATTTGGGGTGTTTGCGGCAAATTCGAAAGCCACGGAACACCCTTTAAAAGTCTATGAGAGAAATCAAAAGTGCTAATTTTAAAGGTTATTATGCAAGTTATTGTCATAAAAAGTGTTTGGGGACCTGGGTCCTGCCCCAGGGGACATGTATCAATGCAAAAAAAGTTTTAAAAACTAACGTTTTTTTCTGGAGCAGTGATTTTAATAATGCTTAAAGTAAAACAGTGAAAGTAAAATATTCCTTTAAATGTCTTACCTGGGGGGTGTCTATAGTATGCCTGTAAAGTAGTGCATGTTTTTACAGTGTTTATAACTGCACAAAAGGACATTTCTAAAGGAAAAAAAGTAATTTAAAACTACTCGTGGCTATAATGAATTGTCGGGTCCCAGCAATACAGATAAAAGTAATTGGAAAAAAAATGGCATAGGTATCCCCGAGTCCATTACCAGGCCCTTTGGGTCTGGTATGAATATTAAGGGGAACCCCGAAACAAAATTTAAACAAAAAATTTGTGGAGGACCCCCCAAATTCCATATCAGGCCCTTCAGGTCTAGTATGGATATTAAGGGGAACCCTGTGCCAATTTTTTTTTAAAATGGCGTAGTGGTCCCTCAAAATCCATACCAGACCCTTACCAATTCACAAAGGGGGCGGGATCTGGGGCTCCCCTTTGTTAAAGGAGGCTTCCAGATTCTGATAATCCCCCCTCCCTCAGACCCCCACAACCACCAGACAAGGGTTGTGGGGATAAGGCCCCTGTCCATATCAACATGGGAACATCCTCCCCATGTTGAGGGCATGTGGCCTGGTACAGTTCAGGAGGGGGGCACTCTCTCGTCCTCCCTCTTTTCCTGCAGCCTGACAGGTTGCGTGCTCGGGTATGGGTCTGGTATGGATTTTGAGGGGGACCCCTACACCATTTTTTTTTAAATTTGGAGTAGGGTTCCCCTTAATATCCATACCAGACGTGAAGAGCCTGATATGGAATTTGGGGGGATCCCCACACATTTTTTGTTTTAATTTTGGTTCGGGGGTTCCCCTTAAATTTCATACCAGACCCAAAGGGCCTGGTAATGGACTGGGGAGGGAACCCATGCCGTTTTTTTTTAATTACTTTTATCTGTGTTGCCAGGACCCGACAATTCATTATAGCCGCAAGTAATTTTATATTACTTTTTTTCCTTTAGAAATTTCATTTTGTGCAGGGACTGTTATAAACACAGGAAACATGCGCTACTTTACAGGCATACTATAGACACCCCCCCAGGTACGAAATTTAAAGAAATATTTCACTTTTATTGCTTCACTTTAACTGCTCCTGAAAAAACGTCCGTCTTTAAAACGTTTTTTTTGCATTGATAAATGTCCCCTGGGGCAGGACCCAGGTCCCCAAACACTTTTATGACAATAACTTGCATATTAACCTTTAAAATTAGCACTTTTGATTTTTTATGTTTGTGTCCCATTGACTTTAATGGTGTTCGTGTGTTTTTGCCTGATGGCATGTTCTGCTGCGAACCGAACCGGGGGGTGTTCGGCTCATCCCTAATGACTAGCTTCAAAAAGTGATAGAAGCCCTTTATGACTACTTTACCCTAAATTGCACAGAAAACCTCTCTCCTCTAACAATTTGGGAGGTGCATAAATGTGCCCTCAGGGGAGAGTTCAGTAAATTAAGGGCCCAGTGCAAACAAGAATTCAAATGGCAGATCGCAAATTTGGCCACCAAGATCACAAATTCTCAATAGAGACACAAACGACGCAGAGCTTCTTGAGGCCCATCAGGAACTTCAAAACATACTTGAGCTTAAGGCTAAGCAAGTCATTTTGAAAGAAGCCTTCCTGTCCACCAATATTCTGTCAATTAAATCAGAGTGAGGTACACTCAAAAATCAAACACATAGATTTACCGCAACTTTTTAACATTATTCCAAACTTTATAATATTCCTCATATGCATAAGCCACCTGACCTACTAGGAGATAGGTCACAAATTATTCATGACTATCTGGCCCATAGCGGCATGCCCATTTTGTCTAACGCAGATGCGTTGTCTTTAGAAAGTCAGATATCCTCTGAGGAACTATTGGCTGCAATAAATGGCCTTAAGTCTTGGAAGAATTCTGGAGCTGATGGCCTTACTTTCCACTACTACAAGACTTTTTCTAACATCCTTGTGTCTCCCTTACTGTGAAATCTGAACTTTTTGATAGATCCCCAATAAATCCCGAACACATTCCTGATGGCACATGTTTCTATGTTCCCCAAACCGGGCAAGGATCCAACAGACTGTTCTAGAGATAGGCCTATCTCTCTGCTCAATATAGACCTGAAACTGCTTGCTAGAATTGTAGCTAATCATCAGCGTCCATTCCTACTCAAGCTGATAGGCCCTGAACAGGTTGGTTTTATGGCAGGAAGGGAAGCCAGGGACAGTGTGACAAAGGCCTTAAACTTAATACATTCCTGCCATCGAGATATTTTTGAAGGCTTTCTCCTGTTAACAAATGCAAGAAAACCTTTGACAGGGTGTCATGGGACTTTTTGCTGGCTACCTGTTCCTACATTGGTTTGAAATTTCATATGCTCACTTGAATTTCTTCTCTTTGCCAGAATCCAATAGCTAAGCTGAAGATCAAAGTCACCCTGTCAGATCCAGTATTAATAAAAAAATGGACTAGACAGGAATGCCCATCAGATCTCAATCAACATCCAATAATTGGTGCCACTGAAAGTTTTCCACAAAGCCACTCAATTATGCCAGATTTCCACATCCCCATGTCCACTAACATTGTTTTCTTTTTTACAATACTGACTTTCCTCCAGGAATAGGTTCAAAAATATTTTCTTATGTAGGTGACATCACCCCTATTGGCCATACATTGTGTAGGCTCGGGTCGGACACTGCCTTACAATAAAAAATAATAAAGAATAAATAAGTAAAGGCTGCTGCCCCCCCTAAAAGAAAATCCCCACAAGAGAGGCTCTGAACTGTAAATAAAATAATATGAGGGTAATGGCACTGCCTAATCCTTGCTCGGTTTGGGGAACATAGAAACATGTGCCATCAGGAATGTGTTCGGGATTTATTGGGGATCCATCAAAAAGTTCAGATTTCACAGTAAGGGAGAAACAAGGATGTTAGAAAAAGTCTGACAACACCTTGAAATACCTGGCTACCTATATTCCTCTGCAATGAAATCAGGTTTCCCTCTTATCTTCCCACCTCTCTTTTTAGAGGTTTGGCTGTCAATTCAAAAGTGTCAATCATGCCTGTTCTCCTGGTTCGTCTGGCGTAAAATTCTAAAGATGTCCATTCTGCCTACATTTTCATATTCCTTTCAAGCCATACTGATACATATTGGAAAATGGTAAAAATCATGCTTAATAAATGATCAATCAATGATATGTGAAATTAAACAATCTTAAAGTGGATGTAAACACAATTTTTTTTATTTTTTTTTTATGTTACAATGTAGGGTATAAGATTTCCTATCATCCATGCACTAGCCTGAGACAGAGGCACATCCTGTGTAAAAAGTTCACAATTCACATCCCTCTCCCCTCCCCTCCCCTCCCCTCCCCTCCTCTCTCTTCCAGATCTCCCAGGAATGGTTGCATTTACTGTGTTATGACTGGATGTTTATCATCATGGGGTGTGATCCACAGTTCATTGTGATGAGGAAATGCATGTATATTGCAGTGAAAACACAGAACAGAAAGCGGAATATACACAGACAAGTGATCTGATTTAGGTTAGATGTATCTAATCAGAGCTGGGCAGAGTAGAAGATCCAGTGATGATTATTCTTATATTGCAGTGTGTGGGTCTGAGGTTACCTGATCACAGTTGCAACATCAAGGTTATTTACATATCTCATGCACTAGCCTGGAGACAGGCATTCTTTTTTAATTCCCACCCCCACTCCTTTTCTGAAGTCATGTGGTTACTTTTCTAGATTTTGACTGAATGTTAGTGATCATAGCAGAATTTAGTGTAAGGAATACACAAGAGAAAATGCATGTTTACAAGGGCAGTGTAGAGGTGGGCGGGGAGTCTACTGACATCACGACTCCACCCACCGAGCTCCAGACAACAGATCCACCCACAGAATCTGCACGTTTTTGGATCTCATAACAGACAGAGGGGAGACATTTGACAGGTAAGGATACATGCAGGAGGCATCTATATCATTACAGATCAGCACTATGGCAGTAGTTTAGAAAGGATGAGAGTGGGTTTACATCCACTTTAATGATCTAGGAAAATGCATTGTCCACCATAGTGATATGTGAAGTAAACATTCTTAATAGTGACTGTAACGGTCAGGGGTTAACACCGTTTACGATATTCCATTCCACCAACCCAATACAGCTTATCCGACACTCCACAATCCAATGGGTGCTAGATCCATTCAAGGACAAATAGCCCCGAATGTTATTGATCCCCCGCAACAGGTCACCTTCTTTCAGGACTGTAAGGCTTTCTTCCCCTGCCGTAGGTGTAATGTGTGTTTGCATAACACGAGCGGCAGACGTAAAAGTGAAACTTTCCAGTCTATGACCACCTCAAAAATATATCAGATGAAACATTTCACGACATGTGCCACCCGATATGTTGTTTACCTTCTAACTTGCCCTTGCAAGAAACAATATATCGGGAGGACCATCAGAACCTTCACAGTTCGAGTGAACGAGCACATAGCTAATATCCTGTTGGGCAAAACTAATCATAGCGTTCCACGACACTACTTACAATATCACAATAAAAACCCCCATGGGACGCAGTTTTTGGTGATTGATCATTTTGTACCCCATTGGAGAGGCGAATCCCGTATACGGGGTGTATCACAGTTGGAAACATACTGGATACATGAACTACGCACATACCAACCATTTGGTATGAACGTAGAATGGGATATAAATTCATTTATAAACAAGGCCTAATGTAATTATTGTTTGAGTTATTTTTTATTTTGATTTTTTTCCCTCGTTTTGTAAACCACAGATATACTTTTTCCAACCCAACTGGGATCCTAAATAGATCCAGGAACTATGTTCTGCCTTTAGAGTTTTTTTGGGCTATACATTTCCAGCCCATAGATGTATGTACATTTTTTGTATTTAAAGACACCTTTCGTTTATGTGTAATGTGTCTCGGTGTTGTGTTGCCCTTTTTTCCCCCCTTGAGGGCGACATTCCCCCTTTTCACTCCCCTTGTGTGCTTCATGTCAGGAGCACACAGGGGTGGCTATTCCACTGGCCATACATATGAGCCCAAACTTCCTTTTTTAATTTTATTCCTCCGTCCTGTTTGCAGATTGCCTGGCAGTGTTGCCAGTGCATCGAGACATGACTTGGCCTTGATGGGCGCGGATGTGCGGCGTCTTGGAGCCAGATCCGCACGCCGGGCATGCCGCGCTCCTATTGGCCATCAAGCGTCATGTGCTTCCACGTCGCGCGATGACGTCACGCGCGGCGCGACTTGCACAAGGGCGTTGCGTTCCAGGGTGGTCCCTGGACGTCCGGGGACGCCAGGCTTGCGCTGCATGGAGGATCGAGCGGCGCACTGGCTTGTGTCCCCAGACAGCACACTTTTGAATGCTTCCTGCATCGCTGTAGGCCAGTCTGGCTTTAAATGAAGATTCACTATAGGTGGATTTAACAAAAAGGTGGCGAGTACTGAGGACAGTCTTGATGCAGGTGGTCAACACCCCTTCCCACTCTCCACCCCCCTTTCCTCCGGTTTATTTTTAAACTAATCTATTAATATGAGTATAATATAGGTTATATACTAGGAATGGTGGAATATCTGTTTCTTTTCTTTTATTGCTATGTTTTGTGATAAGGTTTTGTTGATCCATTTCCTGTCTTTAAAAATTGATTGATGATTGGTAACCATTTGGGTCAGGAGTACCGCCCGATCCGATTGGCTAATCACTGAGCTTGCCTGATTGGTCCGCCCACTCAGTTTGACCAAGCACTTTTACTATATATATGTGGCAATATGGGGGTGAAGGTAGATGCCCCAGTTGAAGTCCACTTGGATGAAACGCGTCGGGCTTGCTATACCTGAACCCCATATTGCTTTTATTCTCTTTTTATACTGAAGTGATCACTTTTATGTTTTTGGTTTTATTACAATAAAACCTATCCTCTTTTACCTGCACCATCCGGAGCATTGTTTTCTTTCTTTTCCCTGCATGACTTGCTTGGATACAAAGTTTTTTCAAACTCCATGTCTGTGTGCACCTTGCATCAGTGGACACCACTGTTCACATCACCAGTTGGCGTTTAAACAAGCGGACCCTCTGTTCCTGTTCACAAATTGGAGTTGGAGCAAGTACACCTACGGTGAGGTTCCAGTCCAGGCTCATAGCCATCCATCAGGATACCCCGTGGTGAGTCTACTACTGTGCCATCGTCCAGCCAAGCAGAGCCGAGTGGAATCCTTTCATGCGTTTATGATCTGTTGTCGCTGACAAGCAGATCCACGTCATCTGGTAAGAGTATTCCATCTACTCCTGATTTTATCATGCAGAAAGTTTTTCCAATGATGAGGATGTGGTCATACACCCCCTATTGATGGACTTTTTGTTTTCTGTGTTTTCTTTTGTGTTGGTTGTTTCAAATGGACACTCATTCACAGGTCACTGTGTTCTCATCACATTGACGCATAATTTGCAAGAATTTTCAGCGCTGCATATTTTTTTACTACTCCACAATCCAGCAGACATGATCCATATGGATTTTCCCAGAATAACGAGAAACAAGCTCTGTTCTCTGGTTCCAAACGAATGAATACTTTATCGGTAAACTCTGCTCTTCTTATACAGTCGTATCTCTGAGTCCGGCCGGCGTATCTATGCGCCTGATTCATAGAATCAGGTTACGCATAGATCTCCCTAAGATCCGACAGGTGTAAGTGACTTACACCGTCGGATCTTAGGCTGCAATCTCACGCTGGCCGCTAGGTGGCGCTTCTGTTTGTATACACAAGGAATATGCAAATGAGGAGTTACGCCGATTCAGAAATGAACGACCGCCTGTCGCTTTTTTTTTACGTCGTTTGCATTCGGCTTTTTCTGGCGTATAGTTACCCCTGCTATATGCGGGGTATCCTATGTTAAGTATGGCTGTCGTTCCCGCACCGAGTTTTGAATTTTTTACGTAATTTGCGTAAGTCGTTCGCGAATACGGATGGACGTAATTTACGTTCACGTCGAAACCAATGACGTCCTAGCGACGTCATTTAGAGCAATGCACGCTGGGAAATTTTACGGACGGCGCATGCACAGTTCGTTCGGCGCGGGGACGCGCCTGATTTAAATTTTACACGCCCCCTAGCCGCGGAATTTGAATTCCGCCGGGGTATTTACGATACGCCGCCGCAAGTTCACAGGCAAGTGCTTTCTAAATAAAGCACTTGCCTCAAAAACTTGCGGCTGCGTAACGTAAATCAGATAGGTTACGCGGATCTAAAGATACGCTCACCTATATGAATCTAGCCCCATGACTTTTAGAGTGTGTTAACTCACAACACATATTAGCATCAATAGAACTTTCACACAATACAGGGTTAGTTAGCATAGCACCATGAAATATCTTAGGAGCCAGGCTTAATTAACACAATAGACAATAGAATGCAATCACAGCAAGCTTTCATCACTACAGTCAGGTAGCTGGAGGCAATTAACATCAATTAACATCTCAACAGTCTATGTTCCACATTGAAGGAGACACTCTATTGACCTGTTGTGTTCAGAAGGAACAACTTGTAATATTTCAAGATATCCTGCAATACATGAATTATCATTACTGTCCCATCTCATGTAATCCATGATATCAGTTCTCAGTCATCCTATGCCCCTAGTGGACATAGGATGACCCTAGACCCAAGAGTCATTGGTGAAGCTGACACAGGAGTACCCCACATCCTTCAAGAGCATCTGGGTCCCACGGGCCATATCTTTACAGTGACATGTTCCATCCTTCATCACCAAACACTCTGTGAATTCACCACCAGCTGTAGAGACTACTTACCGACTCCTGGTGACCCCTTGTTATAGGGGGTCAATATATGCATATGGCTTAACACCCAGCCGGGGCCTTTATCCGTACTTCTGGTGTCACTTGTCAGGTAGGAATGAAGTGTGGTACCAGGAAAGAGGCTCCACATATAAAATCCTTTAGGAGGTTT
Organism: Rana temporaria; assembly: GCF_905171775.1. Lineage (NCBI taxonomy): Eukaryota > Metazoa > Chordata > Amphibia > Anura > Ranidae > Rana > Rana temporaria. The sequence continues at coordinate 134,627,937 of NC_053491.1, forward strand.
TATTGTATAAAATCCATAAACGCACAGCTAAAAAAATGAAGATAAAATGAAGATAAAATGCTTAAAAACTTGGTGTGTTGGCCGTACACAACTAAATACAACCCGTCTGTCTAGACAAAAGAGTGGTGGTGACGTCAGCACGTCACTCCGCCCTACCTATACATATACCTGCTTTTTTTTCAAACAACAGTATTCTATTTTCATCCATTTTGTTTGGGCTGGTAAGAAACCTAAAATTTCCTGACGTCTATTGAAATTACCCAAATGAAATGGCACCCTATCCCTACTAGATCCTTTCAAATATTACTGTGCCGCATATCTTGTCAGGCTTATTAACTGGTGGTGGCATAGAAATATCAAACTTTGGCCACACATCAAACAAGCACAATGAAATATTCCCATTTGAAGTACATCTTGGTGCTTTGCAGACCTCCCATCTTCAGTCTGCTCACATCCAATATTCAGCCCTACATTGAGGAATAGTGTTAAAACCCTTTGAGAATTTTCTCTGACTCCTGGCAAATTCCACCTTTGCCCATCTTAGGGAACCCTTGTTTTCCATCAGGCTTACTAGATGGCCCATTTAACCACTTCTGGACCAGCCGCCACAGTTTTACTGTGGCTGGTTGGCTCCCCTGGGCTAAGCGACGTTACCTTACGTCGCTTTGCCTTTTGGTCCCTAGGGAACGTGCACACCGCTGGAGCTGATGTGAGTGCCTGGCGGGCACAATGACCGCCAGGCACTAGTGATCACTCATGACAGAGCGATAACCAGGATCTGTGTGTGTAAACACACAGATCCCGGTTCTCTTAGGGGAGAGGAGACTGATTGTGTGTTCATATAATGTATGAACACCAATCTCGCTCTCCTCCAAGTAAGTCTTATCCCCCCAATTCAGGAGTTTAGGAAAGCAGCAAACAAATAGGGCAATTTGAAATCATAGCAACAAACTGCCCTCTACCAACTATCAATAATGCAATTCCTGGCCTCTGTCTGTTTTCCTACCTTAGTATTCCCAGGCATTCCTCCAGTTAGTTCCTGCTTGTCTGCATCAGTCTCTTAATTTTTGTACCTCTCAGTCTCTCATTATCTACACCTGCATTCCTAGTATGTGTTTCCCTGTGTGTTTTCATACACTTATGCTTGTTATTCTGTGTACCCGCTATCCCAGTGCTGAGTCTTGAATGGCCAATAATGGGGGCTTTATTATTTTCCAGTCCCCTCACTATAAAAGGCAAAGTTCCCAGCAGCCATATTGACAATGTGAATAGCTGTATTAAGGAAAGCATAGGTAAAGACAAGGTCTAGATTCAATTCAAACTCATATTCAGACAAATTTTTACTTCCTTGGAGGTCCTGAATAATCCAAATCTTTGGGACATTTGACAGTAATTTCCCAGTCCAACATTCCACATTGTAATGTGCATGACCTTTGGTCTTTGGTCAAAGTCCCAGCCCACACTATAAAAATGTTGTTTTCCCATCATCCCTTTGTTGGTGTGTTGGAGTTTAGTGAGAGTGTGGGACAGCTGTGTTTTTAGGGGGGAGAATGTTGCTAATATACAGTCCCTTTTAAAAGTATTCATACCCCTTGACATTTTCCACATTTTATCATGTTACAACCAAAAACATAAATGTATTTTATTGGGATTTTTATGTGATAGACCAACACAAAGTGGCACACAATTGTGAAGTGAAAGAAACATGATGAATGGGTTTAAAGAAAAGTGTGGCATGCATTTGTATTCAGCCCCCTTGAGTCAATACTTTATAGAACCACTTTTTGCTGCAATTACAGCTGCAAGTATTTTTTGGTAAGTCTCTACCAGCTTTGCACATCTAGAGAGTGACATTTTTGCCCATTCTTCTTTGCAAAATAGCTCAAGCTCTGCCAGGTTGGGGGGAGAGCATCTGTGAACAGCAATTGTCAAGTACTGCTACACATATTCAATTGGATTTAGGTCTGGACTTTGACTGCACCATTCTAAAACATGAATATGCTTTGATTTAAACCAATCCATTGTACCTTACTATACGTTTAGTCATTGTCCTGCTGGAAGGTGAAACTTTGCCCAAGTCTCAAGTCTTTTTGCAGACTCTAACAGGTTTTCTTCTGAGATTTCATGCATTTGGCGCCATACATCTTCTCATCAACTTTGACAATCTTCCCTGTCCCTACTGAAGAAAAGCATCCCCAAAACATGATGCTGCCAACACCATGTTTCACGTTAGGGATGGTGTGTTCAGGGTGATGTGCAGTGTTAGTTTTCACACACACAGCATTTTGCATTTAGGCCAAAAAGTAACATTTTCATCTCATCTGACCAGATCACCTTCTTCCGCATGTTTGTTGTGTCCCCCATATGGCTTATCACAAACTGCAATCGGGACTTTATATGGCTTTCTTTCAACAATATCTTTCTTCTTGCCACTCTTCCAAACAGGAGTGCATGACTAATAGTTGTCCTGTGGACAGATTCTCCCACCTGAGCTGTGGATCTCTGCAGCCCCTCCAGAGTTACCATGGGCCTCTTGGCTCCTTCTCTGATTAATGCTGTGTCAGTTTAGGTGGATGGCCATGTCTTGGTAGGTTTTCAGTTGTTCCATACATTTTCCATTTTTTGGTGATGGATTGAACATTGCTCTATGAGATGTTCAAAGCTTAGGATTTTTTTTATAACATAACCCTGCTTTAAACATCTCCACAACTGTATCCCTAACCTGTCTGGTGTGTTCCTTGCCCTTCATGATGTTGTTTGTTAACACCTCTGAGGGCTTCACAGAACAGCTGTATTTATACTCAGATTACATTACACACAGGTAGACTCTATTTACTAATTAGGTGACTTCTGAAGGCAATTGGCTCCACTAGATTTTAGTTAGGGTATCAGAGTAAAGGGGGCTGAGTACAAATGCAGGCCACACTTTTCGGATATTTATTTGTGAAACATTTTGAAAACCATTTATTATAGTTACATAGGGTGGAGCACTAGTCTCTGACGTTACCACACATCAACTGGCTGGCTTGAGCAACGGCTGTTTAACCGGTTAACGACCGCCCACTGTATATATACATCCTGGGCCAGATTCACGTACCTCGGCGCATCTTTATGCCGGCGTAGCGCATCGAAGATGCACTACGCCGACGAAACTTTGAGAGGCAAGCAGCATATTCTGAGAGCAAATGCACACAGCATTGCGCCAGCGTAACTTAAATTAGTCGGCGTAAGCCGACGTAATTCAAAGTGGGAAGGAAGTGGGCGTGATCCATTTAAATGAAGCGTGACCCCATGCAAATGAAGGGCCGAACGAACGACGCATGCGCCGTCACGTGATAGCATGTCCCGCGTCCCTCTACGCATGCACACAACTATGACTGTTGTATCCCCCGAGATAAGCCGGCCCGCCGTTTACGCCCAGGGCATAAATACGCCCAGACATGCGCCGGTCGAGTGCAAAAGTACACCAGCAGCTTTGGTTGGTTTGGTGTGGCTACCTTTGTCTTCATATTTCAAAGACATGTCTGAAGCAGTGCCTAAGCCTAAGGAAAGGAGGCTGAAAATGTTTACTAAAGAGGAGAAGGCGATAATTATTGATGGCAAGGCACAATAAGTACCTCCACGGATTGGAAAGTGGCACGACCAGCAAGTTCCGGAAGGATCAGATCCTTGCTGAGATAGCAACGCTGGTCAGTGCCCTTGGCCATGAGGCACGGACCCCAGACAAGATTGCTAAGAAAATCAACGACCTGCGGCGTCTCGTGAAGAAGAAGGTGGCCAAGATGAAGAGGCACAGAAGGGGCACCGGAGGTGGACCAGCCCTGAATATAACGCTCACACCTGATGAGCAGGTCATAGCCAGGTGCTTAGAGAGGGAGCAGATGGAGGGCCTGGAGGGATTTGAGTCTGTTGATCAGCCCTTGAGGACAGGTGAGAGTGTTTTATCTCTTATCTGGTGTGTAGCATGTGTGGGGGGGGGAAGGGAACATGTGACAAGTGTGTGGGTCCTCCAACATGTGAATGTTTTGTGTCATCCACAGATGTGCAGGATGAAGCGGGGCCCATCCTCGGCTGCTGGGCAACCAACCCCATCCCATGAGGACAGTGTCCACACATCTCCTTTAGAGGAAGTAGAGGAGGAGCATGGGGACCTTGAGGAAGGAATTTACCTTGGGGACGAGACCACCATCCCAGGACCCTCCCATACCTCCACCTCCATAGGGGATAGCCCCCCAAGGGCCTCCACCATTATGGGAAGCCCCCCAAGGGCCTCCACCATTTTGGGAAGCCCCCCAAGGGCCTCCACCATTTTGGGAAGCCCCCCAATGGCCTCCACCATTTTGGGAAGCCCCCCAAAGGCCTCCAACATTTTGGGAAGCCCCTCCTCCTCCTCCATAAGGGAGGTACCCTCAAGGGCATCCCCATACAGTCGTCCCCAAGCCTCACCTGCACCCAGGAGGGCTACTAGGAAGACGAGGGGTGATTCAGAGGCCTTAGAAGCCACTTTGTCGAGGGACCAGGCCAGGCAGACCCACCATGTTGGTTCGGTTGCGTCTGACATGCGCCGGGTGGCAGCCAGCCTGACCTCCTTGGAGCAGACCCAGGCTGCCAGCACACTGGCAGTCCAGCAGGCCCTCAACCAGCAGGCTGCTTACACTACCGCCATCACAGAAAGTGTGCAGGAGGTCAGTGTAAACAGCACTGCATTAGTGACCTGCCTGAGGGACCTGGATGCCACAAATGCAGGCCTTGTGGCAGAGGTGAGGAGCCTGGCAGTGGCCATACAGGCAATTGAGGCGGTGGGGACTCAAACAAATGCGGTCCTCACACGCATAGCCGTGGCTTTGGAGGGAAGCCAGGCAGCCAGGGAAAGACCGGGGGATGTTCCTCCTCCCAATGACCCACCCCCCCCCACCCGCGGCTGCCCCCAGGCAACAGAGGGTCAGGAGCCTTGGCACTAGGCGTAGTCCACGTCAGGGCAGATGAGTGCCAGTTATATGATTTACTTATTATACTCGTTGTGAGTCTTATTATTTACTTATTATACTCGTTATGAGTCTTATTATTTACTTATTATACTCGTTATGAGTCTTATTATTTTATTATTATACTCATGATATGAGTCTTATTATTTTATTATTATATTCATGATATGAGTCTTATTTTTTTAATATTATACTCATGATATGAGTCTTATTTTTTTAATATTATACTCATGATATGAGTCTTATTTCTTTTTTGTAGAATTAATATACAGCAACATAATTGGAGCCTTGACGTGGCGTTGCTGCTCCCAAGTACCGTGCGGTGTACTTTGGTCTAATCCAATTTCATGGGGATGTGGGGTGTGTGAGCTAGGGACCACAGTGGTGTGCATGCGTGCATTCTCCTTGTGTCATGATGAATGTGTGTGTTTAATGTGAAAAGATGCCTACTGTGAGGCATCTCCTGACTGCTGTTCCCTCAGCAGACCGGGTTCCCTCGGTTTGGGGGGGATTGTCTGGTTCGGGGGTCAGGTCCTCACGTAGGTCAATCTGCAGGCCCCTTCTCATGGCGAAGTTGTGCAGAATGCAACATGCACCGATGATCTGGCACACAAAGTTTGGGGAATACAACAGGGTACCCCCAGACTTATCCAGGCATCGGAAACGTGACTTCAGGAGGCCAAATGTGCGTTCCACCACTGCACGGGTAGGTGAGTGTGCTTCATTGTATCTTCTCTCTCCTGGGGTTTCAGGATTCCGGAATGGAGTCATGAGATGGGGTCCAAGTGCATATGCAGAGTCACCTGGAAGGGAAAAGACAGGAGGATGTTAGTCGTGCATGTGCTCCTTGTGATATCTGCATCATGGGGGGGGGGCAGTCATGCCTGACACCCATGTCACTCACCAACCAGCCAGCTGTTCAACATGAATGCTTGATATCATCAGTTTTATTTTTCAACATCATATGGACTTGAATGTTAACATAGTTTGATTGTATCAGAATTTTATTGTTTAGGGTTGCGCAGTCTTAATCTCTTTTTCCTATTATCTGTGAGCTGTATATTCAGGCTAATTAAACTGCAGCATCTATATGTAATCACATTATTTTCATGGTTAAGGAATTAACCCATTTTTTTAGCACTTCATTGGTTCTATTTATACATCTTTCACTTAATATTAAATAGTTGGAGGCAGCGCAGATTATCTACTATACAGGGAGTGCAGAATTATTAGGCAAATGAGTATTTTGACCACATCATCCTCTTTATGCATGTTGTCTTACTCCAAGCTGTATAGGCTCGAAAGCCTACTACCAATTAAGCATATTAGGTGATGTGCATCTCTGTAATGAGAAGGTGTGTGGTCTAATGACATCAACACCCTATATCAGGTGTGCATAATTATTAGGCAACTTCCTTTCCTTTGGCAAAATGGGTCAAAAGAAGGACTTGACAGGCTCAGAAAAGTCAAAAATAGTGAGATATCTTGCAGAGGGATGCAGCACTCTTAAAATTGCAAAGCTTCTGAAGCGTGATCATCGAACAATCAAGCGTTTCATTCAAAATAGTCAACAGGGTCGCAAGAAGCGTGTGGAAAAACCAAGGCGCAAAATAACTGCCCATGAACTGAGAAAAGTCAAGCGTGCAGCTGCCAAGATGCCACTTGCCACCAGTTTGGCCATATTTCAGAGCTGCAACATCACTGGAGTGCCCAAAAGCACAAGGTGTGCAATACTCAGAGACATGGCCAAGGTAAGAAAGGCTGAAAGACGACCACCACTGAACAAGACACACAAGCTGAAACGTCAAGACTGGGCCAAGAAATATCTCAAGACTGATTTTTCTAAGGTTTTATGGACTGATGAAATGAGAGTGAGTCTTGATGGGCCAGATGGATGGGCCCGTGGCTGGATTGGTAAAGGGCAGAGAGCTCCAGTCCGACTCAGACGCCAGCAAGGTGGAGGTGGAGTACTGGTTTGGGCTGGTATCATCAAAGATGAGCTTGTGGGGCCTTTTCGGGTTGAGGATGGAGTCAAGCTCAACTCCCAGTCCTACTGCCAGTTTCTGGAAGACACCTTCTTCAAGCAGTGGTACAGGAAGAAGTCTGCATCCTTCAAGAAAAACATGATTTTCATGCAGGACAATGCTCCATCACACGCGTCCAAGTACTCCACAGCGTGGCTGGCAAGAAAGGGTATAAAAGAAGAAAAACTAATGACATGGCCTCCTTGTTCACCTGATCTGAACCCCATTGAGAACCTGTGGTCCATCATCAAATGTGAGATTTACAAGGAGGGAAAACAGTACACCTCTCTGAACAGTGTCTGGGAGGCTGTGGTTGCTGCTGCACGCAATGTTGATGGTGAACAGATCAAAACACTGACAGAATCCATGGATGGCAGGCTTTTGAGTGTCCTTGCAAAGAAAGGTGGCTATATTGGTCACTGATTTGTTTTTGTTTTGTTTTTGAATGTCAGAAATGTATATTTGTGAATGTTGAGATGTTATATTGGTTTCACTGGTAAAAATAAATAATTGAAATGGGTATATATTTTTTTTTTGTTAAGTTGCCTAATAATTATGCACAGTAATAGTCACCTGCACACACAGATATCCCCCTAAAATAGCTAAAACTAAAAACAAACTAAAAACTACTTCCAAAAATATTCAGCTTTGATATTAATGAGTTTTTTGGGTTCATTGAGAACATGGTTGTTGTTCAATAATAAAATTAATCCTCAAAAATACAACTTGCCTAATAATTCTGCACTCCCTGTACACTATTATAGTTACATAGTAGGTAAGGTTGAATAAAGATAGTCCATCCAGTTCAACCTGTGTAGGTGTACGTGTTTCATTGTCTATAATTATTTCCCATATCTCATATCAATGTATGTTGTGTTATTTCCCTCTACTTGACAATTATGTGCCAGCTTGTGTTGGTCTATCACTATCACATAAAATCACAATAAAATACATTCACAAAAACATCTGTAGCGCCCCCTTACTTTCAGTACGGGCACTACACTAAAGTTAGTGGGGAATGGGAGAGTTAATTTTTGCTCCCATTCACGATTTGTTAAATTTGGGCTGCTGTCATTCTGGAACTGTCCTATGGGTCAGTCTGCGTCCCAGGGGTGCGATCCCACCCCTGGGCGACAGTTGGCGCTAGAGAGGTTCCGGCAGAGCCACTTTTGCCCAGTAGCCAATTAGAGGAGGTTTCCCTCGCGGGGCATGCTGGGGAGGGGTATATCTGTGGCAGACGCCATTGATTCTGTTCGCTTAGCGGGGTCTGAGTTCCAGGTGCAGCATTCCACCTTCAGGGTGCGCGCATCCATGGACCCCGCCACCATGGCCTACCTGTCCAGAGTTGCGCACCATGCGGAGCTCCATCCTGATGTTGAAAGGGGCCCCAGCGACTTGCTGGGTCCTGAACTTTACTAGGAAGATCCTAGGCTGAAGGCTGCGCGGTGGGGGATTGGCTCAGGGAGAACCCAGAGAGAGGTTATCCAGGAGTTCTGAACGAACCATTGGGAGTCTGGTTACCGAGATACTGACAGGTACAGTATAGCTGTCTATCGGTGACCCTAACTAAATTCACTGGGAGGATTCGCTCAATCCAACCATTGCTCATTAAATTCCTAAGCCTGTGGCAGAGGCCTGTTTCCTCCCAGCGATCTACAAGTGACACTTCGGCTGCCAGGCTTGTGGCAGAAGTCTGTCCGGGGGCACTTCTCCCACTCTGGCTAGAGTGGCGACGAACTGATTTCACTGTTACTGAGAGCAGGATTGCTCTCTTCATATCTAAGGCCTGATACTTCCGTTCTTCTTATGCTTCATCAACCTTTCCTATCCTACCTCATGTTGATGTTGGCCGTGTTGGGCCTTGGAATAAAGCATTCAAGAAAATCCATTTGATGACTGGACATTCGCTCACTGGTTTGGCTCACTGCTATCACCCCTAGACACACTGCAGGGTAACTTAATACGCCGATCCCAAAACAATCAGTGGCTCCTTCGGGGGTAGCGCTACACATCAAAAATTGAACTTTGGCTTTAAGGCAAGGTGACCCCCTGATATACCACATTTGGTATGTCATTTTTTTAGGGGGAGCAGAAACCCTATCTTTAGAGGGTTCCAGCTCCCAGTTTCTCCCAGCGCTCCGTGAGGCTCCCCCTCCCTCTCAGCAATCATCTGGGACACATCACAGGTCCCAGATAATTGCCCGGTCAGTCACAGTGTGCAGGCTCGCGCATGCGCAGTGTGTGCTCGGCTGTGAAGCCCACAGTGACAATGCCGTTGCAGCAAAGAGGAGTAGTTTTTCAATGTTTAATCACTGACTGTTGTCATTTTAATTTTAGACATGCTTCTGATGAAGCGGCTCATAGCCGCAAAACTAGTCAAGATGATTGTCGTGACCCTCAACCCACTGTCCTTCTCCCCTTTGGGGGTTACTATATTGGTGTTGTGAATGGTCGCTATTATTTTTTTTTTTTTTTTTGAAAATATTTTATTGATTTTCTGCAGGCACAATCAACAGATTATAATGCACAATTGTTGCACAGTATCGCCATAGAATGACACACAGGTCAAACAGTCCTAAACAATAAACCTTTACCCCTCCCTGAGCTTAAGCACCCCATCCCCTCAACGGAGGGACAATACTCTACGGGGCACCCTAATAGGGCCAAATTTGGCCCTTGGTCGTAAGAAAACGACAAGCAGTAGAAATAACAGTTAGAAACCCAACCTAGCATACCCCACCAATCACACACTTCCACACACACCCAATCACAACCTCACCCCATACAGACCTCCCTACCCACCCCCCCCCCTCCCCCCACATCCAGACCACACACAGCCCCTCTCCCACCACCCTGCGACCACCAGAGTCACCCATGGCCCCCCCACCCACAGCCATTTATGGCTGGGATAGCGGGGTGTCCTTCCAGAAGGAGTCCGCTATATCCAGCCAGGGTTGCCAGATCTTGCTGAACTTTTTGTGACAAGCCCTGCCCTTATATACACACTTAAACATGGGTAAAACCTTATTAACCATACGGTATAACATTTGGATATCCGGTGCAGAAGTGCTCCTCCAATGCAACAATATCAACTTCCTGGCATAGAACAAAACAATTCGTATCAGAATTCGAGCATGAGTTGTAGGTACAGAGTCATTAAGCACCCCCAGCAATCCAGTCTCCGGAGTAAGAGGAACCGACACATGTAGATTGTCCTTAAAAAAAGAGAACAAGTCCCTCCAGTACGGTACAACAGCAGGGCATGACCAAAACATGTGTAAGTAATCAGCCTCAGTGGAGTCACACCTGGGACAGGAGGCACTAGACATCAGACCCATGCGGGCCAATCTGGCAGGAGTATAGTGAAGCTGATGGATAAATTTGAATTGTACGTACTGATCATTCGACCCCACAAGATCAAGGAAGCACACCTCCGAGGCCTCCTCCCACCCCTCCTCAGACAGCCCCGGAATGTCCACCTCCCACTTCCGTCTAGCGATCTGAAAGGGTTTAACCCCCGCCGCCTGGAGGCGAGTGTAAAACGTTGTAACCAGTTTCTCGATATCTGAGTATGACATGAGCGCCTCTAGAGGAGATTCCGTGAGCTCCTGGGTCAGACCCCCAAATTGAGTCCGTACCGCGTGGCGGAGAGACATATATCTGAACAGACAGCTCTGCTGTAGTACACCATTACGTGCCCTTAGTTCCTCAAAAGAAATAAACTGGCCATGAACAAAAATGTGGGATACACGCGTGACACCCATCCGTGTCCACCACCCCGAGTCCGGATGACCCAGGAGCTCAGGGAAATTAGCATTTTGCCACAGGGGGGCCCTGGGGGACACCCCGCCCGAATCTATAAGCACCCCGTTACCCTCGTGCCAAGCCGACCAGCTAACCTCTATCGGGGAGTTACGGGAGCATATACCGGCCTTTGACCTGAGTAGGTCATCGACCAATGGTCGCTATTATTTTAACTTTGTTACCCTTAATATGTCTTATTGTTGATGTATTCAATAGAAATGTTTTTTATTTTTATATTTGCTATTGTACAGTTTATATTTACTCTACCAGTACCGTGATAGTCCAACCATGGCCCAACCCCCCTTTTTTTTGGTTCTTTGGTTTGGGGACCTTTGATCCAATCTCTCTATATTCACAATACACAATACACTATACATTACACACAATACACAATACACTATACAGAATACACTATACATTACACACAATACACTATACATTACACACAATACACTATACATTACACACAATACACTATACACAATACACTATACATTACACACAATACACTATACATTGCACACGATACACTATACACAATACACTATACACTATGCACACTACATTACACACAATACACTTTACACAATACACTATACATTACACACAATACACTATGCACTGATTTTCTGGCTGCGCCCTCTACCCAGACCATATCTACTCCCCTCTGGGCTAAATGAGTCTCTTACCTTTTTTTCCTTCCATCTGCTCTGCCTCTGCGCCGCCGCCTGTCACACTGCTAGATTGCCTGTCCTGACGGGGACATGATCGCCGGTGACCCAGGCCAGAAAGGAGGAGAAGGAGGAGAGGAGGAGAAGACGTTTCAGGTCACAGGCTGCCTGTCCCGATGGGGACATGATCGGTCATCGGTGACCCGGGCCGGAGAGGAGGAGGAGAAGAAGACAGCGGCCACAGACTGCCTGCCGCGACAGAGACATGGTGACCCGAGCTGGTGAGGAGGAGGAGGAGAAGACCGAGGCCACAGCGAAGGCCAGCCCTGCTCCCCTGCAATTGACAGACCAGCCCCACCAGCCGCACATGACCCCTTCCGCCCAATCACAGGGTGCCAGGGGCTGGCTTAAGAATTAACATGGCGGCCGGAGCGCGAAGCAGGGGGTCACAGAGAATAAAATGTAGATGTATGGGGTGACACATACTGGCGCGGGATGGCGCCCCCCAAATGTTGTGCCCGGGGCCTAGGCCCCCTTCGCACCCCCCACGCTACGCCACTGCTGGCACTTCTCTCCTTCATGTAAAAATATTTTTTTTGCTAGAAAATTACTCACAACTATGGAATAGGAAGATATAGGTGATCAATCCATGCTCCCATAGCTGATAGGAGATCTAAAAGAGATTGTACATTTAGATTGTAAAGAAAGTGGGTGGAAGGTGGTTATGTAATGATGGAAATGGTGAGTCTGGATTCAGGGCAACAATTCATGGGCACTGACCCTTATTTTGCTTCACAGTTCTTTATATAAAATTTAAGATTTTTTCCTGAAACTTCCCTCTTAAAGTTAAGGTGCATGTTATAAGCCGATAAATACGGTATGTCCAAAAATCACGCCCAAGCTCATCTCTTCACCACACAAAGCCACAAAGGCAAGAGAATTCTTGTTGGGTAGTGTATTAGTGCTCGGACGAACACACTTAGATCGAATTTTAATGGTTCACAGAATGTCAGGCAAAATGGTCGGCCCTCACGTCATAAAATCTGTCCCTCTTTGAAAAAAGTTTGGACACCCCTGATCTACAGGAATTGATGGAATCTGAAAATCATAAAAAAAATGTAATAAACTGACAGGATTTTAAACCTCATGTTGACAAGGTTAGTGAGAGAAATTACATTGGAACAGCTGGGCCAAAAATGGAATTGGAAAACCCTTTTATTTATTACGGAATGTGACAATCTGCCTGAAAAGGTGAACTTATTCTTTAATTTTTTACTGCTGCCAATCCTTCTCCCTGTTTCCCCACTCCATTTGTTGCTGCCTGCCCTTCCTCTTAAGTATGTCTTTGTATTTTTTATAGAGTATACAAAGAAACACCCGCATGAAGCGCTACACCATAAGGACGGTAAACCACAGTGTTGTCAGTGGTTAAAGAAGTTTCACTAAAACACAATCCGTGCAGCTGTCAACCACTAAGGAGACATGGGCAAAAAGCAAAAGAACAAAAACATACAGCGCACAAGGGTTAAGTGAATGTCACTTTATAGTCTGTAATGTGTGGAAAAACATATATGCATGAAAAATTGAAAAGTTGAAAAAATTGAAAAAATTGAAGTAGCCACAAATAGCACACAGGAAAATAGCACATTAAAATTTTTTAAAATTTGTTTAAAAAAACTAATAACAATAGTCCGCATAACATAAGCAGCAGTTCACGTGGAGATGGTAGAGTGAAAACACATACACTTCGGGGGAGATGTTTAGGAATGAATCCAAGTAGTGTGCATACACTTGTATGCAGAGGTAAAACAATACCTCAATAAAAGCAGCCGCTTCTACGTCTCAATGCAGGGAGATGGAATCCGTTGGTGGGATGATGACAGCCACACTGGGAGCAGATGTAGAAGTTATATCCATGCAGAGATGGATACTGCCGTTTAAAGACCACTAGCTCAGGGGCTGATGGAAAAGAAACCTTCCTCGCAAACAGAGATCTCCAGCGGCAGGGGAAGTCCTGGAGGGGAGCCACCAAGCCGGTTCAGTGACGCAGCCGCGTCACACGGGAGCGAGGAAAGGGGGATGGTAGCCTGATGGAGTCACGCAGAGAGCAGGAGGTGTCCGGACACCTTCGATCCAGCGTCAGGTGACTCAAAGCACCAGTGTGGGCAGAAAACGAGCAGTAGAGATGCTGGCGCTAGTGTCACTGAGAGGATTTCCCGAGTGTCGGCACTACACATCAGCTGCAGTGTGCTTGCTGCAAACATATAGGGGCATCAAAGATTGTACTGGTGAGCCGTGACTGACATGTTTCGCGTGCCAGGACGCTTTATCAAAAAAAAATAAAAAAATCAGCCCCTGAGCTAGTGGTCTTTAAACGGCAGTATCCATCTCTGCATGGATATAACTTCTACATCTGCTCCCAGTGTGGCTGTCATCATCCCACCAACGGATTCCATCTCCCTGCATTGAGACGTAGAAGCGGCTGCTTTTATTGAGGTATTGTTTTACCTCTGCATACAAGTGTATGCACACTACTTGGATTCATTCCTAAACATCTCCCCCGAAGTGTATGTGTTTTCACTCTACCATCTCCACGTGAACTGCTGCTTATGTTATGCGGACTATTGTTATTAGTTTTTTTAAACAAATTTTAAAAAATTTTAATGTGCTATTTTCCTGTGTGCTATTTGTGGCTACTTCAATTTTTTCAATTTTTTCAACTTTTCAATTTTTCATGCATATATGTTTTTCCACACATTACAGACTATAAAGTGACATTCACTTAACCCTTGTGCGCTGTATGTTTTTGTTCTTTTGTATTTTTTATAGACCCTGACCAGGTCTCTTGGGCTGGAGCACCCCTCCCGCCTCTTCATTGCCTCTTACATTAGTGGCCACCAGTGCATAGGAGTAATCCCTTAAGTTCTCCCATATCGAGGAGTTTATCTCCCAAGGTTGAGACACTAGGTTCTTTTATTCTATTAACAGGTTAGGACCCACTAATTCGGGGTACTTTGTTGCAGTAAGTGGGCTTAGCACTATATGACCATATAGTGTGAACAAACCCCCATATTTTTGAATATGTTCAGGTGTTTTTAACTAGCCTTGCAGGATAAATGTCATTTTTGCATGTGTGCGCTATAATCTGTTTTGTAACACTGAAGAAATTACACAATGTAGTGTAGTGAGTGTACAGCTTGTATAACAGTGCACATTTACTGTCCCTTCAAAAAAACTCAACACACAGCCATTATTGTCTTGCAAGAAAAGTGAGTACACCCCTAAGTGAAAATGTCCAAATTGGTCTCAAAAGTGTCAATATGTTGTGTGGCCAACATTATTTTCCAGCACTGCCTTAACCCCCTTGGGCATGGAGTTCACCAAGAGCTTCACAGGTTGTCACTGGAGTCCTCTTCCACTCCTCCATGACAACATCACAGAGCTGGTGGATGTTAGAGACCTTGCGCTCCACCTTCTGTTTGAGGATGCTCAATAGGGTTTAGGTCTGGAAACCTGATTGGCCAGTCCATCACCTTTACCCTCAGATTCTTTAGCAAGGAAGTGGTCATCTTGGAGATGTGTTTGGGGTCATTATCATGTTGGAATACTGCCCTGCGGCCCATTCTCCGAAGGGAAGGGATCATGCTCTACTTGAGTATGTCACAGTATTGTGGGCATTTATGGTGACCTCAATGAACTGTAGCTCCCCAGTGCTGGCAGCACTCATGCAGCCCCAGACCATGACACTCACACCACCATGCTTGACTGTAGGCAAGACACACTCATCTTTGTACTCCCCACCTGGTTGCCACCACACACACGTGACACCATCTGAACCAAATAAGTTTATCTTGGTCTCATCAGACCACAGGACATGGTTCCAGTAATCCATGTCCTTAGTCTGCTTGTCTTCAGCAAACTGTTTGCAGGCTTTTTGTGCATCATCTTTAGAAGAGACTTCCTTCTGGGAGGACAGCCATGCAGACCAATTTGATGCAGTGTATAGCGTATGGTCTGAGCACTGACAGGCTCTGCAGCAATGCTGGAAGCACTCATATGTCTATTTCCCAAAGATCGTCTGTATATGACGCTGAGCACGTGCACTCAACTTCTTTGGTCGACCATGGAGAGGCCTGTTCTGGGCTGAACCTGTCCTGTTAAACCGCTGTATGGTCTTGGCCATCATGCTGCAGCTCAGTTTCAGGGTTTTGGCAATGTTCTTAAAGCCTATGCCATCTTTATGTAGAGCAACAATTCTTTTTTTCAGATCCTTAGAGAGTTCTTTGCCAGGAGGTGCCATGTTGAAATTCCAGTGACCAGTATGAGAGAGTGAGGCCTCATTCACACTTGGCCGTTCGGGTCCGTCTGTCGGCGGACCTGAACGGCCGCTCCATGCATCGCTATGGAGCGTCGGATGTCAGCGGAGACATGTCCGCTGACATCCGACCCGATCCGACCCGCTAAAAACAGACGTATGGGGGCCACGTCCCCATCCGTCCATGCGGATCAGATCGGGTAAGATCTGATGAAAACGGACATGCTGTCCGTTTTCATCAGATCGCTCCATAGGGACACAGCGGTGCCCGACAAGCCCCGACAAGCC
The DNA here is from genome assembly GCF_905171775.1 of Rana temporaria. Classification (NCBI taxonomy): domain Eukaryota; kingdom Metazoa; phylum Chordata; class Amphibia; order Anura; family Ranidae; genus Rana; species Rana temporaria. The sequence goes on from NC_053491.1 coordinate 134,644,024, forward strand.
CCTCCCCTTGTCATCGTCGGCTCAGCGGAGATCTGCGGACTGATCTCCCGATGAGCCGACGGGAGCAGGCGGACTCCGTAGCGACGGAGTCCGCCAAGTGTGAATGAAGCCTGAGGCCCCGTACTCACGACCAAACATGTCTGCTGAAACTGGTCCGCAGACCAGTTTCAGCAGACATGTTTGGCCGTGTGTTGGCCCGAGCGGACCATTTTGGGACGGATCGGACAGGTTTCCAGCGGACAACTGTTTCCCGGACTTGTTTTAAAACAGTCCGCTGGAAACCTGTCCGCCCGGACATGTACGGTCGTCTGTACAGACCTACCGTACATGTCCTGCCGCCCGCATCCCTCGCATGCGTCGAATGACTTCGACGCATGCGTGGAAGCATTTTTAAGGCGGCCCGCCCACGTCGCCGCGTCATTGTCGCGGCGACACCGCGTCATCGACGCGGCGACACCGTGGACACGCCCCGCGTAATGTTTACGCGCGGGCTTCTGTTCGATGGTGTGTATAGCCATCGAACAGAAGTCCCCGGGCAGTCCCCGGCCAGACATGTCCGATGGAAACGGTCTGCAGACCGTTTTCATCGGACATGTCCTGCCGTGAGTACTCGGCCTGAGAGTGATAACATAAATTTAACACACCTGCTCCCCATTCACACCTGAGACCTTGTAACGCTAATGAGTCACATGACACCGGGGAGGGAAAATGGCTAATTGGGCCCAATTTGGAAATTTTCACTTAGGGGTGTACTCACTTTTGTTTCTAGCGGTTTAGACATTATTGTGTTGAGTTATTTTGAGGGGACAATAAAATGTACACTGTTATACAAGCTGTAGACTCACTTTTTCACATGGTAGCAAAGTGTAATTTCTTTGTTGTTGTCACATGAAAAGATATAGTAGAATATTTTCAAAAATTTGAGGGGTGTACTCACTTTTGTGAGAAACTGTATATAATTAAATAAAAAGTACAAACGTGGGTCAAGACCAATTAGTTGAGTGACAAAGTCAATCCAAATTAAATAGGTAACTGGATCAATCAGGCTGCACACTAATGCTTACCAGTGTTAGGTGTGCCAAATAACAAGAAGGAAAGAATAGGAAGTACTACAATGTTAATCATGGTGTTGTAGTTGTCCCACCAGAAGTGTTTCACATGGGGCAGTGTGGAAAAGATTATAAAGAATTTTGTTTTATTATAAATTAAGGTAAATGAGACTAAGCAATATTTGATTATATAGGTATTTTTTAGATCCTTTTGATATTTAACCACTTGCTTACTGGGCACATAAACCCCCTTCGTGCCCAGGCGAAATTTCAGCTTCCGGCACTGCGTCGCTTTAACTGACATTTGCGCGGTCGTGCGACGTGGTTTCCAAACAAAATTGACGTCCTTTTTCTCCCACAAATAGAGCTTTCTTTTGGTGGTATTTGATCACCTCTGCGTTTTTTTTTTTTGCGCTATAAACAAAAGAAGAGCGACAATTTAAAAAAATATATATATTTTTTACTTGTTGCTATAATAAATATCCCAATTTTCTTTTTAAAAAAACTATTTTTTTCTCAGTTTGCGCAAAAGTTATAGCGCCTACAAAATAGGGGACAGAATTATGATTTTTTTTTTTTACTAGTAATGGCGGCGATCTGCGATTTTTATTGGGACTGCGATATTGCGACGGACGTATCGGACACTTTTGACACAAATTTGGGACCATTCACATTTATACAGCGATCAGTGCTATAAAAATGCACTAATTACTGTATAAATGTGACTGGCAGTGAAGGGGTTAACACTAGGGGGTGAGGAAGGGGTTAAATGTGTATTCTAGGTGTGTTATAACTGTGTGGGGGGAGGGGGGTGACTGGGGGAGGTGACCGATGCTGTGTCCCTATGTACAAGGGACACAGATCGGTCTCCTCTCCTCTCCTCTGACAGCACATGGAGCTCTGTGTTTACACACAGAGCTCCACGTCCCTGCTGTGTTCCCGACGATCGCGTGTACCCGGCGGACATCGCGGCCGCCAGGTACACCCATCGGCTTCCCAGCGATGTGCCGGGACAGTGTTTACACGCTGCGCGCCCCCCAGAGGCGCGCGTGGGTAATGCACTTTAAATGACGTCCAAAGACGTTCAGTTGGCACCTGAGAGCCCCGCTGTTGACGTCTTTTGTCAATAGCGCGGGTCTAAAGTGGTTAAATACAGTTTTGTTTTCTACAAATAGTCACAAATAGCTTTGTGATGCTTCAGCCAAATGACACAAACATGTCACAATCTGAGAATATCTCCCATTAAAACATAACCCCACTTTTGTTGAGAAAAAAAACATTCCCATCTGGGTGATCTATGGACATCACAAGGCTATTAACAAACTTTGTTGCAGATTCCTACCTTTTGTTATTCTGAAAAAATCCCTGTGTTTGTCTGTGTCCATGTTGTAAAGTGAGTCTAATGGGAGTGGTTTCATAATTATCAATCAGCTGCAGCACCTGCAGTGCTTTAATGAGGAAAACTACTGGGCCTGCATCCCTTAAGGGCCAGTTCACACCAGACGCAGTTCCGCACAGTTTCGTGTGCATTTTTTCTGCACTAAAAATGCATGCACATTGTTTTCCATGTATTCTGATGGCTCTAGTTGGCTCTAGTTCACACCATGTAGTCAGTCAGTTTTCAGTGCAGAAACTGACCGGAAACTGACTGCATGGTGTGAACTAGAGCCAACTAGAGCCATTAGAATACATGGAAAACACTGTGCATGCATTTTGTGCAGAAAAAAAGTACACTGAACTGAGTCTGGTGTGAACTGGCCCTTGGGCATATTCCTATTGGGAGTATCTTACCAAAAATGAAATTTGTGTTGCAGGGGATACCTGAAATCTGACTCGTATTTTAGTGCAGACTTCTGGAAAAAATTGGTGAACCAATCACACAAGCAGTAAAAAACAAATTCTGGGGGGCATTTTATACACATTTTGTGATGCTTCAGCCAAATGACACAAACACATTGCAGTGATGTGCGCAAGACATGTAACAATATGAGAATATCTCCCATTAAAGTGTAACCCCACTTTCGTTGAGGGAAAAAAAAACATTCCCTCTGGGTGAACACCTCCAGGTAGCCATATTGCATTGCATTTTCAAAAAACTGCAGAGCTGCAGATTGAAAATGAAAGGTCATTTTTAACCACTACACTACTGCCCGCCGTCAAATGACGGCGGGACGATAAGCCTCTTGTTCTGGGAGGACATCATATGACGTCCTCGCCTTCCCGAGCCACTAGGGGGCACGCACGCACCCGCCATGTCACTGGGAACCCAATGCGCGTGCCCGACGTCCGCGATGTCTGCCGGGCACCCGCAAATGCCCAGTAACTGAGCAGGACCGTGGATCTCTGTGTGTAAACATAGAGATCCACGTCCTGTCAGGGAGAGGAGACCGATGGTGTGTCCCTTGTACATAGGGACACTGATCGGTCACCTACCTCAGTCAGTCCCCTCCCCCCACAGTTATAATCACTCACTAGGGTACAAATTTAACCCCTTGATCGCCCCCTAGTATTAACCCCTTCCCTGCCAGTCACATTTACACAGTAATCAGTGCATATTTATAGCACTGTTCACTGTATAAATGTGAACGGTCCCAAAAAGGTGTCAAAAGTGTCTGATATGTCCCCCACAATATCGCATAAAAATCGCAGATCGCCGCCATTGCTAGTAAAAAAAAATGCTATAAATCTATCCCCTATTTTGTAGACACTATAACTTTTGCACAAACCGATCAATATACGCTTATTGCGATTTTTTTTCTTTTTTAAACAAAAAAATGTAGAAGAATACGTATCGGCCAAAACTAAGGGAAAACATAGTTTTTTATATATATTTTTGGGGAATATTTATTATAGCAAAAAGTACAAAATATTGCTTTTTTTTCAAAATTGTCGCTCTTCTTTAGTTTATAGCGCAAAAAATAAAAACCACAGAGGTGATCAAATATCACCAAAAGAAAGCTCTATTTGTGGGGAAAAAAATATTTAAATTTCATTTGGGTGCAGTGTTGCATGACAGCACAATTGTCATTCAAAGTGTGAGAGTGCTGAAAGCTTAAAAATGGCTTGGGCAGGAAGGGGAAAGTGGCCAGTATTGAAGTGGTTAATAATTAATTACAATATGACTTGTGCCGCAATTGTATACACTATGGGCCAGATTCACATAGGAGAGCGGCGGCGTAACTTATCGTAGATACGTTAAACCGCCGCAATTTTTCATCGCAAGTGCCTGATTCACCAAGCACTTGCGATGAAAACCTACGCCGGCGGCCTCCGGCGCAAGGCGGGCCAATTTAAATGGGCGTGTGCCATTTAAATTAGGCGCGCTCCCGCACCGGACCTACCGCGCATGCTCCGTTTCCGAACTCCCGTCGTGCATTGCGCGCCGTGACGTAATTTTTTCGAACGGCGACGCGCATAGCGTAATTCCGTATTCCCGGAAGGCTTACGCAAACGACGTTGATTTTTAAATTTCGACGCGGGAACGACGGCCATACTTTAGACAGCAATAAACTTGCTGACTAAAGTTAGGGCACCTAAAACGACGACAAACTTTGCGACGGGAAACTAGACTAGCGGCGACGTAGCAAACGCGAAAATCCGTCGTGAATCGCCGTAACTCCTAATTTGCATACCCGACGCTGGTTTACGACGCAAACTCCCCCCAGCGGCGGCCGCGGTATTGCATCCTAAGATCCGACAGTGTAAAACAATTACACCTGTCGGATCTTCTGGCTATCTATGCGTAACTGATTCTATGAATCAGTCGCATAGATAGAAACAGAGATACGACGGCGTATCAGCAGATACGCCGTCGTATCTCCACTGTGAATCTGGCCCTATATTATTTTTCTATATTTGATTTTTTTTTTCCACGAAAGTGGAATTACCCTTTAAGTTGCCAAACCGGCAAAAGATTATATGACTGAGCTAAAGAAGGTCTAAAAAAGGTATTTGCAATCTTTCAAATTTTGTGATAAGATGACCATAATGTTAATGCTGTTTTACACTACACATATGTAATCACATGTATAAATGGGTTTAGATGCACTTAAAAATGATCATTGTTTTATTTAAAGTACCCATATCAACAATATTTACCTATCTGAAAATTATACATTTTCAAAATGTGTTTTTCCTTCTCCTGAATATATTAAACAAGGATCATATCTAATTGGGTTCCCCACCCTATTAGATTGTAAGCTCTTATGAGCAGGGCGCTCTTAACTTTCTTGTAGTGTAACTGTGTTTTCTCTCTTTAATTTCTAAAGTGCTGAACAAACTGTTGGCCCTATATAAATGCTGTATAATATTAATAGTAATATGCAAAAACATAATACAATCCTTTAACATTGAGTGGAATCAAAGATAGTACTTTTTGTTATCATATTTTAAGGTCTTGTTTTAATAGTTTTTACTCAAGTTACATCAAAGCAGCATGCAAAACATACGTCTAGAATGCAAATGTATCCTAAAACAGAAGTGTAAACATATGTCCTGACATACAAGAAATGTGAATTGTGTGAGTATGACTACCACCTAGTGACCAAATATAATATTGCATTTAGGCAGGATAAAAATACAGTAAAACCTTTGTTTGCAAGCATAATTCGTTCCAGAAACATGCATGTAATCCAAAGCACTTGTATATTAAAGCATTTTTTTTACAGGGTATAAAAGAGAAGAGAGGCACCTCTAAGTGTAGCAATAAGTTGCTAAATGTTGTACCTTCATTAAATGTAACCATATTGCTACACTTAGAGGCTCCTCTCTTCTTTTTTATACTCAGTTGTGACATGAAGCTACTCTTATATCAAGACATCACTTGTATACCAAGGCAAAATGTATTAAGACATTTTGCTCGTCTTGCAAAACGCTCTCAAACCAAGTTACTCTCAAACCAAGGTTTTACTGTGTATATATATATATATATATATATATATATATATATATATATATAATTATTATTATTATTATACAGGATTAATATAGCGCCAAACAGTTTGCGCAGTGCTTTACAACATCAGGGAAGACAGTACAGTTACAATACAATTCAATACAGGAGGGATCAAAGGGCCCTGCTCGTTAGAGCTTACAGTCTAGAGGGAGGGTCAAGTGGAACAAAGGGTAGTAGATGTGGGGGGTGATCAGATGGACAAAATTAAAGTACAGTTGTTAAGTGTGGGTAGGATAGGCTTCTCTGAAGAGGAAGGTTTTCAGGGATCCTCTAAAAGCTAATAGAGAAGGAGATAGACAGACAGATTGGGGTAAGGAGTTCCATCGGCTTGGAGAGGCTCTGGAAAAGTCCTGGAGACGAGCATGAGAGGAGGTGATGAGAGAGCTAGAGAGCAGGAGGTCTTGAGAAGAATGAAGAGAATGATTGGGTTGGTATTTAGAGACTAGGTCAGTAATGTAGCTGGGGGCAGAGTTGTGGATGGCTTTGTAGGTAGTAGTTAGTATTTTGAATTTAATTTGTTGGGCGAGCGGAAGCCAGTGGAGGGATTGACAGAGAGGAGCAGCAGAGACAGAGCGGTTGGTACAGTGGATGAGTCTGGCAGCAGCATTCATGATGGACTGAAGGGGGGATAGAGTATGCAGCGGTAAGTCAATGAGAAGGGAGTTGCAGTAATCGAGGCGAGAGATGACCAGGAAGTGAATTAGGAGCTTTGTTGTGTCATTGGTTAGAAAGGGGCGTATTTTGGAGATGTTGCGGAGGTTGAGACGGCAAGATTTGGACAGTGATTGGACGTCGGGCTTGAAGGAGAGTTCAGAGTCCAGGACTACTCCTAGGACCTTGGCATGTGGGGATGGGCTTATGGTTGTGCTATCAATTTTGACAGAGAGATCAGGGAAGAGGCACGTGGGGGAGGAAAAATTATAAATAATATGTAAAGAAAATAGGTAATGAACATCTTTATTTTAATTTAAGAGTTTTTCACTTTAAACCTTTAAAATAGTGTGTTTGCATAAGTTGTCCAGGTCATGATATATCTAGTAGTAGTTAAGGACATTTGACTGGCTTTGTTCTGTATCACTGAAGACATTTTGTAGCTTGTCCAGACAACTTCTTCTGGTCCTGTGAGTGTCAGGAAAATACTGGAATTTACGGTATATCCAGACAGGTATCACTAACACCTTGATACAATTACCATGTCTCCATGATTAAGTCCTTTGTGAAGTGAAGCATGTTCTAGCAGGAGGTGGAAAGGGGAGAATATACATTGTAAATTTTCTATTTATTATATTAAAGCTTGTTTTATATTGGTGAGAGTATCAGTATGGGGTCCATTAATTTCCACTTTAGACTGGAGTATTTGGTTTGAAGGATTTAGTAAACCTTACTAATGTTCAGGTGCCAAATCTGAACCCCATCAAAGTCACTGTTAGCTGAATATTAAAAAAAATGTTTTCTAGCCAGTTCCAGACCCCCGCATGTACATATACGTCCACAATATGGCACGTACAGGCACATGGGCGTACAGGTACGTCCCCGCCTTACCCGGGTTCGGGGGTCCGATCGGGACCCCCTCCGGTACATGCGAGGGCCGGGAACGGTGTACGGGAGGTCCGGGAGGAGGGGGCGGCTATTGGTTTCCAGCCGTCCCCTCTCGATCTCCCTCGGCGAATCGGATTCCACCTGAGCCCTCCCTGCCTGTGTAACTGTAAACACAGGCAGGGAGGAAGTGACGTTTTCTCCCCTCTGGCGGTCTTTTCGTCCGGTTCCAGAGGAGAGAAGACGTCAGTACTGTGAGTTGCACCAACAGCACACTGACACAGCACACATAGGTACATAACCCCCCCCCCGATCACCCCCCCAGCACCCCCAGATCACCCCCTGTCACAGTGTCACTGATTGCAGTGATCATTTATTTTCTGATCACTGCTTTTAGTGTCAGTGTGACAGAAAAAAGTGTCAGGGCAGTTAGGTTTAGGCCCCTTTAGGTCCAGGGTAGCCCCCTACCCCCCCCCCAATAAAGGTTTAACCCCTGATTGCCCCTAGAGTTAACCCTTTCACCCCTATTGCCAGTGTCACTAAGCGATCGGTTTCTGATCGCTGTATTAGTGTCACTGTTGCCGCTAGGCAGTTAGTTTTTTTTTAGGTTCGCCGCCAGGTTTATATAGCGTTAGGTACCCCCATAAATAAAGGTTTTAACCCCTGATTGCCCCTAGAGTTAACCCTTTCACCCCTATTGCCAGTGTCACTAAGCGATCGGTTTCTGATCGCTGTATTAGTGTCACTGTTGCCGCTAGGCAGTTAGTTTTTTTTGAGGTTCGCCGCCAGGTTTATATAGCGTTAGGTACCCCCATAAATAAAGGTTTTAACCCCTGATTGCCCCTAGAGTTAACCCTTTCACCCCTATTGCCAGTGTCACTAAGCGATCGGTTTCTGATCGCTGTATTAGTGTCACTGTTGCCGCTAGGCAGTTAGTTTTTTTTGAGGTTCGCCGCCAGGTTTATATAGCGTTAGGTACCCCCATAAATAAAGGTTTTAACCCCTGATTGCCCCTAGAGTTAACCCTTTCACCACTGATCACTGTATAAGTGTCACTGGTGACGTGGTTAGCCAGTTAGTTATTTAGTTATTTTAGGTTCGCCACCAGGTTTTTAGAAAGCGTCAGGTACCCCCATATATTACCGAATAAAGGTTTTAACCCCCTGATTGCCCCCTAGTTAACCCTTTCACCAGTGATCACCGTATAAGTGTTACGGTTGACGCTGGTTGGTTAGTTTGCTGTTTATAGCATCAGAGCACCCGCCGTATATAACCCAATAGGTTTAACCCCCTGATCACCCGGCGGGTGATATAAATTTAATTTTAGCGCCAGTCAGGGTCTGCGTCGCCCCAGGCAGCGTTAGGTTAGAGCCAGTACCGCTTACACCCACTCGCTAAGCATACACCCCCCTTAGTGGTATAGGATCTGAACGGATCGATACCTGATCTGATCAGATCTATACTAGCGTACCCAGCAGTTTAGGGTACCCAAAAACGCATTGTTAGCGGAATCAGCCCAGATACCCGCTAGCACCTGCGTTTTCCCCCTCTGCCCAGCCCAACCCACCCAAGTGCAGTATCGATCGATCACTGTCACTTACAAAACACAAGACACATAACTGCAGCGTTCGCAGAGACAGGCCTGATCCCTGCGATCGCTTACAGTTTTTTTTTAAGCGTTTTCTACGTTTGCTTTTCTACAGATCAGGTGCTTTTTTTACCTGTGAATCCTTACCATTGTACCACTAAATTTAGAGTCCAAAATGGCAAACCGAAGGTACAATGATAAGCAGGCCTTGGAGTTCATGTGCATGTCAGATAGTGAAGAGGAGGAGGTCACGCATCTGACAGATTCTGGCTCAGAATACGAACCCGTTTACGACAGCGGCTCCATGTCAGATAGTTCGGACGACGGAGTAGTGGTCCCTGCTAAGGCCAGGTGTACCCGATCCCATTCTGATGTTGTTGAGCAGCAAGAACCGCAGGACCCTTGTATGGAGCAGAGATCCAGTACTAGCGCCGCTATTCCTTCTGGTGGATTGGCAAGCACCAGCGGCCTAGTACACCCTGGTCGTTTATCCAGCACTGCAGTAACACTTGGTGACGTGGCGAGTCCCATAAGTGCAGTTCAAGCTGGCGATGTGGCAAGCACAAGTAGTGTCCCGCTGCCACCAAGAAGAAGACAGAGACAGGCCCGTCGTGCCCATAGTGCCCTTCCTGTAGAATTTTCCTATCCTGATTGGGTCCCCACCACTTCTACAGCACCTGTACTTCCCCCATTCACTGGCCAACCCGGTATTCAGGTGGATACAGCGAACTTTACGTCACTTGATTTTTATTCGCTGTATTTCACGGAAGATCTCTATAGATCTATTGTGGACCAGACTAATTTATATGCTGGTACCTACATCGCCGCTAACCCCCAGTCTCGCCTTGCCAAACAATGGAAACCTCTCAAGGTTTCCGAATTTAAGACCTTTCTGGGCCTTACCCTCAACATGGGCATACACAAATTTCCGACATTGCGGATGTATTGGTCCACACATCCCATCGACCATATGCCCGTTTTCTCTGCTCACATGGCCAGGAAACGATACGAGGCGATCCTGTGGTTCCTGCATTTCAGTGACAATGCACTTTGTCGTCCACGTGGAGACCCTGAATTTGACCGGCTCTACAAAATTCGGCCCCTCGTAAACCATTTCAACGAACGTTTTGCAGCCTTGTTTAATCCCCAGCAGGTTGTATGCGTTGATGAGTCCCTGATTAAATTTGCTGGCCGCTTGTCTTTCAAACAGTACCTTCCCAGCAAGCGTGCCAGATACGGGGTCAAGCTCTATAAGCTCTGTGACAGGGCCACAGGCTACACATGGAGCTTTAGGGTTTACGAGGGAAAAGATAGTGAGGTAGAGCCGGAAGGATGCCCAGATTACATGGGGAGCGCAGGCAAGATTGTTTGGGACTTGGTGTCACCCTTATTCGGAAAGGGGTACCATTTGTATGTGGACAATTTTTACAGCAGCGTGCCACTTTTTAGCCACTTATTTGATCAACAGATTGGAGCATGTGGCACCGTGCGACCTAATCGCCGGGGCTTCCCCCAGCGGCTTGTAGATGCCCGTATTAGGCCGGGGGCGAGAGCCTGCTGCAGATGTAAAAATTTGCTCGCTGTGAAGTGGCGGGACAATAGGAATGTTTTCGTTCTTACCACCCTTCACGCAGACACGACAGTCCAAATTCATACGGCGACTGGTGTTGTGGAGAAACCCCTCTGTGTCCACGAATATAACCTTAATATGGGAGGGGTGGACCTCAACGACCAGTTAATGGGGCCGTATCATATTGCCCGTAAGACGAGACGCTGGTACAAAAAAGTGTCTCTACATTTATTTCAATTGGCTCTACTGAATGCTCATGTCGTATACAGAGCTTCAGGACGGAATGAATCCTTCCTTCAATTCCAGAGGGATATCATCACAGAACTCCTGTATCCAGGCGGTACTGTACCTCACCAGCCCCTACCAAATGCAGTAAGCCGACTGCATGAGAGGCATTTTTCTTATGTCCTCGAGAGTACCCCTACCCAACGAGCCCCCCAAAGAAAATGTCGTGTCTGTACCAAGCGCGGATTTAGGCATGACACCCGTTATTTTTGTCCCAAATGTCCTGCCAATCCTGGTCTTTGTGTTGGTGAATGTTTTGAACGCTTCCACACACACGTTAATTATTAGTGTAGGGTGAAACATTTCACAGGCTAGGCTCACTTACACAGGGTCTCCCAAGATGCCATCGCATTTTGAGAGACCCAAACCTGGAACCGAAAAGTTGAAGTTACAGTTCACAGTTACAAAAAAAAGTGTTAAAAAAAAAAAGTAAAAAATAAAAACACACAAAAAAATATAAAATAAAAAAAACAAAAATAGTTGTCGTTTTATTGTTCTCTCCCTCTCTATTCTCTCTCTATTGTTCTGCTCTTTTTTACTGTATTCTATTCTGCAAAGTTTTATTGTTGTTATGTTTTTTCATGCTTGCTTTTCAGGTATGTAATTTATTTTACTGTTTTCAGGTACGCCATTCAGCTGTTGCGCGGACTTATTTATCTTGACAGCAACAGCGTTTGCTCCCACGATATATAAAGCCGCGACTCCAGTGCTGTAGGAGGTGATTTCACCACCACAGTTAAAAAAAAGAGCATATATGCCGAAGCATGGGGGCAGCAGGGGCGGAGGAGCGATTTTGCTCCTAATGCCGCGTACATACGGTTGACATTCCTACGGAGGCTTTCCCGTGGAAAAGTCTGACCATGTGTACACGGCATAGAAAAGTCCGACCGTACGCGGCATAACTTTTTTGCGGGAGGATGCCCCCATGCTTCGGCATATATATATTTTAGGCACAGGTTGCGTTAAAAAATGTTTTATTTTTTACTATGTTTTTTTATAGGTATTTGCTTTGCAGGTATGGTATGATCTTACTGTTATACTGGAATGTTACTTTGTTTTAATGTTAACCATCATTTGCTTAGCAGGTACGCCATTCAGTTGCAGTGCAGATTTATTTAGCGTGACAGCAACAGCGTTTGCTCCCACGATATATAAAGCCGCGACTCCAATGCTGTAGGAGGTGATTTCACCACTACAGTTCAAAAAAGAGCATATATGCCGGAGCATGGGGGCATTAGGGGCGGAGGAGCGATTTTGCTCCTAATGCCGCGTACATACGGTTGACATTCCTACGGAGGCTTTCCTGTGGAAAAGTCTGACCATGTGTACACGGCATAGAAAAGTCCGACCGTGTGTACGCGGCATAGAAAAGTCCGACCGTACGCGGCATAACTTTTTTGCGGGAGGATGCCCCCATGCTTCGGCATATATAAATGGTGCATGTATGCCCATCATTAGAAGTGGGTGGATGAAGGGAGGTATTCTAATGGTGGGCATACCCACCGATCAATCTTTTTTTTGTTCAGCCAACAGGCTGCATGAAAAAAAAAAAGATTACAATACTTGTCCAACAAGAACCATCAACGTACTGGTATGTTGCTGGACTTTGAATGGTTATACCAGAATGATGCCTGCGGGTTTAGGCATCATCTTGGTATCATTCTTTTCAGCCAGCGGTCGGCTTTCATGTAAAAGCAGTCCTAGCGGCTAATTAGCCTCTAGACTGCTTTTACATTCAGTGGGAGGGAATGTCCCCCCCCACAGATATAAACGGCGCCATTGAGAATATGGGAAAGCATTTTATCACACCGATCTTGGTGTGGTCAGATGCTTTGAGGGCAGAGGAAAGATCAAGGGTCTAATAGACCCCATTTAAAAAAAAAAAGAGTACCTGTCACTAACTATTGCTATCACAAGGGATATTTACATTCCCTGAGATAACAATAAAAATGGTAAAAAAATAAATAAATGGAAGGAACAGTTAACAAATAAAATAAAAAAAGCGAAATAAATATATAAAAAAATAAAAAAATAAAAAAAAGCATCCCTGTCCCCCCCTGCTCTTGCGCAAAAGCGAACGCAAGCGTCGGTCTGGAGTCATATGTAAACAGCAATTGCACCATGCATGTGAGGTATCACCGCGAAGGGCAGATCGAGTGCAGTCATTTTAGCAGTAGACCTACTCTGTAAATCTAATGTGGTAACCTGTAAAGGCTTTTAAAGGCTTTTAAAAATGTATGTAGTTTGTCGCCACTGCGCGTTTGTGCGCAATTTTAAAGTATGTCGTGTTTGGTATCCATGTACTCGGCCTAAGATCATAATTTTTATTTCATCAATAATTTGGGCAATATAGTGTGTTTTAGTGCTTTAAAATAAAAAAAAGTGTATTTTTTCCCCAAAAAATGCGTTTGAAAAAACGCTGCGCAAATACTGTGTGGAAAAAAAATTTGCAACACCCACCATTTTAATTTGTAGGGCCTTTGCTTTAAAAAAATATATAATGTTTGGGGGTTCAACTTTACTTTCTTGCAAAAAAATAATATGTTTTTATGTAAACAAACAGTGTCAGAAAGGGCTTTTTCTTCAAGTGGTTAGAAGAGTGGGTGATGTGTGACATAAGCTTCTAATTGTTGTGCATAAAATGCCAGGACAATTGAAAACCCCCCCAAATGACCCCATTTTGGAAAGTAGACACCCCAAGCTATTTGCTGAGAGGCATCTTAAGTCCATGGAATATTTTAGATTTTGACCCAAGTTGCGGGAAATATAAATATATATATATATATATATATATTTTTTTGCGCAAAGTTGTCACTAAATGATATATTGCTCAAACATGCCATGGGCATATGTGGAATTACACCCCAAAATGCATTCTGCTGCTTCTCCTGAGTACGGGGATACCACATGTGTGAGACTTTTTGGGAGCCTAGCCGCGTACGGGACCCCAAAAACCAATCACCGCCTTCAGGCTTTCTAAGGGTGTAAATTTTTGATTTCACTCCTCACTACCTATCACAGTTTCGAAGGCCATAAAATGCCAAAATAGCACAAAAAAAAACCAAATGACCCCATTTTGGAAAGAAGACACCCCAGGGAAACTGCTGAGAGGCATGTTGAGTCCATTGATTTTTTTTTTTTTGTCCAAAGTGATTGAATAATGAGAAAAAAAAAAAAAAAAAAAAAATTTGTCACTAAATGATATATTGCTCACACATGCCATGGTTATATGTGGAGTTGCACCCTAAAATACATTCTGCTGCTTCTCCTGAGTACGGGGATACCACATGTTTGGGACTTTTTGGGAGCCTAGCCGCGTACGGGACCCCGAAAACCAAGCACCGCCTTCAGCATTTCTAAGGGCGCAAATTTTTGATTTCACTCCTCACTACCTATCACAGTTTCGAAGGCCATAAAATGCCAAAATAGCACAAAAACCCCCCAAATGACCCCATTTTGGAAAGTAGACACCCCAAGCTATTTGCTGAGAGGCATGTTGAGTCCATGGAATATTTAATTTTTTTGCCCCAAGTGATTGAATCATGACCAAAAAAAATTAAAATAAAAAAATGTACAAAACATTATCACTAAATGATATATTTCTCACACATGCCATGGTTATATGTGGAATTGCACCCCAAAATACATTCTGCTGCTTCTCCTGAGTACGGGGATACCACATGTGTGGGACTTTTTGGGAGCCTAGCCGCGTATGAGACCCCGAAAACCAAGCACCGCCTTCAAGATTTCTAAGGACATAAATTTTTGATTTCACTCACACAAATCTTGAAGGCAGTGCTTGGTTTTCGGGGCCCCGTACGCGGCTAGGCTCCCAAAAAGTCCCACACATGTGGTATCCCCGTACTCAGGAGAAGCAGCAGAATGTATTTTGGGGTGCAATTCCACATATAACCGTGGCATGTGTGAGAAATATATCATTTAGTGACAACGTTTTGTAATTTTTTTTTTTTGGTCATTATTCAGTGACTTGGGGCAAAAAAATTAAATATTCCATGGACTCAACATCCCTCTCAGCAAATAGCTTGGGGTGTCTACTTTCCAAAATGGGGTCATTTGGGGGGTTTTGTGCTGTTTTGGCATTTTATTGCCTTCGAAACTGTGATAGGTAGTGAGGAGTGAAATCAAAAATTTATGCCCTTAGAAATCCTGAAGGCGGTGATTGGTTTTCGGGGTCCCGTACGCGGCTAGGCTCCCAAAAAGTCCCACACATGTGGTATCCCCATACTCAGGAGAAGCAGCAGAATGTATTTTGGGGTGCAATTCCACATATAACTATGGCATGTGTGAGCAATATATCATTTAGTGACAACTTTGTGCAAAAAAAAATCAGTTTGTCATATTCCCGCAACTTGTGTCAAAATATAAAATATTCCATGGACTCGACATGCCTCTCAGCAAATAGCTTAGGGTGTCTACTTTCCAAAATGGGGTCATTTGGTTTTTTTTTTTGCTATTTTGGCATTTTATGGCCTTCGAAACCTTGATAGGTAGTGAGGAGTGAAATCAAAAATTTGTGCCCTTAGAAATGCTGAAGGCGGTGCTTGGGTTTTGGGGCCCCGTATGCGGCTAGGCTCCCAAAAAGTCCCACACATGTGGTATCCCCGTACTCAGGAGAAGCAGCAGAATGTATTTTGGGGTGCAATTCCACATATAACCATGGCATGTGTGAGAAATATATCATTTAGTGACAACTTTTTGTAAACATTTTTTTTTTTTTTTTTCGTCATTATTCAATCACTTGGGACAAAAAAATTAAATATTCAATGGACTCAACATGCCTCTCAGCAGTTTCCTTGGGGTGTCTACTTTCCAAAATGGGGTCATTTGGGGGGGTTTTGTACTGCCCTGCCATTTTAGCACCTCAAGAAATGAGATAGGCAGTCATAAAATAAAAGCTGTGTAAATTCCAGAAAATGTACCCTAGTTTGTAGACGCTATAACTTTTGCGAAAACCAATAAATATACGCTTATTGCGTTTTTTTTTACTAAAGACATGTGGCTGAATACATTTTGGCCTAAATGTTTGATTAAAATTTAGTTTATTCGATTTTTTTTACTTTTTGTTATAAGAAAAATCATTTTTTTTCAAAATTTACGGTCTTTTTGCGTTTATATCGCAAAAAATAAAAATCGCAGAGGCGATCAAATACCATCAAAATAAAGCTCTATTTGTGGGAAGAAAAGGACGCAAGTTTCGTTTCGGTACAACATTGCATGACCGCGCAATTACCAGTTAAAGCAGCGCATTGCCAAATTGTAAAAACACCTTGGGTCTTTAGACAGCGTATTGGTCCGGTCCTTAAGTGGCTAGGCTAATAAGCAAAGGATTCTCAAACAAATTACATCGGTAACTGGGCACTGCCTAGGGTGACCACGTGTCCCGGATTGCCCGGGACAGTCCTGCATTTTGCAGGTCTGTCCCAGGCACCTTCATTCCAGGACAATACAGTGTCCCGAAATGAAACTGACATAGCTTCCCCCCCTCCCCCTGGGTTAATCTGATGCCCCCAAAAATGGCCGCCACATCACTGCTTTACTCACTGACAGTACTTGCCCTGGCCGGGAATGCCTAAAGGAGCACAATCCCTGCCCCCTGCTTGTGATAGGAGAAATCATAAATCCCGTCTCTTGTGTTCAATCACTGTGCTGTGATTCGATACAGCACAAGCCAATTTTTCGGGAAGGGGGAATGTCCCTGAATGGTAGTTTGGAAATGTGGTCACCCTAGCACTGCCCTAGAAAACATGTACTAAAAAAAAAGAAAATATTTTAAAATGTAATTTGACAGGGAGCAGTGATGTTGATAATGATTAACCACTTGCATCATTATACTCCGGCAGGTCAGCACGATCCTGCAAACCATCGTAGCTGTACATCGGTCCCTTTAAGCGGGATCGCGGATGCGCACGCTGCACTGCGGGGGTGCCAATGCTTGTGACCGGTGGTTACGGTGACCGCTGGCCACGAGCAATCATGGGCATGAGAGGTAGAACAGGGACGTGTGTATGTAAACACACACATCCCTGTTCCGTGAGGAGAGGAGAGGAGATGCAGATTGTGAGTTCCTACAAGCTGGGAACCACGATCTGTCTTCTCCTATAGCAAGTCCTCTTCCCCCACAGTTAGAACACACACTAGGGAACACAGTTAGCCCCTTGATCACCCCCTAGTGTTAACTCCTTCCCTGCCAGTAACATTTACACAGTAATCAGTGCATTTTTATAGCACTAATCGCTGTAAAAATGCCAATGGTTCCAAAAATGTGTCAAAAGTGTCCAATGTGTCCGCTGTAATATCGCAGTACCGATAAAAATCGCAGATCGCTGCCATTACTAGTAAAAATATAATAACAATAAAAATGCCATAAATCTATCCCCTATTTTGTAGACGCTATAACTTTTGCGCAAACCAATCAATATACGCTTATTGAGATTTTTATTACCAAAAATATGTATAAGAATACATATCGGCCTAAACTGAGGAAAAAATTATCTTTTTTTTTAAAAAAAACATGGGAATATTTATTATAGCAAAAAGTACAAAATATTGTGTTTTTTTTTTTTAAATAGTCGCTCTTTTTTTGTTAATAGCGCAAAAAATAAAAACTGCACAAAAAAAAGCTCGGGTTGTGGGAAAAAAAGCACATACATTTTGTTTGGGTACAACATCGCAAGACTGCGCAATTGTCAGTTTAAAGGAAAGCAGTGCCGTATCGCAAAAAATGGCCTGGTCATTGAGCAGCCAAATGTTCCAGGGCTGAAGTGTTTAAAGGTCAACATTAATAATGTAAACTTCTTTGAAATAATGTGCAAAGGGGATGCCCTGCTTGTGAAGCTGATTAGGTAACATTATTAAGTATACACACTGTAGGGACCCTGTGGAGCTTGTATTGTATTTGATTCGCTGTTACATTCCTGCTGAATTTCTAAGTGCAATTATGCTACTGATACATGACTATGGTAAGACAGATGCAACTGCCTATTGCCATAATACCAAACTTCCCACTTAACCTACAAATAACCACGCAACACCCATTTGGAGTAAATTGGCCACATCGGCCATTTTATTAACATATTAACCATAACATTTTATTTACAAACAACAACCCTTCACAGATACATTGTCACCCTGTTGAGGATCATTGAAGGCACTGACCAAACTTCCTTCATATCAGCGTGGCCGCCCAAGGTCCCTAGTCGCAGTGCGCCAACTCAAGGACAATACCACTTTGCACCTTCCCACGCTGATACCCATCTCCAGATGCCAGTTAAACCTTGGTTAACTGGCATCAACCGAGGATCCCATACCCTGATGGCTGCCAACTTATGTCAAATTTGTCTAAATTTCTACTGCCTCCAAAGACTCCCAACTGCTAACCCCTAACCCAAACACACAATATGTATACAAGAAACAATATATTATTAGCTCCTTCTTCTCTTGCTGACCACCAACTGACCTCCGGACCCCCAGGCCCCCCCTACCTCGGGAAAAACTAACTCAGGCCTCCCCCTGACTTGACCAACTACACTCCCCTTAATTCAGGGGTGTCCAAACTTTTTTCAAAGAGGGCCAGATTTGATGAAGTGAACATGCAGGAGGGCTGACCATTTTTGCCTGACATTCTTTGAACAATTAAAATTCGGCCTAAGTGTGTTTGTCCGAGCAACTTATACACCACCCAACAAGTACTCTCCTGCCTTTGTGGCTGTATGTGGTGAAGAGATGAGCTTGGGCGTGTTATTTATATCTATCTAGATATCTATAGATATCTAGATAGATATATATCGTTTGTGGCCCCAGTGAATCCCCGAGCCCCGCTCAACACTAAGGATGAGCTCGGGAGTGTTATTTTATGTATAACTTATTTTTTGGCGTATAACACGCACCTACACTTTAAGAGGGAAGTTTCAGGGGAAAAAAAACAATTTTAAATAAAGAAATGTGAAGCAAAAAAAGGGTCAGTGCCCATTGCCATGAATGCAGCCTCCCCATTGCCATGAATGCAGCCTCCCCATTGCCATGAATGCAGCCTGATCATGCCCATTTGCAGCCTTGGAGGGGACAGGAGGGGGCGGGACGAGCGCTAACAGATTACATGCAGGAGAATATCCTGTTTTCTTGGCGGCCTCTTTAATACCAAGTCCTGCCTTCTATGAAAGACAGAACAGTCGTCCAATGGCAGCCCAGGAGACAGAACTTCCTAGTACAGATGCCGCTGAGTAATCGCTTGTTATGTCCCCTTCCCGTCCCCTCTGAGGTAGCGCCAATAAATACAGTATATATCTTTAGTAGCCCAGGGGCCGCAAAAGATATATATATATCCAAATTACCAGGGGGGCTGCATTAAACCGGAACAAGGGCTGCATTCGGCCCGCGGGCCGGACTTTGGACATGCCTGCCTTAATTGAACCCCTATAAGTGCTGTTTCCCTGCTACCTAGTCATACCAGCCATGCTCTTAATACTACGCATTGCTATGGGTTTCTCTTTTTATAGAGGTTTACTGCACCATGAAGCTTCTCTTTGTATAACTTCATAATCGGTAACTGTGGCTGTGAACTGCTTTTGATATGGAGCTCTAGGGCTTTGATCCATAGTGGATAGATTTTAGTCTGAGCAGGCTGGAAGACACATTTTCACAAGGGCTTTTGGATCTCCTGTGTTGAGATCTATAAGTTTGGTAAGTATGGTAGTATGTGGATTTGCCTTTAGTAAATAACCCCTCCCCCCCATGTTTTCTCTAATTAGTGATACTTAGGGGTTTATTTACTGAAGGCAAATCCACTTTGCACTGCAAGTGCACTTGGAAGTGCAGTCGCTGTAGATCCAAGGGAGTCATGCAAGGAAAATAAAAAGCAGCATTTTTGCTTGGATGTTAAAATCAGTAGAGCTTCCCCTCATTTCAGGGCTTCCCCTCAGATTTACAGCGACTGCACTTCCAAGTGCACTTGCAGTGCACCTGTAGTGCAGTGTGGATTTGCCTCTAGTAAATCAATCCCTAAAGCCTCGTACACACAATCAGATTGTTGGCAGGGGATTGTCTGTGGACAGACTGTTGGGTGACATGCTAGTAAATTTTCCGCGGACAATGGTCTGTTGTCAGATTTTATGATGGTCAGTACACAAGTCCGTCACACAAAAGTTAAAAGTTCAAACACGCATGCTCGGAATCATTGCTCACCAAAAACGATATTAGCAGAAGGGGCCCAAAGGGTGGCGCTCAAGAGCTGAAATTCCTTGTAGTACGTTACTACGTTCGTTTTTGTTGGCTGACAATTGTGTACCATTAGTATGCAAGACAAGATCCAGGCACATGCCCTGAAGAAAAAAAACAGACCCTCGGTTGGCCAACAATCAGATCGTGTGTACAAGGCTTCAGTGTTTTTATTGCGCCATTTAATTATGCATGTAGAGTTTCTTTGGATTTGCATTTATTTAACCACTTAAGACCCGGACCAAAATGCAGGTAAAGGACCAGGCCCCTTTTTGCGATTCGGCACTGCGTCGCTTTAACTGACAATTGCGCGGTAGTGCGATGTGGCTCCCAAACAAAATTGGCGTCCCTTTTTCCCACAAATAGAGCTTTCTTTTGGTGGTATTTGATCACCTCTGCGGTTATTAGTTTGTGCGCTATAAACAAAAATAGAGCGACAATTTTGAAAAAAATTCAATATTTTTTACTTGTTGCTATAAATATCCCCCAAAAATATATAAAAATAAACATTTTTTTTTCCTCAGTTTAAGCCGATACGTATTCTTCTACCTATTTTTGTTAAAAAATTTATAGCGTTTACAAAGTAGGGGATAGTTTTATTGCATTTTTATGATTTTTTTTTTTACTACCAATGGCGGCGATCAGCGATTTTTTTTCGTGACTGCGACATGGCGGACACTTCGGACAATTTTGACACATTTTTGGGACCATTGTCATTTTCACAGCAAAAAAATGCATTAAAAATGCATTGTTTACTGTGAAAATGACAATTGCAGTTTGGGAGTTAACCACAAGGGGGCAATGAAGGGGTTAAGTGTGACCTCATCTGTGTTTCTAACTGTAGGGGTGTGTGGCTGTAGGTCTGACGTCATTGATTGTGGTTCCCTATATTAGGGAACACACGATCGATGACGGCGCCACAGTGAAGAACGGAGAAGCTGTGTTTACACACAGCTCTCCCCGTTCTTCAGATCTGGGGACCGATCGTGGGACTCCAGCGGCGATTGGGTCTGCGAGTCCTGCGGCCGCGGTCACGGAGCTTCGGACCAGGTCGCGGGCGCGCTCCCGCGACCCACGGCTGGGCTTTTAACAATCACGTACAGGTACGTGATTGGGCCCAGCCGTGCCATTCTGCCGACGTATATCGGCGTTAGGCGGTCCTTAAGTGGTTAAAGGGGCAAGCACACGTTATGCTTACATTAAGTCAGGTGTTCAGATTTGAAAAGGTGCTGCTGCTGTTGGTGCAGGACGCAGGTTTTTTACATCTATTTTTGATAGGGTAATCTTCCACAGTGAGCAGCATTATTATTATACAGGATTTATGTAGCTCCAACAGTTTACGCAGCGCTTTACAACTTGAGGGTAGACAGTACAAATACAATACACTTTAATACAGCAGGAATCAGCTCCTCATAGCTTACAATCTAAAGGCCTGTACACACGGTCTGACTTTTTGCCAACAAACTTCAAAATCTGCAAGTTTTAAAATGTGTCCGATCGTGTGTTTTATCGGACAAAAAGTTTGGTCTGCAAACGGACAAACTTTACGTCAACAAAAGTCCGATGGTGCTTAGTGCGATCGTGTGTACAGCAAGCAATCAGACTTTTGTACAAAGTACAAACACGCATGCTCAGACGCAAAGACAAGCCGAAAGTAGACATGTGCACTGCCAAAAAAATAGTTTTTTTCGTTAATGTTACGAAAATTCGGAAATTGAATAAATCGAAATTTGAAACATTTTTCAATTTTCGAAATTTCGAATTTTCGAAATTCGGAAATATGAAAATTCGAAATTTGAAAAATTCAAAATCTGAAAAATTCAAAATCTGAAAAATCCAAAATCTGAAAAATTCAAAATCTAAATTCGAAAATTGAAAAATGCGAAATTTGAAAAAATTCGAAAATTCGAAACTTGAAAAATTCGAAAATTCGAAAATGGAAAAATTCGAAAATGGAAAAATTCGAAAATGGAAAAATTAGAAAATTCGAAACTTGAAAAATTCGATAATGTTTGCGCATTTCCGAATTTCCAAAAACCCGAATTTCCGAAATTCGTAAATACGAAAATTCGGAAATTAAAAAAAAACGTAAAAATTTGTTTGTATTTGAAAGAGCACATTCGTGACATTTGAAAATTGAAAAATTTGAAATTCCGAATTTTCGAATTTTTCCATTTTCGAATTTTTCAATTTTCGAATTTTTCAAGTTTCGAATTTTTTCAAATTTCGAATTTTTCAATTTTCGAATTTTTCACTTTTCCAATTTCGAATTTTTCAAATTTTGAATTTTTCAAATTTCGAATTTTTCAAGTTTCGAATTTTTCAAATTTCGAATTTTCGTATTTCCGAATTTCGGAAATTCGGATTTTCGGAAATTTGGAAATACGAAAACAATTTCAATTTTCGAATTTTTCAATTTTCGAATTTTTCAATTTTCGAATTTTTCAATTTTCGAATTTTTCAATTTTCGAATTTTTCAATTTTTTAAGTTTCGAAATTCGGAAATATGAAAATTCGAAAAATTCTAAATTTGAAAAATTCAAAATCTGAAAAATTCAAAATCTGAAAAATCCAAAATCTGAAAAATTCAAAATCTAAATTCGAAAATTGAAAAATGCGAAATTTGAAAAAATTCGAAAATTCGAAACTTGAAAAATTCGAAAATTCCAAAATGGAAAAATTCGAAAATGGAAAAATTCGAAAATGGAAAAATTCGAAAATTCAGAATTTCAAATTTTTCAATTTTCGAATTTTCGAAATTCGTAATTACGAAAATTCGGAAATACGAAAATACGAAAATTCGAAATTCGGAAATTGAATAGATCGAAATTTGAAACATTTTGCAATTTTCGAATTTTCGAAATTCGGAAATCCGAAAATTCGAAATTTGAAAAATTCAAAATCTAAAAAAATTCAAAATCTGAAAAATTCAAAATTGGAAAAGTGAAAAATTCGAAAATTGAAATTTTCGTATTTCCGAATTTTTTTTATTTGAAAGTGGGATTTTATATATTTTTTTGTGGGTCAAGTTAGCACAACCCCATTGCGCAACATGTCTGCTTGATGAACGGATGTTCAGAAACTAACAAAATTGCACGAAACTGAAAATCGCGAATGCACACAGATGAAACCTCTACTAACTCTCGATTAGCAGAAGGAGCCCAAAGGGTGACGCCGGAGAATTGAACTTCCTCTTTTAAACTCTCGTCACTACGTTGAAATGTCACTACGTTGAAATGTCACTACATTCGTGTTTGTTGCCGAAAAAGTCAGATCGTGTGTATGCTATGGGTGTGACCGGACAACTCCCTTCGGACAAAAATCCAAGGGAAAG
Organism: Rana temporaria; assembly: GCF_905171775.1. NCBI lineage: Eukaryota > Metazoa > Chordata > Amphibia > Anura > Ranidae > Rana > Rana temporaria. The sequence continues at coordinate 134,667,574 of NC_053491.1, forward strand.
TTTGTTGGATGTCCGACCGTGTGTACGAGGCTTAACCACTTGGGATCCGCCTGCCGTCAATTGACGGCTACAGCGCGGATCCCAAAAGCCAACAGGACGTCAATTGACGTCCGCCCCTTTGGGCGGTCCCCGCGCGCGCTCCAGAGCGCGCAGCGGGGAAAATCTGTGTTGGCCGTGTCCCTTGGACACAGCCAATTACAGATCGCCGCGAACGGCCAATCAGAGTGGCCGTTTGCGATCTGTGCGGCCAATGAGAGATGATCTCATATGTAAACATATGAGATCATCTCTCATTGCCGTTTTACACAGAGACAGCGGTGCTGTCTCTGGAGGGGAGACCGATCTGTGTCTCTTGTACATAGAGACACAGATCGGTCACCCCCCCAGTCACCCCCCTTCCACCTACAGTTAGAACACTTTATAGGAAACATATTTAACCCCTTCCTCACCCCCTAGTGTTAACCCCTTCAGTGCCAGTCACATTTATACTGTAATTAGTGCATATTTATAGCACTGATCGCAGTATAAATATGAATGGCGCCAAAAATGTGTCCGATGTGTCCGCCATAACGTCGCAGTCCCAATAAAAATCGCAGATCGCCGCCATTTCTAGTAAAAAAAATAATAATAATAAAAAATAATAATTCTGTCCCCTATTTTGTAAGCGCTATAACTTTTGCGCAAACCAGTCGCTTATTGCGATTTTTTTTTTTTTTACCAAAAATATGTAGAAGAATACGTATCCGCCTAAACTGAGAAAAAAATGTGTTGTTTTTTTTAAATTGGGATATTTATTATAGCAACAAGTAAAAAATATTGTATTTTTTTTCAAAATTGTCGCACTTTTTTGTTTATAGCGCAAAAAATAAAAACCGCACAGGCGATCAAATACCACCAAAATAAAGCTCTACTTGTGGGGAAAAAAGGACGTCAATTTTGTTTGGGAGCCACGTCGCACGACCGCGCAATTGTTAGTTAAAGCGACGCAGTGCCGAAAGCTGAAATTTCACTTGGGCAGGAGGGGGGTTTATGTGCCCAGTAAGCAAGTGGTTAAGAGGGAAGGTCAAGAAAAACAAGAGGTAATAACTGTGGGGGATGTGCTGAAAATACAGTTGTTAAGTGGGGCAGATAGGCTTCTCAGAAGAGACATGTTTTCAGGGATTGTCTGAAAGTGGACAAAGTAGGAGAAAGTTAGATAAATTGGGGTAGAGCATTCCAGAGAATAGGAGAGGCTCTGGAGAAGTCATAGAGGCAAGCATGGGATGAGATGACAAGGGAGTTAGAGAGCAAGAGGTCTTGGGGGCCAAGTTGTGGACATCTTTGTAAGTTATTGTTAGTATCTTGAATTTAATTTGTCTGTTGAGTGGCAGCCAATGGAGGGATTGCCAGAGAGATTAATCAGACGCTGCGTGGTTTGTAAGGTGGATGAGCCTGGCAGCAGCATTCATAGACTGAAGTGGGGATAGGAGTATGTAGGTAGTAAAGATTGTAGAACTCCTGGTGAAGACTAGAGGAAAGAAAGATAGGAATAAAGAAGTTTGGTATAATAATTAAGGTCCCTAGTTGATATACAGGCGAAGAAGCATTTGTATAACATAAAGAATTTTGTATAACTGTCAATTTTTGTATAAAATTTATAAAAAAGGAAATTAAAACAACTTCTAGGGAAGATTTTACACCCCCATTTGCACGTTCTAAGTAGAGAGTCTCCTATACATGACAGATGATCCCAAGGTGAGGGATGATAGAGGAGAGCCCATTTTTGGACCCTCTCCTATTTGTCAAGTTTATTTACGGTCCTTGGACCCTCCCTCCCACCCCCATGTCTCTTGTTTTCTTTTCACTCTCTATTTACCCCTTATTTTTGTATGTTCAGTATAATAATTATAGAAATACGGCATCCACACTGACAATTTCAGGTAGCCACAGGCTTGTTCCATTCTTGATTTAGAGAAACAATGTAGAGAATTGCCTAATTCTGTGGGAATTTAGAACCCATTACTATATTAGATCAGATTGTGTACTACTACTCCTTTTTGTTAACTGTGAAATGCATAATTAAAGTGGATGTAAACCCTCCATACACCCAGTGAAGTGAACAGCCTCAGATGATACACAGGGATGAACTAAATCTCCCTACCTAGGTTTTACAGGTATATCTGATGTCTTCACATTTATATACTGTTTAGAAAGTTCAGATCGTGTTAGGAAATTTTCTCTTCCTGTTTAACACAGAGTGTGATGTCTGGGCATACAGCTAAAATTGCTGATTGCAGGAAAGATACACACCCCCTCTCATCATAGGCAGAGACTCTCAGACGTGTTTTGTAACAGGGCCAGTTCCCTGCTAATCTATTTATAGCAACCTCCCCAGACAGAAATGTCAGGCAGCTTTTATCTGATGTGTCCGAGAATTTGTCAGGAGTTATCAGGCTGATAACAGAGGAACAGTTCAGGAGAGAGCTACGGGACTTAGCTCTTTGAAGACAGATAACCAAATACTGCAGATATATGTGCCCAGCTCAAATTTCATGAATTGGGCTTACATCCACATTAAGGATTTAAAAAAACATACATTTCAATTAATGAATATCCTGAGGGGCAGAGGAAAGAACGTATTTAGTGATCTGTCTGAATTGATGTACACACTACTGCATTTGGTTTACGAAGACTATGACAATGAAGTTTCATAAGAGAGAATAATAGTATAGTTTAATACAAAATTGAAAATGATCTGCCTAGGTTTAAAGTGGAGTTCCACCCATAAATATAACATTACATCAGTAGTTTTAAAAAAATGTCATTAGTCCTTTAAGAATTTTTTTTTTTTTAGATGCCTTCAAAGTGTTGTTGCTAGGCAGAATAGTTAATCTTCCCTCTTCCTGCACCTAGGTGCTTAAGCTTCCTAACCTACACCACACAGACTCCTGGGAATGTAGTGGGTGTAACTTTCCAGGAGTCTGTGCACTCTCGAAGAATCATGTGACTTGGACAGTACAGGTGCTGAAACCTGATCTGAAACCTATTACACTGCTTGTGCAGCACTGAGCATGTGCGAGATCTGCAAGGCTGAAATCCAGGAAGTCATACAGTCTGGCTTCATGATGCCCACACTTAAGATGGCCCCAGTCAATTTCTATTTTATAAAGTGTCTAAATGCTGTAACAACCTAACAAAACAGACCTTAGTTTACAGACTAACTTTACTAGAATACATTAAGCTTGTGTATTACAGGGGTATTTATATTTAAAAAGTAAAATTGTGGCCGGAACTCCGCTTTAAAAAAAAAAAAAATCTCAAAAAGAGTGCACACAACATGTTTCTTTTAGATACCCAGCCTAGCTACCAAAAATATGTTGCTTAATCTTTATAGTTATGTGTACTATGAATGATGCAGCCAACCATGAAAGATGAGAGTTTATTATTAAGGTAAGGTGTACATAATGGAGTGTTTGTTCTTTTTACTCCCTGCTATTGTGCCTTGTATGACTGAATGCATCTGAATGCAACAGAGCTCTGATTACAGAATTCTGTGGTAATAAAAGCTGGGTTACCTTTGGAGTCAGATCTACACCTATTGCTATTTAGATACTCAGTGTTTTAATTTACAAGGAATTTGGCTATTCTCCAAAACATTTATCATAAAGGTTCTGGATTATGTCATTGTGACCAAACCTTAATTACACAGTAATTTTAGTACTTGTTAATACATTCATTTTTGTATGTGTATTTATCTTTCCAGCATGTTTTGTTAATAAAGCTTTGAATCCTAATCCACATGTATTACTTTTTTCATTCATTGCAAACCTCAAAGTCAATGAAAGGACTAAACAGAACAGATAAAGATGTGAAAAAAAAAAGAAATACAGATCTGCAATATGTGATGACGTGAAACAGCAGATTATTCATTTTAAATGTTAGGATTTGATTGTCGAAATCAGTTCCAGAGGGTGTTTTTATAGGGATGCTTCTTGTACAGCAATGCTTTGCTCTGTATATAGCATGCTCTGTAGTGGGGATTTTATTGTATTCACCTGTTCTGTACTTCAGCAGTTTTAAGGGTAATCAAAGGTAACACATTTTATAATTAAGGCTGGGTTAGAATGGATTGATCTTCCCACAGATACATTTGTCAAAAATATATATGTAGCACTATCCCCGTAGGAGCTGCTGGTTAGTTTTGGGCCTTGCACGTTACCTCGTTCCTCGTCGTCTAGGGATTAAGAGTCAGCAAAATTTTCAATGTCCACAAGTTATAGTTCCTTTCTCTTGCTTTTATTTTCAAACAACTTGTAGAAGTAGAGGGGTGAAGGATCAGGGGAAGGTTCAGGTGCACAAAACAGATCACTGGGGAATTGCTAAACTTCAAAGTCACACTCACCACTTTCTCTTAAGTGGGTATTGCTCACCCGGATAGGCCCCTCTTACCTGGCCTAGCAGCCGGGATGATGCACGGACAAGAATAATCTCAGTCTCTGCCACAGACTGGTTGCAAGTTCAGATGAGGGATTCCGGAATCCTCTGCCACAGGATTTGATACCCAGAGATCCAGCCTTGCAGTTCTAGAGCCTTTAAGCCAACCCGGCACACTGGAAGGTATTGTAGGCTACAGTGCATCCTTCAATAGGTTACCAGGCCGCCTCTCCCAAAGTACCAGCCTTCCGCTCAGGTCCTCCCCTGGCTTCCTCCATTAAGTGGCTTCTTCCCGCAGGACAGACAGCACAGGATCACCTCCATGGCGTAATCCCTAGTCAGGGTAACTGGGCCTACTAGTCTGAAATGCAGCCTTGGGCCAGCATGGTCCCAAGGCTAAAAAATCACACAACACATACCTGATGCCAGGAGGGCCACAAGGTGAAGAGACCCGAAAAATGGTGTCTGCCCCTTAAGTATCCTTCCCCAGCATGCCCAGCGGGGAGACCACTCCCACTGGGCTGTTCCCGAGGAAAGACACCCAATACACCATGACCTGCTTTAGTTCCAACAGTGGCCTGTGGTGGTACCGCCACCTACAGGCAAACAAAGGGAAATCCCTCCAGGCACAGCCATAGCCGGAACATATTCTGATTTAACCCCAATTAACAAAGTCTGAGCTAAACTACCAGCTCAGACACCCTCTAAATTTGACATAGCCCGCGCATGCTCAGAAGCAAGTTATTAGACGGGAGCGCTCGTTCTGGTAAAACTACCGTTCTGAATGGAGTAAGCACATTCATCACGCTGTAACAGACAAAAAAGCGTGAATCGTCTTTTACTAACACAGAATCAGCTAAAGCAGCCCAAAGGCGAATGGAACTTCCCCTTTAAAGTGCCGTTGTACGTGTTGTACGTCACCGCGCTTTGCTAGATAATTTTTTAAAAACAATGGTGTGTAAGCAACATTGTTTTAATGATGAAGTTGGGAAAACATTGGGCCAAATCCTCAAAAAACCTGCCTTACTTAACTTTCAGCAGTTAAGTTACACAGGCGTTAAATTTCTACCTAAGTGCCCGATCCACAAAGCACCTACCTAGAAATTACACGCCGTGTAACTTAAGTGCCTCCGTCGCAAGGCGGTCGTCTGATCGAGGGGGCGATTCCTATTTAAATGAGGCGCGCTCCCGCGCCGGACGTTCGGCGCATGCGTGTGACGTCATTTTTCCCGATGTGCATCGCGCGAACGTACTTTACGTCAGGCTTTGTGGATCGCGACGGGACAATAAAGTTGCGTCGGGTAAAAAAAAAAATACGCGCCGGGAAAAAAAATTCGAAATTTAAAAAAAAACGCGGCGATCGAAAAAAAGGTTTGTTTTTACAAGGTCTAAACAGTTTAGGCCTTGTAAAAGCATCCCTAATTTTACGCATGCAAAACATAACTTACGCAGAAAACACAAAGCTAAAAAGCTTTGTGGATCTGCCTAAGTACTCATTTGCATACGCAAAGCGGCATTTCGACTCAAAATGCCCCCAGCGGCGGATGCGGTACTGCATCCTAAGATCCGACAGTGTAAGTCTATTACAGATGTCGGATCTTATGCCTATCTTTGGAAAAATCCTTCTGAGGATTGTTTCCAAAGATAGCCACAGGGATACGCAGGCTGAACAGCAGTTCCGCCTGCGTATCTCCTTTGAAGATTTGGCCCATTGTTTTTTAGACATGCTGAAAAACAACATTTTCTTTCATGCTGAAAAATGATTGTGTGTACGCGGCATCACTGTGGCAATGCTTAAGGAAGAACAAGAAAAAAATTATAAATAAAAGTGAGTATGAGAAAATGAAGGAGAAAAAAGGATTGTGCCGGAAAATGTGCCGGAAAAAGAACAAAAAAAAAAGAAAAGGCATAAGAAATTCAGAATCAGACCGAAAAATAAATATATACATAAATTTGAGGTTTTAAAAAGGTACACTATAACGAATTGAAGAATTTTAATAAAAAAACGTCCATCAAGTCCAACCTATGTGTGTGATTTTATATCCTTGTATGTTGCTTATCTAACAGTTTTTTTTATTTATTGGTGCTCCCTGCTGAAACCACTGCCCGTGGAACAGAATTTCACATCTTTACCGCTCTTACAGTAAAGAACTCTCTATGCAGTTTAAGGTTAAACTGCTTTTTTTTCTAATTTTAGTGAATGGCCATGTGTCTTAATAGTTACATAGTAGGCGATAGTTTGATAGTTATTTTTACACATATTAAGAAAAAGTTAAAATTTAGGTTAAAATATCACAAATTCGAGAATTCAAGTTTTAAGGTGGAAATCATTACAACTAAGGCAAGGATGTGTTAACTACTAAAGAATATTAACCCCATTTATTCAACTGCCAATTTAAAGTCGAAGAAGCAGAAAGGTAATCGAAAAGGATGTAAAGCTCAACCAGGAAATTGTGTATATATCTCTCTGGCTGTACAGTTTACCAAAGGTGTACGAATCACAAGACTGGCACAATTATAATTCCTTGGTCAATGCAGTTATTTTTGAATTGTCATTCTGTGTTTAGGTATGTGATTGCAGTTCTGCTTTAATGGAAACATTCAAAGCAACAACTCAGAAGCCAACAATAGTGTTGTTGGTAGGCTATCTTGTAAACAAGACAAATCACTTTGAACTATCTTTAATATACATTACTCACTAAGCATTGAAGCAACAAACTGTCAGGTAACCTAAAAAATGTGAACGTTGTGTTTCTTGCATATCTCCAAACAACTTCTAATCTCAGCAAATACTTTGGCATACAAAACATGTTCAGCTGTGTTGACTGGCTTAGTAAATAGATGTTTATTCCACTATGGAAATCAATCATACTTGATGTTTACCAGTTATGAAATATGGAGATGTCTTTCTCTAAAACAAAGTAAGCAATAATCTTATACTTGGTAAGTTACTTTCAATATTTTAATTGTTAAAGCATTATAAAAATGTTCTGATAGCCTTTAACTATCTCCCACCTGACCGATTGTAAAATGACGGCTGAGAGGGAGCACTATTATTCGGAGAGGACATCATATGATATCCTCCTACTCGCGCTCCTCGTATGCACTCTAATGCCGCATACACACGATCGGTCAAACCGATGAGAACGGTCTGATGGACCGTTTTCATCGGACCAAACCGATCATGTGTAGGCCCCATCGGTTATTTATCCATAGGTTAAAAAAAAGCAATCTTGTTTTAAATTTAACCGATGGATACCTAACTGATAGAAAAAAAAAAACGATCGTTTGTAGGCATGTCCATCGGTTAAAAATCCAGGCATGCTCAGAATCAAGTCGACACATGCTTGGAAGCATTGAACTTCGTTTCTTTCAGCACGTCGTTGTGTTTTACGTCACCGCGTTCTGACACAATAGTTTTTTTAACCAATGGTGTGTAGGCACGACTGACCATCAGTCAGCTTCATCGGTTAACTGATGAAAACAGGCCACCAGACCGTTTTCATCGGATGGACCGATCATGTGTACAGGGCATAAGGGGCATGCAGCAGTGCAATCTGTCACCTGCTGTGTCCACCGTTGTACTGGCCTACCATTGGTGACCAATCACAGAAATCACATATCAATTGTACAAAATGGCTTGTCATTTATAGCCATTCATGTGCACTATTATGTAGCAGTGATCACATCGTACAGGGGCTAATCACAGTGGACCTGTACCATGTGCGGCGGGCAGCAGAGTGGTTAGCATTTCCACATGGCAGCACTAAGGTCGTGGATTTGAATCCCAACCATGCCACTACCTGCCATCAGGGCCGGTACAAGGCAGGGGCCGAAGGAGCGGATGCCCTGGGCGCTACCATTTGTGGACAGGAGGGGGGCGCAGGTGAAGTGCCAGTGGTGTGCTTCACTGTACCACATTAGCCTGGGCCACTTGCTGTGCTATAGTCATCTGTACCTTCTACTGTAATGTGCTGAATGCGCTCCTGCACCCGCCTACACCGTCCACACCAGCCATACATGTCAGCGCTGCTCCTTCTCTCCCCCTATGAAGGGACTTTGTAGTCTCGTCCCGGCAGCGTGACATCACTCACAGCCGGAGGCGGGATAGGAGGAGAGAAGAGAGCTGCTGCTGAAGCTGTGAGAGGAGCCGCCGAGGAGGAACCAGAAGAAGTTCAGCAACAAAGTGTGTGTATTGCCAGGACTTTTTTCACCTCTGGCAGCCCTCTCCTCTCTGACCTGTCACATAGCCAGTAGAGGACGTTTTCTGAACAGCTGACTTCCTCTCCTGGCTTTTCTGGGTTAGCTCTGGGCACTCACTGCTGCTGCCCTCGAGCCCAATTCTGCTCCCAGCACTGTAAGCTACCGAAAGTGATTGCAGAGGCTGCTTGTCCCTGCTTGCTGCTACTACTGGTATATTGCAGCACGGAACCCAGGAGCTCTGAAACTCCTCCTCACCTCTGTGCTACAGCAGGCAGAGCTCTCTGTACTCTGCTGAATAATAAAAAAAAGCCTGTGCATACCATTGAGACTTGTGCCCGTCAGAAGAGGTGAGGGATTGCCAAAGCCTGAGGTGCAGAGAGGAGTGCACTGTAAAGGTGTGGGGGAGGGGGGGAATATGTGCTGAGAGAGGGAACAGTAAAAGGGGGGGTGTAGCATGGAGGAGATCTGGGGTAGATGTGTGCAGAGAGGGGATCTGGGGGGGATGTGTGCAGAGAGGGGATCTGGGGTGGATGTGTGCAGAGAGGGGATCTGGGGTGGATTGTACATGGAGGAGATCTGGGGTGGATGTGTGCAGAGAGGGGATCTGGGGGGGCATGTGTGCAGAGAGGGGATCTGGGGTGGATGTGTGCAGAGAGGGGATCTGGGGTGGATTGTACATGGAGGGGATCTGGGGTGGATGTGTGCAGAGAGGGGATCTGGGGTGGATTGTTCATGGAGGAGATCTGGGGTGGATGTGTGCAGAGAGGGGATCTGGGGTGGATTGTTCATGAAGGGGATCTTGGGGGGATGTGTGCAGAGAGAGGATCTGGGGGGGATTTGTACATGGGGAGCTGGGGGATGCGTGCAGAGTGGGGCATCTGGGGGTGGATTTGCACATGAGGGAGAGCTGGGGGGATGTATGCAGAGAGGAGAACTGGGAAAGTGTGGAGGGGGGTGGATTTGTGCAGAGAGGGAGAGGAGAACTGGGAAGGGGGAGCCCTGTGCAGAGGGGAGAGCTGCAGAAGGCAGGTAGTGCAAAGTAAGAGCTGTGGAGGGTGGGGAAGGTTGTGCAGAGGCGAGAGCCATGGGGGAAGCTGGGGGTGCAAAAGTGAAACATGGGGGGTGGCAAAGGTGAGAGCTGTGGATTAGGGTGAGCTTTAGATTGAGGTGCAGAGATAATGGGGGTGCAGTGGTAAGTTGTGGACTGGGAGTATAGAAGTGATATGTTGATGGGGAGGGGCAAAGGTGAGCTGTGGAAGAGGGGACACAGAGGTAGAATACTTGAGGGAAGGGGGATTTTTGCTTGGGGAAGACCAGAGATGGGGGACAGTAAATCATACAGATTTCAATGAGCAAGAGTATGTAATGCATGGCTGTATTTTACATATTAAAGGCCTTGGGATGGTACTACTGCATGTTGTATTCTGTACAAAGGGTTTTGCGTTACATACTCCTGGGCCCTGCATTCTGTATGCTGATCTGCATATTACATATGCTTTACCACTGCATGCTGTGTGATACCCTATGTTACATTTTCCTGACCCCTGCACTCTGTACACAGGGCTAGATGCTGCATATACCTGAGCACAAGGGATGCTTTGCATTGAATGTAAGTACTGTCCCTTTTGCTGATTTTTTTCTGTGCCTTTGTGTCATACGCACTTCTCACCACTGCACAGTACACATTCCTGACCAATGGCAGTGGCTGACCAGTGGCAGTTAATTAACCCCTTTGTGCTGCATTAGTGCAATAATTAACCCTGACACTGGTGCAACTAATGCAGCACAAAGGGGTTAATTTACTGCTACTGGTCAATTACTAATGCATCAGTGACCAGTGGCTTTGACAGAGGAGTCAAACAAGATAATACATGGCAGGTAGTCATTCATGACATTTCCAACCCCATCCATAAGACATAGAAAGAGGTTGACATGTCTTTGGGGCAGGGAAGGGGGAATGAGGAGGACATTCTCATAAAAGGTCATAGGAAAAGCCCCTGTGAAGAAAGGAGGACTGGTTTCTAGGGTACTTTGTTTCAAAGTAGTGTAAGAAAAAGAGCACCCCCCATGTAAAATACAGGGGGGGGGGGCATACAGTAACTACCACTGTTTGGGATAGCAGGAGAGAAAATGTCTCATTCCTGCAAAAGCCCTTTATAAGAGAGAAGTACCTTTTAGCAAAAGGAAAGGGTTCTAAGTGGGCAAGAATACCTGCTGAAATTTCCAGAGAGGCACAGATAGTCACAGCAATGACGATGAACAGCAAAAATAATTGGGGGGGGGGGGCGCAGTTTGCCTCCTTCGCCCTGGACACCAAATGACCTTATCCCAGCACTGCCTGCCATGGTTGGCAATGCGGAAGGATACTTTTTAAATTCTGAATATGAGTCCTGGGATCATAGACAAAATTGTGATTGCAGGAACAGCTGGGACATCTGAAATACTGTAGATATGTATGCCTTAAAACCTTTCTCCCAAAACTGTGTGAGCATGTGGCAGCTCCACCATATGTGAAGGCAGGTACCCATGTCCTCCAAACACCACCAGCAAATATTGGAGGTAGAGTGATATGTGCAATGTGAAATGTCAGAGGTCATTATTTTTAACTTTTTTTCTTGATAAAAAGATTACATGGAAAGTTTATGGGTAAACTTGAAATACTTCTTCCAATTGTCTTCTGAAAACAAAATGCCCAGATAGGACTCCCATTTTGCAACTAAGGGAGAATCCATATTGGCAGTCCCTTCTCTCAACAAGCCATAAAGAACAGAGACCGTATGCTCTGGGAAAGTATCCTGTGAAGGAAGTGACTTAAGCGGCATGTAAATAAAAGAAGTGTGAGGGTCAGCGTGGCATTTGCATAAAAAGGCTGGGCTCTGGTGAGCAAGTGACTACAGGCATACCCACTTTTAAGTACACAATGGGGTTACCGGTAATTTACTAAAGCTGGAAAGTGCAAAATCAAGCTCACTTCTGCATAGAAACCAATGAGCTTCTAACCCCAGCTTCTTCAATTAAGCTTTGGTAATAAAACATGGAAGCTCATAGTTTTTTTATGAAGAAGTGAGCCTGATTTTGCGCTTTCCAGCTTTAGTAAATAAACCCCATTGTGTATTTAAAAGTGGGGTATGCCTGTATTTTACGAATAAGTCGCGTGGATAGGTAGATCATCCTGATGTATAATGTGGTCAGGATAGACGTTGCGAAATTGGGGCCAATATGTGCAGGACAAACCCACAACCTTAGTGGTATAGACCCCTGGGACAAAAAAAGGGGCTGTCAAAGATGAGGGTTAACAGTCCTGTTCTGTGAGACAAGCCTCTGGGGTCTATGGTTCTGTCCCACAGAATGGGTGGGGGGATGTAAAAAACAGACAATGAGAGGGAGGCACCCATAGAAGAGCCCACAATGCCAGTGGGCATAAGTCTTGCTTAAGTTGTACTACTCGTTTATTTATCCTATGGTGAAACCAGTCAACCACGTGGTTAGGTAGAGACACCTATTGATTTTGGTTTAGAGAGAATCATCAACCTCAAGCAGGTACGCCGAGAACTTCTCAGGCTAAATAATAGACACTGATTTGGGTTGATTTTACCAAAGAAATTGAGCATGTTGGCGTAAAGTTATGAAGAATTAATATTTATTTGAAAACAAAGAAATTCGTTTTTTGGCATTTTAAAATTTATATAGCAAAAAAAATGTAATAAAAACAACAGGTGTTGAAGTGGATAAAAAAAGGGGATGTAGTTTTCTTTATTTTAAATCTCAATTGTGTACCATCTACATTTAACACTGAATGAGCTATAGAAGATCCAATAATTTCTAGTTTATGGGTTACACAGCATCAAAGAAATCCAGTCAGAAATAGGTAAGTGTACAAATAGGAAACTCCACTCCTATATTGTTATAATAACCTTAATTCCCAGGTCTGGCTTTTCGTGGTGTTATTTATTGTCTGCCTGTCAAAGCAAAAATGTCAGCTAAGTGCTGGGCTGAGAAAGAAAGTTTACCGCTCAGAGGTCCCAGAGAGCTGCAAGGTGGAGTCCAAACACCTGGGTGCAGGCACTGCAATAGTATGCAAAAATGTGCACTCCAAAAATAAAAATGTGTTCCTTTTAATAAAAACTGGTCACAACATGGATATGTCACAGCAAAAAATCAGGAAAAGAGCTAACGCGTTTCACACTCTCATACAGTGCTTATTCATAAGTGCTGGGCTGAAAGGCCCCCAAAGGTTTATCTATCACTTGCGTCTGCTCAAGTCTAAATAGAGGACACGTTCTTTGGAATGCTGAAGAAGGATAAAAGCTTTTTTTATTAATTAAAAAGATAAACAAAAAAAATTGTTACATAGTTACATAGTTAGTCAGGTTGAAAAAAAGACACAAGTCCATCCAGTTCAACCATAAATGTTTTATAAATAATATCATACAATCCCATATACCCAATCTACACCCACAGTTGATCCAGAGGAAGGTGAAAAACCCCAGCAAAGCATGATCCAATTTGCTACAGCAGGGGAAAAAAATCCTTTCTGACCCCCCCAGAGGCAATTGCATTTTCCCTCGATCAACTTTACCTATAAATGTTAGTACTCAGTTATATTATGTACATTTAGGAAAGTATCCAGGCGTTTCTTAATGCAATCTACTGAGCTGGCCAGAACCACGTCTGGAGGGAGTCTATTCCACATTTTCACAGTTCTTACTGTGAAGAAACCTTTCGGTATTTGAAGATGAAATCTCTTTTCCTCTAGACGTAAAAAGTACCCCCTTGTCCTCAGTGTTGACTGTAAAGTGAATAACTCAACACCAAGTTCACTATATGGACCTCTTATATATTTGTACATGTTGATCATATCCCCCCTTAATCTCCTCTTCTTAAAAGTGAATAAATTCAGTTCCTGTAATCTTTCCTCATAGCTGAGCTCCTCCATGCCTCTTATCAGTTTGGTTGCCCTTCTCCGCACTTTCTCCAGTTCCCCAATATCCTTTTTGATAACTGGTGCCCAAAACTGAACTGCATATTCCAGATGAGGTCTTACTAATGATTTGAACAGGGGCAAAAGTATATCCCACTCTCTCTGGTGTCCATACCTCTCTTAATACAAGAAAGGACTTTGCTCGCTTTGGAAACTGCAGCTTGGCATTGCATGCCATTATTGAGCTTATGATCTACCAAAACCCCCAGATCCTTCTCCACTACGGATCCCCCCAGTTGTACTCCTCCTAGTATGTATGACGCATGCATATTCTTAGCCCCAAGTGCATAACTTTACATTTATCAACATTAAACCTCATCTGCCACATAGACGCCCAATTAGACAGAGCATTGAGGTCGGCTTGTAAATTGGAGACATCCTGTAAGGACGTTATTCCACTGCATAGCTTAGTGTCATCTGCAAAGACAGAAATGTTACTTTTGATCCCAGACCCAATATCATTTATAAAGATATTAAAAAGTAAGGGTCCCAACACTGAACCTTGGGGTACACCACTGATAACCTTAGACCATTTAGAGTAAGAATAATTAACCACTACTCTCTGAATTGTTATATGAAGAAGTGTAACCTGGACAGGAGGGGCAGCGACAATGAAATTTGCTAGAACCAATTAGCTGTACTTTCCTTCTGCAGCAGCTGAATGCTGGCTGGAGGGAGATGAGGAGATGCTGGCTTTTCAGCTGCTGCTGGAGGAAAATACAGCTGATCAGTTCTAGTAAATTCCACCCACAACCCCTCCTGTCCAGGTATGACAGGGAGGCTGCATGGGCCCTCTGGAGCATGGGAATGGCTGCACCCCTCTTAAAGTGGAGTTACAGACTTTTTTTTGTTCATTAAAAGTCAGCAGCTACAAAAAGTGTAGCTGCTGACTTTTAATAAACAGACACTTACCTGTTCCACGGTCCAGCGATGCGGCCGCCCGGAGCATCACTCCTCTCCGCCGGCACCTCCATTCAGACTGTGTGTACCCGGCTGTGACAGCTTTCGCATGTGCGAGTGGCGCTGTGCACTTGGAGTGGACAGGCGATCTCCTGGGACCTGTCACGTGTCCCAGGAGATCGCCTCGAGGGAGGGGCCGCCTAAGGTGACAGGAGGAGTCGCCTAGGCGGTCCCTGGGCAGCAGGCGGAAGTGGGACAGGAAGTTCCACTCCTACAGAAGCCCCCACTCCCCCCCCCCCAAAAAGAAATACATGCCAAATGTGGCATGTAAGAGGGTGAGGAGTGCTTAAAGCAGAAGTTCCACTTTTGGGTGGAACTTCGCTTTAATACAGTGCCCAGGGCACATGTTTTCCTGCCCCCCCCCCCCCAGTTTTGGTCTTAGGTGCTAGAGTGAACTAGGCCCACTTTTAGATCACACATGGTCACAGGAAAAGGTAAGGAAAAGGCTACTTGTATTAACTCTTGACTGTCACTTCTGACTTCAGTTTGGTCTTTTGGGGACATTCAATTAAAATATTGCAGTTTTAGTCTGTGGGAGGAGCTGCAAATCATGACCTTTTAAATGTATTATGTCATTGCTAATTTATCACCAGTAGAATATCAGGCCTTTTTTTAAATCTCCAACATTTGTGTAGACAATCAGCTAAATAGAAGGATGGCAAGGTCTAAATTCTTGATCCTGCACAGTCATTGGCATGGCTGTACATTTATGATCACAGTAGACATGTGTGCCATCAATAAATTTGTTTTGTTCCGTTCCGTTTCGTATTAGCCGTATTTCGTTTGATTTGTTAACTTTTCGTAACAATTACGAACATTCGTTATGATGAATTTAAAAAGCAAAAAATACCTTTCTCAATATGGCGTTGACTCATTATGCTCATTATGAGGGGCTCCCACCATCCCTGTGCTGTGCTGACTTCCTGGGATTGTACCCCTGCTGTGCTCATTATAAGGGACTCCCACCATCCCTGTGCTGTGCTGACTTCCTCCTGGGGCTGTACCCCTGCTGTGCTCATTATGAGGGACTCCCACCATCCCTGTGCTGTGCTGACTTCCTCCTGGGGCTGTACCCCTGCTGTGCTCATTATGAGGGGCTCCCTCATATTAACGAACATTCTTATTTTGTCCGATTCTGAATCTCCCATTGACTACCAGTACCCCACTCCCTTATTAAAAAAGGTAATTTTCTCAACCCTCATTCAGCAGCAGAAGAAAACCTCTGATTGGTCAACAAAACACCAGTCACGTTTCCGTTGCAACGGAATTTGAATCTGAAATTCGAATTTCGGATGCTTCCGAATGTAAGTATTTTCAGAAATTCGTACGAAACAAACTGCACATGTCTACATCACAGTGTAACACCACTGGACAGTGGTATACACAAAGAAAAAGCTACTTTATCCACTAAATATACTGCTACACGTTCAAGCCCCTTATTTGGATGGCAGGTTTTCTTTGAAAAATTCTGAGATAAAAAAACTACAAAAATATGTGAAATAAACATACTTAAAAGGAGTTGATATTGTTCACGGATTTGCTACATGCATACCTTGGTGCCTCTTATTAAAATTAGTTTATGTTTTCTCTATATTTTAAACGTCTGCCTCCTGTGTTAAAAATCCATGTGCTCTTTGTCAGTAGAGTAGCCAGTAAAAATTCCATCCCTCCATGGGCGTCCGCTGAAATTTTTTCAGGGGGGGGGGGGGGGGCGCTTCGGCAGCAGCGATACACAGTCATTTAACCCTTTCTTCAACAGCTAGCGGGGGTTAAAAGTGCCCCCCCCACGTTAAATTTGTAAAAACACCCCACTGTGCCCCCTGCATCTTTTAATATCTCTTCATCACTACTGTGTACCCCCTCTCCACAACTGCACCTCTGCACCCCTTAACATTACACAGCACCCTGCACCACTGAACCCCTTTACATTACACAGCACCATGCACCACTGAACCCCTACATTACACAGCACCCTGCATCACTGGACCCCTTACATTACACAGCACCCTGGACCCCTTTACATTACACAGCACCCTGCATCACTGGACCCCTTTACATTACACAGCACCCTGCATCACTGGATCCCTTTAGGTTACACAGCACCCTGCACCACTGAACCCCTTACATTACACAGCACCCTGCACCACTGAACCCCTTACATTACACAGTACCCTGCACCTCTGGACCTCTTTACATTACACAGCACTCTGGGCCCCTTTACATTACACAGCACCATGCATCTCTGGACCCATTTACATTACACAGCACCCTGCACCCCTTTACATTACACAGCACCCTGCATCACTGGAACCCTTTACATTACACAGCACCCTGCATCTCTGGACCCATTTACATTACACAGCACCCTGCACCCCTTTACATTACACAGCACCCTGCACCTTTGGACCCCTTGCATTACACAGCACCCTGCACTGTGCAGGACATTAATACATGAGTTACCATGACTAGTGCAGGACATTTACCCCCCCCCCCCCCCGCCATGCTGCATATTAAAAAAATCACAGTTAATAATCTTCAGACTGCATCATTACATATGGCATGATGCCATACGGAATGCAGTCTGAAGATTTTTGTTAATATGCAGCATGGCGGTGGGGGGGAGGTGGGTAAGTGTCCTGCACATATATATATATATATATATATATATATATATATATATATATATATATATATATATATATATATATATATATATACAGGGCTTTTTTCAGGGGGAACTTGGGGGAACTCAGTTCCACCACCTCTGGCTCAGACCCTTTGGTGCCTCCTCACCACAATCACTTGTAAACCTAGAAGTCTGGTTTCTGTGTTTACAAGTGACAGCTTTGTAACCCCCTGAACTCTGCACTCTGTATGTAATGCAATTCTGGTATTTAATGCCCCTTTTAGACCCTTCTACTGTTTGTGAAATCTGAACGGGTCGTGGTTGAGTTCCTGCACCTATTTTCTGAGAAAAAAAGCTCTGTATATATATATATATATATATAAGGGAAGTCAGTAAAATCAGGCTGGCTTCGCAGTGCAGTAATGTGCATTACCGCAACACACATTGGCACACTTTGCATTAACGTTTGCACTGACATTTTTTTTAATGGCTCCCCAATGCACTAAAGGAACACACCTGCATTGTAGCACACCACAATGCATGGTAATACACTACATGGTGTTGTGGTGCACTGATTCAGAAAACATAGTGCAGGTGCATTTTATAGGCTCAATTAGATTTTTACTATGTGAAATTGTGATTGTTATTCCAGCCATTTTACAAGTGTGTTAAACTTGCCTAAACGGTGGAGCTGGCTCCTCTTGGTGCAGCAGGGCAGCTCTCACATCAGTCCCATGAAACCAGCCATTTGGTGTCTTGACAGTTCAGTTGAGACCACAATTATTTGTGACAGTTATTATTCATTGCATACCCTAATGTAAGTGTTTTGGGAAACAGTTAATGCAGTATTAGTGTAAATCCAAAATAAAAAATGTAATATAATGCAGCTTATTAACCACTTCCATACAGGGCATTTTCACCCCCTTCCTGCCCAGACCAATTTTTAGTTTTCAGCGCTGTCGCACTTTGAATGACAATTGCGCCGTCGTGCAACATGGTTCCCACAAATAGAGCTTTCTTTTGGTGGTATTTGATCACCTCTACGGCTTTTATTTTTTGCGCTATAAACAAAAGAAGAGCGACAATTTTGAAAAAAACACAATATCTTTTACTTTTTGATTTAATAAATATCATAATTAAAAAAAAAAAAAAATTCCCTCAGTTTAGACCGATACATATTCTTCTACATATTTTTGGTAAAAAAATCACAATAAGCGTTTTTGATTGGTTTGCACAAAAGTTCTAGCGTCTACAAAATAGGGAATAGAATTATGGCATTTTTTTTTTTTACTAGTAATGGCGGCGATCTGCGATTTTTATTGTGACCGTGACATTGCGGTGGACATATCAGACATATCAGACACTTTTGACACATTTTTGGGAGCATTCACATTTACACAGCGATTAGTGCTATAAAACTGCACTGATTACTGTGTAAATGTAACTGGCAGGGAAGGGGTTAACACTAGGGGGCGCTGAAGGGGTAAAATATGTTCCCTAAAGTGTGTTCTAACTGTAGGGGGGGGGGGACTCACAAGGGGAGGAGATCGATGTGTGTTCCTCTGTACTGGGAACACACATCAGTCTCCTCACTGCTGACAGGACAAGGATCTGTGTGTTTACACACAGATCCATGGTTCTGTCATGATTGCGGGCAATCGCAGGTGCCCGGTGGACATCGTGGCCGCCGGGCACGCGCACCGGGTCATCCGGTTTGAAAGGGGAGAAGTTCCCGCCAACGTCATTTTACAATGACTCGGTAGGGAAGTGGTTAATCATTAGACGAGGTGACTACATTTTAGGCTTTTTTCCCTTGTGATCTGGACCATAACACAACTCCTGTATTAACCACTTAAGACCCGGACCTTTATGCAGGTAAAGGACCTGGCCAGTTTTTGCGATTCGGCACTGCGTCGCTTTAACTGACAATTGCGCGGTCGTGTGATGTGGCTCCCAAACAAAATTGGCGTCCTTTTTTTCCCACAAATAGAGCTTTCTTTTGGTGGCATTTGATCACCTCTGCGTTTTTTATTTTTTGCGCTATAAACAAAAATAGAGCGACAATTTTGAAAAACTTTAACCACTTAAGGACCGCCTCCTGCAGATATACGTCGACAGAATGGCACGGCTGGGCACAAGCATGTACCTGTACGTCCTCTTTAAGTGCCCAGCCGCGGGTCACGGCCCGGTCCAAAGCTCCGTGACCATGGCCATGGGACCCGCGGCCCCGATCGCCGCGGGAGTCCCGCGATCGGTCCCCGGAGCTGAAGAATGGGGAGAGCTGTGTGTGTTCGGTCCAGGCTGTGCGCCCCCGACCCACGGCTGGGCACTTAAAGAGGACGTACAGGTATGTGCTTGTGCCCAGCCGTGCCATTCTGCCGACGTATATCTGCAGGAGGCGGTCCTTAAGTGGTTAAAGTGCCCCTACTCTAGATGAAGGAGAAACAGAGACACATTTGGACAGCAGCATGATCAGTCTGGGGGAAGGTTAGTGTTGCACACAACCATTTTTCTCGGCAGGAAAAAAAAACGTTTCCCCGACTTGATTCCTCTCCAGCCTGACTTGCATACACACGTTCATGCAAAAAACGTCCGACCACCCTTTGGGCGCCACCCTTTGGGCTGCATACTTGATTCTGAGCATGCACATTTTTTTTCCCTTAGAAAAGCAATCACACGACTGACGGGAAACACAACAAGAAAAAAGAGAGCTGGTTTAAAAAAAATTGCGGCCAGTTTTTTCGTCGAGAAAACTGCTAGGGAGCATACAGATGACTGGTTTTCACGACCAATATAAAAAATGGCAGTTTTATCGTCGTGGAAACTGGTCATTTGTATAAGGCATTAGATGCAGATCAGATTAAGATACACTAAAAAATTGAGACCGAACTTCAGCTTCAGCACTTTTTGGGCATTTAGAGAATTTTCTTTTGGGATAAAGCTAACCACTGTGAGCAGGGGTCAAGTCCTGGGGAAAAAAGTGTGGGAACTCCCACCCAAGATCCACTTCCCCACCAAAAAAAATGATACGCTCATATGCATAATTTTTTTTTTTTTTGATCCACTGTAACTTAGTAATCCTTTATGTTACTGCCCGCTTCCTGTATGTAGAAAGAACTTTCTTTCTAAATCCCGCGATAACTTTCAACAGGCCTCCGCAATGTGTCCTGGGAACAATGACAAAAGCTCCCAGGAGACATTGCAGCATCAATGAATCCATATACAGGAAGCGGCCAGTAACATAAAGGATTACTAAGTTACAGTGGATCAAAAAAAAACAAACATGCGGTTTAGTAATTATGCATATGAGCGTATCATCGCCGCGTGCATCGCCGTTTAGTGAAGCCTGGGCGGCTCGAGTCCTGCTAAGGGAACAGCGTTCCTGCTTTGAAAAAAGTGGAGGGACGCAGTTCCTGCGCATTCCCACAGGACTCGAGCCCTGACTGTGAGCATCCCTGTCAGTTTTACATGTTTGTTCTCAACACTCTAACTGATACATCTGCAGGAAAGAATGTTCTGTTGAAAAACAACAGATTGAATGGCAAGATCAGGTGTAAATAAAAGAAAGGAAGTAAAAAAATAGAAAGAAACTAAATGCAGCTATCACACCTTATGCCTTGTACACACGCCCGTTTTTCACAGTCGTGTGCATGCTCCCTAGCAGTTTTCTCGATGAAAAAACTGGCCAAAAAAAATTGAAACCAGCTCTCTTTTTTCTTGTCGTGTTTCCCGTCAGTCTTTTTCGCGGACGCGTGTATGGTTTTCCGAGGGGGAAAAAACGTGCATGCTCAGAATCAAGTATGCAGCCCAAAAGCAGCCCAAAGGGTGGCGCCATTTGAAAGAAACTTCCCCTTTATAGTCCCGTCGTACGTGCTGTACGTCACCGTGCTTTGGTCGGACTTTTTTTGCATGAACGTGTGTATGCAAGTCAGGCTGGAGAGGAATCACGTCGGGAAAAAATTCATTTTATTTTCCTGATGAGAAAAATGGTTGTGTGTACGAGGCATAAGAATTGGTAAGCTGCATTATTATAGTTGTATTGTTTTCTTTTGTGTTTAATACCACTTTTTTTTAAATTGGGTGTACATAGGGGTAGTTCCACTGTAGTGTTACACCTGTAGGAGCCACATGATTACTGTACTGATCTTCCCAAACCTCTGCTCTGCAGCAAGGCACACAACAGGCTCATTTACTCTTTCTTCAAGGACCAGTCTAGGGGATGTTGTTTTTTTGTTTTTTGTTTTTTTGGAGAACTTGAATAGGGTTGAGGGAAGTGGTTGGATACTCCAAAGATAAGGACTATGTACAACTTGAGGACTTGCTATTCCCTTTTGGGCAAGCTATAATGAACTCAGGCTGAAGTCCATTGTTTGTTACAAGCCCAAAGTAGTATTTACTGAGTCACAAGAGCAAAGTCTCTTTAACCACTTTAAGACCGTGCCTGTTTTTCAGACTCAGTATTTACATGTTAAAAACAATTTTTTTTTGCTAGAAAATTATTTAGAACCCCCAAACATTATACATTTTTTTCCTAACACCCTAGAAAATAAAATGTAAGTCATTGCAATACTTTTTTACACTCCATATTTGTGCAGCGGTCTTACAAGCACAATTTTTTGGGAAAAAAAACACTTTTTTTAATAAAAAAATAAGACAACAGTAAAGTTAGCCCACTTTTTTTTATATTGTAAAAGATAATGTTATGCTGAGTAAATTGATACCCAACATGTCACGCTTCAAAGTTGCGCCCACTTGTGGAATGGCTTCAAACTTTTACCCTTAAAAATCTCCATAGACAACGCTTTAAAAAATTCTACAGGTTGCATGTTTTGAGTAACAGAGGTCATCTAGAGCTAGAGTTATTGCTCTCGTTCTAGCGATCGCGGCGATACCTCACATGTGTGGTTTGAACACCGTTTTCATATGCAGGCCCTACTCACGTATGCGTTCACTTTTGCGTGCGAGCTCGTCGTGACGGGGCGCTTTAAAAAAAAGTTTTGTTTTTTCGTATATATATTTTACTTGATTTTATTGATTTTAAAACTGTTTAAAAAAAAAGTCGGTCACTTTTATTCCTATTACAAGGAATGTTAACATCCCTTGTAATAGGAAAAAGTATGACAGGTCCTCTTAAATATGAGATCTGGGGTCAAAAAGACCTTCAGGTTTCATATTTGGACTAAAATGCAATTAAAAATAAAAATGAAAAATGTTGTCATTTGAAAAAATTACAACAAAAAAAGTCCCTTTAAGACGTATGGGTGGAAGTGATGTTTTGACGTCGCTTCCGCCCTGCAGTGATATGGAGACGGGTGGGGGCCATCTTCCCCTCAATCACCTCCAGACACAACAAGGGACAGTACCGGATCGCCTCCGCCGCTACCGACGGCTCCGGTAAGCGGCGGAGGGCACTGGAGATCAGCGCCTCTCCCACCGCTGATAAAAGCGATCTTGCGGCAAATCCGCTGCAGAGGTGTCAAACACAAGGCCGGCGGCCCGAATCCGGCCCTCCAGGCCATTTCATGTGGCCCTTGCACCTCTCCTGCAGCTGCAGGAGAGCTCAAGTCCTCCTCTGGTCCTCCTCCAGACCCTTTACTTTCTGCTTTTAAGCAATGCATCCAGCTTCTTCCCAGCAGAAGCATAAGGAAAATATTTTTCCCTAAATAGCTTCCTTTACCTTAGTGCAGTCCTCCTTCACTTACCTCATCCTTTCATTTTGCTTTTAAATGTCCTTATTTCTTCTGAGAAATCCTCACTTCCTGTTCTTCTGTCTGTAACTCCACACAGTAATGCAAGGCTTTCTCCCTGGTGTGGAGAAAGCCTCTTGAGGGGGGAGGGGGCGAGCAGGCAAGTCAGGACACTCTCTACTTTGCAGATAGAGAAAGGAGCTGTGTGTTAGTGGGTGTCCTGACACTCCTGCTCACCCCCTCAAGAGGCTTTCTCCACACCAGGAAGAAAGCATTGCATTACGGTGTGGAGTTACAGACAGAAGAACAGGAAGTGAGCATTTCTTAGAAGAAATAAGGAAATTTAAAAGCAAAATCGAAGGATGAAGTAAGTGAGGGAGGACTGCACTAAGGTAAAGGAAGCTATTTAGGGAAAAACATTTTTTCCTTTACAACCCCTTTAATGATAGCACTGTGCACTTGGCAAAGAAATCCTCACTTCCTGTTCTTCTGTCTGTAACTACACACCGTAATGCGAGGCTTTCTCTCTGGTGTGGAGAAAGCCTCTTGAGGGGGCGAGCAGGAGTGTCAGGACGCCAACTAACACACAGCTCCTTTCTCTATCTGCAAAGTAGAGAGTGTCCTGACTCTCCTGCTCTCCCCTCCCCCCTCAAGAGGCTTTCTCCACACCAGGGAGAAAGCCTCGCATTACGGTGTGTAGTTAAAGCGGTGGTTCACCCTCCTTAACAACAGTGCAGCATTACATTCGGCATAGTAGCGCGAGCTACAGTATGCCTGTCTGTATTTTTTTATCTCCGTACTCACTGTGCTATTGTACATTCAAGATTCCGACTCCCGCGGGGAATGGGCGTGCCTATGGAGAGGAAGGATGATTGACGGCCGGCTCTGGCACGTCACGCTCCCCGAAGACAGCCGGAGTAGGTCTCGGCTCTTCACGGCGCCTGCGCACAGGCTATGCGCAGGCGTCGTGAAGAACCAAGCCTATTTCGGCTATTTCCGGAGAAGCGTGACATGCCAGGGCCGGCCGTCAATCACCTTCTCTCTCCATAGGAACGCCCATTCCCCGGAATCTTCAATGTACAATAGCACAGTGAGTACCGGGATAAAAAAATACAGACAGGCATACTGTAGCTCGCGCTACTATGCCGAATTTAATGCTAGAGGAAAAAAAAATTTTTTTTTTTTTTATATAGGGTGAACCCCCGCTTTAAAGACAGAAGAACAGGAAGTGAGGATTTCTCAGAAGAAATAAGGACATTTAAAAGCAAAATGAAAGGGTGAGGAAAGTGAAGGAGGACTGCACTAAGGTAAAGGAAGATATTTAGGAAAACATTTTTTTTACCTTTACAACCCCTTTAAACTAGAACTTCCACTTTCTTGACTAGAGGTCATTCATGCCTAAATGCTCAGACCATACGAAACATTATCCAAATGCTTTGATTAACTTCAAATGAATAGTTATAGTCAAAACACATACACTAGCTCAGTATATTATAAGATACGATTTGCAATCATTTATAGCTTATCACTGAAGTTTGGTGGCTTTCTGCAGACATTAATAAAGTAATGCATCTAGAGAAACATAGCAACCATAGAGTAAACACGTTTGAGCCAAGTGTACACAATTTCTTATTGGGCACTTGCTACAACTATGTACATAGTACACTAATATGTTTGTTTTAGATCAGTTACGAAAAGAGCAGCAGTGTGTCGCACAAAAAGGAAAGAAAGGAACATCTATCAAGAAATCATTTGCTTAGATGAAGAGTATGGGTAGCACTGATAACATGATGTCTCCACAGAAATGTGTTACAATTCTTTTCCTATTTATAGGTAAGTTTCAGTATAAAAAAAATCTTCTTTTTAATTTAGGATTAAACTGTTCACTGCTATACCGATTGCACATTTACAGAATTAGAAGCAGAGTAATGTAGTTTGCTTAGTTGCATGTTCTAGATGAGTGTTATGCTGTGTGCACTGTCAGCTGATATAAATATTCATGTTAAAGTGTCTGTCATATATGAATGCAGATAATTGCTGGTGTCAAACTTTGCACAAAGTAACTGTACCATATGGCCTGAGGTGTTCAAAATGCAGGGGTGAAAAAAAAAAAAACTAAGTTGTCAGGCTTATACTACATGTGTCTATGTTATACTGAGTAAAGATGTTTGTACATTTGTCTTGGAAAGGGATACCATATACATGGATATACTGTAGGCACGAGTGTCTGCTCCATAGGGCAGGGGGGGGCAATTGACCCCCCCCCCTGGAAAATCGAGAAGGTGTTGAAGAGCCTCGCGGCCACGGGCTGTCTGAATGGTCCCAGGCCGGATGTCACACAGACACAGCGAGCAGAGTGAAGCTGCCTCCCCCTCCAGTGTTTATGTGTACACAGGGGGAGGGGACCTGCTGTGACCCGGCCGTGCTGATGGCTGATCTGAGGTACTAAATAGGATGGGGGAGGAGAGGTCCGTCTGTGCTGAAGGGGGGGTTTGTGCTGAATGGGGGACCATCTGTGCTGAGGGGGGGGGTCTGTGCTGAATAGAGGGGTCTGTGCTGAAGGGGGGGTCTGTGCTGAAGGGGAGTCTGTACATTCTCTAGGCTATATTTATATGGGCATGGAGTGAAGCTGAATTATCTCAAGAGCTATTTCACACTGCCAACTGGCCGCGTTATCGGTAAAGCGCTGCTAAAAAGTGCCGCTTTACCATCGTTTTAGCTGCGCTATTCGGCCGATAGCGGGGTGCTTTTAACCCCTGCCAGCGTTTGAAGAAAGGGTTAAATGTGTATCGCGGAAGTGCCCCCCCCCCCCCCCCTGAAAAAATTTCAGCGGACGCCCATGACTGTAGGTAGTTTATTATGCTTTAGCTTTATTTATAAAAGTTTATTCTGCTTTAAAAAACATTTGAAAAAGTATTAAACTATTCAAAACATAACAGATCTTGATAATGAAACATCTTTGTGATGGTTCCCGTTGTATCATGAGGGCATGTTCACATTATGTTCAAATACCTGTGCTTTTCTTCACTGGATGAACACAGGTGGCTGCAATGACACATATAATATAATAGTGTCATGTTCACACTTTACAGTAACACACATATGCATTCAAAAGATGTGCATTTAGTCATATAAGCCCCAGACCATTTTGTAGCTAAAGGACCAGGCCCCTTTTTGCAATTCGGCACTGCTTTAACTGACAATTGCGCGGTCGTGCGACATGGCTCCCAAACAAAATTGGCGTCCTTTTTTCCTTTGATCACCTCTACGGTTTTTATTTTTTGTGCTATAAACAAAAATAGAGTGACAATTTTGATTTGCAATATATATATATATATATATATATATATATATATATAGCAATATTTTTAACTTTTTGCTATAATAAATATCCCCCAAAAATATATAAAAAAACATTTTTTTCCCTCAGTTTTCTTCTACTTATTTTTGATAAAAAATTGCAATAAGCGTTTATTGATTGGTTTGCACAAAATTTATAGCGTTTAGAAAATAGGGGATAGTTTTATGGCATTTTTATTAATATTTTTTTTACTACTAATGGCGGCGATCAGCGATTTTTTTCGTGACTGCGACATTATGGCGGACACATCGGACACTTTTGACAAATTTTTGGGACCATTGTCATTTTCACAGCGAAAAGTGCTATAAAAATGCACTGATTACTGTGAAAATTACAATGGCAGTGAAGGGGTTAACAACTAGGGGGTGCTGTAGGGGTTAAGTGTGATCTCATGTGTATTTCTAACTGTAGGGGGGCGGGGCTGAACGTGTGACGTCAGTGATCGTCATTCCCTATAACAGGGGACAGACGATCACTGACATTGCCACAGAGAAGAACGGGGAAGGTTTGTTTACACACACCTCTCCCCGTTCTTCAGTGCCTGTGACCAGATCGCGTGACACCCGCAGCGATCGGGTCCGCAGGTTTCACGGCCACGGTCATGGAGCTTCGGACCGGGTCGCGAGCGTGCCGCCGGCGACGCGCTCGCGACCCATGGCTGGGCTCCTAAAGAGGACGTATGAATACGTCCATGTGCCCAGCCGTGCCATTCTGTCGACGTATGGCCATTCCTTCAGACCGCATGCACAGATGACGTCATTAGCCCAGTAAACAGTAAATATCTCCAAAACGGTGCAAGTTTAGGAGATATTTACAGTACCTATAGGTAAGCCTTATTGTAGGCTTACCTATAGCAGGGGTGTCCAAACTTTTTTCAAAGAGGGCCAGATTTGATTAAGTGAACATGCGTGAAGGGCCGACTATTTTGCCTGACATTCTTTGAACGATTAAAATTCTGCCTAAGTGTGTTCGTCTGAGCACTAATACACGGCCCAACAAGAATTCTCTTGCCTTTGTGGCTGTGTGGGGTGAAGAGATGAGCTTGGGCGTGTTATTTGGATCTACTGTATATATTTTATTTATGGCCCCAATGAATCCCAGAGCGCTGCTTAGGACTAAGGATGAGCTTGGGCGTGTTATTTGGATATACCGTATTTATCGGCGTATAACACTCACAGGCTTACCATTGCCATGTATGCAGCCTCACCATTGCCATGAATGCAGCCTTACAATTGCCATAAATGCAGCCTTACCATTGCAACCAATGCAGCCTTACCATTGCAACCAATGCAGCCTCACATGTGCCATAAATGCAGCCTCACATGTGCCATAAATGCAGCCTTACCATTGCCATCAGTGCAGCCTGAACGATGCCCATCTGCAGCCTCGGAGGGCAGAGGGAGGGGGCGGGACGAGTGCCAACAGATTACAAACAGGAGAATGCCTTGTTTATCCTGTGGCCTCTTAAATAGACAGAACAGTCGTCCAATGGCATCCCAGGAGACGGGACTTACAATACAGACGCTGCTGAGTAAACAGGAGATTCTATTCATGTAATCTGACGGCGCTTGTCCTGCCCCCTCCCTGTCCCCTCCAAGGCTGCGCCAATAAATACAGTATATATCTTTTGTGCCCTGGGGGCCACAAACAATATATACATCCAAATCCCCAGGGGGGCCATATTAAATCAACAGGGGGGCCGCATTTGGCCCCCGGGCCTGACTTTGGACATGCCTGACCTATAGGTACAAACATTAGAGGAAAGTTTACTTCCTCTTTAAGTGCAACATGTTTGCATTTTATCGCACAGGAACGCACACAAGCATGTGTAAATGTGCATACATGCACCGAACTGCAATGTACCTCTCATCCACAACAATTTGGTCAGAAAAAAAAATGACTTTAACCACTTGAGAGCCGCGCTA
The DNA here is from genome assembly GCF_905171775.1 of Rana temporaria. Lineage (NCBI taxonomy): Eukaryota > Metazoa > Chordata > Amphibia > Anura > Ranidae > Rana > Rana temporaria. The sequence continues at coordinate 134,695,730 of NC_053491.1, forward strand.
TAGACGAAAGACGTCCACAGCGTGGCTCTCAACTGCCGGGTGGACGTCCCTGGACGTCCTTTTATGTGCATTCCCCGCGCGCGCCGCTGGGGGCACGTAGCGGGGAAAAACTGTGCATGGCGCATCGCTGAGGTGCCGACGTGCGTGCCTGGCGGCAGCGATGTCCGCCAGGTGCCCTCTATCGGCAGTGACAGCAGGGAAGTAAAGCTCTGTGTGAAAATCAGTGCATATTTATAGCACTGTTCACTGTATAAATGTGAATGGTCCCAAAATAGTGTCAAAAGTGTCCGATATGTCCACCGCCTGACAAAAAAAATCGCAGATCGCCGCCATTACTAGTAAAAAATTAAAAATAAATCATAAATCTATCCCCTATTTTGTAGGGGCTATAACTTTTGTGCAAACCAATCAATGTACGCTTATTGCGATTTTTTTTTAATAAAAATATGTAGAAAAATACGTATCGGTCTAAAACTGAGGAAAAAAATATATTTTTTTAACAAAAATTGGGATATTATTATAACAAAAAATATTGTGTTTTTTTTTCAAATTTTTTTGTCTTTTTTTATTTATAGCGTAAAAATTAAAATACGCAGAGATGATCAAATACCACCAAAAGAAAGCTCTATTTGTGGGGAAAAAAATGATAACAATATAATTTGGGTACAGTGTTGTATGACCGCGCAATTGTCATTCAAAATGCGTCAGCCCTGAAAGCTGAAAATTGGTCTGGGCAGGAAGGGGGTTTAAGTGCCCAGTAATGAAGTAGTTAAATAAAGAGAACTATGCAGAAAAATATGCATAAACGTGCATAAAAAATACCCAAAACATGCATAAAAATGCACATGGATGTGTGTAAATATGCAGAAACGCATGTGACTGTAGGGCCACCAGAGATGCATTTTTATAGCTTTTTATGTGCATTTATTGTATGGGTGGGCCCCCAAGTCTTTGGTGGTGTATAGTCAAAGTATTCTTTTTAACTTTCAGGAATATCTCAAAGGACATCTGCAATTGACTTGAGCCCAGCCAGTCCCATTAACACAAATGAAGGAAGAACAACCAATCAAGTCATTACCAGAGCATCTGGATGTAACAGATATGAACCTATTAATAATAGGGCATTTGCAATTGACACATGTAAGTGTACAGTTTAATGCTATTTTTAAAAAATCTTAGTAGTGATGATGTTGACGTTATTGCTAGTTTTCAGCACTCATTGATATCTAGATCAACATCTTATATCAATGTTAACATTAACATTAGCAGAATAAAAATGTTCTACTCCTCATAAAACACATTTATGGCAGGGTTCACACCACAACACAGAGCGGCTCGCAGCAGGGGTCAACTGAATTTGGACCTGAAATGGACCAGAAGACGCTCAGGACTCCGGTCACAATCTCCTGACATGCGAATTGGATGAGAGAAAACACACATGCAATTCGCAATAGTGTGAACCCAGCCTACAATGACACTAAACTCGAATTTAAAAAAAAAATTAACCTTCTGTTCATTTCAGCTTTACTTCCAACCAGTACTTTCACAGTAAATAGATACATTATTATCTTATAACATACAGCATATAAATATATGATTTAGCTTGTACCTTTTCAGCAGCAGCAGATTGTCATTCTCCCTCTAAACTTAGTTGGAAAAACATGGGATTGTGGGTAAATCTTATACACATAAATCCATGTTTTTTCCTTGTAGTTAAGAGGGCTGGGCTGGAAGGGAGTATTTGTCTTTTAGACACACGCCCCCTTCTATTACACTGCAGTGAGATGCCTACCTCCACTGCCGCATTTATTGAACAGCTTGGGCCAATGGTACTTTACCATTGGTCCAAGACTCCAAACTGTTGAGCTCAGTGCTTCTGCCAAGAAGTGAGGAGAGATACCGTGAGCTCATGCTCTCATTCTGCTGCAGAGTGTGCCAGCTTGTATTTAAACTGGCAGCTCTGTATGTAGCTTCTGACAGGCTGTGCAATGAGCCCCATATCTCCGGAACCATAGATGATAGAAGCCTCAAATTTTGACCAGTGATAGGGTAGGACTTTGACCCTCAAAGTCAGTCTTTTAACAGATGGCAATGGACAGTATGTGCAGGAAAGGAGTGTGAAGGGTATGCCAGTGGGCAGTATGTACTGGAGAGGACTGAGGAGGGTATGACAGTGGGCAGTATGTAAAGGAGAGGAGTGTGGAGGGTATGATAGAGGGTGGTATGTACAGGAGAGGAGTATGGGTGGTATAATGGCATGTGGGAGAGCAGTATAGAAGGTACAACAATAGGCAGTATATGCACAGGGAGGAGTGCAGATGGTAGGAAGGTGGGCAGTATGTTCTGGAGAAGAGTGCAGAGAATTTGCACAATCAGATTCCATTGAGTGGAACCATCAGCGTGTGGGTGCAATGCAGGGCTCTTGCCGACTCTGTGTGTAAGCTGTTTGGCCATTCATCGTACGGACAAGCAGTTCCACACTAGCAGGAAGCAAAAGCATCAATGAACTACCACAGCACTCAACATCACTGTGGTAGTTTATTGAGAACTACAAGCTGACAGCCGCAAAGGCTGCCAGACTTTGTCGTTTTCTATTCACTGAACTCTGTGAATAAGTGATGTGGCTGGTTGGGAGGAGCCCCTTACTGTCACGTTCTTTGCAGAGTATGACAGAGTCCAGGAAGAAGATCGCCTGCTGCCTGTCACACCAGGGAGCTGGGGAAGTTCTTGGGCCCTGAACATGGGTGTAACATGCAGGGCAGACATCAGAATTTTTTGGGCCCCTTACACAGCTTTAGGCCTGCCCCCGAGCCTGACCACCAACATTCCCCAGGGCCTGCCCACGGGCCATCCCACTGTATACGCACATCACATATACCAATATATCAGCCCCCCCTCACAACTGTATATGTCAACCCCCCTCCTGTACACACTAAGCCCCCCTCATAACACCTGTACACACTCAGTCCCCCTCCTCACACCTGTACACACTCAGTCTCCCTCCTTACATTTGTTGGCATCAACCTCTCTCCTCACACCTGTACGCACTCAGCCCCCCTCCCTCAATCCTGTATATGTCAGCCCCCTCACAATGGTATATATGTCAGCTCCCCCCTCACACCTGTATGCATGTCAGACCCCCCCACACCTGTATGCATGTTAGGCCCCCTCACACCTCTCTACATGCCAGTGCCCTCACCTGTATACATGTCAGGGCCCCTCCCTGACACCTGTATACATGTCAGCTCCCCCTTACACCTGTATACATGTCAGCCCCCTTCACACCTGTATACATGTCAGATCCCCACATATACACATCTGTAAACACACAAAGCTCTGGCCCTTCCCTGTACACAAACAGTCCCCCTCCCTTTCCTTCACAGCCCCTACTTGTAAAGGTGATCTTCCTACCTGGTCCCAGCTCCTGTTTCAAAAAAGCTGACATGTTGCTGAGACACAGAGGGGTTGCAGCCAGTCACGCTACATAACCCAGTTCATACAATGCAACACATGAGGGGCACACATGCACATAATAGCCAGAGGTGGCAGTTAAGAGCTTGTTGTCTGAGCTCAATGCCACAGAGCAGACACTGCCGAGATTGTTTATGCACTGCACAACATGGCTCCCCTTCACCCGCTCCTGCCTTCTCCTAGCCTGGTGGGGCCCCTCCAGATGCTTGGGCCCCTTACAGTTGCATCGGCTGTACCCCCCTGATGGCGGCCCTGGTAACATGTTACAAAAGGTAAACTTATCCTTTAAATTGCTGAATAGCAGTTTAACATTGCGAGATCGCACCACAACTGTGAGCCATGCCTTAGGCTCGCAGTTGCAAAGCGGACCCGTTGAACTCAATAGGTGAGTTTGACAGGCAGTCTTGCCAATCAAACCCTGCTGCCTCAGGGAAAAATGTCACAGCTGCAAATGGATGGTTAGGACAGTGTTTCTCAACTTTTTTTCAGTCAATGCACCCTTTAAAATTCCACACAGTCTCGAAGGCACCCCATTCCAAAATTTAAAAAAATGAAACTACAGTAATAGTTTTGCATAATGTAGCAACAACCACATGTGTAGGAAACCCAACATTAGTGGTGATTTATTCTTCCAAAGCAAATACATCTTTGCACACTGGTACTTTTTAGTTTTCCAATGTTTCTCTTCTCCCTTGTTTCTCTCCCTGACTCAGCTAAAGTGACTCTGGTGTTAAAGGAGAGGGGCAGGTGCCTGACGTCCTCCTTATTGACTGATGACATCATTGGTTGTTAGGACCCTGGCCTGCTGGAAGGCTGTAATGGTGTGAAAATCTGAGGCTTTGTGTAACTAATAGGCAGGCTTGATCCACCCGCTGGCTTGTATAAAGTTTTTGGGACAATTTCTAGGTATTTTGGCAAGGCACCCCTGAAGACACCTGAATGCACCCCAGGGCGCCTGGGCACCCTCGTTGAAAAGGGCTGGGTTAGGATTTGCATAAGCATGGTGTTGTAATAAGCACAGGTGAGCCACCCCACTGGCGTCTCATGTGAAAGAGACCTTGGAGGTGCAGTATAAAATGGCTGGGCAGAGATATTTGTCAGCTGGAGGGAGATGTGGTCTCATTGACCTCTCAGCTCCAGCACTGCAGTGGCATATACAGTGGCTGCAATAGAAGACAGCTGCAGTAGCACACAGCAGGCCTTCTGCCTTCATCCCCTCTCCTAAACATTCTGTAGGTTTACTCCACCAGGCCCCCCGCACACTCACCCCCTCCAACAGTACCAATACTTCTGCAGCAGCCATGGCAATGAGCATAGTATTAGGGGGCAGAGGCACTTTTTCATACTGCCAATGGAGAACACTGCTGACCGATGCCGAGGGGGAGATGGAGGCCAGAGTTTCAATACCTAGACGACAGCACACACAATGTCAAGGGCAGGGATTCTGCAGCTGTTCCCACTGTGGCACCGCTGGAAAATCGAAACACAGGCTGGTGCAAAGCTGGCATGGGGCAGCCCTCAGTTTGGAGGTATGCTAATGCACATGGGATGATTAGGGTGTGCCCAGGCACACCAGAACACCCCATGTCACCCCATGTACACGCCTATGCACTCTATAACATTGCTAGCCACCTCCACTGTATCTAGTGCAAATGTGGCTGCTTCCCTGATACACACAGGCAGTGGCGGCCCGTCCATATGGGGCACAGGGTAGCTATCCCCTATCCATGCATCCGGCCCCCTTTTCTAAATGCTAGGACAAACCAATCGTATGTATGTGGGCCCTATGTATTTGTTTTCCATCCGTGAAAAAAATAGAACATATTTTAAAGTCCATCGGTCAAAAATCCATGCATGCTCAGAATCAAGTCGACGCATGCTTGGAAGCATTGAACTTAATTTTTCTCAGCACGTTGTAGTGTTTTACGTCACCGCGTTTTGGCACGGCCTAATTTTTGACTGATGGTGTGTAGGCAAGACTGATGAAAGTCAGCTTCATCGGATATCCGATGAAAAAATACTTCGGATTAGATTCCGTCAGATATCCGATCATGTGTACCAGGCTTAAGGCTACAATCAGACAGCAAGTGACAGTTGAATGTAAAAGGATTAGGCCTCGTACACACGATAGGTTAAACAGAGGACAACGGTCTGATGGACCGTTTTCATCGGTCAAAACCGATCGTGTGTGGGCCCCATAGGTTATTTAACCATCGGTTAAAAAAAAGCCAACTTGCTTTAAATTTAACCGATGGATTCCTAACCGATGGGAAAAAAACGATCGTTAGTAGGCACGTCCATCGGTTAAAAATCAATGCATGCTCAGAATCAAGTCGACGCATGCTTGGAAGCATTGAACTTAGTTTTTTTAAGCACGTCGTTGTGTTTTACGTCACCGCGTTCTGACACGATCGTTTTTTTAACTGATGGTGTGTAGGCGCAACGGACCATCAGTCAGCTTCATTGGTTAACCGACGACAACGGTCCATCAGACCGTTCTCATTGGATGGATTGATCGTGTGTACGAGGCTTTATTTGACAAGAATCTTAAAATCATGATATGTTTCCACAAATGTTCAGATTATTCATACTAATGCAACCAACAACATGATTCATGCTATCATGAAATATCCTTTTATGCAAATGATTGTTGCTGTCATTCAAAATTTTACTTCTGTCTCTACCTGGTAATATTAAGTTGGTACAGTATTGAATTGACTATAACACAGATTCATCCGCAAAGTTCACAAAAAGGGTGAATCTGTCAAAGCTGGTGATACACAACCAAGTTCATAAATTTACACTTTTTTTGCCATCTGAATACATGCAGCAGAAACAGGGAACACAAATTGAAGCATTGTGCATACACATATTCAGGAGGATCTAAATTCCCTGATTTATTAAAAAAATATGTGATTTATCCAATTCACTAATTTGCAAATTAATTTGCTCCTCCCTATTTGACAATAATGTTTTTTTTTTCTATGAAGCCATTCGGCAAATTACATTAGTAACCAGTAGTGTTGAGCAGAATATGCCATATTCGATTTCGCGATATATCTCGAATATATATTCGAATATTCGAGATATATTCGCTAAATTCGAATATTCGTGATATTTTATCGAAAGTAAATGATTGCGATTTTTCGCTATTGCGAATGCGAAAATAATTGCGATTTTTTGATAACTGCGGTAGGAGCACTCTGATTGGCTCAGAATATTCGTGATATTTTATCGAAATATCGCAACATGCGAATGCGATATTTATTGCGCAATTTCGAGAAATGCTGGAGGAGCGCTCTGATTGGCTCAGAATATTCGTGATATTTTATCGAAATATCGCAACATGCGAATGCGATATTTATTGCGCAATTTCGAGAAATGCTGTAGGAGCACTCTGATTGGCTCAGAATATTCGTGATATTTTACAATACAAAATAATTGCGAATATTCGGCAAATGCGGAAGGAGCACTCTGATTGGCTCAGAATATTCTTGATATTTTACAATACAAAATAATTGCGAATATTCGGCAAATGCAGAAGGAGCACTCTGATTGGCTCAGAATATTCTTGATATTTTACAATACAAAATAATTGCGAATATTCGGCAAATGCAGAAGGAGCACTCTGATTGGCTCAGAATATTCTTGATATTTTACAATACAAAATAATTGCGAATATTCGGCAAATGCGGAAGGAGCACTCTGATTGGCTCAGAATATTCTTGATATTTTACAATAGAAAATAAAAAGTGTTTTGCATTGGTGGTGATTCTTTACTCTATCCATCTGTCACAGCCGTTTGTCAATCAAACACCTTGAAGATTGAACACGTTCATGCTGCATGCTTTGGACTTTTTTTCACTTCACATATCAAAGACATTTTTATGAAAGATTATTTTTCTATTATTGGGACTATATTTCTTTATATATTTGTTTCACTGTGTATTTCACAAGTTATTTGCGCTTGCTTATTTTATAATTTGCCCACATGTCTTGTCACTAGACATATTTTTTATTCTTGTAGAGCGACTCCATTTTCTGTCTTGTATTAATTTATGTTGTATAACATTTTTGAGTTGCTGCTGTATTCTCCCCTTTTTTAAGGTATGCGCAATTTTTTCCTTCTTACAAAAAATAATAATATCAAACATACAAATATTCATAACATACACATACACATACACAAAGCCCCCCCCTTTTGCATCAGAGACAATCAGAGTTCTCCTACCACAGTTATCGAAAATTCGCAATCATTTTCGCATTCGCAATAGCGAAAAATCGCAATTTTTTTTTTTTCAATTTGGCAACATAATAGGATCGCCTCAGCTTAGCTACTCGGCCCAGGGTCTCTAATCATACCAGCAATGCTTTTAGACGTCGATAGGATGTGATCTGTTTTAAAAATCAAATTGAAAAAATGCGAATATTCGGAATTGCGAATATTCACCGCGAAATTCGAAATATAGCGCGATTTCTCGAATATGCTATATTCGAGTCGAATATTCGCAATGCGAATATTCGTGAGCAACACTAGTAACCAGTGGCTTTTTGGGACGTGACTCAAGGTGGCATATAACTGCATATTAAAAGGGGCCTATGAAGTCAACTCATTGTTGTATTAAGTTATTGTACATGGTCAACTTGTAAAACAACCCATTCAGTTTAAAACAGAAATGAAAGGCATGTTTGCATAGATATAAAAAAAATATTATAAATACCTTTTGTATACCTTTTGTAAGTGATCACATTCCCTCTGCTCAGCAGTACACTGAACTTCCCGGTGAATGGCTGTGCAGCGGGGGGCGTGTTAAGACAAGTCTGATCATTGGAGGAGAACACACTCAGAGTTCCCAGTACAGCTAGAGAACTGACCACAGTATATTCTCTTGCTTAGTGTGGTCAGTTTGTAAGAGGAAAGCAGAAGGACTGGCAGAAATGCCAGGGATTTCACATATAGGAAGCAATACAAACAGAACCAAATATAGAGTGGGCCATTTATATGGATACACCTTAATAAAATGGGAATGGTTGATGATATTAACTTCCTGTTTGTGGCACATTAGTATATGTGAGGGGGGAAACTTTTCAAGATGGGTGGTGACCATTTTGAAGTCGGACATTTTGAATCCAACTTTTGTTTTTTCAATAGGAAGAGGGTCATGTGACACATCAAACTTATTGGGAATTTCACAAGAAAAACAATGGTGTGATTGGTTTTAACGTAACTTTATTCTTTCATGAGTTATTTACAAGTTTCTGACCACTTATAAAATGTGTTCAATGTGCTCTCCAGTGACATGCGGCGAGTGCTATGCTGTGGGCTCTTGCTGAATGAAGCTAGGATAGCCACTGATGTTTCTTCATTAAACCCCTTTCACACTGGATACGCCTATAGCGGAGCATTAAAATTGTTGTAAAATCGCGGTAAAATATCAGTGTTAATGTGCCACAAACAGGAAGTTAATATCACCAACCATTCCCATTTTATTAAGTTGTATCCATATAAATGGCCCACCCTGTACTTACTCATACAAGTACATGGTACAGCAGGAATGTGAAGTGTTGGGGTAACAAAGGCTTTGTCATAACAGTATATATATATTATGTAATATTATCGCTCACTAGTTACTGTAAACATCTAAAATAAGTCATTTTTTGTTTTTACAGATTTGAAAGTCTAAATGAATGCCAATCCAAATGTAAATCTACACATTTTTATATATTTTTTTCTTTACTTGTTAATCACACTGATCTGTATTGTATTGTTACAGTTTCTGGAGTAATTACTGCAACAATTGATTTTGATTATGAAGACACCAGCACACCTGATACTTACAATATGAGAGTTCAATGTACAAGTGGTTTACTGTCATCCAGAACACTTACAGATTTGACTGTGAATATTATAAATATTAATGAGGCACCAATATGTGATCCACGTTTTAAAGACAAAAGATGTAAGTGTATCTCACTCTTAAGAAGCTTAGAATTGTTTTCCTATTGATATTCTTGTGTCATATTATGTTATATATTATTACTGTTTCTTTAATGATGTGAAATCAGATACTAAACAAGAAAAATTAGTGAAAAGAAGAGATATTGGCAGAAGAGAGACAGCAAGAAAAATTATATTGAGGGAAAGGAAAATAGGGTTGTTGGCAGAGGTAGTAGCGACAGACACTTTCTTCCATTTTCTAATACTGAAAACAGTAAAGAAGTACAGTGCCTTGAAAAAGTATTCATACCCCTTGAAATGTTCCACATTTTGTCACGTTACAACCAAAAACATAAATGTATTTTATTGTTATTTTATGTGATAGACCAACACAAAGTGGCATATAATTGTGAAGTGGAAGGAAAATGATAAATGGTTTTCAAAATCTTTTACAAATATGTGAAAAGTGTGGTGTGCATTTGTATTCAGCCCCTCTGAGTCAATACTTTGTAGAACCCCCTTTCACTGCAATTAGAGCTGCAAAACTTTTTAGGGGTGTCTCTACCAGCTTTGCACATCTTGAGAGTGACATTTTGCCCTATCTTCTTTCCAAAACAGCCCAAGCTCTATCAGATTGGATGGAGAGTGAACAGCAATGTTCAAGTCTTGCCACAGATTCACAATAAGATTTAGGTCTGGACTTTGACTGGGCCATTCTAACACATGAATATGCTTTGATCTAAACCATTCCACTGTAGCTCTGGCTGTTTGTTTAGGGTCATTGTCCTGCTGGAAGGGGAACATTTGCCCCAGTCTCAAGTCTTTTGCAGACTCTAACAGGTTTTCTTCTTAGGCCTCGTACACACGACAGAGTTTCTCGGCAGAATTCACCGAGAAACTCGGTCAAAACCCGGATTCTGCAGAGAAACTCTGTCGTCTGTACAGTTTTGGCTCGATGGAGCCGCCGAGGAACTCGACGAGAAAATAGAGAACATGTTCTCTATTTTCTCGTTGTCCTCGTTCTTCTATGGGAGAAGCCGGCCCGCCGAGCTCCTCGGCGGCTTCATCCCAAAACTCGACGAGGAACTCGACGTGCCAAGCATGTCGAGTTCCTCTGTCGTGTGTACGGGGCCTAAGATTGCCCTGTATTTGTCTCCATCCATCTTCCCACCAACTCTGACCAGCTTCCCTGTCCCTGGAAAAGAAAAGCACCCCTACAACATGATGCTGCCACCACCATGTTTCACAGTGGGGATGGTGTGTTCAGGGTGACGTGCAGTGTTAGATTTCCACCACACATAGCATTTTGTCAAAAAAGTAAAAAAAGTCTGAAAAGTAAAATGTTGGTCTCATCTGACCAGAGCACCTTCTTCCACATGTTTGCTGTGTCCCCCACAAGGCTTCTCCCAACCTCTAAACAGGATTTCTTATGGCTTTCTTTCAACAATGGCTTTCTTCATACCATGCTTCCATAAATGTCAGATTTGTGGAATGCATGACTAATAGTTGTCCTGTGGACAGATTCTCCCACCTGGGGTGTGGATCTCTGCAGCCCCTCCAGAGTTACCATGGGCCTCTTGGCTGCCATTCTGATTAATACTTTCCTTGCCCGGCCTGTCAGTTTAGGTGGACAGCTATGTCTTGGTAGGTTTGCAGTTGTGCCATACACTTGCCATTTTTTGGATGATGGATTGAACAGTTCTCTGTGAGATGTTCAAAGCTTGGGATATTTTTTTATAACCTAACCCTGCTTTAAACTTCTCCACAACTTTATCCTTGAGCTGTCGGGTGTGTTCCTTGGTCTTCGTGATGCTATTTGTTCACTAAAGTTATCTAACAAACCTTTGAGGGCTTCACAGAACAGCTGTATTTATACTGATATTTAAATTACACACAGGTGGAGGTTTTACTAATTAGGACTTTTGAAGGCAAGTGGTTCCACTAGATTTTAGTTAGGGGTATCAGAGTAAAGGAGGCTGAATGCAAATGCACGCCACACTTTTCACATATTTATTTGTAAAACAAATTTAAAACCATTTATAATTTTCCTTCAACTTCACAATTATGTGCCACTTTGTTTTGGTCTATCACATAAAATCCCAATAAAATACATTTAAGCTTTTGGTTGTAACCTAACACAATGTTAAACATTTCAAAGGGTATGAATAATTTTTCAAGGCACTGTAGATTACACCTACAACAGTTACTTAACTAATTTACCAGAATATCACAATAATAGTCAATCATTATTTGGTGCAAGATGGCACATTCATCCATTGTTAGTTGCAGAGCATAGTAAGAGATCATCTGGGCCAGGTACTTTACCACTTTTAAAGAGGAGCTCCAGTCTCTTCAGTGAAAATTAAAAGTCAGCAGCTTCAAAAACTGTAATTGCTGACTACTAATAAACAAACCTGTCATCTTAATACCCTCATGATTGACCTTGCAATGAGAATGGTCATAGGCATTGGGGTTATAGAGGGCAGAGAGAAAAGGTTCTGTGTTTTAGATGATTTGGGATTCATTTACTATAGGCAAATTGGCTGTTTATTTTGCAAGGGAATTTTCCCAGAAATGTGACTTTGCAATGAATATCCCAAAAAAAAAAATCTATTTTATTGGCACATGATCAGATGATGAAAATCTGCAGAGCTAACTTCTCCAGAGTAGTACAATGTTACTATGGTAACATTATATTATGCTCTGGTCACAGTGTGTTAAAAAAAAAAATATTCTAAATATATATATTTTTTATTTATTTTTTGTACTTCCACTATCTGTGTCCCTGACCACCACCACCACAAGATATATAATTATGCTATACTGTTGACATGTATGTAAAAAAAAAAAAAATTAAATTTATTTTCTTTAATTCAATCGCAATAAGCGTACATTGATTGGTTTGCGCAAAAGTTATAGGGCCAGATTCAGAGAGAATTCCAGCGGTGTAACGTAATGCATTTACGTTACACCGCCGCAAGTTTTATGGGCAAGTGCTTGATTCACAAAGCACTTGCCTGTAAACTTGCGGCGGCGTAGCGTAAATCCGTCCGGTGCAAGCCCGCCTAATTCAAATGGGGCTTGTATCATTTAAATTAGGCGCGTTCCCGCGCCGAACGTACTGCGCATGCTCAGTTTTCGCTTTGCGCGAAATGACGTCGCACCGACGTCATTTTTTGAACGGCGACGTGCGTTACGTCCTTTCCTATTCAAGGACGACTTACGCAAACAAAAATTTAGAAATTCGACGCGGGAACGACGGCCATACTTTAACATGGCAAGTCTAAAGATAGGCCACGAAATAGCAGCTTTAACTATAAGCCGGGAAAAGCCGACTAGCGTTGACGTAAGAGAATGCGATGAACGCGCGTACCTTTGTGGATCGCGTTAAACAGCTAATTAGCATCCCCGACGCGGAAAACGACGCAAACTCCACCCAGCGGGCCCCGAAGTATTACACCTACGATCCGAAGGAGTACGAAGCCGTACGCCTGTCGGATCGAAGCCAGAAGCCGTCGTATCTTGGTTTGAGGATTCAAACTAAAGATACGACGCGGCAAATTTGAAAATATGCCGGCGTATCAGTAGATACTCCGGCGTATTTCAGCTGTGAATCTGACCCATAGTGTCTACAAAATAGGGGATATATTTATGGCATTTTACTATGAATTTTACATTTTTTTTTAATAATGGCAGCGATCTGCAATTTTTATCGTGACTGCAACATTGCGGCGGACAAATCTGACAATTTTGAATTTTTTTGGGGACCATTGACATTTATAGAGGGATCAGTACTATAAAAATGCACTGACTACTGTATACATGTCACTGGCAGGGAAGGGGTTAACACTGAGGCCCCATACACACCATAGAATCTATCCGCAGATAAATCCCATCAAATGGGTTTCTGCGGATAGATCCTATGGTGTGTACACACCAGCGGATCTTTATCCGCAGATAAATCTCCCCTGGGATGGATTTCCAGCAGATAAATATTTGTCGACATGCACAGAATATCTATCTGCTGGAATCCATTCCAACGGATGGATCCGCTCGTCTGTACAGACTTACCGGATCCATCCGTCCAAAGGGATTCCCCGCACGCGTCGTAATGATTTGACGCATGCGTGGAATTCCTTATATGACAGCGTCGCGCCCGTCGCCGCGTCATAATAGCGGCGACGGCGCGACACGTCATCTGCAGAGGATTTCAGCGCGGATTTCAATGCGATGGTGTGTACACGCCATTGCATAGAAATCTTCTGAAATCCTCGAGAGGATTTATCCGCGGATACGGTCCGCTGGACCGTATCTGCGGATAAATCCTCTCGTGTGTATGGGGCCTAAGGGGCGATCAAGGGGTTAATTGTGTGTTCCCTCACTGTGTTCTAACTGTGTGGGGATGGGACTAACTAGGAGAGATCAGGCAGGTCAGCTAGTGAGTAACTTAAATACCACAGAAAGCTCTGACTAAAGATATCTAAGAAGAAAAACAAAACATAGATATATCATAGAAATTGTACAAATATCTACAAAAATTGCAACATCTCATTATTATGAATGGTATACTCTGAAAAAAAAGGCAAACAAAGGGGGGGTATGGCATGGGTTCTAACCCTCAATAAGGAAAAAATATATGACAAGGGGTTCTAACCCTCCAGAAGAAAACAATAAAAACACCACAACAATAAATGAATAAACGTGAATGCACAACAATAATCCAAATATCAGTACACAACAGACCAAAGAGGTTTTCTGTTTGCATTCATCAAGTGATGGCAAACCAAAAATAGGCGCCATATGAGTTAATCAAATTGTTTTTTTGTTTACAAACTTTTTTATTTGGTACAAAATGGTGGTACAAAACGCAAAATGGCATACAAAAAAAGAGTAAACATAAGAAAATGTCCAGGAGTCAAAAAATAGACAATAGTAAACTATACAAATCTTATGTAACATTAATAAAACATAGTTCTAAAGAGTAGAGAATTAAGATGAGGGTCAAAAAGTAGATATAAAACCATAAGTGTTATTGTTAAATAGATATAGATCTTACTTTCTGTGGTAAAAGATATCCACTACAAGAGATATTCGTAGTATACAAAGAGAAACAAAGAAAAGAATACAAAAAAGTGAAGACATAAAATCTCCTGGTGTGCAGGCAGCCTTGGGCAGCAGAGAGATTACATCATCTACCTACTCTGCTACTCTGCTGCTCGAGGTGATGATCGTGGATGAATGGCACAACAACGGGCCTAAGGATCTTGTCATGGTATCAAAATGGCATCAATAAAATGCACCTGTGTTCGTTGTCCATAGCATACGCCTGCCCATACCATGGGCAACTTGATCCACAACGTTGACATAATCGATGACATGCACGCTGTCTGCTATCTGCCCTGTACAGTGAAAACCGGGATTCATCCGTGAAGAGACACCTCTCTAAAGTGCCAGACGTCATAGAATGTGAGCATTTGTCCATTCAAGTCAGTTACGACAATGTAAAAAGGAAAAATTCAGCGCTGGAATAATAACAGTACAGACCAAAAAAATTGCAAGCCAGCACTAAAGCATCAATTCAAATAAAAAGTCACGTGACGGAGGAGTCACGTGACGTCACCCGCGCTCGCTGCCTCACACGCTGATCTGTGAACTGCTCGTTGATTCGGAAGCCTGGAGCTCCGTAATATGCCTGTATGCTTCACACTCGGCTATGAGTGTCTCCTATTGTGAGTCTGTTTATTGTTGGTTTTATTAAATTGAGTTTGGTATACAGAGAGCACTAGTCTGTCCCTTCTCTTATTTGCATATACCTCTCTGTGGATCCGGGAACTGGCTGAGCTGCCTGCTGCTTATTCATATTGAGATCTGGAGGTGTCTTGCTCATATCTTGGAGGTTTTTATATGCTATGTGACCTAGCCATGGTCAGATGGCTGAGGTGAGAGGCCATCTATATATATTGGTGGAGGATCTGTACCTGTGGATCACTGATCTTCGATTTACTGCACTCAGTCACCTTTATATTGGAGCATGTTTTGAATTTATTTCACCTGTGCACTTTATGGACTTCTTTTGATATTTCTAGTGATTCTTATTTTTTTATTTGTATTGTCATTTTATTTTATTTGCGCTGCACTATTAGTTACGACAATGAACTGCAGTCAGGTTGAGACCCCAATGAGGACGACGAGCATGCAGATGAGCTTCCCTGAGATGGTTTCTGACAGTTTGTGCAGAAATGCTTTGGTTATGCAAACCGATTGTTGCAGCAGCTGTCCGGGTGGCTGTTCTCAGACGATCTTGAAGGTGAAGATGCTGGATGTGGAGGTCCTGGGCTGGTGTGGTTACACCTGGTCTACAGTTGTAAGGCCAGTTGGATGTACTGCCAAATACGACTTTGCAGATGGCTTATGGTAGAGAAATGAACATTCATTTCAAGGGCAACCGCTCTGGTGGACATTCCTGCAGTCAGCATGCCATTTGCAAGCTCCCTCAAAACTTGCGACATCTGCGGCATTGTGCTGTGTGATAAAACTGCACATTTTACTGTAGAGTGGCCTTTATTGTGGCCAGCCACACCTGTGCAATAATTATGCTCTCTAATCAACATCTTGATATGCTACAGCTGTAAGGTTAATGGATTATCTTGGCAAAGGAGAAGTGCTCACTAACACAGATTTAAAACAGAATTGTGAACAATATTTCCAAGAAATAGGCCTTTTTTGTACATAGAAAAAGTCGTAGATCTTTCAGTTCAGCTCATGATAGATAGGGGCAAACACAAAAGTGTTGCGTTTATAATTTTGCTCAGTGTAGATTTCCTGAGACCTTCAAGAGCTTACATTTTGGACATAGGAAAACAGATTGATATGTGTCTATTATTAAATAATACGTTACATATCAAGTTTATTTTAATTGTTCCCATGTTGGTATATTTTTTTTTACCCATGCTGGTTCATTTGGCAATGTTGGCACTCTAAAATGTTACCTCTAATTCTTCTTTTGTTTTGCATACCATTTATGGGTATTCCGAGTATAATCCTGACATATTGTATGAAAAATAAATGTATATATTTTTTGTAGTTAATAGAACAGTTGCTGAGGATCATCCAGTGCATCGCTCCATATTTCAAGTACCTGTGAGGGATCCAGATGGAGATGACCTTACGGTAAAAAAAACTGATATCATATATTATGAGTCAAGGTGATAAACTTATCTCAGGCTTCACAATCTAGTGACAGCATGAAATAAGAACCTCATTCCCTTCATGGCCCCAGGCCGTTTCCTGCTAACAAGGACATTTAAGACATTTAGGATGACCATACATGGATCAAAAATTGTCTGCTTCTGCAGGGATCGGCCAAATTTTGATCCACATATGGCCAGCATGTCAGGTTTCTCCTGAATGATCAATGCCACCAGCTACAGCCAGCAACACTGATTTGTGTGTTCTTTGCTGGAACGATTCCCCCATTCACATCGAACTTGTGGATGGGGAATTGGCTTACTTTATTTTCATTTAACACACTGGTTAAATGAAAAAACAAAGACTGATGTAAGCTGGGTATAGACTAGCAGAATATCGTTTGACATTTTTTTTTTTTTTTTTGCTGTAAGAACATTGTAAACAGGTTCATTACATTTTTTTTTTTTTTTTAAATCAAAAATCGGACCAATTTTAATGCACATAAATCATTACATTTTCTAATTATTAGTGGGGTCAAATTGATGTTCACTTGAAACACAGTAATGAGAAAATTTGAAGGAACAGAATAGACTTTTTTCAAAAGTAGAAATTTCTCACAGTGCACATGGTTTTCTTTGGGTAAAGTCCATTCATTCTAAAAAAAATAATGTTGAAAGCAAAGGAAATCTTGAACTAGACATGTGCAGAACAGAAAAATGTGTTGTTTTTCATTTTGGGTTGATGTGTTATGTTACTAATTTTGTTTTGTTGATTCAGTTCAGAATTCATTTAGTTTAGTTTCATTTAATTTCATTTACAAATATTCTAACAAATTCCAAATTGTTTAAATGATTCAATTCGTATTAAAAGAGGGTATAAGTGCAGCGCAATATAACAGTCCAAATTGTTGACCAATTAGCAAGTCCCAAATGACAAATAAAATTAAGTAAAAGTCCAGAGAGACAGCGGACAACAGGTTCCAGAAAGCCTTCACCAGTGACGTTAACAATCCACAATGAGTGACAGTCCCTCCACCTCAGGTCTAGTTGGCTACTCTCACCTTAAGGCATGGACTCCTGAATTACCAGGCAATCATCCAAGCAGATACCAATGACAAAGGCTTAACAAGGATCATATACTTGTTTCCAGTCTCCTCGGTTCTCAGCAGAAGCGTCAGACTTAAAATGTACTACTAAAATGTACTGCTCGGAAGCATTGAACTTCATTTTTCTCAGCACGTCGTAGTGTTTTACGTCGCCACGTTGGACACGGTCGGATTTTTGACTGATGGTGTGTAGGCAAGACTGATGAAAGTCAGCTTCATCGGATATCCGACGAAAAAATCCATCGGATTAGATTCCATCAGATATCCGATCATGTGTACAGGGCTTTAGGATTCCAGAAGTCTTTATCTGTCCAGCTTTCATAATCACAGCATATTGCTGCTATACTGGAATAGCACTCAGCCACCACTCCTTCCACCTACGGACTGCCTAGGCGACTCCCTCTAGGCGATCTCCTGGGACACGTGAAAGGTTGCCTTCCACTGGAAGAGCACAGCGCGACTCGCACATGCGCAGTGCGCGCCCGACCGTGAAGCCGAAAGCTGTCATGGCCAGGTGCTCAGAGTGGCAATGGAGGCACCGGCGGAGAGGAGGGGGAGAGGAGCAATGCTCTGTGTGGCCACATCGCTGGACCGTTGAACAGGTAAGTGTCTGTTTATTAGAAGTCAGCAGCTACACTTTTTGTAGCTGCTGACTTTTAATAAACATAAAAAGGCTGGAACTCTGCTTTAAAGGGGTTGTAAAGGATTTTTTTATTTTCCCTAAATAGCTTCCTTTATCTTAGTGCAGTCCTCCTTCACTAACCTCATCCTTCGATTTTTCTTTTAAATGTTCTTATTTCTTCTGAGAAATCCTCACTTCCTGTTCTTCTGTCTGTAACTCCACACAGTAATGCAAGGCTTTCTCCCTGGTGTGGAGAAAGCCTCTTGAGGGGGGAGGGGGCGAGCAGGCAAGTCAGGACACTCTCTACTTTGCAGATAGAGAAAGGAGCTGTGTGTTAGTGGGTTTCCTGACACTCATGCATGCCCCCTCTCCCCTCAAGAGGCTTTCTTCACACCAGGAAGAAAGCATTGCATTACGGTGTGTAGTTACAGACAGAAGAGCAGGAAGTGAGCATTTCTTAGAAGAAATAAGGACATTATAAAGCAAAATCGAAGGATGAAGTAAGTGAAGGAGGACTGCACTAAGGTAAAGGAAGCTATTTAGGGAAAAACATTTTTTCCTTTACAACCCCTTTAATGATAGCACTGTGCACTTAGCAAAGGATTGCAGGTGCAAGGTTTGCTTTAGTCACTGCTGTGCCCACCCACTATAGCATTTTCGAAGATATTTTTTATCAGATATTTATGTTTAGCTACATTCCCTACGTTTTGAAAAGTTTGTAAGTTATTTGATTATTTACAGTTTGGTGTTTTTGTTTATTGTCTAACAGTATAGAGTGGTTTCACAATCATCTAGGCCAAACGATGGAAGATTTTTTGATGTAGATCCTGATATTGGATTTGTTTACATAAACGCTCCTGTACCCCCGGATTTTGATGCAGGATATGAGGTAACTCTAATTACAGACTTTATTTTAAATGAGTTGACATTAGGGGTCAAAGTTATCCTTATCAACTTGGTACATGGTTGTTCACGGGGGAAAATTGAAGTTCCCTTGACCTTAAAAAAAAAATCCATGCTTATGCTATACATGTGTAAAATATTGTAGAAAGAGGCCAATTGGCTCAGCATGGATTTATGAGCTGTACATGTCTATGGCCATGTCTATGGCCAGCTTTAGTATGAAAAGTCCAACTTTATTACCATAAAAATATTCTGTCAGTACCGGACTAATGTATGTATTGTAATGTATGACATCATCCACAAGAATTTCAAGAAAACATTATTTTATTTACTGTATGTAGCAATGATCATTTGCTGAATTTTCTCCAGACACAGACAACAACAAAAACCTGACAAAGGTGCTACCCCTTACACAATCAATCCAAAATTTAAAAAAAAAAAATGGGCTTTCAATACACATTAAAGCAAAACTGTTGTTGAATCAATAAAAAAATTATGAATAGTCAATGCCATATTTTCATAAAAAAAAAAGAAAGGATCCAGCAGTAAGTTTGTGTCTTGTTTGTAGAATACCGTCCGTATTTAAATGTGTATTTATATAGTTATAATACAAATTCAATCAAGTGGTCATTATTGTGTAGATGTTTACCTAATTTAGTTATGTCAGAGAAGGACTGCTACTAGAAATAAGCCCCCGTACAGCCTACCTGACAGAACCCCCCCCCCCCCCCTCCAATGAGAATATCAATTGATATATTTGCTAAAAATACACTAATATTATAAGTGTACACAAACGCCACTAAATTCACTACAGCTCTGTGTGCGTGAGTGAGGTTTGGGGCTCATTCACTTGGGCGCTATGGCCTGTACAATGTGAATCTGCAGGTTTATGTGGCTTGAGCCACCTGGAGCTGTGTGCAGTCAGTCTATGTTACACTATAGGGATGGAGCAGCTGTACAAACACAGGGGCAGATCCACAGAGCAAGTACGCCGGCGTATCTACTGATACGCCGGCGTACTTTCAAATTTCCCGCGTCGTATCTTTAGTTTGAATCCTCAAACCAAGATACGACGGCTTCTGGGTTCGATCCGACAGGCGTACGCCTTCGTACGCCTTTGGATCGTAGGTGCAATTCTTTGGCGCCCGCTGGGTGGAGTTTGTGTTGTTTTCCGCGTCGGGTATGCAAATTAGCGATTTACGAAGATTCCACAAACGTACGCGCGGCCGTCGCATTTTCTAACGTCGTCTGTAGTCGACTTTTTCCGGCGTATAGTTAAAGCTGGTATTTTGCGGCGTATAGATAGACTTGCCATGTTAAGTATGGCCGTCGTTCCCGCGTCGAAATTTGAATTTTTTTTATTTTTTGCGTAAGTCGTCCGTGAATAGGGATGGACGTAACTTACGTCTAAGTTAAAAAGCTACGTCATTTAGTGCAATGCACGGCGGGAAATTTTGCGACGACGCATGCGCAATTCATTTGGCGCGGGGATGCGCTTCATTTAAATGAAACCCGCCTCCAACCCGCCCAATCTGAAATCTGCCGCCAGAAATACACTACGCCGCCGTAACTTACGGCGCGAACTCGCTGAGGATTCGAATATACGCCAGGTAAGGTACGGCGGCGTAGTGTATCTCTGATATGCTGCGCCGATCTAAATGTATGTGGATCTGGCGCACAGTCACAGGTCCTAAGTTGAAGTGTGGGTGCAGGTGTATGACCCCAAATAAAGACAGCATGAATTCGGGGCCACTCGCTCCATTAAAATGCATGTGCCTCCACTGTGGGGACGCTCATTGGTTAGTGTTAGGACCACAGATTACAGGGTGCCTTGGCGCGGCTCTGTGGCTCACGCATGCGTTTGCAAATGCGTGCGGACCAAACCCCTGTTTTTAATGCATACTGTAGACAGGTTAATTGGTTTTCTGCAAGCTGGTCGGTAAGTAGGCTTGGTTTTTCCCTGGGCATTCCCCAGGTTTTTGTTGTTATCTGCTTTAGCCTTCCAATGCTACTTACTGTTATGGCCAGCTATAGACGGGGGCAGTGGACATGTTTATGCTTCACCTGTGGTGTTTATATTGGTCCATCAGTGCACCAACACCTTTGCAGCCATTGTGCTACATGCTGGGTGCTTGGTGTGCTCTTGTACCTTTAAAGGAGGGGTGGCTCCCCTTCAGTTCACCTGCCCCTGTCTTTCCATTAAAATGCATGTGCCTCCACTGTGGGGACGCTCATTGTTTAGTGTTAGGACCACAGATTACAGGGTGCCTTGGCGCGGCTCTGTGGCTCACGCATACGTTTGCAAATGCGTGCGGACCGAACCCCTGTTTTCAATGCATACTGTAGACAGGTTAATTGGTTTTCTGCAAGCTGGTCGGTAAGTAGGCTTGGTTTTTCCCTGGGCATTCCCCAGGTTTTTGTTGTTAACACCTTATCAGTGGCCCTGTGTCAGGGGTTATTATTAATATTATATTGTAAATATTGTGATATATTATATTAATATGTTTTTATTAGGAATTCAGACTTATAATAAACGTTACAGACCCTGGAGGTCTTTTCTGTGTGGGAGGGATCATTATCAATATCAGAGACCTGAATGACGAAACCCCAGAATTTATGTAAGTTTGTTTTTATATCCTTACAGTATTTCTGAATATGTGGGGGTTGGTTCAATAAATAGCTTTGTTTACTTTAAAACCCAGAAACAAAATTGTAGTGTCATTTTAAATGGGAAAAATTATAGAAGGCAATTTTTTTTATATTTTTTTTTTATACATACCCTATGTCTATAGACTACATAGAAAATTTAATTATTATATTTAATTATTGTGTTATCTTATATAATTATAATAGTTATTGCTATATAAACAGACATTTAGAGTAAGTGTAAAAACTGCTCCATTAGGGGTATAAAGAGAACTTAAGTGGCTAATGCCTTCATGATGAGGGTGCAATAAATGTTAATGCCTAAACGCAGTTTAGCATGTTAGTTAAACTAATAACATACGACTCTTAGGCCTCGTACACACGACCAAACATGTCCGCTGAAAATGGTCCGCTGACCAGTTTCAGCGGACATGTTCGGTCGTCTGTACGTCCGAACAGGCAAATTTCCGGCGGATCGGACAGGTTTCCAGCAGACAAATGTTTCTTAGCATGCGTCGGACATGTTCGGTCGTCTGTACAGACTCACTGGACATGTCCGATCGGCCGCCATCCCTCGCATGCGTCGCAGTGATTCGACGCATGCGTGGAAGCATTGAACTTCCAGGGCCGCGCACGTTGCCGCATCATCGGCGCGGCCGCGTATCGTGTACGCGCGGATTTCTGTCTGATGGTGTGTACAACGGCGGACCGTTTTCAGTGGACAGTCCGTCCGTGTGTACGAGGCCTTACTTAACCACTTCAATACAAGGCACTTTTCCCCCTTCCTGCCCAGTCCAAGCTTTCATTGCTGCTGCATTTTAAATGACAATTGCGCAGTCGCGCGATGCTGTACTCAAACAAATTTTTTATCTCACAAATTTTTTTCTTTAGGTGGTATTTGGTTTTCTTAATTTCTGTTACAAGACTTTTGCGAACTGAGTCTTTGCCCAAAGTGAAAAGAATGTCTAGCTTTCCCACTGGTCAGATCCTACTGGGAGCTATATGACTTTTCAAATCTTTAGGTTTTTGGAAAATGACTTTGGGGGTACTCGGAAATGACACCTGAGAGGAAAGGGTACTATTGGAGCATCCCTTAATATTTTTGTAGAATATGTTTAATGTGAAAGACCCTGTGATTGAACCAGGTCGATAGGCCTTAATTAGAAATGAATTGAAAACCATGGCTAACTATACAGGTTAAAAGCTATCTTATTTTCCACAGAAAAATTGAAAATGATATTATTTATGTACCTGAAAATACTTTGATTGGTTCCATCCTTCATGTATTTGAAGCAACAGATAGAGATGCTGCAAGTGTAGTGACGTACAGTTTTCCAGGAAGAACAGACATGTTTGATATAAACCGAAGTAAGCTTGCTTAATTTCCATATGAGTTACATCAACCAATAAATGTATATGGTACTTTTTGACATCCAGTTTTTTTTTAATTATGGAAAAATAATTTCAGTATGCAAATAGCAAGTTTTTTGATATGCATGAAAGCAATAGCTATATAATATGATAAACAATTACAGTTATACAATATTTAGGAATCCCTTCGCTCCTAAACCTTTAACTAGACATGTGCAATTTGTTTAGTTCCAAATTCGTTTTTTAAAGAATTTAGACAAATTTGTTAATTCAGATATACCCGAATTTCCGAATTTTTCAGAATATTCTGAAATTTGAAAATTCCAAATTCAGAAATTCGAAAATTCCAAATTCGAAAATTCGAAATTTGAAAATTCGGAAATTCGAAATGTAAAAATTCGGAAATTCAAAATTCAAAAACCTGAAAATCTGAGAAATCAAGAATTCAGAAATTTGGAAATCCAAAAATAAGAATGAAAATCGAAAATTCAAAAGAACGAAAATCCGAAAATGAGAACGAAAATCCGAAAATGAGAACGAAAATCCAAAAACTCAAAAACCCGAAAACTCATAAATCTGAAATAACAAGCTAATAACTCAACTTTTACTAACTATTAAATTATAGGTATTGGAATTTGCTGTATCTAAATGAATGGAACGTAACAAATAATAACAGTAAATAATAATAATAATAATAATAATAATAATAAAAACGTATTATTATTTATTAATATTTAGTTTTGTTCCATTTGTTTAGATGCAGCATTCTTTTTTTTGGATAATTCGTAACTTAAAAATGTTGTATTCGTTACGTTCACTAACAGCCAAATTTGAAAGGAAATTCCAATACCTATAATGTAATAGTTAGTAATAGTTAAGTTATTATTAGTTAGTTAGTTATGATTTCAAATTTTTGGATTTTCGTTTTTTCGAATTTCCGAATGTTAAAATGTCCAAATTTCCAAATATCAAATTTCCAAATTTTTTAATTTTCACATTTCCGAACTCCAAATTTCCAAATTCCTAATTTACAAATTTATGAATTTCCGAATTCTGAAGTTTCGAATTTATGAATCTTCTAATTTCTGAATTTATTGAATTTCCGAATTTCCAAATTTTCAAATTTGCAAAAAAGAAATTTTGACAAAAATGAACGCATTTTTCAGCAGTGCACATGTCTACCTTTAACCACACACTATTGTCAGATGAGCAGATTATTGATATAATTTTTTGACACCCTGTTTCACGCTTTAAAGTATACGATTGCTTTCAACAAACCTATAGCCACCTGGCCCAATCTGACATCCCATGAAAACAAACAGACCTCAGATCAGAAAATCATGGGCCCAGATTCAAGAAGCACTTGCGCCCGTGCAACCATAGTTGCGCGGCGCAAGTGCTTACTTGCTCCGGTGTAACGAGTGCTCCTGATTCAGGAACTTCGTTACACCGAATGCAGCCTAGGATGTGATAAACATAAGCCTCCTTATGCCTTCACATCCCAGGCTGCATTCTTGCGTTGGCCGCTAGGGGGCGCGGCCTTTGTGATCGGCGTGTAGTATGCAAATTGCATACTACCACCGATTCACAAAAGTTGCGCGGGCCCTGCCTACGCAAGGTACGGAGTTTCCGTACGGCGCCTTTAGCATAAGGCTGCTCCTGCTAATAGCAGGCGCAGCCAATGCTAAAGTATAGCTGCGCCTCGCGACGTTCAAATTTAACGTCGTTTACGTAAGTGAACCGTGAATGGCGCTGGACGCCATTCACGTTCACTTACAAGCAAATGACGTCCTTGCGACGTCATTTGCCGCAATGCACGTCGGGAAAGTTTCCCGACGGAGCATGCGCTGTTCGATCGGCACGGGAGCGCGCCTAATTTAAATGATTCTCGCCCCCGGCGGGATCATTTACATTAGGCAGCCTTTGCGCCCGGCTGCTTAGCATATTGCCCGCGCAATTTACGGAGCAACTGCTCCGTGAATCGTGGGCAAAGCGCAATATTTGCGTGGGCGCAGAGAAAAAAATTTGCTCTTTGCCCACGCAAATATTGCGCGATTCTACTTGAATCTGGGCCACGGTGTTTCCAAATATGGTGGCCTAAGCAGAACAGTTGGTCTTTTACTTGTATTCAGAGCTGGCATGCTGTGGGGCATTAAGATTGATTTTCATACATGGAATATATGGATATATTTCATATATGAAATAAAAGCCTCATATGTGCAGCAATTCGTAGGCTTTCAACAAGTTAAAGACCTTCTATTCTGTCTTACGCTACAACACCTGAATAAGCATGACCTTGTCTGAGGTCTGTGGTGGGAGACATAGACTTATGATGGGCAAGTATGGCCAATAGTTCCTACTGAACCCCAGACACACAACAAAACACAAAATAACTTACAACGGAAATTGACCTAATGTTCAAAATAGTTCTATTAGCCTGTTTTTACTGTTATAAATTGACTCCCTTGATCAGTTTCTGTAATAAAAGCACTAGTGGTGAACTGTACAGATTGTAACTATTTTCTGACCATGTGACTGAGTCACTCAGAAGGAGATAGTAAAGATCTCATAAAATGTGCAGTTAGAAATGTGGGAAAAAAAGGAATATTTATGTATACAACTACAAGTCTGTTCAATTAACCTCTTAAAAAGTGCTAGTTTTATCCTGCAATAAACAATACCTGAAAATTTGCCATAACAAATATATCATCCATCTTACATGTTTAAAACTAAAGGTCCTTCCTAATCGCAAACAAAGCAAGATATTTATTATACCTTTTTACCCAAGTCCCTTCCTTAAATTTGTTATACTCAATTGCTGGGGCTTAACTTCTGGGCTAAACTCCACGAATTCATTACTTATAATATGGAAAGGCCCCACAATGGGGTTTTTAGGCAGCTGAGTCCAAAAAATAGCAAAGGTGTATGATAAAAAGTTTTATTGTATAAAAGTTGATTGAAATCATAACAGTTGAGATATAAGCTCTGGTATAAAATCTTGTATATTGTACACACACAGGAATGCAAGCATAAAAATTGTCATGCAATTAGACATTAAACATGTACAAGCATAAGACAATTGCTAACGCGTTCCAACCCCTTGAGGGGGTCTTCTTCAGAGGTTTTTGATGCTGCTGTAACAGAATGCATAGATAGGAAAACTTTGCTTCTACAAATTACTGAGGAAAATACATTGGCCCGGATTCACGTAGCTCTTACGCCGACGTATGTGTAGATATGCCGCGTAAGTGCTCAGATGCGCCGTTGTATCTATGCGCCGGATTCTTAATACAAGATACACCTGAATTTTGGCTTCATCCGACCAACGTAAGTTTCCTACGCCGTCGGAGCCTGGGCGCATATTTACGGTGGCCGCAAGGGGCGCTTCCATTGATTTACGCGTTGAATATGCAAATGACCAAGATACGCCGATTCACGAACGTACTTGCGCCCGTCGCAGTAGTATACGCCGTTTACGTAAGGCGTACGTCCGGCGTAAAGTTATTACACCTATAGGAGGCGCATCCCATGCAAAGGTATGGACGACGGAACAGCTGTCGGATTTTACGTCGTTTACGTAAGTCGTACGTGAATGGGGCTGGGCGTAGGTTACGTTCACGTCATAGGCATTGAGCCGTCGTATCTTAGGGAGTAAATTTGAAATCATTCTGAGCATGCGCGCGCATGCATCGTTCGTTCGGCCCATCATTTGCATGGGGTCAAACTTCATTTAAATGGATCACGCCCACTTCCTTCCTACTTTGAATTAGGCGGGCTTACGCCGGACAATTTACGTTTCGCCAGTGCAACGTTGGGAGCGAGTGCTTTGTGAATACTGTTCTTGCCTCTCAATGTTACGTCGGCGTAGCGCATATGAGATGCGCTACGCCCGCACAAATATACGCTGCTCTACGTGAATCCGGGCCATTATGTATAAATAGATTGCATAGTTACCAAATAACTGCATATGGACATGAATATCTTAGACCAGAGTTTTCATTAAAAATTGTTAATTATATATTCAATACTCTGCCTTAGGTGCTGGTAAAACCCCCCCTTTCCGTTTCCTCCCCTCCATGCCGGCCATCCTGTGGACTTTCTCTCCACAAACCTATGACTCCTTGTAGGCCCATCCTCCTTGGACGCCACTCGGCCACTCGGGTGGGAGGTCCACCTGGAATCCTCTGGAGCTACATTTTAATGAAAACTCTGGTCTAAACTATTCATGTCCATACGCAGTTATTTGGTAACCATGCAATCTATTTATACATATTGTATTTCCCTCAGTAATTTGTAGGAGAAAAGTTTTCTTATTTAAGCATTCTGTTACAGTAGCATCAAAAACCTCTGAAGAAGACCCCCTCAAGGGGTTGAAACGCATCAGCAATTGTCTTATGCTTGTACGTGTTTAATGTCTAATTGCACGACAATTGTTATGCTTGCATTCCTGTGTGTGTGCATTATACAAGCGGAGGCCGTTGTTCGGGGTTCTTCGAGGGTTCCTGGTTCCAGGTGTGGCACCCACCTTTAGGGTGTGCGCACATCACGGGCCCCACCGCTATGGCCTACCAGACCGGGGTCGCGTGCTACGCGGAGTTCCTGACTCATAGCCTGGAGCAACCGATGCTGCAAAGGGGCCCCAGTGACTTACTGGGTCCCCACTTCTATTGAAAAGATCCCAAGCTGGGTTCTGTTCGGTGGGGATCGGTCTGAGGAGAACCCGGAGGCAGGTGATCCAACAAGGCTTGAACGAACCATCGGGGATCTGGGTGATTGGACATTGACAGGTCACATTCAACCTGTCAGTCGGTAACCCCAAAAGGATATACTGGGAGGATTCGCTCTAACGTTCACAATTTCAACACTAGGCCTGTGGCAGATGTCTCATCTAATATCTTAATTTGATTAGAGCCGAGTCGGTGGCAGAGACTTGTTTCTCCCAGAAGCTTTAAGTGGTGCTCTGGCTGCCAGGCCTGTGAGAGAGGTCTGTCCAGGGGCACTTTTACCCACTCCGGCTGGAGTGGCGACGCATACAAATACCATTGCTAAAGGACAGGACTGCCTTTACTATCCATAGCCTGATACTGTGAAATCGCTCTTCCTTCACCAACCTATCCTGTCTACTTCAAGTTTACATGTTGGTCGTGTTTGACCGGGAAAATAAAGCATTTAAAAACGTCAACCAACGGTCCTGGACATTCTGTTATTGCTCTCAACACTACCATCACCCCTAGACACAGTGAGGAGGTAACTTAAATTCGCTGATCCCAAATTTAACTAACGGCTCCTCCGGGGGTATCGCTAAATGTGGGGGCTCGTCCGGGATTCGGCTGTTACCTCTGGCAATGGAGATCGTGAGTAAAATAATTATTGAGAGCAAAGAGTGTTGTGTATTGAACTGTCTGGCAACGAGGGAGTTAACCTCAAACAGCTAAAGCCTGGGCGTACGTGAGGCAGAGCACGCGCCTGCAACATGTCCAGACAAGTTCTCAAGTAGGAGGAGTCACCCACCCCTGCGTGAGACGTATAGCAGAGTCTACACGTCAATTCAGTAGACCAACGCCCACCAGCAAGAAAGAGAGAGACCACGTGCGTGATGTCTGTTCCCTCGCTGTTGTGCACTGTTTCTGAGCGATTGAGGCCCCCAGCGACCTCACTGGGAGCCTCCAGCATGCTCGCTTCGTCTGGAGTACCAGTGACCGACACGAGCATTCGGATGTTCACTGAGGGACAGTTTGTTCTCCTATCAAGCGGAGGATCAGAGACTTTGGCCCTATCTTGTCCTCATTGCGAGGAATTGTCAGTCCGGATCCAGCCGTTCGCTTGGTGCCAGAGATGCCGGGCCTACCTATTTACGGTGAAACCACCCGCCAGAGCTCCTCGGGAGTACCGGGTGAATTATCTCACCGGAGTTGTCACCGCGGAGGAAGAAGCCACATGGCCAGAGCCCTCCCCGTCGGTGGAAATCGTGGAGTCGGAGGCTCCAAATCCTGAGGTCATATCGGTATCGTTGACCCTGACTCTACAAACGGCTACCTCGCCATCTCGCTCACTGGAGGTAAGCCCTATGACCGAACCAGACCAAGACGATCCAACCGATGTGACCAGCACACAGGCCGAAACCACATCAGAGACCACCACCTCTACAGAGGTCTCCGTGTGGCGTACCTCCATAGGACAAGGCCCAGCTCAAGCCTCCCGCAGCCGCGTTCGAGGCCTACCTGCCCGTCGCTCCTTACCAGACTGGCCGATTGATCCTACCGCAAAGCCCCGCGGCTACCTGCCTGCAGAGGAGCTGAACTCCTCTGACTTTGACTCTTTGTCGGATGATGAAGAAACTCTGGAGAGTCTGTTTGAGCCGATGTTTCCGGAGTCCCAGGGGTTCAGGGGGAGCCCGTGCCTTCTACGGTAACCAGAGGAAGAAGAGCTCCGGCCGGAGCGCATCGCGTGGGTCCCAGATATCGTCTCAGGATGTCCCGCAGCTGACCTGGGGAGACGGTGAGTCAGCTCCAGTTATTTCCCTCACCGCTCCTATGCCCCTTGCCGTGCCAGCTTTGAGAAGAGCATCGGACGCTGCCGGGATGCAGAGACCCACGTACACTGCCTAATTTGGCCAGGCTGCAGCGCCTGGTGATTCAGAAGGTTGCCACTAGATACGGGTATGAGTACCCCTACGTGCCATCCGCTCTCCTGCATCAAATTGACCTAGAGCAGGAGGCCTGGAGCCACAAAGCCATTTGGGCTCACTTAAAAGTACCCCGCATCATCACGGGTGCAGACTTGAACCTGTCCTATTTGAACCCCCGGTTTGAACGCTGTCACCGAGAGTGGAGCTGGGGTCGACACATACAGTGGGTGACCGCGATATTGTGTCAATCTCGCTCCCTTTCTCGGCGATATTGACCACCTACAAGCCCCATTGCCGGAGCCAGCGCCGAGCTGGCTTGCCGCGATGGAGACAAAGCCGTCATAGAAGCGACGGGAGATCCGACTTCCCGCCAATTCTAGGTGCGGCATTTGGTATGCATTCCTGAGGGAGAACTCCACGCCAATTTTTAAATAAAAAACCGACATGGGTTCCCCCCCCAGGAGCATACCAGGCCCTTAGGTCTGGTATGGGTTGTAAGGAGACCCCCCCTACGCCGAAAAACCGACGTAGGGGTCCCCCTACAATCCATACCAGACCCATATCCAAAGCACGCTACCCGGCCGGCCAGGAAGGGAGTGGGGACGAGCGAGGGCCCCCCCCCTCCTGAGCCGTACCAGGCTGCATGCCCTCAACATGGGGGTTGGGTGCTCTGGGGCAGGGGGCGCACTGCGGGGCACCCTGTCCCCATGTTGATAAGGACAGGGCCTCTTCCCGACAACCCTGGCCGTTGGTTGTCGGGGTCTGCGGGCGGGGGGCTTATCGGAATCTGGGAGCCCCCTCAAATAAGGGGGCCCCCAGATACCTGCCCCCCGCCCTAGTTGAATGGATATGGGGTACATCGTACCCCTACCCATTCACCTGGAGGCAAAGTGTTAAACTTAATAAACACACGACACAGGGTTTTTAAAATAATTTATTAGTCTGCTCCGGGGGCCCCCTGTCTACTTTAGCTCTTTTAGCAGGGGGGGCTTCTTCTTCCGCTCTCCGGGGGGGTCTTTTGCTCTCCGGGGGGTCTTCTCCTATCTCGGGGGTCTTCTCCGCTCTCCGGGGGGGTCTTCTCCGCTCTGGGGGGTCTTCTTCTATCTTCGCCGCTCTCCGCTGTTGACTCGGCGCACCCCGGTTCTTCTCGTGCTGTCCGGTGCTATCTCCTTTAGTGCTGGCCGCCCACTATCTTCGTGTGTTAGCTCAGTTACTAGCAGGCGGCCAGCACGCTCTTCTGTGACGTCATCTTCTTCTCTTCTCTTCTTCTCCCTTCTTCCGATGTTGACCCGACGGCTCTTCTCGCTGCAATGACAGGTGCGCGGCTTGCATCCGACTTATATAGGCTTCACAGTCCCATCATGCTCCGGTACCTACCCACGTGGGTAGGTATCACGTGGGTAGGTACCAGAGCATGATGGGACTGTGACGTCGTAGGTGGCCTATATAAGTCTGTGCGAGCCGCCGCACCCGGCATTGCAGCGGGAGGAAGCGACGTGTCAACACCTAAAGGAAAGAAGAAACGAAGACAGCAGAAGGCGACAGAAGAAGAAGCAAGAAGACAGAAGAAGAAGCAAGAAGAAGACAGAAGCACACCACCCCCCGCCGAAGACGTCAGAGGAAGCCCGCCGGGGGGTGGGTGCTTTTATATAAGCGACCCCCCCAGCGGCGGAAGAGAACCAGACGGCGGCGAAGAAGAGCGGCACCCACCCCCCCGCCGAAGACGTCGGAGGAAGCCCGCCGGGGGGGGGCGCTTTTATAAAAGCGACCCCCGGCGGAAGAGAACCAGATGGCGGGAAGAAGAGCGGCCCCCACCCAAAGACGTCAAAGAAGCAAGCCCACCCTCGTGAAAGAGCTAAAGAAGAGAGGGGGGCCCCGGAGCAGACTAATAAAATATTTTAATACCCTGTGTTGTTTATTTGTGTTTACACTTTGCTTGCAGGTGAATGGGTAGGGGTATGATGTACCCCATAATCATTCACTTAGGGTGGGGGGCCAGTATGTGGGGGCCCCCTTATTAAAGGGGGCTCCCAGATTCCGATAAGCCTCCCGCACGCATACCCCGACAACCAATGTCCAGGGTTGTCGGGAAGGGGCCCTGTCCTCATCAACATGGGGACAGGGTGCTCTGGGGTGGGGGGGCCGCAGTGCGCCCCCCTGCCCCAGAGCACCTGACCCCCCCATGTTGAGGGCATGCTGCCTGGTACGGCTCAGGAGGGGGGGTGCGCTCGCTCGCCCCCACTCCTTTCCTGACCGGCCGGGCGGCGTGCTTTGAATACGGGTCTGGTATGGATTGTGGGGGGACCCTAACGCCGTTTTTTCGGTGTAGGGGGGTCTCCTTACAACCCATACCAGACCTAAGGGCCCGGTATGCTCCTGAGGGGGAAACCCATGCCGGATTTTTATTTAAAATCCGGCGGGGAGTTCCCCCTCAGGATTCATACCAAACGCCGCCCACGTGTAGAATTGGCGGGAATCCAAGTCGGATCCCCGTCGCTTCTATGACGCGATCGCTGGAATGTGGTTTTACTATTCCAGCGAGTGCGAGATGTCGGCACCCTGTCGCCGAGAATCAGCGCGATGCTGTCGTGCTAAAAACACATTCTCGGCGGCAGGTATTGTATACAGCGATCGGGTTGTATTGAAGTCTCCTGGGAGAGAAGACCTGGTCTTTTCAGTCACCTCTACGGCGGTAGATGGTGGCGTTGTGATTTTGCCAGACCCGCGGTTTTAAAAATAAGCTGCATGCCCGTTTTATCTGGCCTATTCTTTTTTAAGAAGTATATCGGAAGCCCCTCGGTCTTCATACGTTTCTAGCTGTCCCCGGACTCCTATCCTCTTCTCCTCTCCTCTACCAGCCAGGACTCTCTATAGAACTCATTGTCAGTGAGCTCTATGGAGAGTCCAGGCTGGTAGAAAAGAGGAGAAGAGGAGAGGAGTCCAGGGACAGCTAGGAACGTATGAACATTAAGGGGCTTCTGATATACTTCATATGTGCTGATGTGACCTTTGTAATGAGGGTCCATTAAATAGGGTAAGCGGCTGTATTGTTGGATGCTGGTGATGAATTTCAGAGGTTTGAGGAGTTTTTGGTGGAAAAAAAACTCCAAACTGATTACAGGGACTGTAGGGGTCATGCAGGGGTTAAGTCATATGCAAGGAGAATATTGTAAAGGAAGAGGAAACAGTTGTCACCTGGCAGTGAGAGAGGGAGCTGGACACACATGAGTGAACACGCTGATTTAACTTAGGATTGAGCTGTCATTTTTACAAGGGCTGGTGGTGATTCTGGGCTCCCATATGACAATATAATTAATATATATACTGTATAATGTGTCCTAACATAACTCCTATGTGTGTCTTTTTTCAGATACTGGTGCATTAACACTACGTCAGCCTCTGGATTATGACAATCCTGACATCCACAACGCATATGCTTTACCTGTTGTTGCCTCTGATGGGAAAAACACAGCCTTTTATTTTTGTGAAGTACATGTTACTAATGTCGATGAGCCACCAGAATGTGACCCTGCTATTTCTTCTGTAACAGGTAAACCCAATTAACCTATATATGAGTGGAGACTGACCAAAGAGTTTTAAAACTCATAAAAAAACAAAACAAGGATGCATAGAAGTCAGAAAAGGAGACATGGCATTTAGGGCTGCAACGTTTCTTATTAACTGAATAGTAGCATGCATTATTTTTTACATGTCTTGGCTGAAAAAGGACACCCATGCTACCGTTCAATAAATAAGAAAAGTTGTTCATTTCCTCAGTGGAAATTTTCTCAGTGTTTCACAGTGGAGTCTGTGATGAAACATTTTTCTTGAATGGTATATAAAGTATATTTTCATTAACATAGGAAATCAATGTTTCTAAAATCTTCCTTTCAAGCCAGCAGAAAATGCCTTATTTCTTAACTAGTCTTTCAGGAAAGCACCAGGAGAGAGTGCAGCTCCACCCACTTCACAGGAAACACTGCAGTCAATGCTTTAAAGCCTGGACACTTCCACCATGGCCTCAGTTGCAGTGTTTCCTCCAGGCATGGTGGAAGCGCTGAAGGGGGTTAGGTGTGTGCTGTGCTCTCTCCAAGTGGAGAAGATTTAGGGCATACCTGGTGGTATTTTTTTTTCTTGCTGTCTGGACAGCCCAACACCCCCCTGATGGGAGGGGGTGTTTCGGTGCCTTTCCCCTTCTTAAGCCCAATGAGGGCAGAGGCGGGCGGAGGGTCCCGCGCCGATAGACCGGAGGGTGCAAGCTGAGTGCAGGGGACCACACTGTGAATCAGTGCGGCGTCTCTGGCGTGGTCACACATAGAAAAATGTTAACCAGAATTTGAAATGATTAGAATATCGCTACTGGTAAATGGGACATGTGGAGCTACAACAACCAGTGTAGGGCAAGGAGAGACGATTACTGGCACTTCCTTGTTTAGCTGTGATTGGTCACAACTGATCACATGGGTAAAGAGACGTGTTATCAGCTATTTACCAAGATCAGGGTTGCTCCCTAGGGACACAGCGCGCATATGACATTGTCCCAGAACGAGAGAGGATCCCGCCTGCTGTCATTTATCTTTTTTTTTTTTTTTTTTTTTTTTAAAGTGTATTTTGTGCATGTACTCGAGAGAGGAGCCGGACTGCAGGAGTTTGGAGTAGGCAGGCCTCCCCCAGAGGCAATCTGCCACCTTTCTCTATGCCCCGGGTGGCAATGGCAGGTGTGTGAGGGGGTCCTCCCACACAGCCCGCCCTACCTGCTCCGCTTTGAAGCCCAACGGGGCAGAGGGACTCCCTATTAGGGAGTGAGAGGATTAGCCCGCTCAAACCAGCCCCGTTAGTCCTTCGCCTCTCTTTTTAGAGACCGCGTGGTCAAAGTGCGTGATGTTAACCCAATTTCGAGTGCGTGTAAGTGTGGTGGTTTTTGTGGGAGGGGGGTGGGCGTACTAAGCGCAGGCTTACCTCGCATAGCACACCCACTGGGAGCCTGGCTGAGACCACCAAACTCAATTCACATGTAGCCGAGACCGGGATCCGAACCCCTAGCTGCAGAGGTGAATGGCTTGTCAGCGCAGTGCCAATCGCGTTGAGCCACCGCAGCTCCACATCTGTCATTTATCTTTACGACGGGCAAGAGTTAGTTAAAGATCCTTGTTTCATCTAAAACATCCTATTTACAGAAATTGTCCCTAACAAGCAAAGAATAATTAAAACATTTGGGAAAATTACTGCACTAAACAAATCACAATATATGAAGCTGCTAACACTCAAACAAAGTCAGAGGAATATGTAAAAACATAGGGCCAGATTCACATATAACTGCGGCGGCGTAACGTATCGTCTATACGTTACACCGCCGCAAGTTTTCAGCGCAAGTGCCTGATTCACCAAGCACTTGCGTGAAAACTTACGGCGGTGAAACGCAAGCCCGCCTAATTCAAATGGGGCGTGTACCATTTAAATTACACACGCTCCCGCGCCGGACGTACTGCGCATGCTCCGTTTTGAAATTCCTGCAGTGCTTTGCGCGAAGTGACGTCATTTTTTTGAACGGCGACATGCGTAACGTACTTTCATATTCCCGGACGTCTTACGAAAAAAAAAATTGAAATTCGATGCGGGAACGACGGCCATACTTTAACATGGCTCGTCTAAATTTAAGCCATGTTAAAGCAGGCCTAACTTTGCGACGAGAAAAAACGACTAGCGACGATGTAACGAACGCAAAAACCTTCGTGGATCACCATAAAAGCTCATTTGCATACCCGACGCTGGAAAACGACGTGAACTCCACCCAGCGGCGGCCAAAGTATTGCATCCTAAGATCCGACGGTGTAAGTCAATTACACCTGTCGGATCTTAGGGCTATCTATGCATAACTTATTCTATGAATCAGCCGCATAGATACTCTCAGAGATACAACGGCGTATCAGGAGATACGCCGTCGTATCTCTTCTGTGAATCTGGCCCATAGTGTAGCGCTGAAGATCTATAAAAGTATAATAAAATATACAGTCCATAAATGGAGTGAGGATAACAATATAATATACAAAACAATAATGTGTACAATTAATACTGATAGGAATGCATGAATAAAACAATGAAACCATTGAAACCATGCAATCACTAGGTGAGTGGGAGTGAATATCCACAAAGAAGAGATAAAGTCCACTCCAAGATAGAGCTTGGAATAATGTAACCAAAAACGTGATGAACCGTTATGACACCTGTAGTGATAGCGTATCCTCCAACAATTAATGAAGATGGGTACTCTTACCGGAAAGAATGGACACACATGCTAGCAGCAGTAAGTCAGTCAGGCTTATAATGACCGATTCTTTGGACTCCAAAACTGTGCAGGGAAGGATCAAGCTGGGACCCGATTAGGGATCAATCCAACGGACGGTCACAGATGATGGATGTTCTCAACGAAACACAAAATGGAAGCACCCTACACACTCGGGACTAACGCCATCGGGCTGTGAACAAAACGCACTGCATAAACAGCTATTTGGCTTCGATCCAGGTGGATCCACCCGGACAAACCTGATTTTCAGGGGTCTTGTGTACAAACAAGGCTAAACTCCCCCCCCATACTGGGACCTGTGCTTGCTCCGGGATAGGCTGCATATGCTGAAACACACCTTGAGTCCACTGACAATCACCACTTCAGCAAGGGACCTTTCTCTTTGTAGATCTAACGATTGAGAACTGATATACCACACAACTCCCTGGCCCCTGATGACGGTCTTCTGCTCATCCAAGACCAGAAACGCGTCGGGCATCCTTCACCGTCCCTTGGAGATTGTGTTTTTAACTGTGCTGTATCATACATTGTCGTGTTAACTAACCTCACTCCTCCCCTTATCTTTCACCACTGGGTGCACTTTTCCATCCTTGATGTTTCACATCTGCATACCATTTTTGTAAATGTTTTTATGTAATAATATCTTGACCATTTAGGTCTTTTGTTAACAAGCGACAACTGTCATCTTGTGTGGTCCATTAAACCTTTTTATACCTTTGAGCTTGGCCTGCAAAGTCCCATTTTTTGGGGGGTATTTCCTTTTGTCCAAAATGGAAGCAGTGAGAAACAAAAGAGGCTCCATATGGTGGCGGTCAAACAAGGGGGGTTTATTTAAAAAATAATACATACATCAAGGCACAGATATATATTAAAAAGCGATCACGAACATGTAAAAAGCAATGTGGGAAGCAGTAAAAGGCCGATGCGTTTCGTCTCAAAAGTACTTCAACTGCCCCAGTTGAAGACCTTTTGAGACAAAACACGTAAGCCTTGTAATGTTTTGGTGTCATTGGGCAAGGCAGTCATGGTCAGGGAAGATATATTTTGTTCATAGCATACTGGGTAACTCTACTTGCAACTAGGATGGATTTAGGACAGTGCTCAGAGCTGGAGCTTATTTTGCCACAATGTCTACATATAGCTGGTGGTAATGATGCAAGATATGTCAGCTCCACCCCCTCCTCCTCCTCCATGCCCTCCTCTGCTGAATTGTCCTATAAACCACAAGTACCCCCTAAGCGTTACAGGTACTTTTCAATGAGTCAGGCTAAAAGATGCCATGCAGTGCTTCAGCTGGTCTGTCTAGGGCATAGGAGCCACACCAGAGCAGAGATTCTTTCAGCTCAGCAGGGGCCAGCCCATGAGGTGGTTCACATTACAGCAGCTTGAGCAAGGAATGGTGGAGCGCGATAATGACAATAACCTTCAACTGGGATTTTGACACATGTACCATGCCTGGCACATGTCCTCAATTTGGTTGTGCAGCTTTTCTTAAACAGGTACCCAGGGTTGCAAGCTCTTCAAAGGCAGGCCATAAGAGTCTGTAGCCATTTAAGGCGGTCATAAACAGCCAGTATTCCTTTGGCTGAAATTCAGTCTGAATTCCACCTGCTCGTAAACCGCTTGATTTGTAAAATGCCCACCAGATGGAACTTGACTTTGGCAATGCTGCAAAAGCAGAGGGACATCATACCTGTGTGAGTATGACACAAGGACAGGCTCAGGGGAGCTCTGCTTTTTCCCCCCATGCCAATGGCTGCTGATAAAGGATGCATGCACTGTACTGTCACCATTTGAGAAGGCAACAAGTATAGTGAGCTGTGGCAATGCAGGCATCAGTGACACAATCCCGCTTGTGTTCCTGTTATAGCATACTCTCCATGGCATTATAGACAGGGCACTCACCACAGAGCAGCAGGAGGAGCAGGAGGACCTCCTTTCCTGTCAAGGCTCACTTATTGCAGACACCATTCTTGTGACACCATAGAACACACAATAGGAAAGGGAGAAGAAGGAGAACGATTCTGGCAGTTTTGGAGGCATTGAAGCAGAACAAGACATATGTCAAACCTTAAGAGATGATTTTCAGTCTCCAGAAATCTTGGGAGCAGTATGTGGCTGGGAGGCAGTTCCAGATACCGTAGTCCTTAGTGACCTTGATTCTGGAATGTATGGTGCATGGGCTGTCTTTTTTTTCAAAGCCTGTAAAAGGAGCCAGTAATTTGTGACATCAAGGAGAAAGGATCATAAGTGGTTGGCAACCCTCCTTAACCACGGTTACAAGAGGAAGGTATCAGAACTCATCCTGCCCTCGCAGAGGGAGCACAGGGTGACACCTTAAAGAGGAGTCTATGTAACACCTTTCCAGACTCTGGTAGGTTTCAGTCTTGTGGAAAAGGTAGTTTTGAGGCTTCTGTTGGTCAAAGGAAGAGCGGTGGAGAAGGGGGCTGCCTAAGCAATGCATTTAAAAAAGTCCTCAGTGCCCAGGGCTGTAAGCTTCAAGATCTCATCAGCAGCATCTGCATCATATGGTGGAAAATTATCTAGAGGACTAAAAATAGACATGGAGTGTTTTGCAGTAGACGATCCACTGGGTTACTGGGTCATGTGAATAGACCACTGACCAGAACTTGCCCAGTATGCAATTGAGCTGCTGGGCTGCCTTGCACCCAGCAAGATTTCCGAATGGGCATTTAGTGCTTCCGGAGGTTTTGTGACAGATAAAAGAGCGTGTCTGTCCACAAAATGAATCGGTTTAGCAGCAATCAAGCTCCTGATGCCAATATCACTGTTTAAGTGTTTTTGAGATCTTGAATTTCTGCAAGACTGTCTAGGCTGCCTAGCTTTGTGGGTGTTAATTTTATCTTTAAATATTTTTTGGTATAGGTTTCATGGGCACAATTAACACACAATGACCAATATTTCTGCACCTGTTTGACTGGGCATACAATTTTAATTTGTTACAGCAAGGCTAATTCTTGATTTCATCAAGAGTACCTCTATAGGGTTATGATGTGAAGGCACCACCAAAACCCAAAGACCAATTTTTCTGCACCTATTTGACAGGTGCATATAATTATATTTTTTTGCAGCAAGGCCAATTATTGCTTTCATTTATTGCTTTATTGCTTTCATCAGGAGAACATCTATAGGGTTACAGTGTGGAGGCTCCACCAACAGTAAAGACCCAACACATTTTTCTGCACCTGTGTGACAGCCAGATGCATATAGTTTAAGTGTTTTTTTCAGCAGGGTCCAGTCCTGCACCCTCCAAGAGTAACTGTGAGGAGTTACGGTGTGCAGGCACCACCAACACCCAATTTTTCCACACCTTTGTGATATAATTTTTAACAGCAGAATCCAATCCTGCTTTGTCAAGGATAACTGTGAAGGGTTATGGTGTGAAAGAACCACCAACACCCAAGACCCAATTTTCCACACCTGTTACTTCTATCCAAAGTCTGAGAAAGAGACACCAGTCTTTATCTAAAAAAAATAATAATCTTGACCTGAGTGTACTATAGTTTAGCTTTTTCACATAAGGCTTGGACACTGTGGTGCAAAACTTATTTTTTTCTATCCAAAGTCTGCCAAAGAGACACCAGAATCTATCCCCAAGCCGTTTTTTACAGAATAATGAAAGCTTGTAAGGAAAATCAATTATATATTGTTTTCTTTCTAAATGTAAGTTTTGCTGAAGCAGGTTCTATACACGTATACAGATGTGCCACTTTGCAGGCAAACTAAGGAGAACCCCCCCCAGGCACTATAGTTAAAGGAATGTTTTATTTTTATTCTTTCACTTTGAACATCATTAAAATCAATGCTCCTTCAAAATTAACTTTTTTTAAAAAACTTTTTTTTAAAAACTTTTTTTTGCATTGTTACATGTCCCCCAGGGCAGTATCCAGGCCCCCGTACACTTTTTAGGCTAATAACTTGTATATAAGCCTTTAAAATAGAGACTTTTTATTTTACAAGTTTGGGGGACATAGTCTTTAATGGGATTCGTGGTTCAGGTCCGAACTTTTGCGATGTTTGAGAGTTCTGGTGTTCGGCCCAGCTCTATCAAAGAACATTGGACAATTTAGATTTCAATGGAATTTAGTGTCAATTTTTCACCAACTTATATTAAAAAGAATAAAAACCTATGTACATTTTACGGATAAAATACATCCTCTGCCAATACAATTAAATGTTTATTTATTTATTTATTTATGTATTTATTGCATTTATGCATTTATACGTATTAATCAACATATTTTTTATTACTTTTTTTAAGGAATCTCTTTATCAGTTCCTGAAACATTTCCCATTTTCACAACTCTATATACTGTCCTTGCTAAGGATCCAGATGAAGGAGATGATGTCAAAGTATGTGTTTTCTCTTAGTATTTAAGAAACAATATAGACAACATGGACATATATACATTTGTACAGGCAGCTGTAACCTTTGCAAATCCATGCATTAAAATAGAGATTAAAATGTATGTAGTAAAATGTACATTTACAGTACATGGTGCTAGAATCTATTGCATGTAGGCATGCAGTCAGCTTCTGTCTTTTATTCCCCTGCATACCCTGATACCATTGCTTACTTACTAAAAAGTACATAGGGGTAGATTCACGTAGAATGGCTTATTTTTATGCGGGCGTAGCGTATCTCTGATACGCTACGCCGCCGTAACTTAGTGAGTCAGGTTCTGTATTCCGTAAAAATTTCAAAATTCAATGTGGGAACGACGTCCATACTTAACATAGGATACACCTCATATAGCAGGGATAACTTTACGCCGGAAAAAGCCTAACGTAAACGAAGTAAAAAAATGCGCCGGGCGGACGTACGTTTCTGAATTGGCGTATCTACCTAGATTGCATATTCCTTGCATAAATCGACGGACGCACCACCTAGCGGCCAGCGTAAATATGCAGCCTAAGATACGACGGCGTAAGAGACTTACGCCGGTCGGATCTTAGTCAAATCTATGCGTAACTGATTCTAAGAATCAGGCATATAGATACGACGCCGCACACTCAGAGATACGACGGCGTATCTGGAGATACGCCGTCGTATCTCCTGCCTGAATCTGGCCCATAGTGTTTAAGTTAACCATTAATATACATAGCCTCTTCGTATAATGAAAAATACTGCACATTACAATGTACATTCAATTCATTTGGATAACTTTTGGGTATTTATATTAAAGTGGAGTTCCACTCTGAATTTTTTTTTTTTACCAAAAATCATAAAAAAAATAGAATAAAAAATGAAAACATTTATTTTTTTATACTAACCGGAAATAGCGGTTGCAATGTGGAAGTCCGTAATCTGCCTCTTCATCGTCCACATTGGGTCTTCTTCCTCCGTCCTAGTCACGGTGTCTTCTGGTGAATGGGGTGCGCTGCTTTCTGAGAACTGTGTGTATCCCAGAGAGTAGCCGGCCCATTCACAAGGAGCCGTGCGGCTCGCGCATGCGCAGTAGGAAACGGGCAGTGAATCCTGTCTGCCTGTTTCCCTTACTGAGGATGGTGGCAACGGGAGCTGCTAGGATCAAGGGATCGGCCTCGGGGGGGCTGACATCGCGGGCAAGTAGGACAGGTAAGTGTCCTTATTGAAAGTAAGCAGCTACAGTGTTTGTAGCTGCTGACTTTAAAAAAAAAAAAAAATTGCGGGTGGAACCCCCCTTTAATATTTACCGACACATAGCATAGAGGATTTTTTTTAATTTTATTAAAATATTTAGGCTCCTTTCACACTGAGGCAGTTTTTAGGCTTTTTAGAGCTAAAAATAGCGCCTGTAAAGCACCTGAACACTGCCCCCATGCCTGCCCAGTGTGAAAGCCGAGTTCTTCACACTGGAGCAGTGCTCTTGCAGGACGGGAAAAAAATCCTGCAAGCATCTTTGGGGTGGCCCTGCCCATTGGAAGCGCTTCCTAAGCACCGCAACAAGGGCGCTTCTTTGGTCGCTAACGGGGGTTAAAATTGCCCTGCTAGCGGCCAAAAGTGCTGCTTAAACAGCGGTAAAGTGCTGCTTAACTAGCGGCACTTTACCGCTAAGGGACTTGCCGCCCCAGTGTGAAAGCAGCCTTAAGCCTTGTACACACAATCGGATATCTGATGGAATCTAATCCGATGGATTTTTTTGGCGGATATCCGAAGAAGCTGACTTTCATCAGCCTTACCTACACACCATCAGTCAAAAATCTGACCGTGCCAAAACGCAGTGACGTAAAACACTACGACGTGCTGAGAAAAATGAAGTTCAATGTTTCCGAGGATGCGTCGACTTGATTCTGAGCATGCGTGGATTTTTGACCGATGGACTCCACACAGACGATTTGTTTTTTTCTATCGTTTTTTTATCCATAGGAAAAATGTAAATCATGTTCTATTTTTTTCACCGACAAACCGATCGTGTGTACAGGGCTTAAGAGTTACCTTTCTTGCTTTAGAATTTGTTCATGCGTTTGTGCTTACACTGCTGGGGTATATTGTGTTTTTATATGTTGGGAAGCATGAATTATTAACACGTTTGACAATATTTGCATTATGCTTTATTTCTGTAAATTAATGTTCCAAGTGCTACCAAATGTTTTTTTTTTCTCTCTTTAGTTTAAAATCTCACACTCATCCCTTGAAGCAGATACATTTTTTACCCTAAATGAAGATTCTGGCATTATTTCTACCACTGGTAAACCTTTGGACTATGAATCAGACCCAAAGGTATAAAATATACAAAATGTTGTGTTTTGTAAATTATTGTGCTTTTTTAAAACACAGTTTAGACCAATAGTTCAATTTGCATGGAAAATGCATCTTTAAATTTAACAATTTTAAGAAGTTAGTAAGCTAAGTATTATTTCTTCACATGCACACCAACAATGAATACTTCTGGGTACAAAATCATTTTTCCTGCTTATCAAGGAATAATTGTATATCTGTTTTGATGGACAATCACATTCCTATTTTAACCTAGCATATTTCCTCCAAGAAAAATGTCCAAAAAGGTATTTACTTTCAACATGCTAAAACAATCCCCAAAACATAATATTAGTATATTCTTCTAAGGCCCCGTACACACGAGAGGATTTATCCGCAGATACGGTCCAGCGGACCGTTTCCACGGATAAATCCTCTCAAAGATTTCCGCAGATTTCGATGCGATGGAGTGTACACACCATCGCATTGAAATCCGCGCGGAAATCCTCTGCCGATGACTTGTCGCGCCGTCGCCGCGATTATGACGCGGCGACGGGCGCGACGCTGTCATATAAGGAATTCCACGCATGCGTCAAATCATTACGACGCGTGCGGGGAATCCCTTTGGACGAATGGATCCGGTAAGTCTGTACAGACGAGCGGATCCATCCGTTGGAATGGATTCCAGCAGATGGATTTGTTGTGCAACACAGCAAATATCCGATCTGCTGGAATCCATCCCAGAGGAGATTTCTCCGCGGAAACAGATCCGCTGGCGTGTACACACCATAGGATCTATCCGCAGAAACCCATTTGCTGGGATTTATCTGCGGATGGATTCTATCGTGTGTACGGGGCCTAAGAATGAAACACGCTCTATGAATGAATTGGTTGGACCTTTAAATCATCCGCCTGTCCTCTGTGGACAAGTGGGCCAGTGTAGAGAAAAAGTAATCGATCCAGGTAAAAGTCCATGACCCATACCTGGTGAATTAAGAAGGATGTAAGATTTTCTTTGAAGTTTGGATTGTATGCTAACACTGCAAAAAAAAAAAATCATCCCAAAGGTGTTCAATCGGGTTGAGGTCAGGACACTGTGCAGGCCAGTAAAGTTCCTCCACCCCAAACTCGCTCATCCATGTCTTTATGGACCTTGCTTTGTGTGTAGTCATTTTGGAGTAGGAATGGGCCATCCCCAAACTGTTCTCACAAAGTTGGGAGCCTGGAATTGTCCAAAATGTCTTAGTATGCTGATTCCTTAAGAGTTCCCTTCACTGGAACTAGGGGACAAGCTCAACCCCTGAAAAACAACCCCACACCAAAATCCCCCTCCACCAAATGATTTGGACCAGTGCACACAGCAGGGTCTATAAAGACACATATGAGCGAGTTTAGGGTGGAGGAACTTGACTAGCCTGAACAGCTTCCTGAATTCAACCCAATAGAACACC
The DNA here is from genome assembly GCF_905171775.1 of Rana temporaria. Taxonomy (NCBI): domain Eukaryota; kingdom Metazoa; phylum Chordata; class Amphibia; order Anura; family Ranidae; genus Rana; species Rana temporaria. The sequence continues at coordinate 134,740,057 of NC_053491.1, forward strand.
TTTGTGATGAAGTAGAGTGGAAACTGCAAGCTAGGCCATCTTGTAAAACATCAGTGCCTGACTTCTCAAATGTGGTTCTGGAAGAATGGTCAAACATTCCCATAGTGCCTAAACCTTGTGGACAGCCCTCCCAGAAGAGTTGAAGCTGTTATAGCTACAAAGGGTGGGCCAACTCAATATTGAACCCTACGGACTGAAGCCTCGTACACACGAAAGCTGCTGGGAGAGCTTTTTGCCGAGAAAACTGTGCGTGTGTATGGTTTCTCATCGGGAAAACTGACGGGAATCTCAACAAGAAAAATAGAGAACCTGCTCTCTATTTTTATCCTCGGGACTCTCTGCAGAGTTTTCCTGCCAAGAAAACTGAGTGTGTATACTTACCTGCCTCCATGGAAACCCACGCATGCTTGATGAGACTTTGGCGCATGCGGGGTAGCTTCCAAGGCATAGTGTAGGGTGTAGCAAGATGGCGGCGACGGCATCAAATGTGATGAGCGTATGCTCGTCATAGTCGATGACATCACCGCGTTCTTGCCATTCAAAAGAACGGCAGTTCTTTTGAATCGTGTGTGTGTACACTCGGCGAGCAAGAAAGTTTGCCAGGAATCTCGCCAGGAAAACCAATGTTTTTTTCCTGACGAAATTCCCGGCCGTGTGTACGAGGCTTAAGACTGGGATGCCATTAAAGTTCATGTTTGTGTAAAGGCAATTGTCCCAATACTTTTGGTAATATAGGGCCAGATTCACAAAAGGGATACGACGGCGTATCTGCTGATACGCCGTCGTATCCCTGTTTCTATCTATGCGACTGATTCATAGAATCAGTTATGCATAGATATCCCTAAGATCCGACAGGTGTAATAGTTTTACACTGTCGGATCTTAGGATGCAGTACCGCGGCCGTCGCTGGGGGGAGTTTGCGTCGTAAACCAGCGTCGGGTATGCAAATTAGCAGTTACGGCGATCCACAAAACTTTTTCCCGTCGTTACGTCGCCGCAAGTGTTAGTTTGCCGTCGCAAAGATAGGGCACCTTTTACAAAGTGTAAACTTACTACACCATGTAAAAGTATACCCGTCTTTCCCCCGTCGCTTTTGAATTTTTTTAAAAAAAAATCTTTTTCCCGGCGCGTCGTAATTTCGCGCAAAGCACGTCGGGAAATTTGCGACGGGAACATGCGCAGTACGTCCGGCGCGGGAGCGCGCCTAATTTAAATGGGACTCGCCCCATTCGATTGGGCCCACCTTGCGCCGGACGTTTTTACGATACACCGCCGCAAATTTCCAGGTAAGTGCTTTGTGGATCGGGCACTAACTTGGAAAAATTGCGGCGGTGTAACGTAAACCAGTTACGTTACGTTGCGCCCGGCCTACGTGAATCTGGCCCATAGTGTATTGGGAGATTTTAGATATATTTAAACTTGTGTGTGTTGGAAAAGCCTGTACATTACAGTAGGATGACTTTTCTTCTGTTTGTGTGCTCTTAGAAATTTATGATCTCAATCAAGGTTGAAAATGTAAAGGAAAATCCAATGTTCTGCCGAGGTTTAATCACACTCAGCCTGCAAAATGAAAATGATGAAGAGCCTATTTTTCAGTAAGCACATATCTACACACATTTTACTTACAATTTTATCCATAAACAACAACATTAGTTAAGATTTTGCTCATTAATCGTTACGAAACTGTATATAAAAGTTTAAGTTATTTACAGTCTGGTGGGCCTAACATGAAAAGAGTCATACACGTAATTAGGGATGAGCCGAACACCCCAGCGTTCGGTTCGCACCAGAATGTTCGAACAGACCGAACGTTTGCGCGAACATTTAGAACCCCATTGAAGTCTATGGGACTCGAACGTTCGAATTCAAAAGTGCTCATTTTAAAGCCCAATATGCAAGTTATTGATGGAAAACGTCTTTAAGAACCCAGGTCTTGCCCCATGGAACATGTATCAATGGAAAAAAAACTTTTAAAAACTGTAGTTTTTTCTTGAGCAGCGATTTTAATGATGCTTAAATAAAAAAAAAAAAGAAAAATTCCTTTAAATATGGTACCTGCTGGGTGTCTATAGTAGTGGCACGTGTTTAGAAATGTCCCTGCATAACATGAGATTACTCTCAGAAAAAAGTAATTTAATACTACTTGCGGCTTTAATGTAATGTTTGGTCCCTGCAATATGGATAAAAATCATTGAAAAAAATAGCATGAGTTTCCATGCCACCACTCCCCCCAGGTCATTACAAGACCCAGTGCTGATCCCTGGGGCCCTAAGCAAAATGACATGGCACATTAAAAATGAGAATCGGGGGGCGCTGACGACAGTGACATGTCACATTAAAGAAAGTTGAGAAGCGGGGGGAGGGGGTGTTCTGCTGTTGTAAATGACTCAGCCAGCGAGTTTAGAAGCGGGGTGAGGGTGCGAAAATGACTTCTCACCAGGTGGGGCCTCTAGTAATTTGGGGGCCCTTTGCAGCTTTGCAGGGCCCTAAGCGGCTTGCATAGTGAGTCTATAGCGAGGATCGGCCCTGACAAGACCCTTTGGCCCTATATACTTTGAACAGCAGTATACAGGTGGTGCAAACAAGATAAGGACTGTAGGTTTGTTAAGTAGAATCTGAACCATGTCATACTTTGCTCCTGCATATTGCACAATTTCATAAGAGACCCTCAACAAACTACATGACACTTGTGCCTGATGAGGCCACTGTTCCAGTGGTGGTGGCCCGTGAGACTGTCCATACAGGCTTGGCCCCCCAAAGTGCACGTGCTGTGTGGCAACAATATGTCGATTATTTTAGGGTTGGGGGGCATTACAATGCCAGATCTTGGCTGAATAACATTTTTTTTTGGGAAAGAAAAATTCTAGAAAAAAGGGGGTTGCCATCCGGGGGCCCCCTTTGAACAAATTCTGTGAATAACTCCTGTTCTCTGAAGGCCTCCATTATTTCTGCAAGTCAAAATTAAGCAAAAAAGCTAATGTCAGTCAAGCCTTAGCTTTCTCCCCATATCTAACCCACAAACTCACAAATAAACAGCACATGTGCAGTAACAGCAACTGCGTTTATGTGCAATTAAACAGCACACGTGCAGTAACAGCAACTACTAGACATGTGCAATTCGTTTTGTTTCTAATTCGTTAATTACGAATTTTCGTATTTACGAATTTTTTATTTACGAATTTTTGTATTTCCGAAAATTTGAATTTACGAATTTTCGTATTTCCTAAAATTCGAATTTACGAATGTTTCCAATTTTCCATTTTCGAATTTTTCAAGTTTCGAATTTTCGAATTTTTCAATTTTCGAATTTTTCAAATTTATAATTTTTCAAATTTATAATTTTTCAAATTTATAATTTTTCAAATTTATAATTTTTCAAATTTAGAATTTTTCAAATTTCCGAATTTCGAAAATTTAAAAAATCGAAGATTGAAAATTGAAAAATGTTTCAAATTTCGAATTTTTCAATTTCCGAATTTCGAATTTTCGAATTTTCGAATTTACGAATTTACGAATTTCGAAAATTCGAAATGGAAAAATTTGAAAATTGAAAGATTCGAAATTCGAAAATTGAAAAATTCGAAATTTCGAAAATTTAAAAATTTGAAAATCGAAATTCCGAAAATTATAAAATTCGAAAATCGAAATTTCGAAAATTGAAAAATTCGAAAATCTAAATTTTAGAATTTTTCAAATTTCGAATTTTTCAATTTTCGAATTTTTCACTTTTCCAATTTCGAATTTTTCAGATTTCGAATTTTTCAAATTTGGAATTTTTCAATTTTCGAATTTTTCAATTTTCGAATTTTCGTATTTCCGAATTTCAAAAATTGAAAAATTCGAAATTAAAAAATTAAAAAAATCGAAAATTGAAAAAAATGTTTCAAATTTCGAATTTTTCAATTTCCGAATTTTCTGAACACAAAGCTCATCCCTACTCGTAGTATGATGATCGAAAAGACATGTTGAGGCATAATGAATGGCAACTACAGAACAGCATTGAATTGGGAATTATAGGTATTATCTAGTCAGTGTAAGAAACGGCTTCACCTCACGTGGGCTCCAAATAAAGTTTATTGGGACATCCAAATATCCAAAGTAACACCAACAGACACGAGTAGTGGTCAAGGTAGACACAACAGAGATGCATTTACAAAGATATTCCTAACTGATTGTGTTATATATAGATCCATCCCCTGCACAGGTGCTGGGGGAACACCCAGGGCCGTCATCAGGAATTATGGAGCCCCTTACACAGCTTCAGGCATGGGCCCCCTGGAGCAGAGAACCGGGGGGGGGGTGCTGCGGGGGGGGCCCTTTACAAAATATTTAATAAAAAGAAATAAAAAATATATAAAAATATATATATATATATATATTTAAAAAGGAGGTTGCCATCTGGGGCCCTGGGGACCTCTGGGCCCTTTAATATATATTTTAAAAAAAAGAAATGACAAAAAAAGTGGGGTTGTCATCTGGGCCCCTGGGAACCTCCAGACCTCTAAAAAAAAAAAAATTGGCTCTTTAATAAAAAATAAAATGCAAATATATTAAAAAAAATATATATTTTTTTTATTTAAAAATAAATAAAAAAAGGGGGGTTGCCATATGGGGCCCTGGGGGCCTCCGGGCCCCTGGGTACCTCTGGACCCCTAAAAAAAATTGTCCCTTTAATAAAAAATAAAATAAAAATATATTAAAAAATATATATTTTTTTATTTAAAAATAAATAAGAAAAGGGGCGTTTCCATCTGGGGCCCTGGGGACCTCCGGGCCCCTTACAGGTGTACTGCCTGTACCCCCCTGATGGCGGCCCTGGGAACATCAATCAGAGGCAAATGGCAACCTTGATCAATGATGAAATCAAAACATACAAATATAGGTACATAAAAACAAATGTTTCCCAAATAAAGCATATACAGTACCTTGCAAAAGTATTTGCCCCCCTTGAACTTTGCGACCTTTTGCCACATTTCAGGCTTCAAGCATAAAGATATAAAACTGTATTTTTTTTTGAAGAATCAACAACAAGTGGGACGAAATTTATTGGATATTTCAAACTTTTTTTAACAAATAAAAAAGTGAAAAATTGGGCGTGCAAAATTATTCAGCCCCTTTACTTTCAGTGCAGCAAACTCTCTCCAGAAGTTCAGTGAGGATCTCTGAATGATCCAATGTTGACCTAAATGACTAATGATGATAAATAGAATCCACCTGTGTGTAATCAAGTCTCCGTATAAATGCACCTGCACTGTGATAGTTTCAGAGGTCCGTTTAAAGCGCAGAAAGCATCATGAAGAACAAGGAACACACCAGGCAGGTCCGAGATACTGTTGTGGAGAAGTTTAAAGCTGGATTTGGATGATTTCCCAAGCTTTAAACATCCCAAGGAGCACTGTGCAAGTGATAAAATTGAAATGGAAGGAGTATCAAACCACTGCAAATCTACGAAGACCTGGCCGTCCCTCTAAACTTTCAGCTCATACAAGGAGAAGACTGATCAGAGATGATGCCAAGAGGCCCAGGATCACTCTGGATGAACTGCAGAGATCTACAGCTGAGGTGGGAGACTCTGTCCATAGGACAACAATCAGTCGTATACTGCACAAATCTGGCCTTTATGGGAGAGTGGCAAGAAGAAAGCCATTTCTTAACCAGTTCCCGACCCCCGCATGTACATATACGTCCACAATATGGCACGTACAGGCACATGGGCGTACACGTACGTCCTCGCCTATTAGCGGGTGGGGGGTCCGATCGGGACCCCCCCCGCTACATGCGGAGGTCGGGTCCGCTCGGGGAGCGATCCGGGACCACGGCGCGGCTATTTGTTTATAGCCGCTCCGTCGCGATCGCTCCCCGGAGCTGAAGAACGGGGAGAGCCGTGTGTAAACACGGCTTCCCCATCCTTCACTATGGCGGCGCATCGATCGCGCCATTCCCTTTATAGGGAAGACACGATCGATGACGTCATTCCTACAGCCACACCCCCAAACAGTTGTAAACACATACTAGGTGCACCCTAACTCCTACAGCGCCACCTGTGGTTAACTCCCAAACTGCAACTGTCATTTTCACAATAAAGAATGCAATTTAAATGCATTTTTTGCTGTGAAAATGACAATGGTCCCAAAAATGTGTCAAAATTGTCCGAAGTGTCCGCCATAATGTCGCAGTCACGAAAAAAATTGCTGATCGCCGCCATTAGTAGTAAAAAAAAAAAAAATTATAAAAATGCAATAAAACTATCCCCTATTTTGTAAACACTATAAATTTTGCGCAAACCAATCGATAAACGCTTATTGCGATTTTTTTTACTAAAAATAGGTAGAAGAATACGTATTGGCCTAAACTGAGGAAAAAAAATGTTTTTATATATGTTTTTGGGGGATATTTATTACAGCAAAAAGTAAAAAATATTGTATTTTTTTCAAAATTGTCGCTCTATTTTTGTTTATAGCGCAAAAACTAAAAACCGCAGATGTGATCAAATACCACCAAAAGAAAGCTCTATTTGTGGGGGGAAAAAGACGCCAATTTTGTTTGGGAGCCACGTCGCACGACCGCGCAATTGTCTGTTAAAGCGACGCAGTCCCGAACTGTAAAAACACCTTGGGTCTTTAGGCTGCATATTGGTCCGGGGCTTAACTGGTTAAAGATATCCATAAAAAGTGTCATTTAAAGTTTGCCACAAGCCACCTGGGAGACACACCAAACATGTGGAAGAAGGTGCTCTGGTCAGATGAAACCAAAATCAAACTTTTTGGCAACAATGCAAAACGTCACCCTGAACACACCATCCCCACTGTGAAACATGGTGGTGGCAGCATCATGGTTTGGGCCTGCTTTTCTTCAGCAGGGACAGGGAAGATGGTTAAAATTGATGGGAAGATGGATGGATCCAAATACAGGACCATTCTGGAAGAAAATCTGGAGTCTGCAAAAGACCTGAGACTGGGACGGAGATGTGTCTTCCAACAAGACAATGATCCAAAACATAAAGCAAAATCTACAATGGAATGGTTCACAAATAAACATATCCAGGTGTTAGAATGGCCAAGTCAAAGTCCAGACCTGAATCCAATCGAGAATCTGTGGAAAGAACTGAAAACTGCTGTTCACAAACGCTCTCCATCCAACCTCACTGAGCTCGAGCTGTTTTGCAAGGAGGAATGGGCAAAAATGTCAGTCTCTCGATGTGCAAAACTGATAGAGACATACCCCAAGCGACGTACAGCTGTAATCGCAGCAAAAGGTGGCGCTACAAAGTATTAACTTAAGGGGGCTGAATAATTTTGCACGCCCAATTTTTCACTTTTTTATTTGTTAAAAAAGTTTGAAATATCCAATAAATTTCGTTCCACTTTATGGTTGTGTCCCACTTGTTGATTCTTCAAAAAAAATTACAGTTTTATATCTTTATGTTTGAAGCCTGAAATGTGGCAAAAGGTTGCAAAGTTCCAGAGGGCGAATACTTTCGCAAGGCACTGTAAAAAGAATAGAGAAATCAATGAAGAAAAAAGACAAATCGGAAAAAGAAATACATGAAAGGTAAATAATAAAACAAGTTATAAATGGAAGAAAAATCATCAAATAAACATTGACAAAACCAGAATAAAAAATCCTAAGTGCGGCTATGAATACACATTTATTGTTACATGTGGAAGCATACTGCAACATGTAGCAACCCTGAGCATGCATAAAATCACACATGCCCATAGATACCACATTTGCAAATGGGCGGTAAAAATTAGGGGAAATATACTACAGTGGCGGTTCGTCCATAGAGGGTGCTGGAGCGCCGCCCCCTCTGGCTCTCACCGTCACTGAGTCTAATAACATATTGCACGAATCTATGTTATTGTCCCGCTGCCGCCCACTATTCAGCTGGCCGGATGTTGAGTGCCAGCCAGTTGAATAACGGCAGCTGGTTGGCTGTACGGAAGTGCCTATCAGAGCCAGTGGCTCGGGTCCCCGGAAGGTTATCCTCGGAACGCACAGGGTGTGCATTCCTTGGATAAGACTAACAGGCGTCTCAGCCAATCAGGTTGGCCGGTTCTGGCTACTGGTAAAGGGGCACAGCGGCGACGAAGGGCACAGTGACATCAATGGGGACAATTGGCACAGCGGCGATAATTAAAGGGCACAGTGACGACAATAGGCACAGTGGGGACAATGGGCACAGTGGGGACAAATGGCACAGTGGCATGAATGGGCACAGTGGTGACAATTAAAGGGCACAGTGACATCAATGGGCACAGTGGCGACAATGGGCACAGTGGCGACAATTAAAGGGCACAGTGGTGACAATTGGCACAGTGGCGACAATTGATGGCACAGTGGCTGTGTTTGATGGCATGGCACAGTGGCTGCGTTTGATGGCATGGCACAGTGGTGACAATTGATGGCACAGTGGCTGCGTTTGATGGCATGGCACAGTGGCTGCGTTTAATGGCATGGCACAGTGGTGACACTTGATGGCACAGTGGCTGCGTTTGATGGCATGGTATATTGACTGCATTTGATGGCATGGAACAGTGGTGTGAATTGATGGCACAGTGGCTGTGTTTGATGGCATGGCATAGTGACTGCATTTGATGGCATGGCACAGTGGTGCGAATTGATGGGCACAGTGAGACTGCAATTTTTTTTCCGCTTGCGCCCCCCCCCAAAAAAAATTTGAGTACCAGCCGCCACTGGTATTGTCCCGCAAGCCCTGTAAACTAGAGAAGTGGAAAAATACTAATCAACTGAACCCACCTATCGCATGCAGGTAATACATATAGGGCCAACATGAGAAAGATGTAATTGGGAACAAATACTCATCCAAGGGACGAAAGAACCAGTGGTAGACATGAAAACAAAAGGGGGGAGGAAGAGCGGAAAACAAAAAAGCTCATCAAGGCTCTTCAGGGGACAGAGGGAAGTTTTATCAAGGCTCATTCAGTTTTATCAAGGCTTATCTTTAATGGCTACATTCCTTTTCTCTCTCTTGACTTTTTTCCTATATTCTTCCTTGATGATCTGGCCAGTAATACACTTCCTGTCTTATGCCACGTACACAGTACACACGATTGGAATTTCCAACAACAAATGTTCGATGTAAGCTTTTGGTCGGATATTCCGACCGTGTGTAGGCCCCATCGGACATTTGCTGTCAGAATTTCTGACAGCTGGTTCTCAATTTTTCCGACAACAAAAATTCTTATCGGAAATTCCGATCTTGTGTATCCAATTCCGACGCACAAAAATCCTACGTATGCTCGGAATCATTGAACTTAATTTTTCTTGGCTCGTTGTAGTGTTGTATGTCACTGGATTCTTGGCGATTGGAATTTCCGAGCAACATTTGTGCGACCGTGTGTATGCAAGACAAGTTTGAGCCAACATCCGTCGGAAAAAAAAATCCACGGTTTTGTTTTTGGAAATTCCGATCCTATGTACGCTGCATTAGGGTGTCTCCACTCTGCTGGAGGAGCAATGGAGATACCGTTGAACAGCAACATTGTCAATCTGTAGAGAGGGTGGTGTTACAGTAGATTTTTTTGTTTACAGAGTAACTCCATGGTAATCAATGTACACTACATAGATTTAAAAAAAAAACTTTGTTTCAGATTCCTGTTTGCAAGCTGCTTGTTAAAAGTTGTCTATTGGATACTGATTCTGAATGGGTGTGACTAATTAAATTTAATCAGCTGGTGCACTTTTTATGGTTCTGATGAGAAAAGTTGCAATGTTGGTCTCTTTAGAAGTGAATAAGGCCCCTTTCACACGGGGCGGATCAGTAATGATCCGCCTCTGTATGCTCCGTTTGCTCAGCGGGGATCGCTCCGTTGATTCCCGCTGAGCTGGCGGATGACAGGGCAGTCCCCGCACACTGTGCAGGGACCGCCCTTTTTTTCCCCCTGCTCTCCCCTATGGGGGATCGGATGAACACGTACCGTCTGTCCGTGTTCATCCGATCCGATCCGCAGACGGAAGAAAAAATAGGGTTTTCTTCCGTCTGCAAAATCGGATCTTTGCGGAGGCAGACGAGATCGGGTGTCAGCGATGTTCATCCGCTGACATCCGCGATCTCATAGGGACCCATGTATGTCCCTTTTTCATCCGCAAACGGATGGATGAAAAAGTGGACATACGGTCCGCACGTGTGAAAGGGGCTTAACTCTTTGAGAGTATTTCACCAAAAATAAAATTTGTTGCAGAGAATGCCTACAATTTGATTTCTATCTTTTCTTTGTACAGAAAATTAGCGCGCGTATCGCAAAAGCAGAAAATTACATTTCCGGGGAAGCTCTATACACCAACTGTGTAAAGAAGGCCTCCAGGTTGCCATATTGCTTTAAACTATACAGAAAATGACAGCGCTGATTGAAAGGGAAAAGTCATTTTTAATAACATTAAATTACAATATGGCTTAGTTAGCAATTATATATGCTATATATTTTTTTTGTAATTGTTATATTTTTTTACACAAAGTGTAGTTACCCTTTTAAGCCTTTTTTTTTCCTTTAGCAATAAAGGTTTTGATCAAATGAAAAGTATAAAAAAAAGTGTAAGTATCCGTATCAGTATTTAATATGACAGTTTGGCCTGTTAACCCCTTAACGCCCGCTGCATGACTATTTACGTCCACAGAATGGCACGTACAGGCAGAAGGACGTATATATACGTCCTTGCCTTCTAGCGGGTGGGGGGTCCGATCGGGACCCCCTCCGCTGCGTGTGGCGGGCGGATTCCCTCGGGGAGCGATCCGGGACGACGGCGCAGCTATTCGTTTATAGCCGCTCCGTCGCGATCGCTCCCCGGAGCTGAAGAACGGGGAGAGCCGTATGTAAACACGGCTTCCCCGTGCTTCACTGTGGCGGCGTATCGATCGAGCAGGGATGGACTGGCCATCGGGAGGACCGGGAGATTCCCGGTGGGCCGATCCCTCTGTGGGCCGATCCCTCAGTGGGCCAATTTTCAGTGACAGCTCCGAGTCTCTGCGCTCTGCTGACCGCTGCTTATCAGACTCAGAGTACTGTATAAGCGAGGGCTTGCTGAGCAGCAGCTTGTGCGGGCTATTTTCGTTCCCGCACGCTGCTACGAGCTACACTTTTTACTGCAGAGAGAGCCGAGTCAGCCGACATCTCTCCCTGCAGTCCCCGGCTGTCTGGCCCCCCTGATACACACACATAGCTGACTGCAGTGGAGAGAACAGAGCCCGCCCCCTCCTTCTCCTGTTGTGTGATGTTTCCTGTGTACACAGAGGAGGAGGAGACTCACCATGCTGCCGAGTCAAAGCTGCTCGTTTGAAAATGCCTGAACGACTGCAAAGTAAGTTTTCCAGAGGTGGGGAGAACAAGCCTACAGTTCACTTTGAGTGATTTGGGGGGAGAGGATATGTTTTAGGGGGCACTTTAGGACTTGTGCTACAAGGGGGCTTGTATATGTAATCCACCCCCCTTAGCACATATCCTCTCCTTCCCCCCTCAAATCAAAGAGATACTGTCTGCCGCAGAGGGGGGTGGCCCTTGGCACCCCACAAGTGATGTGCACAAATGCTCCAGGTGCCCAAACTAATGCCCCCCTTCCAGCCAAGTTAATGCAGCAAAGTGAAAAACACAGGAACACGTTGTGCAATCTGTGCAATGCACATGTCACCCAGGTCCAATTTCAGCCCAATTATGTCCGCACACTCTCTGACCCTCTCCTGTAGTATGTTTGCAGTCTCTGACCCTCTCCTGTAGTATGTTTGCAGTCTCTGACCTTCTCCTGTACTGTGTCTGCAGTCTCTGACCCTTGCCTGTAGTACGTTTTGCAGTCTCTGACCCTCGCCTGTAGTACATTTTGCAGTCTCTGACCCTCTCCTGTACTATGTCTGCAGTCTCTGACCCTTGCCTGTAGTACGTTTTGCAGTCTCTGACCCTCGCCTGTACTATGTCTGCAGTCTCTGACCCTTGCCTGTAGTACGTTTTGCAGTCTCTGACCCTCGCCTGTACTATGTCTGCAGTCTCTGACCCTTGCCTGTAGTATGTTTTGCAGTCTCTGACCCTTGCCTGTAGTATGTTTTGCAGTCTCTGACCCTCGCCTGTAGTACATTTTGCAGTCTCTGACCCTCTCCTGTACTATGTCTGCAGTCTCTGACCCTTGCCTGTAGTACGTTTTGCAGTCTCTGACCTTTGCCTGTAGTACGTTTTGCAGTCTCTGACCCTCTCCTGTAGTACATTTTGCAGTCTCTGACCCTCTCCTGTACTATGTCTGCAGTCTCTGACCCTTGCCTGTAGTACGTTTTGCAGTCTCTGACCCTCGCCTGTACTATGTCTGCAGTCTCTGACCCTTGCCTGTAGTACGTTTTGCAGTCTCTGACCCTCGCCTGTACTATGTCTGCAGTCTCTGACCCTTGCCTGTAGTATGTTTTGCAGTCTCTGACCCTTGCCTGTAGTATGTTTTGCTGTCTCTGACCCTCGCCTGTAGTACATTTTGCAGTCTCTGACCCTCTCCTGTACTATGTCTGCAGTCTCTGACCCTTGCCTGTAGTACGTTTTGCAGTCTCTGACCTTTGCCTGTAGTACGTTTTGCAGTCTCTGACCCTCTCCTGTACTATGTCTGCAGTCTCTGACCCTCGCCTGTAGTACGTTTTGCAGTCTCTGACCCTTGCCTGTAGTATGTTTTGCAGTCTCTGACCCTCGCCTGTACTATGTCTGCAGTCTCTGACCCTCGCCTGTAGTACGTTTTGCAATCTCTGACCCTCGCCTGTAGTATGTTTTGCAGTCTCTGACCCTCGCCTGTAGTACATTTTGCAGTCTCTGACCCTCTCCTGTACTATGTCTGCAGTCTCTGACCCTTGCCTGTAGTAGGTTTTGCAGTCTCTGACCTTTGCCTGTAGTACGTTTTGCAGTCTCTGACCCTCTCCTGTACTATGTCTGCAGTCTCTGACCCTCGCCTGTAGTACGTTTTGCAGTCTCTGACCCTTGCTTGTAGTATGTTTTGCAGTCTCTGACCCTCGCCTGTAGTACGTTTTGCAGTCTCTGACCTTTGCCTGTAGTACGTTTTGCAGTCTCTGACCCTCTCCTGTACTATGTCTGCAGTCTCTGACCCTTGCCTGTAGTACGTTTTGCAGTCTCTGACCCTTGCCTGTAGTACGTTTTGCAGTCTCTGACCCTCACCTGTACTATGTCTGCAGTCTCTGACCCTTGCCTGTAGTATGTTTTGCAGTCTCTGACCCTTGCCTGTAGTACGTTTTGCAGTCTCTGACCCTTGCCTGTAGTATGTTTTGCAGTCTCTGACCCTCGCCTGTAGTACGTTTTGCAGTCTCTGACCCTCGCCTGTAGTACGTTTTGCAGTCTCTGACCTTTGCCTGTAGTACGTTTTGCAGTCTCTGACCCTCTCCTGTACTATGTCTGCAGTCTCTGACCCTTGCCTGTAGTACGTTTTGCAGTCTCTGACCTTTGCCTGTAGTACGTTTTGCAGTCTCTGACCCTCTCCTGTAGTATTTCTGCAATAAAGGAGGGCACAAGCATGAATTAATTTATGTACTACCACTGCTGGTCATGGTCACTGATGAAATAATGTTTTTGTGCGTGTTTGCAAAATTAAAGTGGGCCGGTCTGGATGAAGTCCAGGGCCAAATTTTTGTCCCAGTCCAACCCTGCGATCGAGTGATCCTTTTTATAAGGGAGACTCGATCGATGACGTCAGTCCTACAGCCACACCCCCCTACAGTTGTAAACACACACTAGGTGAACCCTAACTCCTACAGCGCCCCCTGTGGTTAACTCCCAAACTGCAACTGTCATTTTCACAATAAACAATGCAATTTAAATGCATTTTTTGCTGTGAAAATGACAATGGTCCCAAAAATGTGTCAAAATTGTCTGAAGTGTCCGTCATAATGTCGCAGTCATAAAAAAAAATCGCTGATCGCCGCCAATAGTAGTAAAAAAATTTTTTTTTAGAAAAATGCAATAAAACTATCCCCAATTTTTAAACGCTATAAATTTTGCGCAAACCAATAGATAAAAGCTTATTGCGATTTTTTTTTACCAAAAATAGGTAGAAGAATACGTATCAGCCTAAACTGAGGACATTTTTTTTTTATATATATGTTTTTGGGGGATATTTATTATAGCAAAAAGTAAAAAATATTGCTTTTTTTTCAAAATTGTCGCTATTTTTGTTTATAGCGCAAAAAATAAAAACCGCAGAGGTGATCAAATACCACCAAAAGAAAGCTCTATTTGTGGGGAAAAAAGGACGCCAATTTTGTTTGGGAGCCACGTCGCACGACCGCGCAATTGTCTGTTAAAACGACACAGTGCCGCAAAACCTGGCCTGGGCATTTAGCTGCCTAAAGGTCCGGGGCTTAAGTGGTTAAAGGAAGTTATAAAATAACAGACTTACTGGCAGGATCAACAAGTAAAAATAAAGAGAAAAAAAGCTTAAAGCCGAGTTCTGCCAATTTTTTTTCTTTTAAAGTCAGCAGCTACAAATACTGCAGCTGTTGACTTTTAAAATATGGACACTTACCTGTCAAGGGGAACCGCAATGTCGGCACCCGAAGCCGATCTGTCCCTCAGCTGTCGGGTGCTACGGCTGGCATCTTGCGGCTTCACTTTCTGGTTCCCTCCTGCACATGCGCGAGTCGCGCTACGCGATCTGAATGGTCCCTGTTGTCTTCTGGGCCCTGTGTGTCTCCCAGAAGACAGCGGGGCAGAGGAGGTGCCGGACTTGGCATAGATATCCGCGGATATCTATGCCCGGAAGTGGGAGCAAATACCTGTATTAGACAGATATCTGCTCCCCCCCCCCCTGAAATATTCCAATTGTGACACCGGAGGGCGGGAGGATTCCAAAAAGAGTAAGTTCCATTTTTGGGTGGAACTCCACTTCAAGAAAGCTAAAACTAATACAATCATCCAATCCAACACATCTTTATTAACCACTTAAATACAGGGCACTTATACACCTTCCTGCCCAAGATCAATTTTCAGCTTTCACATTCTGAATAACAATTGCGCAGTCATGCTACACTAGGTGTATCCATACAAATTTTTTTATAATTTTTTCCCCACAAATAGAGCTTTCTTTTGGTGGTATTTGATCACCACTGTGGTTTTTATTTTTTTGCTATAAATAAAAAAAATAAAACATTTGGGGGAAAAGAATTTCTTAATTTCTGTTACAAAACGGTGTAAATACGTAAGTTTTTTCCTTTACTGGTGGGCAATGACGAGGCTGCACTGGTGGGCTCTGATGAGGCAGTACTGATTGGCACTGATGAGGTGGCACTGATGGGCACTGATGATAAGGCACTTATATGCAGCATTGATGGGCACTGATAGGTGGTACTGATATGCAGCACTGATGGGCACTGATACGTGGCACTGATGGGCACTCATAGGCACTGATGATGAGGCACTTATATGCATCATTGATAAGCACTGATAGGTGGTACTGATATGCAGCACTGATGGGCACTGATATGTGGCACTGATGGGCACCACTGATCAGGGGGCACTGGCAGGCACAGTGCCATCCCTATTGGGCACTGATTGGCATACCTGGTGGACATCCCTAGTGGTCCTGGGTGGGCATCCCTGGTGGTCCTGGGGGGGCTGCACTGATAATGAATCAGTGCAGACCCCTCCTGTCAGGAGATCAGCCGATTGGCTCTCCTCTAATCGCTAAAACTGATAGAAAAAGTAGATAAAAGCCGTATCCCATTTGAGAACTTCTAGCATTTACTGTATACAGTATTTTATTCTATGATATATTTAAAACATAGAGATTATAATGAATAACAGAGTACATGCAGATTTTGAAATGAAACATTTATGTAACATATACAGTAAAACTGTTAAAGGAGGATAAGTGTATGTATTTATATGCATTTATATTTTGTATTTGTATGAATTATATTTAATTTGTTTCTTTATTCAATTATGTTAGAAATTTGCCAAATAGGCCTATCAAAATCCCTGAAAATCTTGCTCCTGGAACAGTTGTCATAAAGTTACAAGCAACTGACCGAGATATTGGAGACACTGTGCACTATGAATTTTTCACCAGGTACCCTGGATTTTTCATAGATGAAGGTAAAACTCTATTAGAAGTAAAGTAAAACTGAAAACAACAAAAAGCACAGTACAGTTATACAGTATATATATAAAAAGACAGATTGGCACATACTGTATAAACTTTACAGATTAAATGACACTTGATTGTTAGTTGAACAGTGGGATTGTTTTCCTGGTGTAGACGAGCGGCTGATTCCAGGGGTGGACTGACCATTTTAACATTGTTTGTGGCCAGCAGGGGGCCCCATAAGAGGCTCTTGGTTTCTTTATTGGGTTGCCGTGCCATCAATAGAGAACCAACAGTGTCCTTCCCACCTGCCTCAGCAGCACTACCAGACTTGCTCCCGCGGCCTCCGCCTGCGAGCATTAAATCATGTGATCAGCAATGGGCCAGACTCTTCAGATGGTACACATGGACAGGACTCGTGGGGAAAAGGCTGCTGGACTCACATGACAGGTGGCTGTCTGAAGGATGTGGGAAGATGGTGGGCTGCAGGTGGGACGTGTGCTGTTGTTTCTGTGGGGAGAGGGAGAGCTGCACCCCTGAGGAGCTGGTGAATGTCACCCAACCCCTATCACACCCTGTGTACACTAGCCTGCATTTGTCACCACCCACCATATGTCTGTATTGTGTACACTTCACTATATCCCACCATACCCTGTGTACACTCATCATACCCTGCACACACCCATTCCACCTGATACCCAACAGACCAATGTACAGCCTTCCACTCCCTGCAGAGACATGACACCACCCAACACTCCCCATTACACCCTATTATACCCTGCATACACCCATCACACCCCCACATACACTACCAGCTCCTCTCACCAGAGATCCCACCCTAATATACTCTGCATACACCAGTCACATAAGCTTTCTTTCACCTCTCACCACGTATTACACTCCACTTTTCCTGCTTACACCCATCACATCCTACAGCTATGGCCCCCATCACACCCCATTCTATCCTGTATACATCCATCACACCCCATAACACACTGTATACACCCCCAACCACCCTTTGCACTCTAGTTGCAACTGTCAACATGCAACCTACCACCCCTCCCCAAAAAATACAACACTCACACCCTTCATACACCTGTCCACTCTCCAATGTAAAAAAAAAACACATTTGGGACTTACTTCCTCATACAATCCCTCAGTTATACATGCTATTCTCTTGGATTACCCATTCTTCCTGTGTTAGCCTTCTCCCACCATACCACATATACATCCTGTGCTTCCTATTCTCCCAAAGCTCCTCTTCATTTTTCCCAAGCTCCTCCTTCGTGGAACTTTCCTCATCCCCCTTCCAGTCTTCCCGGGTTCCTTCTCCTCCTTCCCAGGCTTCTTCCTGAGCTCCTCCTTATGTCCCCCATCTTTTTTCCCAAGCTCTTTCTCATTCCCCATCGTTCTTCCAGAGCTCCTTCTCATTCTTCTCTAGTTCCTCCAGAGTTCCTCCTTACTCTTCCCAAGCTCCTCTTCATTCTTCCCTAGCTCCTCTTCACATGTAGGGAATGGATACAAGTTGTCTGTATGATTTAATCTAGCCATACATGATTATTTTTTTTTGTTCCCCCAGCGGGATGAATGAAAAAAAAAAAATAAGCCGATTCCCCCATCCACCTCAAATCTTTTCTGTTGTGGTATGGTATGCTGATTGTGGGGAGCCTGCCCCGCTGGAAGAAATACAATGACCAGTGTAGTCAGCTGTAGCAGGTGTCACTGATTGTTCAAACAAAAACTGACAGGCCCAAGAAAATGTTTGCCCAGGGTCCAATCAATTGTAAAGACGGCCCAGCCAAGAGTACAGAGTCCAGTGGTTAGGAGAATGTCATGTACAGCCCAGCTTACAGTACGTAGCCCAGTAACCATAAGAATGTGACATTCATTAGGTGGTATATACTATACAGCACAGCAGGCAGGGTATAGTAGTGTAGCACTACCCCCCCAGGAGCTGCTGGTTTAGATTTTGGGTGGCACGTTACCTTTATTTTCGCTGTCCAGGGTGAAAGGAGACTCCAAAGAATTTCAATGTCCACACACAATGTACCTCTTTCTCTTTGGGTTTATTTTGGAGAACTTTAGTAGAAAAGAGGAGTAAGGGGTGGAAGAGTAGGTAGGTTCAGGTGCATAGTCACAAAGTAAGGAAACACTCCTGTTTCCAGCAAACAGTTCTCGTCGCCAGAGTGGGTATTGCTCACCCGGATAGGTCCCTCGCACTGGCCTAGCAGCCGGGATGGCGCACAAAATAAAGTACAGTCTCTGCCACAGACCTTCCTTTCTCGGTGAGATATTTTGGTCCAGAATCCTCTGCCACAGGATTCAGCACCCGGATCTCTTTAGCTTTTCTCACTAGAACCTTTAGACTCGACAGGCGACACTGTCAAGCCTCTCAGTGTACGCTGCATCCTTAGTTGAAGCTTCCAGGCCTTCTCCTAGGGTACCAGCCTCTTGCATGGTCCCTACCAGGATAGGTCCTCCCCTGGTCTCCTTCATCAAGTGGTTTCCTCCCGCAAGATGGACAGCACAGAATCACCTTTGTGGTACGGGCCCAGTCAGACAACTGGGCCCAACAGACGAAGCCGCAGCCCTGGGCCAATTGGTCTCGGAGCTAGGATTCACAACACATACCCCACGAGGCACCCAGAGAGGCGCACATGGACCCCGCACCAATGGCATCTGTCCCTTAAGTACCCCAGCATGCACAGTGGGGTAACCACTCCCACTGATTCGTTGCTGAGGGGGACACTCAATGTAACATAACCTTACTGCTGCCACCCTTGGCCTGGGGTGGTAATAACACCCCCAGGCGATCAATGGTGGATCACTCCCAGCACAGCTATGGCTGGAACAGAGGCTAAATTGCCCTTAATCACTCTGGTCTAAGCCAAATAACAGCTTAACAGCTTAAGGCAGCGCCTGTTCATCAGGAGCAGGGCGCTACATTAGTCATGGGTGAGGGATATACTGTACTATATAACATATAGTTAGGGTGCAATGGCCATACAACATAGAGGTCAGGAGTATGAAATGAACATATATTTTGTGCCATGCTTTAAATACTCATGACCACTGTAGTTTTAATGCTGTCCTTGCAAAAGAGCTAGAAATTAGAAATAAAGGAGTTTTTTAACTAACCATAATCTCTCCTTATGCAGTTTATAATCTCTCCCTGGGAAAGACCGGGCTTCACATCGCTGGATTTTTTTTTTCTATTAATAAAGGATTTTTTTCTACGGTGTCTGTGTGTTTTTTTTTTAACTATATACACTTCCTTCGTGAAATGGTAGAGGTACAGTGTACCCCATTACCAATTCACATAGGGGGGGCCAGGATCTGGGGGCCCCGTTTGTTAAAGGGGTCTTCCAGATTCTGATAAGCCCCCCGCCCGCAGACCCCCACAACCACCGGGCAAGGGTTGTGGGGATGAGGCCCTTGTCCCCATCAACATGGGGACATCCTCCCCATGTTGAGGGCATGTGGCCTGGTGCGGTTCAGGAGAGGGGGGAGCCGCACTATGTCCCCCCCTCTTTTCTGCGGCCGGCCAGGTTAACGTGCTCGGATAAGGGTCTGGTGTGGATTTTTGGGGGAACTCCATGCCATTTTTTTTTTAAATTTGGGGTGGAGTTCCCCTTAAAATCCACACCTGAAGGGTCTGGTATGGATATTTGGGGGGAACCCCACGTCATTTTTTTTTAATTGACGGCGGGGTTCCCCTTAATATCCATATCAGACCTGAAGGGCCTGTTAATGGAATTTGGGGGGACCCCCAGCTTTTTTATTTTTATTTTTTATGAATGAATCATCTCTGTAATTGCCAGAGCCGACAATTCATTTGAGCCGCAAAGCCGGTTTTATATGCCTTTTTTCCTTTCAGAAATGACACTTTGTGCAGGGACAGTTCTATGTACGGGAAACATGCGCTTTTTCACATGCTGACTTTACACCCCCCCTAGGTACGAAATTTAAAGTAATATTACACTTTTATTGTTTCACTTTTAGCATTATTAAATTCACTGCTCCTGAAAAAACGGCCGTTTTTAAAACTTTTTTTGCATTGATACATGTTTCCTGGTCCCAGGTCCCCAAACACTTTTTAGGACAATAACTTTCATATTAGCCTTTAAAATTAACACTCTAGATTTCAAATGTTCGAGTCCCATAGACTTTAACGGGGTTCTAAAGTTCACACGAACATTTGGTGTGTTCGCAAGTTCTGATGCGAACCGAACAGGGGGGTGTTCGACTCATCCTTAATCAAGATACATAATCTTGAATCATGTGTTAATAGACAAATTCTTTTACAAACCCCAAGTTTAGCTAATGGCATACATTTCTAAATAGCTTGTATTGTATGTATGTGTATGTGTAATCAAACAATTTTCACCTTATTACTGCAGATTCTGGTGAAGTAAAAATTGCTTACCACTTGGACTATGAAGACCCTAACATTGTTTATGAACAACGATTAATTGTCCATGCTTTTGATAATGACAGAGTTCACACTGCAGTGGCAGAATTAATAGTGCAACTAACAGATGTTAATGATAACTATCCCCAGTGCGAAGGATTTCCTAATATGTAAGTACAATTAGAGTATCATTTCTGCAAATGGTTGGCTGGCAATCTTCATTGCTTTGTGCATTACAAAGATGTTATTTTTTTTAATAGTTGTAAATTTCCTTTCATTTTCACCACGTATCGGTAACGATCCATACAATCCATACATACAAAGAAACCAAAACAAATACGTTCACAAATTAAGTGATGTGTAATAAAATGGAATGACACTGGGAAAAAGCATTGAACACATGACGAAAGGGAGGTGCAAAAAGACATGGAAAGCCAAGACACCAGCTGAAATCTATAATTAGAAAGCAATCCTGTCTCATGTCAGGGCAAATTAACATCAGCTAGTTCAGTCTCAAATGATGGCCTATATAAAACAGTGTCTCATTACTAAGGTGCCACACAAGAAACATATGGTGGGTAAAAGTATAGAGCTCTCTCAAGACCTTTGCAACCTTATTGTTGCAAAACATACTGATGGCCTTGGTTATTGAAGGATTTCTGAATGTTTCAGTGAACACTGTTGGGGCCATAATCCGGAAGTGGAAAGAACAGTATTTCACCATAAACTGGCCACGACCAGATGCTCCTCGCAAGATTTCTGACATAGGAGTGAAAATAAGTATTAGAAGATTTGTCCAAGAGCCAAGGACCACTTGTGGAAAGCTTCAGAAAAACTTGGAGTTTGCAGGTACAATTGTTTTAAAGAAAACAATAGGTAATGCACTCAACCACCATGGCCTGTATTCACGCTCACCACGCAAGACTCCATTGCTGAAGAAAAAAGCATGTTTAAATGTGTTTACAGTTTTTGTGAATATCTACGGCCGGGTGGGCGCTCTCTCCATCTGAGTGGACGTTCAGGAACGTCCCTCAGAAGGAGGGGGATTGCACATGTGTCACCCAGACACGGCACATCTCAGATCGGCAGGAGGGCTCTGTGATTGGCCCTCCTGATCAAATGACGGCCGTGTCCAATCACAGCCATCATGTGATGTAAACAGAGAGCCGGTTGCTAGACGATCGGCTCTCCTCTCTTTACAAATTAGTTGTCAGTGAGGAGAGGAGAGCGGATCGCTGCAGCCGGCAGGTGATCAGTGTGTATGAGCTGTTTTTTACAGCCTAGTAACACACAATGTAAAACACACATGTCCCCACACAGATGTCCCTACATAGTAAAAACACCTGTCCCCCACATATGAAGCAGTAAAATCGCATGTCCCAATGATTATCTGCACACATAAATTCCGTGATCACCCACGCACATCTGTACATGATCATTTGTGTACATATGTCCGTGATCACACAAACCAATTATTATACACTTAACAGGATTTTTTTTTTACCAAAGACATGTAGCAGAATACATTTTGGCTTAAATTTATGACAAAATTTGCTTATATCGCAAAAAATAAAAAATGGAGTCATGAAAAAATACCACCAAAAGAAAGCTCTATTTGTGCGAACGAAATGATAAACATTTCATTTGGGTACAGCGTAGCATGACCGCGCAATTGTCATTGAAAATGCGAGAGCGCTGAAAGCTGAAAATTAGCCTGGGAAGGAAGGGGGTAAAAGTGCTCAGTATTGATGTGGTTAAATAAGCCCAGAGAATATCATTTTATAACTTTAGTCTTCATCATTTTAGTGATGCAAACAAGTTTTGCTATGCATTTTATCCAGCCACAAAGACTGTCAGTTTGCTGTCTTAGGCTAAAGAAGCATCATATCCTGTAGCCTTAACTTTACACTGTCACCTAGAATCAGTTATTAGAGCAGCTTTGCAATATGCAATATATCCTGTTGGGAAGAACACTTCCAAACTGAAATATTAGCTACTTCATGGCACAAAAAAAGTGGGTTAGAAAGACAAAATATAGAACAGGTAAAATACCACACATTGCTCAAAACAGCTTGAGTTCAAAATAACTATGAGTTTCTTGTTCTGTAGTGCATGGCACTTAGTCATAAGTTAAAACAAAAGTAGAAAACACAGGACTGGCGTGAGGTTCTGCTTTACATTATGACAGTAGTTCTATATGATATATTATTAACTACAAAATTACTTGTACATCTCAAGCAATTATACCTGTATATTTTATGTAAGTAGTGGCCCTGCAGTATAAAATAGTAGTGGTTGCCATTTTTTATGTCGCACGATATGTGTGCAACTGTATAAAAAAAATTAAGAAAAAAACTCCATACCGCGCTAATTCCAGCACTAGAAAATTACTCAGAACATTATACATATATATATATATATATATATATATATATATATATATATATATATATATATATGTATAATGTTCTGAGTAATTTTCTAGTGCTGGAATTAGAGCAGTATGGAGTTTTTTTCTTATTTTTTTATATATATATATATATATATATATTTTAGCAGAGACCCTAGGGAATAACATGGCGGTCATTGCAACTTTTTATGTCACACGGTATTTGGCAGAAATTTTTAAACCGCAAAAACAGTAAAGTTAGCTTAATTTTTTGTATAATGTGACAGATGATGTTACACTGAGTAAATAGAAATCTCACATGTCACACTTTAAAATTGCACACACTTGTGGAATGGCGCCAAACTTCTGTACTTAAAAATCTCCAAAGGCGATGTTTTAATTTTTTTTTTAAAGGTTACCTGTTTAGAGTTACAAAGGAGGTCTTGGGCTAGAATTATTGCTCTTGCTCTAATGTTCCAAGTGATACCTCACATGTGTGGTTTGAATGTCGTTTACATACAGTATGCAGACTTGACCTATGTATGCATTTGCTTCTGGGGGCGGGGACGGGGGCACTTTAATAATATATTTTTTTAATGGTTATTTAATTTCTATTTGTTTTTTTTTTACACTTTCCCTTTTTAACAAATTGTTTTGATCACTTTTATTCATATGACAAGTAATATACACACCCCTTGTAACAGAAGTAGGGCATAAGAGGTCCTCTTTATGGAGAGATGTGGGGTCTATGAGACCCCACATCTCTCCTCCAGGCTGAAAAACGTGAGATAAAAAAAGGAACAATCTCAGGCTTTCCAAACGAGTCCCCGAGATTATTTACTTCCGCCGACCCGGACGTGACATCATAACATCGCGCCCAGGCCTTCGCGAGTCATAGAGACTGCTGGGGACCATCTGGCCCTTGGTTTTCTCTATGACTAACTTCAGGGCTCGGCGGATTCCATCTCTGACTCCGACGGGCGAGCCGGTAGAAGCACTGGAGAGAGGCAGGGATGTCCCCTTCCGCTGCCTGTAAGAATGATCAAGCGGCTGAACAGCTGTTATGATTGTTCTTACGGTGGAGGAAATCACCGGCTGAAAAAAATGATATCTGAATGATGCCTGCAGCTGCAGGCATCATTCAGATATCACGACTGATTTCTTGTAACAGAATTACTCTTTATTACGGTAAAGCTATTTATGACACTAGAACTACCTCTTTATACAAACACTATCCATTAATACTCTTAAATAAACACATTGTCACTTATCTTTGATATTTTTGAATACTGTCCTTATGGTTTTCATTTACACTGTATTTCTTTTTAGGATACAAGTGGCTGAAACAATTGAAATCAATACCCATTTGATGTCAATCACATGTGTGGATAAAGACATTGAAGAACCAAATAATGTTCTTAGATACAAGCTGAATGCTCTTGATGATTTTTCAAAAGACAAATTTACTCTCACTAACAACATACTTACCGTGAGTATGGAACTGTTTTCTCTAAAATAAGATCCCTACCTAAGATAGAAAATGCAATATTGTAGATGGAACAATTAAACAATGTGGCTGACTGGGCAGTAGTCTGTTAGACTTTACATGACTGGCTACTCATTTGCCTGTTATCCAATTTTTCAAGCAACCAGTAAGACTGAAAAGCATTTTGGCACTCTATAAATAAGAAAAAATGTGGTATAGAAACAAAACCCATTTTCGCATGCTCTAGAGATTTTCATAAGTCAAACAGGCAGTTTCCAGGGTGGATGGAGCCATCGCCATGGTATAATTTCATGTTCCACCATTTTTCACTGTTTATCAGCTGTCAGAAGTTTGCCTACCACAGGATAAATGATAACGCTGTTGATGATAATAATGACAACCCTGCTAATGAATGTATTAAAATGGTTGTAAATGGTCGTGGAATCTAAGCAAAGCACATATATCTGTAGTGTTTTCTTATCTCTCTCCAAAAGTCTAAGTATTGTTTCTTTCTGGTGCTTCCTTCCTCTGTTATCAGCACAAGTGACTTCTGAGACGTTTTCACAACACATTAGATAATTTGTGTCAGGAGGGGGGAGGAGCTCTTCAGACAACTTGTCTATTTAGAACACCGTCCTTCTGCTGTGTGGAGGGAGGTGTGTTCCTTTCCTCCAATCAGCTCTCGCACACTGTAACTGCAGTCTCTCCACCCTCTCCTCTGTACTGCTGACAGATGAAGAAAGATTTTAACACTTTTCAATGGGTGTAGAGAAGAGAAGACTGCAAATAAACAAGTAAAACCTACTGTATGTAGAAGGATTTGTTTCATCTGAGGCTGTTCACTTTACTTGGTTCTTATCTCTCTCCAAAGGTCTAAGTGTTGTTTCTTTCTGGTGCTTCCTTCCTCTGTTATCAGCACAAGTGACTTCTGAGAAGTTTTCACAACACATTAGATAATTTGCGTCAGGAGGGGGGGGGGGAGCTCTTCAGACAACTTGTCTATTTAGAACACCGTCCTTCTGCTGTGTGGAGGGAGGTGTGTTCCTTTCCTCCAATCAGCTCTCGCACACTGTAACTGCAGTCTCTCCACCCTCTCCTCTGTGCTGCTGACAGATAAAGAAAGATTTTAACACTTTTAAATGGGTGTAGAGAAGAGAAGACTGCAAATAAACAAGTAAAACCTACTGTATGTAGGAGGATTTGTTTCATCTGAGGCTGTTCACTTTACTTGGTTAAAGTAAAGGTTTACAACCATATTATACTTTACAATTCTCTTTACTATAATTTAGAGTATGGTAAAAAAATTCACACATTGTGCTTTTAAATTGTATTTTACCCAGATATGAGTTCAAGTATGTTTCTATAAATTTGCTTTAAGTCTTGACACTAAAATAAAGGCTGAAACTTGCAAAGTGAACTTTCAAAAGTTAATGCTTAAAGCGGGGGTTCACCCTATTGATAAAAAAAAAAAAAAAAATTTCCCTCTAGCATAAAATTCGGCATAGTAGCGCGAGCTACAGTATGCCTGTCTTTATTTTTTTATCCCCGTACTCACTGTGCACTCGTAGATAAAAGATTACGACTCCCAGCGGGGAATGGGCATTTCTATGGAGAGAGAAGGTGATTGACGGCCGGCTCTGGCACGTCACGCTTCTCCGGAAATAGCCGAAATAGGACTTATGCTAAAAAGTTGTTATGGAGGGTGAACCACTGCTTTAAAACTTAAGGCATTTACAGATGAAATACGCCGGCATATTTTCAAATTTCCCGCGTCGTATCTTTAGTTTGAATCCTCAAACCAAGATACGACGGCATTTGGGTAAGATCCGACAGGCGTACGGTTTGGTACGCATTTGGATCTTAGGATGCAATACTTCGGCGCCCGCTGGGTGGAGTTTGCGTCGTTTTCCGCGTCAGGTATGCTAATTAGCTGTTTACGGCGATCCACGAAGCTACGCGCGCTCGTCGCATTCTCTTACGTCGGCTTTTTCCGTCGTAAAGTTCCGGATGCTATTTCAATGGCTTATATTTAGACTAGCCATGTTAAAGTATGGCCGTCGTTCCCGCGTCGAATTTTGAATTTTTTTTTTTGCGTAAGTCGTCCGGGAATAGGAAAGGACGTAACGCACATCGCCGTTCAAAAAATTACGTCGGTGCGACGTAATTTTGCGCAAAGCACGGCGGGAAATTACAAAACGGAGCATGCGCAGTACGTTCGGCGCGGGAATGCGCCTAATTTAAATGATACACGCCCCATTTGAATTAGGCGGGCTTGCGCCGGACGGATTTACGATACGCCGCCACAAGTTTACAGGCAAGTGCTTTGTGAATCAAGCACTTGCGCTGAAAACTTGCGGCGGTGTAAAGTAAATGGGATACGTTACGCCGCCGGAATTGTACATGAATCTGGCCCTTAGTATTTACTAGTTTTGAGGGTTTACTGAACACTTCAATTGAAACTTCATCCAGATTTATCTTTTGCTTTCTATAGAATCGATAATTGTTATTATCTACCATCTGTGTTTTCCTTTGAAGATTTACTCTTCTTTTCTGTTTCAATTACGGCCTGTACCCTGGACAGTAGGTTGGGGAAATCTCAGCAGCAGGGGCACACACCTCACAGAAAAACAGGCTTTCTAACTCTACCCACACTACAATCAAGTGTTTTATTTCTTCATTTTAGAGCTTTACCCTACTTCCATTTCCAGTGATAGGGTCAAAGACATCAGAGAAAAATTCTAAACCCACTATATCTAAGTCAATATAAAAGTTGAGTTCCACTTTAACTTTAATAAACCATATGCATTGGGACAAGAGTCAGTTTATGTATTCAAAGCATTAGATTTACAATGTATTTATTGTATGCTTCACTAACAATGTTTATTTTTACAGACCGGACCTGAATACTTAGACTATGATAATGATGAATTTGCTGGAATGCAGTTCACACATAATCTTCAGATTGAAGTGTCGGATGATGGGACACCTTCTTTGACTAGTAAGTCAAAGTCATTGTAACATTTGTTTATGCTGTTGTACATTGAGCAATGATTACATGTTTAAAGATCATTTATGTAAAAAGTTCAAATACAATGCAAGTAACCTTACCTAACATAAAAAAATGTGTTTTTGTGCCCTTGCAGAGACAAGTGTAGAGAAATGCATGTCTATGCACATGGTGTGAATGAGATTTAAAGTGGATGTAAACCCGAAAAAAAAATCATTAAGGCTTGTACAGTATAGGATTGTGTGTCATCTGTGCCCAGTCTTGCCACAAAGAGTTAATCCAGCTCTGAGCAATCCTCGTATCTTTTTTAAGTAAGATAAAAACTGATACACAGAGAAGTAGGAGTCAGTTCTTCCCCCTTGCTGTGACAGAAAGGTGATTTACATATCTCATGCACTCCCCTCCTTTCTTCTTTGGCTCTCCCAGGATTGTCTGCTTCACACGTCAGCATGATTCTGCATTCTGAAGTCGTGTGGTGACTTTTCTGGGTTTTGACTGGATGTTAGTGATCATAGCAGGAGTTCAGTGTAAGAAATGCACAGGAGAAAATGCATGTTGACAAGGGGAGTGTAGAGATGAGTGGAGAGTCTATGGACATCACGACCCCACCCACCGAGCTCCGGACAACAGACCCACCCACAGAATCTGGAGTTTTTTGGGTCTCATAACAGACAGATGGGAGACATTTGACAGGTAAGGATACATGCAGGAGAGGGAAGAATATGCAATCCCAAACTGGTCTTTTTACAGATACCTGCAAGTCAGGCATGCCCTGGACCCACAATTTGGGAGGAAGGTACCAGAGTGGAGAAAATGGCCCTTCTCAGGAAAGTGGTCAATGCTAGGACATTTAAAGGATTAATCTCTGATATGTATAGGTGTATAAGTAAGGCAGGTCAGGAAGGAGAGATAGAACCTAACAGTAGGACCAAATGGGAGAGGGATATTGGATCAATAACTGAGCAATGGAATCGTATTCTGGCATTAGGGCTCAATGTCTCACTAATCCTCCCTCACAGATTGTATCACATTTAGATTTGGTACATAGGTCGTATTATACGCCCTTGAAGCTGTTCACATTTCGGAGAAGACCAGGTGCGAAAAATGCTAAAGATGTGGGGATAGGAGGGATGACTTGGTACACATGGTCTGGCGATGTCCCAGGCTATATAGGTATTGGAAGGGGATAATAGATAACATTTATTTTGTATTTGGGACATTGCGTAGTCTTGGAGGCCAACATTTGTGTCCTGGGGCTCATGGAAGGAATGGTATGTCAGGAGACAGGCAGATTGCAATAAATAGATGCCTGTTTCAAGAGAGGAAACTGACAGCACAGAAATGGTAAACAAAAGATCCCCAACGGTAGTAAAATGGATGAAAGTGGTAAAATATATGATTGAGAAAGAGAAATTTATATATAGAAAGAGGGGAAAGAGCAAGAAATGAGAGGATATGGAAGTGATGGTTAGAGGTGGGCTAACCCCAGTTATAAAACAATGGAAGTGGGTGTGTAGGGGGAAGGAAAGGACGGAAGAAAGGTATAAGTGTGTAGGATGAATGAGAGGAGAGGGAGGGGAATGGGGAGAGGGAGGGGAATGGGGAGGGGAGGGGGCGATGTAGAGAGAATGTATTTTTTTACTATTTATGTATTGTTGTAATTATTTTGTATTTTCTAAAAAAATTATTTTATTTTTAAAAAAAAAGGATACATGAAGGAGGCATGTACAGTATATCCTTATAGACAACCAAGTGGTTTAGAAAGGATAAGAGTGGATTTACATCCACTTTAAGGGCTGGCTTGCACTATAGCAGAGAACTGCATTTTTCGGGAGAAAACACAGTTTTTCATTAGAACACACAGGAAACCAATGTTTTTCTGTGTGCCCTGTCAGCCCTCCCTGGCAGCCATCAGCTACAGGGAAGTGTAGAACAATTCAGACATGTTGCATTTTTCTGCACCACCCTGCAGATGAGCTCAGTCGAAATGCACTCAAAATGTCTGCAGCAGAAATCACCCACTGACTAAATGGGTCAGGGATTCCCTACCCTGCTGAACACATCGAAAAATGGGATGTTGTTGGCATTCTCATAGCCCCGCTCAGCTGTGTTGATATTTTGTCTCCTTCCGGGGAGATGTCATGTAACATATTACTGTGATAATACCAAATATAAACATGCAATCAGTAACTGCAACAAGATGTGTAGACTCGGACATTGGCTGTTTGTCCGTTCGGCGAACAGCCAACAATTTGGAGTGTTCGTGGCAAATTCAAAAAGCCGCGGAACACCCTTTAAAAGTCTATAGGAGAAATCAAAAGTGTTAATTTTAAAGGTTAATATGCAAGTTATTGTCATAAAAAGTGTTTGGGGACCTGAGTCCTGCCCCAGGGGGCATGTATCATTGCAAAAAAAGTTTTAAAAGACGGCCGGGGTTCAAAGTCATTAAAGGAAACGGCAGGGGTTCCCCCCGTCATGTCATTAGGTAACCCCTGCTTTCTCCTTACGCAAGGAGAAAGCTGGGGGTTACCCAATGACGTGGACGGGTGACCCCGCCCCCTCTTATGCGTCATGGGGGTTTTGTTTCTCGCTGGGAGACTGAGTGTGTGGAAACTGGAGCATCGCTGGAGAATGGATCATCGTTGGACATGGACAGACGGGATTACATTGCTGGACTGGATTACATTGCTGGAATTTATTTTTTATTTTTAATAAAGGACTGTCCCAAGCTGTGTCTGTTTGTTCTTTACAATTTACACTTTATTTGTGAAATGGTATGGGTACAATGTACCTCGTTACCAATTCACATAGGGGGGCTGGGATCTGGAGTTCCCCTTTGTTAAAGGGGGGTTCCAGATTCCTATAAGCCCCTTGCCTGCAGACCCCCACAACCACTGGTCAAGGGTTGTGGGGATGAGGCCCTTGCCCCCATCAACATGGGGACATCCTCCCCATGTTGAGGGCATGTGGCCTGGTACGGTTCAGGAGGGGGGATGCTCTCTCATCCCCCCTCTTTTCCTGCAGCCTGCCAGGTTGCGTGATCGGATAAGGGTCTGGTATGAGTTTTTGGGGTTCCCTTAATATCCATACCAGACCTGATATCGAATTTGGGGGGACCCCCATGCTTTTTTTGTTCCCCTTAATATTCATACCAGACCCAAAGGGCCTGGTAATGGACTGGGGGGACCCCTGCCATTTTTTTCAATGACTTTGATCTGTATTGCCGGGACCCGACAATTTATGAATATCTGCAAGTAGTTTTAAATTATTATTTTTTCCTTTAGAAATTACATTTTGTGCAGGGACAGTTCTAAGCATGGGAAACATGCGCTACTTTACAGGTATACTATAGACAGCCCCAGGTATGAAATTTAAAGCAATATTTCACTTTTAGTGTTTCACTGTAAGCATTAAAATCACTGCTTCAGAAAAAATTCTGTTTTTTTAACTTTTTTTGCATTGATACATGTCCCCTGGGACAGGACCCAGGTCCCCAAACACTTTTTATGACAATAGCTTGCATATTAACCCTTTAAATTAGCATTTTCAGGGCAGTGGGTTAACTCATTACAGAATGTGAAAAAGTAAATAACTGTCATGAAATACTAAGCTCCTACATACAGGGTCTGCAGAAAATAAGAAAAATAAGTAAATGTGATCAAACTGTCCAAAAGTCTAGACAAGCAACATTAATAATACTGTGTTTATGATTAACTCAATTTTCAGGTACAGTGACGGTTATTGTAAGAGTAACACGTGTAAATGAATTTGATCCGAAACCATTAGTAAATGTGTTTCAAGTGGCTGAAAACAGCCCAATTGATGCATTTGTTGGAACAACCAGAGTTACAGATATAGACTGGCCATTTGACAATATCAAGTTCAGTTTTGCTGGAGGGGATTATGGTAACCCACCAAAGTTCTACATAGAGTCAGACACAGGTAAGGTGCTCACTTTTGTAGTAATTTTAACCATTTACTGTTTGGGCTGTCTAAAGAGCATCAGATGAATTATAGTCCAATCTGATAACACCACATGAAGGTAGATGTTAGAGAATTCAGAATTGCTTTATTCATCTGTCAAGCTCCTCACTAAAACACACAAACTGGTTGTGTTCAGTATTCATCAGCAACCTTGTGTTTCTACATATACTGTGTGTGTGTGTGTGTGTGTGTGTGTGTGTGTGTGTGTGTGTGTGTGTGTGTGTGTGTGTGTGTATATATGTATATATATATTTTTTTGCATATTTGTCACACTTAAATTACTCAGATCATCAAACAAATTTTATTATCACACAAAGATAACCCGAGTAAATAAAAAATGCAGTTTTTAAATGATGGTTTCATTTATTAAGGCAAAAAAAAGTTGTCCAAACCTGCCTGGCTTTATGTGAAAAAGTTATTGCCCTCTAAACCTAATAAATGGTTGTGCCACCCTTGGTGGCAACAACTGTAATCAAGTGTTTACAATAACTGGCAATGAGTCTTTCACATTGCTGTGGAGCAATTTTAGCGCACTCTTCTTTGCAAAATTGTTTTATTTCAGCCACATTGGAGGGTTTTCCAGCATGAAAGTCCTGTGTAAGGTCAGGATTAAGCATCTCAATTGGATTTAAGTCTGGACTAGGTCACTCCAAATCTAAATGTTGCTTTGTTTGAACCATTTGGAGGCTGAGGTCACAACTTAATGGCTGGACATTCTCCTTTAAGATTTTCTGTTAGAGCTCAGAATTTATGGTTCCATCAATTATGGTAAGTCGTCCAGGTCCTGAAGCTGCAAAGCAGCCCCAGACCACCACACTACCACCACCATGTCTGACTGTTGGTATGATGTTCTTGTTATGAAATGCTGTATTAGTTGCCAGATGTAACGGGACGCACACCTTCCAAAAAGTAAGATTTTTGTCTCATCAGTCTACAGAATTTTTGTCTAAAAGTCTTGGGGATAATCAAGATGTTTTTTGGTGAGATGAGCCTCTGTGTTCTTTTTGGATGCCATTTTTTCCCAGTCTCTTTCTTATTGTTGAATCATGAACACTGATCTTTCCTGAGGTCTGCAGTTCTTTAGATGTTGTTATGACCTCCTGGATCAGTCATCGTCATGCTCTTAAGGGTAATTTTTGTAGGCTGGCCACTCCTGGGAAGGTTCACCACTGTTCCAAGTTATCTCCATTTGTGGATAACGGCTCTCCCCGTGGTTCACTAGAGTTCCAAAGCCTTAGAAATGGCTTTGAACTCATCTTAGATCGGTACATGTACATTACTTTGTTTCTAATCTGTTCTTGAATTTTTTTAGATTGTTATGATGTGGGGCTGTTTGTGATCTGTTGGCATGCTTTACTTTGTCAGACAGCTCATACCTGGGTGTGGCAAGTGAAATTTAACTCAGCCTTCCAAAAAATTGTGGTTAATCACAGTTCATTCATGATTCGGCATGGGAGGGGACAATTACTTTTTCACATAGGGCTAGTCAGGTTTGAACAGCTTTTTTCCTTAATAAATTAAAATTTTATTTTAAAACTGCATCATGGATATTACTCAGGTTATTCTTGTGTAATATTAAAATTTGTTTGATGATCTGAATAATTTATGTGTGAGAAATATGCAAAAAGAAAAAAAAATCAGGAGGGGGCAATTTTTTTTTTTACAAATAAACATTGTATGTGCTATTGAATCTGCCCATCAATGAGAATTTAAGACATGAGACTTTGCTGATGTACAAAACTGTGTAAACATACAGGGGCAGATTTGCGTAGATCTGCGGCTTTGTGAATCAAGTTTTACGGGCAAGTGCTTGATTCACAAAGCACTTGCCTGTAAATTTGCGGCGGCGTAGCGTAAATCCCCCGGTGCAAGTCTGCCAAATTCAAATGATCCGGGTAGGGGGCGTGGATCATTTAAATTAGGCACGTTCCCGCGCCGAACGTACTGCGCATGCACCGTCCCTAAATTTTACCGACGTGCATTGCGCTAAATGACGTCGCAAGGACGTCATTGGTTTCGACGTGAACGTAAATGCCGTCCAGCCCCATTCACGGACGAGTTACGCAAACGATGTAAAATTTTCAAATTTCGACGCGGGAACGACGGCCATACTTAACATTGAGTACGCCACCTAGGGGGCATGTTTATCTTTACGCCTCGTATCTCTTACGGAAACGGCGTAAATGTACTGCGACGGGCAAGCGTACGTTCGTTTGCCTAACGACGTAACGACTCATTCGCATATTCTACACCGACCGCAATGGAAGCGCCACCTAGCGGCCAGCGAAAATATTGCACCCTAAGATACGACGGCGCAGGCCGTCGTATCTTAGGCATGTTTAAGTGTATCTCAGTTTGAGAATACATTTAGACATATGACGGGCTTAGATTCGGAGTTACGTCGGCGTAACTGCTGATACGCCGCCGTAACTCTTTGAGAATCTGGCCCACAGACTTCTTTAATCCAAGATACAAACTGAATACCCTTACAATGTGCATAGTAGGGATGGGTGAATCTGCTTGGGTTCTCGCCATCAAGAGTTTGGCAAGTCCTGTTTGAAATGTGATGAACCTAAATCTAGTGAGGAATCACATTTTAGTTTTTGGGGAAAAAACGCTGTTAATAAATTATGGATATTTTTTGGGTTATCAGACAAGCTACTGTCAAAAAAGACAAGGGAGGCTGGGCACTGCTACAGTGCCTTGAAAAAGTATTTATACTTTTTGGAATTTTCCACATTTTGTCAGGTTACAATCAAAAATATTAATGTATTTTATTGGGATTGTATGTGATAGACTAACACAAAGAAGAACATAATCGTGAAGTGGAAGGAAAATGATAAATAGTTTTCCATTTTTCTTTTTTTACAAATAAATATCTGAAAAGTGTGGTGTGCATTTGTATTCAGCCCCCTTTACTCTGATACCCCTAACTAAAATGTAGTGGAGCCAATTGCCTTCAGAAGTCACCCAATTGGTAAATAGAGTCCACTTGTGTGTAATTTAATCTCTTAGAGAACCTTAGTGAATAAACAGCATCATGAAGGCCAAGGAACACATCAGACAGGTCAGGGATAAAGTTGTGGAGAAGTTTAAAGCGGGTTAGATTATAAAAAAAACAATTCAAACCATCATCTGAAAATGTAAAGAGTATGGCCCAACTGCAAACATACCAAGACATGGTCGTCCACCTAAACTGACAGGCTGATCAAGCAGAGCATTCAGAGAAGCAGCCAAGAGACCCATAGTAACTCTGGAGGAGCTGCAGAGATCCACAGTTCAGGTGGGAAAATCTGTCCACAGGACAACTATTAGGCCCCGTACACACGATAGAATCCATCCGCAGATAAATCCCAGCAAATGGGTTTCTGCGGATAGATCCTATGGTGTGTACACGCCAGCGGATCTGTTTCCGCGGAGAAATCTCCTCTGGGATGGATTCCAGCAGATCGGATATTTGCTGTGCTGCACAACAAATCCATCTGCTGGAATCCATTCCAACGGATGGATCCGCTCGTCTGTACAGACTTACCGGATCCATTCGTCCAAAGGGATTCCCCGCACGCGTCGTAATGATTTGACGCATGCGTGGAATTCCTTATATGACAGCGTCGCGCCCGTCGCCGCGTCATAATCGCGGCGACGGCGCGACACGTCATCGGCAGAGGATTTCCGCGCGGATTTCAATGCGATGGTGTGTACACTCCATCCCATCGAAATCAGCGGAAATCTTTGAGAGGATTTATCCGTGGAAACGGTCCGCTGGACCGTATCTGCGGATAAATCCTCTCGTGTGTATGGGGCCTTAGTTGTGCACTCCACAAATCTGCCCTTTATGGAAGAGTGGCAAACAGAAAGCCATTGCTCAAAGAAAGCCATAAGAAGTCTCATTTGTAGCTTGTGAGAAGCCATGTGGGGTAATGCAAACAAGCATGTGGAAGAAGGTGCTCTGGTCCGATGAGACAAAAATTTTACTTTTTTGGCCTAAAAGCAAAATTCTATGTGTGGCTGAAAACTAACACTGCACATCACCCTAAACACACAATCCCCACCGTGAAACATGGTGGTGGCAGCATCATGTTGTGAGGATGCTTTTCTTCAGCAAGGACAGGGAAGCTGGTCAGAGTTGATGGAAAGGTGGATGAAGCCAAATACAGGGCAATCTTAGAGGGCAATCTTAGAAGAATACCTGTTATAATCTGCAAAAGACTTGAGACTGGGGTGGAGGTTCACCTTCCAGCCTAAATCCAATTGAGAATCTGTGGCAAGACCCAAAAATTGCTGTTCACAGGCACTATCTAACCAATCTTACAGAGCTTGAGTTGTTTTTCAAAGAAGAATGGCCAAAAATGTCAGAACAAGAAAGGAAAAAATTGGACGGGGCTTTGAAAGCCCCAAAAGACACTTGGATTTGAAACAGTGGTTTTGAATTAGAAAATGCTATTGATACAAACATTTAAAATCCATAAAAAATTTAAACAATTAAAAAAACATTTATAATTTTCCTTCAACTTCACAGTTATGTGCCACTTTGTGTTGGTCTATCACATAAAATCCCAATAAAATACATTTACGTTTTTAGTTGTAACATGACAAGGGTTATGACTACTATTTCAAGGGGTATGATTACTATTTTAAGGCACTGTATGTGCAGCAAGAAGAAGGTTCAAGCCAACATTGATAATACAGAAATCTTTTAAATAACGTGCCTTAAATGTGTACATGGTGTTATGGAGCAGTTCTCATAAACAGTCTCAGCTATAGTGTACACTGACCACTGAGGCCCCGTACACACGTCCGAGGAACTCGACGTGCCAAACACATCGAGTTCCTCGTCGAGTTCAGTGTTGAAGCCGCCGAGGATCTCGACTTTCCTCATTGAACAACGAGGAAATAGAGAACATGTTCTCTATTTGGCCCGACGAGTTCCTTGTCGGCTTCCTCGCTGAAAAGTGTACACACGACCGAGTTTCTTGGCAGAATCCAGCTCCGGTCGAGTTTCTGGCTGAATTCTGCCGAGAAACTCGGTCGTGTGTATGGGGCCTCACAGAACATATTTGACCAGCAGATAGAAATTGCACAGTAGTTCACTGAGGTTGTCCCTGTTCTAACTGAAGCCAAATTTTCCTACCTCTGGCTAATTTCTATCAAACGCACATTAAAGCGGAGTTCCACCCAAAAGTGGAACTTCTGCTTAAACCATTTCTCGCCCCCTTACTATTTTGGGGGGGGGGTGGGGCCTTCGTTAGGAGTGGGACTTCCTGTCCCATTTCTTCCTTCCACCCAGGGACCGCTTAGGTGACTCGTCATATCGCCTTAGGCCGCCCTCCCTGTAGGCGATCACCTGGGACACGTGACAGGTCCCAGGCGATCACCTGTCCTCTCCTAGAGCACAGCGCGGCTCGCGCATGCACAGGTAGTGCCTGGCCGTGAAGCCGAAAGCTGTCACGGCCGGGTGCCCACAGTCTGAATGGAGGCGCCGGCGGAGAGGGGGGAGACGAGCGACGCTCCGGGAGGCCGCATCGCTGGAAAGTGGAGCAGGTAAGTGTCTGTTTATTAAAAGCCAGCAGCTAATATTTTTGTAGCTGCTGACTTTTAATAAACACTAACAGACTGGAACTCTGCTTTAAGTATTAAGAGCCAATATAAGTTATAAGCGGGGAAAATGTGTCCAGGAACAGAGGGCCAGATTCACATACCTTTGCGGCGGCGTAACGTATCCCGTTTACGTTACTCCGCCGCAAGTTTTCAGCGTAAGTGCTTGATTCACAAAGCACTTGCCTGTAAACTTGCGGCGGCGTAGCGTAAAGCCGTCCGGCGCAAGCCCGCCTAATTCAAATGGGGCATGTACCATTTAAATTTGGCGCGTTCCCGCGCCGAACGTACTGCGCATGCTCCGTTTTGAAATTTCCCACCGCGCTTTGCGCGAAATGACGTCGCCCCGATGTAATGTTTTGAACGGCGACGTGCGTTATGTCCTTTCGTATTCCCGGACGACTTACGCAAAAAAAAAAAAAATTAAATTCGAGGCGGGAACGACGGCCATACTTTAACATGGGCTGTCTAATATTACACCACCTAAATAGCAATCGCAACTTTACGACGGGAAAAAACGACTAGCGACGACGTAAGAGAATGCGACGAACGCGCGTACCTTCGCGGATCGCCGTAAACAGCTAATTTGCATACCCGATGCGGAAAACGACGCGAACTCCACCCAGCGGTCGCCGAAGTATTGCATCCTAAGATCCGAAGGCGTACAAAAC
This sequence comes from Rana temporaria, assembly GCF_905171775.1. Taxonomy (NCBI): domain Eukaryota; kingdom Metazoa; phylum Chordata; class Amphibia; order Anura; family Ranidae; genus Rana; species Rana temporaria. The sequence goes on from NC_053491.1 coordinate 134,777,668, forward strand.
TGTACGCCTGTCGGATCTTAGCCAAATGCCGTTGTATCTTTGTTTGTGAATTACAAATAAAGATACGACACGGCAAATTTGAAAGTACGCCGGAGTATCAGCAGATACTCCGGCGTACTTTTTCTGTGAATCTGGCCCAAAATATTTTTAATCAGGGAGAACTGGCCAAAATGTACTAAAGAAAATGAGTACAGCAGGTGTTTTACTAAAAGAATTAAAAGGCTGCAGACGACACAGCAGTCGAAAATTGCCCAGCAAAAGTACAGTTTTAATCAAGGATAATATGCCTAACCTAACATTTATTTTATTTATGGGCATGGGGTGTACAGTGAATGTGAGTGATATCATGTGAGGTGGTTTAGGTGCACACTGTTCTTGCACTTAGCTTTGCAACAGAGTGCTGTGAGAAAAAACAGCTCCAAGAACAGACAGTCAGTAATGTGGTGAGTGAATCGGGTAGATAACAAGTGCATGTTTAGCTTTGTGTACATAAAACATAAAAAAATTATATAAACATAATAAAAAAAAAAATGCCCAAAAAATAAAACCCCAGAATAGCCCAATATTAATGCGGAGGTTCACCCTAAAACAATTATATACCATTTCATCCAGCATACTGCCGACATGTACAGTATGCTGTTTTGTTTTTTTTGCGCTGTACATACCGTTTAATCGTTCTTTTTCTTTTCAGACTCCCGCGGGGAATAGGCGTTCCTATGAAGAGGCGTATAAGATTGACGTGCGGCTAAGGCGCGTCACGCGTTCCGAAAATAGCCGGACTGGGACTCGGCTCTATACGGCGCTATACGGCGCCTGCGCACAGACTAGGAGCTGGCTGCACAGGCGCCATATATAGCCGAGTGTGTGACGCGCCTTAGCCGCACGTCAATCATCTACGCCTCTTCATAGGAACGCCTATTCCCCACGGGAGTCTGAAAAGAAAAAGAACAATTAAACGGTATGTACAGCGCAAAAAAAAACAGCACTTTACATGTCGGCAGTATGCTGGATGGAATGGTATAAAATTGTTTTAGGGTGAACCTCCGCTTTAAGAACAAATAAGGCAGAAAAGGGATTGATTGTTCAAAGAGCTAGCAATCAAAATTAAAGTACAATGTCCTAATTGACCCTATGCATTTTATCAGCATTCCCTATTCTTTTCATATTATAGCTTCCAATGCACTGACACTATGGCTGCTCTCTGACACCCCTCTTTCATAGTAAGGAGACTGCTTTATCCAAAAACCACCTTATATTAGTGCTTTTAACTCTGCTGGCCAGAATTTAAAGGCCATGCATAACCAATATAACTTCTTTGGGACTTCAAATCCTGAACCTGCAGGATTCACCCCAACCCTTTGTAGCAACAAACCTAAACCTCATCCCTAGTAAAAAATGAGCCTAAAGTTTCATCTTCTGGCTTCAAGGCAGACAAAAAGATATTCTATACATTTATTTTTCATATTTACCTAAATAAAACAACTAAAAATGTCTTATTATTTTTTTTTTTTTTTAGTCCTGATCATAATAAATGAAGAAATGATCTACAAAATTATTATACATTCCCTTTCAGCAATTCATTTCTTTATTTATACCTACAGCCTCCTCACTGGACAGTGTATCAGCATCACATGTTAAGTGAGCAAGGAGCTGGCCCACCAAATAATAAATCTGACCAGGAATACAGCAGAGGGAACTTAACCACTAGGCTACTGCCCGCCGTAAAATGACAGCGGGACGATAAGCCTCTCGTTCTGGGAGGACGTTGTATGACGTCCTCGCCTTCCTGAGCCACTAGGGGGTAGGCGGGCGCACCCGCCGCGTCACTGGGAACCCGATGCGTGTGCCTGGCGGCCACAATGTCCGCCGGGCTCTGTGTGCAAATACAGAGATCCACGTCCTGTCAGGGAGAGGTCACCTCCCCCAGTCAGTCCCCTCCCCCCACAGTTAGAATCACTCACTAGGGTACACATTTAAACCCTTGATAACCCCCTAGTGTTAACCCCTTCCCTGCCAGTCACATTTACACAGTAATTAGTGCATATTTATAGCACTGTTCGCTGTATAAATGTGAATGGTCCCAAAATAGTGTCAAAGATATCAGATGTGTCTGCCGCAATATCGCAGTCACAATAAAAATCACAGATCCCCCCCCCCCCATTACTAGTAAAAATATATATATATATATATATATAAATCTATCCCCTATTTTGTAGCCGCTATAACTCTTGTGCAAACCAATCAATATACGCTTATTGCGATTTTTTTTTTCAAAAATATGTAGAAAAATATGTATCGGCCAAAACTGAGGAAAAAAATAGTTTATATATATTTTTGGGGGATATTTATTATAGCAACAAGTAAAAAATATTTCTTTTTTTTTTAAATTGTCGCTCTTCTTTTGTTTATAGCACAACAAATAAAAACCGCAGAGGTGATCAAATATCACCAAAAGAAAGCTCTATTTGTGGGGGAAAAAAATTAAAATGTCATTTGGTTACAGTGTTGCATGACCGCGCAATTGACATTCAAAGTGTGACAGCGCTGAAAGCTGAAAAATGGCTTGGGCAGGAAGGGGGTGAAAGTGCCCAGTATTGAAGTGGTTAATGACCAACAAACGTGTCCATATGACAAGTATAGTCAGTCAAAATTACAAATGTTTTGGCTGATTAAGCAGTAATCATATGTACATACTGTACATATAGTCATGTACTTAGCGAATTGAATATACATTTGTGGACATTTGGTAGCACTGTGACATTGAATCATCAAAGTATGAAGAAAAAAATATTTTTGAAGGTTATTTATTCTGTCAGCTGTTGGAATGTACACGTGTGAAGCTTATTAAATACAAAGATCTAGACATGTGCAGAACGAAAAAAATTGTTTTGATGCGATTTGTTATCTACATAAATTTGTTTAGTTAAACTAGTTTTCATTTGTTTAATTTGTTTTCGGGATTCGCTTTGTTTATTTGTTTTCAAATCGATTTGAAAAGTTGTCGAATCAATTTTGAATGGTTTTCGAATTTGAAAAGTTTTCGGATATTTTTTTCCAAAAATAATAAAATAGAATAGAAAATAAAGGAATAAAAAAATGATTTATTTTATTTTATTTTATTTTCTATTTTATTCTTGGAAATTGGAAAACTATTCAAATTTGAAAAGTATTCAAAAACTATTTGAAAACGTTTCAAATTTCGTCTGAATTCAAATTTCGTTATTTTAGATTTGTTTAACCCCTTGCCTAAGCAGGCACTTACATCCCCTTCCTGCCAAAGCCATTTTTCAGCTTTCAGCGCTGTCGCACTTTGAATGACAATTGCGCGGCCATGTAACACTGTACCCAAACAAATTTTTATAATTTTCTTCACACAAATATTTTTTTTTGAAAAAAATATGTTTTTTACCTAGTTATACAATTTACTGACATAAACTAAGTAATTTTTCGCCTTCACTGATTTGCGCTGATGAGGCGGCACTGATAGGCTGAGCTGGTGGACATTGATAGGGTGGAACTTATGGGCACTGATTTGGTGGCACTGATGAGGAGGCACTAATATGCCCACCTATGGGCACTGATAGGTGGCACTGATATGTGGCATTGATGAGCACTGTTAGATGGCACTGACGGGCACTGTTAGGTGGCACTGGTGGGCACTAATAGGCGATACTAGTAGGCACTAATAGGCGGCACTGGTGGGCACTGATAGGCGGCATGGATAGACAGTACTGATGGGTGATACTGATGGGCATTGATTAACAGCAGTGCTGGGCATTGATGGGCAGCACTGATAGGCATCACTGATAGCCAGCACTGACTGGCATTACTAATGGGCACTGATTGGTGGCACTTGTGGGCAGTGGTGGGCACTAATTGGTGCCACTGGTGGGCACCGATTGCTGGCACTGGTGGGCAATGGCAGGCACTGATTTGTAAAACTTAAATTGACATACTGTAATCAGGGCACTGATGATCAGTGCCCTGATTACATTCCTACATGTCCCCCTGTGAGGAGATGCCGCTGATCGGCTTTTCTCTCCTCACACTCTGTCAGTGTGAGGCGAGGAGAGCCGATTACCGGCATCTCTGTGTTTACCTGTGACACAGCCGATCACATGGTAAAAGAGCCACGGACGTGGCTCTTTACAGAGATCAGGGCTGCGCCATTGTCCTAGCAACACTGTGCGGCCACAATCGCCGTGCTGCACGACCCCTCAGGTGCGCAAGAGTGGCTGTTCTGGAACGCTGTCATATATGAATCAGAATGAGAGCCGCACCGCTCCGCCATCATTTGACGGCGGACGGGTGGCAAGAAGTTAAATTCGGTACTATTCTAATTTTCCGAATTTGCGAATAAGGAAAATTCATCCAAATTGTAATCCGTAACGAAACGAGCCACACATGTCTACAAAAATCCCATGATTACATTGCCACATGTTTTTAAAGTGATACTAAAGCTTATTTAAAAAAAAAAAAATAACAAACATGTCATGCTTACCTCCACTGTGCAGTTCATTTTGCACAAAGTCCTCTTCTGGGGTCCCACGGCAGTCCCTCCGGCTCCTCCCTATTCCCGCAAGAGCTAACCCCCTCTGGTAAGCTCTCTCCTGAGGGGGTTACCTTGCAGGCGCGCTGCCGTGCCATACAATCGGCGTCCATAGCTGTCGATTGTATGACTCAGCCCTGCCCCCCAGGCAGCTGCGTCATTGGATTTGATTGAAAACAGCGGGAGACAATGACTGTACTGCTATCAATCTATCCAATGAAGAGACGATCAGGCACATTGAGAATGATGCGGGATCGCGCCCTCTGAAGTTCGTGGCTCAGTTAAGTAAAACGGGGGCTCGGGGACTGCAAGGTGCTTTTTCACCTTAATGCATAGGATGCATTAAGGTGAAAAGACACAAGGCTTTGCAAACCCTTTAAATTACAAGACTATATCCACTATATACGAACTTGGCCTTTGTCTGTTTAAATGAACTGTTTGGATGTTGGTATAATGTTCAATGTAATTATAGAAGAAAAAAAACGTTGTTTTATAATAGGAATCATTAAGGTGCGCGGTGAGCTGGATTTTGAAGAAAAGCAGACATACTCAGTTTCTGTACAAGCAATTGACCTCAACAACGATGTGCAACCAGATCCTCTAGAGCAGCGAAAGATTTTTACAGTTGTTTCTATCACTATTACTGTAAGTACATGTCAGTAGCTTGTACCATAAAAGAAACCGCAATAATGTTTAAAGGATTTCTAGTTTTATTTTTAATGATGCAGGACACAATAAGAAGGTATAAGTGACTGTTCACACATAGTAAGGTCACTGGCATTTTTTTGCACTGGAAGAACACCAAACTGTCACCGCCAGGACACCCATAAAACAAGTGTTTTCTATATGTTCTGTTTTCTCTGCAACTCAACGCTGTATCCTGGCCTAGGCCAACAAGGCCCAGGCCTAGGGCAGCACCTTGCAGGGGGGCAGTACGGCAAGAGTCCCGCCAGAAAATTTTGACTGTCCTATCATCCTATATATTGTGCTATATATTTTCTTCTGCACCATTGGTATGGTTATATCTTCTTAGTCCTCTCCATAAAATTAACAGAAATGTATGCTTGAAGTAGAACTATAGACAACACATTTTTTTTTTCATTTTAGATAGAGTAAGGGAAGGTTATAGCCCCTGTCAGTTTATTTCCCAATTGCAGAGATTTCCCTTCACTTCCTGCCCCATAACCAAACAGGAAGTGAGAGGACATCTATACAAATTAAGGGACTCCAATGCCCCAGGCCCTCAGAACTAGTGTCCCCACTCTAAAATTTCAGGGTATTTCTTAAACAGAAAGAGGTGTGGCCTTGACAGAAAGGGGTGGGTCATATTTAAATTAGGGGGTGCACAAGTTTAGTCAGGCCTAGGGCAGCACAAAACCTAAATACACTACTGCTGAAACTCAACCTTACCAAGGCAAGCAGTGCTAAAATGCAGATATGCTGATTTTAATGCATCATACAGGCAGTGGTGAAGATAGACATTCTTTCACCCAGGGGAAAGATTCAGTCTGATTCCTGTTAATTTACAAAACTAAGCATAATAAACCATTTTCTAGGAGTCAGTACTGATCATTCAGTGTGTTCATTCACACAAGGAAGGGGCTGGTAAATAACATATTTACTGACCTCTTCCCCTGCTTCTTTTTCTCAAACATCCCCCGCAGCAGCTGGCGGGAGGGGAGAGGTGGGGAGCCGTGTCGCTTGCCATGTCTGCGGGTACCGGGACACTTTGTGCACTGCAGCAGTCTACTGAGCGGTGCCGTTATCCCCGGGATGGTGGAGGAGCTTAACGATCAGGCCTCCAACTATCAGCGCGGTACCCACATGCCAGAATTGTAATTCCCGCCTTCTGGAGCTCTGCAGCACCTATGATGGACGTCACACGTCCCGCGGACCCGGCATTGGACCAGTGGTATGTCCAACATAGGTGTTGCGCCGGCTCCAGAAGGCGGAACCTGCTGCTATGGCACTCGGCCACATTCGGCGGTGCTCAGGATCAGATCGGTCCCGGCGCTCGCCGCTAACTCTGGGCTAATAATGGCGACCTGCAGCCATGAGACTCTGGGCTTTTCGGGGTCACATTCGGGGGTTCACCCCCCCAGCCACCCCCTACCGATGCCCCTGAGTGCAACCCTACTTCAGATATTTATTTGTAAAAAAAAATAAAAAACATTTATCATTCTCCCATTATGTGCCACTTTGTGTTGGTCTATCACATAAAATCCCAATTAAACATGTTTGCGTTTTGGTTGTAACATGACAAAGTGAGGAACATTTCAAGAGATGTGAATACTTTTTCAAGGCACTGACAATGGCAGGGCTCGACAAAATCCGGGCGCCCGGTCGCAATTGCGACAAGAAATTGTGACCTGGCGCCCGTGCCCGCCGGTAATTGAGGCCGCGGCTTTGCAGTCTACAAGGCTGCAAAAGCAATAGGAGGAAGGAGATGGACAGCTGCACTCCGAAATAACTTTTCAAAAAAGTTGTCTTTTATTTTCAAGCAGGAACATGCATAATCACCACAACCATAAACCAGGACAGCCTGGTTTATGGTTGTGGTGATTATGCATGTTCCTGCTTGAAAATAAAAGACAACTTTTTTGAAAAGTTATTTCGGAGTGTGGCTGTCCATCTCCTTCCTCCTATTGCTACTGCTACGTGCATTGCCAGCACCTTGGTAATCTGACCGTCCCTGATTGTTTATAGGGCTCACCTGGAGCGGTGAAAATCTTCTACAAGGCCGCAAAGCCACGGCCTCAATTACCGGCCGTCGCGGGCCTGCCACAATCACGTGGCGGGGAGGTGGGGGCGCACGGAGGCACAGGATCCTGTGTCTCCGTGCACCCCCGCCGCGCGATCGCGGCGGGCCCACAACGGCCGGTAATTGAGGCCGCGGCTTTGCAGCCTTGTGAAGGCCCAAGCTTACTTCTGTGACCTGGCGCCATCTGGTGGTGGCCATTGACATTACAAGTAAAACCGCAGTTCTTAAAGTGTTTTTTCACTGTTTTCACTGCCATCTCCTTCCCTCTAATTAGAACCCCCAAACATTATATATATTTTCTAACACCCTAGAGAATAAAATGGCGACCGTTGCAATACCTTTTGTATTTGCACAGCGGTCTTACAAGCGCACTTTTTTTGGGAAAAAATACACGTTTTTTAATTAAAAAACAAGACAACAGTAACGTTATCTAATTTTTTTTTAAATTGTGAAAGATAATGTTACACCGAGTAAATTGATACCCAACATGTCACGCTTCAGAATTGTGTCCGTTCGTGGAATGCAGTCAAACTTTTACCCTTTAAAATCTCCATAGGCGACATTTAAAAAAATCTACAGGTTGCATGTTTTGAGTTACAGAGGAGGTCTAGGGCTAGAATTATTGCTCTCGCTCTAACGATCGAGGCGATACCTCACATGTGTGGTTTAAATACCGTTTACATATGCGGACGCTACTCAGGTATGTGTTTGCTTCTGCGCACGAGCTTGGCGGGACGGGGCGCATTTTCTGGCTCCTAACTTTTTTATCTGGCTCCTAGATTCCAAGCAAATTTGTCAAACCCTGCTTTAATCAGTTTAATGACAAGTGTGTTACAAATATATTGCCCACTTGTAATAATCACCATGGCAAATCACACATGCATGTCAACATGATGCCTATAATGCTCCCATTGCATTGCTGCCCCACCAGGAAACTAGTAGAGCATAACTAGTAGTAAGGAAATAAGGAAATAAAGTCAAGTGTCAAGTACATGACACTTGACAAACAATCTATTTATCTCCCAAGGTCCATTAAGGTAAGAAGGAGCTTTAGCAGTTACCGTCAATGTAGGGGGCGGGGGGGGCACTTGTCTACTGATCACTGATTTAATTGACATTATGCCAACAATGCGCTCCCCAGACATACTCTTGTATGCATGTTTGTTTCATTGCAGCAACTCAAAAAGTACTGAATGCAATAAATCAACATGACTATTGGGCAACTAACATTTTCATAAGATGAGGTTAGCAACTGCAGCCTCCATATTTACAGTATATCATCACAGGTTAATTTGCAATAATGCAGCTTGTTGCTGAACCCACTCCAGCTTATAATTGGAAAATGAAGGAGTATTAGCTATATAATCTCTTGGATCTTCACAGTTGTAAACATACTACCTGCAAGCAGTGAAACTTTGAGTAGCTCAGAGTGGTATCCCTTCCTCTTCCAGTTAAAATATATCTAGGCAGGTATTAGAGGAGGCCTATATCAAGCCATATTAAAATGTTAATATTTTGTTTATATATAACTCAATTACATTGTTTTTTTTTAAATGTGTACAATTCTGCTTTAAACCTTAAATAGTCACTATAATGTTTAATCAGTGCTAACATTATTTCCGACTCAACTAGTTCTAATAGTTACTACTGTCTTAGGAAGCTGTAATCACCACATTACAGTACAGGCCATTACATTTCTTAACAACTATCTAATTCTCATGGTTAATATAAGTACTGAACATTGCTATTGTGCACATTAAATTATGACAAGAGACAAATAGGCCACTTATGCTAGTAATTTGTCTTTAATTAAAACCAGACTGAAATCAGCATGTTTAGTAGCTGGATAGCTATCTATCTAATCTCCTGTTTGGTTTAGTGCTTTACAATTAAACTATACAGATTCCTCTGTTTCCTTTCCTTATCTGTAAGGAGTGACCTAAAGAAGCTATTTTTGACACCTTGTTGTGTTTACTGTCAGGAGTTTGTGGTAGTGAGCTCTTGTAGATCGCCAGCTCAGGGTTACTCAGGTCATGGAGTCTAAGCCCCAGCCTGCTTCTTTACCAGAGCCCCTGATGGTGGGGATGGCTTTGTAGCAAGCTGGAACTAGGACATGGCCTCCTGGTACACTTAGCTGAGTACAAGCAGCAGGCAAAAGGGTATCCAGAATACAAGCAGAGATCAGTGTGGTCAGCGAACAAGAACAGACGGTAAACAAATCCGGGGGAAAGAGACCGCCGCTCCAGATGAGTGCACTTTGGGGGTGAGTCTGAACTCAGAGAAATCCAGTGGGTGCAGGCAATGCACGAAGCATAAATGGAAGCAAAAAGGTATGGACAGCCGCACTCCGATAAATGTAAAAAACAAAAAAAGCCTTTACTCCAGTAAAAAAAAAAATACCTTTTTGCTTCCATTTAAACAAATCCGGGGGTTGGTAAACAGGTAGTAAGACACAGTATGGCCAAGAGGTATGCAAACGGGAGCTCAGAGAACTATGACATTACTCAGGAAATGTGGGTTCCACTGAGCATGTCTTATATAGACAAGCAAACTAGGAGACGGGCCAGGAAGTGATGGAAGGGAAGGAAATAAAGGTCCACAGAATAGCAGACAATGCACATAGGTGAGCACAGACAAACCACACGTGTGAAAGTAATTAGGTAAAGAAACACTGCAGCAAGGAGGTAAGAGTACACAAGCATGAAACTGCAGGCTAACTTGTGACATTTACATAGAAAAATATATTGTGCAATGTGATGCTTATATGGCAAATTTATAAACAAAGGTGAGCAAACTGTGCCTAAATATCAAGGACAATTTAAAATGAAATCGTATTAGTGATTTAATATATAATATAATTAAAAGGCATCAAAGGCTTTTTTAGATTCTTTTTTAGAGATTCTTTACATCCTGTCCCTTGTTTTAAAGTATGAATGTTGGCATTTGTCAATGATGTGAGATGATGATCTGGACCAGGAACTGCCAAGTCATGGAAATTCTTTATTGAAAATCTGACACGCAGCTCACAAATTGGTCATCACTGAAAACTTTGACATGTTTCACATATACAAAGCTGACAAGGCTGACAAAAAAGTATCCTTCACTACAGCCAAGGCAGGAGAAGGCTAACATTCCAAGTAGCAGCAAATTTTGATCTGAATATTCTCACAATAATAGGTTTGACCCTTTGACTGGGAAGGGCTTATTCTAAATACCATGGCTGTTTTTATGGCTATAGAATACAAAAAAAGAGCTTATTACCACTTACCTGCAGAGTTCTGGCATTGGTCATCAGTCAGAGCCAACAGTACAGGACACAAAGCTCTACAAAAGGTAATTAATCAACTAAGTCCAAATCTGAGCCGTGCTTTCTCCCACTGACACCAATGCAAGGGGGCATGCTTCTAATGACCACCAAAAAGCATGCCCCTATATATCGGTGGTCAGTGACAGAAATGCCTGTTATATTGCCTGTCAGTGGGAAAAATAATGCTTTTTTACCTCTTGGTGGTTATTTGAAAAATTGCTCCTAACAATAGTAGCCAGTGACAGTAATGAATACCATAGGTTTTCTTAAAGCGGAGTTCCACCCAAATTTGGAACTTCCGCTTATCCCACTCCTCACCCCCTTACATGCCACATTTGGCATGTAATTTTTTTGAGGGGGGAGTGGGGGCTTCAGGAGGAGTGGGACTTCCTGTCCCACTTCCTCCTTCCGGGTAAACGATTAAGCCTAATCGCCTAGGCGATTAAGCCTAATCGCCTAGGCGATTAAGCTTAATCACCTACAGGAAGGGGTTGCTGTAGGCGATCGCCCAGGACACGTGACAGGTCCTCGGCAATCGCCTGTCCAATCAGATGGCGCCTCGCCGGGCCGCGCCGCTCGCGCATGCGCAGTGCCGCTCGCGCATGCGCAGTGGGTGCCCGGCCGTGAAGCCGAAAGCTGTCACGGCCGGGTGCCCACACTGAGCATGAAGACACCGGCCGGCGAGGGGGGGCGAGGAGCAGAGCCCCGTCCGGCGCGTCGCTGTAGCCGTGGAGCAGGTAAGTGTCGGTTTATTAAAAGCCAGCAGCTACACTTTTTGTAGCTGCTGACTTTTAATAAACTTACAAAATGGGTGGAAAACCCCTTTAACAACTTGTCAAAAGTGAGCTATATGAACCTCACTATCAAAGTGAGCGATACTTAGTTCTCAACGCTTCCTAATGGTTAAGTCTCAAAATGAGCTGTATAGACTTGGAACTGGAGGTAAATTCAAAAGCTAGGGTTTGTATTAATGTGGAACTATGGCCTGTCATTAAAAATATGTGTGCTGTAGAACTACATCCATATGTATCGTCTTTCCTTAGTCCACCTGCAAAGACTTACAAGTATGTAATGATTCTAACAATCAGGACTCGAGTCCTGCGGGAACGCGTGGGAACGGTGTCCCTGTACTTTTTTCACAGTAGGAACGCCGTTCCCTTTGCAGGACTAGCAGTCGAGGCGCCTAAGCTGATCCTTCACTAAGTGGCGATGCCCAGCTTGCTTTAAGTTCTTTCTAAATCCCGTGATAACTTGCGGCAGGCCTCCGCAATGACTCCTGGGAACAATGACAAAAGCTCCCAGGAGACATTGCGGCATCGAGGAAGTGACGGAATACCCGCACACTACCCAATGAATCCATATACAGGAAGCGGCCAGTAACATAAAGGATTACTAAGGTACAGTGGATCGGAAAAAAAAACTTGCGGTTTAGTAATTATGCATATGAGCGTATCATTTTTTTTTGGTGGGGGAGTGGATCTTGGGTGGGAGTTCCCACACTTTTTTCCCCAGGACTTGACCCCTGCTAACAATGAAGTCCACATTTTGCAGCTTCCTGTGATAGATGTGCTGCTACTGAATAAAGTGTTGCCCCTCCCATGCTTGCACTACAATTAGATAAGATGATGCAATGGGTGTGGCTAATATTGTCACTGTTTGTAAGCCTGTAGCTTGTCAGTCAGCAGTTGGCCACTCCAAGTCCTGCTCAATGCTTTCTGGATTGGCAGACCTGACTGTACTGCTGAAACCCTCCCATTGTGAGCTACTAAGCATGTGAGGCATAAATAAAGAAGGCAGACCCAATGGAGGTATTTTTTTTTAGGCGTATGCATTACATAGTAACTATATTTGGGAATTGTTTAGACTGCCACACAAGAGCCTTAGGCCAGTCATAGATGGAGCGGTTGCAGGAAAGAAAATTGCTTGATTCCTCGCATGGAGTTATAATAGCCCCTAGCAATAATCATATGTAAAATCGATTGAGAAACTTGAGGGCATCTTGGCGGGTCCCTGCTGAACCAGCCAAAATTGGAACCATCTATGGCAGGCTTTATATGTGCTTAAACATTTAGGGCCAGATTCTTAAAGACTTACGACGGGCGTATCAGTAGATACGCCGTCGTAAGTCCAAATCCGCGCCATCGCAACTTTAAGCGTATGCTCAAACTGAGATATGCTTAAATGTTGCTAAGATACGGCCGGTGTAAGTCTCCTACGCCGTCGTATCTTAACTGCATATTTATGCTGGCCGCTAGGGGCGTGTACGCTGATTTACGCCTAGAATATGTAAATCAGCTAGATACGCCTATTCACGAAAGTACGCCCGGCCGTCGCAGTAAAGATACGCCGTTTACGTAAGGGGTTTTCAGGCGTAAAGATAAACCACCAAAAACATGGCGCAGCCAATGCTAAGTATGGACATCGGAACCGCGTAAAATTTTTCAAACTTTACGTCGTTTGCGTAACTCGTCCGTGAATGGGGCTGGCCGTAATATACGTTCACAACGAAAGCATGACATTTGAATTAGGTGGGCTTATGTAACTTCGGCGGCAAAATCTTTGAAAATACCATACTCGCCTCTCAAAGTTACGGCGGCGTAGCGTATAGGAGATACGCTACACCCGCATAAAGGTACATGAATCTACCCCTTAAATGTTTTCCTTGGCCTAACTTGGTCTAATATGTATTATTTAAAACCTTTCTAAAGACCTGGGGGTATTGAAAAAAAAAATATATATATATATATATTATGCAAATCAAACACAAAAGAGCATTTTTACAATCCTAACGCAAGCCATTCAATTTAAAACTCCTTCCTAGCACAATTTTTTTTAAACAGAAAACGTAGTAAAAGTGTTGATAATGTTTGTTCTGAATGTGTGAAATCAGTACTGGAACACAACCTGTAATGACATATAATCCACTAAGCTGTAATGTAAATGTGCCCATCCTTAGTGAAGTCTACCGTCTTCATTTACAGATAGGTTATTTACAATAATAGTGTTGTATCAGTTATCAGTGCAAACTAAAGTGAAGTGGTTTGTATTTGCATATGGGATTTTACTGTACTTTCCAGGCAAGATGTTTTTCTTCTAAAGTATTTACACTGAAAAAATAAAATATTTGTTCTGCAGAATGTGAATGATGAGGCTCCAGTTTGCTCCCCTGCCTACTATGAGACACTTATGTATTCTACAAAAAATACATCTGTAATAAAACTTCAGTGCTCCGACAAGGACTCACCTGATGAAGAATTAAACTATGCCATAATCTCAGGTATTACTGTTGCTAATGATTGCTTATCATACGCAGACATAACAGAAAGAGAGATGTTTTACTAGAACTGGAGAGTGCAAAATCTGGTGTAACTCTGCATAGAAACCAATCAGCTTCCAGATTTTATTGCTGAAAGCCTAATTGAACAAGCTGAAGATAGATGCTGATTGGCTACCATGCACAGCTGCACCATATTCTGCCCCATAGTTACCACTAAAACGGGTATCTTCATTGGAATATTTCTTTTGTGGTCATACCTGTAAAATTCCCTTAATTTTATGTTCTGGTGACAATGGGCACCAGGACAAACTGAAAAGGGTGTCGTTACTGAAGAACCTCACATAAAAATTTCATTAAATAATAGATAAAAATTTGGTGACAAGTGATAGAGTTAAAATATTATGTAACAAGGTGCTATGTTTAATTTCTTATTTAAGGTCAGATGCAATATAACATCCACATTTGGGCATCTAAAAGATGTTAACTGGTTACATCAGAATCTCTGACCTCAAAAGGTAATGGACACAGAGAACTTTGCAAAGTGCAGTTGCACTTGGGTATTCTTTACACAGTGAAGGTTTACTTCATTTACTAAGCTCTGGAGCAACTCCACTCGTAGGGCCAGATTCACAAAGGTTAGCGGATCTTTAGATCCGTGTAACCTATGTGTTTTAAGATCCGCCCTCGCAAGTTTGTGAGGAAAGTGTCAAATTCACAACACACTTACCTCCAAACTTGCGACGGCGGATCCTAACTCCCCCAGCGGAATTCAAATTCCGCGGCTAGGGGAGTGTCATATTTAAATCAGGCGCGCTCCCGCGCCGATTTAAATACGCATGCGTCGTCTGGGGAATTTCCCGGCGTGCATTGCTCCCACTGACGTCAATAGGACGTCAGTGGTTGCGACGTGAGTGGGACTTGCGACGCGCGTGTTCGTGAATCGGCGTACGCAAACGACGTAGGAAATTTCAAATTCGACGCGGGAACGACGGCCATACTTAACAATACTTACCCCTGCTTTTAACAGGGGTAAGTATACGACGGGTACCGCGCTACGGAAACGACGTAAGAACACAGCGTCGGGTCCGCGTACGTTCGTGAATTTCGCGTATCTCGCTGATTTACATATTATTCAGTGTAAATCAGCGGGAACGCCCCCGGCGCCATTTTTAAATAAAAAAAAAGATCCGACGGTGTAACACAGTGTGACACTGTCGGATCTCAGCCCTATCTATGCGTATCTGATTCTATGAATCAGGTGCATAGATAGGACCAGTAAAAATCCGAGATACGATGGTGTATCTGAGATACTCCATCGTATCTCTTCTGTGAATCTGGCCCGTAGAGTGCAACTGCAAAGTGCACAGTCTGTTTACCTTTAGTAACACAACCCCAGTGATCCAGCATTATCTCTAACTAATCCTAGCACCTATATGAGTGAGTACTATTATGCCGCGTACACACGATCGGATTTTCTGATGAAAAAAGTCAGATGGACTTGTTTCATCGGAAATTACGGTCGTGTGTGGGACCCATCGGACTTTTTTCCATCGGAGTAAAAAAAATAAAACAGGTTTTAAATTCTTCCGATGGGAGATTCCGATCGTTTGTGTGGAATTCCGTCGGAGAAAAATCCAAGCATGCTCAGAATGAAGTCGGCGCATGCTTGGAAGCATTGAACTTAATTTTCTCGGCTCATCGTAGTGTTTTACGTCACCGCATTTTGGACGGTCGGAATTTGTTCTGACAGTGTGTATTCAAGACAGCTTGAATGGAATTCAGATGAAAAAATCCGTCAGATTTTAGACCATCGGATACTCCGATCGTGTGTACACGGCTTTAGACCAACACCTTTTGTAGGAGAGATTTTCCAGCTGGAGAAGTGCTGGTGTGAAGGTGGCTTCAATGCTGCCTTATCTTATTTTCTAATGTAACTGCATGATTCTTGCTTAGATGCTGCAGTGTGAGAAAGCAAAACATTCTCTCTTTACCTACACCCCTCACATTTTTGTAAAAAGAGGCGAAACTCTAATAATTTGAATATTGTGCAAAAGTTCATTTATTTCACTAATGCAACTTAAAAGGTGAAACTAATATATGAGATAGACTCATTAGACTTAGACTCAAAGCAAGATAGTTTAAGCCGTTATTTGTCATATTTGTGATGATTATGGCTTACAGCTCATTAAAACCCCAAATCCACAATCTCGGAAAATTGAAACAAGAATTGTACATAGAACAATATTGGACTTCTGTAAAGTATAAGCATGCATATGTACTCAGTACTTGGTTTGGGCCCCTTTTACAGCAATTACTGCCTCAATGCGGCGTGGCATGGAAGCCATCAGCCTGTGGCACTGCTAAGGTGTTATGGAAGACCAGGATGCTTCAATAGTGACCTTCAGCTCTTCTGCATTGTTCGTTCTCATGTCTCTCATCTTTCTCTTGGCAATGCCCCATAGATTCTCTATGGGGCTTACAGCTCATTAAAACCCCAAATCCACAATCTCGGAAAATTGAAACAAAAATTGAACAATATTGGACTTCTGTAAAGTCAGGAGAGTTTGCTGGCCAATCAAGCACAGTAATCCCACAGTCATTGAACCAGGTTTTGGTACTTTTGGCAGTGTGGGCAGGTGCCAAGTCCTCTGGAAAATGAAGTCAGCATCCCCATAGAGCTCGTCTACGGAAAGAAGCATGAAGTGCTCCAAAATGTCCTGGTATTATGGCTTAATTAGCTGATTAGAGTGGGACACTTTGAGCCTAGAATATTGCACCTTTTCACAATATTCTCATTTTCTGAGATTGTGGATTTGGAGTTTTCATGAGCTGTAAGCCATAATCATCACAATTATGACATATTACGTTTTGAACTATCTTGCTTTTCATGTAATGAGCCTATCCCATATATTAGTTTATAAATAAAACAAATAAATTAACTTTTGTTCGATATTCAAATTTTTCGAATTTCACCTGTATTTTATTATATCTTTTTTTTTTTTTTTAATTCTTTATTTTATACATTTTTCAGTTTTAAACAAACATATTTTCCAATTTTACCATTACATATGGCTTAGATATGCTAATACACAAATTAACAGATTGCTCCTATCTCTCTTATGACTTCTCTGTATAACTATTTTAAAGAAAAAAGAAAAAGAAAAAAGCAAACAAACGGAACAACAAAAAAGAACCAAAACAATCCCTCTTCTTCCCTTACCCTATACCATACCTACCCCCCCCCCCTCCCTCTACCTTCCCCCAAAAAAAAAAATATTTCCCCTTCCCCTCCCCTCTCCGCCTCCGTCTCCCTCCCCCCTACCTCACCCCCACAGAGCTCCCTCTCTATATCTTATATAGGGGGTCCTCGTCGATCTATAATTATCCTCTTGTTCTCTTATTCCTGCAGTTAACTTCTCCATCTGTTGGATTTCTGATATTCTGCCTAGCCATTGTTGTCTAGTAGGGCTGCTTGTACTTTTCCATAAAATTGGTACACATGCCCTTGCCGCCGTCAAAAAATGTCTTATCAAAGATTTTTGAACTTAGTCATGGAGATTGGTATATCAAGTAGTAAATAGGTAGCAGGGTTTTCTTCTAGCTCTACATCCAATACTTCTTTTATTGTATCCATGACCATTTTCCAAAAGTCTTTTAGCTTTGGACATGTCCAAAAAACATGTAACATTGAGCCCCTCTCTTCCCCACACCTCCAGCATCTGTCTGAAATTTCGGGAAATATCCGCTTTAGTGCAACTGGAGTTTTGTACCACCTGGTTAAAATCTTATACCCCCCTTCCTGGTACCTTGTGGCTAGGGAAGCTTTATGTGCAAAGTTAAAAATGTTTGTTTTCTGTGTTTCCAAGAATTTCACTCCTAACTCTCTTTCCCATGCTTGTACAAATGGTAATTCCTTTGGGGCTTCAAGGTCCACCCATAGACTATACATCTGAGAGAGGGAGTGTCTCATCTCTTCTCCCTTCAAACATTGTTCCTCAAATCCTGAAAGAGCTCTGAGAGGGCATCCTTTTGGGTTCAATGCTCTAATAGCAGTTTTTAATTGAATTTGTCTTAGTGGGTCAAGTTCTTTTCTCACTGCCTCCTCCCTTCCCTCTGTCCCTGTCCTTTAATTGTCCCCTTCGAAGTGTATTATTCTACTCCAGCCTAAACATTTTATCGTGTCGAAACGTGGGTCTACAAGTCCCAAATGGAACTTGGGGTTCCCCAATACCGGCATGAGTGGGCTTGGATATTTCGAAAGATTCGTTCTCCTAAATCGTTTTTTCATTACTCCTAGAGTAGCGCCTAAAGTTGGGTGTTTTTTTACCTCCAATGGTATATCTTCCTCTTGGATCCACGCCATACCTTCCAAAGGAATGCATGTGATTTTCTGCTCTATACGTATCCAAGGTTTGGACTTCTCATTTATACACCATTCAACCGTCCTAGCCATATGTGACGCCTCGTAGTATCCTATTGGATCTGGGAAACCCACTCCTCCCCTCTCTTTTGGTAAGGTCAGAATTTCTCGCCGTATCCTCGCGGGTTTTCCTGCCCATACAAATTTGGCAAGTCTGGATCTTAAGTCCCTTAGAAATCCCACAGGGATCTTTACCGGTAGGGTTTGGAATAGATAAAGTAGTCTTGGTAAGACATTCATTTTCAATATGTTTATTCTCCCAAACCAAGTGAAGCTTTCCTTGTCCCATTTCAGGAGATCTAGCTTAATCTGCCTTACCAAGGGGGCGAAATTCAACTCGAAAATTCTATGTAATTTTTTCGAAATGTTAGTGCCCAGATAGAGTATGTGTGACTCTGTCCATTTAAAGGAAAAATTCCCTTGTAATTGTTCCTTGGTCTGTCGATTTACTTATATCCCCATCGCCACTGATTTACTGTTATTTACTTTAAAGTTAGAGAGGTCTCCGTATTCCCTCAACTCTTTCAGCAGAGCTGGTAGAGACAATTCTGGAGCCACCACCGAGAACAAAAGATCATCTGCGAAAGCAGCCACTTTATATTCCTCCCCTTTAATCCGAAAACCTCTTATATCCGTGTTTGATCTAATTGTTCTCAGAAGTGGCTCCAGTGTTAGGACGAAAATAATTGGAGAGAGTGGACAGCCTTGTCTTGTTCCATTTCGTATTGGAAAAGGATCGGATAGTACCTTGTTTACCTTTACCCTTGCCGACGGGCAAGAGTAGAGGCTTGCAATCCAATTTTGCATTCCTGTCCCTAAGCCTATGTGCTTTAATGTAGCGCTCAAAAATCCCCAATCCACCCTATCGAACGCTTTTTCCGCGTCAGTTGATACTAATGCCATTAGGGTCTGGTAATGTTGGGCCATGTAAATAATACTTAGCGTTCTTTGTGTATTTTCCCTTCCTTCCCTACCGGGGACAAATCCCACCTGATCTGGATGAATAAGAGGGGGAACATGCGCCACCAATCTATTCGCTATTATCTTGGAAAATATTTTTAAATCTGTATTCAATAGGGATATTGGACGGTAACTTGAGCATACCGTAGGATCCTTCCCTTCCTTAGGGATAACTGCTATATGAGCTCCTAATGTTTCTCCTCTCATCGGCTGTCCATCTTTCAATGAGTTAAAGGCCTCCAGAAATGTAGGTATTACTTGGTCCTGGAAAGTCTTATAATATTGTAACGTGTATCCATCTGGGCCTGGGGATTTTCCTGCTTTCATTTCTTTAATTACCTCTAGGGCCTCTCCCGCCGTGATTGGACTTTCCATGTTAACTATACTCTCATTTGGAATTTTAGGCATTCCTGACTCCCTCAGATAAGTTTTTACTCTCTCTTCTCTACTCTGTATCCTCCCTGGGGTAGACTGTTCCTCTAATTGATATAAGCTACTGTAATATTCTCTGAACGCTCCTGCTATTAATTGTGAGGAGTACACTAGGTTATCTCCTTGTATTTTTATTTTCTCTAGATGTTTTTTGGATCTGGTTTCTCTCAGTGCGTTCGCTAGCATCCTGCTTGGCTTATTCCCGAACTCGTAAAAGGCCCTCCGGCATCTGCTCAACTTGGCTTTCGCCTTGTCCATGAGAAATAAATTGAGTTTCTCTCGAAGAGACATCAGCCTCTCTTCAAGATCTCCTTTATGCGCTTTCTTGTGTTCATTCTCTACTATCTTAATTTTACCAAGAAGGGTGTCTAGCTTTGCACTGAGGATTCTTTTTCTGTGAGCCCCCATTGCAATAAGTATTCCTCTCAAATAGCACTTGTGTGCTTCCCACTTACAGAGCGGAGATATTTCGTCGTCATTATTCCTCTCAAAAAATGTCTCTATTTCCTGCTTTATTTTCCCCTCATACTCTGGATCTTTAATTAAAGTTTCATTTAACCTCCAGGTCCACTCCCTGTGTCCCAAAACTCCCCACTCAATAAGACAGCTAACTGGGGGAATGATCAGAAATTGTAATTGAGCCTATTGATGCTTCTCTTGCATTCATTAGGACCTTTTGGTCCAGGAATAAATAGTCAATTCTTGTATAAGTTTTGTGTTTATGGGAGTAAAAACTGTAATCTCTTTCATGGGCATGCAGTGCCCTCCAGCTATCCACTAATTGTAGGTCATAAATTATGCTCCTTGCTTTTCTCAGTTTACTATTAGATATGCTGTAAGACCCCCTAGACGAGTCCAGAGTGGGGTCCCACACCATATTCATATCTCCTCCAAGAATCAAAACCCCTTCTCTATTTTCTTTTATCACTTCTGCAAATTTTTCCAGTGTGGGGACCGGATCTTCATTCGGAAGGTAGATGTTAACTAACGTGACCTTTTGCTCGTTTATTGTCCCTTTTATC
This sequence comes from Rana temporaria, assembly GCF_905171775.1. Classification (NCBI taxonomy): domain Eukaryota; kingdom Metazoa; phylum Chordata; class Amphibia; order Anura; family Ranidae; genus Rana; species Rana temporaria. Next base: position 134,798,396 of record NC_053491.1, read on the forward strand.
AGGAGAAACCTGCCTTCCTCGTCCACCACTACTTTAGATTCTTTCCAAGATATATTTTTAGCCAGTAAGATTGCCACCCCATTTGCTTTTGAGGACTGAGATGCCCCCATATATATCACTGGGAATCTCTGAGACCTCATTTTTGGGATTTTATCCTTTCTAAAGTGTGTTTCCTGGATAAAAACTATTTGTGATTTTAATCTCCCTATTTCCAACATTAGTTTTGTTCTTTTTTCTGGGATGTTTAACCCTTTCACATTATACGAAGTTATATTTATTCTATTCATCTCGTAACGATTTATCTGATAACTCTTGTAAACTTCTATTACGGGCTCCAATTATTACACGCGCTACCTCCCTATCTCTGCGAGAGTGAGGCGGAGGGAGGAGGCGAAGACAGCGAGAGGGAGAAAGAGAGGAAAAAAAAAAAATATCCCCCCCCCCTTGTATCTCGGATTCAGGACCACCATCCGATTGTCCGAGTAATCTTTATTGACCCTCTCGTGGTAACAACTTCCCCCAACCCGAGATGTCCCACCTTCACCCAGGGACCAAAAAAAAAAAAACCCTAGCGTCTCCGACTACCCCCCAACTGGAGGAGGCTTTATTGGGGGAAAGTGTGAAAACACAGCGGAGAGTCACGTCCGCTGCCCCCAGTCCGGTGCTCGCCCTCGAGGTATTAGTGCCATATCCCCATCCTTCTACTCCTGTATTGCCTCTTAACTCTGAGGAACTATGTCCCCTCTAAGTTATCGACTATTATATCCGCCTGTCGTGAGGAGGACCATGCCTCCTGTTCATAATACGTAATAATGAAAAAAAAAAAAACCCCATACTACTATTAAGTTATAGATATTATAAATAAATCCCACTAGAGCCCGCTTAAAACGCTATCCTCTTACTTGACCCTAATCTCTGGTCAGTCTCCATTACCTCCTTTATAATATTACAACATGGTCATCAATCAAGAGGTAACAGTCGTATTGGCGGGTACGACGTGAAGTAATAGTCATATTTAGCAGGGGTTGCATTATATTAGTGTATATTATGTTTGGTGCAGTGTAAGGTAATAGCTCTATTGGTGGATATAGTATAAGGAAAAAGTCATAATGGCAGGTACGATGTGAGGTAAAAAAAAGAAAAAATTTTATGTCACAATATATTACCTCTTCCTCTTAACCTCGTACCCTCTCACCTTTCCCTTTTCCCTCCTTCCTATTCTCTCCCCTTCCCCCCCCTCCCTCCTTGGATCTACCTACGCGTCTGTTGGTTCTGTGGGCCACTCCCCCCCCCCCCCATTACCCAAAAAAAAAAAAAACCCACTTCTATAATGTAGACCCCCACTTCTATAATATGAATTACCCATCTCCCTTGCCCCCTCCCACCCCCCCCTCCTTCCCCCCCCCTGAATGAACCATCCCCAAAAAGTGAGGCAAAAAAGAAAAAAAACTTCTCATTCCGTGTATCGTGTATCTCGTGCATCAATCCTCCTCAATGTCTTCCCCCCGGGGGAAAAAAGGAAAGACATCCACCCCCCTAAAAAAAAAGGGTAATAAACATCTACTTATGATTCCCTATAATGCAGTGCAATCCTGGGGCCCTCTAATTCCATGAGCCTCCATCGGGGTGTGGTCAAGTGTTGTTCTGTATAAGTGCCCTTGGTCCCCCCCCCTCCCTCCTCAGCTCCCCCCCTCCCTGGTGCGCCCACGTAGCCCAGAGGGGGGGAAAGAAAAGCCAGGTGATTTCTGGTATTTGGGATCTATAATAAATCACATGCTCTTTTAACAATTATCCACCAGTCCTCGTACCCTTTTTTCAGTGTACTTATACCTATACATATCCTATTACTCTATAAACATATACATATTCAGACCGCACAACAAATCCACATCTAGTCCAGTTACCTACAAAAAAGAAAAAAAGGGGGGGGGGGAGGGTAAGGGGCCGGGGAACATGATTAGGCTCTGTCATACATTTATCATTCCTCAAAGTCCCATTACCTGCTCCCCCCCCCCACTCCACCCCACCTCCTTCCCCTCCCAAAAAACACAAAACAAAAAAAAAAAAAGGGGAAAAAATTTCCCCTACTCATCCTCGAGACATAGCCCCCCCCACTGTTGTCCGCAGGAGACCATTGTCAGACAGCTCCCTTGCGCAGGGCGCCGTACCCCATTCTCCCTTCTTCTTCCTTCTCTCTTCCTCACTGTTCCTGCAATCTACCCCCTTCCAGTCCTCTTGTAGGAGCAAAAAAGAGTTGATATCACGGATTGTGGTAGAAAGCAGGCCTTGTACCCCTTACCAATAGCCCGGCATATGCCTATTTGTTATTTATCTGGCTCTCTCTTTCTCCTTCCCCAAAAAAAAAAATTAGGAAAGTCCATCCAGCATCTAGGAAGGAGAAGAGAAAAAAAGGAGGAAGAAAAACCGGGGAAAAAAGAAGAGGGAAAGGAGGGGGAGCCGCTCCCACAGACCTCTCCTGACATCATTTGGGACAGGTCTTCTTTAGTTGAATAGATTTTTCCTTTCCCCTATTACTGACAGGTAAAACCAGTTAGGAACACTTATTGGGTCAGCTCCCAGAAATTGAAAGAGTGTTTGAAGCTGCGAGGGCTCACTCAAATAGTAGCTCCTTCCTTCCTTGTTTACTATTAAAGCCAGTGGAAACCCCCAACGATAAGTAGCCCCCTTACTGCGCATATAATCCAGTAAAGGTTTTAATAGCCTTCTTCTGTTTTTGGTTTGCCAGCAAAGGTCTTGAAATATATGGATTTCCACCCCCTCCAGCACCCCCAAAGACCCTTCCTTCAATGCCGCCCTGAGAATCTCTTCCTTAGTCAAGTAAAAGTGGACTCTGCATAGCACGTCTCGGGGGTTCACTTGATCTTGGTATCGTACTGAGGGGATTCTATGGACTCTGTCCAATTCAAGAGCAGCGTCTGAGGGTTTTTTCAGAATTTTGTTCAATAAGGTAGTTCCAAACCTTCATATTTATCAGGAATACCTTTAATGCGAAGATTATTTCTTCTACTTCTATTTTCTGTTTCTTCAGCCTGCAATTGCAGCCTGATCAAGTGTCTCTGTTGAAACAGTAATTTTTCCTCTAACTCAGTCAGTCTGATTTCCATACCGTTTTGCTGCTCCTCGCATCTCCCAATTTTTTGGTCGGCTTCCGCTACCTTCGCATGTACATTTTCAATCTCACCCCTCAGTGTAGCAGTGATGTTTGCTACTATCTGCTGTATGTCTTCTTTAGTAGGAAGTGCTTGAATAAGCCTACTAATTTGCCCAATATCTGTGGAGGATCCCGGTTCTCCTCTCCCAATCTCTTGTGAATGTTGTAACTTATTTGGGGTATGCAATCCTGATGCCTCCGCTGCCATTGTCTGACTGGTCATTTCAATGCCCAGGCCCTGTTTAGTTGCCTCCATGCTTAGACCCAATGATGGACTCACAGCCCCTAATCTAGGTTCTGTGGAGGGCCCTAAAGCGGGCTCTATAGCGGGCTCTGAGGGCCCCCCCAGGGATGGCAAGGCTCTACTTAATAAGTTGAGGGTAGGTGGCTCCTTTACTATAACCTCCACTGTATGTTCCACCCTGTGTAAAGCCAAATGTCCACCTGTAAGTGTTGAATGCTGGGCTCCTTCCCTCACAGTTTCAATGCATGAAGCTCTTCTCAACTGACTTCCAATAGGCACTGCTCTCTGCTCCAGAGGCTTCTCCTTCCGACCTGTCAGCCGTGTATCCGTTGCTGCTGCGGGAGCCGCCGGCTCTGTGGATAAGGGAGCTGTCCTTCCAGGCGCTGATGGTAAGCTCTCTGTCAGCGAGTTCCTCCTGGTTGCTCCTCGATCCGTCTGCTCGCCCCCCTTCCCAGTCAAAAACCGAGTGATGTGCGCTTGGCTCGGTGCGGAAGGGCACCCCCGATGTGCTTCGCGGCGCTCCGACCTCGTCGCGACATCTGCCGCGCGAGCCTGTCTTTCTCCCCGCTCAAGGGGCGTTAAGGGACGGGCGGGGATTGCAAAATTTTAGCCGCTTTCCTGGTTAGCGAGCACCGCGGGACTCGGAGGACTCTCCTAGCGAGGACGCCTACTCCGCCATGCTTCCGACTCCTCCCCCGGAAAACGGAAGTCTTATTATATCTTTTCATGTGACAACATTGAAGTACTATATTTATCGGCGTATAACACACACTTTTTTCCTCTGAAAACAGAGGGTAAACAGTGACTGCGTGTTATACGCCGATATCATGTTTTACCAATAGGGGTCGGGGATCGGGCAGTCTGCCCCAGGAGCCACCCATTGGCTGTCCCGCATCCCCTGCATAGTCTGAAGTTGGGAAAAAAAAGTCACTTGCCAACCCCTTCTACACCGCTCCTCATGTGTCAGTGTCATTGTAAAACAAAGCTTTTAAATATCTTTATAGCTCCGTTTTTTTCTGGCTGCTCTCCTCCTCCTCCTCTGAGTGTAGCTTTGATTGGAGGAGGAGAGCAGTCACATGACCTACTGTGTAACATCAGAGGAGAGCAGTCATGTGACCAGGTCAGTGAAAAAAACTGAGCTATTGAGGTAGATGGAAGCTTCAGTTTGCAATAGGAGTGACACAGGAGGAGCAGTGTGGAAGGGGCTGACAGTGATTTTTTTTAACTTAACTGTAGAGAATGCTGGCAGCACTGTCCCAGGAGACTGGGGGTCTCATGGGAGTGCAGTGTGGCTGTGTACTGGGTGGGGGAATGTATAATCAACGGGGGCTGTATAATGGATGGGGGGATGTGTACTGGATTGGGGGGATGTTTAATGGATGGGGAGGCTGTGTACTGGATGGGGGTATTATAATCAATGGGGGCTGTATAATGGATGGGGGGATGTTTAATGGATGGGGGGATGTGTACTGGATAGGGGGGATGTGTACTGGATGGGGGGATGTATAGTGGATGTGGGGGAATGTATAGTGGATGGGGGGCTGTATACTGGATAGGAGGATGGGTACTGGATAAGGGGCTGTGTACTGGATGGGGGGGATGTTTAATTGACAGGGGCTGTATACTGGGGAGGGAGGCTGTATAATGGAGGGGGTGATGTATAATGGACAGGGGGATGTATAATGGATAAGGGGGATGTGTACTGGATGGGGAGATGTATAATGGATGGGCTGTGTACTGGGGAGGGGGCTGTGAAAAAATGTTTTCCTTAAACTTCCCTCTTAAAATTAGGGTGCGTGTTATACGCCTGTGCGTGTTATACGCCGATAAATACGGTAATTACATTTTGCTAAAATGTGTAAAGTAGTGAGTTTACAGCCTGTATAACAGTGTAAATTTGCTGTCCCCTCAAAATAACTCAACACACAGCTATTAATGTCTAAACCGCTGGCAACAAAAGTGAGTTAACCCCTAAGTGAAAATGTACAAATTGGGCCCAAAGCGTCAATATTTTGTGTGGCCATGATTATTTTCAGCACTGCCTTAACCCTCTTGAGCATGGTGTTCTTTAGAGCTTCACAGGTTGTCCTTTTCCACTCCTCCATGACAACATCATGGAGCTGGTGGATGTTAGAGACCTTGCGCTCCATCACCAATAGGGTTTAGGTCTGGAGACATGCTTGGCCAGTCCATAACTTTTACCCTCAGCTTCTTTAGTAAGGTAGTGGTCATCTTGGAGGTGTTATTGGGGGTCGTTATCATGTTGGAATACTACCCTGTGGCCCAATCTCTGAAGGGAGGGGATCATGCTTTTCTTCAGTACATGTTGGCATTCATGGTTCCCTCAATAAACTGTAGCCTCCCTGTGCCGGAAACACAGACCATGACACTCCCACCACCATGCTTGACTGTAGACAAGACAGACTTGACTTTGTACTCCTCAACTGGTTCCCGCCACACACCCGTGACACCATCAGAACCAAATAAGTTTATCTTGGTCTCATCAGACCACAGGACATGGTTCCAGTAATCCATGTCCTTAGTCTGCTTGTCTTTAGAAAACAGTTTGCAGGGGTTCCTGTGCATCATCTTTAGAAGAGGCTTCCTTCTGGCAGGACAGCAATGCAAAACCAATTTGATGCAGTGTGCAGCGTATGATCTGAGCACTGACAGGCTGACCCCCCACCCCTTCAACCCCTGCAGCAATTTTGGCAGCCTCTTTGGTCGACCATGGCGATGTCTGTTCTGAGTTGAACCTGTCCTGTTGAACCGCTGTGTGGTCTTGGCCACCGTGCAATACATCAGTTTAGGCCAATATGTATTGTACATATTTTTGGTAAAAAAAAAATCGCAATAAGTGTATATTGATCGGTTTGCGCAAAAGTTATAGCTTCTACAAAATAGGGGTTATATTTATGGCATTTTTATTATATATATATTTTTTACTAGTATTGGCAGTGATCAGCGATTAGTGGGACTGCAACATTGGGGCGGACAGATTGGACACGTGACACTTTTTTTTGGATCAGTGACAGTTATACAGTGAACAGTGCTATAAAAATGCACTGATTACTGTAAATGACACTGGCAGGGAAGGGGCTAACACTAGGGGGCAATACAGGGGTTAAGTGTTCCCTAGGAAGGGGTTTCTGACTGTGAGGGGAGTGGACTGACTGAGAGTAGAGAGAGATCGCTGTTCCTAATCACTAGGAACAGACGATCATTCTGTACTCCCCTGACAGAACGGGGATCTGTTTGTTTACATTGACACATCCCGTTTTGGCTCTGTGGAGCGATCACAGGTGGCCAGCGGCATTGTGGCCGCCAGCCACGTACGAACAATTACTGTGAATTGCAGGATCAAGCCGACCTGCCACAGTATAATAAGCAATGGCGGCTGGTCGGCAAGCGATTAAACAGTATCCCAAACAGTTTTAGAAAGGCAGCCAGCTGATACTATGCAGAATACAATCCTTCCAGGTTGGGGGCACTGCATCTGAGGTCACTTCTATTTTGACCTGCTTCATCACAAGGACTTCCCCAGGAGGTAGCTTGCCCGGAACTTTGCTCTGACATCACACTGTATTGCTTTTTACAAGAATGAGTTTGAATTAAATTAAGGCAAAATCAGTGTGGCATTTCTACTCTCAAAAACTGCTATCATTTTAGGCCTTGTACTCACGGCAGGACATGTCCGATGAAAACGGTCTGCAGACCGTTTCCATCGGACATGTCTGGCCGGGGACTGCCCGGGGACTTCTGTTCGATGGCTATACACACCATCGAACAGAAGCCCGCGCGTAAACATTACGCGGGGCGTGTCCGCGGTGTCGCCGCGTCGATGACGCGGTGTCGCCGCGACAATGACGCGGCGACGTGGGCGGGCCGCCTTAAAAATGCTTCCACGCATGCGTCGAAGTCATTCGACGCATGCGAGGGATGCGGGCGGCAGGACATGTACGGTAGGTCTGTACAGACGACCGTACATGTCCGGGCAGACAGGTTTCCAGCGGACTGTTTTAAAACAAGTCCGGGAAACAGTTGTCCGCTGGAAACCTGTCCGATCCGTCCAAAAATGGTCCGCTCGGGCCAACACACGGCCAAACATGTCTGCTGAAACTGGTCTGCGGACCAGTTTCAGCAGACATGTTTGGTCGTGAGTACGGGGCCTTACTCAAGAACTGCTACCTAACTGGATTATTTAAATGTGGACTTTTCAGTATTTTCTGCAAACCTATATGAATTCAAGAGATGTCGCAATGTACATTTTTTTGAAAAAGTCTACCTTTAGCCCAGGTTCAAACTGGTTTGCCCGAATGAAGTCGTGCGAGTTCATCTGAACTCGCACAATTTCACTCCTGCTTGTCATTCCCGGTTTTAGCTGCCTTTTTTAGAGACATCTGTGCATGTTTCTGCACAGATGTCATTGTACATCCTGGCCCAAAATCGCAAGAAGTAGTACAGAAACAACTTTTTTTAAATCGGTGCAGCTCCACATTTTCCAAGTCCGATTAGGATCGTGCTATTGCTGGCAATTCCCTGGTAAATGCCGCCGATATGACATGTGATTTGACATGTCAAATCGAATGTCAAATCTTACCAATGTGACCCAGGGCTAAATTTGTATATAGCAATGCTTTAGGTCCAGTCAAGGTGCTTTACCAAGACTGAGGAAGGAGTCTCAATTTCAGTCTCCTCTCCTCTGGTTATCTGATTGTAGCACTGTAGCAAGTCCCAAATGTAAAAGGTTGTGGCAGATATTTGTGATCTCAGCCAAGATTGTACAGGCTTTAGGATTTACATGATTGTGCCATTTCTAAGCCAGCAATTTAGTCCTAGAAGTAGAAGCTGACCTTGGATAATGCCTTGGCCTAGATGGTGCAGGCCTTCTAAAAGGAAAACAAATGAAGCCATTGCCAGGGAGAGTACTGGGGTCTATGTGAGAAGTAACATACCTGTAAATGTAGACTTACATATTACTTAGCATGCATACATGCTAAAATACAATAAGACTCCTTTAACTTTAGGATTGTTGTTTTGTCTCACAGAAAATAAAGCCAACCGATTTTTTCTTCAGAGGGATTCTGTAATGAGCATGCAGAACTTTCAATATAATGTTTTTGAAGGCATTGAGGACCCAACATTGTTTCAATTGCTGATTAAAGTGACTGATGAGCTGGGTGGAAATAAAGCACTGCAGTTATCCACCACAGCAACTGTAATAATACATGTGGTGCCCTGGACAACTACAATTCCAACTACCACACAGAAAGCTACAACAGCACAGGTAGGAATCTCCTAATTCTTTTTTCTTTAACTTGGGTTTCGCTTTCAAGGTAAGATATACAAAAAGAAAAAAAAGTGGAATAAAAATCTTCATAGCAACCAATGCTTAAAGTCTGGTGTTTATGTCTATTGATCTACTATCCTGATATTAAGGATTTTAAACCTATTAGCTGGAGTCATGCTGGTTTCAGCAGGTGTAATTCTGGAGATGACAGACTTTGGTACATCCTTGTGTCTGAATGTAAAAGGTCCCCAAGCCTTGTCAGCCACAATCACATGTGGCTACAAGCATATGTGACATATGACTAGGGTTGAATAAAATTGAGAGTTTAAATATTAGCAAAGTCTGGAGATTTTGGGGGAAAATAAATCACTATTTTAAATTGATTTTGGTAGCTTTCTAAAGCTGCAATGTGCATGAGTGGTCAGAAGGAGTACGGAATGTTACTGCTTATATAGTCAGTAGAGTTAAAAAAAACTTCTATCTCAGTGGTCACTGGTCAATAGAAGAAAATTCTACAGTATTTGTGGATCAGTGGTCAGTAGGAGTAAAAAATGTACCTATGTTGGTGGTCAGTTGGAGTAATCAATGGGACTTAGGGCCAGATTCACAAAGGAGATACGACGGAGTATCTCAGATACTCTGTCGTATCTCTCAGAGTATCTATGCGACTGATTCATAGAATCAGTTACGCATAGATATCCCTAAGATCCGACAGGTGTAATTGTTTTACACTGTCGGATCTTAGGATGCAGTACCGCGGCCGCCGCTGGGGGGAGTTTGCGTCGTAAACCAGCGTCGGGTATGCAAATTAGGAGTTACGGCGATCCACGACGGTTTTTCACGTTCGCTACGTCGCCGCTAGTCTAGTTTCCCGTCACAAAGTTAGTCGTCGTTTTGGGTGCCTTAACTTTCGTCAGCAAACCTATTGCTGTCTAAAGTATGGCCGTCGTTCCCGCGTCGAAATTTAAAATTTCACGTCATTTGCGTAACACATCCGGGAATACGGAAGTACGCTACGCCCGTCGCCGTTCGAAAAAATGATGTCACTTCGCGCAAAGCACGGCGGGAGTTAGGAAACGGAGCATGCGCAGTAGGTCCGGCGCGGGAGCGCGCCTAATTTAAATGTTACCCGCCCATTCGATTTGGACGTATTTACGATACACCGCCGCAAGTTTCCAGGTAAGTGCTTTGTGGATCGGGCACTAAAACTGAAAACTTGCGGCGGTGTAACGTAAATGGCTTACGTTACACCGGCGCTATTGTACCTGAATCTGGCCCATTGATCTCAGTAAGAATTATTATTAATAAACCGTTGGAAATTGGTGTCAGCGAGAATAATATAAGACCCCACCTCCTGAACATTGGTGTTAGTGCCCTACTTCGAGGCACAGATATCACTGGGATAATAAAAGACCCTCCGTGGCATTGGTGTTCAGTGGTAACTTGCCTACTTGGAGGTTTCTCATGCTGTTCCTCCCTGTGATGTCATGGCCAGGAGAACACAGCCTCTATCAGGCAGTAAGACACTGTATAGACTGACAGATAGAATCTGTAGAACATAATACAACCAGAAAATGATAACCTCTTCCCAGTACAAACCAGCCTCAAACCCACATCTACCATAATATAGATCTCCCCTAACATACCTAAATCCTCCCTTCCAGTCCCAGCCCACTCCTTCAATACAGACTCCCTCAGCACAATCCCCTCAGAAAAGACCCCCCCCCCCAAGCACAGACCTCTTAGCATGGGACCCCCAGGACAGACCCCTCAGTACAGACCCCTCCTGGCACTGATGTCCCTCCAGTGTTTAGAGGCCTCACTTAAGAAAGAAAAACTTTTAATCCTGAGGCTTGCATAGATGAGAAATGTGTTTTATTACTATGAGCTGAGTCAGGGCCGCTGTTAAAAATCATGGGGCCCCGTACAGCCTACCTGATGGGGCCCCCTTTGACTCCGCCCTCAATCCCACCCCTGGCCCCACCTCTTACCCAGGCTCAAAAGTTGTAGGGGGGACATATGGTGCAATGAATGTGGAAGTAATTGGGTGGTTTCAGAGCTGCTTGTATTACTTCCATGTGAAAACTGACAGCTGCCTTTACAAGTATACACACACTCCTGGCTGCTGTCTCCAGCCAGAAATGTGCTTACGTGTTAAAAAAGACATGCTTGCAGCATAGCCTCAGCTTCGTTTTAAACCAGGAGCAGTGTTTTGGCTGAAAAAACATATGACGCATGCAAACGTGCCTAAATGCGTATTAACCTCCCTGGCGGTATGATTCTGTCTGGAATTACGTACCAAAAGCGGTACAATTATTTGCAAGGAAATTTGGCATTTAATACTGTAGGACTGTAATTCTTAGGAATAACTCACTTAAATCTGACCAAACAAGAATCTAATAGGCATCCCGGGTATGACATTTTTTTTAAAAACAAAATTATAAATTATAATATAATAAATAATTATAAATAATTATAACAAATAATATAATTCTAATACAAATTATTCAATAATGTAATCAAATCAAAATCACTGAAATTTTCTCAGTTGCAAAATTGTCGCTGTCATAATTTTTTTTTTTTCTTCATGACGAATTTCCCCACAAATCGCTATCGCACAATTCTGCAAGTGATTATAATTTATTATCGCTGTTTTCTAGCTGATCTAAAACCATTTTTGACATAAAGGGACACTTTTGGTTGCTATGGACAATCTACAGTTTGCAGGCAGAAAAAAAGGTTTTTATTATATAAAGGGAACGGAGATCGGCGGCACAGGAGGACGCTGTGTGAATCGAGCGAGGTCCCGCTCGCTCACACAGCGCGGTGACATCGCTGGATCCAGGACAAGGTAAGCCAGCGCACACTGCAGGCTCTGCACAGCTACCCCGAGCGTGACTCGGGGATATCGATTATAGCAGAAAAAACTCACCCCGAGTCACGCTCGGGGATACCGCCAGGGGGGTTAACACTAGGCGCGTTTAGCGCTTGAACGTTAATTAATTTCAATGGCCAGAATAAATTATTGCTCTGGCCGATGAAACGAACACCCAAGTGCTTGACGCCTGTAAATCATCCTAAACGCTTGTACAGGTGTTAGACATTTTTACAAGTGTCAGTCCTTGAAAGAGCGGAGCAGGTAAATCACTGCACGGATCACTCCGCCAACCACCAGGGAAGACCGGCCGGAACTCTAGAGCATGCGGCTGGCCGTAGGTTTGTGTACCTCCGCCCGAAAATGGAAAGGTAGTCCCTCCTCAGCGCCCACCTCCTGAGCCCCTCTGATCACGTTATGGGGCCCAGGAAAATAGATTTATACACCCCCAAAGCCAGTAGGAGCGGGGTATAATTTATTCAGACTTTTTTTTGGTTGGAATAAAAAACACTATAAAGCTGTCCAGGCCCCTCTGATGAGCTGATAGGGCCCAGGCCCGGTACAACAGGGCTAGTTGTACTGCCCTATCGCCGACCCTAAGCTGAGTGTTTGTGATCAAATATAGATTTTTGGGCCCAGAATTATTCTCCTGTTTTGTGATCCTTGACATTTACAAAAACTAACTGTGCAGTAAAGTATGTTAGCAAGGAGAATTTCCAATGATTTTATATTGATCAAAGGACTTACACACACTCAGGCCTCGTACACACGACCATTTTCCTCGACAGAATCCATCGAGAAACTTGGTGGCAGAGCTTTTTTGCCGAGGAAAACGGTTGTGTGTATGTTTTTCGTCGAGAAAACTGTCGTGGAACTCGACGAGAAAAAAAGAGAACAAGTTCTCTTTTTCCTCGTCGGGAGTCTCAATTTCCTCGTCGTGTTTCTCGTCGGGCTGGTTTACGACAAGAAACACGTTTGTGTGTATGCTTAGAAACCCGCGCATGCTCAGAATAAAGTATGAGACGGGAGCGCACCTACGGTAGCTAAAAGTAGCGTTCGTAATGGAGATAGCACATTCGTCACGCTGTAACAGACTGAAAAGCGCAAATCGTCTCTTACCAAACTTTTACCTAACACGCAGTAACATGAGATTAGCAAAAGCAGCCCCAAGGATGGCGCCAGTGGAATCGAACCTCCCCTTTATATTGCCGTTGTACGTGTTGTACGTCACTGCGTTTGAGAACGACGAGATTTTGTCTTGACAGTGTGTACGCAAAGAAAGTTTGTCAAGATTCTCGACAAGCCTGACAAGAACCTCGTCGAGGAAAACGATGTTTCATTTACGACGAGTTCCTCGGTCATGTGTACGAGGCCTCATTCTTCTGTCTGAACCAGAGAAACACTGTTTAAGGTTACCAGTGGAATTCATTAAGATCTGGCAATCCTGTGTCAGGAGATTCAGGTTTAAGTGTACAGTATTTATGTTTGTATTAAAAAGGAACATATCTGCAAATTCTAAATCTTTTTCTTTGTTGTACCATCTATATACTTGCCTTAAAAAAAGGAAAATGTTTGTCTATTTTTCCTTTTAGTTGTAATTTTATGCTGCAATAGTGCCATCTTGTGTTCATTCCAGTGCAATGTAACTAAACAAAACCAGTGTGTCATAAAACTTAGCTATGCTTATATCTTTGTCTCTGTAACTTTGTATGTTATTATAAGACTAACATTTATATATTATTGTTATAAATACCCATTACTATACTTTATATAATTAACAGGTTACAACAGCTGTGCTTGTCCGATCTTCATATTTCTGGCATCCTGACAACTGGTTTACCGCTGCTCTTACAATTACTGCAGCTTTGTTTCTCTTGTGCCTGTATGCGTGTGCTTGGGGTCTTCTGAAAGAGTAAGATTATTCGATATTTTTACAACAATATCCTCTCTAAATCAAATATTAATCATGTTTCCTTTTTCTTTATAGTGTTCCAAAATATTCAAAATTATTTCCTTTATGTCGAGAAAATCAAAAATCCAATTCTCCCAGTTTTCCTGACAAGACAAATAAAGCTAAAAGGTATCTAATGCTTCTATTTAGATACACCATTATTATTATTTATATAATATTTAATATAGTAGTTGAAATAACTAAAGTTACATTTTTGTTATGGGTTCTAAAACTTTGCACACTGCTCCCAGACTTTATTTTAAAGGTCCTTATCTTTTACATATTGTCAACGTTAAGTATTAGTTACTAATAATAGTAGTTATTAAAAAATTCTCAGTTTAAAACCTAATGCCGCGTACACACGATCGGATTTTCCGTCAGAAAAACCATGGATGTTTTTTCCGACGGAATTCCGCTCAAGCCTGGCTTGCATTCTCTGAACTTTCGTCTGTCAAGAATGTGATGACGTACAACACTACGACGAGCCGAGAAAATTAAGTTCAACGCTTCCGAGCATGCAGTGAATTGTTTCTGAGCATGCATCTGAATTTTGTGCGTCGGAATTGCTACAGACGATCGGATTTTCAGGTAGGATTTTTTTTCCGTCGGAAAATTTGAGAACCAGCTCTCAATCTTTTGTTGGAAGAAAATTCCAACAGCAATACTGCACCATACACACGGTCAGAATTTCCATTCAAAAGCTCACATCAGATTTTTGCTGTCGGAATTTCCGATTGTGTGTATGGGGCATTACTCTAACTATTTTTTTTTTGTTTTGAAAAAACAAAACTTTGTTTTGGCTTTTAATTTTTGTGATGCCATTGGGGAAATTTTACCTCACGTCCTATCCCTATTACACTCATACAAGAAATAAGGGGGCAGTTGTCACCACGACAACATCTACTAAAAACGTATCAGTCTAAACTGAGGAACATTTTTATTTTATTTTTTAAATTGTGAAATGTATTAAATCAAAAAGTTAAATATATTGTGTTTTTTTTTTAAATTGTCGCTCTTCTTTTGTTTGTAGCGCAAACAAAAAAAAATCGCAGAGGTGATCAAATGCCACCAAACGAAAGTTCTATTTGTGGGGGGAAAAAACATAAAGATTTCATTTGAGTACAGTGTTGTATGACCGCGCAATTGTCATTCAATGTGCAACAGCGATGAAAGCTAAAAATTGGTCTGGGCAGGAAGGGGGTGAAATGCCCTGTATAGAAGTGGTTAACTCTGCATACATTAAATGTTTAGTAAATGTTCATTAATATGAAAGTATATAAATGTGGAAATACTGTATCTTGGTCGTTAAATTTGTGTAAACCGTAGCACAATGTCTTGATTTTATTTGAAATAATGTGTAAAATGAACAATCATAATTAACATTTTGTTTACTACCTCCAGAAAACAAGATCCAGCTAACAAAAATAATCAGACAAATGAAAATCCTAACCTTTTGCCGGGACACCAATTTGTAAGTCTTTCTTTTTTCAAAAAAAACTCTTAATGATAAGAAGTTGACAGATTGGTTCCAAAGGCCACATAATATACATTAGGGATAACTGGGATGCTCCCTTTTACCTCCAAACTCCTTGAACGTCTAGTCTACAACCGCCTGAGCTACCACCTCACTGAAAATAACCTTCTTGATCCCCTTCATTCTGGATTTTGCCCACAACACTCCAAAGAAACTGCTATTCTAAAATGTATTAACAATTTACTAATGGTTAAAACCAATGGTCACTATTCTACACTCTTATTCTTGGACCTCTCTGCTGCATTTAACACAGCTGACCACCCCCTCCTCCTCAAAAAAACTTCACTCCCTTGGTCTCTGTGACTGTACTCTTCATTGTTTCTTATCTTACCTATCTCACAATACCTTCAATGTCACTTACAACTCTAACAACGCAATGCAGGCATACCCCACTTTTAAGTACACAATTGGGTTTATTTACTAAAGCTGGAAAGTGCAAAATAAGGCTCACTTCTGCACAGAAACCAATGAGCTTCCAGGTTTTATTACCAGTCTAAATTGAACAAGCTGGGGTTGGAAGCTCATTGGTTTCTATGTAGAAGTGAGCCTGATTTTGCGCTTTCGAGCGTTAGTAAATAAACCCCATTGTGTACTTAAAAGCGGGGTATGCCTGTATACGTAGTGCTAATTAAAGCAAAATGACATCAGTAATAAAACAAGAAAATATATCATATCAATATAGTATATATTTGTGACTTTATGGTAATTTCAATCCTTTTAAAGTGAAAATATATCAGGCTTTGTGACACCACAACTCCAGTACTCCACAGCAAACATGAACAACAACATGTGTTCCCCCTCTGTGATTACTATGCCCTCACCTTGGAGCTTAGACCCATATAGCATTACAAGTCAAATGTTCATAACCCCTTTTTCCAGGGTGACAAATAGGCTTCTGATCGATGATGCAATGTGTTGGGTGGAGCCAGGTGACGCCCTTACAAAAAATGGAAGTGCAGCACTGATTGTGAGTCTTCCAATCCTGTTGTGATACTTGAATGCTGTAGTGACCTTGTCATGTGAGTGCAAAGTGTTTTAATAAATAATAATTTATTGAGAATACTGCAATACTGCACTATGGTGGTATGGGTGTGCTTTGAGCATATTTCAAGCTGCCAAGTGAGGGGAACACAATTATATTTGCTAAAGCTGTGGATGATAAAATCTCAGTTGTGAAAACAACCTCAAGGCAATCTGTCCTTGGAACACTCTTATTCTTAATCTACATCTCCTCCCTTGGTCAGCTCAAAGCCTCCCATGGCTTCCAATACCATTTATATACTAAAGAAACTCTATCTTTCTACCCCTCTGCTTACCACATTAATATTTTCACACATCACTAAATTACTAACAGACATATCAGTATGCAAAATGGGGGAAACTGATGCGCAAACCAATAAAAGGGGTACATTAAAATTAAATAACATAAAATAAAGATGAGTAGCAGCAACCTAGTAAATGTTCACACACTGATAGCAAGATTAAATAAGAAGGGGTATACTTTAACATAATAAAAAATTAAATATACAAATCTTCAATAATGCATGGGTCTTCAATAAGTACAAAAATATGTGTAATTCTTATAAAGTGCAACTGAATAAATGGATAAAACAACCCCAGTGTAAAGATCTATTCCTGTGTAAAATGACTGCGTAAATGAATATAAATAAAAAAAAATGGGAATATATAAAAATCTGTATATAAAAATGATGAATAAATAAAACAATTGATAAAGTGCAGTGCAGCAAGCAGTAAATCTTAAGTGCAAATCCAAAAACACACAACATTTGCAAAGAACAGTCCCTTGTGCTGGAAAATTTCTATCAGTGATCCACAGCGATGTGCCCAAAAAAGTTCACAGAAGTGCAATTCACAAAACAGATCCAATTTCAGTTGCGGTGACAATCGAAGGTGCAAGTGCAGATCTTCCAGTGCTCTCCAGTTCCCCCCAGCCTCTCACCTTAATAGGCTTATGGATAAGCCTTTCTGTTAATACTCCTTTAAGAGGTCCCTCCACTTTAGCGGTCCACCTCCTGGTTAATAGTATCTCAGACAGGCACATAGAGAGATAGATAGGCAATCTTTTTGGAGCTTGTGAATGCAACTCCCGAAAAAGTGTATCGGTCTACCACAAGGGAGACACCACTCCTTAGCTTCTCTTTCATCAAAGTAACTTGTTCCCAGCGGTTTGCAGAGAAGAGTAAATGAACAGTGTGATCTTCAAGGTTACTTTTCTTCTCAAGATAAGAGCCAACCAGCTGTCCGATTTCAGTTTCTCTGGACAGTGAGTGTGGGCTAAGAGGAGGCAAACGGGCAGGGCAGGCAGGGCTGTTATCGCTCAGTGCGAGGACAGTTCTAGTAAGAATCAGCCGAGCATGTAATTAAAACTGCGTCACCTAGATGCCACACCACTTCCTCAAACTCAGTCTATCCAAAACTGAGTTCATAATATTTCCTCTCCCTCAACCCTTCCCCTGACTTCTCTGTGGAGATTGCTGACACAACTATCAGTTCATCCCCACATGCAAGTGTGTAGATGTAATCCTGGACTCTCCTTTCAGCCCTACATCCAATTCGTGTCCAAACATTGCCACCTCAACTCCTGCAACATCTACAAAATATGACCCTTCCTTAACCAATGACACCACAAAGCTTCAAATGTACTTCCTAGTTAAATCCTGCCTCGACTACTGCAACTCCCTTCTCATTGACTTGCCTTTACACAGGCTACCCGCTCCTCAGTTTATCATGAATGCTGCTGCCAGATGACTCATAAACCTTACTAACCCCGTTCAATGTCTATTACCCCTCTCTGCCGATCCCTCTATTGACTTCCACTCCCCCAACAAATAAAATTTAAAATACTAACAACAATCTACAAGGCCATCCACATGTCTGCCCCCAACTACATCAATAACATTGTATCAAAATACCAAACCAAACTATTCTCTTTACTCCTCCTAAGACCTCCCGCTCTCTAGCTCTTGCATCACTTTCTCTCATGTTCATCTCCAGGACTTCTGCAGAGCCTCTCCAATCCTCTGGAACTAATTACCCATATTGGTCTGACTATCTCCTATTCTATCCACATTCAGGCAATCCCTGAAAATCTCTTTAGAAAAGCCTATCCCGCCTCTACCCAACAAATCCATTTGTTTGATAAATAGCTATCTCATATACATGTAAGATATACAGACTTATTTATTAAGGCCAAAAGCATTATAGAAAATGAAATAACCCAGTCAACATGTATCTCACCTTTGAAAAGTCAAGCCTCACTGATTTTCTGGGTGACAGCTTTTCGTTATCATATTTTCCTTTCTTAACTTGCATGCAAAAAAAACAACTGTTATATGTGTATTTTAAGTACATTAAATGAGTAAAACACTTTTTTTTACCTTCTTACCCTACTTTCTGTAGTCTCCAGATTTTTTTGATGGCCGTGCAGTTGACCCAGGTAAGTAAAAAATGACCAGCTGAACTTAAAATGTATGCTTTTCATATCTAAGTGAGGGGAATTTACCCAGATATGACTGATAACTCGTACTGAGACTTACTCAAGGTTTTTGCAGTAATTATCTTCTTGTAGATTAAGATGCAATGATTTGAGTGCTCTAAAAATGAAAAAAAAGGGGGGAACACACATAGACCCTGATCCTTAACACACACAGACTGAACCTAACACTTACCGTACCCCAATTTAAACACTAATACTTGACCTGGCCCCTAAAAAAATGTTTTTTGTTTTGTTTGTAAGACGGTGTAGGGAAGAGTTTAAATTTCTCTCCTGTTTTTATTTCTGCCTGTGAGGGGCATTCCCATCACTTCCTGTTACTGTGACATCCTTCCAAGAAATGTGAAAAGTGGCCATCAATGGGACATTTTGTCTATGTCACCATTAGGGAATGTTAAAGATTTATGTTACTTCCTGTCTTTATAGAAAATGAGATGAAATCTCACACAGGCAACAATAAATATAGATTTGGCTGAAGACTCAATCCTCAAACATTGCTCTTACCTACCCTAAACGTATCCCTTAACCTGAAAACTTAATGTTAACTCTTAACACAAAGATAACATAACACTTTCCTCCATATATAGTCAGGCTTGACTTTTACTACTGATGGTTCTGACATTACCTATATGGTTAGTTTGAATTGTCCAGGTTTTTCACATGTTTACTTTGAAGCAATTTACATATGCAGTGCAGTGAAACTAGTTTCATAATCTATCTTTACAATCAGCATATCAAAAGCACAGAGGCTGACACTAGTACTCATACAGTTAACGTATAAAGGAGTACAGGGTACCTGTGCCACTATATACGGTAAGTTCCCAGAATGGTCATGTTGACATAACAGGGGAGATTGTTGGTAAAGGTCTGTCCCTGGATAGACATTGACAATGATGCTCTCCTCCTCCTTGGTGTATTTACAGTTGACCTTCTTATCCCTTTAGGTAAAGGTGGATAAAAGTTAACGCTAATCATCCATATATTGTGAAACATACAGAAATACACTTTGGTCTACACAATGCAAAATAAGCAGCCAATTAAGAGAAAACATTTTAGAGTAGTGACCTAATATGTTTATATTATATCATAATATCCACTATGTTATGATAATACTGTAATTATAGTTTATAATGGCATTGGCACTTAACTTTGATTTTCTTTTTTCCTAGTTTCCGGAAAACATTTTCTGTTTAACAGCTTCACGGGGCAAACCAAATGGGTTTAGCAGCCACACATCCCTCACGCTGTACAGCAACTTCAACCTGGACCTAATTCCTAATGTCTTATTGTTTTCATTTTTCTGTTTTGCCTTTGAGTGCAATTAATGATATACTAATAGAGTAATAATATAGCAATAATATTTCCAAGGTATTTAAAAAATTCAAGACTGTACATAGTTAAAAGTAAAATTCATGTATTTTTAGTGAGCACTTATTTTGGGCAGTACTGCCAAGCATGCACAGAACTGTACTGGAACACTAAAAAAATGCATCAAAAGTGCACCAGGCCCCAGTACAGTGAAAAAAAAAAAATCATCTGGAACGCATCTGGAAAAACATAAAAAAAACCACCAGAATGCATCAAAAACGTGCATGCAGAAACGCATGTGGAGCGGATGTGGAGGACATTTTTGTGGTGTGAACTGGCACTCCACTTCAAACCAAGGACCCCTGCAAAGCATATGTGCTAACCACTGAGCCACTGTGCTGTCTTATTTTATTAATTGCATGCACATACTGTAGAGGTACATCCACAACCCTAGAGACCATGGGCCAGATTCTCGTAGAAGAGCGTATCTTTGTTCCGGCGTAGCGTATCCTATTTACGCTACGCCTCCACAACTTAGACGGGCAAGTGCAGTATTCTCAAAGCACTTGCTCCGTAAGTTGCGGCGGCGTAGCGTAAATAGGCCGGCGTAAGCCCGCCTAATTCAAATGTGGAACAGGGGGGCATGTTTTACGTAAATGTTATGTGACCTGACGTGATTGACGTTTTTTTAACGAACGGCGCATGCGCCGTCCGTGGACATATCCCAGTGTGCATTGCTCCAAATACGGTTGGTTTTGATGTGAACGTAAATTACGTCCAGCCCCATTCACGGACGACTTACGCAAATGACGTAAAATTTTCAAAATTTGGTGCGGGAACGACGTCCATACTTAACATTGGTACGCCGCATGTAGGCCTCATGTAGCAGGGGTAACTTTATGCCAGGAAAAGCCTAACGTAAACGGCGTATCTGTACTGCGTCGGCCGGGCGTACGTTTGTGAATTTGCGTATCTAGCTGATTTACATATTTCTATGCGTAAATCAGCGTACACTCCCCTAGCGGCCAGCATAAATATGCAGTTAAGATCCGACGGCGTAAGAGACTTACGCCGGTCGGATCTAATACAAATCTATGCATAACTGATTCTAAGAATCAGGCGCATAGATACGACGGCTCAGACTCAGAGATACGACGGCGTATCTGGAGATACGCCGTTGTATCTCCTTTGAGAATCTGGGACCCTGTATCTGGTTGAGCTTGGTGGTGCCTGTGATTTCATGGTTGCACACATGCATATATAAACCTATTACAACATACATTGAACATACAATACAACAAAAAATTTGATGTTTTTACACAGAAGGGATAAAATGGACATCATGGACAAGAGACACCTTAAGGAACACTTCTTGTTTTTTTAACATAAGTATCATTACAATGTGCATGTCCATTAGAAGCCCAAAGTTCCTAATGAGTACATTGCATTAATTATCTGTACTCTCATGATTTAAATAGTGTTATTTCCTTTACAGTAGACTTTGCAATAGTATTACATATTGCATGTGCTGGAAAAGTTGCTATACTCAAAGAAGCCCAAATGGGGAACCTTTAGTTAGTCCTTTGTAAATGCTTGCTGAATCTGATGCTCTTAAACCAGCACTTACAAGCTAGGATAAAACAATGCCTTTGTATAATTCTTTGCACTATGGCTTACATCAAAAATGTTGCCTAGTGCATGAACTCCTTCCTGATGTCTCATATGCCTATTAAATACTTGCATTATTCCTTTTATGCAGTGTCCATGATGCCAGGTTGCAGTAAACATTAGATTACTGCTTCATCATACAGGACAGAAGGAAGTTTTGACAGAGACCGTTTTTTGTCCTCCTAAGCCAAGTAACAAGCTTACAGAACACTGAAGTGGGGTTTTTAATAAGGGGAGGGAAGGAGAGCCAGGAAACACATGTATGTAAATATCTTATTGTTGCCAGTTTTGTGACAAGATCCTCTGACACCCCAGGCAAAAATGCCGTACTGAACCTAGCCCTCCAGATAGGACAAACTGTGCTTGTATGTCTACAGGAATATTCATCAGACTTGGACAGGAGGCAGACATGACAGCTGCTGTCTACTGATCCTAGGTTTACCAGCTATTGGTTTACAGAAAACTGAATAGAGATTGTGTTGTGTGTTTACAATTTTGTGATTTCCTTATAACCAAAAATCAAGGTACTAATAGTATTGGATTGTATGCTTTTTGTTTTACATATAATCATAAAAACAAGTAAAAACCACACTAAACCCAAAGCGCCTTATGATCACTCAAAACCTTCTCCCTCCCCCTTATCCCATCACCCAACAAAAGAAAGTACTGATTGAATAAAATTGACACTAGGATCCAACATTTTACAATATATAGGAAAAAATTATTATAAATGTACTGTATATATACTATATATTAGTATATATAAGCTGTTCAGGGTTGACAAATCATCAGCTCTGAGTAATTTAAAAAATATATTAGTTATGCTGTAAGGTGATGTAACAATAATATTGTGTGCATAGGTGTCACATATTTTTACAACTTAAGAATATATTATCGGATATGCAAATAAAGAATTGTAAGCCTACCAACATTGTTTGAGGCTCCACATTCTTGGTTTCGGCCATCACAAGAATCAATGGAAGCTGTAGTTGTACAGGATAAAGGAGTGAAGAATCACAAGAGTTGTATTTGCAGCCATTGAAATAGAAGATATGGTGAAAACAGATTAGATGATTCCAGCCAACTATTCAATAATTTGAAACATTTTGAGGAGGCAGCCCCCTCTCTCATGTGTTGGATTTACCTGGCAATGAGGCCTTACCATGCATCTTCTATAATAAAAAAAGAACCTGATTACAAGGATGAAGCCTCGTACACACGACCGAGGAACTCGATGGGCGAAACACATCGTTTTCCTCGTCGAGTTCCTTGTTAGGCTAAGCCAATTTTCTCCATTCCCGTCAAGGAAATAGAGAACATGCTCTCTTTTTGGCTCCTCGAGTTTCTCGACAGTTTCCTCGACGAAAATGTACACACGACCGGTTTCCTCAGCAAAAAAATATCTCCCAGCAAGTTTCTTGCTGGTTTTTGCAGAGAATCTCGGTCGTGTGTACGAGGCCTCAGACTGTAATCTGAATGATAAACTGCCTGGTCCGTGCCCACATTTTGGGCCAATAGGTGTAACATTTTCCAGTGTAAATTATTTGAAGGACAAAGCTCTGTGTGAGTTTTTGGGATGTGATTAGTATTAAAGCTGTATCCCATGGTTATCTGCATTTTTATCCCAACCTGATCTAAACAGCAAGACAATGCAGCCCAGGTGACCAGACATCAGTGAGCCATAAATGTGAGAGATCGGGTCCCTTTTTCTTATTGCAATCATTTTGCATAAGCTATAAGGGTGTCATTGTCAAGCAAAGAGTGCATAGTATAACTGTTGGTACTGGTGGAATTTATGTTTGGTAAGCTTAAAGAGTATTTCAACTTTTGCAGTCAAATTTGAGAAATTCCCACATCATGTTTGTTATGCGTTCCCATTCACACAGTATGACTATTTTTTTTTTTTTTTATATTTCTTACCTTTTAGATGTGAGCTAGCATTTCCTTCTGTGGTAGAACTGAGATCAGTGTCTACAAGGGAGCTGGAGGTATTTCAGAAGGCAGTCCACAACCATTCTTGTGCTACTTCTTCCAGGAACGTGAAGTTCCTAGCCTGTAAAGGGCTTTTTCATCTTTTAAGAGACTGCCAGTACTGAGGAGAAGAATCAATGGAAGCTGTAGTTGTACAGGATAAAGGATTGAAGAATCTTAGTTAAAGCTGTAAATATGAAGGAAGTCGACTGTGGAATGCCCCATCGACTGCAATGTGGAATGCCCCATAATGCACTGCGAGATCGCAATGCATTGACGTGTGTTGATTGGCCAACCCGACCTGCATGCTTTGGCCAATCACGGCATGCTCTGCTGTGAGAGCCATAATTGGCCAAAGGCAGGGTGCCTTTGGCCAATCATGGCTCATGGGGACTAAGTCCATGCCCCACACTATATAAGACTGCTTCCCTTGTAATAGAAAAAAGCATGACAAGTCCTCTTAAATATGAGATCTGGGGTCAAAAAGACCTCAGATCTCATATTTAGACTAAAATGCAAAAAAAATTAAAATTATTTGTCATTTGAAAAAATGACAACAAGAAAATATGCGGAAGGGCGCGGGAGAGCGGCGGGAGGGGGCCCTCTCCCACCGCCGATAATGGTGATCTCACAGCAAATCCGTCACGAAGACCACTGTTATCGTTTAAAGGACCGCTTACAGGAAAGATGGATATCTCGGCTGTGGCAATGGCTGCTGCCGTTAACGAGATTTCCATCTTTAAAAAAATTATGTATATATACGTGAGCGGGTCCTTAAGTGGTTAACAACCCCCTCTGTATACACCCCTACCCCTCTGCTACTTAACTGACCAAATCAATATCCCAGGAGTTCTGATTCAAAAGTGTTTAATTTTTTTGAGCAGTGTATATATATATATATATATTCTGCATTCAGTGTAGACTTGATATTCAATGTAGACTCTATATTCAGTCAGTAGTCCGTAGTGCGCCAGTGGTTTTCCCCAGCCTCTCACCTCAGACGATGACCCCTACAGGTCTAGTTGAGCCTATGTATATGTATGACTCCACAATCCAAGCAATGGATTTCTACTCCTGACACCTCCAGCCAGACAGGTTACAAGGTACCCTTGATAAAACCATGTGATCAGTGATGCAACACGTTGGAAGGAGCTAGGGTGACGTCACTTCCGGTCGCAGCCAAGACCAGAAGTTCTGCTTATGTGAAGACATTTATTGTGATTTTAACTGTAATTCTACTGCTGTTTTAATAAAACACTTAGATTAGATTACTGCACCATGGAGATTCTTTTATGTTGCATGTGAACGGTATATGGAGGGAAGTAAAGATCTGTTACCTGATCACCGTTACCTGTGTAAATCTTGTAACCTGTCTGGCTGGAGATTCCATTGCTTGGATCATGGAATAACCTATATGCATAAGCTCAACTAGACCTGTAGGGGTAATTGTCTGAGGTGAGAGGCTGGGACAGGCTGGGACAAACCACTGGCGCACTACGGATGATGGAAGTTTATATGATTTATATGATTTGTATACATTGGAGTGCTAATTTCTCACAAGAATTGGGCACGTTATTATTTATTGCGTTTGTCACTTTATACACTATGGCACCTTTATGGTGCGTGAATATTACCTTTTTGTATGTGAACAAACGTTATATTTTGCACTGTCACTTTCATATTTGCACTTTATTTTGAAGATTTATCATATTATATTGCTTATTGAATAAGCGTCACATATTATTAGATTATTATCACTGTGTGGGAACACCTTTTTCATCTTGGCAGTCACTCAGCTTTAGTATTGATTTGGTTTGCACATTAGTAAATTTCACTTACACTAGCTATACAGAGCATCTCCTAGCTACCGAGTGAGGAAAGGATACAATTTTTTTTTTTTGTAAAATTATTTTTATTGAATTTTCAAATACAATTATTTAAAGGCAAACAAATAACAGTGCATGTGTAACATGACAGAGGTGTGACTGAATTAGACCTTGTGTACATTGGATGTTTAGCCCCTGTGCTTCAGACTCTGGTGTTTTCGTGCATTCAGAAGGCACAGGTGCACCATGCAGCTCTGCTGCCAGCCTGTGAAAGTCTATGAGAGGATGGAAATATGGAGCCTGGACATACTGTAGCTGGATAATGTAGCAAGTGGTACTAACATTTAAGGACATATTATTATTATGTTCTGGGCATTTGTCCCTGGCGCATACAGCCCTAATTGTTAGTATCACTCTGCCCAGGATCCAGCCCCATCCAGCTGCTGCATGTTTTAGCCTATCATAGACTTTTTTTAGGCTGCTGGCAAAGGGAATGGAAGGTGTTCTAGTGCCTTTCGGCCAAACAAAAATGCCAGAATATGGGGCAGAGGGGCTAAACACCCAGGGCCAGATTCAGAGAAGAAGTACGTCGGAGTATCTGCTGATACTCCGGCGTACTTTCAAATTTACCGCGTCGTATCTTTAGTTTGAATCCTCAAACCAAGATACAACGGCTTCTGGCTTCGATCCGACAGGCGTACGGATCGTAGGTGTAACACTTTGGCGCCCGCTGGGTGGAGTTCTCGTCGTTTTCTGCGTCGAGTATGCAAATTAGCTATTTCCGACGATCCACAAACGTACGCGCGGCCGTCGCATTCTCTTACGTTGTCTCTAGTTGGCTTTTTCTGGCGTATAGTTAAAGCTGCTGTTTTGCGGCGTATAGTTAGACTTACCATGTTAAGTATGGCCGTCGTTCCCGCGTTTATTTAAAAAAAATTTTTTTTTGCATAAGTCGTCCGTGAATCGGGATGGATGTAATTCATGTCTATGTTAAAAAATATGACGTCCTTGCGACGTCATTTAGCGCAATGCACGGCAGGAAATTTAGGGACGGCGCATGCGCAGTTCATTCGGCGCGGGGACGCGCTTCATTTAAATGAAACATGCCCCCTACTCGCCGATTTGAATTAGGCGCCCTTACGCCGCGAGAGATAGACTACGCCGCGTAACTTACGGCGCAAATTCTTTGTGGATTTGAAGTTTAAACAAGTAAGTTACAGCGGCGTAGCGTATCTCCCATACGCTGCGCCGGTGCAGATCTCTGTGGATCTGCCCCCCAGTATGCATGAGGTTCTAAAAGACAGCCACAAAGGATTTTAAGCTTCCTCTAATGAACGAGTATGGGCTATCTGGACCTGCATTGATCTATTTCTTTGTTGCTGCTGTTGCAACACCGCACTTCTAGTGCTTGCCATGTCACCAAGATGTAATGCACTGCTGGTGCATTTCCTTTGGATGATCAATAA
Organism: Rana temporaria; assembly: GCF_905171775.1. NCBI lineage: Eukaryota > Metazoa > Chordata > Amphibia > Anura > Ranidae > Rana > Rana temporaria. The sequence goes on from NC_053491.1 coordinate 134,825,215, forward strand.
TGGTTCACATACAGTAGTACAACTGAGGCCCCGTACACACAACCGAGTTTCTCAACAGAATTCAGCCAGAAACTCGATCGGAGCCGCATTCTGCCGAGAAACCCGGTCGTCTGTACACATTTGGCCGAGGAAACCGACGAGGATCTCGTCGGGCCAAATAGAGAACATGTTCTCTATTTCCTCGTTAGTCAATGAGGAAACTTGGCTCGCCGAGATCCTCGGCGGCTTCACAAGGAACTTGACAAGCAAAACGATGTGTTTTGCCCGTCGAGTTTCTCGGACGTGTGTACGGGGCCTGACTCTTTTAGTAGGAACCTTCTCATCCTTTTCATCCTCTAAATTAGAGATGGCCATTAAATAACTTCTACCTTCTACTGATGTATACACCAATTCTGAAACTGGTTGTGAGGATTCTGCTGCTCCTGTCACTTGTACTGAAAATTTTAAATAAATTAGATCCAGCACTATTGTGTTTCCAGAGCCTGCAGCGTCCACCGGCTGTTGTTTCCTGGATCTTACTGGAAGTATTACACACTGGGACCTTCCTGCTATCAGAACATCACCTGTATACACTTACTACATGCTCCTTCTCATCCTCTATCTTGTAAGTGTTTTTTAATCCTTTTGGGGATATTAAAATTTTTATTTCTGCACTTAGAGGCTCCTTTGTTTGTTTTTCTGTTTATCATTAGAGATCTCTTTGTCTCTCTGAGTGCGGCCTGAAGTGTTTGAAGATGCCTATCCATTCCAAAACAGACTTTGTTTGCTAGGTCCTGACATCTGGAGCGCCCTTGATATATACTTTTTTTCTGAAAATTTTAAATGCCTCCTCACCAGTCTACATTTTTTGGGACTTTTTGGCAGAGGGTTCCTGATGATGTTGATACCAATGCTGACTGGCAATCGGGACACTGGCTCTGGTGTGTTTAGGGCCCAATCATTTGAATGAGGTATGGTAACTTAATGCATAGCTCAATAGCATGCATTTGTTAAGGTAATGCATCAAAATGTACAGACTCATGCTTTTGGAGCCTCCTACCCCTAAAAAAAGTGAAGGTAGAAGAAATCAGAAATACTGATTTGCATAGTTATTCCAGGTCAGTAAGAAATAATTGAAGCCACTGGATAAGCATAACAGACAATATATTAGCTTTTTTTTTTTAAAGAAGAGCTCAGCAATGATATCGATATAAGTGTTTTCCATATTCATAAGGCATTTAAACCTTTGATTCTTACGTTAGAGGGTATTTTTTAAACTGAAAATGCTGCTGTTACAGATTATACCACAAGAGTGCACTATGACATGACATAAAGTACTGTATTGTCTTTTCTGCAAATAAAATGTCCATACATGGTGTGATTGTTTTTTCTGTATAAGTGTTGTTTTGTGTGATATGGTCTGGGGAATATCTACAGGGAGTTGTATTTAAGAATATCTTGCCTAGATAGGCCTTAAAAATGTTTATTAAAAATAAGATTTAACAGACTAATTTCCTAAACACATTTTGTATCGCATTGATGATTTAAACATACACCCTCCTGACTTATTTCAGCACTGTATATAAAAAAATAAAAAAAAAACACTTGCTTCTCACTATTGCATAGAGTGAAAATGTTTTTCCCTTTTCAAAATTCTGTTGTCTGTGTCCTCTTTACCCACAGTTGGGGGCAGATCCACGTACCTCCGCGCCGGGCGTAGCATATCTAAGATACACTACGCCACCATAACTTTTTTCTTTTTTTTCGAATCCTCAAAGAATTCGCCCTGTAAGTTACGGCGGCGTAGTGTATCTTTGGCGGCGTAATGGCGCGCCATTTAAATCTCTGTGATGGGGGCGTGTTTTATGTTAATACGTCGTGACCCGACGTAAACAACGTTTTTTTTTTTAACTGCGCATGCGCCATCCATGGGGGTATCCCAGTACGCATGCTCGAAATTAACCCGGAACAAGCCAATGCTCACGACGGTGACGTCATTCTACGCAAATCTCTATTCGCGAACGACTTACGCAAATGACATAAAAAATTCAAAATTGTACGCGGGAACGACAGCCATACTTAACATTGAGTATGCCTCATAACAGCAGCTTTAACTATACGCCGGAAAAAGCCGAACGCAAACGACGTAAAAAAATGCAACAGCCGGTCGTACGTTCGTAGATCGCCGTAACTAGCTAATTTGCATACTTGACGCGGAATTCGACGGAAACGCCACCTAGCGCCCGCCGAAAAATTGCAGCTTAGATCCGACGGCGTACTAAGACATACGCCTGTCAGGTCTAGCCGAGATGTCGTCGTTTTGAGGATACAAAACAGAGATACGACGCGCAAAATTTGAAATTACGCGGCGTATCAAGAGAAACGCGGCGTAATACCTTTGTGGATCTGCCCCTTAGTTTTTTCATCAGAACAGAAGAAAGATTTGTCAGTTCTGGGGATAGGCCGAACAACCCCCGGGTTCGGTTCGCACCAGAACGTGCGAACAGGCAAAAAATTTGTGCGAATATGCAAACCCTATTAAAGTCTATGGGACACAAACATGAAAAATCAAAAGTGCTAATTTTAAAGGCTTATATGCAAGGTATTGTCATAAAAAGTGTATGGGGACCCGGGTACTGCCTCAGGGGACATGTATCAATGCAAAAAAAAAGTTTTTAAAACAACCGTTTTTTCAGGAGCAGTGATTTTCATAATGCTTAAAGTGAAACAATAACAATTAAATATTCCTTTATATATCGTGCTTGGGGGGGTCTCCTTTGTCTGCCTGTAAAGTGGTACATCTGTGTGATGTGTAGAACAGTGCCACATTGCAAATTTTTTCGAAAGGAAAAATGTAATTTAAAATAGTTTTTGGCTGTAATGTATTGCCGACACCCGCCAATATAGATAAAAATCAAGGAAAAATGTGGCGTGGGTTCCCCCCTCCCCCCAGTCCATACAAGGCCCTTCATGTCTGGCATGGATTTTAAGGGGAACTCAATGACAAAACAAAAAAAAAACAGCGTGGGGTCCCGGCCAAAATCCATACCAGGCCTTTCGGGTCTAGTATGGATTTTAGGGGAACTCCATGCCAAAATAAAAAAAATGTCATTGGGTCCCCCCAAAATCTCTACCAGACCCTTATCCGAGCAAGCAGCCTGGAGAACAGGATGGTGGGGCGAGCGAGCGCCCCCTCCTGAACCATACCAGGCCTCATTCCCTCAACATGGGGAGGGTGCTTTGGGGTCCCCCCAAAGCACCTTGTCGCCATGTTGATGGGGACAAGGGCCTCGTCCCCACAACCCTGGACCGATGGTTGTGGGGGTTTGCGGGTGGGGGGCTTATCGTAGTCTGGAAGCCCCCTCTGGAAGTGTCAGGTATGGATTTTTTTTAAATTGGCGTGGAGTTCACCTTAAAATCTATGCCAGACCCAAAGGGCCTGGTATGGATTTTGGGGGGAACCCATGCTGTTTATTTTTTTAATTTTGGAGTGGAGTTTCCCTTAAAATCTATACCAGACAATAAGAGCCTGGTATGGACTGGCGGACCCATGCCATTTTTTTTTTTTTTATTCTGTCATAGGGTTCCCCTTAACCACTTCAATACACTGTATTATATACTGTACACTGACTGCACTGTATTTATATATATATATGTTCATACACTAGACTGCCTGCAATGTATATATAGTCTACACTGAATGTAGAGTGTATTTTATATATATATATATATATATATATATATATATATATATATATATATATATTATACATATATATATATATAGATATATATCTATATATATATCTATCTATATGTAGATATATATATAATACACTGCCTGCACTGTATATATAGTCTACACTACACTGACTATATATATATATATATATATATATATATATATATATATATATATATATATATATATATATATATATATATATATATATATATACACACACTAAACTGCCTGCACGCCACTAACTAACCTGCCTCTAGCTAATGTACTCTCAATCATAACACTATATATGGCCAACGTGTAAGCAGCCTTATATAGTGTGGGGTGTGGACTTGCCTTTGACTTGCCTTTGGCCAATCATGGCTCTCATAGCAGAGCGCACTGTGATTGGCCAAAGCATACACGTCAGGTACATGCTTTGGCCAATTAGCAGCCATCAATGTACTGTGATCTTGCAGTGCATTATGGGGTGCTCTGTGGTGCTCGAATTTCAAGCAAACAAACACCCGATGTTCGAGTTGAACTTACATTTGACTCGAACATCGGGACCATCCCTAGTCTGTTTTCAAAAATCTCCCAAAACTGATGCCTATTTTGGTGACAGCTGCCAAAGGTATGATTTTTACTAAGGGGAGATTTTCTCTTGCTTCCTGTCATGTCTCCAAAACAAGAAGTAAAGGAAAATCCCAACACAGTGAGTAATAGAACCCTGAAAGATGTTTTAACCCTTTACCACTCTATAAAATAGTGGGAATTATAGACCAACCAGAAATACTGCTTGGAGGACTGTCTGGAAATGCTCTCTAAAATGCACAAAAGCACACGTTCTATTGCTGTCAAGGAGACAGTTATTAAAGTGATATTAAAGGCTTTCTTTTTTTAAATAACAAACATTTCATACTCACGTGCTCTGTGCAGTGGTTTTGCACAGAGGAGTACCAATCCTCCTCTTCTTGGGTCCCTCCCCTGCGCTCTTGGCACCTCCCTCCTGCTGAGTGGACCCAGAGCAAGCAGCTTGCAATGGGGGCACATAAGCAGGCTTGTTCCCACGCCATGGCTCTGCGAATGGCTCCAACTGCTGTCTCAGCCAATGAGGAGAGAGAGTCCTGATAGAGCTGAGGCACTCATGCCCATCCCTGGATTGAGATGGAGCTCAGGTATTAGGAGGGCTGGGAGGGCTGTTGCACAGAGAAGGTTTCTTTACCTTCATGCATAGAATGTTTGAAGGTAAAAACCCTTGAGCCTTTAGAACCACTTTAAACTTCATACAAGGTGGTATCTCACCCCCTGTGCATGTGATTTTTTTTTAGTAGTACCAGAGACCTGCTTAAGGGGATGTCCTGACAGAGATAAGTTTCTCCACATCTTTTGGAGCTGTAAAACCACTCTGGCAACATGCAGCCACTAATGCAGCAGAAGTACAACTTACTCTGACCTTGCCAAAGTGTCTATTTTTTGCAACACTACCAAATATACCATCCTCATGCCAGCAATTATTAATAATTAATGATATACTTTTTAGTGCTATTCAATGGGTGATAACCCTAATCTGGCACTGTCCCACTGTTCCCTGGTCTCTATTTTTTACAAAGAATGGAGGGTATAATGCTTATGGAAAGAATTTACCATACCATCATGGACACTATGATAATTTATGTACAAAAAATGGAAAAAATGGTTCTCTTATTAAGGGGTTTGTGTATACTGGGTCTGTCAGCGATACAGCTGACTGCAACTTCCTTTGATCTGTGAAAAAATGTAGTTTGATGAGGTTTTAATATGCTGATTACATTTATATGCATCGCTATATGCCTGTTGGTGTATATACTGTAGTTAATTTTCTTTGATTGTACTATACACATGGAGAGCTATGATTGTACGTGATGTAGGCATTCTTTGCCAGATTTCTTTAGCCTGTTTTGTATCATAAATTCTAATAAAAGTCGTTGGCAATTAAAAATAAAAAAAAAACAGTGTTGGCTTTCAGACCACTTTAAGGAAACAACATGTTAAATAATAATTTGACATGTGAGCTTTTGAGAACTACAATGCTCCATAGGTCAAGGGCCTGCCCTGTGTATTTGGGTGCATTCACAATAGGGTGGAAGTTGCAGTGATATTATGTGAAAACTTGCATTTGTAATACCATCAATTGACCAGCAGAGGGCAGTAACGCAACAAACATTTTAGTTTGATCAACGTCTGCTATACTGTATTTAAAATGTCACCTAGAACTTTAGGATTATATAATTAGGAAGAATTAACAAATTTTAGGTATCAATTCGAATTTTCACTTTAATAGTAGGATGTGTGCAAGATTTTTTTGTATTGTCACTATGAGGGATGAATCTTGTGATTTTTTTTCTGGCCTTTTTCAAAGCCAAAGTACAAACTGTTTGTGAAAAAGGGCATGGAGACCTAGGCACTGCCATGAAAACATTCAGGGTAGAGCTAATTTTTTTATTGTGGCTTAAAGAGTAACCTTAAAAATGCACAATTCTCCTAAATACAATGTTTAGGCATGTATTAAACCTGTACTTGAAATGGTGTACCTGTACAAGGTATTAATGTGACATTTTAAAATAAAATAATTGCAACTAAATAACATTTCCCAGTTGACTTTGCTCTGGTTGTAAACAAAGCATCTCTGCTAGACCCTTATCCAGGATAATGGTCTGATATGTTACATAGTTAGTCTGGTTGAAGTCCATACAGTTCAACCAATAGAAGGGAATTTATTTTTATACAATCCTATACACACAATCCTATACGCACAGTTGATCCAGAGGAAGCCACAAATCCCCCCAAAAAAATTTTGATCCAGTTTGATCCAGTTTGATCCAGTTTACTCCTTCCTGAGGCAATGAGATATTCCCTGGATTTGCTTTATAAATATTAGTATTCAGTTATATTATGTGTATCTATTAACAACTCCAGGGGCTAGATTCAGATAGAGATACGACGGCGTATCTCCTGATACGCCGTCCTATCTCTGAGTTCCGTCCGTCGTATCTATGCGACTGATTCATAGAATCAGCTACGCATAGATCTCCCTAAGATCCGCCAGGTGTAAGTGACTTACACCGTTGGATCTTAGGCTGCAATCTCACGCTGGCCGCTAGGTGGCGCTTCCGTTTGTATACGCGACGAATATACAAATGAGGAGTTACGCCGATTCAGAAACGAACGACCGCCCGGCGCTTTTTTTTTACGTCGTTTGCGTTCGGCTTTTTACGGCGTATAGTTACCCCTGCTATATGCGGCGTATCCTATGTTAAGTATGGCCGTTGTTCCCGGGTCTAATTTTTTTACGTCGTTTGCTTAAGTCGGTCGCGAATACGGATGGACGTAATTTACGTTCACGTCGAAACCAATGACGTCTTAGCGACGTCATTTGGAGCAATGCACGCTGGGAAATTTAGTGGACGGCGCATGCGCAGTTCGTTCAGCGCGGGGATGCGACTGATTTAAATTCTATACGCCCCCTAGCCGCGGAATTTGAATTCCGCTGGGGGATTTACGATACGCCACCGCAACTTTAGAGGCAAGTGCTTTCTGAATACAGCACTTGCCTCAAAAACTTGCGCCGGCGGATCGTAAATCAGAACTAAAGATCCGCTAACCTATCTGAATCTAGCCCCAGGTCTTTTTTTAAACAATCTACTGAGCTAGCCAGAAGAACCATCTCTTTAGGGAGTCTATTCCACATTTTCACAGCTCTTACTGCGAAGAAGCCTTTCCCAATTTGGAGATTAAATCACTTTTCCTCCAGACATAAAGAGTGCTCCCTTGTCCTCTGTGATTATTATAAAGTGAATAACTCAACACTAAGTTCATTATATGGACCACTTAGGCCGCGTACACACGGTCGGTCCATCCGATGAGAACGGTCCCAAGGACCGTTTTCATTGGTTAACCGATGAAGCAGACTGATGGTCTGATGTGCCTACACACCATCAGTTCAAAAACCGATCAAGTCCAATGCGGTGACGTAAAACACAATGACGTGCAGAGAAAAATGAAGTTCAATGCCACCAAGCATGCATGGACTTGATTCTGAGCATGCGCGGGTTTGGAACCGATGCTTTTGCATACTAACCATCGGTTTTGACCTATCGGTTAGGCGTCCATCGGTTGAATTTTAAAGCAAGTTCTAAATTTTTGGACCGAAGGATAACTGACCGATGGGGCCCACACACAGTCGGTTTGGACCGATGAAACTGAACTTCAGTCCGTTTTCATTGGTTTGGTCCGATCGTGTGTACAGGGCCTTATGTATTTGTACCTGTTGATCATATCCTCTCTTAATCTCCTCTTATATACGCGTATTGCAATATTTTACGAAAATATGTAGAAGAATACATATTGCCATAAACTGATGAAGATATTAATTTTTTATTTTTGGATATTTTTTATGGCAAAAAGTAAAAAATATTATGTTATTTTCAAAATTGTCGCTCTTCTTTTGTTTAAAGCGCAAAAAATAAAAACCACAGAGGTAATCAAATACCACCAAAAGAAAGCTCTATTTGTGGAAAAAAGGACATGAATTCAAAGTTTTCGGTCTTTTTTTTTTTTTTTTGCAGAAAATAAAAATCCCAGAGGTGATCAAATACCACCAAAAGAAAGCTCTATTTGTGGGAACAAAATGATACAAATTTAGTTTGGGTACAGTGTAGCATGACCGCGCAATTGTCATTCAAAGTGCAACAGCGCTTAAAGCTGAAAATTGGTCTGGGCAGGAAGGTGTATAAGTGCCCTGTATGGAAGTGGTTAAACTCTTCTTCAGTATCTTCCCGTCTATAGAAGTTAACCACTTCCCTCCCTCCATATAACAGAATGACGTGCACAAAGTGGTTAAGTTATCCTGACTGGAAGTCATATGACTTTGAGCATGATAAGCCGTGCTCGCGGAGGCACGCAGCGCAGAGAACGATGGTGTGGTGTGTCACTCTAACACACTGCAACTCCAATAGTGGTGAAGAGCCTATGAGCACTTCCGCTAAAGGGAATTTAATAAGACATGTGGCCATTCACTAAAATTAGAAGAAAAGCAGTTTAACCCTTAACTGCGTAGAGGGTTCTTTAATGTAATAGCGGTTAGGATGTGGAATTCTCTTCCACAGGTAGTGGTTTTAGTGGGAAGCATCGATAATTAAAAAAAACTATTAGATAGGCACCTCAACGACCACAACATACAAGGATATACAATGTAATACTGTCATAAAATCACACACACATAGGTTGGACTTGATGAACTTGTGTCTTTTTTAACCTCCCCTACGGCCCGGTACACACGAGCAAACATGTACGATGAAACCGGTCCGCCGGAACCGTTTTCACCGTACATGCCTGCCAGAGGGCTTCTGTACGATGGTTGTACTAACCATCGTACAGAAGTCCGCGCGTAAAAAATACGCGGGGCGTGTGTCCGCGTTGTCGCGGCGACGATGACGCGGTGACGTGGGCGGGCCTGCCATTTAAAGGCTTCCACGCATGCGTCGAAGTCATTCGACGCATTCGAGGGACGGCGGGCGCTCGGACATGTACGGTAGGTCTGTACTGACGACCGTACATGTCCGAGCGGGCAGGATTCCAGCGGACGGTTTTAAAACACGTCCAGGAATATTTGTCTTCTGGGAAAAGGCCCGCTGGAATTCGGCCCGCTCGCGCCTACACACGACCGAACATGTATGCTGAAACTGGCCCGCGGACCAGTTTCAGCATACATGTTTGGTCGTGTGTACGGGGCCTACTATGTAACTATGTGGTATGGATAATAAATGGGACCCCACACAAAAAACAAAAGTAAATACAGCATGGAGTCTCCCCAAAATTCATACCAGACCCTTATTTGAGCATGCAGCTTGTCTGGCCAGTAATGGGAGGGGAAGCAAGCACGCAGTCCCCCTCCTGAAACATATTAGGCCATATGTCCTCAACGTGACCCTGTGGATATAAGAGTTTATGGGAGGGGATATATCAAAATAAGACAGCCCCCTTTAAAAAAGGGAGCCCCCCAGATATCCAGATATTCCTTCATGTGAATAATTAAAGAAAATATTGTACCCCGGGTTACTCTTTTACAAAAATAAAATAAAAAATACATAGTAGTGATGAGCATAGTGATGAGCAAAAAATTTAACAGTAGTGATGAGTAGTAGTGAGCAGTGAATGGAGCATAAACACACACACACTAGTCCTTCATTAAAAAATATCCCCAAGAGATCTAATTTTAATCACATCATCCAACGACGTAGGTCCATCATCAGTCACAAAGAACACCTATTGACGCCACACCAGCTGGAACTTCATCATCAATGACAGTTCCCTGGCTGCCGACTTGATATCAACAACCTGACCAAGGATTTCAGGTGACATCACAGAATCCTGAACCATACCAGGCTAAATGCTCTCAATATGGGAAGGATAACATAGAAGCAAGGGGAGGAGATCTGTCTGTAAGACCCCATTCACACCTAAGCGACAAAACGCCCGACGCAGGACGCTTCTGTCGCTAGAGGGGAGAATTCCCATTGCCGTCTATGGAGATGGTTCACATCTCATAGACGCGCAACGCCTGTCGCCTGAAAAAAAGTCCCGGACCCTTTTTTTCACGCGACAGGCGCGTTTTCCCATAGACAGCAATGGGAATACTTTAGGAAAAAAAAAATGAAACATTTGTAATCGCGGCAAATCTGCCGCTACACGCGAACGCGGCTGTCGCTTAGGTGTGAATGCAGCCTAATCCATGCTGTGCCTGCGACAATAAACCTGGCACAGATTAGTTAAGCTGGAGCTTCTTGTACAGATCATCCTACCCACTCAGTTGAATGCAGGAGGGAAGACAGAGGGTTGTCAACCCTGCAAGCTCAGCTTGTGTAGTGTAATCACTGCATGACCAGAGAGGCACGTGAGTTGCCTGCAGATCTAATGGGGAGCTGTGACAGTTTTCTATACTTAAAACTACTGCATCCCCTATGTTAAATAGGAGAGGACCCTGCACCAGTTTATATTTCATTGTGAAATAGAAACAGGGATGTCTGGTGCAGAGGGATATGAAACGGGTCTATCTTCTGAGTTAATGTGGTGCACACCGCAAATGCCAGGAATTGTTGTTAATTCTCCTACTTGTCCCAATATTGATGGGAACAAGGGCCTCCTCCCCACATCTCTGGCTCAGTGGATGTGGGGGTTTGAAAGGAGGGGTGGGACTTATCAGAATCTGGAAGCCCTTTTAAACAAAAGGAACCTCCATATATATATATATTTTTTTGTCAATGTCAACTTTAATTTTACTTTTTAAGCATTATAAAGGAGGAGAAAAATAAACAGGATAGAATGGGCAACATACATAGTTACAGAGTCACTATACAACAGTAGTGATTGAGAACTTTGACTAGCAGGCTTATATGGACAATGACTTGGGTAGTGCTATGTTGAGCCAGAGGAGCTTTTTTTCAAAGTAATGACAGGAAAAACTGGACCTATAATGCCGCATACACACGACCGTTATTCATGTCATGGAAAAAAACAAAGTTTTTCTCGACGTGATTCCTCTCAAGCCTGCCTTGCATGCACACGTTCGTGAAAAAAGTGCTTGAGCAAAGCGCGGTGACGTACGACAACACGTACAACGGCACTATAAAGGGGAAGTTCCATTCGAATGGCGCCACCCTTTGAGCTGCTTTTGCTGATTTCGTGTTACCGCATGTTAGTAAAAGTTTGGTGAGAGACGATTTGCGCTTTTCAGTCTGTTACAGCGTGACGAATGTGCTATTTCCATTACCAGAACAAGCGCTCCCGTCTCATAACTTGCTTCTGAGCATGCACGTTTTTTCCCCCCTCGTTAAAGCGTACACACGACCATTTTCCACGACATGAAAAATGACGAGAAAAAATAGAGCAGGGTCTAAATTTTTAATGGGCATTTTTCTCGTCGAGAAAAATGCTCTGGAACCTACACACGACTGTTTTTCATGACCAATTAAAAAAATTGAATTTTTCTCGTCATGAAAAACGGTCGGGTGTACGCGGCATAAGAGGCTGTGCATACTAGAAACTGGGAGTCGAAGGAGCGCGGTAAAAACAACACAGATGGCCACTCTGCATTGGTGGGTCTCCTGTCATATACTAGTGTGCATACAGCATTCACCCCCAGATATTTGTGTACCCCACATGAATGAGTAATATACATATTACACAAATATATGTGAGATCTGCTCAGACCAGACATTTCAGAAAGCTTATTTGCAATGAACACAAGTATGTACTTTAGTTGCTTGCTATTATTCTATTATCACTAAAGTCACATTAATTATAAAAACCATGGGACACTACTGGACCACATTATAGTGACTGAAAATGAACTCGGAAGTCTGCCAGCGCAATAAATTAGAAGTTAGATCTTTCACAGTAGTTGGATTACTAGGTGTTAAATTACCAGGAAGATAGCTTAGAAAGGCTATTTCATGATCTCATTCGAAAAATGTAAGCATAAAAGGAATACAGTGTGTAATTCCAAACACAGAGTCCAAGAAGTAGCCCATGTCAGATAGCAGATGTATTTTATGTGAATCTGTTTGAATGCAGTACAAATAAGAACTAAAAGTAAAAGTAGTAATGTATCTAATCTAGCTTACTTTTTACAGAGCATGTATGTGCTGTATTCCACAACAACCAGCCAGATGTCACCTTCCTTTCTTCCAGAACAACAGAAAAATATCATGTTTAATTGTTTGATATGGTCTAATGTATACACTTTGCTCATATTACTTTAAGATTCATACAAACTCAATAACAAAGACCCAATAAAATGCAATTTAAAGTGTAGGTAAATGTAAATACAAACAATGAACTTCTCCTATTTGCTCCCTTTAGGCTACTTTAATACAATTGGAAACATTTTATTATAGTAATTTGTTAAATGTAGAAAAACAGTAGCTTATTCTGCCAGAAATCCAGTGAGCTGGTAAGTTTATGTGAATTTTATTACAATCAGTCTTATCTGTCTCCACAGTTCACCTCTGGAAACCACAGAACACCTTCATCCTCCCTTATGAAAATATGGTGAGGGGAGTGTTCTGTATTCCTAAGTCACTTCCAGGTCCTAGGGCAGTGGTGCCCAACCTTTTGAAGAACAAGGGCCACTGAAGCGACTTGGTAACCGGTCGCTGGCCATAATGAGCAGAACAGGTGGATGACAGGTCTGTGTCTTGCTGTTTATGCAGAGTGGACATGGACACAGCCCATTCTACTCTATTCCAATTCAATCTGCCCAGATGGAAGGGAACAGGTCCCCTTCTGATTTTTTTTTTGCGGATTGGATTGGAGATAAGCGGGGGAAAATGGACATAGAGGTGAATGGAGGGTCCGATTGGGTCAGACCAATTGTCAGAGAAACATATTGGATTCTGAACACTAGATGGCAGCAAAGTTGTCAGTGGGAGCTGTCAAAGAAACCTTCAGCTGCAGACTGTCTGTCACATGACACGCACCACATGACTTCCACATGACTTCCTGGCTGCCTATAAAGCTGAGCAGATGCTCAAAGGAAATTGCTGGTTTGTCTTCAGCTTCCTGTACCTGAGTTCCTGATTGATTACCTGCTGTGACCCTGACCTACTCTGATCTTCTCCTGGACCCGACCTTGGCTTGTTTTATGAACTTTGTTCCTGCCTCCTATGTTTGACCCTTGGCCTGTGACCCGGATTCACCTTCAGTCTCCTGTGCTTTGACCTTCTGCCTTGAGCGATCTTGTCTATTTATTATATTAGTTTCACCTTTTAAGTTGCATTAGTGAAATAAATGAACTTTTGCACCATATTATAATTTTTCGAGTATAACCTGTATATGATTTTTGTATTTGGGTGTATATACATTTAAAAAAAAAAGAAATTCTAATACTTTTTCTTTTTTTTTTTCATTTTAGTAGTGGTCTTTTATGTTACTTTAGTTGTTAAGAAAAAAAAAACGACCTGGAGGACGGGATAAACAGTTCAATCTCTGTATTTGCAGACGCTACTAAGCTAAGCATGGCAATAACCTTTCTGCAGGATGTGGAAGCCTTGCAAAAATATCTGAACAAATTAATGGGGTGGACAACTACATGGCAAATTAAGTTTAATGTAGAAACATGTAAAATAATGCATTTGGGTGGCAAAAATATGAATGCAATCTTTACACTGGGGGGGGGGCTCTGGGGGAATGTAGGATGGAAAAGGATCTGGGGGTCCTAGTAGATGATAGGCTTAGCAATGGCATGCAATGCCAAGCTGCTGCTAACAAAGCAAACAGAATATTGGCACGCATTAAAAAGGAGATCAACTCCAAAGATAAAACGATAATTCTCCCATTCTACAAGACTCTGGTCCGGCCGCACCTAGAGTATGCTGTCCAGTTCTGGACACCAGTTCTCAGGAAGGATGTACTGGAAAGTATAAAGAAGGGCAACAAAGCCAATAAAGGGTCTAGATGATGTTAGTTATGAGGAACGGTTGCAAGCACTGAAATTATTGTCTTTAGAGAAGAGACACTTGAGAGAGGATATGATTTTAATTTACAAATACCATACTGTTGACCCCACAATAGAGATAACATTTCAGGTCTGGTATGGATTTTTAAAAATAAAAAAAAATGACGTGGGATTCCCCCCAAAAATCCATACCAGACACTTATCCAAGCTCACAACTTGGCAGGCCGCGGGACGGGGGGGACGAGATAGCGCCCCGAACGTACCAAGCCACATGCCCTCAACCTGGGGAGGATGCTTTGGGGTCCAAAGCACCATGTCCCCATGTTGATGGGGACAAGGGCCTCATCCCCACAACCCTTGCCTGGTAATTGTGGTCAGGGCCGGACTGGGAAAAAAAAACAGCCCTGGAAATTATTTCATACCAGCCCCATAGCATTATTATACCAGCCCAACAGCATAATGTCAATATTTTCTTGTTCATAAAAGGGAAAACAATGCCTTTTAAAGCACATTTGAAGAGCGTATTATATATAGATAAGACAGATATAAAAGCACATATGGCTAGGTTCAAGTTAAAAGTGGAGCAATCATCAAGGACACCTGGGACCCTGGGAAGGTGGGGGGGGGTGCTGGTGACCAGAGACCACCTTCTGCAGAAAGAACACAATAAGGTAAAAGGTGTGGGTTACTGATATAGGGGGGAAACCTTTATATCAGTGCCCCCTTACATTATTGTATTTACTCCCCCCTTACATCAGTGACCCCCCCACCTCAGACTGGCCTGGCGGCGCTGTCACTGACCTCCTCTGACTTCTCCCATGACCCCATCCCACTCTTGACTCCTCTCCAGACTCCCTCAGAGACTGCAGACATTATATAAGACAAGAGATGGTCAGAGGTTGCGGACATGGTACAAGAGATGATTAGAGGCTGCGGGCATGGTACAGGAGATGGCAGAGGCTGTGGGCATGGTACAGGAGATGGTTAGAGACTGAGGACATGATACTAAAGATGGTAAGAGAATGTACATGGTACAAGAGATCAATGCAGCCTCACTGTGCCCAGCATTGCTGTCTTACTGTGCCCATCATTGCAGCCTTAATGTGCCCATTATTGCAGCCTCACCATACCTATCATTACAGCTTCACCGTGCCCATCATTGCAGCTTCACCGTGCCCATCATTGCAGCTTCACCGTGCCCATCATTGCAGCCTCACCGTGCCCATCATTGCAGCCTCACCGTGCCCATCATTGCAGCCTCACAATGCCCACCATTGCAGCCTCACAATGCCCACCATTGCAGCCTCACAATGCCCACCATTGCAGCCTCACCGCAACCACCATTGCAGCCTCACTGTGCCCACCATTGCAGCCTCACCATGCCCACCATTGCAGCCTTACCGTGCCCACCATTGCAGCCTTACCATGCCCACCATTGCAGCCTTACTATGCCCACCATTGCAGCATTAGCGTGCCCACCATTGCAGCCTCACTATGCTCACCAGTGCAGCCTCACCATGCTTACTGTGACTATTATTGCAGCCTGACTGTGCTTATTAATGGAGCCTCTACACTGACTGTGCCCGTCCATGCAGGCAGCCTCACTAGTTAGTGTCTGGATTATGCACAGCGGGCATCACCCGCTGTGTCACGAAGCAGAGTGTGTGAATCGTTCGGGCGCGCTGTAATAAAAGTCCCACCCTCCTCCTAGACCGTTTGTGTGATAGACACAGTGTTCTGTCTATCACACAAACTGGTCTAGGAGGAGGGCAGGACTTTTATCACAGTGCGCCCGAACAAAATCACACAAGAGGAGGGAGGGGAGCGCTGCAGCCACAACAAAGCAGCCCCAGGGCAGGCAGCCTACCGGGAAATGTCCTGGTATCCCAGTAGGCCAGTCCGGCCCTGGTTGTGGGGGTCTGTGGGCGGGGGGCTTATCGGAAACTGAAATCCCCCTTTAACAAGGAGAACCCCAGACCCCACCCCCCAATGTGAATTGGTAACGGGGTACATTGTACATTGTTCCCCTACCATTTCACAAAGAAAGTGTAAAAAAAAATTAAAAAACACAAGACACGGCCCTTTATTAAAAAATAAAAAAAATTCCAGGGATGTAATCCATTCTCTACCTGAGGATATGGAACAAATAAAAATAAAACGCCGCCACGATCCGCCTCCATGGGAGGTATCCGTCCAATGATGCTATACCTGCCGTGACAGCTCTTAAATAGCTGAAATCCCTTAAAGGGTCCCGGGAGGCACTGGGGCTAAGGGGTTAAAATGCATATATGATTTTAAGTAACCTGCAGCATCAGTAGCACGGAGGATTAGCTCTCATGTGAAGCATTGCAGCAAAAGATGCTCTTCTATTCTACCTTTGGTGATCGTTATACTTTATTTAGAACTGTTTAGGTTCTTTTTTAAGAGAATGAAGGTAATCAATCTTTATAGTAATGTGTAGGGATAAGCTGAACAGACAAAAAGTTTGTGCGAACACCGTTAATGTCTATGGGACACGAACATGAAAAACAAAAGTGCTCATTTTAAAGGCTTAAGGCACCCTGCCTTTGGCCAATTATGGCTCTCGCTGAAAAGCGTGATTTGATTGGCCAAAGCATACAGGTCAGGTGAATGCTTTGGCCAATCATCATACAGCAATGCACTGCGGTCTTGCAGTGCATTATGGGGCGCTCGAATTTGCTGTGAACGCCCCATAAAATTCGCTGTTGGGCGAACGGGTGAACACCCGATGTTCGAGTCAAACTTATGTTTGACTCAAACTCAAAGCTCATCCCTAGTACTGTGTAATATTTTAGTGCTAGGTAAATGAGTATATAAGTAATTGTAAAATAAGTAAATATGGAAAAATTCTCTTCAAGTGTTATTTAACACAGAACCTGCATTCACTATATCTGGTCTCCCACCATACACAGAATATGGAAATGCAATTATTTTAGTAAACATAAACTGATGAATACCTTTTCTCATCAGCGGTACATAGCAGCCTTGTGACTTCTATATTTTCCTAGTAAAGCTTGATTCTCTGTCCAGACCTTTCTGGACAGTGCTGATTGGCCCTGTAAATATCAGGTTATTTTTTGGAGACAGTGGAAGTAGAGGAGGATACGAGAGACAGGATCAAACAGCCTTTATACACAATGCAAAGGATTAACCCCTTAGGTTCCACAGTGAGTATAACAATCATGCTTTACTACTGCATATACAGACTGATTTTACTGCTGTGGGTTTAGTAACACTTTAAATCTTAAACAGTCTGTATTCCTACCATGGATGTATATATTGGGTCAGTGCAGCAAGTGTGCAACCTATTAAATTCTAATATTCTGTTTAAAAGATCTGGGTATCATTAGAATTGGTCTTTTATCATACAGTGCAGCTGACTCAGTGTTGGCAGGATTAAAAGGAAGGAATTAATGTATCAGTTGAAAGAGCAGTGAATTCTGTGGGAAGCATACTTGGGAAGGAAACTCTATTTTGTCTGTTTCATAGCCAATTATTTTGAAGGGTTTTCAGGCATGTTCAAAATGTGTTATTCCTGCTTCTGTGTCTGACTTGCTTAAAGGCAAAAGCAGACACGACAGCATGATACACTAAGAAGACGTATGTCAAATTTTTATTCTTCTCTCTGACGACCAAATTTGTTCTCATTTACTGAGAAAGCATCACTAGGAATAAAATATTCTTATTTCCAATAAAATAATTGCTTTGGTAATCCTATACACTGTGGGCCAGATTCATAAAGCACTTACACCATTTTTTTGGTAGATGCACGGCGTAAGTGCAGATTTGCGCCGGCGGATCGCTGCGCCTTACCCAGAGAACCAGATTACGCCTCCAAATAGACTTCATCGCCTCGGTGTAACCTTTCCACGCCGGCGCGGCGTTGGTGCAGATTTACGCTGGTCCGATCTGGCGTGGCCATGGTTTTTTTGTTTTAAATATGCAAATTAGGTTTTTGGGCCGATTCATCAACTTAAGCTTGTCCGGCGCAGGCTACTCCCGGTGAGCGGAAGAGAAAATTCCGGCGTCAATTTACCCCTCATAAAAGCAGGGGTAGCTTTGCACCAGACTTGCACAGGTCAGCTGGAGAGCAGCTAAAGCAGCAGCGTTACACACGACCTGAGCAACAACACTTGCTGGACAACACATCTGTGTGCCAACATGCCAGGGGCAGCCGTGGTCCTTGCACTATTGCGTCGACGGGCACGTAGGAGGGCACGGGAGAGAGTATTCCGCACGCGCATTGACGTCTTTGACATGGGGGAATTGGAGGTGTTTCGCATCTACAGATTCAGCCGTGAAGTCATCCTGGAAATAATCAGAACCCTGCAGGATAACATCACCAGAAAGACACACCGCGTACATGCAGTGCAGCCACTGGTGAAGGTCCTGGCAACACTGCATTTCCTGGCCACTGGATCTTTTCAAAGAACAAGTGGATTGTCGGCTGGGATGTCACAATCCACCATGAGCAGATGTGTGCACCAGGTTATCCCTGCAATCCTGAGACGCATGGCCAACCAAATCATAAAACCCACCCAGGAGGTCCAGCGGCTGAAGACAATGACAGATTTCTACCAAATTGACAGATTCCCACGCACTGTGGGGGCCATTGATTGCACCCATGTGGCACTACAGCCCCCCCGTGACATGGAGCACATATACTGCAATCGCAAGCATTGGCATTCCATCAATGTACAGGTGATTGCCGATGCCCAATGCCTCATATGGCACGTCCGTGCCAAACACCCAGGATCCAGCCATGACAGCTTCATCTACCGGCAAAGCAACATCCCTACAGAATTTGAACAGAATGTGTACGGGAACAGCTGGCTGGTTGGTGAGTGACATGGGTGTCAGGTATGACTGTCCCCCCCATGATGCAGACATCACGAGGGGCACATGCATGACTAACATCCTCCTGTCTTTTCCCTTCCAGGTGACGCGGCATATGCACTGGGTCCCCATATGCTGACTCCATTCCGGAATCCCCAAACACCAGGAGAGAAAAGATACAATGAGGCACACGCACGCACCCGTGGAGTGGTGGAACGCACATTTGGCCTCCTAAAGTCCCGTTTCAGATGCCTGGATAAGTCTGGGGGTACCCTGTTGTATTCCCCAGACTTTGTGTGCCAGATCATCGGGGCATGTTGCATGCTGCACAACCTTGCAGTGAGAAGGGGCCTGGAGATTGACATACGTGATGACCTGAGCCCCCAACCACATAATCCCCCCCTGCCAGAGGCTATCCCGTCTGCTGATGGAAGAGCCGTCAGGACACGCCTCGTGGAACGCTTCTTTTCTCGTTAAACACACACATTAATCATGGCACTATGAGAATGCACGCATGCACACCACTGTGGTCCCTAGCACACACACCCCACATCCACAATGAATTGGATTAGACCGAAGTACCCCCCATGGTACTAGGGAGCAGCAACGCCGCACCAAGGCTCCAATTATGTTGCTGTCCATTCATACACCTTTCACACGGGTCGTGGGGATCACTTCTCCCCAACGACTGAGGGTGACAAACCTTAAAGGCAGGATTTTCGCCCCCCCACATTCACACACCATTCACACTGAAAGCTGCACTACTCCCCGTGTGCAGGGAAATAAATTAAATTGACTCATAACCTGAGTATCAAAAAAATAAATAAGACTCATAACCTGAGTGCACAAAAAATAAACCAAAAAAATCAACGTCCCTTGCGTGGGCTCTTTCTTGTCCCTAAGGTTTTGGGCCGCTGTTGCCTGGTGTGAGCCGGGGCTGGGGGGGCTGGTGGAGCTGGGGGGGCTGGTGGTGGAACCTCCCCCAGTCTCTCCATAGCTGCCTGCCTGCCCTCCATTGCCACGGCTAGCCGATGGAGGTAGCTATTCGTGGCAGCCTGCATCCGCAGCCGGCGGGTGATATTGCTGCGCTGCTGGCGCCTTGTCAGCCTCCCCTCCTCTCTGACAGCACCTGCCAGGCTCCGGACCTCAGTAACCAGCTCGGATGTGGTGTCCTGCAGGTCACCCATACAGGACAAAAGGGCTGCCCCGTTACCCACAACATCCTGCAGGCTCTCGTTTAGGAGCCGACTGTCCCCAGCCTGCTGCATAACGGCCTCCTTCAATGCCACAGTGCAGGCAGCATGGCTCTCGGCAGAGGATGCCAGGCTACCTGCGACCCGGGTCAGATCCCCCGCAAGAGTCCCAATGTGGCGGGTCTGCCTGCTTTGGTCCCTTGCAAGACTTAACTCCAGCTCTGCAGGGACTCCCCTTGTTTTTTTTAATGCCTTCCTCTGGGCAGGAGCGGATTGAGGCCGGGTGGAAGGGCTGGCCCTGAAGGGGCTGGGGTCCTGTGAGGGGCTTGCCCTGGAGGGGCTGGGGTCCTGTGAGGGGCTGGCCCTGGAGGGGCTGGGGTCCTGTGAGGGGCTGGCCCTGGAGGGGCTGGGGTCCCGTGAGGGGGAATCCCTGATAGGGATAGCAAGCCCTGAGGGGCTAAGTCTAATGAGGGGAGAGGTTTGGGAGGGGCCAGCAATGGGGGTCTCCACCAATAAATAAACAGTCTCCTCCTCTAACATGACCTGCTCCTCCTCCACTTCCTCCATCACATATGTAGGGGCAGTCTCCACCCTGGATGTGGTGGGTCGGTCTGCAGCCGATGATGGCCCAGCTCCATCCTGCACATCTGTGGAGGACACAAAACATTCAGATGTTGGTGGTCCCACACACTTGACACTTGTCCCCCCCCACACACACACACACATGCAACACACCCGAAAGAAGATAAAACACACTTACCTCTCCTCAAGGGCTGATCCCCAGAATCAAAGCCCTCCAGGCCCTCCACCAGCTCCCTAGCCAGGAACCTGGCCACAACAAGGTCCTCCGCTGTCAGGATGATCTTTTTGGCTGGTCCTCCTCCAGTTCCACTGGCATGTTTTCTTTTTGACATCAATTTCTCTTTCACTAATCGACGCAAGTCATTAATTTTCTTACGGATATGCCTGGGCTCCCTGTCTGCCACCCCCAAAGCATTCACCTGTGCTGTGATCTCCGCAAAAATTCTCACTTTATCAGCCTTGCCAGTGTAGGCACTCTGTGGCCCATAGAGGCGCTCCCCGTGTTGGGAGAGGCCCTCAATAATCACAGCCCTCTCCTCAGGGCTGAAGTTGGTCATTCGCCCACCTGATTCATCATCAGCCATAACTGACCAACACACTGCAAACTACCTAGCTTACAAAAAAAAAGCTTGAGTACATTTCCACCTGTAGGGCGGAAGTCTGGGCTGATTTATGGACTGGGCGTTGGTAGTGGGCCGGCGGAGCTCAGGGCTCACGCCGGGGTGCAGTTCTGAGCATGTGCAGATTGGGGCATTTACCCCTGCATGTCACTGAGCATGTGCGGTCTAAAATGCGCCCCGGCGTGACCCCTGCGCCACGGTCGGCACTTCATTAGCATATGGTGACTTCCATTTGGCTTTACCCCACCTTACGCCGTCTAAAATCCGCCCCGCTGGGGCATCGTATACAAAAAAAGTTTCTTGAATCACCTAACTGCCGCTCCGCGCTGGACCGGTGTAGTCTAAAAATGATGCACCACGTCGGTGCAAATCTGCACCATTGTATATGAATCTGCCCCAGTATATTAATTCCTAAATATTTAGGGTTCAACCTAAGTAGTAACACTGTAAAAAATCTGCTAACCAATATGATGTAGGTTTTCTCACATTACTTTTGATCTCAATCGCTGTGCCAAACAATGCATGCCAATGCTTCATCATGTCTTATATATAAGGGGCCAGATTCTCAAAAAAGCGCCTATCTATAGGCGGGCGTAGCGTATCCTAGATACACTGCGCCGCCGTAACTTAGTGAGGCAGGTCCCGTATTCTCAAAGAACTTGCGACCAAAGTTACGGTGGCGTAGTGTAACTGTGCCGGCGTAAGCCTGCGTAATTCAAAGTAGGCTAGTGTGGGCGAGTTTTATGTTGATGTATCGTGACCCGACGTGATTGACGTTTTTAACAAAAGGCGCATGTGCCGCAAATTTACGCCGCAAATAGTCAATGCTTTCGACGTGAACGTAAATTACGTCCAGCCCCATTCACGGACGACTTACGCAAACAACGTAAAACACGACGATGTTCGTACGTTTCCGACGTCCATACCTAACATGACTTACCGCTGCTTTACGAGGGGTAACTTTACGCCGGCATATGTCTTACGTAAACAACGTATCTTGCTACGCCGGGTGCACGTACGTTCGTGAATCGGCGTATCTAGCTCATTAGCATATTCAATGCGGAAATCTACGGAAGCGCCACCTAGCGGCCATCGTAAATATGCAACCAAGATACGATGGCGTAAGAGACTTACGCCGCTCGTATCTTAGCCAAATTTATGCGTAACTGATTCTAAGAATCAGCCGCATAGATACGACGGCTCTCATTCAGACTTACGACGGCGTACATGGCGCTACGCCGTCGTAAGTCCTTTGAGAATCTGGGCCATTGTTTCTAAGGCAGTTTCTATAATGGGGCAATCTCTTACATGACATTCTCTATCCAACAGGATGATTTCTCACATGTATCAATAATCCTAAAAGTGCCGTGCTACATTAAATCATGAATAGAGTTGAGCGGACACCTGGATGTTCGGGTTCGGACCCGAACCCGGACTTTGAAAAAAAAGTTTGGGTTCGGGACCGAACCCGAACCCGGACTTTGACCCGAACCCGAACCCCATTGAAGTCAATGGGGACCCGGACTTTTGACTACAAAAATGTCTCTAAAAAACTAAGGGAAAGGGCTGGAGGGCTGCAAATGGCAGCAAAATGTCGGGAAGAGCATGGCAAGTACTCTGGAAATAAATGTGGATAGGGAAATAACTTAAAATAACATTAAAAAAATTAAAATAAAAAATATAATGATTTTTGACCTTTGAGGACGAGGTCCATACAGTTTTGTTCAAAATTATTGAACCCCCCAATGCTGTAAAGGGTTTTAGGGAATTTAGTGTACATTTGTAATTGTATTCAGAATGAAATCCTACAAGGACTTCATAAAGAACCACATGCAACTAATATGACATCAATTGGTTTTGTAATACAGTAGTAAGTGCAAAATTCAAGGCAATGGGAACTGTTGAAACGCTACCTGGTCGTGGCAGAAAGAAGATGCTGACTTCGACTGCTGTGCGCTACCTGAAGCGTAGAGTGGAGAAAAGTCCCTGTGTGACTGCTGAGGAACTGAGAAAATATTTGTCAGATGTGGGTACTGAAGTTTCTGCTCAGACAATACGGCGCACACTGCGTAATGAAGGCCTCCATGCCAGAACTCCCAGGTGCACCCCCTTGCTGTCTCCAAAGAATAAGAGTCGACTGCAGTATGCCGAAAGTCATGTGGGCAAACCACACACGTTTTGGGATTGTGTTCTGTGGACTGATGAAACTAAATTACAACTGTTTGGGCCCATGGATAAACGCTATGTTTGGAGGAGAAAGAACAAGGCCTATGATGAAAAGAACACCTTGCCTACTGTGAAGCATGGTGGGGGGTCAATCATGCTTTGGGGCTGTTTTGCTTCTGCAGGTACAGGGAAGCTTCAGCGTGTGCAAGGTACCATGAATTCTCTTCAGTACCAGGAGATATTGGATGACAATGTGATGCAGTCCGTCACAAACCTGAGGCTTGGGAGACGTTGGACCTTTCAACAGGACAATGATCCCAAGCATACCTCCAACTCCACTAGAGCATGGTTGCAGATTAAAGGCTGGAACATTTTGGAGTGGCCATTGCAGTCACCAGACTTAAATCCGATTGAGAACCTCTGGTGGGACTTAAAGAAAGCAGTTGCAGTGCGCAAGCCTAAGAATGTGACTGAAGGTGGAAGCGGCGGTGGAGGAGGAGGAGCAGGAGGTAGCCAACACAGCAGGTTTTGGTTTTTAATTGATTTATTTTTTAAATTAGGGTAAACCCCAAAATAGTGAGACAGATCTAGGGTTGCTACCTCATCCCTTTAAACCTGAACACAGAGTTACACAGGTTCTGGGGCTAATTTAATGTCGATAAGGCACCAAGTGAGTTTAATTAGCAGCACCTTAATCAGCCAGAGAACCTGTGTAATTAATATGTTTTTGCTTTGAAAGGGATGAGATGGCAACCCTAGAAAGCTCAGAAAAAAACAATGGCTGGGTAAGGCCGGCCCGGTGTCTATTCTGCACAAGGTACGGACAACTCCTCTGGGATCCTCTGGGATCCATGCCTGGTTCATTTTAATGAACGTGAGCTTGTCCACATTGGCTCTGGACAGGCAGATGCGCTTGTCTGTGATAACGCCCCCTGCGGTGCTAAATACACGTTCAGACAATACACTGGCCGCAGGGCAGGCCAGCACCTCCAAGGCGTAAAGGGCAAGCTCAGGCCATGTGCCCAATTTGGAGACCCAGAAGTTTAAGGGGGCATACCTGTCATTCAGTACGTGTAGGGGTGTGCTCACATACTGCTCCACCATGTTGCTGAAATGCTGCCTCCTGCTAAAACGTTCCATATCAGCTGTTTGTTGTGGCATGCTGACAAAGCTTTTCCACATTTCGGCCATGCTAACCCTGCCTTCTGAGGTGCTGGCGGTGCCCCTGCTGCGTTGGCGACCTCTTCCTCCTCCTCTGCCTTCGCCTTCTGCTTCCACTGTGCCCCCGCTGCCAGGTGGGAATTGCACCAGCAGCGCGTCTAACCGCGTGTGCTTGTACTCGCGCATCTTGCGTTCACGCTCCAGTGAGGGGATTAAGGACGGTACATTGTCCTTGTAACGGGGATCCAGCAGCGTGGCCACCCAGCAATCAGCACCTGTCATAATGTGCGAAACACGCCGGTCATTGCGGAGACACTGCAGCATGTAATTGCTCATGTGTGCCAGGCTGCCCAGAGGCAACGAAAAGCTGTCCTCTGTGGGAGGTGTATCATCTGTGTCCTCTGTATCTCCCCAGCCATGCACCAGTAATGGCCATGAGCTGGTCTGGATGCCATCCTGCTGTGAACATGGTTCCTCCTCCTCCTCCATGTCTTCCTCCTCCTCATCCTCCACCACGTCATCCTCCAGAACTGTGCCCTTGCTAGACAATTGTGTACCTGGCCTTTGTTGGTGCACAAACCCACCCTCGGAGCCACTTGTGAATGTCTGCCCTGAAAGCCTTGCAAATGATCCCGATTCCTCCTCCTCCTCCTAAGCCACATCCTGTTCCATCATCGCCCGTATCGTTTTTTCAAGGAGGCATAGAACTGGGATAGTCACGCTGAGAGCGGTGTCATTGGCACTGGCCATGTTGGTGGAGTACTCAAAACAGCGCAACAAGGCACACAGGTCTCGC
This sequence comes from Rana temporaria, assembly GCF_905171775.1. Taxonomy (NCBI): domain Eukaryota; kingdom Metazoa; phylum Chordata; class Amphibia; order Anura; family Ranidae; genus Rana; species Rana temporaria. The sequence goes on from NC_053491.1 coordinate 134,850,785, forward strand.
ATGGAGGCCCAGTTATTGGTGGTAAAGTGGTTCTGTTCCGCAGAGCGACTCACGCGTGCGTGCTGCAGCTGGCACTCCACTATCGCCTGCTGCTGCTCGCACAGTCTGGCCAGCATGTGCAAGGTGGAGTTCCACCTTGTGGGCACATCACATATGAGGCGGTGAGCGGGAAGGCCGAAGTTACACTGCAGCGCTGCCAGGCGAGCAGCAGCAGGGTGAGAACGCCGAAAGTGCGCACAGACGGCCCGCACTTTCTGCAGCAGCTGTGGCATATCGGGGTAAGTTCTCTGCACTCTGCACCACCAAATTCAGCACATGTGCCAGGCAAGGGATGTGCGTCAAGCCGGCTAGGCCCAGAGCTGCTACGAGATTTCGCCCGTTATCGCACACCACCAGGCCCGGCTTGAGGCTCACTGACGCCAACCACTCATCGGTCTGTTGTTCCATGTCCCTCCACAACTCTTGCGCGGTGTGTGGTTTTCCCCCCAAACAGGAAAGTTTTAAAACTGCCTGCTGGCGTTTACCTATGGCTGTGCTGAAGTTGGTGGTGAATTTGTTACGCTGACTGGATGAGGAGGCGGTAGAGGATGAGGAAGCGGAGTAGAAGGAGTTAGGAACAGGAGGCAAACTGAAGCGCCCTGCAATCCTCGGTGGTGGAAGGACATGCGCCAAACTGCTATCCGCCTCAGGCCCAGCCGCCACTGCATTTACCCAGTGCGCTGTTAGGGAGATATAACGTCCCTGACCGTGCTTACTGGTCCACGTATCCGTAGTTAGGTGGACCTTGGCACAGAATGCGTTGCGCAGTGCACACCTGATTTTGTCCTCCACTTGCTTGTGCAGGGAAGGGATGGCCCGCCTGGAAAAGTAGTGGCGGCTGGGCACGACATACTGTGGAACAGCCAATGCCATCAGGCTTTTAAAACTCTCCGTCTCCACCAGACGGAATGACAGCATTTCAAAGGCCAGTAATTTTGAAATGCTGGCATTCAGGGCCAGGGATCGCGGGTGGGTAGAGGGGTACTTCCTCTTATGCTCCAGTGTTTGGGAGATGGAGAGCTGAATGCTTCCATGGGACATTGTGGAGATGTTTGGTGACCCAGGTGGTAGTGTTGCTTGCCGGTCCTCTAATTGAGGGGTGGCAGGTGGCACTGTCACTACGGAGGTGGATGAAGAGGCAGAGAGGCCCGAGACTGATGCAGAAGAGAAAGCAGGAGGAGCCAGATACCTTTCTTGGTTTTTGAGGTGTCTACTCCACTGCAGCTCATGCTTTGCACTTAGATGCCTGGTCATGCAGGTTGTGCTCAGGTTGAGAATGTTTATGCCTCGCTTCAGGCTCTGATTGCACAACGTGCAAACCACGCGTGTCTTGTCATTAGCACATTGTGTGAAGAACTGCCACGCTAGGGAACTCCTTGTACCTGGCTTTGGTGTGCTCAGTCCCTTGCTGCGTTGGGCAGTAGCAGGTGTACTGTCTAGGGGACGGACGCTCTGCTTTGGCCCCCTGCTCCCTCTTCTGCTGTGCTGGTGGCTCTGTGCGACCACTGCCTCTTCCTCCGAACTACATGGGTCACCTGCATGAGGTTGATTCCATGTCGGGTCGAGGACCTCATCGTCCTGCACATCATCTTCCACCCAGTCTTCACCACTGCCCTCCTTGTCGGTCTGCACAATTGCAAAAGCACCAGCAGTTGGCAACTGTGTTTCATCATCATCATGCAAGACGTGCTGTGATGGTCCCCCCATGAACTCATCCTGAAATATAAGTGGTTGGGCATCGGTGCACTCAATCTATTCCCCTTCTGAGGCTGGGCTAGGTGGATGGCCCTGGGAACACATGCTAACAGACTCATCAAAAAGAAGAAGAGACTGCTGCATGCTTTGGGGCTCAGACTGCTTGGCTGATTTGCAAGGGGGTGAGGTGTAAGACTGATGGTGGACATCGGCTGCAGGCACCAACTCTGAGCTTTCAGCACAAGACTGGTTGGAAAACAATGTGAAGGAACTGGAGGCACTGTCAGCAACCCAATCTACTACCACCTGTTCTGCTCCTGGCCTCAACATTCGTAGAGCTGGATTAGGCCCGACCAAATACCGATGCAGGCTCTGTCGGCTACTTGCACCTGAGAAAGGTGTTTCACTTGTGCTTGTAGCTGGCACAGATCGACCACGTCCTCTCCCTGTAACAGGAGCTCTACCAGCAGCACCACGACCGCGGCCACGTCCCTTATTTGACGTTTTCCTCATATTTCTCAAATTTAGGGTATTGCCCTAATTTTGAGAAATGTTTAATACAAAAATAGTGTAAGCTGGTGAAATAGGCAGAAATTCACCTATATATTTCTCTACCTATAGCAATAAGCAGGAAGCCAGCACTAAACAATGTACTGCACAGACAGTATATCACAGGGGAAAGGTGGAGTGCTGGTGAAATGGTCAGAGATTCACCTATATATTTCTCAAATTTAAGGTCTTGCCCTAATTTTGAGAAATGTTAAATACAAAAAAGTGTAAGCTGGTGAAATAGGCAGAGATTCACCTATATATTTCTCCACCTATAGCAAGAAGCAGGAACCCAGCCCTAAACAATGTACTGCACAGACAGTATATCACAGGGGACAGGTGCAGTGCTGAAATATACAGAGTCACCTATAGATTGCTGACTGCCCCTATAGGAAAAATATTTCAGGAACCTGTCCCTGACTATGTACTTGACAAAAACACAGTATATCACAGGTGCACAGGTGGTGTGGCAGGTGTAGTGCTGTTGAAATACTCAGTCACCTATAGAGTGCTGACTGCCCCTATAGGAAAAATATTTCGAGAAACCTGTCCCTGACTATGTACTTGACAAAAACACAGTATATCACAGGTGCACAGGTGGTGTGGCAGGTGTACTGCTGTTGAAATACTCAGTCACCTATAGAGTGCTGACTGCCCCTATAGGAAAAATATTTCAGGAACCTGTCCCTGACTATCTCCTTGACAGAAACACAGTATATCACAGGTGGTGTGGCAGGTGTAGTGCTGTTGAAATACTCAGTCACCTATAGAGTGCTGACTGCCCCTATAGGAAAAATATTTCAGGAACCTGTCCCTGACTATGTACTTGACAGAAACACAGTATATCACAGGTGCACCGGTGGCATGGCAGGTGTAGTGCTGTTGAAATACTCAGTCACCTATAGAGTGCTGACTGCCCCTATAAGAAAAATATTTCAGGAACCTGTCCCTGACTATGTACTTGACAGAAACACAGTATATCACAGGTACACAGGTGGTGTGCCAAGTGTAGTGCTGTTGAAATACTCAGTCACCTATAGAGTGCTGACTGCCCCTATAGGAAAAATATTTCAGGAACCTGTCCCTGACTATGTACTTGACAGAAACACAGTATATCACAGGTGCACAGGTGGTGTGGCAGGTGTACTGCTGTTGAAATACTCAGTCACCTATAGAGTGCTGACTGCCCCTATAGGAAAAATATTTCAGGAACCTGTCCCTGACTATGTACTTGACAGAAACACAGTATATCACAGGTGCACAGGTGGTGTGGCAGGTGTATTGCTGTTGAAATACTCAGTCACCTATAGAGTGCTGACTGCCCCTATAGGAAAAATATTTCAGGAACCTGTCCCTGACTATGTACTTGACAAAAACACAGTATATCACAGGTGCACAGGTGGTGTGGCAGGTGCAGTGCTGTTGAAGTATTCAGAGTCACCTATAGATTGCAAACTGCCCCTATAGCTGAACAAAATTCCTAAACTATATGAAGCACAGCAGATGTCACAGGGATAGAGTGCTTGTTGATATTTCTGGAGCAGCATACACCTAACACTGTCCCTGAGCAGATTCAGCAGCCTTTCCCTCACATAAGTGAAGCAGTGACAACGAGCCAGATGCCATAAGATGATGCAGATATCAAATAAATAAAGTGTGCTTCTTGATATTTCTGGAGCAACATAAACCTAACACTGTCCCTGAGCAGATTCCAGCAGCCTTTCCCTATCATGAGTGAAGCAGAGTGACGATCTGTGCTGTGTGCCTATATCTAATATAGAGACTGGTCACATGATGGGTCACATGCTGCACTGGCCAATCACAGCCATGCCATAAGTAGGCATGGCTGTGATCAGTTCCCAGTCACAGTAGTAACACGAATGGCGATTGGCTGCCGTGCAGCGCGCCAAAACATACCCGAACTCCGAACCCGAACCCGGACTTTTTCCAATTATTCGGGTCCGGGTTCGGGAAAAACCCAAAGTCCGTACCGAACCCGAACTTTACAGTTCGGGTTCGCTCAACCCTAATCATGAATATTGCAATAATAAACAAAATATGGTGACATTTTTTAATCGTGATAACAATATCTTGCTATAATGCATACATATAATCTGAATTAGTTATATCTAATGTGATTTTTCTTTACAGAAATCCAATGTGTCCGTGAGAGTGTTTCACCACCACTGTGCTACTGCAAATGAAATACACAGTTCATAAATTCCAAACAATGTCTCGATTCATGATACAAAAAGCTCCACATTCACCAATGTCATCCCACTTCAATGTGAACCACCACCAGTCATTCTCTGTGCTTACCTTAACCTAGACCTCATACAGGTCACCATGCACTTTCCCCTTTAAGGGGTCTTAATGGTCACTCAAGGTTTCCAAATACTTCATACAGATTTCTCCTCCAAGGCAGTGGCGGTGCATCCATAGATTCATAAATTGCATGAATCTGTGTATTGTCGCCGCTGCCTCTGCCGCCCACTATTTAGATGGTCGGCCCCCTGGCGAGCGCCGGCCATCTGAATAACAGCAGCTGGTTGGTTGTGAAAGTGTCTATCAGAGCCTTTCTGATTACACCCTAAGGGCTGTAATAGGCTTCCAAATAGTTACCCAGGGTACGCACAGGGTGTGCGTTCCCTGGTTAACACTGACACGCATCTCAGCCAATCAGGTTCACCGGATCTGGTTACCGGTGACCTGATTGGCTGAAGCGGCATTGAGGGCGGGGGGGGTATGCGAGGAGGGCTGATCGAGAAAGGTAAGTGCCGGGCGGGGGGGGGACAATCTTGCGGCATTTTAGGGGCAAACTGGCGGCAATTGATGGGAACAGTGGCGACAATGGCATGGCACAGTGGCTGCGTTTGGCATGGCGCAGTAGCGACAATTGATGGGCACAGTGGCGACAATGGCATAGCACAGTGCCTGCGTTTGGCATGACACAGTGGTGACAATTGATGGCACAGTGGCTGTGTTTGTCATGGCACAGTGGCGACAATTGATGGGCACATTGGTGACAATGGCATGGCACAGTGATGAAAATTTATGGCATGGCACAGTGGCGACAATTGATGGGCACAGTGGCGACAATTGATGGGCACAGTGGCGACAATTGATGGGCACAGTGGCGACAATGGCATGCCACAGTGATGAAAATTGACGGCATGGCACATTGGCGACTATTGATGGGCACAGTGGCTGCATTTTATGGCATGGCACAGTGGCTGTGTTTGATGGCATGGCACTGTGGCAACAATTTTATGGCACAGTGGCTGCGTTTGATGGGCACAGTGGCTGCGTTTGATGGGCACAGTGGCGGCAATTGATGGGCACAGTGAGGCTGCAATTTATGTTTTTTTTCCTTTGTTTGCGTCCCCCCAAAAATTTTGAGCACCAGCCGCCACTGCTCCAAATATGAGATGTTGCCTTCTTCGGTTATAGAAACCTCAGATTTGCTCCAAAGTTTTAGTACGCAACACATTAAATTGTATCTATCTATGTGCTTCTACTATGGAGGCTCTGAGAATTTTGAGTTAGGACCACAATATATACAGAGGTCCATTGGCATGGGCACTGCAGATTGTGCAAATGTGTGCAAACAAAACCCTTTGTTTTTACCGCAAACTGTTATACAGGGTCAGTTTGGTTGTTCTGCCGGCTGGTTGGTAAGTATGCTGGAAAATCTTTTGTACGTTTGTTACCATCACACAATCAAAAAATTCACACTTCACGGACAAGAAATTATTTATGAATCATTTTATATTTAGTTTATAATACAACTAAGACATCAACATACAACCACTTGAACACAATTTCTAAAATGTAACTAGTGGGTACGCATTTTGTAGCAATACTATTATTACTTAATGATTGCTGGTATTAAAAAGAAACATATATGAATAGAAAAATAGATACACTTGGTTAAAATAAGGAAAGCTAAGACATATATTTTATTGTTAAGGCAATCTTTGCAACATGTTGTTCTGTTAATAATCTGTTTCTAATCCAAAAGCAAAAATATGTTGCGCTTTAGCTGTTGTCAGACCAGAAACCTTGCATCACACCTAGCGTCAATAATGATTATATGAATCCAATCTAGTGACAGAATAATGTACTGCTGATCTATATCTATGGCAAGTGTTAATGGAATCTTTCCTGGCACCGCTGATGTTGATAGATACATGCATAGATGGATAAAATCTACTTTGGGACTATTATAGATACACCATTTAATTTAGGTTGTGTTTATAGTATTTAAGTTTACAAAGGAGTGCAATAGTTATAGGATAGGAAATGTGCAGCCCATCAGCATTGGTTTTAGAAGCTCATATAATGCTCATTATTATTATTTATTATTATTAGTTACTTATAATCTAAATTCGAATAGATTGGTAGGATAAAGAAAAAAAAGAGAAAGGGACCAATTATAGTATTTTGTAGTAGCACAACCAAATTCAATATATCATAAATATAAAAGTGCATAAAACAACCAAAGCAAAAGTGTCAATAACAGTGGAGACCATACAATGTTCATAAACACATGCACATATCAGTCCGTGATATCATCATGAACTTGAACAATCAATATTCTCATTTACATATTTGTGCAATTTCTCCATGGAGTGAATAGTGTCACCACCATATGTCCCCACAATCACCAGAAATAATTGCCTCTCCTTTTATTGACTGGCAAAAAAGCATTTGAAATTACCCCCATTTCATAGAGCTCCGCTCCTTTAGGACACTCAATCATCTCACCATAATTCCCATATCATTAGTATACTAGGAAGAAAAAACATGGCCTACATAGTATAATCCTGTATATATAAAACATATTTATTAAAATCAAGCTTTAAAAACACTCGCAAAAATAACTTTTTTCAATTGACCATCTATGCCATATATATCAGATACGCCCAAATTAGTGCAGCCAGTAAACCTTTTACTCTCACCACACTTGCTCGTCAAGTCACGTGTGCATGGCATGTGCATGGCGTTTGGCATCACTTCTGGTCTGGAATCTGACGTCATTTCCGATCGCCGTACGACTAGTCCCACTCTGACGTGTTTCATCACTTCCAATTTTGCCTGAGGGTGCCTTTCTTTATCAAAGAACACTGAGGCCAAAAAATAAGAAGTTTGACATAATTTCTAGGGATTCTGAGAATATATATTTAGCCCTGAAGTCTAGGATTTGAGTTGATTTACTAAAAAAGTAGAAACGGTTCACTAAGCAAAGTGAATATTCACAGCCCAAGCTAAATTTTCAATGGCTTATCACTCTTAATTGTTTTAATGTAGTCTATGCACTAGCCCAAATTTCTCTTTTCCTGCATTCAGCTGCAGAGAGGAATACTGTGGAATCAATAGTCCAACATACCCTCTGGCAAGTCAGAGTTAAGCCTCATACACACGATCGGATTATTCAATGGGAATTGTTGGAAAGTCTGACCATTTGTATGTTCCATTGGACAATTGTTGTCGGATTTTCCGCGGACAAATATGAGATAGCATGCTTTAAAATTGTCTGCCAACAAATGTGTGTTGTTGGATAGTCCGAGCGTGTGTACACAAGTCCTTCAGGCAAAACTCCAAAGTATAAACACGCATGCTCAGAAGCAATGCTCACCATAACACAATATTAGCAGAATTTGCCCAAAGGATGGCGCTAAAGAGCTGAAAAAACACATAGTTTTGTGTTTGTTGGCCGACAATTCTTTGCCGTTTGTATGCAATACAAGTTCCTGGCCAACGCCCTTCGGACAAAAGTCCTATGCTTTGTCCGATGAAAATCCAATAGTGTGTACAAGGCTTAAGAGCTGTGCAATCAGCAGAGATCTTGAGTGTAACGGAATGGCCCATGGGACCCAGAAGCTCTTCAAAAATATAAGATACTCCTGTTTCAGATTCACCGATGACTCTTATGTCTAAAATCATCCTATGTCCATTAGGGGCATAGGATGACTGAGAAATTATATCTTGGATTGCTTTACCATGGTTCTGTTATCCACAATATATTCCAGGATATCGTTAAAGAACTACGGTAATTACTGTTTGTTGATTCTGAACTCAACAGGTTAATTGAAAGAGTAACTTATTCAATGTGGGAACACATATGCCGCATACACACCATCACTTTCTGCGATGAAAAAAAACGACGTTTTGAAAAACGTCAATTTAATTGACCGTGTGTGGGCAAAAACGTCATTTTATGTCTTCTGAAAAACGACCAAAAAAAATTGAAGCATGCTTCAATTTTATGTGTCGTTTTTGGCCGACGTCGCTTTCTGTGTTCTAAACATTGACCGTGTGTATGTAAAAACGTCGTTTTAAGCACGCGCATGCTCAGAAGCAAGTTAGGAGACGGCAGCGCTCATTCAGGTAAAACGACTGTTCAGAATGGAATAAGCACATTCGTTATGTCTTTTTCAGCTTATATACAAGAAAAGAAAGCGCTTCTTTAACCCCTGCTTTTAACTGCTACCCAAAAATGGACGTTTGTTGCGGCTGATCTTGTTACATAGTTATGACAAGCTTTTAAGTAGTTTCTTTCTTGTTTGATAATGTTTATGTTTGTGTTCTGTTATTTAGTTGTATCTTCCATCTTCAAAATTTGAAATATATATATTGGGCAACCTATATTTTTTTTTATTTTTATTTTGTCACCAATTTTAGTGGAAATCTCTATTTTGTGTTGATTTGGGAGTGTGTGAAGTGGCTGCAACATGGCTAGAAAACGGTCGTCAAATCAGATCAGACTAAAATTTACGCCCTGAAGTACAGAATGGCCTCTGAAGAACGACCTGCTAAACAGCACCGTGCACACAAAAACGTAATGCCAAAACAAATACGTCCTTAGTACAAGCACTGTATCACAGATCCGACGACAAATACACAAACTGTACAACAGAAAACGAAATTTAAAGCACAAACACTGAAAATCACGAATCGTCTCTCACCAAACTTTTACTAACACGCAGCAACACTATATCAGCAAAAGAGGCCGTCTTCCGCATGGAAACGACCCTTTATAGTGACGTCGTGCGTGATTGACGGAACTGCGCTTTGCTAGAGCGTTGTGAAAAAGTGATGGTGTGTATGCTACGTCGTTGTTCAAATTGAAGTTTGAAAAATGTCGTTTTTTTCCATCACATAAACCGTCACATTTTTTCATCGCAGAAAGTGATGGTGTGTATGCGGCAATACTGTTAGGTGTTAATGTCGTCTGTTGTGATGTAAATCTAGTCTGGATTCTAAGGGTCTTCCATTGTGTTGTGCTAATTGACGCTGTATTTTGTGAAGGTCTATTGATAATAATGTGTGTATTGCAAGTTAACAGACAGTCTAAAGGCCAGAATATCTACTAAAAGACCTGCTATGAGACCTGCTGTGAGAGGAGCAGGGATGTCTACCTTAAAAGGTCATATCTCTGAGTCACCTTGTCTGGGTAAATGATTAGTAATTTAGCTCATGTAAATTATGTCCGAGATGATGCCAGAATGTCTACCAAAAAAAGATGTGTATTGGGCTTATTGTGTGATGATGTGGGTGGAGTTGAGTCATTGTTCATTTTGGTTACTAACTGTATATAAGAGCCTGATTTTCTCAATAAAGAGTCTATTGGTGTGGAACCTCAAACAGAGCTGTGTGTCTCGTTATTGGGGTTTGTTTGCCTGACTGTGGAGTGTCGGTAGCTGTCTTGGGTTCAGGAATGGAATATCTTAAACAGCGTTAACCCCTGTCCCATTTGGGGTTCCGTTACGTTGAGTTTTGTTGATTGCACAGTTCTCATTTTGACCCACTGGGCCTAATTCACTAAGCCCTGGTGAAAATTTCTTAGCAAAGTTCATCTTTCTTTGCAAAATTAACACTTTATTTGCCTTTAGTAAATAAACCCTACTGTGTACAGCTGCACACAGGGACCACTGCTTCCATACAGAGAGCAGTGTTCTTCTCTGCAGCTGAATGCAAAACAAGCTTTGGTGCTGGGACTCAAATAAAATATGAACAGTAAGACATTTAAAATGTATATTTTTTTCTACTATGTCCATATTCTTTACACAACGTTTATAAATGGTCTATAAATTAATTTTATTTTAGGAATTGAAAGCTCACTGAATTTAGCAAACAGAGCAAGGATGTGTTTACTCTTAAATAATTTAACCCTGTGCAAGAAAAAAAAAATCAGTTTTTTTTTTATTCCCTTTGCGCATGATAAATAATAAAAGTGAAAAAAATTGTCTTATTTTCTAAGCAAAGAAGAATTTACTTTGTAAAATGTAATTCATATTTTGCTAAGTGAACAGTGTAATTCATTTAGAAAATCAGACACATGATCTATTTTTTTTTTTGTTGCTCCAGTGCTCTTCATGTTGAACCCAGCTAGAGCTACTTTGATTTTCTGGGCTTCATAAACGAATACACTTTGTTCCTATTCCCATTAAATCACTGGTATAAATTACAAACATACATTGTATTTTGTATGATATCATGTACAATCATTGTAGATGTAGACACTGACCTGCCAAAGGTTTGTTAAGCATCAGTAATATAATTACAACTGTGTTTCCTGCTATCAGATAGCGTACACATTACCTGGAAAGCTACACTCTGCATTTTTACTACCTTATTTTACTTTCATTATGTTTTCCATCTGTTGTATACTTTGTTGCCATTTGCCAACTGATTTTTTTTCTCCATGGGTGAGGACTTTCAGACTTTGCTACTTCTTATTGTATCAGTTTGACTTATTGTATCACCCTCTTGCATTGAATGTAACTACTGCATCATTTTGTGTTCAGGAAATGCATAGAAAAATATTCATTAATAACCAGAAGAAAAATGTAAATTATTTTCTAGCAATAGATAAATTTGAGTTTTTGGCACAATTTTATGTCAAGCTAAAGAATGGTAAAAAAAGATAACATGTGCAAGCTATCAAAACTTTACTCTGTGAGGCAGTCGCACTAAGCACATCTGTTTTCAAACTCTAAGATAAATATCCTCAGTTTTCCAGATTGTTAGCATTTGCTATTTGAATTCCTCACAATGAATAACACCCAATAATTACAGCATGACTGCAACTGGAGATTTGCTATGAATTCTATATACAGGTTACAATATAAAGATATTTGTGCATTTCAAGAAAATATGTATAGAGTATCCCAAAATTCTGGATTGTTCACCGACTGACTACGGTCATCAATATTTGTTATAAAATTAATGTGGAGAAAAACAGATGCTGGTTAAAAAAAAGTTAGAAAAAACAACTGTACTGCTTTGAATTATTTGTTTTGCTATTTTCCCAAAATATTTTTGCAAAAATGTTCTATATAATGCTTAAAGTGTAAATCCAGTTAACATGTAGCCACGTTAAATCTACTCCCACCCCATTCTAAGCCTATTGTATCTATCCTGTAAAAGGAAAGATGTGTATATTCACCTATTCTTTTTTTTTTTAATTCTTTATTTTAAACATTTCTGCTTTCCATACATTAATACAAATAATATTACCATCCTCTTAGCTACCTCGGAGTTTCTATATTTTACTGTGCACTTAACCACTTCCTGTTAAAAAATAATCCCCCCCTTCCACCCTCCCCTCCCCCCCCCCAAAAAAAGAGGAAGCCCCCTCCCTAGGTCACTCCTGCCCTCGCCCCCCCCCCCCTCTCTTCCTCTCTCATAGCTCTCCTTCTCTGTATCTTGCATAGGGAGTCCATATCAATCTGTACTTCTCCTCTTGTTCTCTAATGCCCATGGTGAACTTTTCCATTTGTTGGATTTCTGAGATTCTATTTAGCCATTGCTGTTTACTTGGGATATTTGTACTTTTCCACAAGATTGGGATACAGGCCCTTGCTGCAACCAGTAGATGTCTTGTCAGGGAACTTTTGAACCTGGCCATGGAGACTGGTATGTCTAACAATAAATAAGTAGCAGGATTCCTTCCCAGGTCCACCTCCACAATGTCTTTAACAGTGTCCATGATCATTTTCCAAAAGTCCTCTAGCTTCGCACATGTCCAAAAAACATGTAACATGGTACCCTTTTCCTTTCCGCATCGCCAACATCTGTCTGAAACTTCCGGAAATATCTGGTTTAGTACTACCGGGGTTTTATACCACCTGGTTAAGATTTTATAGCCACCCTCCTGGTATCTGGTAGCCAGGGATGCTTTGTGCGTAAAGTTAAATATTTTTGTTATCTGGTTCTCAGAGAAAACGACCTCTAACTCTTTTTCCCACGCTCGTATAAACGGCAACTCACTTGGTGCTGTTTCCTCCACCCAGAGACTGTACATCAATGAGAGACCGTGTCTCAACTCCTCTCCCTTTAGACACAGTTCCTCATATCCTGAGAGGTCTCTAAGTGGTCTTCCTTTTGGGTTCAAAGCTCTAGTGGCCGTTTTTAGTTGGTTTTGTCTCATTAAATCGAGTTCCTCTCTTATTGCCTCGTCTCTTTCCTCACTTCTAACCCTTAGGGGTTAGAAAAAACAACTGTACTGCTTTGAATTATTTGTTTTGCTATTTTCCCAAAATATTTTTGCAAAAATGTTCTATATAATGCTTAAAGTGTAAATCCAGTTAACATGTAGCCACGTTAAATCTACTCCCACCCCATTCTAAGCCTATTGTATCTATCCTGTAAAAGGAAAGATGTGTATATTCACCTATTCTGAAGTAGCTCTGGTCCAGTCACATGATCTTTCCAGTGGCGGGTTTAGAGTGGAGGAGAAGCAGCGACAATGGCAGAGCCTGTGTGATGGCCTCATCCATAGTCTTACTTAACTGTGAGGCAGACGTTGTCCGCTGTCCCTCCTCTACACTGGAGCGAGCGCCAGAGTAGAATAGGTTAGTATAGAATTATTTTCCTTTACAGTATAGATAGAAAAGGCATAGAATGAGGATGAGAGTAGATATGAGCTTAGTAATGTTTTGGCTGGAATTGCACTTTGAGGTGGCATGGCATTTAGTGCAAAATGTTAAAAATATTATGCATATTAAGGAGCCTATTTATAAGAGATTTGACACTGCCTTCAAAGCACATTCACCTTAAAATCCATATTCATTATATTCAGAATTTACAGTTCCATTTGCATTCATCTAACACACTCAGGGGTTGATTTACTAAAACTGGAGGGAGCAAAATCTGGTGCAGCTGTGCATAGTAGCCAATCAGCTTTTAATTTAAGCTTGCTCAATTAAGCTTTAACAAAAATTCAACCCCTCAGTGACATAGGGAATAGACATGTGCACACTGAAATATTTAGTTACGGAGATCGTTTTCGTCGGAAAAATAAATGTATTTAGTTACTCCCGAAATTTGTTTTTATTTATTTTGTTTTGTTAAAAAATGCATCAGTCCGAAAATCCAAATTAAGGTCGAATCTGTCATTGAAGGCTTATGGTGTCTGTCGAATGTTCTAAGAAGATTCGACAGAGCAGCTAAACTGTACGACGCCGCAATTGTAAATTTCCGGTCGAATGTTCTGCCTACAAGCTATAGAAGAATTCTAATGTTGTATGACTAGTATATATAATATAATTATATTTATAAATTATTATTACTAGTCAACCAACATTCAAATGCTTCCCCGTGCTTCACTGTGGCGGCTGCATCGATCGTGTCATTCCCTTTATAGGGAGACACAATCGATGACGTCACTCCTACAGCCACACCCCCCTACAGTTGTAAACACACACTAGGTGAAACATAACCCCTTCAGCGCCCCCTGTGGTAAACTCCTAAACTGCACCTGTCATTTCCACAATAAAGAATGCATTTTAAATGCATTTTTTTGCTGTGAAAATGACAATGGTCCCAAAAATGTGTCAAAATTGTGCGAAGTGTCCGCCATAATGTCGTAGTCACGAAGAAAATTTGTAGTAAAAAAAAAAAACGAATAAAAATGCAATAAAACTATCCCCTATTTTGTAAACGCTATCAATTTTGCGCAAACCAACCGATAAACGCTTATTGCGATTTTTTTTACCAAAAATATGTAGAAGAATACGTATCGGCCTAAACTGAGGAAAAAATATTTTTTATATATTTTTGTGGGGGATATTTATTATAGCAAAAAATATTGAATTTTTTTCAAAATTGTCGCTCTGTTTTTGTTCATAGCACAACAAATAAAAACCGCAGAGGTGATCAAATACCACCAAAAGAAAGCTCTATTTGTAGGAAAAAAAGGACGCTAATTTTGATTGGGAGCCACGTCGCACGACCACGCAATTGTCAGTTAAAGCGACACAGTGCCGAATCGCAAAAAGGGCCCTGGTCCTTTACCTGCATTTTGGTCCGGGGCTTAAGTGGTTAAAGTTAGGCACATTCGACCGCAGATTCGATAGACACAAATTGCTATTGTCAGCGTCATGTCGAATCTCCTATCTATATGGAAATGTTGTAGCAATGAAAATAAAGCATTTTTTTATGTCGGATCTTTCGGATTTTGGATTCAGCACGTTTGTTTTCGAAAATGAATGCACATGTCTAATAGGGAATGTGCTAGTTAAGAAGTGAGGGAGATCCCATAATTTGGGATCTGTATCTTTGGAGTTCCCTGTGACATTACAGCTCTTATTTGGGTTTAGACCAAATCTGGACAGTCTCGTTCATTCTTTTATTAATATCAGAAGATTAAGCTGCTTAGACAAAATTTCCTAAAAATCTACTTGTTCGTTTTTTCTTTATATAGAAGGTGTGTTTTTTTGACGGGTGGAACATTTAGGGTAGTTTATATACTACAATTAGTTAATTTCACTTTTCTTAAAATGTATTACTTCTTGGACTTGTTCTTTATAAATTGATATTTTTCACAGATATTAGGTAAATATACAAAGAGCTAAATGGTATCCAGATTGCTGTTGATTCAATAATTAAAATTCTTTTTTGGTATTTAAATAATGGGCTGACTAATGTAGAGAACATTTTTAACAAGTGACCCTCTGCAGATCTAACCCTGTACATTCAATGTATGGTCAGTAATAAATAAACATGCATCACCATCATCAGTAACACCTCGTTTGTCTGTTTTTTCTACAATTTGATAGCTTTCTATAAACAAATATATTCCCTTTTTTACACAGGTGCAGATTCTACATAGCCAAAGTGCTTCTCAATTATGCTAGTGGTACAGAAACTCCTGGATACACACCATTACATATAACTAAAGTGTGTATCCCCAAAAATATATATATACTACATTTCAGATTTAACTAACAGACCATATAAACCTCCTTATGCTTTAAGGCAGAAATATGATCCCTGCCCCTTCTAGGCTTAGTAATCTATCGTTTTCTTATGAAAGGATATCAGAAGAGAACCAGATGGTGTGCAATGGGTTCAGCTCTGCTCTTCATCCACGGTAGAGGTCCCTTAGATGCATTTAACCCCCTTGTGGGCTTAATGGTCAAGACAGAGCTGTGGAGAGAAGAATAAATATAGAGAAACCTAGATGACAGCCCTATAGGAACAAAGGCTGCCCCTAGGTAAGAGGCTCCTGTTGGCAAAGCAAGGACTATACTCAGGGTGTGCAAAAAAATATATTATAATTTATTAATTATTAATTTACTACAAAGCATGATAGAACTAATCAAATAGAAATAGAAGATGTGGCAGAGCTATTAAATAGAACAGTATGCTGCCGCATAGGCGGTATAGCTAATGTCAGACATACAAACAAGAAACAATTACAAACATACAACAATGAGACTCAGACAGTCCGGACACATAAGTATCACTTCTGTGGTGGTTCACCAGGGGAAGAAAAACCCCTATCGATATATGTATAAATGTACAAGAAATTAAGTAGAAATTAACCTAACAAATAGTGGACAGACCACAGAGGTGACAGGGGGGAGCAGACAGGTGATATGAGTTACCCTAGAGGTGGTGTGGAGAGCAGAGCTGCAGCCATTTCACACCATCTGGTTCATTTCTGGTCACAGTGATTCGGCATCCTGTGTGCGATTGGCCACCATTTTTTTTTTTTAGTGCATTAAAGCCTCACAAGCCGTTTTCATACAATCATTATCCCTGTGTCCAAACTATACAACATTGCTGGGCTAGGAGAGCCCAATCTCTCTGGAGCAGATAAAATACAGTTGCAAAAAAAAGTATGTGAACCCTTTTGGAATAATATGGATTTCTGCACAAATTGGTCATAACATGTGATCACAACAATAGACAATCACAGTCTGTTTTAACTAATAACACACAAAAAATTAAATGTTACCATGTTTTTATTGAACACACCATGTAAACATTCACAGTGCAGGTGGAAAAAGTATGTGAATCCCCTAGACTAATGACATTTCCAAGAGCTAATTGGAGTGAGGTGTCAGCCAACTGGAGTCCAATCAATGAGATGAGATTGAAGGTGTTGGTTACAGCTGCCCTGTCCTATAAAAAACACACACCAGTTCTGGGTTTGCTTTTCACAAGAAGCATTGCCTGATGTGAATGATGCCTCTCACAAAAGAGCTCTCAGAAGACCTACAATTAAGATTTTTTGACTTGCATAAAGCTGAAAAGGATTATAAAAGTATCTCCAAAAGCCTTGCTGTTCATCAGTCCACAGTAAGACAAATTTTTTATCAATGGAGAAAGTTCAGCACTGCTGCTACTCTCTCTAGGGGTGGCCGTCCTGTAAAGATGACTGCAAGAGCAAAGCTCAGACTGCTCAATGAGGCGAAGAAGAATCCTAGAGTGTCAGCTAAAGACTTACAAAAGTCTCTGGCATATGCTAACATCCCTGTTAGCAAATCTACGATGCGTAAAACACTAAACAAGAATGGATTTCATGGGAGGATACCACAGAGGAAGCCACTGCTGACCAAAAAAAACATTGCTGCACGTTTACAGTTTGCAAAAGAGCACCTGGATGTTCCACAACAGTTCTAGCAAAATATTCTGTGGACAGATGAAACCAAAGTTGAGTTATTTGGAAGAAACACACAACAATATGTGTGGAGAGAAAGAGGCACAGCAACATTAAAACCTCATCCCAACTGTGAAGTATGGTGGTGGGGGCATCATGGTTTGGGGCTTCTTTGCTGCATCAGGGCCTGGACGGATTGTTATCATCGAAGGAAAAATGAATTCCCAAGTTTATCAAGACATTTTGCATGAGAATTTAAGGCCATCTGTCCACCAGCCGAAGCTCAACAGAAGATGGATGTTGCAACAGGACAACGACCCAAAGCATAGAAGTAAATCAACAACAGAATGGCTTAAACAGAAGAAAATACACCTTCTGGAGTGGCCCAGTCAGAGTCCTGACCTCAACCCGATTTGAGATGCTGTGGCATGACCTCAAGAAAGCGATTCACACCAGACACACCAGACATCCCAAGAATATTGCTGAACTGAAACAGTTCTGTAAAGAGGAATGGTCAAGAATTACTCCTGACCGTTGTGCACGTCTAATCTGCAACTACAGGAAACGTTTGGTTGAAGTTATTGCTGCCAAAGAAGGTTCAACCAGTTATTAAATCCAAGGGTTCACATACTGTTTCCACCTGCACTGTGAATGTTTACAGCGGGCGCTTGCCAATGACTAAGCATAGTGTAACGCTATCAGCGTTAATTCAGTGAGTACGAGCACAGCTGTATCTTTCCCTAACAGCTGCGCTCTATTCAATAAGACGTCCGCGTCACTTCCGGTGCGCGGACGTCTGCGGTTCACGCTGGAACGCGGAAGTGCGTTCCAGCGTACGGCGCCCGGCTCCTCTCACGAGCCCGGGCTATTTAAACCCCCAGGTTCGGCGGCAGGGTGTTCAGATATTGCAGTTGGACGCCTGCCGCCACCTGTGTATTGGGACCCCTCTGTAGCCTCTCCTTCTCGGACCAAGTCTGCCCAGCAGTCCTGATTCCAACCCAGCATCCCAGAACCAGCTCCACAGCACCCTCACCGAGACCACAGCTCCAACGTCTCTTTGCCAGTCTTCCAAAGCACCTCTTCCCTGAACCCTGCTATCTGGATGTCAGCAACCTTTCTGTTGGAAACCTCCATTTGAAGCTACAAGCTAACCGCAAGTACCCTAATGTCAAATAGTTGTTACTACAGTGTATATCATCTCTGCTGTTAAAGGGAAAGTGTTCTTATTCTCTGTATCTGCTATACTACGGGGTTAATTATCTCAGCTCAAGTCTATTTCCTGCACACACCACAGCAAGACCACTGAATCATTAGTAGAACCACTTGCATTCTACCGCAGCCAACCTGTCTGTTTATTACTGAGCTGCCAGTAGCTATAACAAGGGACTGTTTCATAGCTTGCGGTCTAATTAAGCTTATGAGGTAATAAGCTATCATACTTATAAGTTCTGTTTCTCACTGGAGGTTGTGATGAGTAAACCCCAAACTCTTATTGTTCATTGAGAGTGAACCGGTGGTTGAACCCTGAGAAGCCTCCGCAGTTGAGATCCAAAACCATATTTACTAAACCCAGAATATTCTCACAGGGTCATAACATAATATCTGAACACCAAAAAGAAAGAATGGATCCAGCGGAGCTCGCAAATCATGTGGTTGCACTTTCCCAAAGGGTGGATAATCTTACAGCTAATATGAATGAGTTGCGTATGGAGAATGATGCTTTACGTAATCAAAATTTTGTACAAGCCAGAGATAGACCCGAACCTAAGGTCTGTGCTCCAGAACGCTTGATGTTTGAACTGCGTCCACGTACCTATTATTCTGATAGGATTAAAATCCTCACGTTAATTACTTATCTCAGGGGTGAACCCAGAGTATGGGCCGATACCTATGTGGAGGAACATGGAGATCTCCTAGGAGCTTTTGACACTTTTCTTGATGAGATGTCTTTGTTATATGAAGACCCCAACAAACAGCTAACAGCTGAGAATTCAATCAGGAATCTTAAACAGGGGAAGAGGCCTGTGGAAGACTTCATTTCTGAATTCAAATGCTGGAGCAGAGAGACTCAATGGTCCGATATTGCTCTTAGAAACCAGTTCCGGTTGGGTCTGTCGGAGGCCATGAAGGATGAGCTGGCCCGTGTGGAACTCCCTAATTCCCTGGAAGATCTTATGCACCTCTCAGTGACTATAGATCGGCGTCTTCGTGAGAGAAAAGCTGAACGTGCCACTACCTACCCAGTCATTTCCTATAGGAGGTCCAAATCACCTCCCAAAGATTCTCCAATGGAACTTGGAGCTATTAAAGGACCCTTGACTTCAGCAGAGAAACAACGCCGCAGAGCCAACAATCTCTGTCTCTACTGCTCAGCTCCAGACCACATCGTTTCCACCTGTCCTTTTCTTAAGAGGAATTCTGAAGGTAATTTTTCCCACATTAGTAAGTTAAATTCAGTTGGAACCACATCTAACCGTTATGTCTTTATTCCTCTTACCCTGCAGTGGGATCAAGAAGAGATTACTATTGAAGCAATGGTCGACAGCGGAGCCTGCGGCAACTTCATAGATTCAAGTGTTGTAGAATCTAATAAAATTCCCTGTGTGTTCAAGCATACTCCTGTGTCACTCACCTTTATTGACGGTTCTAGTTCTTCTTCCGGTCCAATCTCGACTCAAACATCTCCTCTTGGGGTTACTTGTGCAAGTGGTCATACGGAGACCCTAATTTTTGATATTATTTCATCTCCTGTATTTCCTATAGTTTTAGGTCTTCCATGGTTACTTCTTCATCAACCTACTTTCTTATGGTCCACAAACTCTCTTTCCCTACAGTCTACCTACTGTAAAGAATTCTGTTACCCTTCTTGCATGATCTCCTTTTCAGAAGTTCACCCGGCTAATCTGCCAGATTATTTACATGAATTTGCTGATGTCTTCAGCAAGACCAACGCAGACATACTTCCTCCACATAGGATTTATGACTGTCCTATAGACCTTATTTCTGACAGGCCTATCCCTACCGCTCGGATTTACCCCTTATCACAACCAGAGCTGGTACATTTGAAAGAATACCTGGATGAGAATCTCAAGAAAGGATTTATTAGGCCCTCCACTTCTCCAGCAAGTGCAGCATTGTTCTTTATTAAAAAAAAAGATGGTTCGCTTCGGCCAGTAATTGACTATCGCTCTCTCAACAATATCACTATAAAGAATAGGTATCCGTTACCACTTATTCCAGAACTCATTGAACGTCTCCAGACCTCCAAGATCTACACGAAACTAGATCTCAGGGGGGCCTACAACTTGATAAGAATCCGTTCGGGTGATGAATGGAAGACTGCCTTCAAGACGCGATATGGTCTTTTCGAGAGTGTGGTTATGCCCTTCGGGCTATGTAATAGTGTTGCTCACGAATATTCGCATTGCGAATATTCGACTCGAATATAGCATATTCGAGAAATCGCGCTATATTTCGAAATTCGCGGTGAATATTCGCAATTCCGAATATTCGATTTTTTACAAATTTTTTTTTGAATCAGATCACATCCTAGATATCTCCATCGACGTCTAAAAGCATTGCTGGTATCATTAGAGACCCTGGGCCGAGTAGCTGAAGCGTTCATTGAATTTTCCAGAAAGATCGCAATGCGATTATTCGGCAAACGCAATATCGCGCGATTATTTTCCTCGCCCCGATCTTCCGCATCAGAGCGATTTTTACAGTTTCATTTTTAAAACAGATCACATCCTAGTGATCTCCATAGACGTCTGAAAGCATTGCTGGTATGATTAGAGCCATTGGGCCGAGTAGCTGAAGCGATCATTTTATATTGCCGAATATTCGCAATGCGAATATTCGGCAATAGGAATATTGCGCGATTATTTGCTCCGCCCTTTTGCATCAGAGCCAATCAGAGTTCTCCTTCCACACTCGTCACAGGTTAGCAACCAATAGGAACCTGCCTGCATGGACATTATATAAGCTCACTCCCAGCACCATTTCATTGCAGATTCAGAAGCTGGCTATAGAGTGTGGAGGCTGTTTCTGTGTTCCTGGTTTCCTGTGTCTTTGTTCTTGATTGATTTAGATCATCACCAGCATTGCTATTTAGTGATTCCAGTGGATCTTTTCCAGTATATCAACTGCTTTTTTCAAAGCAATAGACCCAAGAGCTTTTTTCAAAGCTACGTTTTGTGCTGTTTTGTGCTGTTTTTTTCATTTGTGTTACTGTTTGATCCTGCAATCCTCCCTGTTCAGTTATATTTGCAAGAGATTTCAGAACACATTTTGCTGAGCTTTATAAAAGAGCTTTTCTAAAAGCTAAGTTTTGTTCATCTTGTGTTACTGTTAGATCTTGCAGGTTCGCTGTTCAGTGATATTTGATAGGCATCTCAGTTCAAATTTTGTTTAGTTTTCCCTAAAGAGCTTTTATAAAAGCTAAGTTTTGTGTTCAGTTTAGTTAAATTTTGTGTAGTAAGTGTACACACTGTTAGTGTACATTTATTTCATCTAGCTTAGCTTAGTGTGTGTTTAGTGTCTGTGTTTTGTGTTTAAAAAAAAAAAAAAAAAAAAAAAGTTAGTGTTTGTTTAGTGCTTTTTTTTTTTTTCTTTAATTTTGTAGTCCTTGTCTGGTGTACTACTTTTCTTATAGTTTAGTAGCTGTCTGTGTACGTCTTTGTCTGCGTGCCTGTCTTGTAAAAAAAACACAAAAACACATTTTGTTCACATTTTCCCCCCCAATAAAGTTTAACCCCCCCACACACATATCAGCAATAATGAGCGGCATCCGTGGCCGTGGCAGCAGGGGTAGGGGAGTTACTCCCAGTGCTGGATCGCTGCCAGCACGGGGTACCTCTCGTGCCCCTACTAGTGGTAGAGGATCGGGTGCAAGGGGAGTACGCCTGATCCGGGAGTTCTTCCCATCGGGCAGCCGCCCGATATTGCCATCTCAGGCTCAAGTAGTGGTGGACTACATGGGGCACAGCAGTGCCACTGAGTCGTCGGTCCCGACTCACAGTAGTACCACCATTACACCGTTACCGTTGCCTGTACTACCCCCCCCCCAGCCCCCAAGAGTCCAGCATCTTACTGTTCGACAGCGACAGTGATAGGGATCTCTTGGGGGAGGCCATGCATCAGGCAGACCTCCAGCTCTGTCCTGATGGTCAGGACCTTTTTGAAGGGATGGATGGGATACCTGCTGGCAGTATCCCAGAGACATCCCTTCAAACTGGTGCTGCTGTTTTGGTGCAGGAAACAGCAGCACCTAGTCAGACCCAGGCGTGGGTGAGGGGACAGCGGAGCCAGGCTAGAGGCTCCATGTCACGTGGTTCCCTCAGACCAACACATCTCAGCCCTTGGTCTGACATCTCTGGGGGCGAAGAGGGTGACCCATCATGGTTGCCATCTGACGCGTCGGCTCACTACGTCAGTGACGACGGGGAAGGTAGGCACCCTGGTGAAACGGTGCGCCAGGTCACCACCAGGGAGACCATCGTCAGGGTCTCCACTGGTGATGGCAGCAGGAGGTGTCAGGAGGAGGAGCAGCAGCAGCAGCAGCAGCAGCAGGCAGCTCCACCTGTGCGCACCGAATCCCAGCAGGTGCAAGTAAGCGTCACCCCATCTGACAGGAGGGCGGTGCTGAAGTCACCTGTCTGGAATTTCTTTACCCTGGTGGCAGACAACCCTACCGTGGCCATCTGCCGGATTTGTAAAGTGAGGGTGAAGAGAGGGAAGTGTTTGGCTCGGGTGGGTACCACAGCCCTGAACCAGCACCTGAGGATAAACCACTGGGCGTTGTATGACGAGATGAAGCGTGGTGGTGGTAGCAGCGCCACCACCACAAGTGAGCAGGGTACAGCAGCCCCTGCCACATCTTCATCTGTTTCCAGCAGGTCATGCCCCCCCGCTCCCTCTAGTAGAGGTACTGGTACCGGCAGCCAGACCTCTACTTCCACAGCACCCTCCACGTCTGTGTCCCGCACTGCCGTCCGGCGCCAGGCGTCGATTTCAGACGCCTTTGACCGCACCACTCCCTTCCCCCCTGGAGACCGACGTGTGCGTTCCCTCAATGGGCTCCTGGCAAGGGTTATTGCCCAACATCTGCTGCCCTTCAACATAGTTGACAGCAACCCCTTCAGGCAGATGTTGGAGCAGGCCCAACCCCAATGGCGTGTCCCCAGCCGCCATTTCTTTGCCAGGACTGGTGTCCCTGCCCTACACCAGCACATTGTGCAGAATGTAACCCTGTCGCTGGATCACGCTGTCAGCGACAGGGTTCATCTGACAATGGATGGCTGGACCAGCAGGCATGGGCAGGGACGCTACATCAGCTTCACGGCCCATTGGGTTTCCCTCCGAGGCGTCGGTGAGGGATCGTCGGCAACCGATCTTGTGGTGCCGCCCCGGGGTGTCCAGGGGAGAACTGCTGGTCTCCCTCAAGCCACTGTCTCCGCAGCTGCTGAGCCTCCCAGCAAGCGCCCCCGTAGCTACTCAAGTGTGGGGCACGTGCGCTGTCAGGCCGTGCTCCAGCTTGTTAGTTTAGGGGACCGGAGACACACTGCAGAAGAAGTGCTGAAAGCACTTCAAGCTCAGGTCCAGAAGTGGCTGACACCCCGAAGGCTCCAGCCAGGTATGGTTGTCTGCGATAACGGCAGCAACCTACTCGCCGCCCTCCATGCTGGCAGTCTGACGCACGTGCCCTGTCTGGCACATGTCCTCAACCTGGTGGTGCAGAAGTTCCTGCGCACTTATCCAGGGTTGAGTGACATTGTGGCAAAGGCGCGTAGGATTGCCAGCCACTTCAGGCGCTCCCCAACCGCTACCGCGTCCCTGTCCAAATTGCAGCGGAAGTACAATCTGCCCCTTCACAGGCTGATTGTGGACAGTGTGACGCGGTGGAACTCCACCCTCCACATGCTGAAGAGGTTGTGGGAGCAGCAAAGGGCGGTGAGGGAGTACCTGATGGAACTAGGCACTGAGAGGGCTTCACCACAACTCCCTTTCATCGCCTGTGCGGAGTGGGGGCAGATAAACCAGGTCTGCCAAGTGTTGTCCTCCTTCGAGCAGGCGACCAAGATGGTCAGCAGTGAGCAAATTGGCCTCAATAGCGTGCTGCCAATACTGTTCATGCTGGAGAGGACACTAGATCGCCTGCTCGAGGCTGGGGAGAGTGCCTTGGTGGAGCAGGAGGAGTCAGCAATGCTCCACCGAGACCAGGGCCAGGACCAGGAGGAGGAGGAGGAGGAGGAGGATGATGATGAAGAGGAGGAGGAGGTGGTTGCTGGTGTCGTCCCGGAGTCAGGGCCTGGTCAGGAGGGAGAGCCGGTGTTGGGGGCACCGATAGTCCGGGGGTTGGGCATGTCTGAGTTTGACCAGCAGCGCCTCAGGGAAGAAGAGTCGCACCTCATTCACCTGGCCAGCATTGAGGAGTCACAGCGGGCTGTGCTCTTCCCCATGGCTGCCCACATGCTGAGATGCCTCAGGAGGGACCCCCGGGTTAAGACCATCAAGACGAGGGATGATTTCTGGATGGCCACCCTTTTGGATCCCAGGTGCAAGGGGAAACTGGAGCAGTTCATCCCAGCCAGCCGGAGGCAGCACCGGATGGAGGAACTGCAGGCAGCCATTGTCAGACGGTTGGAGCAGGCAACTCCCCGGCCTCCAGTTGTCCCCCCTCATCTCACCCAGCAGGTGGCTGCACCCAGCTGCAGCCGAGCAGGGGACCTAATGGAAGAGATGAGGATGTTCTTCCAAACCGAGCGACCCAGTACCACCACCAGCAGCAGCAGCAGCAGTCACCACCAGCGGCTGGCCCACATGGTGGCAGACTACATGGCGTCCGTCGGTGCTTCTGACAGTATGAGCACCGACGACCCCATGGAGTACTGGGTTGCCAGATTGGACACCTGCCGCGAGCTCGCTCAGTATGCGCTGGAGTTATTGTCTTGCCCCCCCTCCAGCGTACTATCTGAGCGGACATTCAGCGCGGCAGGTGGGGTGGTCACGGACAAGAGGACCCGTCTGTCCACAGACTCCGTGGACAGACTCACATTCATAAAGATGAATGAGTCCTGGATCGGCGGTGACTTTCTGGCACCCGTCGTCGGTTCAGGGCGCTGAAGGGTCCCTTGCCATGCATTCCCTGATGAAGCCCCGGACCTGATGTATTTACAGTGCTGAATATAACTATTTCAACATCAGAGAAAATCAATGTTAATATTTGGTACAGTAGGCTTTCTTTGCAATTACAGCGGTCAAACATTTCTTGTAGTTTTACACCAACTTTGCACACACTGGAGGAGGGATTTTGGCCCACTCCTCCACACAGATCTTCTCTACATCAGTCATGTTTCTGGGCTATCGCTGAGAAACACGGAGTTTGAGCTCCCTCCAAAGATTCTCTATTGGGTTTAGGTCTGGAGACTGGCTAGGCCACGCCAGAACCTTGATATGCTCCTTACAGAGCCAATCCTTGGTTATCCTGGCTGTGTGCTTTGGGTCATTCTCATGTTGGAAGACCCAGCCTCGACCCATCTTCAAAGCTCTAACTCAGGGAAGGAGGTTGTTGCCCAAAATCTTGCAATACATGGCCCCGGTCATCCTCTCCTTAATACAGTGCAGTCACCCTGTCCCATGTGCAGAAAAACACCACCAAAGCATGATGCTACCACCCCCATGCTTCACATTAGGGATGGCGTTCTTGGCATGGTACTCATCATTATTCTTCCTCCGAACACGGTTAGTGAAATTATGATCAAAAAATTATATTATAGTCTCATCTGACCACATGATTTTCTCCCATGACTCCTTTGGATCAGTCAAGACAATTATGTCAGCAGTTATTTCACACCCTATATACTCTTATTAAGACTGCTGTACATCATGGCAACTCCTGCCCATGTGATATGACTCTGTATCAACTACTACTGTTAATACTACTACTGCTGCTTCTGCTGCTGCTGCTGCCGCCCAGTCAATACACCTATGTCAGCAGTTATTTCACACTCTATATACTCTTATTAAGACTGCTGTACATCATGGCAACTCCTGCCCATGTGATATGACTCTGTATCAACTACTACTGTTAATACTACTACTGCTGCTTCTGCTGCTGCTGCTGCCGCCCAGTCAATACACCTATGTCAGCAGTTATTTCACACTCTATATACTCTTATTAAGACTGCTGTACATCATGGCAACTCCTGCCCATGTGATATGACTCTGTATCAACTACTACTGTTAATACTACTACTGCTGCTTCTGCTGCTGCTGCCGCCCAGTCAATACACCTATGTCAGCAGTTATTTCACACTCTATATACTCTTATTAAGACTGCTGTACATCATGGCAACTCCTGCCCATGTGATATGACTCTGTATCAACTACTACTGTTAATACTACTACTGCTGCTTCTGCTGCTGCTGCCGCCCAGTCAATACACCTATGTCAGCAGTTATTTCACACTCTATATACTCTTATTAAGACTGCTGTACATCATGGCAACTCCTGCCCATGTGATATGACTCTGTATCAACTACTACTGTTAATACTACTACTGCTGCTTCTGCTGCTGCTGCTGTCGCCCAGTCAATACACCTATGTCAGCAGTTATTTCACACTCTATATACTCTTATTAAGACTGCTGTACATCATGGCAACTCCTGCCCATGTGATATGACTCTGTATCAACTACTACTGTTAATACTACTACTGCTGCTTCTGCTGCTGCTGCCGCCCAGTCAATACACCTATGTCAGCAGTTATTTCACACTCTATATACTCTTATTAAGACTGCTGTACATCATGGCAACTCCTGCCCATGTAATATGACTCTGTATCAACTACTACTGTTAATACTACTACTGCTGCTTCTGCTGCTGCTGCCGCCCAGTCAATACACCTATGTCAGCAGTTATTTCACACTCTATATACTCTTATTAAGACTGCTGTACATCATGGCAACTCCTGCCCATGTGATATGACTCTGTATCAACTACTACTGTTAATACTACTACTGCTGCTTCTGCTGTTGCTGCTGCCGCCCAGTCAATACACCTATGTCAGCAGTTGTTTCACACTCTATATACTCTTATTCCTACTGCTGTTCATCATGGCAACTCCTGCCCAAGTGATATGACTCTGTATCAACTACTACTGCTAATACTACTACTGCTGCTGCTGCTGCTGCTGCTGCTCAGTCAAGACAACTATGTCAAAAGTAATTTCCCACTCTATATACTCCTATTACCACTGCTGTTCATCATGGCACCTCCTGCCCAAGTGATATGACTCTGTATCTACTACTACTACTACTACTGCTGCTGCTGCTGCTCTGTCAAGACACCTATGTAAAAAGTTAATTCCCACTCTATATATACTCCTATTACCACTGCTGTTCACTGATACCACTGATAGTTAATTTATCCCTTAACTACCCCCATTTGTGAGGGTCGGGGTTTTCCTTTAAAGTCCCATGCAAATCAATGGAAAATGTATGTTCCCACATAACTTCTGTACGCCTGGAGATATTTCAATAATACCCGCTATACATATTACTTATATGCCAAATAAAAATATATAACAGTTAAATTAACCCTTACCAACACCCTTATATAAAAGATGGGTATATTTATATTACTATGATTTTCCTCCCCAAAAGGTTAAGATAGGAAGACCGGGCAACGCCGGGTATTCAGCTAGTAATAGTATAAAATGTTTTCGGTTATTATTAAGCTAGATGTGTTGATGTTGATGTTGATGTGTTAGATGTGAAGTTAGATGTGAAGTTAGATGTGTTTAAAAAACTAACAATTTCAATAAGAAATGAAACCTTTGCAAAATATAACATTTTTTATTAAAAAAAAAAAAAAAAAAAATTAGGACATTAACTTCTGAAGCTCTGTCACCTCATCCATGTTTTTCGCCAGTTGTTGCACCAGTTGTTGATTTTGGCGCATCAAAAACAGTATCTGCTGCTCATTTGCCATTACTCTCTTCGTGAGGTTTTTCATGGCAGCTTGTTTCACCTCTAGCTTTTTTAGAACTGTTAGGATATAAGAAAAAAACATTTGGATTTCAAAGACCGTTACGAAAGATTATTTTCAGCCATAAAAATAATAAAGTCTGACTTAAGAGACTCTATGAAAGAGGATCTGGCAGAGGCAATTCTCTTCCTTAGAACTCTACATTGCATTTATTTGCATTTGCTAAGCCTAGAACTACATTTCAAGATTAATATAAACCATTTCTAGGTTTTTCATATTTTTTTTTTGGGTTCATTATAGATAAGCTTTGTTTTGGTTCTAAAACAGCCAAATAATGTGGTCTGTATTTTTGAACTGTTAAAGATCATGTTCCTGATGTTTAAGCCTGCTGCTACTATCCAGTCACTTGATTGTTTTCATTGTGTTTGTCTTTTGCTTAAACTGTGCAATACAGTAGACTGTTGGCTTCCCAGCCAGTAGTCCTGTGGTAGTTTGCGTTTCTTTCCCTCAAGGAATCTATAAAATACATTCGCATATTAATACAGAGGAGTCGGAGTCGGGGAGTCGGGGAGTCGGGGAGTCGGAGTCTGAAGTACATAAAACTGAGGAGTCGGAGTCGAAAAATTTATCTACCGACTCCACAGCCCTGCTTTAA
The DNA here is from genome assembly GCF_905171775.1 of Rana temporaria. Classification (NCBI taxonomy): domain Eukaryota; kingdom Metazoa; phylum Chordata; class Amphibia; order Anura; family Ranidae; genus Rana; species Rana temporaria. The sequence continues at coordinate 134,879,604 of NC_053491.1, forward strand.
ATGCTGTCCATTTTTAGAGCTACATTTTATTGTTGAAATTTTATTAATATATGTGCACATATTTACCCTCCTGATTGACGGTATAATTAACCGTCTCATCCTGTTCCTCTTCCTCGTCACCCACTACTCCACCAGAAGTTTCGGGGGGGGGGTGCAGCTCCTCCTCTTGCTCCTCCACAGGAACTGGGGGTGGTGATGTGGATGGCCCTGGCTGCTCCTCCTCATCCCTCTCCTCCTCTTCCACATCCTCCTCCTGCTCCTCCTCTGCGGCCTGTCGCCTTGTGCGCTTGGGGCGCACAGTTGGTAGCGGAGCTCCTATAATAACACAATGTTCATATATTATAAAAATGTTTTCTAATGACGTATGCAAATTCTGTGTACTCTACTGTATTGTATATGAATACAAATTAATTTATATAGACAGTTAACCAATGGGACAATGTTATATTAAAGGGTCTTGTGGGCACTACAGGGGACTGAGCGTGAGCTGGGCTGCCACCATGGTAAAATGAGCTGTTTTTGTCTCCTTTGTTTTGTTCAGACGATCTCATGTTAAAAAAAAGTACTTGATGGAGTACACAGGATTACTATAACAACCCCACGCCTAACACAGGAATTTAGTGGGAATCTATATATATAAAACTCAACGTGTGTGTGCATGTATGTATGTATGTTCCACCATCACGTCCAAACGGCTAAAGATATTTACATGAAACTTGGCACACAGGTTACTTATATGTCAGCCACAAATATAGGATTGGTGGTTTAACCCATACCCACCCCCATTTGCCTTGGTCAGGGTTTTTCTTTAAAGTCCCATTCAACTCTATGGGAAATACATGTTATTTCATAACAGCTGTAGATATTTCGATAACACTTGGTCACATGTTATCTATACGTCCACTTAAAGTATAGGATCGTTAATTTATCCCTTAACTAACCCCATTGGTGAGGGTCGGGCTTTTTGTTTAAAGTCCCATGCAAAGCAATGGGAAAAGTATGTTCCCACATAACTTCTGTGTTCCTGTCTGCTGTCCCATGTTTTTTTCCAACAGTACTATGAATACCTTGGCTGGTGGTGATATATGTTACAACAACATGGCGTCTTGGTTAACAACATCTGACCTTACATTAATTACATATGACCTTACATAACTGTCCCCAAGGGACCCGGGCTGGCTCAACGCGATTGCCACTGCGCTGACAAGCCATTCACCTCTGCAGCTAGGGGTTCGGATCCCGCTCTCGGCTACATGTGAATTGAGTTTGGTGGTCTCAGCTCGGCCCCCGGTGGGTGTGCTATGCGAGGTAAGCCTGCGCTTAGTATGCCCACCTCCCTCCCACAAAAACCACCACACTTACACACGCACTCGCAATTGGGTTAACATGCACGCACTCTGACCATGCGGTCTCTAAAAAGAGAGGCGAAGGACTAACGGGGCTGGTTGAGCGGGCAAATCCTCTCACTCCCTTATAGGGAGTCCCTCTGCCCCGTGGGGCTTCGAAGCGGAGCAGGTAGGACGGTCTGTGTGGGAGGACCCCCTCACACCCGCCATTGCCACCCGGGGCATGGAGAAAGGTGGCAGATTACCTCTGGGGGAGGCCTGCCTACTCCCAACTCCTGCAGTCCGGCTCCTCTCTCGAGTACACGCACAAAATACACTTTAGGGAAAAAAAAACATAACTGTGACCAATAACTTACCAGGATGATATTTATTCCGGATACGCCTGACCCGGTTCATCTGGCGCCTCTTCAGGTCGGACCACTTTTTGAGGATCGCCATGCGAGTGTGTTCTTCGCCTAGTTCCTCAATCAGGGAGCTTATAACTCCCTGTTTTTCTTGCTGCCTCCGCAGCTCATCGTATCCTGTTTCCAGGAACTTCTGCAAGATGAAGAACAAAGTATATTGTAATACTTTTGTTGACAGCCTTATGGATATATGACATAAATGTATGCTATTCAACAATTGGAAGCATTCTCGCCTTATTAATCAATGACAGGGGTAACATGACAGATTTTATATACTGCCATTTCCGTCGCCACCTTTTTTACATAAATATAGCAGCCATTATCATTTGCATAATTATGAATATATACTAACTTTTAAACTAGACTAAAATGCAGTTGAAGATAATGAAATAACAGTGGTCAAAATACTTACACAAATCAGCAACTTTTCCTCAGATACAGTGAAATTACTTCCAACCATCTTGCTCTGCGATTGCGTTGCGATCATAAAGTTGGAAACTGGCAAGGGTCCAGGAAATGGTCGCGTGTTGTTCGCGTGTTGATTGCGCTGCTTGGACCGAGATGGGTCCATATGGCTTCGGCTGTATGGACCACAGTAACTCTTTTCCCTGTCAGGAGCCTAACGCCCCGGGGGGTCAGAGACGGGACCTTTTCGGAGGACCACTGACGTATGCAACCGTCGCAGTTTTTTGTGATGTCACTCTTTAGGTGTGTGCAAATTTTTCCTTGCACCGGGTGGAGTTTTTGGGTTGTGTTTTGCACGCCACAGGCTTTTCAACAGAAAATAACCAGCTGGAGGCAGAATGGTTGCAAAACACTACGGGTTTGTTACCTAACTCTGGGTTTCAAGACCAGTCCAACTCCAGCTGTTGCAAAACTACTACTCCCATCAGCCACGGTCTGTCAGTGCATGCTAAGAATTTTACTTTTGCTGCATCTAGGGTGCCACAGTTTAGAGACCCGTGCATAAAGGCCTGAAAAATGGGGGCCTGCAGAACTTACAATACTAGAAGTGCCAGCATTCCCAGGCATGCTGGAAGTTGTAGTTCTGCAACATCTAAAGGGCAATATGTATTCGAACGTCCTTGGGCCTTGAGGACACTGAAGTCAGGACGTTCGCATACGTCCTATGTCCAATAAAATGTTAAATTCATTATGCTAAATAACAAGGAAAAGTGCCTAAATACACATTTGCCAACCAGGGTGTCTGCAGCTGTCCAGGCATGCTGGGACTTGTAGTTTTGTAAAAGCAGGAGACACATTTTTTGTGAAATACTAATATCTGATCATATATACTAACTTTTAAACTAGACTTAAATGCAGTTGAAGATGATGAAATAACAGTGGTCAAAATACTTACACAAATCAGCAACTTTTCCTCAGACTTAGTGAAATTGCTTCCAACCATGTTGCTGTGTGATTGCGCTGCGATCATAAGTTGGAAACTGGCAAGGCTCCAGGAAATGGTCGCGTGTTGTTCGCGCAATTGCGCATGCGCGATCGAAAAATCGCAATCGCAATATGTATTTTGGTTAAAATATCATACATATTCGATTTCAGAGTGCTGCTACAGCAGTTTTCTAAATATCTGCAATCAATTTCGCATTCGCATGTTGCGATATTTCGATAAAATATCAGGAATATTCTGAGCCAATCAGAGCGCTCCTCCAGCATATCTCGAAATTGCGCAATAAATATCGCATTCGCATGTTGCGATATTTCGATAAAATATCACGAATATTCTGAGCCAATCAGAGCGCTCCTCCAGCATATCTCGAAATTCCGCAATAAATATCGCATTCGCATGTTGCGATATTTCGATAAAATATCACGAATATTCTGAGCCAATCAGAGCGCTCCTCCAGCATATCTCGAAATTCCGCAATAAATATCGCATTCGCATGTTGCGATATTTCGATAAAATATCACGAATATTCTAAGCCAATCAGAGCGCTCCTCCAGCATATCTCGAAATTCCGCAATAAATATCGCATTCGCATGTTGCGATATTTCGATAAAATATCACGAATATTCTAAGCCAATCAGAGCGCTCCTACCGCAGTTATTAAAAAAATCGCAATTATTTTCGCATTCGCAATAGCGAAAAATCGCATTCAATTAATTTCGATAAAATATCACGAATATTCGAATTTAGCGAATATATCTCGAATATTCGAATATATATTCGAGATATATCGCGAAATCGAATATGGCATATTCTGCTCAACACTACTATGTAATGCCCCAGCAACCTTTCAGAGGTTCATTAATGATATTTTCCACGATCTGCTAGACATTTGTGTTGTAGTTTACCTGGATGACATTTTAATTTATTCGGACACTCCGGAGGAACACAATAAACACGTGTGTTGGGTTCTGGCTAGACTCAGAACACACTCCTTATATGCTAAACTTGAAAAGTGTGTTTTCAGTCAAACTAGTATCTCCTTTCTCGGTTACCAGATCACCCCTAACGGAATTCAGATGGCTCGCTCCAAAGTGGATTGCATCTTGTCCTGGCCGATTCCCCAAACTAGGAAGGCCCTCCAGCGATTCCTTGGACTTTCGAATTACTATAGAAATTCATCAAGAATTTTTCAACGATTGTAAAGCCATTAACTAGTTTAACTAGTTCAAAAACACCTTTCTCTTGGTCCAAGGAAGCACAGAGATCCTTTGATACACTCAAAGTCAGTTATACTTCCGCTCCCATTCTTCAGTTGCCTAACCCACTATACCATTTCACACTGGAAGTCGATGCCTCACATTTTGCTTTGGGTGCTGTACTCTCTCAACAATCAACATTATCAGAACCATTGCATCCAGTTGCCTTCTATTCCAGAACACTATCACCAGCGGAAAAGAACTATCCTATTGGGGAAAAAGAACTCTTGGCAATAAAAGATGCCTTGGCCAACTGGAGACATCTACTGGAGGGTTCCTCACACCCTATTACCATCCTCACAGACCATCGCAATTTACAACATCTAAAAGCATGTAAGACTCTTTCTGCTCGCCAAGTTAGATGGAGCTTATTTTTTGATAGATTCGACTTCAACATTTCCTACCTCCCAGGAACACAAAATATTAAAGCCGACTCCTTGTCACGCATGTACGAAGATCAGTCAAGGGAGATTCCCCCTCTCTCCATTATTTCATCCAACCGATTCATTGGTACAACTACGTCCTTTAAAGAGTTGCTTATTAAAACCCTTTCCAAAGAGGGTTCTCAATTGCCTGAGGGACTACTAAAACAATCTAATGGAATATTTACCTTCAATAATAAAATTTACATCCCACCGAAGTTGCAACTCATACTGCTCAAACAACTCCATGATTCTCCTCTCGCAGGTCATCCTGGAGTCAGTAAGACCATACATCTCGTTAAGAGAGACTATTGGTGGCCCCATTTGACAAAAACAGTTCAGGACTATGTCGGTTCCTGTCATATCTGTGCCACCAACAAACATTCACGGAAGCCTCCTTATGGACTGCTAACTTCCATCCCAGTACCTAATAGACCCTGGGACGTCATTTCCATGGATTTCATAGTTGATCTCCCTAGGTCTCACGGCGCTAATACCATCATGGTCTCAGTCGACGTTCTAACGAAGATGGCTCACTTCGTTCCTTTAAAAAAGTTACCAACTTCTCAAGAGACAGCAGAAGCTTTCATCTCCAATGTTCTTAAGCTGCATGGTTTGCCTTCCCAGATCATTTCAGATCGTGGTTCACAGTTTATCTCGAAATTCTGGAAAGCTCTTTGTCAAAACTTACAAATAAATCACCGCATGTCTACTGCTTACCACCCTCAAACAAATGGACAAACAGAACGTGTCAATCAGACACTCGAACAGTATTTACGTTGTTATTGTACACATCTCCAAGATGACTGGTTCCATCTACTTCCCCACGCTGAATTTGCTTACAACAACGCCACCAGCTCTTCCTCTCAGTTCTCACCATTTTACGCCAACTATGGATTCCATCCCAACAGTATGCCTTCTATCTTACACCCAAATAATGTTCCCGCTCTCGATCAATATCTTTCAACCATAAAGAAAACCCTGAGCATACTCCGTTCTAACCTTGAGGCTGCGCAGCAAAGACAAAAGAGCTATTATGATTCACATAGAACAGTACCTCCCTCATACAACGTTGGCGATTTAGTCTGGCTATCCACTCGGAATTTACGTCTTAAAATTCCTTCTAAGAAACTTGGCCGTCAATTCACTGGTCCTTTCCCAATCTCTCAGATCATAAACACTAACGCTGTCAAACTACTACTACCTTCAAATTGGAAGATTCATCCATCATTCCACGTCTCACTTATCAAACCATACAAACCTAATCCATTTCCTAACAGAGATCCTCAACCCCCTCCTCCAGTTGAAGTTCTTGGTGAGACCGAATATCAAGTAGAGAAAATTCTCGATTCTAGGAAAAGAGGTTCTTCCCTCCAATATTTGATACGTTGGAAAAGCTATTCTCCCATTGATGACTCCTGGGAATGTTCTTCAGACATTCACGCTCCTCGACTCATTAAACAATTCCATCGCAGGCACCCTGATAGACCATCTCTTACTAGGTGCACCGGAGGTGCCCCCTTGAGGAGGGGAGTATGTAACGCTATCAGCGTTAATTCAGTGAGTACGAGCGCAGCTGTATCTTTCCCTAACAGCTGCGCTCTATTCAATAAGACGTCCGCGTCACTTCCGGTGCGCGGACGTCTGCGGTTCACGCTGGAACGCGGAAGTGCGTTCCAGTGTACGGCGCCCGGCTCCTCTCACGAGCCCGGGCTATTTAAACCCCCAGGTTCGGCGGCAGGGTGTTCAGATATTGCAGTTGGACGCCTGCCACCACCTGTGTATTGGGACCCCTCTGTATCCTCTCCTTCTCGGACCAAGTCTGCCCAGCAGCCCTGATTCCAACCAAGCATCCCAGAACCAGCTCCACAGCACCCTCACCGAGACCACAGCTCCAACGTCTCTTTGCCAGTCTTCCAAAGCACCTCTTCCCTGAACCCTGCTATCTGGATGTCAGCAACCTTTCTGTTGGAAACCTCCATTTGAAGCTACAAGCTAACCGCAAGTACCCTAACGACAAATAGTTGTTACTACAGTGTATATCATCTCTGCTGTTAAAGGGACAGTGTTCTTATTCTCTGTATCTGCTATACTACGGGGTTAATTATCTCAGCTCAAGTCTATTTCCTGCACACACCACAGCAAGACCACTGAATCATTAGTAGAACCACTTGCATTCTACCGCAGCCAACCTGTCTGTTTATTACTGAGCTGCCAGTAGCTATAACAAGGGACTGTTTCATAGCTTGCGGTCTAATTAAGCTTATGAGGTAATAAGCTATCATACTTATAAGTTCTGTTTCTCACTGGAGGTTGTGATGAGTAAACCCCAAACTCTTATTGTTCATTGAGAGTGAACCGGTGGTTGAACCCTGAGAAGCCTCCGCAGTTGAGATCCAAAACCATATTTACTAAACCCAGAATATTCTCACAGGGTTATAACACATAGCTATGCTTGAGAAAGCTATGCTTGAGAAAGGAGCGTGCTTAGTCATTGGCAAGCGCCCGCTTCGAAACGTCGTCGCACTACAGTGACGTCAACGCGGCTCACGCTGCGCTCCGAGCCTCGTTTCCAACTAGTCCCCCGTACCAGCTGGCTTTACCTGCTACATGGATGGTTCGACATAGGAGGTGCATCCGAGAACACGAACAGCTAACAACTAGCGCGGAAAGACGTCTTACAACCTCCCTCTCTTCAGGATTTACCCATCGAATCTACATGCTGGATTCTATTATTTTAAATGTAAGTTCACACTGTAATCTGTATGCTATTAAAGCTTTATATCGCTTAACCCGGAGGCGCCCTCTGTTTTCTCTTTTCCTGTACATGTTGGAGTCTTTGCTCTGGTCTCCCCTGCTTTTGGAAGGCTTGCCCCGGAACAGCGTTTGGGACGATCAGCTTATTACAGAACAGTGTCCTCCCTCCGTTCCTCTCATCACTGCTCATCATCCCCAGGTTTTATACATTCATTCATTTTATTTTTTTTATCCCACATTTCAACAAGGACATATATCTTATACAGCGGACTCTTTCTCTAATATATTACTACTCTTTAGTGCCACAACCCCAATTTTTTTTTGACGGTATTTAAATAAGGGGGAAGGTATAGATTAGGGAGAACTGGTCCCTAAGGTGTTACCAGAGCATCTAGCGCTATTGATATTGGGAATGTCATCCCGACCCAACCTGTCCAATTTGTTATAGAACCTGGAATCCAGTAGATCCACATGCAGAGTTCCCCAATGCTGGCAGATTGCAGAGAACGTCTCATAATGCAGGGACCTGGTATTAGTCGCTGAAGACTGGGAAAAAAACCCTGCCAGTTTTCTATACCTGGAATTAGTCTTGGCGAAAGATGGCACATGCTGCCCCAGACAGAATTTGGTTAACATTACTGAGGCACTCGACTGGTGCACCCCTGGGGGTTGATATATTCAACTGCAGTGGCATTGTCAGATTGAACACTGATCACAACTGGTTCATCCGGTAATCCAGAACAAAATTTACTGTCCGAAGTTCCAAGATATTGATGGGTAGTATTCTCTCCTGAGGTGACCCTGAACTGCAGCCACCTTCAAACCAGATCCTCAGCTGGAGAGACTGGCGTCAGTGGTTATTATCTTCCATATCACTGGATGGAAACATTTCCACTTCTCCAGATTCGAAAAAATCAACCACCAAATCCAGCTCTGCAATACTGTGGAGACAGGGCCCTCTGGCAATCCAATGCTTGGGCCTTCATGTTCCAAACAGAGCGAATGTTCCTCTACACAAGATCTGGAGTAGAACTGCACGTAGGGAACTGCTTCAACATAGATATAATTTCACAATCGAAGGATACCCTTTTGCTTATTATATTTTGCTTTAAATCTGGAATCGACTGCTCCTTGAGCAAGATTATTGAGTTATCCTGACAGTGACAGCCCCTGCATCTTCAACAAGTCCAGTACATCTGGAACGAACTTGATGGAGACTTGACCATGACTATATGACTGACATTCCTCCATTGACTTTTTAGATCAGCTGATTGTCCCAGTTGGGCTGGGATGGGTTGGTTACACAAGTTTGTCTACCTCTGCTGTGCTCTGGTTTAGTGCCCCATTCACCCATCATGGTTTTAAGGTGGGGTACTTTCCATCTCAGTAGGCTTGTGCAATTTGTTTCGTAAAAAATCGAAATTCGGACAAATTTAGCAACTTTCGGAGGTTCGGAAGCATTCGACTTTCCGATCAAAGCAATTACGAATAAAACCGAATCTGAGATAAATTATATCGCAAATAGCGAATGCCCGAATGCCTTCAACATAATTCGTTGTTGCGTTAATGCGGCCTAATTCAACAGCAAGTCAAATTGTTGTGATCCCAACCACACGTCCAACAAAAACACTCTCTGCTCTCTGCTCCTCCCTCACCGTGCTGAACTCCCTCTCAAAATGGTCTACAGGGCGGAGGCTATAGCCGCATGTCAAAAACTAAAGTAAAATACGTAATTTCCAATCGTTACAAATAACCACAATGTGTTTGGAAAAGTACAAATCCAGTTGAAGCATGTTAGGCAGTGCCATTGTGAGAGAGACGCGGAAAATTACGAATCAACGAACCAAAAAAAAGTTTCGAATCAACGAAAAACTCTACCGAAAGTACGAACTATAAATCAACTAAAAATAAGGCTTACATTATTACAAATCATTCTGATTCAATGAAAAATTACGCTTGCAAAAATATGAATTAGTCCGAATACGAAAAATCCTGTTTAGCAAACTTACGAATGATTGCGAATCAACAGGACGGAAACTAAACAAAACTAAACACATTTTTGCACAAGTCTACATCTCAGGGCTCTGGTAGCACAATTCGTTTCTAATAAGGTGGCCATTAGGGCTGTTAAGGGGGATTTTAGTTGGGGTAGGATAGTTTGAGCTCCCACTGTTGGGCTGTATTCCCCTCCCTTACAGGTGAGGTAATTTTTATCATAGGATTTGCTATTGGGAGGGTTAGTAGAAAAGGTATTTGTTGCAGGGTGGGGATGTGGGACTGGAATGACTCATTTAATGTGATGCTTATGTGATATTTTTTTGCTGCATTACATATGCAAAATAAATTTAGTAGCAGTAACTTCTTTGGATGTGTTTCTGTCTCCCCCTTTTTTTGTTTTTGAGGTTATTCTAATATATTTTTTTAGGTAACACCCCCTAGTATTTTTCTAGGTGAGTACCCTACTGTTAATTTTCATAGGCATATTTCCCATGTCCACCTATGTTTGGATTACATGAAGATATGCGTCATTGATGACTACGAACACCCATAATATAACTCTTGCAGAGAGGCCATTACTGATCGGACCTACCCCAACTGAACAGAAGGATATATAGAAATTTGTCAAGTGTCTTGAGATCTAAGATATACCTCCCATCCCTGTTTGGTTTTGGGGCCACTAGCGATTGAGTGTTTACAATAATGAGCCCACAACTTTGGCAAGGCAAAAGGCTGATGACTCTGGGGCAGACCCAGAAGGCCCCAAGAGGTATACTTAACCTTCCAGGTTTCTGCCGGCTAAAGACGAAGCAAGCCACCTCGGAGACTGCCCTAAGATCCTCTGGCCCGAGATACTCTTAAAGCACAGGTGCCTCAGATGCCTCCCTCACTCTGAAGGGAAAAGCCTACAGCACCTGGTATTGCTGGGCATTCTCACATCCAAGTACTAACCAGGTTCAATCCTGCTTAGCCTCCGAGATCAGCCAAGATCAGGTGTGTTCAAGGTGATGCAGCCGCAGTCCATTGCAGCTCTACTAAACTCTCCTAATGACATTCTAATGCATCAAGAATCACTGCAATGCCAAACACCACAGTGCCTCAGCTACACCTGATGCCACTGGTCCATCAGGAGATGTGAACACTGTCAGATCACTGGACCTGAGGGTGGTGCACTTGCCATCCCAGGCTGCTTCTCCCTTCTGGAGCCACTTAACTCATATAATAGGTAAATAATGTAGTAAATATATTTGCCTAAACTTAATACACAGTCCCCCAAGGATGCAGACCCAAAATCATGTTGGTCTACCATTATGCAACCACATATGTAAGTATGCAGATACGCAGGTATACAGGAATGCCATTATGTGGGTACCCAAGTATGCAGTTATATAAGTATGTATGTTTTCTGTTCATGCACTTATGCAGTTTTTTACAAGTATGCAGTCCTATGCCAACACACATGTACGTATGCAGTTCTATGTCAGCACACATGTACATTATTCTTATTCAGCACGTATGTATGCAGTTCTATGCCGACATGCATGTACACAGTTTTATGTCAACCCGCATGTATGCAATTTAAATGCAAACACGTGTATTCACAGTTCATGTCCAAACATGCATGTAGGCAGTTTAAATGCAAATACAATGTATGTAGTTCCTATGCAGATACGCATATATGCCGTTCAATGCCAACACGCATGCATGCCGTTCAATGGCAACACGTATGTATGCAGTTCATATGCCAACACGCATGTATGTCATTCAATGCCAACACAAATGCATGCAGTTCATATGCCAACATGCATGTATGCAGCTCATATGTCAACACACATGTATACAGTTAATGTACCGACACACATGTATGTAGTTCATATGCAAAAACACTGTAACTGTGAGTCAAGCCATTGACCTTTGCTGCCCAAGTTTAAATTGCTGTGGCCATGAAATTAAATATGCTGGCTGTACTGTGTACAGCCCAGGATGAAACCATGGCTTTGCTGCCTGTTTTTACCACCGTCCATGTAAAAAAAACATTGATGCTATTACTACTCTACCCATAATGCTAATGTAAACACTTTTTTCTTAGATAAGAAAATGCATACCTACACACAGACACTTGCCCAGTATACAGTATATTCCGTATAATGTCCTGCAGGTTGCAAAACAATGGAGTAATCTATAAATGGCTTGCATCCAAGCAGTCCTGCTCCCTTAAGCACCTGCTTTATAGAAACTTTTGTGGCTGAGCTTTGGATGTAACACAGACATGACGGTAGGATCAAATATTTGTTTATACAGCAAAAATACATACCAGAGTGATTGTATATTTTATACATACAATGATGTAGCAAATGGAATACATATTGTTTAACTTTATGACATTTATTGTTGTTCTGATCAGATGCTGGAAATGGTCTGCATATCAGCATAGCAGTTGTGGGTGGGGTTCCTATAAACTGCCTTGCAGCTTTGCTAGACTGCCAACAATTGCTAATCCCGAGTGTCATTGCTAGGAAGGGTTATTGTGATACAAACATATTTGAGACGTTTTAATATATCACATAAAATATGTTTCATTGCTGCTCAGCCATTGGGGGCATTACTTTCTGGAATATAAACTGGTTTTTATTATTTTCATAAATAGAGAATTTGCTGAAGGATTTTTGAATGTTATGTGGTGATTAGATGAAAAGACCCATGCACATGCATACTTTAGTAAAAATCAGTCTGGAATGCATATTAGTAATAACCTGAATCTCCCCTGTTTAGTTATTTTAATAGATTGGCGTTATCTCTCAGGGATAGCTGTGTGCACTGTTATTCTCTCCCTGTCAAAGCAGAAATGTTAATTGTTGGGCTGTAGGGAGACTGAACTGTCTCCTGTCTGAAATCAAGGCTGATGACCTATACACTCTTTAAGCTGCTGTAAATTAAAAGTCTTTACTTTTCTTTCATGTAATCCATGTAATCAAGTCATGTCATTTCAAGTTCAATTTGCGAGTGGCTGTTATCACCATCATGTTGAATCAGGTGTTAGAACAGCATTATATCTTGACACTATTGCTCTGAAAGAGAAAATACAACTAAACAATGAAAAATCAAATAATCTCTGGAAGCTCAGGCTGCTCTATTATACCAATTAAAAGTGGATATTTAATTTTTAAAGATGCCTGTTGGTGACCAGCCCTTTGTAAATAATGTACTATGTGACCACCCTCTACTTTTCATTGACAGTTTTGGTACCTAAGATCTTATATATGGTTTGGCACGCCCCCGTATATATACCTCTAAAAGTATTTAAACAGATGGAAGCAATTTTTAATTCTTTTGTTTGGGGCCCGGACCGACAAAAATTGGCTTGGCACATACTTAAGAACCCCACTCTGGAAGGGGGATGTTCCCTCCCAGATGTTCAGGATTATTATATAGCGTCGCAATTGTCCCATCTATATTACTTTAACACATCTGAGGCACAGAGATATAGGTCGTTAGTATGTAACAAACCAGGTAGCCTTTTTCACACTCCTGTGCAGGCGGTATTCAGGAAGGGACATGGAAGTTGTAGGTTACCCCGTTTTGGTGAAGATATGCTGATGCACCACCAAAAAATATGGGATATTGCCCTCAAGAAACAGGGTCGGACATATATGCATTCTCATACTCCGCTATGGAACAATGGATGTATGCCCGAGCTGTGCATGGTGCCAGATTCAGGGCTCTGGGCATCATATGGGGTACTGTATTTGTCTCAGGTCCTGACGGAATCCGGACTCAAGTAGATTCCGATTCTCAGGGAGGAGTTCTCCCTTCCACCACAATTCCTCTTTAGATATCTGCAGCTTAGACATGCGATTAGAACACAGCTGGACTCTGTCACTGTCGACCTAAAGACTCCGCAGGTGCTGGATGTGATCTTTGGAACAGATTTAGCCAAGCTCACATCTAATATATATTACATTATCTGACAGCGTAGGATAGGTAGGGTATCACAGACCGCTAAGAAAAATGGGAACAGGACGTGGGCCTTATAGACGACACAGATTGGGGGGATATTATGGAGGGGGTCAGGGCTTCATCCCCCAAACTCTCGGATAGATTGACACAATTGTATATAATTCACTGTGCTTATATTACACCCCTGAGACTGGCGAAGTTCCAATCCACAAGAAGCCCCTTGTGCCCCATGTGTGCCTCAACCGCAGGCTCGTTTTATCACCTTTAATGGCACTGCCCGGACGTGCAGGCCTACTGGCTGCAGGTGACACAATTCCTTCATGATAATATGGGGTCCCCGGTGGGCATGGACCCAAAGTTATGTCTCCTGGGATTGCTGCCAGATGTCGAGGTAGACAAGTATCAGGCTATCTTTATATATGAAACATTATTCCTGGCCAGGAAGGTAGTGGCTAAGGCCTGGATGCAGATGAGGGCTCCATCACTGAGGAACTGGAAAAGGGAGGTGAACGCCACTCTTCTGTATAGGAAGATGATCTATATACACAGGGGGCGACCGCAGAAGTTCTCCAGTGTGTGTGATAGGTGGCTGGAAGATGGTGAAACTTGTTTGGTCTGAGTTAACACAAGGCAGTTTTGAGAGTTGGTTGTGGGGGGAGGGTGTACAGTATTACTCAGGAAAGTTTTACTGTATCGTATATGCTTGATCCAGAATGGGCTGTAATGATTTTCCTTTGTTTTATTTCCTTGTTTTCCTTTTTATTTTCTTACCAATGGTTTTGATGTGCCCATGTATGCAAGGACTTGTACGAGCCGTACAGACGGCCTAAATTACAATGTATAGCTGTAACCCTTTTTAAACATTGGACGATGTTGGTCCACTGCTTTTTCTGTATGTATACCTCTTTTACATCTCAATAAATTTGGTACACAAATATGCTTTAAATTCATACCAGTACAAAAATTATATATGACATACTATATGCTGGGATTCTTACAAGAAAAAAAAAAGCAGTTCAACATATTGCTTTATAGCACACCACAATGTGGCTTTTATTTCCCTGAATCACTTAAATATTTAGTGTCATACAAATAACTGTAGCTACTTGTCATTCTACTGTTCATTCTGTATCTAATTCATTCCACGTGACAGAGAACCATCTGTACACTACTTTGCCTTTTCAGAGCTTTTATTTACCAATGTGTTTCATGTAATACCTAGCAAGTGTTTTGGTGGAAGAGTCAATTTAGATGGGTCAAGTGAACATGTGATTTCCCAGTCAGGAATGAAGAGATTTTTAAGGTTAAAGTTATTTATTGAAAAAAAGCAAATATAAGTGCTGCTCAGGTATTGGAAGCTGGGATAAGGTTTCTTAAACTAGATGTGGTCCAATGCACACACCAAAAACATATTTGGCCTGGAAATGCCAGGGGCTGAGGGAGAGAGGAAGTCTGGTGACACAGAAATTAGATATATAAGTGACAGTATCTGTCCACCCCCCCCCCCCCCCAACCACCACCCATTTACAAGGCCTTTCCTCCTATCTAGGGGCTGGTTGCGGCTTGAAGGGAAATGCATTTCCAATTAAAAGATTTACCAACTGGAGAGCTGAGGCATCTGTGGTGTGGAGGGGAGCTGAGGCATCCATGGTGGGGACCAAGACCTCTCCTCTGAACAATAGCCCTTCCAATTGATTAAATAAGATGTAGTTGGGAACCAAAATGTGTTTAACGTTGCACTGATCCATGGAATTAATTATAGAAGAAGAGCAAGGATTAAAAAGTGATAACCAGTTTATGACCAGGGGTCCCAGAACAGAGGCTTTGAAAGCATTGGGAATCCTTAGTTGAGTAGGCAGGTGGAATTTGAATTTGAAGGTAAGCAAATAGTTTTCACAAAGGATTGAAAAATGAAGCATGGAGTGAATTTTAACAAGAGTACTTGGAGGTGGATGCGCTTGATAAAAATCCAGACCTTGTCACTGGATAGTAATAGAGATGAGCCAAAGTTACCTGGAATTGGTTTGAGGCTGGTTTGGCAAACATTAATGAAGTTTGGGTGTAGAATCTAAATCCCATTTAAGTAAATAGGAGCCGAATTAAAAATAAAATAAAAAATGAAATAGCTATGTTATAGACTAACAGGCAAGGGATTGTCAAACAAATTGCATGGGGGCTGGGCACTCCCCTGGGCAACATGTACCAAACCAAAAAAACATATTTTAAAAATTCTGTTTGACAGAGAGCAGCAATTTTAGTATTGTATGAAGGGCAGCATTAAAAATGCAAAATTCCTGCAAAACATTTCGGGGGATGTTCTGAGAGCTGATGCACTTATACAATGTATACAACCTACTAAAATACCAGTAAAGGATAGCTTCTGGCCATTTACTTTCTGTTTGTAAACAAAGTGTCTGGGGATTTCTTTCATCTATACTAGACCTTTAACCAGAGAGTGTTATTTAGGGGTTGTGGCAAAAGCACCACACCCATATTCGGACCTACACTAGCACTTTTCTTATTTTTGGACTTTAAAATATTATTTATATTCTTGCTGACATTGTTCAAGTCCTGTTTATGGACTTTTTATCACCAGCTTACTATTGTTACCCATCACAGTTATTTGGGTGTTGTGTTACACATAATATTTTGCACCACCTATCACTTTATTTATTGTGTATTTCATCACATCAAGAGGAACTTGTGGAGTTATATGATTTGCATTAGTATTATTATTGTTCACTGATCACTTTTACTTTTATGCCATTTTGGTTACACTGTTCCCAATCACAGTTATACCACCTTCCATTCCCTCTCCCCACTTGTCCATTCACCTGTCCATCCACCACCTATTAGCGCAGCACTACCTCCCCTATTATCACCCACAAGGTTATATGTGAAAAAAAATTGGAGCTGTTCATGTTATTAGTATGCCCTTTGCCAAGTGGGAATAACTGCACTTTGAGTTATCCTTTTTTTTTTACCCAGAGTGGAGTAATGTGATTAGTGCTTACGCTTTGGCCACATCTAAAAGGGAAAGAGCTTTATCTTCTTTATGGTTCAAGCCATCATACAGTATTCAGCTATTATATTATAATTACCAGCCTATTTACTTTGGTCCCTCCTCTTGGGTTGCTCTATTCCCCCTCTTGTTTTTGTTGCAGTGCCTCTCGCACACGGGGGGCCTGTTCCTGTGACCCTTGTCCTCCAGTGGTGTCTGGCTTGGGGTCAGGTAGATGTCCTCTATTAAATACATCTTTTTCACTGTTGTACATATGTTGTTGCTGAATAAAAATTTAATAATTGCAATAATTGTTTATGTGATAGTGTATCAGGCATGTCCAAAGTCTGGTACGCAGGCCAATCGTGGCCCGCATTCCCGTTTTGAATGGCCGCCTGGTTATTTGGACATATATATCTTTTATGACCTCCGACGATCTCCCAGCACCGGGGCCACAAAAGATGTATATGCTGGCTGCCTTGGAGGGGACAGGGAGCAAGTCGGACAAGTGCCTTACACACACAGGAGAATATCCTGTTTTCGGGCGCTCTCTGTAATAGGAAGTCCCATCTCCGCCGCTGCCATTGAATGACTGTTCTGTCCATCAAAGGAGGCGGGACTTTCTATTAAAGAGGCCGCCGTGTAAACAGGAGATTCTCCTGTAGGTAATCTGACCCTTATTTTGCTTCACAGTCCTTTATTTAAAATTTGCTGCCACCATCGTGCTTCACAGTGGTATGGTGTTCTTTTGGTGTCATGCAGTGTTGTTTTTGCACCAAACATATCTTTTGGAATTATGGGCAAAAAGTTCAACCTTTGTTTCAGCAGACCATAACACATTTTCCCACATGCTAATGCCTTGTAAACTCTCACCACTCTTAGCAAATCTAAAAAAAAAAAAAAAAAAAATTCCTTTAGTTATACATTAAAGACAACCTCTGGATATGACGCTGAGTATGTGCACTGAACTTTTTTGGTCGTCCATGGTAAGGCTTGTTCTGAGTGGAACCTGTCCTGTTATACCACTGTATGGTCTTGGCCACCGTGCTGCAGCTCAGTTTCAGGGTCTTGACAATCTTCTTATAGCCCAAGTCATTTTTATGTAGAGCAACAATTATTTTTTTCAGATCCTCAGAGAGTTCTTTGCCATGAGGTGCCATGTTGAACTTCCAGTGACCAGTATGATAGAGTGAGAGTAATAACATAAAATTTAACACACCTGCTCCCCATTCACACCTGAGACCTTGTAACACTAACGAGTCACATGGAGGGGAGGAAAAATGGCTAATTGTGCCCAATTTGGACATTTTCACTTATCAGTGTACGTTGCCAGCGGTTTAGACATTAATGGCGTGTTGAGTTATTTTGAGGGGGGAGCAAATTTACACTGTTAAACAATCTGTATACTCACTACAATGTAGCAAAGTGTAATTTCTTCAGTGTTGTCACATGACAAGATATAATAAAATACTTACAAAAATGTGAGGGTGTACTTACTTTTGTGAGATGCTGTATATTGTATACTGTGTGTGTATATATATATATATATATATATATATATATATATACACACACACACACACACATATATACATACTGAATATATGGAGAGAAAGAGATAAAGAATCTAACAACTGATAGTCCTTTTTCAACGTAGTTTCATATTTTATGAGATTTAAGATGCAGTATTTTGGAAATGTTAAGGGTTTGTCCTGGATCTCTGCCTTTAAAAAAGCAATTTTTGGAAAATCATGTTACCTTAATGTAGCACTACCCCCGGAGGAGCTGCTGGTTTGTTTTGGGTGGCACATTTACCTCGTGGCTTTCCGAATTCCTAGGGGTGTATGGTGCATACAGCAGTAGTAATGGAATGTCCATGACAGGTGTCCTTTGCTGTGCTCTTTATTACCCAGCCGGGTAAAAACAATAAAACTTGTGGTGAAGAAGGTAGAGTTGAAATGAGAAAAAGAATCGCAGATTCAGGGGTAGCAATAGGGAAAACAGTCCTGCTCCCACATGTAACATTTCTTGCGCCACTCCTGCTTGAGTGGGAATAATGTACCTGGACAGGCCTCTATCACTGGCCTGGCAGCCAGAGTATCGCTCGAACCTTTAAGAATAAGTCTCTGCCACAGACCCTCCTGGAATGAACTGGAACCTTTAGGGAAAAGTGTCTGCCACAGACCCTCCTGGAATGGATTCAGGGAAAGACCTCTGCCACAGGCCTTCCTGATTGTGATTACGGAGATGAGCCTCCTTGATAGAATTACGCATGGATCTCCTTCAAGTTGCTTTCAGGTACTGACTGACAGGTGACCAGCCTCCCAGTGTCCGGATACCTCGATCCCCGGTGGATTGTTGAGACCCTATTGGATCGCCAGCCTCTCATTGGCTCTCCTCAGATGGACTCCCCACCGAACAGCTATCTCGCTTGGGATCTTCAAGATTGGGAACCCAGTCAACCACTGGGATCCCTGCCACAGCTTAAATGTTCCAGGTCAACATGGTCCCGGAACCAGGAACACCGCGTGTCACGCACGCCCCGGCCCGGTAGGCCATAATGCCGGGGGACCGTGGTGCAGTCACCCTAAAGGTGGGTGCCACACTCGAAGAAGAAGACCCAGAACCAATGCCGTCTGTCCCATAAATACCATCCCCCAGCATGCACAGCGAGGCCTAACCCTCCTGATTGGCTGCTGGGAAAAAGTACCCACATTTTAACTCCACTGCTGCCACCTACTGCCCTGGGGTGGGTCTAGCAACCCAGCACAACAGAATGAGCTCACAGCACAGTCAAGCTGAGACAGAGACCCAAGTTTGAACACATTAACTGGATCAGAGTTCAATTAACACTCTGATCCCCCTCTAAATTTAAATAGCACCAGTACCTTGAAGTAACAGGTGCTTCATTAATTTTACACATTGTAAGCCATACTGTGTAGTACAAAATTGTTCCGTTATTTCACTAAAATCTGTACAATTTTATATACATTGCATTCTAATCTTTTGTTTATGAAAGTAACAATTAATGGAATTGTCCATTCCATCAATATTTTACATAACACTAGTGGCGGGTTGTAAAAAATTATGTTTTTAATGGTCTAGAAAAAAAAAAAAAAATTTCAACCCAATCATTAAAACGGCCTTGCCTACACACGGAAAAAGAAAAAATATGGACAGCCGCACTCCAAAAAACCTTGATGGTTGTCTTTGTACTTGTAGAGGCTGCCATTTGTGGATGAACATTATATGGTTACACAACCTGGTCACATTGCTATAATCTTTTTATATGGACTATAAACGGAAGGACCTATGAATAAATGATTGTGGAACAAATCATTTGAGTTTCCATTATTTCTTATGGGGAAATTTGCTTTGCTATACAAGTGCTTTGGATTACAAGTATGTTTCTGGAACGAATTATGTTTGCAATCCAAGGTTTTACTGTGTGTGTGTGTGTGTGTGTATATATGTGTGTGTGTATATATATATATATATATATATATATATATATACACACAGTATATATGGAGAGAAAGAGATAAATGATCTAACAACTAATAGAACTTTTACAATGTAGTTACATATTTTACAAGTTTTAAGATACAGTATTTTGGAAAGGAATGTTAAGGGTTTGTCCTGAATCTCTGCCTTTAAAAAAGCCAAGGAGTATCATGCCAAAGAAAGATTGGCTGGTATGTTTTCTCTACGGCTTGAAGACACAAATTTAAGCTTATAGCCTGAAGACATTTGTGTTCTTTTTCGTAATGCTACTTTGTATCTTGTGCCAGTAGAAACAAATCTTCTCTTGGCTTTCACCTGTTTATTGTTTTTAAATATGAACATTTTAAGTATAGTTTCATACAATCTTGTGGGTAAGCTGTAGACATCTGACCAATAATGATGTTCCAGCAGTATAATCAAGATTACTCAGTCAGCTGAATAAGCTCAATTAAGTGTGATGTGGAGAATACATGAGTGAAGTAGGACCACCGCTTGCTGCTGATTGCTGCTAAACAATTCTATATACCAATCCATAAGAAAAGACCAAAAGTTCATAATTTGCTGATCATGTATGTGTGTGATGTAAGTCAGGCCCCGTACACACGACCGAGGAACTCGACGTGCCAAACACATCGAGTTCCTCGTCGAGTTCAGTGTGGAAGCCGCCGAGGAACTCGGC
The DNA here is from genome assembly GCF_905171775.1 of Rana temporaria. NCBI lineage: Eukaryota > Metazoa > Chordata > Amphibia > Anura > Ranidae > Rana > Rana temporaria. Next base: position 134,900,336 of record NC_053491.1, read on the forward strand.
GGGCCGACTTTTCCCATTGACTAACGAGAAAATAGAGAACATGTTCTCTTTTCGGCCCGACGAGTTCCTCGACGGGTTCCTCACTGAAAAGTGTACACACGACCGAGTTTCTCGGCAGAATCCAGCTCCGACCGAGTTTCTGGCTGAATTCTGCTGAGAAACTCGGTCGTGTGTACGGGGCCTAAGTAGTTCCAACCCCTGACTCTACTGAACCCTGTATATATAAATCCTCTGATTCCTCCTGTATTGAATTATATTGTAACTGTACTGTCTGCCCTAATGTTGTAAAGCGCTGCGCAAACTGCTGGCGATATATAAATCATGAATAATAATAATAATAATAATAATAATAATAATAATAACCATATGGATATGAAGGCTCTGAAGCTGCTAGAGTATGACTTTTCTGGAAATGATCTTTCTCTATGTAGTTACTCAGTTTTGGAAGAATATACTCCTGCACAGAAAATACAAGACATTTATCTTTTAGACAGTAACACTGGAAACTATATAAGTATAACTATAAAAAGGTCCATTTACCAAAAGGTTTTTCAGCTATACTGTAGGTAATGAGCCAAGTAACCTATTTTTCTTATATAAATGGGGCTTCAGCAACAGGATGTTCCTACCATATTTCAGAGCTTGGTACCTTGTTTAGTGCATAATGAAAACATAAAAGGGGGTCAGCGCTAAAGAAAATAAATGGGCAGCTTGCAGTAGGAAAATATACAGTACCCAAACAAACCAACAAAGAAAATCATGCAGCTACACGCTGACATCTCACTGCCACTTCCATTCTTGGAACTATCGGCTCTACTGGTTTTACTGGCATTTGGATGAAGCCATTTCATTTTTTATGTGGAAGCTATACTTTTTAATACTACACTTTATGTGGTCCCCTGCTTGTGGCTCCATGTGGTTAGTGCTTTTTGCCCAGACAGTATTGAGCAAACCTTCTGACTTTCCTCAGTATAGAGAAGCGGTACTGCGGGGTGTCCCTATTGCAAAATGAAGCTGGTTAACCGCGTGTGAAGGATCCTGTTGATACAAGTGCGCATGTTGCTGCTTTCCTCTGGCAGCTTTAATGTCCGGTAAGGGCATTTTAGTTCTGTTGCTCGCGCGTTGGAGAGGATTTTCATTAGCTGGGTGAAGTCACTTTCTTTGCGGTGATATTCATCACTTATTTTGGACTTTTTTGCATTGGACTTTATTCACACTGATTTATTTTTATTATAATTTTTCAATATTGTGGATGCTTTTTGCACATAACGAATGCTGTGTTATCAGCACATGTTGGCATATTTCCATCCGCTGTCGGGTGCTCCGCTGCCATTGAGGGTATGGGAACCCGGCAATTTAGTCTTTCGGCTTCACACTGGGAACCCTACTGCACATGCGCGAGGACCCGCTCCTCTCTCCTATTGGCCCAGCGGCCGGGGGAGGACAAGGGAGCCCCGCGGTGACATCACAGCTCCGCGGCAGGGACTCCCGGAAGTGGTAAAGTATACCTGTCAAAGACAGGTATCCTGTCCCCCCTCCCCCCTGAAAGGTGAAAATTGTGGCACCGGAGGGGGGGGGGGAATTAAGATGAGCGGAAGTTTCACTTTTGAGTGGAACTCCGCTTTAAAGCCTTTTTCAGCTTAATGTCACATTAAACAAACTGCTAGCAGACGTCATAAGGTTTTTAAGGAGTTCTCAAGTAGTACTGATGTGTACTGTAAAGCCTCGTACACATGATAGGTTAACCAGAGGACAACGGTCTGAAGGACCGTTGTCTTAGGTTAACCGATGAAGCTGACTGATGGACCGTCACGCCTACACACCATAGGTTAAATAACAGATCGTGTCAGAACGCGGTGACGTAAAACACACAACGTGCTGAAAAAAACAAAGTTCAATGCTTCCAAGCATGCGTCGACTTGATTCTGAGCATGTGTGGATTTTTAACCGATGGTTTTGCATACTAACGATCGGTTTTGACCTATCGGTTAGCCATCCATCGGTTAAATTTTAAAGCAAGTTCCTATTTTTTAACCAAAGGTTAAATAACCTATGGGACCCACACACGATCGGTTTTGACCGATGAAAACGGTCCTTCAGACCGTTGTCCTCTGGCTATCCTATCGTGTGTACGAGGCCTAAGGCCATTAAAGCAGTCTCCTCTCCCATTTCAGATATGTGCTTAACATTCCTGGTGCTGAAATGTGCTTTAAAAGCATTATGAAAACTGCATGAAGTTAGAGGAAATTTTTGAAAAAGTTTTGTGAAAACCTACTGTGCACATTTCTCTTTCAAGCCCATGTCCGCAGGGCCATAAAAGCTTTTATATGATCTATTAATATACAGTATGTGGTGTATATAGTAAAAGTTGCAAGAAACAAAATCATGTGTACAGTAGGCACAATTATTGACCTCTGGAAGGATTTACCCCCTTCACGGCCAGGGCATTTTTTGGTATTTAACGTTGCGCTACTTTAAATGTGGTAAATTGTGCAGTCATGCAACACTGTACACAAATGCAACTTGTATAAATATTTTTTCACACAGATAAAGCTTTTTGCTGGTATTTAATCACCACTTTAAAAAAAAAAAAAAAATTGCTATATAAATGAAAAAAATACTAAATTAAAAGAAAAATTTACATTTTCCCGTTTCTGTTATAAAACATATCCAATAAACTTTTTTCACATATTTAGGCCAAAATGTATTCTGCTACATGTCTTTGGTAAAAAAAAATCCCAAAGAATGTATATTATTTGGTTTGTATGAAATTTAAAGCATCTATAAACTATGGTATATACTGTATATTTGAAAATTGCCTAGTCCTGATGTAGTGACAGCCTAGATCATGTTTTAAGACAGCACAAATACTCTTTAACCACTTACCCACCACCCGCCTTCAAATGACGGCGGGAGGCAGACCCTATTGTTCTGGGTGGACATCATATGACATCATATTAAGCCACTAGGGGTCGCTTGCGCGTCGGCAGCGACGCACGCGCTTGCCTCCGCTGCGTCACTGGGGACCCGATGCGTGTGCCCGGCACCCGCGATTGACCAGTAACTGAGCAGGACACCGATCCACGTCCTGTCAGGGAGAGGGGACCGAAGGTGTGTCCCTTGTACATAGGGACAACCATCGGTCACCTCCCCCAGTCACTCCCCTCCCCCCACAGTAAGAATCACTCCTTAGGGAATACATTAACCCCTTGATCGCCCCCTAGTGTTAACCCCTTCCCTGCCAGTCACATTTATACAGTAATCAATGCATTTTTATAGCAGGGATCACTGTATAAATGTGAATGGTCCCAAAAATGTGTCAAAAGTGTCCGATGTGTCCGCCGCAATATACGATAAAAATTGCTGATCATCGCCATTACTATTAAAAAAATAATAATAAAAATGCTATAAATCTATCCCCTATTTTGTAGACCCTATAACTTTTGCGCAAACCAATCAATATACGCTTATTGTTTTTTTTTTTTTTTTTACCAAAAATATGTAGAAGAATACATATCAGCCTAAACTGAGAAAAAAATTGAATAAAAAAAAATGGATATTTATTATAGCAAGGTATTTTCTGCAGCCAGGCACACATACACTTAGGCTCAATGTAGTCAATGAGCAGTCTAGGGGTGTTTGTTTTTGTAGTTTTATTTGGAGAACTTGGATAGAGTAGGGGATTTGTAGTAGGATACTCCAGAATAAAACTATGTACAACTTGAAGACTCTGGCTGATCTAGAATTGAGTAATAGGTGAAGTCCCTTGCTGATGAGTAGATGGCAGACTTCTCCTGTGTAGCAATGTAGAAATCAAAAGCATGAAAAAAGTCTCTTGTAGTGTAGGACAGGTAGACAGAGCTCTTCAGGTACAAGCCAGTTACTGCAGACTGCTCGGCAGTCCAAACGTAGCAGAGCTGAGCAAAGTCCCATGCAGTAATCACAATTGGCCAAGGTCTTCAGATCACTAGCCAGTGATCCTTTTAGTTGGACCCTTGGCTGACTGTATTAGCTCACAAGGATAGCCAAAAAGAACAGGCCCCTAGATCCTTGGTCTGCACTCACTGGAGTTGCAAACAGATCCTCAGGCATATATTTGTTTCAGTCAGATCTTCTGAAGCACCAAGGTCACTCCTTTACTTTAGTTTTAGGCATCCAGGTCGACCACCTGAGGTCACATGGCAGCAGGTGCCAGGGGTGGCAAGCCTGCTTCACCCCTGGCTGGTGCACTACACCATCTGGGCAAGGAAAGGACCCAGAGATCACATGTTCTCTGAATATATAGGCCAATCCCAGCATGCTCAAGGGCACCTCCCCTGTAATTGGCTGAGACTGTTACATACTCATGCTGCCTACAGTGTTTGCCTAACTCTCACCCATGTTCCAGAAAGCTCTACTAGTTTCTAGAAGGCAAGAGTTGTCCAAGCAAACTTCAACAGCACCAGAACACAGGAGCAGCCCTAACTAATAGATTTCAGCATTCTGTTAAGCAGATATGCTAAAGATAGATTTGCTTCTAGCCCCACTATTAGGTGAAAGAGCAAATTACACCAAACTAACTATTCACATCCTAGCACCTAACTAAGAGGGTTATACCAATGTGAGTTAAGGAACTTGGATTGTGAGCTTCTCAAGGACAAGGGACTGATGTGAATGTACTATACAGTATATATATATATATATATATATATATATATATATATATATATATATATATATATATATATATACTATCAGGGGGCAAGTCCTGGGGAAAAAAGTGTGGGAACTCCCACCCAAGATCCACTCCCCCACCAAAAAAAATAAAAAATGATACGCTCATATGCATAATTACTAAACTAAACCCACTTAGTAATCCTTTGTTACTGGCCGCTTCCTGTATATGGATTCATGGGGTAGTGTGCGGGTAGATCTGCCATGAGTTATCGCGGGATTTAGAAAGAACTTTAAGCAAGTTCTTTCTAAATCCCACGATAACTCACGGCAGACCACCGTAATGTCTCCTGGGAACAATGACAAAAGCTCCCAGGAGACATTGTGGCATCGAGGAAGTGACGGAATACCCGCACACTACCCGATGAATCCATATACAGGAAGCGGCCAGTAACATAAAGGATTACTAAGGTTCGCCTGCCCCTGACAGTGACTCGAGCTGGGCATCGCCGCTTAGTGAAGGATTGGCTCGGGCGGCTCGACTGCTCTCGGCTGCTCTAGTCCTGCAAAGGACACTGAGTTCCTGCTGTGAAAAAAGTGCAGGGACTCCGTTCCCACACGTTCCCGCAGGACTTGAGCCCTGTATACTATACTGTGTATACTGTACATTACTGTATATATTAAATATATATATATATATATATATATATATATATATATATATATATATATATACATATATATATATATATTTATATTTCAAAGGAATACAAAGCACTCACATGCCTTGCAGCAGAATAAATAAAAACAGCATTTTTATTTTTTTGTCAACGTTTCGATTAGGCACACATTAAGTGTGTCTTGGGAAAGATGGCCTGAGCTTCATGAAATGGGATGATAAAAAAGCTGTTTTGGTTTATTCCTGCTCCAAGACTGTACTACTGTATATACTGTCGTTCACATTGAAATTATTTTTAATGCGATTTGACAGGTAAAATTGCATGATAAGTTGCAACCTATTGCCAGCAATGGAACAGTGCGACTGCGACTATGTGGCGCCGCCCTGATTTGCAAAAGTAATTCTTGCTCTACTTGTGCCGATTTCGAATGCAACTTCAATAGACATCTGTGCATGAAACCAGATGTCTTTCAAGTAGCACCTGAAATCACACTGAATTTATAGTAGAAGTAGTAGTGAAGTAATTTCAAAGTAGCATCAATGTGAACCAGGGCTAAAACTGGAAATGAAGTCTTTGTTTTACATAACAAAGTAGGATTAATAATATGTATAACTTTAGGTTTCATTTATCTTCTATAATTTTTCAACTTACATTTTTCTGACCTTAGTTTGTTTTGTTAAGCAAACCACTCTATTATTTTTCATTTATCAAATCAATTAGAAAAATAGCTACTCAGCTTTCAATTACAAACTAAATTGGCACAGACCACACAGCTTCTGTATGTCTAGGTTAGCTTTTAGGTCACCCGCAGTGTTAACAAACAGCAATATTGCTTGAAACTGTAAAATGCTTACCATAAAACTGAGGGGCAGGGAAAAAAATAAACCTAAAGTTAGACTTGTAATATACATATTAACCTTTTAAACACAATAACAACATTAAGGTCACATCCCAAGTCTGGAGAAAAATGTTTTCATGCTGTGTAATCTCAGCACAAAAAAACAAATTTACTATCATTAGAGGCAGAATACTGAATTTAGAAACATTCAATCTTAATTTATTAGTTATAAAAGGCCATTGAAAAGAGAATTGGATAAGCATAGTCTTGTATTGCACAGAAGTGTTCTTAAGTACTGTTCACTTTAATTTAATTAAAGAAGAATGAATGGCCACAGTCTTTAGCGAGTATGTCAGAATTGTACAGTCCATGTTTTATTGCGTAGAAGGAACATGGAAAGTACATTCAGGGTAAAGGAAACCTTTTATGAGAGAAACATGAAGCCTGTCATTGTTGGCACACATGAATTATAAAGAGCAGAGCAGAAGCATTTGGGTGCAAACCAAGATTTACAGAAGATGTAAAGGTATATAGGTTTCTAGGTTACAAAAACACAAAGGTACAGTATTACTGTAGAATGTGGATCCCTGGTATTAGTCATAAGCTGTGCTTGGTCCCTTGGAGGCTTTATATTCCTGCCTCTCTGCAAATTAGTCACCTTAGCATTATGTTGTCGTTTGTGTTCTTCTGGCCTACTGTTTGCCCTGTTATCCTCTGCCTTGTGATTGTTTACTCTTCTACTTTACCTTTTTATTGCTTTGAAAATACACCAATCTTTTAAATATTTAATTGACTTCCATACTTCTGAGAATGTAATTTACATATGTAGCACTACCCCCTAGTAGTAGCTGATGTTTGGGTCCCCACTACTGCACAGACAGTCACTCAGCATTTCCTTCTTGCACTCAAACTCAGAAAACAGTCCTCGATTTGTTTTTCTTGTTTTCATTAGGGGATGATAACTTGGATGGGGTAGGGGATTATGGGATGCCCAACTTGAAAATGTCCCCTGCAAGCTTTTGAAGGCTTTGTAAATTTGGCTGGGATGTACCTATACTACAGATTGCAGCATCTAAACTAAGGAAGGAAAATATAATGCACTACTATATGCTAAAAGCATCGTTAGTAGTGGTAAGCCAGTAGGGAATTCAAACATCATTTTGTGTGTATATGTACACATGAAATGATGAAAAGTATGGTGTAAGTTAGTTTTCTTTTGTGTAAACACATGTCTAAAACCAGGAAGGATTTTAATTAAAACAGATATACTTTTATCAGCATCAAGCAACTAAGTATTTCTTTCAAGATTGTACAAGTTTATTATTTGTAGAAGAGGGCAAACAGAGATTTCCTTTCAAAATGTGAACATGTGTCAAAAGTAATAGATGCTACACATTACATGTACTGATCAAACTATTATAAATGATGCTATGATTGAAAGATAAAATCCAGACATAAGGCAGTACAGCGTAGTAGGGAATGAGAACATCGCATAGTTAAACTAATGAATGCAAATCATTTTCTAGGCCATTTATGTAATGTAGCTTTCCTCCATCGAGAGGGCAGAAACAACAATTCATACACTTTCTGCATTTGTAAAAATTTGAAGTGTAGTTTCCGCCATCCATTATGAGGTGCGGTAGTTAGTTGGAAGGGGCATGGCTTGCTGCTAAGAGTGTCAAGTGACCTTTTCTATTTTTATGTGTCTCTAGCTGCAGCTGCCTCGTGTGTTAAAAGCTTGGTTTGAAAACATTGCATTAACATACATGAGGTGAATTATGACTTAATTGGTTAATATTTAACTAATAGAGATGATTTGCATGGTTCAACATTGAATATACGTGTTATATATTCGACATGGGCGTAAAATAAGGGGTTGCAGGGGTCACAATCGCAACCCCACCCCTAGCTCCAGGGGGCCCCTGCAGCCTCCCTGTCATATTATCATATCCTCCACAAAGTCCAGCTCCGATCTGCCCAAGGGCCCCACAGCCATGCTCCGGTACTGGGCTTCCACTTTGCCTTTCATGGGCCACACCCCTTTGTTTTCATTGGCTGGGGACAAGCTGTGAGCCATTTCCTGAATGGAGAGGAATACAGGGTGAGAACAGCCCAGGGGCGAGGTCAACTTTTGCATCAGGGCCCACAAGCTTCAAGATACGCCTCTGACTCAAGACCTTGTCTTTTGGTCCTGTAGGATAATTGCAATGTACAATTCAGGCTTGATAACCATGGCAGCACTAAACGTTGCCAATTGCAGCCATGCTTCTTGTTTTTTGAGCCTGATATTTGGGTATTTCCAGGCCTAGTGGCAGTAGTTAGTAAGTAGGCAAACCATTTTTAGTTAAACCAAAATAACTACCACCATGCCAGGGGGTCCAGCAAAATGTAGTTGAAGAATAAGCAGGGGGTCAAGCCAGTCAGACTTGGTACCATGGGTTAAGGAGCAAACATACTTCAGTGTCATGGCAGTAGATCTACAAACTGTGCACTGAATTCAAAATATAGGAAGTTAAGGGCTTGTTTACACTAGCAAGCTGCTTTAAACACATGGCTGCATGTGTGTGCTGAGAGGAAACAGTGCTGATGCACCATCATAAGTGCAATACACTATTTATTCTTTATTTATCAGATCTCTCACAAGTGACATTTCATTCAGTTCTATTGCCAGAAGTAAGGTGCAAGTCGTTGGCTTGCATCACACCATGCTGTCCTAATAAAAAATACTGCATGCAGTACTATTTTCTTAGATCACACCACCACAATACAGTGGTTTTTGTATAGTTTTGCATTGGGACTGCACTGGGCAAGGTTGCCCAACAGTGGTTCCAGTACACCTGGTATGAACAAGCCATGCAAAGGCCTCAGAGGAAAAAGGTTAGGTAGAATTCAAATGAGGTAAAAATCAAGCAATGAGGTCAGTCCAAAAATATGCTAGACAAAATGGAAAAGTAAATTATACTATAGGATCTCTTGTTAAAAATATATACTATAGGCAACCAAACTGTAAAGTAGGCCACACAGGTTATAATCTGAGTGTACAATCTGATGAAGCAGCAATAGGTGGTCAAGCAAACCTAGAAGTGGCCAGAGAATCAGCAAGAAAAGTGACAGAAAGCCAAGCAAGAGGATGTACTGGTGGGGACCTCTGAACATCATACCTCCTCACAACAGCAACCTAGTGTCCAACCATGCCCTAAATGGATGAATACACTAATATAATGTTGCATACTTTCCTTATGCCTTCTGTTTCATTTGTAAAGAAGAAGATGGTGCTGCTATATAAGTAAGAATATGTAATCATTTCCAAGTGTGTTCTCTGTAGGAACTACTTTCATTCAAGGAACTGGACATGTAATAAGACAGTTATACGTTTTATTAAATGCAATCAAATGAAAAAAAAAAAAAAACAGAACACATGGCATGAATGTGATTTGACACTCTGTTCTGTGCTCTTGTGTGCTTAACGATGTACTTTGCTTCGTATATAGGAGCATATTGAAAGCATAAGGTATCCATAAAGGGATCAAAGGACTGGCCAAATTTCAATCCATCTATGGTCGATCCAACTCAACAGAAGTCGATCTACCAATTGACTTTATTTGAATGGGTCTGTTGGGAAAAATGTCTCGATCAGCTGGATGCAGCCACTGCCCAGTGTATTCTGACAGCAGAAGAGCCCTGCTGTCAGAATACAATGGTACAGTGGAAAGGATTTCTCCATCTACCGCACATGTGGTTGGGGGAATCCATCGTGATGGACTCTGGACACCCTGTTGGGTATTTCCACCAAGAAGCTGCTTCCCATGTCCTGGAAGACGACACCAATGGATCTGGCTATAAAAACGCCAAGGACCAGACAACACCAGTCTTGGAGTACACCAGAAAAGCAACTGCTTTATTTTTACAAACACACTGAATTTATACAGCAAACCATCAGATAAGGGCTAATCCCATTATTTCAGACAAATATCACCTTACACAAACTGCGAGGAGAGTTTTTGGCCGGGAATCCCGTCCGTGTGTATGCTCCTCACAGTTTTTCTGATGGCAAAACTGACTAAAACCCGCCGGACAAAAAATCAGAACCTGCTCTCTTTTTTCCAGCTGGGATTCCCGGCGGACTTTTTCCAGCCGGAAAACCCAGCCATGTGTACAAGAAAACCATTTGTTTTTGTCAGTTTTCCTGTCGGAAAAACTCGAATGGAGCATACACACGGCTGGGATTCCCGGCCAAAAGCTCTCATCTGAGTTACCTGACGGAAAATCCGCTTGTTTGTACAGGATAGCAGGTTCTCTATTTTCCCGTCTGGATTTCCGACGGACTTTGACCCGTCGGGAATCCCGACCGTGTGTACAGTTTATTAGAGGGAGGCAGGGAAAGAATGTGAGCTGTGCAGCCACCAGGAATCAAACCAAGAGATCATAGAGAATCCAGGTCCTGCTTCTATGCCTGCACAGCATGTGGGAAACCAAGGCACATTTGTTTGCAGATATGCATGCATGGACTATTTAACTGGCTTTTTTTGCAAAGATTGTGCATTAAATATTAGTTCTACCTGAAGGAAAAGCCACCATAAAAAGATCAAATTTTGCTAATAATATCAAAATTATAACAAAAATAGTAGAGTAGTAGCAGTAGTAGTAGAGTAGATTTTGTTTTAACTGCTTTAGTTGCTTTCATAGAGAAGAATTCGAAATTACAATGATTGTTTTTTTTATTTTTTGTGTAAGACTGAAGCGTGGACACTAAATTAATAATGGGGAAGATTAGTGTTCTTGTGACTGATAGTGGCAGTAGTGGCAGTATTAAGTAGCAGCAACCATTTCCCCCATGTTTTGCAGTGAATCAAAACAGTGTATACAACTCCAATAGCTAACCAAGCATTGCCCTTTAATTCAACTCTGTCAGCCAATAAAAGATTCACCTTCACTTTAAGTTTATTTTAGTAACTGAAAGGTATTTTTTTTCTTCCATAAGTGAACAGTTATAAGTTTGTTTATAGTATTTTAGGGCCACTGACTGTTATCCCTCATGAACTTGCTCTGGGTACCTGAATTCTAGATAAATAAATCACCCTAGCTGAGTTAATCAGAAGCAATTACGTTACTGATTAGTTTACATTATTTGAATTAAACCACCAATTGCACACATGCAATGCATGTAGAACAAATACTTGATCACTAGACATGGTTACTGAAAAATTCCACACTTTGCATTTAAACAAACAATACATTTTTCATCCACTGAATGAAAGGCAGTTGGGAAGAAAAACAAGGTGGGAGCTAAGAATCCTACTGATGTAACAATAAACTGTAAAATGTTAGCAGAATGGTAACATTCCCAGCTACACCAATATTTCCTTGTCCTGTACAGTTACAGAATGAAACCATCCATTGAAAATAATCCAATAAAAGTACCAACACTCATTTTTGTAAATAATCTAATGAGTTTTTATCGTTTTTATATGATACCCAGATCTTGATATCCACTGATGTAATGCTTAATTTGCTACTTAAAGACTGTTAGGATGCAGTTGACATCATCTCCATTTAATCACAAAGTATTACATGTGTCTGTTAATATCAACCAATTTGATTTGCATTGTCATTTTTGTAGTGCAGTTTATGAAATAAAAGTATTTGCTTGATTACTAACGGCAACACAGATACTATCAAGCTTGTTTAATATGTTTATGTTTAATTTGAGGGATGCAGAAGCTTTAAGATCATAGGGGATATTAGCCTTTGTCATACACAGGAAAGGTTTTATTAATGATTTTTCAAATGTAATAATGTTCTATTATCTTGACATGACATCCAAATTCACCCTTTTTTCAGCGAGTCCAATCTGTAGCAAAATCCTTATTTTATTTTATTGTGGTGTATAAAAAGTTATTGCAATGTTTTTAACTGTGTTCTGTTCTATGCAGTGCTACGTCTAATTGTCTTTAAAACATCCCCTGAGGAAGCTCCCGAGTGGCGAAACATGTCGGGACAATCACTCCAGTGCTGCTGTTCAGTGACCAATTTCCATCTGTTTTGAAGTCAAGATGTTTTTCTGTATTTGTGCACATAACGCATAGCCAACTTTTTAACTACCGTATTTATCGGCATATAACACACACTTTTTTCCCCTTAAAATCAGGGGGAAATCGTGGGTGCGCGTTATACGCGAGAGGAGCTGAGCGTGGCCAAGCCCAGCCAAGTGTACCCGAGTGTACTGAGCGCCGCCGACATATACCGAGTGCAGTACACTCGGGTACACTCGGCTGGGCTCGGCCACGGTTGGCCCTGCGAGAGGGTTAACTGTGTTCCCTCACTGTGTTCTAACTGAAGGGGGATGGGACTTACTAGGAGAGATGACAGAACCCTGTTCATACTTTGTATGAATACATGATCAGTCATTTATCCCCTGAAAGAGTGATCGCGGCTGCCAGGCACTTGCATCAGCTCCAGTGGTGAGCCGCGGGAACGCGTGCGTGCCTCCGCACGCGTGTCCCTGGTGGCCACAATTGGAAGCGACTTAAGGTAACATTGATTTGCCCAGCCGAGTCAACCTGCCAAAACTGTGGCGGCTGGTCAGCAAGTGGTTAAAACAGTACCTTTTCAGCAGCAGCAGATTCTCATTCTCCCTATTAACTGTGTGAGAAAAACATGGTATCATGGGTAAATCTTATACACACTTGTTTTTTCCCTCTAGTTAAGAGGGCTGGGCTGGAAGGGAGCATATGTCTTTTAGACACATGCCCCTTCTATGACACTGCAGTGAGAGGCGTGCCTCCACTGTAGCATTTTTTTGGACAGCTTGTTTAAATGGTGCTTTACCATTGGTCCAAGGCTCCAAGCTTTCCATTAAGCTCAGAGCTTCTGACAAGAAGTGAGGAGAGGCAATGTGAGCTCACCCTCTCAGTCTGCTGCAAACAGATTGTGCCAGCTTGTATTTAAACTGGCCGCTCTGTATGTAGCTTCTGACAGGCTGCACAAGAAGCCCTGTATCCCCAGAACTATAGGTGGTAGGAGCCCCACATTTTGACTAGTGGTGGGGTAGGATTCTGAGCCACGACCCCCAAAGCTCGATTTTTTTTGTTGTGTGTTTTTTGGTATTTTTTTTTTTTTTTATGTTCACGTCCCTGAACCACACATATGTCAAATTGGGAGCTGTGTCAATGCAGCTGATGCATCCATATTGACATAAATGGGACTGCCTGCACAGGGATGCAAGGAACACAAGTGCATCCTGTGCTGGCAAACACGGGCGTTTGCATGGGTGTATGCTTTACTAGATCCATGTGAAAAGGGCCTTACAGGAAATCTGTCATTTTTTTGCAGTTTGTGTCCTCTTTAGGGAGATGTTTAATTACATCCTGTCCAGGTGATATATTAGTGAATAGAAATCTTTTCAAATGGAACACAGACAGTCTAAATAATTGAAATAAATTTTTATTTGACTGAAAGAGAGATGACATTTAACAATTAACCTGCCAAAGGTTCTAACCCTTCCCCCCTATATTATTATTTTTTAGGGTCCATGCACACTGGACTAAAAAAAACACTGCTTCTAAAAAAACATTGCTTCTACACAAGTTTTAATTTTTTTACTCCTGCCTGTAGAAGCAGCTCAATGTTGTCTATGCACATTAGAGAGTTCAGAAGCATATTTGAAGAGGAGATTTTAGAGCCTGAGAAAAGAGAGTTTTCAGGCAGAAAAAACTAGGGCTGTGGAAATTACCTATTAATTCCTCGATTAATCGTACATTTTTTGAGCGATCAAAATTCTTTTGATTGGTACTCACCTCTCCGCCGGCTTCCGGGTCTTCAGGGAGTTCCATTGGAGATCTGGTGATGTCCGGCTTGCCGTGTCCATTTAAAGGGCTCCTTTGCTGTGCCTTCATATCTGCATGCCGGCGGGACCTTACTATCTGCCACACGCAAGGGCTGTTAGACTTCCCTCTATCACTTCCCTCTATCAACCTGGGATTCTACAGCCATCCACTGGGAGTTGGGGTAGTTCCCTTCACGGGACATCTACATGCCAACGGACTGATGTTAACCCCTCCTCATCTAGATTTAGCAGTGGTATCGTACACAATACTTAGCTACATGTTTTTATGACTGCTTTTGCTACCATTTGGTATTACTCGCACCATTTTTACAGTTTATGTAGCTACATCAATTTTATCTCCAGTGCAATATTTATTTTGTTACCTACTTGAAGATTATAAAAGTTTTAATGCTATTTTGATCGAGCGCTGCCTTTGTGTGTTTTTTGTATCCTGCTATCTATTTTTCCAGTGGTTGGTAGCTGCACTGGGAATCAGCCTGCAAGGAGATCAGCTAAAAGTAGTCGGATCTGTATGTGCGTTATAATTAAACGAAATTAGTCAATTAATCGATTCAAAAAAATTGATTATTCGAACACAAAAATTTTAATCAGTAACAGCCCTAGAAAAAATGCTAAATGCTCATAACTTAAATGTACCATAAATGCAGCGTTTAGAAGCATTCAGCGTTCTCAGTTAAACATTGGTTTTAATGAAAAATTAGGTGAATGTTTTGGAAAAAAACGCTTATAACAGCAAATGCCCATTAACTCTTCTAAACACTTGTGCAATATGAGCTACTGAGAACATTTTTTATAATGCTCTTTCTGCCAGAGGTTCTTGCATTTTCTTCTGCTCCCCGTGTGCAATGACTCTTAGCTGGAGACTTGCCTTTACAGTGAACTTGTGGCCAGTCTATTAACACTCAAGTATTTATATAGTCATTGCAGCTGTACGGATTGTGGGGCAATTTATCTTCCAAGAGTTTAAGAAGGCTGGAAGTCCACCAAGTAACTGCTGAGGAAGGAGAGTGAGCTGAGCCGATGAGAGAAGGACTTCTGTGATTCTGCTGTAAACTTTGATCATGGGTGAATCAATGGGATGGTTTTAAAGAGTTATGCCACCTACACACGGTCGTTTTTCGGCATAAAAAAACATGAAATTTTTCAGCATGTCCAAAAAACAACGTTTTTCCAACTTCATCATTAAAAATGAAGTTGCCCACACACCATAGTTTTTAAAAAATGATGAACAAAGCGCGGTGACGTACAACACGTACGACGGCACTCTGAAGGGGAAGTTTGGCATGACTCCTCGACTTCCATACCCAGAATCTCTCAAATGCAGGGAATCGATGTGCAATGCCAGCTCAGATAACGAAGGGATCAAATCTGGCAACATTTTGAGCTCTACATTAGCTGAGCCTGTGCTTCTAAAGTCATCATTGGGCTCCCTCAAACCAGGAGATGTAGACATTTACTATAACTTACGGTTATTATTTAAATTTGGTAATAAAAACTATTCATGCATATATTAATGAAATCTCCAGTGTTTCATTTGAATTAATAATTTGCACAAACAACACAAATACTAATAGTGAATTGCTTTTATTCACCGGCTTTTTTTCCCCTCTTGTCTGCTGTAGACACATACAGTATTTTTTATTGTTGCCTGCAATAAATAGCAATATGTATGTATTATCTGCTACAGCTTGGTTTCTATATGTGCCTAAAGTCTGAAACATGTCTGGAAATGGATCAATGTGAGTAATGTCTGTCTACAAGTCATTTAATACGTTTTACAAGTTAGGTGCTGGATCAAAAACACATCCTGTAATCCTTTCTTTCTGCTTTAGAAATGCTGAATAACCTCTAGAGAGCAAGAGAAATACAAACAGGTGTGTATTTATTGTATTCAGTATTGAACATGATAAAAAAGAGTTTTCCATTCCTCCTGCTGTTTATTGGATTTCCGTTCAAAGGTCACAAAGGAGATTTAACATTACTACTGTTACTTAGATCTAACAAAGCCTTAATCACAATATCAGTCACTAAAAAGATGAGAGAAAATATTTAACATTAGAGAATCATGCACTTGGGCAATTTCTTAGCCTAATACAGTGGCATACATCATTGTACGCACACTAGCTTCCATAAACAGGCCATTGTGTATATACAGTAATGTTGTGTACTTTTAGGGACACAAAATCAACAGGATGGCATCCTTGTGTCTGCTAGTATGCAATGCTTTGGTTGCTACTGTGAGTGATATTGCTGCAATGGAACCCATACACAGTCCATTCATTTAGTACATAGGTCTGCATTTAGTACATAGACATATACAAAGGCAACCATTGCTGACCTCTTTTTCTGATGCTTTCATTCTGATCCAATTGCTTTCAAAATGTGTGTGAATCCAAGTTTTGCTAAGGGCTCATTCACACATGCAGTGCCTTCTGAAGGGGGCATTATGTTGCCACCTCACTACCGGATTTAACCCTGTAAATTACTTGCTACCATGCCACAATCATGTGCATTGCATCCAGTTGCGGGGCAGTTGCACTGCAGCTCCCTTGACTTGCATTGATTGTGTTTGACGAAGGTAATGCCTGCTGAGTGCAGCATGCTTTGAAATTTTTGCCACAGCATGTGTACAACCATGAGCTTTTGCATGCCCAGGTTCAGGTGAGTGGTTGGGGGATGGTAAAAACTGTGGCTCAACTACCTCCCCCCCACCACACGTGTGAATGAAGTATAATGCCTGGCACACACTTAGTTTTTTGTTTTCATTCAACTCAGTGGACCAGCACACACCAGTAAACCAATGGCTTATGCCGCGTACACACAGTCGGAATTTCCGATGGAAAAGGTCCGATGGAATCTTCTCATCAGATATTCTGACCCTGTGTGTGCCCCTTCGGACTTTTTCTGTCAGAGTTTCCGACGGACTTAGATAGAGAGCAGGTTCTCAATTTTTCCGAGGGAAAAAAATCCTAACGGAAAATCCGTTCGTCTGTATGGAATTCCGACTGGAAAAAACACATGCATGCTCAGAAACAATTTGACACATGCTCGGAAGCATTGAACTTCTTTTTCTCGCCTCATCATAGTGTTGTACGTCACTGCATTCTTAACGCTCAACAGTGTGACTGTGTATATAAGCCAACCTTGAATTCCATCGGAAAAACCATCCAACTTTTTTCCGAAGGAAATTCCACTTGCGTGTACAGGGCATAAGAGTGCTGAGAGAGTGATCAGATGCTGATTGATAGTCCTTTCACAGTCATGCCCCTTTGACAGAAGCCATACAAACGGCCGGCTTCTGTCAGACCGGCTGCCCTACACACGGGCTGAATGTCGGCTGGTTTCTATTAAACCATCCATTGCAACCTATATTCGGCCCGTGTGTATGGCCATTAAGTCTGGCATCATAACTTACAGTATACAGTTGTCTTAAAGTCCAGTTCCAGAAGCATTATGCCTTTGATTAAATTTTTTGGGGCCAAGCTGGCCCAAACAAACTACTTCCTTCAATAATGTCGGCTGGTTTGTCGGCTGGTTTCTATTAAACCATCCATTGCAACCTATATTCGGCCCGTGTGTATGGCCATTAAGTCTGGCATCATAACTTACAGTATACAGTTGTCTTAAAGTCCAGTTCCAGAAGCATTATGCCTTTGATTAAATTTTTTGGGGCCAAGCTGGCCCAAACAAACTACTTCCTTCAATAACTGATGGAGTAGCTGTCAGCACTGTATAATTATGCGTAGTATCAGCTTCATACAATATACAGCCCTGTGTTCCAGCAGCAGTACAGGGACTTCCCTAGCAGAACCATTCACAGGAAGCTGTGTATCTTTATGAATGAATAAGACTTCCTCTGATAGGCTCAGGTGGGGATCAGCCAATTAGAAGAAGCTTTGTATTCAGTAATAAAAATGTAAGGCTTCTTATTAATGGCTGAGTAGCATTCAGCCCAACTCGATTTTGTTTTGGGAAGGAGATAAGAAGTCTCCTTACTGTTGCCACTTTGTTGTTTACTGTATGTACCTGATGCTAAATACAATGTATACAGTGCTGATAGCCACTGCTTTGATTAGTAAAGGAAATAATCGGTTTGGACCAGCTTGGCTCAAACAAACTATTTCAAGCCACAGAATTTCTGTAGTCAAGCTTGAAGCATTTGTTTTCATCCGTTGCAAAGTCAATGCAACAGATAGAGATCCTGCCAGTAACAATATTTCCTACCATGCATGCTTCCTCTTTCAGCTGTCTGGCTGATCATCAGATCTATCAGTGAAGCCTCGTACACACGCACGGTTTCCTCGGCAAGAAACAGCAAGAAAACTGCTGGCAGAGCTTTCTTGCCGAGTAAACCGTGCGTGTGTACGAGGCTTTGAGGTCTCTTGTCAAGACAACTGCCCATAATCTAAACGAGAAAAATAAAGAACCTGCTCTCTATTTTCTCTTGTGAGATTCTCAAGCAGTGTTTTCCTGCCGAGAAACCAAAGCGTGTGTAAACTTACCTCTCCATAGAAACCCGCGTATGCTCGAAATGACTTTGGAGCATGCGTGGTAGCTTCCAAGGCATAGGTAGTGTGAAGCAAGATGGCGGCGACGGAATTGAATGTGACGAGCGCATGCTCGTCGTAGTCGATGACGTCACTGCGCTTCGTGCCATTCAAAAGAACGGCGGTTCTTTTGAATGGTGTATGCATACACTCGGCTGGCAAGCAGGGGCGGACTGACCATTGAGTCACTCGGGCACTGCCCGAGGGCCCCATGCCACTAGGGGGCCCCATCCGGGTTGCCAGGCTCAGTAAAACCAGGGACAGTATGTAAAAATCTGTGTTTTTTTTAGATCTGTCCCTGATATGTCTGAAAATGACATGCTTTTAATGTGAATATCCCAAGATTTTAGCTGCCCGCCTCTGCACTACCTCCTGGCGTGGTGGCCATCTGTAAGCCAGAGGGGCCCCATACTCTTCTATTGCCCGGGGGCCCCATGAGTTGTCAGTCCGCCCCTGCTGGCAAGAGAATCTTGCCAGGAATCTTGTCAGGAAAAACAACAATTTTTTCCTGACGAGAATCGGGGCCACGTGTACAGGGCTTGAGACAGAAAAACTGCCAAATGAAGGAGCTCAAACAACAGGCTGACAACACTGTTATTTGCAAGGCAATGGCTTAGCATTGGCATACTAAAATCGGAAGGGCTACAGTAAGGGATCCATTTAAAAAAAAAAATAGGTCTCAACATGAATACAAACATAATGAATAATAACCAAAAGCTTGTCATATGCATGTAATATGTTAATTGTTGCCTATTTCTGGGTTTGCATAACCTTCCCTAACATTCGATCCTAAGAGAAAAATAGCTATAAGAACATTCAACCACAAAAACATTTAACACTAAAGGCTTAGAACATTTGACCAGCAGGAGAAATATTATGAGGGAGACTTCTGCACTGTGTACAGCCTATGGAGAATCCTGTGTGAAAAGCCAAACACATGGGTGTTTGGCTGAGCTGCAGTCTAAAGTGAAACATTTAACAGTGGAATATTGCTGCTGCTGAATGTGACAGCTTCCTTCTGGTGGTCAGGGAGCCGGCACCCACTGGTATCTCAATGATCAGTGATTCATTCCAACCCAGGACCTTGTCCCCATGTTGATAAAGACAAGGAACTCTTCCCCATGACTCTGGCCTGGTGGTTGTTGGGGGTCTCCAGGCTGGGGGCTTATTGGAATCTGGAAGCCCCTTTTAAAGCCTGAATGATACAATGTAAGGGCATTACACTAGGCTAATATAAGGTGCATACATTAGTTCTACATAAATACATTTATATTTTGAAATAAATATATATCTGTAATAAAAGGGGTTTATATACAGGATGATGTTCATCTGTAATAGTTGTATTTTACTGTGCATTGCTATGCTATAATGGTAATTAACTTTAAAGGTTACATTTTTTATGAAACATATATTAAAATCATATTAAATAAAATAGAGATGGCTTCCTGTTCAGTAATACTATAGGAGAATGTTACTAAATGGAACTCTAAAATCTCATTTAGCCTAAAATGCAGCCAACGTGGAATAGGTAGCACAGCCAATTTATATAAAGGTCAAAAGTTTCCTTTTCTGTGCTCATGTGGATGTTTTTATATTAAAAAGTAGCTCCTTGCATAAAGCAACTATTTTTGTTTTAGCTCTTTCACTTATTTAAAGCAGTAGTTCCCCCTCAAAAAAAATGTTACCCTAAGGCCCCGTACACACAACCGAACATGTTTGCTGAAACTGGTCCGCGGACCAGTTTCAGCAGACATGTTCGGTCGTCTGTACAGCTGGGCGGACAGGATTCCAGCGTACATTTGCCCGCCGGGCCTTTTTCGAGCGGGCAAATGTTTCTAAACTTGTTTAGAAACATGCCCGCTGGAATCCTGTCCGTTGGACATGTTTGGTCGTCTGTAGCGGCCGCCATCCCTTGCATGCGTCTAATGACTTCGACGCATGCGTGGAAGCATTAAACTGCCAGGGCCGCGCACGTCGCTGCGTCATCTTCGCGGCGACGGCGTGGCATCGTCGCCGCGTATCGTGTACGCGCGGATTTCTGTATGATGGTGTGTACAGTCATCATACAGAAATCTCCGGGCGGACATGTACGCTGAAAACGGTTCGGCGGACCGTTTTCATCGTACATGTTTGCCCGTCTGTACGAGGCCTTAGATTGATGCTCATTTTGTCTAGGGGAATCGGCTAGTTGTTTTAAAAGCGAAGCTGTACTTACCATTGTAGAGAGCGATCTTCTCCGCCGCTTCCGGGTATGGTCTTCGGGACTGGGCATTCCTATTTTGATTGACAGTCTTCCGACGGTCGCATCCATCACGTCACGAGTAGCCGAAAGAAGCCGAACGTCTGCGCGGCTCTATACGGCGCCTGCGCATCGACGTTCGGCTACTTTCGGAAAATCGTGACGCGATAGATGCGACCGTCGGAAGCCTGTCGGAAGCCTGTCAATCAAGAAGGAATGCCCAGTCCCGAAGACCATACCCGGAAGCGGCGGAGAAGATCGCTCTCTACAACGGTAAGTATAGCTTCGATTTTAAAACAACTAGCCGATTCCCCTAGACAAAATGAGCATCAATCTAAGGGTAATTTTTTTTTTGAGGGGGAACTACCGCTTTAAGACAAACAACACTTTTGATTTCAACAGAAAAGATAAGCAGCCCAATCAAAACTGACCCTGCTGTTGATCCAAGCAAATCCGATGTACCTTGCCCAACTGCAAATCAGCAGAGTGAATATGTGTTGGAATACATTGTTCATGTATTTTATGTAACAACTTCATCAGCCAGTAGATAGCAGTGTTTATAAATCTGTAGCTGCTATATGGTAAACTCTATGGCCCAGATCCACAAAGAAATTATGCCGGCGTATCTATTGATACGCCGCGTAATTTCTACGATGCGCTGTCGTATCTTTGTTTTGTATCCACAAAACAGGATACGACTGAATGTGGGCTCGATCCGACTGGCGTACGTCTTAGTACGCCGTCGGATCTTAGGTGCATACTTACGCTGGCCACTATTTTTTTACGTTGTTTACGTAAGGCTTTTTTCAGCGTAACGTTACCCCTGCTCTATGAGGCGTACGCAATGTTAAGTATGGACGTCGGGCCAGCGTAAAATTTTCCATCGTGTACGTCGTTTGCGTAAAACGTTCGCGAATAGGGCTTTGCGTAAATTACGTTCATGTCGAAAGCATTGACTATATGCGACGTGATTTCGAGCACTGGGATACCCCCACGGACGGCGCATGCACCGTTAAAAAAAAACGTCATTTACGTGGGGTCAAGATGAATTACCATAAAACACGCCCACATCTTATCCATTTGAATTGCGCGCCTTTACGCCGACACAGTTACACTACTCCGCCGTAACTTACGGTGCAAATTCTTTGTGGATACGGAAAATACACTGTAAGTTACGGCGGCGTAGTGTATCTGAGATACGCTACGCCGGGCTTAGATATGCGCCGAGGTACGTGGATCTGGCCCTATGTCTTTTCTCTGTATAGTAAATGTTCCTGTTTCCTGTCTGCATTTAAGCAGCAGATAAGCTCATGTGGACTGTGCACTGACTGTTCTGTATAGCTTAATACAGAATTTTCACAATATGCACCCCGCAAAATAATGTTTTATGGTGTTTTTTTATTGGTGTATGTGTTTGGGGATCGGGGTGGTACTACTGTATGTGGCTTGATAATGAGGAGGTGAGCATCTGTATGGCAAATAAGCAGCACTTTCAACCTTGAGGGATCTTCATTTATTTATGCAGCACTTGAGATAAGTCATGGCCACCATCCTGTCCAGCATATAAAAAAAACAAATACCTTTCTAGAGAGGGCCACAAAGGGGGTCCTACCAAAGCATGGAAAGTCAGAAGTCCAGTTTAGAACATTGACTGCTACCTTTCAAACAAAGCAATAAGTCAAGGCGGCAGTGTACAGCAATACTGATACCTTTCCAGCCGCCGTCATTATACTGCGGCAGGTTGGCACGATCCCGCGAACTGTCATAGCTGTACGTCGATCCCTTTAGGCAGAATAGCAGGCACGCGCGCCCGCTGCACTGCGTGGGTGCCGATGCTCATGGCCGGTGGTCGCGATGACAGTCGGCCACGCACGATCGTGGGCACGGAAGCCAGAACAGGGACGTGTGTGTGTAAACACACACATCCCAGGTCTGTGAGGAGAGGATAGAGAGATTGTGAGTTCCTACAAGCTGGGAACCACGATCTCTCATCTCCTATAGTCAGTCCCATCCCCCACAGTTAGAACACACACGTAGGGAATGCAGTTAACCCCTTGATCACCCCTAGTGTTAACCCCTTCCCTGCCAGTGACATTTACACAGTAGTCAGTGCATTTTTATAGCACTGATCACTGTATAAGTGCCAATGGTCCCAAAAATGTGTCAAAAGTGTCCGATATATCCGCCATAATGTCACAGTCCCGATAAAAATCGCAGCTTGCCACCATTACTAGTAAAAAAATAATAATAATAAAAATGCTATAAATCTATCCCCTATTTTGTAGACACTGTAACTTTTGAGCAAACCAATCAATATACGCTTTTTGCATTTTTTATTACCAAAAATATGTAGAAGAATACATATCGGCCTAAACTGAGGAAAACAATTGATTTAAAAAAAAAATGGGGCTATTTACCGTTTTTATCGCGGTATAACACGCTCCCGCGTATACCGCGCACCCCTAAAGTGGCCCCCAATCCTGTGGAAAAAAAGTTTTTTTGTTTTTTTTGTACTTACAGTTTTGGTGTCTTGCGCGGCGTCCATCTGCGGCCTCGTCGGGTCCGGCGTCCGTCTTCGGCGGGTCGGGTGTCCTCTTCGGTGGGTCGGGTGTCCTCTTCGGCGGGTCGGGTGTCCTCTTCAGCGGGTCCGGCGTCCTTCTGCGGCGTCCTCCCCGCTCGTTTCCCGCGCCGAGTTTTGAATACTGCGCCGACATATACAGAGCGCAGTACACTCGTGTATTGTCGGCAATGCTCGGCTACCCGCACTGACGTCCTGTACGTCCAGGACGTGAGTGCGGAAGGAGCCGAGACTGCCCGACTATACCCGAGTGTACTGCGCTCGGTATATGTCGGCGCAGTATTCAAAACTCGGCGCAGGAAAGCGGGTATCGGCGTATACCGCGCACCCACGATTTTGCCCAAAAAAGTACGCGTATTACAGCAAAAGGTTCAAAATATTGTGTTTTTTTCAAAATTGGCGCTCTTTTTTTGTTTATAGAGCAAAAAAAAAAAATGTTCTCGTTCTTGCTCCAGCAGGCTTGAACCTTAGCTGATCCCCCTTTTTATAGCACAGGTGGGCTGACTAGGACCAAAAGCCTGGGAACTGAGCTAAGACACTTAACCCCTTCCCCAGCCTTGGCCAGCTGTTGACTAACTAAACTGTATACACTTTTCAACCTGCCTACACGTATCCCATAGGCCATAGTAAGGTGAATGGTATTCAAATATTAAGAAGTCCATATTGTCCCTGGTATACAGTATCAAGGGGTCACCAGAATTTGTAGGGTGGTAAAGATGCTGGACTGGTTTCACAGGTAATGCACATACCTTGTGTATGTGAATTTAACTCTGTTCATTTTTATTGTAAACTCAAATGAAGAACTGTGGTCAGGGTATGGGAATTTACATATTTTTAACAAGCAGCAAATAAATCTCTCACCAACCTCTGTAGGTTCTTACCCCTTGAAGAAATTCACCCTTAAAGTGGATGTAAACCCGATCTTTTTTTTTTTTTGCTGTCACAATGTAGAGTAAAAGATTTCCTATCATCTGTGCCCAGTCTTGCCACAAATAGTTAATCCAGCTCTGAGCAATCCTCTTTTATTGTTCAGTGAGATAAAACAGACTAACAGAGAAAAACCTTGGTCCGTTCTGCCCCCTTGCTGTGAATGACAGGTTATTTTCATATCTCATGTACTAGCCTGGAGACAGGAATTATTTTTTAATTCCCACCCCCACTCCTTTTCTGAAGTCATGTGGTTACTTTTCTGGATTTTGACTGGATGTTAGTGATCATAGCAGAATTCAGTGCAAGTAATACATAGGACAAAATGCATGTTGACAAGGTGAGTGTAGAGGTGGGCGGGGAGTCTACTGATATCTCAACTCCATCCACCACGGTCCAGACAACAGATCCACCCACAGAATCTGCAGTTTTTCAGTTCTTATAACAGACAGAGGGGAGACATTTGACAGGTAAGGGTACATGCAGGAGACATCTAGATCAGCACTATGGCAGTAGTTTAGAAAGGATGAGAGTGGGTTTACATCCACTTTAAATAGGTAAAATGAAAACAAAAATGAATGCAGCCATCACAACTAATAAATGGTAAGCTGCAATATAATAAATGTTTGGTTTTGAGTTTAATACCATTCTAAAAATTACAGCAGAAAGTACTTTCCTTTTTATTTAAACAGCTCAGAACATTTTTCCCATCCCAAAACTGAGTTGGTATCCTGCTAGTTTTTTTACCTCTAATGCCGCGTACACACAATTGGATTTTCCATCGGAAAAACCTTGGATGGTACATACACACGGTCACACAAAAGTTCTCTGAACTTTCAACCGTCAAGATCGCGGTGACATACAACACTACGACGAGCCGAGAAAATGAAGTTCAATGCTTCCGTGCATGCATCAAATTGTTTCCGAGCATGTGTTGGAATTTTTTTGCACGTCAGAATTGCTACAGATGACCTGAATTTCCGATTGGAATTTTTTCCGTCTGAAAATTTAAGAAACAAGCTCGAAATTTTTTTGGCGGAAATTCCGGCAGGAAAAGTCAGATGGAGCCTACACATGGTCGGAATTTCCGACCAAAAGCTCAAATCCGACTTTTCTTGTCGAAAATTCTGACCGTGGGGCATTAGTGTCTATTTATACCAGCGCATTCCAAGTAATGTGCTGTAAAAAGGCACATTTTATCATGCGTTACCACAGCTAATAGTAATACCTGAAACACTTTACGGTGCGTTGTGGGACCATTTACCAGGCTTAATGTTAAAAAAGGTTACATACTGTATTGTAGCAAAATGGCATGAATAACTGTAGTTGATCCTCTGACTTTTGTGGATGTGTTCACTAATCTTTATTAATTATACACTTTCAAAACTCACTAACCATGTGACATTTTTTTAATTTTCTTCACATATATAGAGCCTCTTTTGGTAGTATTAAATGACTTATGTTTTTTTTTCCTAAAAAAAAAAAAGTGACTGAAAATGTTCTGTCAGTAAATTTAGTAAATAAGTATTTTTTCTCCTTCACTGATGGGTGCTGATGAGGTGGCACTGATGGGCACTGATGAGGTGACACTTATGGGCACTGAAGAGGAGGCACAAATATGCCACACTGATGGGCACTGATATGTGGCACTGATGAGCATTTATAGGCGGCACTGATGGGTAGCACTGGTGGGCACTGATAGACGGCACTGGTGGGCACAGTTAGGCGGCACGAATAGGCAGCAGTGATGGGCATTGATGGACAGCAGTGATGGGCATTGATGGACAGCAGTGATGGGCATTGATGGGCAGCACGGTTAGCCACTGATTGCTGGCACTTGTGGGCACTCATTGTTGCCACTGGTGGACAATTTTAATCAGGGCACTGATGACCAGTGCCCTGATCACATACCTAGATGTCCCCCTGTGAGGAGATGCCGCTGATCGGCTCTCCTCTCTTTACACTCTGTCAGTGTGAGGCGAGGAGCGCCGATTACCGACATCTCCGTGTTTACATGTGACCAGGGCCGTGGACTTCGGCTCTCTGACTGGCCGGAGTCATGTGACATCACTCCAACGCATGCATGCGGGAGCCGCTAGTCACGGCACAAGCCTTTTAGAAACGTGCACTTTTTTCAGTGCATATATGGTAAATATCTACTAAACCGTACATGTTTAGGAAATAGTTCCAGTACCTACAGGTAAGCCTTAATTTAGGCTTAACTGTAGGTAAAAGTGGTTGTACAGTGTTTACAACCATTTTAACCCTCTTGGGCAAGTAGCTCACCAGAGCTTCACAGGTTGCCAATGTAGTCCTCTTCCACTCCTCCACGATGACATCATGGAGCTGGTGGATGTTAGAAACCTTGCGCTCCTCCACCTTCCCTTTGAGGATGCCCCACAGATGCTCAATAGGGTTTAGGTCTAGAGAAATGCTTGGCCAGTCCATCACCTTTACCCACAGCTTCTTTAGGTGGTCGTCTTGGAGGTGTGTTTGGGGTCATTATCCTGTTGGAATACTGTCCTGTGGCCCAGTCTCTGAAGGGAGGGGATCATGCCCTGCTTCAGTATGTCACAGTACATGTTGGCATTCATGGTTCCCTCAATGAACTGTAGCTTCCCAGTGCCGACAGCACTCATGCAGCCCCAGACTATGACACTCCCACCACCATGCTTGACTGTAGGCAAGACACACTTGTCTTTGTACGCCTCACCTGGTTGCCGTCACACACGCTTAACACCATCTGAACCAAATAAGTTTATCTTGGTCTCATCAGACCACAGGACATGGTTCAAGTACTTGTCTTCAGCAAACTGTTTGCCAGCTTTCTTGTACATCATCTTTAGAAGAAGATTCTTCTTCCATGCAAACCAATTTGATGCAGTGTGCGGCGTATGGTTTAAGCATTGACAGACTGACTCCCATACCTTCAACCTCTGCAGCAATGTTGGCAGCACTCATACATCTATTTCCCAAAGACAACCTCTGGATATGACGCTGAGCACGTGCACTCAACTTCTTTGGTTGACCATGGCAAGGCCTGTTCTAAGTGGAACCTGTCCTGTTAAACCGCTGTATGGTATTGACCACTGTGCTTCATTTCAGTTTCAGGGTCTTGGCAATCTTCTTATAGCCTGGACCATCTTTATGTAGAGCGACATTTTTTTTAGATCCTCGGAGAGTTCTTTGCCATGAGGTGCCATTTTGAACTTTCAGTGACCAGTATGAGAGAGTGAGAGTGATAACACCAAATTTAACACAACTGCTCCCCATTTACACCTGAGACTTTGTAACCCTAACGAGTCACATGACACCGGGGAGGGAAAATGGCTAATTGGGCCATATTTGGACATATTCACTTAGGGGTGTACTCACTTTTGTTGCCAGCAGTTTAGACATTAATGGCTGTGTGTTGAGTTATTTTTAGGGGACAGCAAATTTACACTGTTATACAAGTTGTACACTCACGACTTTTCTACAATGTAAAGTGTAATTTCTTCAGTGTTGTCACATGAAAAGGTATAATAAAATATTTACAAAAATATGAGGGGTGTACTCACTTTTGTGAGATACTGTAACTCTTAATAAGTATTAACCACTTACCCCCCCGGACCATATTGCTGGTCAAAGACCAGAGCACTTTTTGCGATTCGGGACTGCGTCGCTTTAACTGACAATTGCGCGGTCGTGCGACGTGGCTCCCAAACAAAATTAGCGTCCTTTTTTTCCCAGGAGCTTTCTTTTGGTGGTATTTGATCACCTCTGCGGTTTTTATTTTTTGCGCTATAAACAAAAATAGAGCGACAATTTTGAAAAAAATGAATATTTTTTACTTTTTGCTGTAATAAATATCCCCCAAAAATATATAAAAAAAAAAATTTTTCCTCAGTTTAGGCCGATACGTATTCTTCTACGTATTTTTCGTAAAAAAAAATCGCAATAAGCGTTTATTGATTGGTTTGCGCAAAAGTTATAGCGTTTACAAAATAGGGGGTATTTTTATGTTATTTTTATTAATATATTTTTTTTACTAGTAATGGCTGCGATCAGCGATTTTTTTCGGTACTGCGACATTATGGCGGACACTTCGGACACTTTTGACACATTTTTGGGACCAGTGGCATTTTTATAGCGATCAGTGCTATAAAAATGCATTGGATTACTATAAAAATGCCACTGGCAGTGAAGGGGTTAACACTAGGGGGCGGGAAAGGGGTTAAGTATGTTCCCTGGGTGTGTTCTTACTGTGGGGGGGTGGCCTCACTAGGGGAAACACTGATCCTCTGTTCATACATTGTATGAACAGAAGATCAGCATTTCCCCTGCTGACAGGACCGAGAGCTGTGTGTTTACACACACAGCTCCCGGTCCCCGCTCTGTAACAAGCAATCACGGGTGCCCGACGGCGATCGCGCCCGCCGGGCACACGCACGGGAGTCGGGGGCGAGCGGGGGGCGCACGCGCCCCTAGTGGCCGCTCTAAGAGCCAACGTAGTATGACCTGCTCTCGCCCAGGAGAGCCGACCTGCCGCCGTAGAATGACGGCGGCTGGTCGGCAAGTAGTTAACGTACATAAGAATTGACACAAATAAATCTGAAACGTTTTTTTTTCTATTGAAATATATATTAGAGTATATTAGTTTCATATTGAACCATCAAGTGCATCATTCACTTATTACAGTAAATTAAATATTTTAGCAAACATTTATGGGAATATCTTTCATCTAAGGCCTCGTACACACGACCGAACATGTCCGCTGAAACTGGTCCGCGGACCAGTTTCCGCGGACATGTCCGTCCGTGTGTACGGCCTAGCGGACAGGTTTCCAGCGGACAAAAGTTTCTTAGCATGCTAAGAAACTTTTCCGCTGGAACCATGTCCGTCGGACATGTCTGATGGTTAGTACGACTCATCGGACATGTCCGCTGGTTATGACGTATAACCAGCGGCCCGAAATCCCGCGCAGGCATCGAATTGATACGACGCATGCGTGGAAGCAATGAACTTCCGTGTCAGAGAACGTCGGTGTCTTTCATCGGACATGTCTGGTTGTGTGTACAAGGCCTCAGTGTTTAAGGATCCTCCATGAAAGTAGGGTGGAGGGTACAGTGCTATTTATCGGAACAGAATGTTCAGCACAAACTTTCTCTGCTAATAAACATCAAGTGTATGGGCACCTGATAGAGCCCAGGGGTATGTCTTTGTAGCTTTTCTTTTTACATACATCCATCCTGCATCTTGTGTCAATAATACTCTTCTTTATTAACTGACAGAATCAATATCAGAGAATTTCAGGTGATTTGTCTCAATACAACCAGGATTAGGTCATAGTTTATAACAATGGTTTGTCAGGGACCATTACTGCATAAGCCTTTTATGGACATAGTTTTATCAAAGTGAATTCAACTTGGCAGTGGGCTGACATGGCACACATAAGGCAATTGTTGAAATTCTG
This sequence comes from Rana temporaria, assembly GCF_905171775.1. Classification (NCBI taxonomy): domain Eukaryota; kingdom Metazoa; phylum Chordata; class Amphibia; order Anura; family Ranidae; genus Rana; species Rana temporaria. The sequence goes on from NC_053491.1 coordinate 134,930,099, forward strand.
GCAGACTATCCAGAATCTAGATTCCAAATGTTAAATAGGAAATCTGATTTCTGTACAATGTACAGTAAACTGGTAGTAGCTGGCTATATCAGCTAATTTAGCAATTTAGAAATATTGAAATCACTATGTATTTGATCTGATGTTTGCTCTTCTGTACTAACACTATTAAAGCTATGCAGTTGTCAGAATTTCCGCCAGCAAAAGTTTCTCAATTTTTCCGACGTAAAAAATTCCTATCGGAAAATCCGTTCGTCTCTAATGCAATTCCGATGGGAAAAAAAACATGCATGCTCAGAAACAATTTGACGCATGCTCGGAAGCATTGAACTTAATTTTCTCGGATCGTTGTAGTGTTGTACTTCACCGCGTTCTTGACCAACGAAAGTTCAGAGAACTTTTGTGTGACCGTGTGTATGCAAGCCAAGCTTGAGCGGAATTCCGTCGGAAAAAAAATCCAACTTTTTTCCCATGGAAATTCTGCTTGTGTGTACAGGGCATAATGGGAATTAAAGTTTGAATATACATGAATACTGCTATGTTTCTCCGAATGATGGGCTAGTTTTAGCACACTTTATGGGTTCTGGCTTTTCTACAGTGGCTCTTGAACAATATGAAGGGTGTATGCTCCTGCCCCCACCCCTTGGAGCACCCCTCACCCCTCCATGCACTTTATATTTTGTTTTTATTTGCAAAAATGTATGTTCATTGTTCAGGAAAAATGTAAGCCATCAAAAGATGTGGACTAGTATCTGTCTCAGGGATCTCAGGGATTGCACTGTTGAGGCTCCTGGTGCACGAAAAGGTGTGTATAATCCTGCCCCCCCCCCCTTAGAACACTCTCTATGTCCCTTTTTATTTTAATATGCATGCCTTTCCTGAATCATCATGGCAGCATACCAATGGGTTAGCATCCGCTCCCTTATGCCGCGTACACATGATCGGACATTACGACAACAAAACCGTGGATTTTTTCCGACGGATGTTCGCTCAAACTTGTCTTGTATACACACGGTCACACAAATGTTGTCGGAAATTGCGAACATCAAGAACACGGTGACCTACAACACTACGACGAGCCGAGAAAAATTAGGTTCAATGATTACAAGCATGCGTCAAATTGTTGTGCGTTGAATTGTGTACACACGGTGGGAATTTCCGACAACAACATTTGTTGTCGAAAAATTTGAGAACCAGCTCTGAAATTTTTGTTGTCGGAAATCCCTCCAGCAAATGTTCGATGGAGCATTCACACGGTTGCATTTTCTGACAACAAGCTCACATCGAACATTTGTTGTCGGAAATTCCGACCGTGTGTACGCGGCATAACTCTATCAGACTGAATATCAATGGATATGTTGATACAGCCTGCCATAGTATTATTTTTTGTCTGTTCTCACCATGGACTGAATAGTTATAGCTTTAGGAAATATAAGTAGTATTCCTGTTAACTTACATTTTTTGCAGGCTTCAGTTGACCTTTTTTTCTACTTTATGGCGGCTAGCCAGCCAGGTTCAGTCTCCACAGCCTCACAAAAGTGTCTGAAGATGGTACATGGTGGTGCTATTGCAATCCTATGGCAGCATTATTTTTTCCGATTTCTTACTCCTCACATTTGGCTGGATTTGCATTCTGCTGGAATGGTATCCCACTCTTGCCTGCACTGAGGATTGCTGGCTGTGTACCCAATATGCCACCCAAGTCTCCAACTGAGTTCTGCATATACGTGTCACCGCCACATTGCCAGGTGGTGGGGCTGTTGTCAGGATAGCCATGCCAGTTGTGGATAATGGCTCATAATATGAGCTTCCATGCAAAGATGCAGGCTGGCTCATAGCTTCACATCAGGTTTTTGGCTGCACATATCTATGCAGGGATGAACTCATGCATGGGCGAAGATGTGCATGCATGTCGGTTGCTTATGTTGCTGCTAAATGGGCTAATGTAACTGGTGAACTGCACATAGTCAGTGCAGTCTTGTCTACAGCATTACCCGTGAATCTGTGACCTGTGACATTGTGTCTGACTACCTGATACCAATCCAGCTTGCCCTGACCTGCTCTTGCTATCTCCCTGTACCCACCTTAGCCTGCATCTGGACCATGCCTGTCTGCTGCTTTTGTTTCTGACATGTTCATCCAGTACTGATTCTGACCTGAATCTTAACTTCACTTCTGCTGACATTACTCTACCTTATTTGCCTGACAGTTGCTGACCTGGTATGCCTGACTTTGCACCAGTCATGAATAACCACCAGCCTGCAGTCTTTCAGTTGGTGCTGCATAAGCTCTTCACCCCATCCTATGCAACTCCCTGAGCTCCACAGTAGAGGCATCAGTCTACCACTTGTCAGTTAATTCTGCGGTTGTCATTCTCTGCTGCAGTGTTCCTGCTTGCCATTCCCTCAGGAAAGCCTATATAGAGCTTGAGGCTTGAGAGACAGTTTGTGTAAAATTCCCTATGATGGGGGAAACATGTTTGGAAAGAAATTAAATAACTCAGTGTAAATAGTCACTGGACCTCATTGGGGCCTAATCATACAGGATATAAAACCCTGGCACAAAAGGTCAGGCATGGAAAATGTCTCTTCTCAAAATGATTTTAGATCCTGTAGAGCTGGCAAAATGCTGCACAACAAAGACCCACCTTTGTGAAAATGTCATAAAGCCCAGAACACCTCCACTGCCTAGTGAGGCCAGAAAGAGTCTGTCCACTCTGAGGCAGTGGGGGACTGGGAGCAAAATTAACTTCTTCCGCACAGGTGTGGAGGGTGATGAACACTGTTGTATATATGTGTGTCTGGGGTCATACTTTGGATGAGTGAAATTAAGAATTTTAAATTCATGAACATTTAGGCACAGATTGGAAAATTTAAGAAGATTGACAACTTGGACAGAATGCATTGTAGCCAGATAAGCAGTTGAAATTGAAGAAGTACAGCCAAAGCGTTCTGCACTCCTGTGACCCATTTTCAGCTAAAAAAGTGGGCTGTCGGTTGACGACACAGAGCCGTTCCAGGTTGGGGAACAATCTTGACCATATGGGCTGGATCCCCCCAGATGCCTGGACCGGCACCTGGCTCAGCCTTTCAGTCTTCAGTTTTCAGTCTTAGAGGTGGGGGACAGATTCAGCATTGGACCGATGCTGCATCCACCTAGGAAAGTGTGATTGAAAAAAAAAACTTCTCCACCTTTAAGGTGGCTTTGGTGGTTTGGTAAGAGTGCAATTTATTTTAAATGGGCGCTGAGAGCTACAGAAGTTCCTTTTAATTATCTTGGAGCTGTTTGTTGTGCCATAAACACAGGACCCTTATTGGCCCCATTATTTAAAAAAAAGGTGAACGAAATAAAACATTTAAAACTACAGTACACAAATAACAATCAGTTTTGTGCTGAATATTTTAACGTTCACTGGTGTGCGCAGCTTATTGCATTAGGGTGTGCACCTCAGAGCACAAACACACATGTATATATCAGCAGAGCAGGGGATAGTGTCAGTAAAGCAGAGATTGATATCAGAAGGGCAGGGGATGGTCTCAGTCGTTATTTTTTTATTATTATTTTTTATACATTTTTTAAAGGTGCTGCGTTATGGGGCTTTGGTGAAATATCAATGGTCTAAACAGACCCCTGATGTCTCTCTTTTGAGACAGAGAAAGAAACTGAGGACAGAGATGTTTCAGTTCCTTTTATCTGCAGCCTGCAGTAAACATACCGTAGTTTACTACGATTTAGTTAAGAATGATTATGAAGACAGGAACAATTAGTACAGTTCATTCAAGAAAGGAAAAGCTAGTTAATGACATGTTTACCAGCCCCTTTCCTGATCCTGAGAGGAGGGAAGCTGGCAGCACTGCAGGGGGATATGGGAAGCAGGGTGAATCTGCACCCACAGGGTGATTAGGGTGTGCCCAGGCACACCTGGCACACCCTGTGTGCACACCTATGCTAACGTTATACATAGGGCTACTACTTCTCTTATGGGAGAGGGGTAGAGCAATGAACTGTATTGTAGGGCACAGTAAAAGTATTGGGGAAAACCGCCACTGTTTCATCACAAATAAAACTTTCAGAGCCGGTTCACACTGGGGCGGCACGACTTCGGGGGCGACTCGGCAAGGCGTCCTGAAGACGACTTCAGGGGCGACTTGCAAAATGACTTCTGTATAGAAGTCAATGCAAGTCGCCCCGAATCGCCCCCGAAGTCGTACAAGAACCTTTTTCTAAGTCGGAGCGACTTGCGTCGCTCCTATTAGAATAGTTCTATTGAATAGAATGGGATGCGACTTGTCAGGCGGCTGAGTCGCCTGACGAGTCGCCCCAGTGTGAACCGGCTCTGAAGCTTGCTTTTAATGCAGTGCACAACTGTTGTATATACAGTATAATCAAGTATATAGATAGAGTTTCATACAAAAATCTAAATAATTTATGCATAATTTTAAGATTGAAATATCCCTAAGAACATTAAAGGGTCACTAAAAGGATTTTTTTTAGCTAAATATCTTCCTTTACTTTACTGCAGTCCTGGTTTCATGTCCTCATTGTTCGTTTTTGCTCTGATGTTGCTGTAATTCTGCTCTTTTCTGGACACTTCCTGGTTGTCTGTTTCCTGAGGACCACAGTACTGGGAGCTTCTAGTTTCGTTTTCCAAATCATTACTTCTCTATGGCTCTATACAGCACAGAGGCAGGATAACATGCAAAAACGATATGATTGATTTTTATCTATTTTTAATCATTTTTAAAAGGAATCAGTTAACTATTCTGTCTCTATACCCTGTAAACAGTCATCTGAGCAAAAAAAAATGTTTTCCTTTACAACTCCTTTAAGGCTGACCTGTCATATAGTGCTGCCTTAGTGTGCTAGGGTGCTGTTCAAAATTAACAGCACCATAACGCATTTTGCATGCATTAAAATACATTAATAAAAAACAGTGCTTAGAACTCACAGTACTCATTTTAAATCTAATCCTAAACAAAAAGATATATGCAATAAGTGCACAATATAAGTGTGCAATACCTTTTAACCTCAAAAACAATCATATGCAATAAGCGAGCATACAACCAAATATATGACAATAATTTTATGTCAAAAATATGTGCACCAATATCATGTGCTATACCTGTAAATAATTAAACTGCGATTAAAGCGGAGTGCCACCCAAAAGGGGGAAGTTCCGCTTTAAGCATTCCCCCCCCCCCTCCTATGCCACATTTGGCATGTAATTTTTTGGGGGGGGGAACGGTTACCTAGTTTTGACAGGTACCCGCTTCCATTTCCAGTTGGACCACCTAGGTGATCTGACCGGAAGTTATTCCCCCCCCCCCTCCCTCCCTGCTATCTTCTGGGACACGTCATAGGTTCCAGAAGATTACCCAACCATTACAGAGGTGCAGCACAGTGCGCACCGAGCTGTGAATCTGCATGCTGTCATAGCCGGGTGCCCACAGTTGTAATGCCAGCACCTGATTCAAGCTTGCTGATTGTTTTATTTTAAACTGAAGTGGTTGTAAGGTTAACACTAGGAGATTTGGGTATTATAGAAACTGCATGTAGGATCGTCAATGACTGCATACCAGTGACCATCTGCAAGATTAGTCATTTTCTCACAATCCAAAAAGCAATTACTGTAGTTGTACAGCATTTTGATTTCTTGGCTGCTCCATGATTTGGAAATGTTATTGTTTCTTTATGCAACAAAAGAATTGCAAACAGAAAGAATAAAAATACTTATTATAATAATATTGATAATAATACAGGTAACTGTTCTGGTAATTTATTCTTTATATCCTTCTATGAACATGTCTTGTTTAGTCTGATATAATAAACACTTAGAAAGCCCAGACAGTTAAATAGTGCATGGGAAAATTCCTGGTGTAATTACCTGTGTGATGGTATGTGCACTTTGAGGACTTATCAGATAGAGTGCAACAATGTAAAGTAACTGTCCTTTGTACCAGCATGTGATGGAATCAACAAATCTTTCATTTGCTATGCTTGCAGGTTCAGAGACTTCCATCAGCTGTGTTTGTACTGTACAGCCATAAATAAGGGCATCACAAATAAAGGAAGCTAATGATCCAGGTATTTTGCAGACATACAGTATTTTTCAGTAGTGAGGAGTTTTTACTCTGAGGTGCCTTGCTAGAGAACTTTATGGGCCAGATTCAGGTACATTTGCGGCGGCGTAACGTATCGCATTTACGTTACGCCGCCGCAAGTTTTACAGGCAAGTGCTTGATTCACAAAGCACTTGCCTGTAAAGTTGCGGTAGCGTAGCGTAAATCCCCCCGGCGTAAGCCCGCCTAATTCAAATGATCCGGGTAGGGGGCGTGGATCATTTAAATTAGGCGCGTTCCCGCGCCGAACGTACTGCGCATGCGCCGTCCCTAAAATTTCCCGACGTGCATTGCGGAAAATGACGTCGCAAGGACGTCATTGGTTTTGACGTGAACATAAATGGCGTCCAGTGCCATTCACGGACGACTTACGCAAACGACATCAAATTTTCAAAAAGGCGACGCGGGAACGACTGCCATACTTAACATTGGATACGCCACCTAGGGGGCAGCTTTATCTTTACGCCGCGTATCTCTTACGGAAACGGCGTAAATTTACTGCGACGGGCAAGCGTACGTTCGTGATTCGGCGTAACGACTCATTTGCATATTCTATCCCGATCGCAATGGAAGCGCCACCTAGCGGCCAGCGTAAATATTGCAGCCTAAGATACGACGGCGCAGGCCGTCGTATCTTAGCCATGTTTAAGTGTATCTCAGTTTGAGAATACACTTAAGCGTACGACGGGCTTAGATTTGGAGTTACGTCGGCGTATCTACTGATACACCGCCGTAACTCTATGTGAATCTGGCCCTACATGTGTACAAATTGGCAATGTATGGTTCCTAGCATCATTGTTTATCCATTTTATCATATGCATAGAAATGCAATTATGTTAAAGCAGTATTAAACCCAAAAACAAACATTTATTATATTGCAGCTTACCAATTAAATGTGATGGCTGCATTAGTTTCAATTTTTCAGTCTTCCTTCCTTCTATTTTCATCTGGGGAACCAGCAATTCTGTTGTTTTTCAAAAGCACAAGCTCTCCTGCTCTACAGCAAAATTTACGAGGTATCATGGATGAGATAAACCACTTAAAGTGGTTGTAAAACCTTACAGACCACTTTAACCTACTGGTAAGCCTATATTAAGGCTTACCTGTAGGTGGAGCAAATATCTCCTAAACCTACACGGTTTAGGAGATATTTGCAAAAGAATGACACCGATGTCTATGGCGCATGCAGGCGCACTGAGCATACCGCTACTAACGGCGATCATGCCGTTAGTCGCGGGAGTGACGTCATTACGGCTCGGGCCAGTCACAGTGCCGGAGCTACGATATGCGGAAGTGAATCGTGTAGAGATGGCACCGACTGAGGAGGTGACCGAGCGCCGCTGCGGGGGCTTCGATCTCAAGTAAGTACTTGCTATGCATACTAGCTCATTATGCCTTTGCCTTGCAGGGTGGTTTTTTTTTAAAGGAGGGTTTACTTCCTCTTTAACGTTGGCAGGGGAGATTAAAATGGTCAACTTTTATTGATCCATGCTAAATCTGTGTCCCCCCAAAAAAGAAAAATATATTTGCTGTAACTGATTACAAAGTGTGAGCTGGAGTTTGGCTTCAATTCTTTGGATATCTGAAGCTGCTAATACATGTATTACTTCCCTCCACCACCCAGACTTACAATGGTGCTGTCTGCTGTGCCCCCTGTGCTCATTCCACTGGAGTTGTGTCCCACTAATACATGGGGTGTGTTACTGGCCAGATCACCAGGTCAAAACAGAGGGAAAAAAGCCAAAGAAAAGAAAACTGAAGCAGCCTTCAGGCCCCATACACACGACCGAGTTTCTCGGCAGAATTCAGCCAGAAACTCGATCGGAGCTGGATTCTGCCGAGAAACTCGGTCGTGTGTACATTTTTCAGCGAGGAAGCCGACAAGGAACTCGTCGGGCCGAATAGAGAACATGTTCTCTATTTCCTAGATCCTCGGCGGCTTCCACACTGAACTCGACAAGGAACTCGATGTGTTTGGCACGTCGAGTTCCTCGGACGTGTGTACGGGGCCTCACACCTAATGATCGGTAATAATACATTTTTGGTTTTGGGTTTAATACCGCTTTAAATCGTGTTAGTCAAGCTACTAAAACAGTTTTGTTAATGGCTGCCATCCTTAGGTATGGTTCACAACTGTTAAAGATATGGGAAGGGATATAGTGAGCTTAGATACAAGAATGTCACAATGGTACATTTATAAAGCTACATGGTGGAACTGATATTGGCAGAAATTGGCTAATTTAAAATGTCAGTCCACTCAAGAGTGATCATTCAGTTATAGATGAATCTGAACAGCTGAGTGGGCACACCTCCTAGTTTTGAATATTGTTTATAGATCATAGTAACAAATTTCTTCCCAAAATTCCAGGCTTTGGATACATTGGCAAGTATTAAAACCCCATGTCAGGTCTTTACTGCTCTCCAGGGTTATGATAGAGTGATTTTAGCTGGCCATACCCTGGGAGATTTATGAATGAACTATCAGGCTGGGTTCACACTATAGCGAATTGAATGTGGGTTTCCCCGCATCCAGGGCCGTCTTTAATATTGATTGGACCCTGGGAAAAAATATTCTTGGGGCCCCCAAATTTCGCTCTCCATCTGCTCTGAGACATACAATAAATAGCATCTAGACTCAAAATCAGTTTACTGTATCAGATCAGGCAGCGATTGCAATTGGTTGCCAGAGGTTACAACATATCATTACCACTTACTGATTGGTTGCTAGAGTTTAGAGCACACATTACGGCTCACTGATTAGTTGCTAGAGGTTACAGCACATGGTTTCTGCTTGTTGATTGGTTGCTAGAGATTACTGTACAGAAATACTGCTCACTTCCTACACACCATGGACTGGGGAGGTGAGCGGACCCATCAATAGACACAAAACTCCTAGGGATCCAGTAGCATTCAGTATAGGTGATGGTGGATATGACCTTTAGGGGGGCATGATATACATATGAATGCCGCCTTTATTTACATAGCAATTCCACCGGACGCCACTATTTACATATGAATGCCGTCGATATTTACATATGAATGCTGGTATTTACATGTAAACACAGGGTCTGCAGGTGAGTCATCCCTACACAACAATAGGGCAGAGCTGGGCAGCATTAGTAACAGAACTTCCCACTAAAATATTGGGACACAGCATAGGACTAAAACTTCAAGGGACAAGGGAATTCAAACCAGGATAGTTGGCAAGTATGAGGCAGCTTCTTTGGGCCCCACAACAATGACAGGGCCTTTTGCCCTGCCTTAAAGACGGCCCTGCCCGCATCCAATTCGCATAGCAGGAGATTGTGACCAGCTCTCTATGGAGCCGGTTCACACATCTCCGCAGCAGCTCCAGTGCAAATTGGTCTGTTTCAGGTACAAATTCAGGCAAAAAGTTGGGCAAAATGTTGTTAATAATTTAATTTGCATTTAATTTTGTTGTCAATGGGGTAGATTCAAGTAGGGGAGTGCACTACTACGGCGGCGCAGCGTACCGTTTTTACGCTATGCCTCCGTAAATTACTTGAGCTACGCTTCATTCACGAAGCATTTGCTCCGTAATTTGCGGGGGGCGTTTCGTAAAAGTGGCCGGCGTAAGCGCTCGTAATTTAAATGATCCCGTAGAGGGCGTGGATCATTTAAATTAGGCGCGTTCCCACGCCGAACGTACTGCGCAAGCTCCGTCGGGAAAATCCCGACGTGCATTGCGGTAAATGACGTCGCAAGGACGTCATTTGCTTCAACTTGAACGTAAATGGCGTCCAGCGCCATTCACGATTCACTTACGCAAACAACGTAAATTTCAAAAATCGCGACGCGGGAACGACGTGTATACTTACCATTGGCTGCGCCTCCTAATAGCAGGAGCAGCCTTACGCAGAAAGCGACGAACGCAAACGACGTAAAATTCGAACGCCGGGCACGCGTACGTTTGTGAATCGGCGTGAGTATGCAATTTGCATACTCTACGCTGACCACTACGGGAACGCCACCTAGCGGCCAGCGTAAGAATGCAGCCTAAGATACGATGGCATAAGAGCCTTATGCCAGTCATATCTTAGGCTACAGTCGGCGTATCAAGCTTTCTGAATACAGAAAGTCGATACGCCGGTGCTACTTAGCAATTACGCTGCGTATCTATGGATACGCAGGCGTAATTGCTTGCTGAATCCACCTCAATGGAATTTCCCAAACATCCTGCTCTTTCAATTTTGCATCACTATGTAAACAAATTAATAAAATTGTACCCAACTAACCATTAGACAATCCAGCATATGTTTCGAAGATGAACATTTTGAACAAAATTGTATTAGTATATGGCCAGCTTTTCCCTTACTTACTGTCATAGTGACAATGCTTTCACTAGACATGATGTGAGGAAAAGTCTGCTACATGGAAACAAAAAGAAGTGGGATCTAGCAAACCCATCTCTGCTAAAAGAGTACCTCTGTCTGTGTTGCTGTTGGAGATTTTTCCTTTACTTTCTATCTGATAAAACAATGTCAGCAAAACAGGAAGAGAGGAAATATCTCTCTAATGCTGCGTACCCACGACCAGTTTTTCCGTTGGAATAAACTCTGATGGGTTATTCCGATGGAATTCCGCTCAAGCTGTCTTGCATACACACAGACACACCAAATTCCGACCGTCAAAAACGCGGCGACGTACAACACTACGACGAGCCTAGAAAAATTAAGTTTAATGCTTCCGAGAATGCGTCTAATTGTTTCCAAGCATGCAGGTTTTTTTCTCCTTCGGAATTCCATACAGACGAATGGAATTTCCGATAGAAATTCTTTCCGTCTGAAAAAAAGAGAGCATGTTCTCTTTCTAAGTCTGTCGGAATTTCTGATTGAAATAGTCAGATGGGGCATACACACAGTCGGAATATCCAATGAAAAAATTCAGTCGGAAGGGTGTACGCGGCATAACGCAGCCCCAGATACCAGTAAAAACCCTGATAGGGGTTCCAATCTCCACATTTAGGAAAAACATATTTTGGCTGGAAATGCACTTTACCACAGAAATTTCACCACCAAAGTCTGTAAGAAAAGTAAAAAAAGTGTTAGATGGTTTAACTCTCCAGTATTCACCAGAAACTATCATTTTTGGAAAGTCTGATCCTTCAAAACGGCAAAATATGCTGCAGTGGTGTGTAGCAACCTATTCAATTTGATAATATTTTATATTTTTATACCTATTAAAAAGTGAATGCCGATTTTGATTTTAATATAAACAGGCAGTAGGCAACATGCTCTCTGCCTTATTATATAAGGAAGGGTCTCTATGGCACTAGGGCATATTTAGTAAAGTAAACTGTATTGTGCATAGTGCCCAATCAGGTTATGTTATGATAAACTGATTGACAGCTGATTGGGTCCTGAGGCTCCTGCAGAACGCTTGGCATTGATATTACTGCACATCTTGCATGTTCTGTAATATATACAGTATATATATACTTTTGCTATCTTTTTAATTTTATGTAATTAACCATGGATATTTTGCAATATTTGGCAAACAATTGCATAGGAAGCCTCAGTTACTGGACTGTAACAGGCACCATTTCCAGATTAAAGTTAAAGCTGGAAAGCTATTAACTGGCCACAGTTGACCTCATTAGTCATGGTGAAGCTGAACAAGCTGCTTAGTTGGCCCACCTACAAGGATAATGATCTTTAATTTTATTGCAGTTGAAATTCTCATAGAGCGTTGGTTATTTTCCTATTTTAGTTCATTGGTTTAAGCATTTGAAAGCACATTTAACAACAGTGTAAACATTTCTTTTCAACAGTGGATGTTTATGTTGCTGGAACAGACCTGCCATGATGTGAATGATAAATGACGTGCTCCAGCAAACTATGGGCACAGTGAATGCATGGATAAGATTACTACTTATGCAAGAATTCATGTTAACATATTCAGCGCTGCAGGATAAAAAACCTCTGCCTTCCAACTCACACCCTATTCATGTTACTCAGCATGCCAATAAGCCAATGCTTTGTCATTGTGTTCACACTACATCTATGTATTAGTTCAATAGAATGCTGCGACTCAATACGTGAATTATTCATGCATTGAAGACATTATGTAGGGGGCTTTGAAACATGCTGTAGCCTTTATGTAGATAGACACTAGAGGATTAGTGCTCATATTAAGGAAGTTTTCATGTAAATGTACACAGGTGCTACCATCTAGTGTATATGTGCATTGGGGTACCCTTCTATAAAACATGACTTTTGTTTTTCCAAGCATAACTGCAATATACAGATGTGAAGTAAGTCTTTATTTTTTTCATCCCTTACCTGAAAAATTAGACATCAAAATAAAACCCTTCTTACCTAAGGTATCTTTGGTTGAGGGGATCAAGGACAGCACATGAATAATATATAAAACACACTGAGCCTAGACAATAGTATACCTCTATTTTAATTTGTGTTTTCTATGTTAATATAGACAGTATGAAATGCCTTTTTACCAAATAAATTGTCTGGCATGTGCTTATAAATGATGAGTGTAATGAAAAAGGTAGAGAGATGACCGGAGCAAATATTGTGTACATCATTTAGTGGGTTGTGATAGAATTTATGTCATTCCGTGATATACTGAAAAAAAAGCATAAAATGCAGAACCAGAAATCCTATTCAGATAATTAGAATGCCACTCTTTCTAAGACACATTCCATCAATGTGTCTTAGAAAGACAGTTGAATTCTAATTATCTGAATAGTTTATTCTATGTATGTCTATAAGCGGCACTTCTTTATAGTACCTCTGATGGAGAAATTGTAAATTGTATCAGAAAAAGGCAATGTTTCTAAAATAAGGGAACTTAGTCGAAGGTTTCAAGCAGCAATGCAGAAAATAGTTTCAAGATAATTATAAAAATAATATCATAATAGTTGTAATTAAATGAATTCCCCCACGATTCACTATCTCTCAATTCTGCAAGTGTTCTTATTAACTATCGTTGTTTTCTAGCTGATCTAAAACGACTTGAACTTTGCGACTTTTTGCCACATTTCAGGCTTCAAACATAAAGATATAAAACTGTAATTTTTTTTGAAGAATCAACACCAAGTGGGACACAATCATGAAGTGGAACGAAATTTATTGTATATTTCAAACTTTTTTAACAAATAAAAAAGTGAAAAATTGGGCGTGCAAAATTATTCAGCCCTTTTACTTTCAGTGCAGCAAACTCTCTCCAGAAGTTCAGTGAGGATCTCTGAATGATCCAATGTTGACCTAAATGACTAATGATGATAAATAGAATCCACCTGTGTGTAATCAAGTCTCCGTATAAATGCACCTGCACTGTGTTAGTCTCAGAGGTCCGTTTAAAGCGCAGAGAGCATCATGAAGAACAAGGAACACACCAGGCAGGTCCGAGATACTGTTGTGTAGAAGTTTAAAGCCGGATTTGGATACAAAAAGATTTCCCAAGCTTTAAACATTCCAAGGAGCACTGTGCAAGCGATAATATTGAAATGGAAGGAGTATCAGACCACTGCAAATCTACAAAGACCTGGCCGTCCCTCTAAACTTTCAGCTCATACAAGGAGAAGACTGATCAGAGATGCAGCCAAGAGGCCCATGATCACTCTGGATGAACTGCAGAGATCTACAGCTGAGGTTGGAGACTCTGTCCATAGGACAACAATCAGTCGTATACTGCACAAATCTGGCCTTTATGGAGTGGCAAGAATAAAGCCATTTCTTAAAGATATCCATAAAAAGTGTTGTTTAAAGTTTGCCACAAGCCACCTGGGAGACACACCAAACATGTGGAAGAAGGTTCTCTGGTCAGATGAAACCAAGATTGAACTTTTTGGCAACAATGCAAAACGTTATGTTTGGCGTAAAAGCAACACAGCTCATCACCCTGAACACACCATCCCCACTGTCAAACATGGTGGTGGCAGCATCATGGTTTGGGCCTGCTTTTCTCCAGCAGGGACAGGGAAGATGGTTAAAATTGATGGGAAGATGGATGGAGCCAAATACAGGATTATTTTGGAAGAAAACCTGATGGAGTCTGCCAAAGACCTGAGACTGGGACGGAGATTTGTCTTCCAACAAGACAATGATCCAAAACATAAAGCAAAATCTACAATGGAATGGTTCACAAATAAACATATCCAGGTGTTAGAATGGCCAAGTCAAAATCCAGACCTGAATCCAATCGAGAATCTGTGGAAAGAACATACCCCAAGCGACTTACAGCTGTAATCTCAGCAAAAGGTGGCGCTACAAAGTATTAACTTAAGGGGGCTGAATAATTTTGCACGCCTAATATTTCAGTTTTTTTATTTGTTAAAAAAGTTTGAAATATACAATAAATTTCGTTCCACTTCATGATTGTGTCCCACTTGTTGTTGATTCTTCAAAAAAAAATACAGTTTTATATCTTTATGTTTGAAGCCTGAAATGTGGCAAAAGGTCGCAAAGTTCAAGGGGGCCGAATACTTTCGCAAGGCACTGTATTTAATTTGCCGCCTGGTTCCACCCCCGTGTGTCGCAATGCTCACAGGGATCAGATCTTGGCACACAGAGGCATCGGGCTGAGGACACAGCCTGCAGACACAGCGGGGGGACATCACAGGATGCTGGGGACAGGGTAAGTAACCTGCATCAGGATCCTGAAATGCAATCCACAGTGTGGCTCAGGGTTCCCGATAATGGTACTGAAATTTAACCCCAAGCCACACTCTGGATTACAGCTTGGGAGGTTAATCTAAAGGCAATGTTCTGCCCTCTGATATATTGTGACATTGGGGGTTGTTAGCTCTTGTGGTAGATGCATTTTCGTGTCAACACCAAACAGGCATATAACGTTAAGGGCCTGGTAGCCCACGTTTATTAAAGGAGGAAAACAAAACACAAGTCCATTCAGGGATCCCACGCAGGGGTTTAAACAATGATCAGAAACAACTGAAAATACTAGCCCACCTGGCTACTCGTCGATAGCACTGCTGCCATAGGAACTGGTCCCTCAAAACCAGTAGCTCCTCCAGACCCCCAGTCTTGGGTGCACACGGCTTTGAAGCCCTTCAACGCCCACAGCGTTTGTCTGCACACAGCGTTTGTCCACACACAGTGTCTGTCTCAACACAGAGACACAAGCAGCCACTGCTGCACACACTTCACCTTCCTCCACTTCTGCTCTCCCCAGCCCTTCATTATATGAGCTGTGTGCACCTGGGCACACAGCTTGCAGGCTGTCTCTAAAACCAGGACTCAGGGTTGGAGATCCTGTCCCACCCATATCTCTGAGGAATCTCCAAGCCACAGAGCCCCTTGTAGAGATAAATAAATCTGAGAAAACTGTCAGAGCAGCTCCCTGTTTTTAAATTTAAGCTCTGCACTCAGCCGATATGCAGACTCTGTGTTCACTTCAATATCATTTTCATTGGGACAGAGCCTCGCTCTACCACAATATTTAAATACATCTGTTTAGAGAGTGGAAGATCTATATAAATAAAGAGAAGAAATGAAGGATATTGATAATCAGACATACCTATGAGGTAAGCCCCAGCCCTATCTTTAGGGATTGCTAGCCTGTGATTTATTCAGTACAGCTGCACAGTAACTTGCAATACACCTCACTTCCTTGAATAAAAAGCACACTGCTGTATGATATAACATGTCAAAAACTCAATTAATAAATAGTCACAAGGGTTTAAAACACTAGTTTCATGATGTAGCATCTGGATCATATTGATCTCATGTCATAAGTGAAAAAGTCATTAGCTACAAACACAAAAATGTTTGCTTATACTTTAGAGAAAGTTCAGCTGAAGACATATTTTTTGTTTCTATTGCATTAAATATGATTCATACCTGGAATGTCTTCTGTTGGGAAAGACGCTTTCCAAAAGATTACACCCAAAATGGTAGATCACTTAGATTCTTCTTCGGTTCAGATGAATTAAATTAAGCAGGTTTGCTATTTTTACCTTTTAGTTCTGTTTTCTCTCCCCTTAGGAAATTGTCATTACGAGCCTGACAACTTTACATCTCCTTTACGTCAACCTTCAAAACATTATGATCTGGTTTTTGAGTTTGCAGTTATATACAAAAAGCACATTGGCATTCTATTTGATGTACATGATCTTAAAAGCTTGCTCATAAATGACTAGATAAAGTCAAACAGAATGAGCTAGATTCAGGTAGCTCGGCGCATCTTTGTTCCGGCGTAGCGCATCTCAAATGCGCTATGCCGACGTAACTCTGAGAGGCAAGAGCAGTATTCACAAAGCACTCGCCCCGTACGTTGCGCCGGCGTAGAGTAATTTGGTTGGACATAAGCTCGCCTAATTCAAAGTAGGCAGGTAGTGGGCGTGCTACATTTAAATTAACCATGACCCCATGTAAATGAAGGGCCGATCGAACGGCGCATGCACGCGCATGCTCAAAATCACGTCGCATATACTCCCTAAGATACGACAGCTCAATGCGAACGACGTGAACGTAACCTACGCCCAGCCCCATTCACGTACGACTTACGTAAACAACGTAAAATCCGACGGCTGTTCCGATGTCCATACCCTAACATGACTTACCCCTGCTTTATGAGGGATAACTGTACTCCGGACGTACGACTTACGTAAACGGCGTAGCTTACTGCGACGGGCGCAAGTACGTTCGTGAATCGGTGTATGTAGCTCATTTACATATTCGACGCGTAAATCTATGGAAGCGCCCCTAGCGGCCAGCGTAAATATGCGCCCAAGATCCAACGGCGTAGGAGACTTACGTCGGTCGGATGAGGCCAGAATTCAGGCGTATCTAGTCTTGAGAATAAGGCGCATATATACGATGGCGCATCTGTTCACTTACGCTGCGTATCTGTAGACACGCCAGCGTAAGTGTTTTCTGAATCTGGCTTACTGGGGGCAGATTTTTTTATTTTATTTTTTTTATTGCCATAAACTGGCGTTTTTTTTTTTTTTTTAGGAAAGATAAAAAATTTAAATTACATAACACAGAATACAACAATGTAAACCTCTAGGCAATAACTCAGACATTCTAATTTTTTATTAAATTGTCTACCTGCCCTAATAAAATGGGGTGTTGTCACCCCTGGACAAGCCACAATTTGAAGATGCACACAGTCTTTTTAGGGTAAAAAATGGGTATTTCCCTCCTAATCCCTATTGTCAACATGTGCTATCTGCCATCATGGGTGATCAATGGATCAATGCAACCCTTTCTTCCTTTCACCTACTTGAGTTGTGAGGAAGGGGTTGCACCCACAAAACACGTACATAAATATCCCGAGATGGCAGATAGCACATGTTGACCCACTGTGTGCATCTTCAAATTTTGGCTTGTTTGAAAAAGTGCAAAAAAGTTTTGGACAAACTGGGAACACAAAAAATTGGGTTTTCTTAGTTTCCCCCCAAGTCATCAATTATGTCCTTAAAGGTTTTCTCAATGAAGGCCATTTTTTGTTTGATGATGTACATCTCCCTACTGCATGCCTTGATTTGGAGGAGGATGTTTTGGGCCCTGGAATGTGAGAATGGAGGCCTTTCTTCAGCCACATGTTCATCCCCTAAACCAAAAACAAAAAAAAGGGTATTAGGAAATCTGCAGGCCCACATCTCATATTACCTGAAGCTGTGGTGACAGATACTGTTGTAGGAATTTCAACCACTTCTCTTTGCTCCACATCCTGAGGTCTGGGTGGTCGTGAGGTGTGAGTTCCTGGCGAGGTGGGCGTTGAGGTGTGGGTTCCTGGCGAGGTGGACAATGAGGTGTGGGTTCTTGGCGAGGTGGGCGGTGAGGTGTGGGTTCTTGGCGAGGTGGGCGGTGAGGTGTGGGTTCTTGGCGAGGTGGGCGGTGAGGTGTAGGTTCTTGGCGAAGTGAGCAGTGATGTGTGGGTTCCTGGCGAGGTGGGCGGTAATGCTTGTGTTTTCTGGGCTCTGAGGAGTGATGTCCTCCCAGTCTTCTGTCCCCTATGATAATGAAACAAAAAGTACACTTAGCACACACATATTTGAGGGGAAAAATAGGAATATTAAACATTGCTTGGAAGTGGGGTACAAGTTTCTGTTTGGGCAGTTACTAGCAGAAGATATTTTTTTTTCAAACACTATTCTTGACTACTCACCTGTTTGGGACAAGTTTCACACAGGTAGACACCCCAAAAATGCACAGGAGCACCTGTGTAGGTCACCCTAAAAAGGTTGTTCTGGTGGCACACACTAGTGCTCTTGAGTGCAGATGTGTAAACAGCTGCTGAGTGCCCTCTCCTTTAGACTGATGTAATTTTGATTTTAATTCTAGTTACAAACACATCAGCTAGACACCAATGTAAACATATTTCTTGAATATAAACAGGCATATTAAAATATTTTTAACCCTGTATCTTCAGAAAACATTATATGTAGTGGCCGAACGGATGTGTCTGAAACGACCGTTATTTTCTAAGGTCCTATATGTAAAAGCAACAACATGGAGCAACATGCAAGTTCTGAAAAACAATAATAATAGGGACACAGGAGAAGTACTTTTTTTAAGCATTCTCTTAATGCTCCTTAACTGTTCCGGCTCCCTCAGTTTGAGGTCTGACCACCTCTTTCTGAGCTGCCCCTTCGATTATTTCACCCCAAAATCTCTAGTCAGACTTCTTTGCACTTTATCCCTAATTTTGCCCTTCCTTAAATTAGGGTGGGTATAGGGCCCATGCCTGCCATCATAATCAGACTTTAGCAAGATGTCCACCATTTCCGCCATTTCCGCGTAGGACATGTTAGATGCCTTGTATCTGTTCCGCGTTTCTGACATTTCCTCATCAGGCCCTGGGCTTGTTGTGTCGTCATTTGACAAATTTATAATTACAGACACCTGCTCATCAGACTCCACCACGTCGTCTTTTCTGGATGATCTAGGCCTAATATCAGACACCTGCTCATCTGATTCCGCCATTTGTCGTCGTTTTTTGATGAACTAGGCCTAATATCAGACACCTGCTCATCTGATTCCGCCATGTCGTTTGCGTGCCGAAAGAGAAGGGGCGTGGGAAACATCAAGTAAGAACGTCACAGGTGGGCGACGTGTGCGGAGTGTCACGCATGTGTCGTACCTACGTTCGGTGTGCGGAGGAAGTCATTAAATCGACGAACGTGTGAACAAAGGTATGATTTGAACTTGGGGCATCAGTGGCCTATACTGCAAAGAGATTAAAGGGCTTTATGGGGATAAAGATTACTAGAGTTTATAGACTGTGATTGACATTAGTATATTTGTCTTTTGTTTTGTCTTGCAGAAAATATGAATCCATTCAATGAGAGGGAGTTCCTTGGAGAATTTATTGATAGGCTAAGGGAGCTGCCCGCTCTTTGGGCTACAAAAGACCCCATCCACCGGAAAAAAGAGCTAAAGACAGCATCACTGAATAGTCTGCTCCCATTTGTGCACACTTGCATGCCCCATGTAACCACTGAACAGCTGGACACTAAAATTGGGACCTTGAGAGGCACATACAGGGGTGAGTGTAACAAGGTCCTGGCTTCTCAGAGGTCTGGAGCAGCAGGGAAGGTATATGTACCATCGTTGTGGTACTCCAGCAGACTGTCCTTTCTTGACGACCACCTTGAATAAAGGCAGTCACTTTCCAGCCTTCCCCCCAGACAACCCTCCAGAAAAAGCACCAGAAAAAGCTCCAGCCTTCCCTCCAGCCAAGCCTCCAGCCTTCCCTGCAGCCAAGCTGATCCTACTCAGGAGCAAGGTGAGCCTTCTCAGGAGCAAGAGGATCCTTCCATCCTGGAGGAAGACCCGGATTTGGCTGTCTGGAGCCAGGTATAGTATTTTAAATGTATTTATTGTGGAAAAAAATGCTGTCAAATAGATGTTAATATGTAAAAAATATATAATGTTTGATCTAAAAGTGTTTTCCATATCAATAGACATTAGTGGCCCAAACAGTTTGGGGGGAAAAGAATAAAAACTGCTAGGGTCATAATGATTGTCTTTTCTATTTATTTTTAATCAATTTGCAACAGTCATGAGCTGAAAATTGTGTGTGATTGTTAAACCCAAAACTCAAACTGTCCCTTTTTTAAACACAGGAGGACATCAGCCTGGACGAGGGTCTGGAAAGTGTCAGGCAGGAGGAGGCCAGGGTGAGTGGCAGAGAGGAGGTGGCAGGAGTGAGTGGCACAGAGGAGGTGGCAGGATTGAGTGGCACAGAGGAGGTGGCAGGGCCAAGTGGCAGCACAAGGTGCCAGGTGCCTCCCATCTGCCTTCCTACAAGAAGGGCCAGGAGGGATATGAGGATGAGTGAGGCAGCACTGGTACTGATTAGAGAGGCACAGGCCACCTTCCAGCAGCCTAGCACCCCTGAAGAGGGCTATGGCACCCTCGTAATGGCCAAAATGAGCCAAATGTCCAAGGAACAACGCCTTATATTTGAGCCACTACTAATAAGTTTGATGAATAAGGGGGTGAGGGGGGTACTTACTGAGGACACGGTCATTTGTAGCCACGGCCATCTTCCCCCACCTGCTTATTCTCAACCTCCTCCACCTTCTTCTCCTCCACCTCCTCCTCCTCCACCTCCTCCTCCACCTCCTCCTCCTCCACCTTCATCTCCTCCACCTTCATCTCCTCCACCTTCATCTCCTCCACCCTCTTCTCCTCCACCTTCTTCTCCTCCACCTTCATCTCCTCCACCTCCTCCAACTTCTTCTCCTCCTCCTGGCACGAGTAAACCTCCAGAGGCACAGGCTCCAGCCAAGCAGAAAAGGAAGGCTGCAGAGAAGGCTGCAGAGAAGGCTGCAGAGCAGGCTGCAGAGAAAGCAGCAAGGAAGGCTGCAGGGAAGGCTACCAGGGAGTGATGACCTTGCTTCAAGGTGGTCTGACAGAAGGCTGCCTGCTGTAGTACCACAGACTTGGGACATAAATCTGACCTGCTGCTGTTCCTGACCTCTGGGAGTCCAGGACCAGATTGGGCTCCCTCCTGTATGTCCCAATTTTAGTGTCCACACAGAGTTGCACAAATGGCAGAAGGTTCTTTAGTGCTGCCTTCTATTTATTTTATTTCTATTCTTTACCAGAATAAATGGTCATTTTGTTTTACAGTTCATACTTGCCTATGTGTTTTTACCCCAAAATGTTGCTTGTGAGTAGGCAGGTTAACTTTAAAAAAAATACAAAAGGTCTAATTATAAAGGGACAGATCAGATAACACAAACAATAATGTTACAATTGTGGTAACTTGACACAAAAAAAAAATCATGGAGATGACTAGAAATTAAATAATAATTAAAAATTAAGATCTGTATTTAAAAAATAAAAAAATATCTTGCCATATAAATTATTCAAAAATATTCATGAGATCAACATGAAAAATGTTACAAAAAGTTAGTCAGAATTCTGTGTGAATATCAGCAGCAAAAGAAGTTCATTATTGTTAATTTTTGTACCATTCTAAAGATGATTTACCGTATTTATCGGCGTATAACGCGCACTTTTTCCCCCCTTAAAATAAGGGGAAAATCGTGGGTGCACGGTATACGCCAATACCCGCTTCCCGCGCTCAGTTTGAACCCCTGCGCCGACATATACCGAGTGCAGTACACTCGACTACATTCGGCCAGGCTCGGCTTCGCTCGTGCTCACGCATAAACGTCACAGAGCGTGAGCACGAGCGAAGCCGAGCCTGGCCGAATGTAGCCGAGTGTACTGCACTCGGTATATGTCGGCAGAGGCGTTCAAACTGAGCGCAGGAAGCGGCGATTCGATGGGGAGACCACCGAAGTGGCAGACGGACGCCGGACCCGACAATGCCGCCAATGGACGCCGCGCAAGACACCAAAACTGTAAGTACTAAAAACATTTTTTTACAGGAATTGCGGGTCCACATTAGGTGTGCGCGCTATATGCCGGAGCGTGCAATACCCTGATAAATACGGTAAATGCGCAGCATTTAAACGATGCAATCATTTTTACAGCGTGACGAATGTGCTATCCCCATTATGAACGCTACTTTTACCGAAGGTGCGCTCCCATCTCATACTTTATTCTGAGCATGCGTGCGTTTCTAAGCATACACACGAATGTGTTTCTCGTTGTAAACCAGCCCGACGAGAAACACGATAAGGAAATTGAGACTCCCGAAGAGAAAAAAGAGAACTGTTCTCTTTTTTTCTCGTCGAGACCCACAACAGTTTTCTCGGCGAAAAACATACACACGGCCGTTTTCCTCGGCAAAAAAGTTCTGCCACCAATTTTCTTGATGGATTTTGTCGAGGAAAATGGTCGTGTGTACGAGGCCTAATGCCGCGTACACACAATCTTTTTTCAGCATGAAAGAAAACGTTGTTTTTCAGCATGTCTAAAAAACAACGTTTTCCCAACTTCATCATTAAAACGACGTTGCCTACACACCATCGTTTAAAAAAATGATCTAGCAAAGCGCGGTGACGTACAACACGTACGACGGCACGTTAAAGGGTAAGTTCCATTCGTCTTTGGGCTGCTTTAGCTGATTCCGTGTTAGTAAAAGACGATTTGCGCTTTTTTGTCTGTTACAGTGTGATGAATGTACTTACTCCATTATGAATGGTAGTTTTACCAGAACGGCTCCTGTCTCATAACTTGCTTCTGAGCATGCGCAGGTTTTTTTCGTCGTTTTAGCCCACACACGATCATTTTTTACAACCCAAAAAACGACATTGTTTAAAACGACGTTAAAAAATGCAGCATGTTCGAATTTTTTTTTTTGTAGTTTTTCAGAACCTGAACAATGGATGTGAAGCCCACACACGATCATTTTAACTACTTGCCGTCGCCGCACCGTCATAATACGTCCACAAGGTGGCTCTCCTAGGCGAGATCACGTATTATGACGTCCTACCCTTTAGCCGCCACTAGGGGCGCACGCGCGCCGCCGGAGGCGCGCGCACGCGCCCCCCGCTCGCCCCCGACTCCCGTGCGTGTGCCCGGCGGGCGCGATCGCCGCCGGGCACACGCGATCGCTCGGTACAGAGCGGGGAACGGGAGCTGTGTGTGTAAACACACAGCTCTCGTTCCTGTCAGCAGGGGAAATGCTTTTCTTCGGTTCATACACTGTATGAACCGAGGATCAGTGTTTCCCCTAGTGAGGCCACCCCCCCCCCCCACAGTAAGAACACACCCAGGCATACTTAACCCCTTCCCCGCCCCCTAGTGTTAACCCCTTCACTGCCAGTGGCATTTTTATAGTAATCTAATGCATTTTTATAGCACTGATCGCTATAAAAATGCCAATGGTCCCAAAAATGTGTCAAAAATGTCCGAAGTGTCCGCCATAATGTCGCAATACCAAAAAAAAAATCGCTGATCGCCGCCATTACTAGTAAAAAAAATATTAATAAAAATGCCATAAAAATACCCCCTATTTTGTAAACGCTATAACTTTTGCGCAAACCAATCAATAAACGCTTATTGCGATTTTTTTTTACGAAAAATATGTAGAAGAATACGTATCGGCCTAAACTGAGGAAAAAAAATGTTTTTTTATATATTTTTGGGGGATATTTATTACAGCAAAAAGTAAAAAATATTCATTTTTTTCAAAATTGTCGTTCTATTTTTGTTTATAGCGCAAAAAATAAAAACCGCAGAGGTGATCAAATACCACCAAAAGAAAGCTCTATTTGTGGGAAAAAAAGGACGCCAATTTTGTTTGGGAGCCACGTCGCACGACCGCGCAATTGTCTGTTAAAGCGACGCAGTCCCGAATCGCAAAAAGTACTCTGGTCTTTGGGCAGCAATATGGTCCGGGGGGTAAGTGGTTAAATGACGTTTTTGAAAAACAACATTTTTTTCATGCTGAAAAATGATCATGTGTACGCGGCATAAGAGTCTCAATTTGAATGCAATCAGGCAGGCCCTTGTACTATATGGTTTTGGTAAATCTGAAGACAAAAATAGGCAGAGAATCCAATAGTGTATATGGGCCCTTAGGGTAATAGAGTTATTGTGTACAGTAGCACTAACAAATACGTCATAAAAAAAATAGTTTGATGGGTTTTTAATTAACTTTTTTTTTACTAACCACTAGACCTTCTCTTTTAGCAATTGTTTTCTAAGGTGATGTAAGGGCTTAGAATTTATAGTAAGGCCCTAAGATCTGATATGCAGAAAAAAGCCTGGTGAGCTGCTAAGACCAGAAAAGTTAGATGAAAAATTAGGGTTAAAATTCCCTACACTGTGGCTCTTTCCTGACAACTTATACTTACAGCACTGGTCCCTAGTAGCATACTGACTATGCTCTTGGATCTCCAGCTGCCTGTACCAGATTAGGGAATACTTTCATGCATAAATTATAAAAGTCACAGTCAGGATTTTTCTTCCTCATTGTTTTTATTACTCTTTGGACATAAAAAGAAAAAAAATGGAACATTTCTTTTTGCAAGCATTTCCTCACAGGTACACTTGAGTGGACAATATGCTCTTGAGGTTTTGACTGAAGAAACAATTTAGATGGTGCTCTATTATCTATTAACTATTAGGCCTCGTACACACGATAGGTTAAACAGAGGACAACGGTCTGATGGACCGTTTTCATCGGTCAAAACCGATCGTGTGTGGACCCCATCGGTTAAAAAAAGTCAACTTGCTTTAAATTTAACCAATGGATTCCTAACCGATGGGAAAAAACTATCGTTAGTAGGCACAACCATCCGTTAAAAATCCACGCATGCTCAGAATCAAGTCGACGCATGCTTGGAAGCATTGAACTTCGTTTTTTTCAGCACGTCGTTGTGTTTTACGTCACCGCGTTCTGACACAATCGTTTTTTAACCGATGGTGTGTAGACTCCACCACGTCGTCTTTTCTGGATGATCTAGGCCTAATATCAGACACCTGCTCATCTGATTCCACCATTTGTCGTCGTTTTTTGATGAACTAGGCCTAATATCAGACACCTGCTCATCTGATTCCGCCATGTCGTTTGCGTGCCGAAAGAGAAGGGGCGTGGGAAACATCAAGTAAGAACGTCACAGGTGGGCGACGTGTGCGGAGTGTCACGCATGTGTCGTACCTACGTTCGGTGTGCGGAGGAAGTCATTAAATCGACGAACGTGTGAACAAAGGTATGATTTGAACTTGGGGCATCAGTGGCCTATACTGCAAAGAGATTAAAGGGCTTTATGGGGATAAAGATTACTAGAGTTTATAGACTGTGATTGACATTAGTATATTTGTCTTTTGTTTTGTCTTGCAGAAAATATGAATCCATTCAATGAGAGGGAGTTCCTTGGAGAATTTATTGATAGGCTAAGGGAGCTGCCCGCTCTTTGGGCTACAAAAGACCCCATCCACCGGAAAAAAGAGCTAAAGACAGCATCACTGAATAGTCTGCTCCCATTTGTGCACACTTGCATGCCCCATGTAACCACTGAACAGCTGGACACTAAAATTGGGACCTTGAGAGGCACATACAGGGGTGAGTGTAACAAGGTCCTGGCTTCTCAGAGGTCTGGAGCAGCAGGGAAGGTATATGTACCATCGTTGTGGTACTCCAGCAGACTGTCCTTTCTTGACGACCACCTTGAATAAAGGCAGTCACTTTCCAGCCTTCCCCCCAGACAACCCTCCAGAAAAAGCACCAGAAAAAGCTCCAGCCTTCCCTCCAGCCAAGCCTCCAGCCTTCCCTGCAGCCAAGCTGATCCTACTCAGGAGCAAGGTGAGCCTTCTCAGGAGCAAGAGGATCCTTCCATCCTGGAGGAAGACCCGGATTTGGCTGTCTGGAGCCAGGTATAGTATTTTAAATGTATTTATTGTGGAAAAAAATGCTGTCAAATAGATGTTAATATGTAAAAAATATATAATGTTTGATCTAAAAGTGTTTTCCATATCAATAGACATTAGTGGCCCAAACAGTTGGGGAGAAAAGAATAAAAACTGCTAGGGTCATAATGATTGTCTTTTCTATTTATTTTTAATCAATTTGCAACAGTCATGAGCTGAAAATTGTGTGTGATTGTTAAACCCAAAACTCAAACTGTCCCTTTTTTAAACACAGGAGGACATCAGCCTGGACGAGGGTCTGGAAAGTGTCAGGCAGGAGGAGGCCAGGGTGAGTGGCAGAGAGGAGGTGGCAGGAGTGAGTGGCACAGAGGAGGTGGCAGGATTGAGTGGCACAGAGGAGGTGGCAGGGCCAAGTGGCAGCACAAGGTGCCAGGTGCCTCCCATCTGCCTTCCTACAAGAAGGGCCAGGAGGGATATGAGGATGAGTGAGGCAGCACTGGTACTGATTAGAGAGGCACAGGCCACCTTCCAGCAGCCTAGCACCCCTGAAGAGGGCTATGGCACCCTCGTAATGGCCAAAATGAGCCAAATGTCCAAGGAACAACGCCTTATATTTGAGCCACTACTAATAAGTTTGATGAATAAGGGGGTGAGGGGGGTACTTACTGAGGACACGGTCATTTGTAGCCACGGCCATCTTCCCCCACCTGCTTATTCTCAACCTCCTCCACCTTCTTCTCCTCCACCTCCTCCTCCTCCACCTCCTCCTCCACCTCCTCCTCCTCCACCTTCATCTCCTCCACCTTCATCTCCTCCACCTTCATCTCCTCCACCCTCTTCTCCTCCACCTTCTTCTCCTCCACCTTCATCTCCTCCACCTCCTCCAACTTCTTCTCCTCCTCCTGGCACGAGTAAACCTCCAGAGGCACAGGCTCCAGCCAAGCAGAAAAGGAAGGCTGCAGAGAAGGCTGCAGAGAAGGCTGCAGAGCAGGCTGCAGAGAAAGCAGCAAGGAAGGCTGCAGGGAAGGCTACCAGGGAGTGATGACCTTGCTTCAAGGTGGTCTGACAGAAGGCTGCCTGCTGTAGTACCACAGACTTGGGACATAAATCTGACCTGCTGCTGTTCCTGACCTCTGGGAGTCCAGGACCAGATTGGGCTCCCTCCTGTATGTCCCAATTTTAGTGTCCACACAGAGTTGCACAAATGGCAGAAGGTTCTTTAGTGCTGCCTTCTATTTATTTTATTTCTATTCTTTACCAGAATAAATGGTCATTTTGTTTTACAGTTCATACTTGCCTATGTGTTTTTACCCCAAAATGTTGCTTGTGAGTAGGCAGGTTAACTTTAAAAAAAATGCAAAAGGTCTAATTATAAAGGGACAGATCAGATAACACAAACAATAATGTTACAATTGTGGTAACTTGACACAAAAAAAAAAATCATGGAGATGACTAGAAATTAAATAATAATTAAAAATTAAGATCTGTATTTAAAAAATAAAAAAATATCTTGCCATATAAATTATTCAAAAATATTCATGAGATCAACATGAAAAATGTTACAAAAAGTTAGTCAGAATTCTGTGTGAATATCAGCAGCAAAAGAAGTTCATTATTGTTAATTTTTGTACCATTCTAAAGATGATTTACCGTATTTATCGGCGTATAACGCGCACTTTTTCCCCCCTTAAAATAAGGGGAAAATCGTGGGTGCACGGTATACGCCAATACCCGCTTCCCGCGCTCAGTTTGAACCCCTGCGCCGACATATACCGAGTGCAGTACACTCGACTACATTCGGCCAGGCTCGGCTTCGCTCGTGCTCACGCATAAACGTCACAGAGCGTGAGCACGAGCGAAGCCGAGCCTGGCCGAATGTAGCCGAGTGTACTGCACTCGGTATATGTCGGCAGAGGCGTTCAAACTGAGCGCAGGAAGCGGCGATTCGATGGGGAGACCACCGAAGTGGCAGACGGACGCCGGACCCGACAATGCCGCCAATGGACGCCGCGCAAGACACCAAAACTGTAAGTACTAAAAAAAATTTTTTACAGGAATTGCGGGTCCACATTAGGTGTGCGCGCTATATGCCGGAGCGTGCAATACCCTGATAAATACGGTAAATGCGCAGCATTTAAACGATGCAATCATTTTTACAGCGTGACGAATGTGCTATCCCCATTATGAACGCTACTTTTGCCGAAGGTGCGCTCCCATCTCATACTTTATTCTGAGCATGCGTGCGTTTCTAAGCATACACACGAATGTGTTTCTCGTTGTAAACCAGCCCGACGAGAAACACGATGAGGAAATTGAGACTCCCGAAGAGAAAAAAGAGAACTGTTCTCTTTTTTTCTCGTCGAGACCCACAACAGTTTTCTCGGCGAAAAACATACACACGGCCGTTTTCCTCGGCAAAAAAGTTCTGCCACCAATTTTCTTGATGGATTTTGTCGAGGAAAATGGTCGTGTGTACGAGGCCTAATGCCGCGTACACACAATCTTTTTTCAGCATGAAAGAAAACGTTGTTTTTCAGCATGTCTAAAAAACAACGTTTTCCCAACTTCATCATTAAAACGACGTTGCCTACACACCATCGTTTAAAAAAAATGATCTAGCAAAGCGCGGTGACGTACAACACGTACGACGGCACGTTAAAGGGTAAGTTCCATTCGTCTTTGGGCTGCTTTAGCTGATTCCGTGTTAGTAAAAGACGATTTGCGCTTTTTTGTCTGTTACAGTGTGATGAATGTACTTACTCCATTATGAATGGTAGTTTTACCAGAACGGCTCCAGTCTCATAACTTGCTTCTGAGCATGCGCAGGTTTTTTTCGTCGTTTTAGCCCACACACGATCATTTTTTACAACCCAAAAAACGACATTGTTTAAAACGACGTTAAAAAATGCAGCATGTTCGAATTTTTTTTTTTTGTAGTTTTTCAGAACCTGAACAATGGATGTGAAGCCCACACACGATCATTTTAAATGACGTTTTTGAAAAACAACATTTTTTTCATGCTGAAAAATGATCATGTGTACGCGGCATAAGAGTCTCAATTTGAATGCAATCAGGCAGGCCCTTGTACTATATGGTTTTGGTAAATCTGAAGACAAAAATAGGCAGAGAATCCAATAGTGTATATGGGCCCTTAGGGTAATAGAGTTATTGTGTACAGTAGCACTAACAAATACGTCATAAAAAAAATAGTTTGATGGGTTTTTAATTAACTTTTTTTTTACTAACCACTAGACCTTCTCTTTTAGCAATTGTTTTCTAAGGTGATGTAAGGGCTTAGAATTTATAGTAAGGCCCTAAGATCTGATATGCAGAAAAAAGCCTGGTGAGCTGCTAAGACCAGAAAAGTTAGATGAAAAATTAGGGTTAAAATTCCCTACACTGTGGCTCTTTCCTGACAACTTATACTTACAGCACTGGTCCCTAGTAGCATACTGACTATGCTCTTGGATCTCCAGCTGCCTGTACCAGATTAGGGAATACTTTCATGCATAAATTATAAAAGTCACAGTCAGGATTTTTCTTCCTCATTGTTTTTATTACTCTTTGGACATAAAAAGAAAAAAAATGGAACATTTCTTTTTGCAAGCATTTCCTCACAGGTACACTTGAGTGGACAATATGCTCTTGAGGTTTTGACTGAAGAAACAATTTAGATGGTGCTCTATTATCTATTAACTATTAGGCCTCGTACACACGATAGGTTAAACAGAGGACAACGGTCTGATGGACCGTTTTCATCGGTCAAAACCGATCGTGTGTGGACCCCATCGGTTAAAAAAAGTCAACTTGCTTTAAATTTAACCAATGGATTCCTAACCGATGGGAAAAAACTATCGTTAGTAGGCACAACCATCCGTTAAAAATCCACGCATGCTCAGAATCAAGTCGACGCATGCTTGGAAGCATTGAACTTCGTTTTTTTCAGCACGTCGTTGTGTTTTACGTCACCGCGTTCTGACACAATCGTTTTTTAACCGATGGTGTGTAGGCGCGACGGACCATCAGTCAGCTTCATCGGTTAACCGATGAAAATGGTCCATCGGTCCGTTCTCATCGGATGGACTGATCGTGTGTACGCGGCATAAGGCTTCAGTCAAATCGGATGTTTTTAACGATGCTTCTTATTATTCTTACCAATTAAATAAATTAACACCAAAACACTTAATGCACCTTAACATGTTTACACTTGTTTACAAGCATCAAGTGTTTTATAAGCCAAACTGCTGCTGCCAGGAGGAAAGGCATCTACAAGAGCTAGCAAAACAGCCAATGTGCATGGGGTCTTACTCACATAATGGAACTTATCTGCACAAAATTATGTTTTTGTTACAAAAACTACAAATTACATTCTAATAGCATAAATAAATAGTTTTACAGACAATAAAATTACTGAAGCTGTTCCATTTTCCATAAAAACAGTCCCAGTATAGCTGAAATATAACCAGTGACACATGATGTCCAATTTAGTGGACAGAAGATTAATTATAATTTCCGCTCAAGATAAAATCAATACTAATAAAAATGTAATTGCAATATGTTTCTTTAGGTGTTACTTGATGTTACCATAGTTTTATACCTCCAAGGATCTCCTCCTATAGAAGTATTGGCAAGATATTCCTAAGCTGCTCAGCCTTTCTGGATTTTCGTCAGCCATCTTGGTTTTGAGATTATTTTTTTTACAATGGCTTTCCAGCGCCTGGCAGAGTATGGGGTGACACTAGCGTCCACTGTAATGGGTGATATGCAACTATACATTCAGAACCCATGCAAATACAAGAAAAAAGCTTTTAAATAGCTATCCGCTGTAGTGACCACTTTACATGAAAGGGGTAAGATCGATCACAGTATTGCCAGAGTTGACACTGCCAGGGGGCAAAGAGAACTTACAATACGGCCACATCAAAATTTTGCTAAAGGACCTCATGATCTCTAGCTGTGCTCTTGACTGATAGTGTGTCCCTTTTATAGAAGTCATCATTTTATGGCCACTGGTTTCAATGACATTGGGTTGATTTACTAAAGGCAAACAGATTGTTCGCTTTGCATGGGAAGTTGCACTTTGCAAGGGAAGTTGCCCTAGAGGTAGAGCTTTGCTGATTTCCACCCTCCAATCATTACCAAGAAAAATGCTGTTTTTTTCCCTGCACATGACTGGGTATTCTTTGTAAAGTGATACTTCAACACATTCTAAGCTCTGGGTAAAATGCACATGCAAAGTGCTACTTCCCTTGCAAAGTGAAAAGCCTGTTTTGCCTATAGTCAATCAACACCATTGAATCTATTGGGAAAGGGTGGCAGCATAACATTTAACTAAATAAATGAAAAGGTGCACTTATCGTTTACGTTTTTTTAACAGATTGGCCTGTATATGATAAATATAATGGGGTTGATTTACTAAAACTGGAGCATACAAAATCTGGTGCAGCTCTGTGAAGAATCAACTTCCAGTTTTCTTTTTTTTTTTGTCAAAGCTTAATTGAACAAGTTAGAAACCGATTGGCTACCATGCACAGCTGCACTGTATTTTGCATTATCCAGTTATAGTAATACTTATGTATAAAAGGTAAAGGGCCAGATTCACGTAGAAGAGCTGCGGCGTAACGTATCGTAGATGTTTTCATCGCAAGTGCCTGATTCACCAAGCACTTGCGATGAAAACCTACGCCGGCGGCCTCCGGCGCAAGGCGGGCCAATTCAAATGGGCGTGTGCCATTTAAATTAGGCGCGCTCCCGCACCGGACCTGCCGCGCATGCTCCGTTTCCGAACTCCCGCCGTGCTTTGCGTGAAGTGACGTAATTTTTTCGAACGGCGACGCGCGTAGCGTAATTCCGTATTCCCGGACGGCTTACGCAAACAACGTTATTTTTTAAATTTCGACGCGGGAACGACGGCCATACTTTATACAGCAATACGATTGCTGTGTAAAGTTAAGGCACCAAAAAAAACGACTAACTTTGCGATGGGAAACTAGACTAGCGGCGTAAAACCATTGTGGATCGCTGTAACTCCTAATTTGCATACCCGACGCTGGTTTACGACGCAAACTCCCCCCAGCGGCGGCCGCGGTATTGCATCTTAAGATCCGACAGTGTAAAACAATTACACATGTCGGATCTTATGGCTTTCTATGCGTAACTGATTCTATGAATCAGTCGCATAGATAGAACAACAGATACGACGGCGTATCAGGAGATACGCCGTCGTATCTGCTCTGTGAATCTGGCCCAAAGTTTATAAATTTTGGATAGAGTTGGGAAGGGTTAGAACTCCTATCAGTGGATATCATGCACCATTCACCATCTCTGTTTTGTCCGTGTTGACTATTTTCACTGGAACTATTTTTTTTTTTTGCCAATTGTTAGAAGTTTCTCCATGTCTAGAAGTGAAGGGGAATCTTCCACTGAAGAGCCTTGTTCTGTTGAAAGTTTTTAAAGACATTCTTCTTCACTTTGGAGGGATTTCTTCTCACATGCTGTCACACTTGTAAAAGGAAATCTCCCAAAAAATACCCTTTCCTACTGTATCCATAACTAAAAAGACATGTCTGGGCTATACACAATAACTGTGCCTCTATTATTGGGTGTTGTGATAAAAAAAACATATCAGTGTACACCCGATCCTATCATTATGTAACCTACATTATGGATTAGCCTTGGATTTACTACACAGTTAGGGTTATTTACTAAAACTGGAGAGTGCATAATCTGGTGCAGCTCTGCATAGAAACCAATCAGCTTCTAGGTTTTATTGCAAAACCTTAATTGAACAAGCTGAAGCTATAAGCTGATTGGTTACCATGCAGAGCTGCACCAGATTATGCACTCTCCTGTTTTAGTAAATCTCCTCCAGAGAGTTTATAGTGAATTGTACTCACTTGGTCAGTAGTTCATAGAACTAAAGATGGCATATCTCCAGTGATTTTCTTGTGTCTAATTCTCTCTCAGTGACTCATATTTCCACTGACTTCATCAACTTGGGCAACACTACTAGGGTAACTTCTAACCACAGTGAATGTTTCTCCCTGTTTGTCTGACATACTTTATTAAACTTTAAGGCCCATCTACAAAGCAGTAAATGACCGGCTGGCTGATGATTTGCTGTATTTTCACTGCTAAATGCCTCTTGAATCTTTTGGCACAGATATAAAGAGCATTTGCTGCATTCAGTCGCAATCACTGCACATCTGGATTTGTTATTCTTCAGTAGGAAATCCAGATCTCAGTAACAGTTACAGCCCCTGATGGGTTTTTTTCTATGTATGCCTTGTGCACATGATGGTAAAATCAATGATTCATCATTGATTCCTATGGACGATCTACTGTGTCTAATGAAGTATGCTACTACCAAACACAAACAATATTTGAGGTGACTCATTTTTGTCAAAATGTATATTTCAGTTATGAACTGATCTTGGAGTTTTGGTACAAGTTTATTAAGAGTATTTTTTCCATAGCATAACAAAGTTTCTTTTAAATGTTACCTTCAACCCCTCCCTGCCGAGTGTATGCATATATGCAGCCTCACTGAAGTGGGTCTTAGTCTTCAGGCATAATGAAATCAACTTTGAAATCACAAGACTTCACTTGAGGTTGCACAGTATGAAAGTCACGTGTCAGTGCAACTTCAGGTGCGGCTTAGAAGACATCTGTGTGACTTAATGCACAGATGTTTATGCAAGTCACACCTAAATTTGGAAAAAGTAGTGCAGGAACTACTTTCAAAATTGGTGCGAACAATAGGGTTCAACTTGTCATGAGATTTTAAACTATCAGTCTCACCGGTGTGACCAGGGACTTAGGCCTCTTGTATACTGATGCCTAAAAAGGCAATGTTTTGAGGCATACTGGCATTCCACATAGATCGGTAAAAAATAAAATAAAAAAGATCTCCATTGTTGGACACTATTTTACACACATACAGGCACAAATCCACACATACATGCGTATGACACATCCAAACAAAAGCTAGAGGAGTTTTTACACACACCACTAAACAAGTGTGATTGAATTGCTAGGCATTCTATGGCAGAAGCAAGAATACCTCTGGTTAGGGATATGGCATGGATGCCACAATGAGTAATAGATGGGTAAACACAGATTGAAGGTTGGGGAGGAAGTCCATGTATGTTAGGAATGGTCCGTAAGTCCTGGGTAATACCCACAGAAGGGAAAACAAGAATCCTTTGGCATACACTTGTGAGGCAGCCGGTTGAGAGCAGAAGAAACTCTATAGATACTGGGAAACAAAAGGGGACAGAAGGGCAGCGCCAATTTAAGAGTAGCAATATAGCAGGTTTTATTAAAGTAATGCACTCACTAGACAGTGAAGAATATAGGCACATCTGTAGATATCAGCCAAGTTGTTGTAGAGATCCAAAATAGCAGCTGGGAGGCGTGGTGTCATCACACCAAGCAGCGCCAATAGTTTCAGGTGTCCAAGGTGAGAATTTCCGAAAATGGATTTTGTTGTCGGAAAATTTGAGAACCAGCGCTCAAATTTTTCTTGTCGGAAATTCCGACAGCAAATGTCCAATAGAGTCTACACACGGTCGGAATTTCCGACAACAAGCTCCCATCCAACATTTGTTGTCGGAAATTCAAACCGTGTGTACGCGACATTAGACAAGACAATTTGGTTTGTTGCAGGCTGTCTATGTTTGACAGTTTTACTAACATATGTCTAGGTTGCAAAACTATGTTAAGGCGCTAAGATTTGTTTTACTTTACTTTCATGTCTTTCCAAATTCATTATCTTTCCTATGTACTATTTCAAGATAACTGCACTTACAATAGATTAACAATAAGAACAACAAAAACAATAGCAAATACTACCTTTAGCTTTGCTTCTAGTAAAATGTACATTGTAAGCTGGGTTGAAGCATAAAAGCAAAGAGCACCTGTTTTCAGTTGTCTTTACAATTACAACAATTCAATTATTAATTTCCCAGAACAGCAGTAAATGCCAAAAATGATCTGTGATTTGAGAAGCAGTTGTTTTAGGCCCCTTTCAGACGGACGGATAGAATGGTGCTTTTAGCTGCGGATTTTCTATTTTTCTACCGCAGCTAAAAGCACACAATGTTTTCCTATGGCCCCATTTACACACAGCGTTTACGCACGATTACGTTACATGCGGTTTGGTGCGAATAGAAAAAATAGAATTGAATGCGTCCAGGTGCGATGTAGCGCAGCTATATGCACATAACCGCAGGTAATCGCAGTCTTTTTTGTCAACTGCGGATAGCAGCGTTTTAGAATTCAAGGGACCCAAACAAAAACAAAAAAAATAAAAATGGTTGCTATGGAAATGAATACCGCAGCTAAACGCAGCCGCAGTAAAACGCACGTAAAAAAGCATGTAATCGCAATGTGCAAATGCAGCTAATCGCAATGCCTGGAGCCTTGAATTTCACAAAACATTTGTAGTGCTTTTAACTGCGGCAAAACAGCCGTCCGTCTGAAAGGGGCCTTAAGGCTCCCTGAAAGCACACATAAAGTATGCATAACTAAACTGTCCTGCTATAGTGGGCAGCATGACATCTTGCACATCTGTTGGGCACACCCTGTAATGGCTTATTTTCAAAAAAGTGCCAGGAATAATGAACCGACAGTGCCGTAATTGGAAATAACTCATTAAAAACACATTTTGTATGCGGATTAAGTTTACATCCATTCTCAAAATTTCCTGATCTTAATATTTTAGTTATATGAAAGAGTTTCCAACAACATTTATCTTAACTGGGTGTAACATTGGATAAAGTTAATGAGTCATTAGTTTAAATGTGTTGCTGATCTTGCACATGGTTATGTCTTTGGGCACTCATGTTTATAGAGAAATATTTTGCTAGTCAGACAGTGATTTGCTAGCTTAGTAGCTATACAGTTCATCATTTCATGTGGCCAAAAAATTAGTTGTTGTCTTTACTGAGTAACTCAAGTAATGCAATAAACTGTAGTTGAGTTCTTGCAGTTATTAAACATTTACCAATATCCTGAATGACAAGTGGGGTTGGGATGAAACAATTATCTCTTTTATACATTTATGGAGATATAAAATCCATCTCACTTACCTCTACACTGGCTTTTATGTCTATGGAAAATAATACAAAGTCCTTCCCTTCCCTTGTACATGCCCTCCTGTTTTTAGGTGCCCCACCGACTCTCCTGGCTCCTCCTCTTCAGCCAATGCCCCCAATAGCAAGCTGCTTGCTCTGGGGGCACTGGTGAATGCTCACTCCCAAGCCTCTCCTCTTATTGGCTCACCAGCTGTGACTGACAGTAGCAAGAGGCAATGGCTCCCACTACTGTCTCAGCCAATGAGGAATGAGAGACCTGGGAGAAGCTCAGCTCTCATGCACATTGCTGGATTGAGAGGGAGCTTAGGTGAGTATTGGAAGTCATTAGTTTTAATGTGTTGCTGATCTTGCACATGGTTATGTCTTTGGGTAATCATCTTTATAGAGAAATATTTTGCTAGTCAGACAGTGATTTGCTAGCTATAATAATACCTACAATCCTTCATTTTCCATATGACAATGTGGCCAAAAATGAGTTGTTGTCTTTACTGAGTAACTCAAGTAATACAATAAACTGTAGTTGAATTCTAAAGCCTCATACACACGATCAGACTTCCATCGGACAAATCCGTAAAATTTTTGTTGAAGGGCGTTGGCCGTGAACTTGTTCTGCATACAGACAGCAGAACTTTTTCAACCAACATACACTAAACTATGTTGTTTTTCAGCTGATTAGCATCACCCTTTGGGCAACTTCTGCTAATGTTGTCTGATGGTTAGCATTGGCTTGGAGCATGTGTGTTTGTACTTTAGATTTTAGTCCGAGGGACTTGTGTACACACGATCGGATAATACGACAGAACAGATTGGTTGTTGGACAATTTGAGAGAATGGCTATCCAACATTTGTTGTCGCAAAAAAGTCAAACTTTGGGAAAATGGCAAGTCTTGTGTTGCAGTAATTTATTTTTTAAATAACAAACATGCCATACTTACCTGCTCTGTGCAGTGGTTTTGCACAGAACAGCCCTGATACTCCTGTTTTCAGGTCCCTGCTGACTCTCTTGGCCCTTCCAATGCCCCAATACCAATCCGCTTGCTCTGGGGGCACTAGTGTGTGCTCATTTTCAAGCCCTGACCTATTCCAAGCCTCTCTCCTCATTGGCTCACTGACTGTGACTGATAGTAGCAGGAGGCAATGGCTCCCACTGCCGTCTCAGCCAATGAGGAATGAGAGACTTGGGAGAAGCACAGCTCTCGTGCACATTGCTGGATTGAGAGGGAGCTTAGGTGAGTATTGGAGGGGCTGGGGAGGTATGCATAGAATGCATAAAATGCATGAGGGTAAAAAACCTTGAGCATCAATAAACATAGGGTCTAATATAAATAAAGGAAACTGTGAGCATTAATTGTGTTGATGGACAAAAAAATTTCTTAAACAAAAACTTTCACCTGCTATTTATAAGTCTTTCAGAGGAGTTGTGCTCTAGGGACGTTTTTCCAAGCCTATAAAGAATTGCAGATTCTAGGTTCATTCATAGTAACATAAGTTCATATTTGCACTATGTCGATTTAACTGACAATTGCACAGTTGTGCGATGTTGTACCCAAACAAAATGTATGTTCTTTTTCCCCCACAAATAGAGCTTTCTTTTGGTGGTATCTGATCACCTCTACGGTTTAAATTTTTTGCGCTATAAACAAAAAAGTGTGTACATTTTGAAAAAAAAAACACAATATTATGTACGTTTTGCTATAATAAATATCCCCCCAAAAAAATTTGTCTTCGGTTTAGGCCGATATATATTCTTATACATATTTTTGGCTAAAAAAAATCGCAATAAGCATATATTGATTGGTTTGCGCAAAAGTTATAGCGTCTACAAAATAGGGGATAGGTTTATGCCTTTTTTTTTATTATCACATTTTTTACAAGTAATGATGGTGATCTGTGATTTTTATCAGGACTGAGACATTGTGGTGGACAAATCAGACACTTTTGACACTTTTTTGGGACCATTTACATTTATACAGCGATCAGTTCTATAAATAGCCACTGATTACTGTATACATGTCACTGACATGGAAGGGGTTAACACTAGGGGGCGATCAAGGGGTTAAATGTGTTCTCTCAGCGTGTTTTAACTGTGGAAGGAATGTGGCTGACTAAAGGAGGACTCGGAGAGAGATGGTTGTTCCTACTTGGTGTCTCAGTTTCTCTCCTGACAGTAAACACACAAATCCTGGTTCTTGCTCACGAGCGATCGCAGGTGCCCGGAGGTCATCACGCATTGGCTTTGGGGACAGGCTACGGGCATGTGCCTGCTACAGCATCTTAAAGAGCCGACGTATAGCAGCAGTACTACTGCGGCAGTGCCAACCTGCCGCAGTAAAACTGTGGCGGCTGGTCGGGAAGGGGTTAATCACTTGCTTGCAGTTTTTTTCCAGTTTTACAACACTCAATTCCAATTTAAATAAAAAAGTAGCTTTTCTTTAATTGCAAAAAAAATTACAAACACAAAAATTTGTTTTGCCATATGGATGCTCAAACCAGATTATTATTATTTATTTATTTTTTGTTTCATAAAGTTTATTATTTTTACATAAATTATCCATGATCGCATAAATAAAACATGTTGGTAGCCCCAAAAAATCATGGGAAAAGCAATAAACCGACTGTGTGATTTGTTAGGCGAGACAGTGACTTAAACTCCATTATCCTTTTGAGAAGCATAAAAGACTCCATGAAATGATTCTATAAAAGCCAAGTAAATCCTTGATTTTTTTTTTTTAAGTGTTGAGGATTGCCAACTAAAAGATAAAGCAAGTTTCTCAAAGCCAAGTGATGGGTTTGGGTTACTGTCCCAGATCTTTGACATTACCATCTGCTTTCAGCTAAGTCTATGTGTGTGTGTTTGGCTTTTGGGAATAATGCAGGGTTGTTTGGTAAATGTCTACTAGTCATTCCCATATCTGTTAATATGTCCATGATCTTCACTTTTATAGTCCAAATCCCCAAAACCTTTTCTTAAGTAAGTAGGCTTGATAGACCATTGATATTTCCCAATCACATACTCACTGAGCCCTAGGTGGATGGGTCAGCAAGAATTTTGAAACATGTATTTTTTTATCCTTAAAAGTAAAGATTTATTTCCACGTTGAGACTTTTAATTCACGGTAGTATTCCTTTTCAGCTTTTAAACTAAACTATGTGATAAATGTCCAGCCCCTGTCAAATTTGAAGGAAGCAGTCCAAATATGAGCATATACTGTAACAGCTGCAAAAAAGATCTCATATCGCTGGAAAGTACATCTTTATTCATCATCGTGCATTATCACTCCTGATAGTGTAACATTACACTTTGACTGAGGTTTACTGAATTTCATGCAATAAAATTTAAAGCCGATCCAGAAGATAGTGATGAATATAACACACTGAACACTTCTTTACTGGAGAAAGCATTGTACCCAGCCAGACTGAACATCTGTATAATTACATGGCTCTGGTAATATATTTTATTCCCCTGTATTCTATGTGCATAAAAGTTAAAGTAAACTTTTTAAATCAACATGTTTAATATTTAACACCACATCCTGCAATAAAGTTATTTATGGAGAAAACATTAAAGTGGAATACTGTAAAATACATAAAAAAAAGGACATATAAACAAGTCATTAAGGCATAACTGTTAATTTACTCCATGTTTTTTTTATGAATTAAAAGCATAAAGACACATGTGAATACAATTAATTCACTACTGTATTCATGAAATAATGATGAGGCGTACCAAAGTTTCCTTGTGGCTGCTGAACAGCAGTAATGTAATGTCATCATCATAAATGCAAATCCGGATGATATTTGTGGTTATTTGTATAATGAGGGGGTAGTTTATTTATTTTCACTTTCTGTGAGGTAGAGTCTTGTATAGCATTTGCCATCCGTTATAATTTAGCATACAGGTAACGCTGCACACTGTATTCAACTACAGTGTAAGGTAAATGAAACACAGGTTCCGTGACGTATCATCCATGGATGCAATGTATGCGGTGGGGGGTGAGGCCCACTGTGTCCTCACACACTGCACCCATAGAGGAGCTGCTGATGCTTCAACTCTCCTAAAATATCCCCCCTCTCCTCTTATGTGCCCCCACATAAGAAGACTAATTCCCTGTGACTCCCAAGAGGGGATTTAACTTCCGGAAAAGATCCTCTCCTTTGTCAATCCCCATACTGAGCCCTCCCTCACCGATCCCTGGCACGCCCACCCTGCAGAGCTGCTGGCTGGCGTCCCTCCTACCCCTTCTGGGAGCTTCAGCTACTACAGGAGGTCCTGGATTATATGCCTGTATGTACTGTCACCCCACCATAGCGCCAATCACCAGCTCCCCTACCTGCAGGGCTGCTGGTCAGTTGTCCCTCCTCATCCTCCCTATGGCTCCAGCTGTTGTTTGGGATGGGACCAATGTCAAGATGGAAAAGGAAGAGGGCTGGAAAACATGTCATTCAAGAAGAGGCTGGTAAACATGTCACGTTTACCAGCCTCTTTCTGAATGAACACAGTGAGCGATTGGTACCAACCACGCCTGTGTTCACTCATCACTGAAGCAGAGTAATCTGTGTTTACTATGCTCCAGTTTGTGAATGGATAGGGGCCGCTATACAGAGACTTCCATTAATTTATATGTAGTGCAGTTGAGGCTGCAGGGAAAGGGAATGGGGACTCCTTTCTCTGTCTCAAAAAAGGGACATCAGGGGTCTGTTTAGACCCCTGATTTTTCACCAAAGCCCCCCCCCCCCACTAAAAAAAAGATAGATAACAATAAAAATAACATTATATTAAAAAAAAATACAAAAAAACATAGTAAGACCTATTCTACTTTAAAGGGGTTGTAAAGGTGTGTTTTTTTTCTAAGTAGGTTCCTTTAAGCTAGTGCATTGTTGGTTCACTTACCTCTTCTTTTGATTTCCCTTCCAAATGTTTTTTTTTCTTTGTCTAAATTTCTTACTTGCTGTTTCTCCTTAGTACGCTTGCCCCCATCATCCATGGGGGTTAGTCAGCCAGGACAGCTTACTGAGGAGGAACAGGAAGTGAGAACTTCAGACAAAGAAAACAAAGAAAAAAATAATTTAGAAGGGAAATCAAAGGAAAGGGTAAGTGAACCAACAATGCACTAGCTTAAAGGAACCTATTTAGAAAATAAAAAATGAACCTTTACAACCCCTTTAATATCACCAATGAGCAGAATTTATCAGTTTATTCAGATCAGCATTAGTGGAGATACAGAGAGGGTTATTGGTAAAGTCATCATGGAGCTCAGAGGACAGCCATAGTGAGACGTTGCTGAACACACAACCTCTGTGATGGAGTAATAAAGGAGAGGCCATTTAGTCTAAGCACATTTAAGAAGGTATCACTTAGGTCGTGAGG
The DNA here is from genome assembly GCF_905171775.1 of Rana temporaria. NCBI lineage: Eukaryota > Metazoa > Chordata > Amphibia > Anura > Ranidae > Rana > Rana temporaria. The sequence goes on from NC_053491.1 coordinate 134,971,425, forward strand.
CTATTCTCCATATAGAATTGACAGCCTAAATGCAAATGAGGTTCAATACTTAAAGCGGGAGTTCACCCAATTTGTTTTTTTTTCTCTTTTCCCCTTAGCTTCATGCTCGTTTTGTCTAGGGGAATCGGCTATTTGTTTTAAAATATGAGCCGTACTTACCGTTTTCGAAATGCATCTTCTCCGTCGGCTTCCGGGTATGGGTCTTCGGGAGCGGGCGTTCCTTCTTGATTGACAGTCTTCCGAGAGGCTTCCGATGGTCGCATCCATCGCGTCACTCGTAGCCGAAAGAAGCCGAACGTCAGTGCGGCTCAATACTGCGCCTGCGCACCGACGTTCGGCTTCTTTCGGAAAATCGTGACGGGATGGATGCGACCGTCGGAAGCCTCTCGGAAGACTGTCAATCAAGAAGGAACGCCCAGTCCCGCAGCCCATACCCGGAAGCGACGGAGAGGATGCATCTCGTAAACGGTAAGTACAGGTCATATTTTAAAACAACTAGCCGATTCCCCTAGACAAAACGAGCATGAAGCTAAGGGGAAAATGTGTTCTCAATGGGTGAACCTCCGCTTTAAACTTCAAGCCAGGCACAGGAGTAGTGCCTATTGTTTTAACTAACATGTTGCAAGGCATATTCAAATACAGGAGATTTTACTGACATACCCAAATCCTCAGCTCTGCTAAAGACTCACCCCTCCTGTATATGGACATTTTAGGTACAAGCCACTGTAATCTGTCTTTGCACCCCTTCAGAAATATGAAAAAAATTATCAGCTACAATCCACTTAGGGAATAGGTGGATGGGGGAAAGTCTTCCTGTCATGATCTCTTAAGTGTTCCTGCTCCCTATTCCAGCAGCCAGGTGCTGGCTGTTGCATCCTCCCTGTCTGTGTTCACCTTTTAGGTGATTGATCTGCTCAGTCACCTGATATAAGGAAACTGAACACTCTATCCCTTGCTTGTGATAGAGACAGACTTACCTGCATTGTTCTAGACCAAGCCTAGTCCTGAACTTAGCCTGCCTTTTATCTAGAATGGATACTCGATTATCCCCTGAACTCAGCCTGCCTTTACCTGAACAAACTTTGAACCATGATATCTGCTAAACTGCAAGTACCTGTTTGATTTTCTCAGTTCACACCTGCTCAGGCGTGGTGGCCAGGCACTATAGCATTGTATATAAATTCCTGGGGGCAACCAAGTACTGGTAGGCCTGCTTGCCTTAAGGGAAAGGGGGCTGCTATAGGTGAAGCGCACAGTAGCCAGCTATAGTGTCTGACCACCTGCGTTAGGGTAGATGTGACATTCGTGACACTTCCCCTATCCTTGTGAGAAAGCCAGGAGTGTTGAAACGCTTTGAGGAAGATTTGTTCCCTGGTGGCATAGGCGTGCACAGGGGGTGTGCCTGGGCACACCCTAATCCTGAGGTTGGCAACCCGGCAATCGTGATCTACCTGCCAATCATGGGTAGGTGACAGGTAAACCACGATCCTTCCTTGTCGAGCCTCAGAATCTGGACAGGAAGGGCAGCAGGGCTGGGATAAAGTGAAACTGTATTTTTCTCCTGCAGCAGCTGAAAGTAGGCTTCTCCTCCTCTCTCTTTCCCCGACATTTAGCTACTACAGGAGCAAAATACAGGGGGATCGGTACCAATATATGCCACCGCTGCCACCCCTCCTGTCCCTGTTTGTCTCCTGTCATGGACCTTGGAATGCTGAAGTGTTCTCCTTGAAATATGTTACACAGTGGGGGGTCTTCTGCCCTGTCTTAAGGCTAACCCCCCCCCTCCCGACGGCTCCATGGTCTGGAGGAAAATCATTGTTCTGTTTTTGGCTGTTTGTGAACTTTGATTGCCCCCTGGGGCTTCTGTCTCATTACACATATCAGTCCTCCTATTCAAGCTATCGGACCAATCCCTGCTGACCCCGTTTCAAGTCCTCATTTGCATGTCCAAGAGGACCTAATTGAGAACTACAACGTACTTTAAAATTGACCAATAGGAAAGTGGTTGTTGGGGGCAGGGTGTTCAAACTTCTGTATAAAAGTGTGTGTGCATCCAATAAAAGAGTCTCCTGCTTGAACTTACATACAGCCTGCCTGGTGTTTGTTCTGAGCTAACACAAATGGATTTCGAACGGCACATAGCTGCAGCTTCACTGTGCCCATCTGCATGCCTCATGTACCTTAACTCTCCCACTGTGTCCGCTGTGTCCGCGGCCGTCCAGTGTAACAAAGCCCTGCCTCCTCCTTGTCCTCGTCTGTGATAGACGGAACACTGATTCAGTTTCCCAGCAGTGAGTCAGTGTTCCGTCTATCACGAACGAGAACAAGGAGGAGGCGGGGCTCTGTTACACTGGACGGCCGCCGACTGACTGCAAGACACAGCAGGAGAATCAAGTATATGCCGAGGGGGCTTTTACTCGAGTATAAACAGTACTTAGAAAGTTAAATTAAGACCGGGCCTTACAATCTACAAACCAGATACAGGTCAACTTATCAGGTTAAATAAACCTTGGCAAATATAGATAATAGGCACAAGTGTATACACATGTGTTTTATGAAATAACAAATGGCAAAAAAAATGTACACTGCCAACCTCCTGGCCCTGTTAAGCCATCCAACTGCAAGAAGTCTATAAAGATTAACAAATAACATATCCTCTAAACATTCTAATGTAGGGCAATGTCCATTAATAAAAAAAAAAAGGCTATGATGACAGCCTTATGCCTTTTATCTACTGCAAATATGCTGAGAAGTTGCCCATTCCTTAAATTACCTAAAGTTGCCCTATCTCTATTTTATTACACAAATGTTAAGTGAGAATTAATAATAAGGGGATGCTAAGTCAAGACAAAATTAAGAAAAAGATGACTGGATTTTTCTCTGAACACAGGAAGAAACAATTCTATGATGACTTGTCTCTTGCAGTGAATTGCCTAAACCTAAATTTAGGAAATAATTTACAATTTACATAATGGTATTGCATTCCAGCAGAAAGCTGTTTTAACAAATATTATTGTCGATGTAATTGGGGAGCAAAGTAGCATACCGTATATACTCGAGTGTAAGCCGAGTTTTTCAGCAAATTTTTTTGTCCCCCCTCGGCTTATACTCAAAAGTCAACTTTTGCGCCTGGTCTCACGGACATTGGGGACCCGGTACCTACCGGCCGTAGGTTCTCTGGACAGTAACACTGGAAACAATGTTATTAATAATAACGGATTGATTATCAGCAAAGGGTGGATTATTAGTAAAAAAAAATAAAAAATATTATTAAGTTAAAATATATATAAAAAGATTATTATAAAATTCATATAAAATAAATATATAAATAAATATTTAGATAATCATATGGTTGCTCTTATTTGGGTCACTTTCAAAAAAAAATCTTAAATATCTTATTCCAAATGTATTTATCTAATAATGCTGAGTGTGAATATAATTAATAAATAATTATAATTCTTATGTGGATCGGTAAGTTATATGTCTTTGAGAACAACTAGCAAAGCTAGAAAAAACCTGGCCAATCAACAAAAATTATAGCTGACAAAGGCTCTGTGAGGACATAAGAAACATTGAACCTCAGCACTGGATGTGTCAGGATAATACAATGAATTGCACACTTCTAGATTTGTGACCTGGAAAAAGAAACATCTTCTAAGCGTGATTTGATCAGCGTCTAGTGTTACAAGTATAGATTATCTCTCTATATTAAATTTCCTTGTCTCCAGTGATTCTGGAAGATGAAAACCTTTGAAATGAATGAAAACTTATAGCGAGCATTACTGCACACCTGTTTTTTATAGCTTTATTATTGTTATTTTTTGTTCTTACTTCCAGAGTTGTGCTGATCACTGCATGTGATAAGTTATCATATATTTTATGTGGGTTGGACATGCATATGGATCTACTTTTATTATTAAGTTCTTGATACCAGTTGGGAATTACTTCTTACTGTTAGCTTATTGTAGAGTGTTGAGATAAAATTTTTACCTTATTGTATCATATTACAAATCACGCCATGGGGGAAACTGTTACCAACTCAATGGGCCATAACATTCTAGTCATCTTACTATGCTTGTTTTTTAGAGACGACTGAGGCCCCGTACTCACGACCAAACATGTCTGCTGAAACTGGTCCGCGGACCAGTTTCAGCGGACATGTTCGTTCGTGTGTAGGCAGTAACGGACAGGATTCCAGCAAACAATCGTCGGCCAGACCGTTTTCCAACGAACAACTGTTTCCTGGTCTTGCTTTAAAACAGTCTGCTGGAATCGTGTCCGTCAGACATGTTCGGTCGTCTGTACACAAAAGCAGCGTACAAAAACCCCGCGCATGCTCAGTCCAAATGAGGAGACGGGAGCGCTCGTTCAGGTAAAACTCGCGTTTGTTTGGGATATGGCACATTCGTCATTACAAACCTTTTATTCTAGCAAGAGAACAATGTCTTAAAAAGGCGCACTAAACCACATTTTCTTGCCTCGTTTTCTTAATTCTTCTCTTGCTAGAATAACCCCGTTCTCTTGCTGATGCAATTTCAATAGAGTTGTCCCATACTGAAATGTCACATTTCTTGCTTGTGATGTAATCCTTTAATAATGTTTTCTATGCCAGACGTGTGTTTTGGTTGGTGGTCCTCCATAATTTCTAGTAGTCATTTTTGTAAAGGAATGTGCATCTTTTTTTTTTTTTTTGTTGTTTCTAGTTATGTCACCATTTATATATATTTTTTTTAACATGTTTTTTTCTTGTTTTTTTTTTTTTTTTTTTTTTTTTGTGTTTCATTTGAGAATATTAAACCATGTTGGCACACCAAATGTCCCCCCCCCCCCCCCAAGGAGTGTGTCCTTTGTAAATTACCCATTGTATATTTATTAAAGGTTTGCTGCCTAATAATCCCCACAGTATAACAAACAATAGACATGTTTTCAAATGAAAGCAAAAAGCCTTTTATTCAGGCAAATGTCATCACAAAAAATAAACAGAACGGCAGCACTAGAATAGATAGCAAACTATATGCAAACTTGCATTTCCAACATGGTGAAGGATAAACTTCCAAGCCTCAGGAGCCAAACACAAAAATATGAAGCAGCAGCACAGAAACAAAGGAACCCAAACTGTGGTAGTCCAAACAAGATGTCCTTTATGTGGAAGGAAATGGAAGGCAGAGAATCAACGTTTCCTCCTCTTTCCAGCCTTCCCTCCAGGCAGCCTTCCAGCGGATCTAACACGGGGTCTTGCAGGTGGGGTCGATGTGGCAGCAGGAGGATGGTGTTCCGCAAGCCGGGCCGGGTCACATAGCCCAGTCTCTGGGGTCAGCAGGCCCCTCTGCATCCACCAAAGGACCTGGTTCATCAGGGCCTTTGCCAGTCTTCTCTGGTCCTCCTCCCCTTCATTTAAATCGTGGGCCAATGAGGCACTGAAGGCCTCTGTGGGGTTGAGGGGGGCCCTCATGATGGCGCTTGCCTCCTGTATCATGCGGAGGCTTGCCTCCTCCACAGGCCTCAACTGCCTCCTTCGGCCTGATGGCCTCACCTGGGGGGGAGAAGACTGGCTGGTGGTGGTTCTCCTGGCCGGGGGGACCTGCTGCAGGCCACTGGGCCCAGCCTCCTCCTGGCTGCCACTGACCCCGGCCTCCTCCTGGCTGCCACTGACCCCGGCCTCCTTCTGGCTGACAGACACCTGAGGATCTGCCACCTCCTGGCTGATCTCTTCTTCCTGTGTGGAAAAAAAAAGGACATTTTTTACAATTTCGCAAAATAAAACCACACTCATTTTCATGTTTTTCGTTTAGTATTTTCTGTTCATTATTACTTGAATACACTCTACTTCTGACCCCTGCAGTTGTCATCTCTGACACCTATTTGTCTGTACACCTTTTTTTTTGCTTTTTCCCAGCTTGGCTTTTCTTTTACAATATCAAATCATTAATCCACCAAGAATTATTTACGCCAGAAATATAGAGGAAACTACTATACCTCCTCATCGAAGGGTGGCAGATCTGCATCTCTGTCAGCCAGGCCCTCTTCCTCCGACTCTGCAGGGCTGTGGTCATCTGGGGAAGGTCCGCTGGAAGGTAGCATGGAGGAAAGGTTGGAAGAAAGACTCGACATCGTTTTCCTGCCTTCCATTTCGTCCCGCAAAAAAGCCATCTGTTTATAATACCACAGTTTGGGTTCCTTTGCTTGTCTTGCTGCTGCTCCCGATTTTTTGCTTTTATTAGCTTTGTATGCTCTCCTGTATGTGCTTCTGAGGTTGGCAAGTTTATCCTTCACCATGTTGGCAGTGCATCCTGGCACCCAAGTTTGCATATAGTTTGCTAGCTCTTCTAGTGCTGCCGCTCGTACATCTTTATTGCAATATAATGCGTGTTTTGAATTCCACAGGATGGGCGTCTCCTGATATTTTTGGAGTAAGGCCTCTATAGCTTCCTTGGTTTGTAGTTGGTCCATTTAAGTTTTAGAAAAATTATATTTCTTTTTGAGTCTAGATTCAAAAAACATAAACCAAAGAAAAATAAATATTCAAAAGGATCAGCGTTGACCTTGATATAATATGTGTCTTCAAATTTATTACCTATATCTAATTACAAACACAGTCTCTCTTGTTTAGACAATGATTGGCAGCTCGGCCGCATTGCTTGTACCAAACATTGATTTGCTAGATGCAGAGCCATTGTTAACATTGCAGTAAATATTTTTAATATATAAAAATAAACAATGCTTACAAATGACAGTATTCATCTAGGCACTCTTTCATGTGTAAATCTCATGCCCCTGACAATGGATGACATAAAAGACACTTCCTAATGACCTCTGTACAACCAACACTTGAACAATACTTTGCCTGATCTGAATACACCATTCAAAAACTTGTCAATGAGGTACAGCATTGTTCACATCTCTATTTTGTGAGGTGTCCAAAAGCATTTGGATACCAAAATAACATTGTGGTACCCCATAGACAGAATAGCTTAAAAAGGGTGCAACCAACAGCCCAAACCCCCATCCCATGTGTCTACATTTTCCAGGCCTCTGCTGATCCCATTTTTAATTTCCTTACCTTCCTGTCTCTCGCTCCTCGTTTCTCACGCTCGCCTAATTACCGCGTAAGATGCGTAATCACGGCGTGCACCTTTTAAACACTCCGCGTATTTATTAAACCCCGCCCTCGTCACCTTTGCTAGGCCCTTAATCAATGATTTTAGGAAATATGGCGTTAACTGTGTATGTTCTGGATGCGCTCGAAGATTCTCCGCGTAACCGACGTAAACACGTTGTTTGCATTCTCTACACTCCGCGTATGTATTAAACGCCGCCCTCTTCTCCGCCCATGGCGTAAGAATTCATCTTTTCCACGCCCATAATCTCTGTGGGAAAGGAAAGATGGCGATGTCACACGAGCGGGCACGATGCTCTCATGCCACAAGTGAAGGGACAGAGGCAGGGACGTCCCGATCAAGGCCAAGAAGATACAAAGCCACTAATATGCGGTTCCAGGAAATGGTGGAGTTAGTTTACATCATGCGAAAGAAGGACTATGATGGTGAATTAGGGCCATACAAGACCCCTAACCGCCGAAAGGCACATATTATGGACAAGGTGGCGAGGAGAATGCAGAGGATGTTTGGGATCACCAGGTCCAAGGAACAGCTGAGGAAACGCTGGTCAGACTTAAAATTGAGGGAGCCACATCAGATGAAGAAAATACTTAAAATTCTGCGTAAAAGTAAGTAAATATATATTGGGGTTGGGGGGGGGTGGGTGATTGTCTGCAATAATGTGTTGCCATGTATATTTCACCATCTGCCTCCTTGGCCTGCTTGTAATTTTAAAGACATGTTGTCATTTTTTTTTTATGACATAAATACCTACATATTTACAAATAGTGTTCTTAGTAAACAACGTAACATCACATAGTTTCTCAGAAAGGCTCGGTTATTCCAGGAACAACACACCTGGACATGGCTCACTGGCCAAAAACTTTGTTTGTAAACATTGTGTAAAAGCTAGTTCTAGAAAATAAAATTATGAGAATGGGAAAGGCAAACAGGATTCATTCTAAAAACAGTGGTAATAAAGCAGATGTTTTCACATCTGCAATGCAGAGCACCTGTGTCTCCCCAAATCAAAAATGGGTTTTGGTAGGGTCTCCCAGAAATACTGTTTAGGGGGGACATCCATGTGTGTCACTTTGCTAAAAAGGGGCAGGATCAGAGCTTGCCATAGAAGTAATTCCAAAATGTAGGTTTGGTGAAAGATAAAAGTAACTAAATGAAAGCCTCTTCTAAGCAATGTGTGCGATGTATGCTCTCCAATATCTGTGTGCTGATGAGTCTACATTTTTTTTTGTTTATTTCAGGGGAAAGAAGTCGCCAGCATTTGGAGGAGGCAGAGAGGGCCAGACAAGGCCAAAATCTGCCATCTCAACATGTGGAGGAGGAGGAGGATGTGGAAGGAGAAGAGGATGTGGAAGGAGAAGAGGATGTGGAAGGAGAAGAGGATGTGGAAGGAGAAGAGGATGTGGAAGGAGAAGAGGATGTGGAAGGAGAGGAGGAAGGAAGAAAGGAGGAAGGAAGAGAGGAGGAAGAAGTAATTTTGGACTTAGAATTTATAGCAGATGAAGGGCAAGTGGCGGAAGAACAATTTGGCGAATTGAAAGAAGGTGGATTGATGGATGAAGGAGGAGTCCAAGATGATGGGGAAGTGGTGGAAGAAGGAGGAGTGATAGAAGATGATGGTGAGGTGGTGGAAGAAGGAGGAGTGATAGAAGATGTCGAAGAGGTTGAAAGGAGAAGCCCATCAGGTCAGTGTCACCCTAGCTTGATTAAAAAAAACATATGTAGATAGGCCTCATCGAAAAATAATTTTGTAAATGACCATTTTTTTTGTTTTTTTAGGGGAGGAGGATGGTGTGCCAATATTTTCACGTGCAAGTGCTGCTATAATTATTCAGCAGGTAATGGAGTGCAGCACTGAAATGCACAATATGCGTGAAAGGATGGTTGTCATGGAAGAGAATTTAACAAATGTCCTTTTGGAATGCAGCACGGAAATGGACAATATGCGGCAAAGAATGATGGTCATCGAATCTAATTTTAAAAATATTATTGACATGATGGGCCGTGTCAAAGACTGAAACACCCCCCGCCCATCCCCCGCCCCCACAAACATTTTTACTGTTTTAATAATGAATACGCCAAAATTTGAAGATACACACACAGTGTGCCAACATGTGCTATCTGCCATCACAGAATATCTAGTGTCTGTGCTTTGTGGGTCCAACCCCCTCCTCCATCCTCAAGTAGTTGAGAGGAAGGGTTTGCTCCCACAGAACACAGACATTGATCACCCATGATGTCAGATAGCACATGTGGCCATTTGTCTGTTGAACCAATGACATTTGGCGAGTTTGCACTGAATGTGTGTATCTTCAAATTTTGGTGTGTTCCAGTGTGAAAGCACACCATGACTGACTGCTGTTGTGAGTTTTTATATTTTTATAATTGTATTTTGTTACTTTTTGACCATGTTGAACATTTTTGGATACTATAAAGTTTAGACCATAAAGAATAAACACCGACAAAAAATTTAAAAGATATATATATAGAATTATAAATCTCTCTAATCACTGAATTTAGTGAAGTCGAGATTTGACTCCTAAATCTTAACAACACATTTTCTTATTGAAAAACACACCAAAAAAAATCAAAATTCTTAAAAAAATTTTGGTTTTTGTGCATAAAAAATATGCAGAAAATAAAAAATACTAAGGCGGTAAACACCCCACCAAGAATATTCTATATATATATATATATGTAAACAATAAATCTAACTATATTTGATAAACAAAAATGTGAACTTGTTAAAAAAGGTATAATCTGCATAATATTTTTGGTTGAATTACCTTAAAAAAAAAAAAAAAAAAAATATTTTGTAGACTCCTAAGTACAAAAGCAGGGAGTAATGAAAAAAATTTAAAATAATTTTTTGGGTCATGAACAAGCAAAAATTTAAAAACTTGACCTCAAAATGTACAAATGGAGTTGCTTCTTATTTCTAGACTCAATACCCTGTTTGTAGATGAGTGAATACTGTGCAAAATGTGGTCATTTACTAAAAGTGGAGAAATCAATTATGCATTAAAATTGAAAAAGTTAGTTAGAGAACCAGGAAGACAGATAAAACGAGAAAAAGCATTAATGACAAACAACTGTATAAAGTCCAATGGTCTAATTATTTTTTATTTGAGAGAATATTCCTTTCTTTGGGGGCCGAATTAGAAAGAAATATGATCTGGCATAGCAATGGCCCCCCGACCCATGAAGTACTCAACATATTTGTCGCGTACCTCACGAGCTGATTGGGGGGCCAAGCCAGCGCGACCAGTGTCCAGCCCGGGAAGGGGATCTGAGGGTAGTCTTGCCTCAGAACCGATGTCGGGTAGGTACGTCTGGGAGTGCCTGCGTAAAAAGTTGTGCAAAATGCAGCAGGCAAATACAACGGTGTCCAATTTATATTCCGCCAGATGTATCGATGTCCTGAACAGGCGGAACCGGTTGGTGAGTATCCCAAAGGCATTCTCGACTACCCTCCGAGCCCTGGCCAACCGAAAATTAAACACACTCCTCTCTGAGGTGAGGGTCCTCTGGGGAAAAGGCCGCATGAGGTGAGGACCAAGCCCGAAAGCCTCGTCCGCTAGGAACACAAACGGAAGTCCTTCCACATTATCTTCATCTGGTGGCAATGCCAGACCACCAGCTTGGAGACGATCATAGAAATCAGTCCGTGCGAACACTCCCCCATCAGACATCCGGCCGTTCTTCCCCACGTCCACATATAGAAACTCATACTGTGCCGACACCACCGCCATCAACACAATACTATGATAACCCTTGTAATTATAATAGTAGGACCCCGAGTGGGGTGGGGGCACAATGCGGACGTGTTTCCCATCTATTGCTCCACCGCAGTTAGGAAAATCCCACCGCTGGGCAAATTGGGAAGCCACAGACTGCCATTCCTGTGGTGTGGAGGGTAGCTGTGGGGACAAACAAAAAAAGAGATTTAGTACTTTGGAATCAAAACATCCTACAAGCATCCTTGTGACACTTCAAAGTATTAAAATTGCATAAGAAAAATTTGCATGGAGAATTTGGGAAATGAAATATATAGGGCCACTTCATTAAGAGACTCCACAGCCCTCTGATGGGGACAATAAAAGTTTGAAGGGGGGGGGGGGGACACAAAAACCAAAAAGTCCTGTTTTAAAAAATGGCAAGGTGGGTTTGTCCCTAGGATAGCATGCTGGACAGGTTAATATTGGGTAAGGGACAAATATGCAGGTAGGCCAAGAAAAAAACATGTAAAGCTGATATCAACATGCATAGGGAGAAAAGGGAACGTTAGTTAAACACACAGCATATCTGGGAAATTAAAAATTAAGTTAGTTAGCAACATTATTACAGCCAGGAAACTTACCTTAATATACTCCTCATGCATAACTTTGATGATGGCAGCACACGTGTCCGGTATGATGACCCCAAGCGCCTGCGGAGAGATGCCTGTTGAGAACTTGAGGTCCTGCAGGCTCCTCCCAGTCGCCAGGTACCGCAACGTGGCAATAAGCCTCTGCTCGGCCGTGATGGCTTGGCGCATCACAGTGTCCTGCCTCGTGATATAGGGGGACAGAAGTTCCAGCAGACTGTTGAATACGGGGTCCGTCATGCGGAGAAAATTCCTAAAGTCATTAGGATTATTCTCCTGGAGTTCCCTAAGCAGAGGCATATGTGAGAACTGGTCACGCTGGCGCAACCAATTCTTGGTCCAGAAACGCCTCCGCCCCCTGTTTCTGGCCAAAGTACTGGAAAAATGAACATATCCAGCAGCCATCCCATAAACAGCACCAACTCGCGAAAATTGACGCTGCTGCTCCATCATGGCTTCAAACCGGCCGGCTGGTCAGTCAAGAACACACTCAAACAGAAAGCACTCGCAAATCCAGCACTACCTGCGACAAACGCGTGACAAACAGATACGAGCGCACAGGATGCAACTGCTAAAGCAGAAACAACCTGCTAGCCTATAGCCGAATGACAACTACGTTACCGCAAGCACACGCACTGAACCCGTGAATACACGCTGTCAAAGCCTGGAGACCGAGAAGCGCGAATCAGCTCTAACCAAACCTTCACTAACACGAGCAAACCCGTAACTAGCAAAAGAGGAACAGAGGGCGGCGCCATTAAGTTTGGTCTTCCCCTTTATAGTGACGTCGTACGTAGTTTACGTGCACGCGTTCCGGTACGACGGTAATTTGGTCCGCTGGTGTGTACACGCCAGCGGAACCAAACACAAATCAGCCTTGTACGCCGGAAACTGTCGGGCAGACAGTTTCCAGCGCACAGATCCGGTCGTGAGTACAAGGCCTTAAACGTAAACATTGTCACTGGATCATCAAACCCATGTTGTATTTTCTGTGTTGGATAAGTATAAAATAAATCAGCGCGATTACATACAATTTGTATTTGTTATGCCTAAAATTAATGTTTTTTTTTTTTTCCTACCACTTCTTTGTTTAGGAAATCAGCTATTTGCAATATCTGCACACAAGCCAAAGCATATATTAACCACTTAAGGACCGCCGCATGACTATATACGTCAACCGAATGGCACGGTTGGGCACAAGGGCATACATGTACGTCCCCTTCAAGAACCCAGCCGTGGGTCGCCGGTGCGCTCGCAACCCGGTCCGAAGCTCCGTGACCACGCCCGCGGGACCAGATCGCCGCCGGTGTCGTGCGATCGGGTCACAGGAGCTGAAGAACAGGTAGAGGTGAGTGTAAACAAACCTTCCCCGTTCTTCTCTCTGGCTCTGTGGCTTGTCACAGGTGTATCCTGAATTGTTCAAGACCAAGTATCTCTCTTCTGGATCTCTATTTGTTTGGTTAATTGAAAAGTTCACCAAGTGACATACAGTTTTCAAAAACCCTATATCTTTTATTGTGGCTGATGCTTAAAATTGAGGATATGTTGAATGTAAATGTTTTAGTGTAGAAGTCTGTGAGAGGTGGGTTTCCTGAGACATACAATGTTGGCATATTTGGGTCAAAAATGATGAAAAGCTTTCCCCTTTTTTGAGGATTGATTTAAGTTTTGAGTGTTTACGGGAATAAAGTTGAGGGCCATTGGAGCAGGCCCACCTCTTCACACCCAGCAATGAAGAAGGGAATTGAGTCACATGGAATACTAAGCGATGCAGGGAAACAGAGCAAAAGAAAGGGAGAGAAAATAAAAAATAGGAAACTAGATGTTTGGGGAAAGTTAAAGTGCCAGAAGAAGAAGATATATGTGGTACATTATTGTGTTTTTAGTCTTCCATCATGATCTGGGTAAATTTCCCAGGAATCAGAGAGGTGAAGTGAGGGAAGCATTATTTGCCAGCACATGCAATTTCCAGGCCCACTCCTAATGAAAAATGAAATGAAAAAGGGAATTTACAAAAAAGGTAACTATTGCAAATAAACCAGTAAAAAGCCTAATGCTGTGTACACACGACCGTTTTTCATGACGAAAAAACTGCCATTTTTTAGATTGTTCGTGAAAACCAGTCGTGTGTATGCTCCATAGCATTTTTCTCGACGAGAATACTGCCCGCAAAAAAATTAGAACCTGCTCTATTTTTTTCACGTCGTTCTTTTTCTCGTCGCAAAAATCGCTTGTGTGTATGCTTTTCCGAGGGGGGGGGAGAAACTTGCATGCTCAGAATCAAGTATGCAGCCCAAAGGGAGGTGCCATTTGAAAGGAACTTCCCCTTTATAGTCCCGTCGTACGTGTTGTACGCCACTGTGCTTTGTTTTTTTTATGAACATGTGTATGCGAGGCAGGCTTGAGAGGAATCACGACGAATCACGTCGAGAAAAACGTTGTTTTTTGCAGGACAGGAAAAACAGTTGTGTGTACGCGGCATAATAATTAACAGTTAATCACTCTCAAATGTTGCCCCCTACTAAATCGTCATAAAAATATGAAACACAGAGCAACACAACACTCCACATTTCACAGGAATATATATAAAAAATATATATATAATTTAGTAAACTGATTCTGGACCTCAAAGATCAACTGCGACTTTGAACAATATGCCCAGGTCCAAAACTAACAGCAGGGAGCAAAGTGACACAACACTCAGTTCTATCTTTAGCCATGCAGAAAAGAATTGTCTATGCAGTGTTGATAGTATATATAGTGTATGTAATTTACACAAGAAGGAATGTTTTAATTAAAAAATTGACTAGGAGCTTGTTTTCCTATAAACTGTAGGGTGGTGGGTATATCAGCGAATACAGTATCAAATAATTAACCCTGGTGACTCTCACTGTGTCCCATGCTTGTCAATAAGGTCAAGATTAACCAAATTAAAGCAAAGAAGCTTTTAAAAGTAGTTCACAAATAAAGCAGCACTTATTGTGGCTAAAGAGGACTTGCGTGTTTCTTACATTTGCATAAACCTATTATTTTCTGGGTTAGAGCAATGTGGTTTCATAATAGTAACCCTTGAGCTGACAATAATAGAGTCCAGTCAAATCACTTGAACTTCCAAAGCTCTAAAAGTTTGTGGAAAACCCAGTGTTATGTATCCAGCAATGCTTTTGCAAGTTTTAGTTTTATAGTGATTGTAAAGTCAATTTTTTTTAATAACAAACATGTTATACTACCTCCTCCATGCATGGGTTTTTAGCAGAGCAGCCTCGATCCTCCTTTTCTCGGGTCCCTCTTTGGCTCTCCTGGCCCCTCCCTCCTGCCAAGTGCCCCCACAGCAAGCAGCTTGCTATGGGGGCACCCGAGCCAAGCTGCAGCTCTGTTTGTTTATTCAGACACGGAAGCTGCCATCCGGCTCTGCATAGAATGCATTAAGACAAAAAACCTTCTGACTTTACAACTTTAGAAATCCTTTAAGGTCAGTGTTAGACTCCGTAACCACAAAAAAAATCTTCTGAAGGACCACAACAATAGAGGAGCTAAATTCCATGTGTCCTTTTTTTTTTTTTTATTCTGTATAAAACTGTATTCCACAGCACTAATATTGTTTTAATTATATATCTGCATTATTTTGTGTTAACTCTGTTAACTTAAAAGTACAATTGTAATGTTAATGTGATATCTACTTCAGGGTGTAGTTCCCCCAGCCACCCTATATACTTACCTAAGCCCAATCTTGATCTAGCAATGTGCACGAGAGCAGAGGCTCGCTCAGCTCTCTTTATCCTCATTGGTTCAGACACAGCTGTGGGAGCCAATGTCTATCACAACCTGTATAGAGGGTGAGGGATGCAGGGCCAATCTACGTTCTTATTAACACACAGAGCGGGGCTCAGGAGAGAGCTGCTTGCTGTGGGGGCCCTCACCAGGGGGGAGGAGCCAGGAGCACCTGCAGGGGACTCCAGAAGAGGAGGATCATGGCTGCTCTGTGCAAAGCCATTGCACAGAGCAGGTACTGTAAGTATAACTATATAATATTAATTTAAACTTAACAGATCAGTGATTTTGAGAGATGATAAGTGTATCTTTTTGTGTCTGTTCCCTACTGCTGAGGTTATTATTCATTTGAAACCACTGATCAAAGTGAGGATAGGAGTTTCCTATCTATACAATTTCTAAAACAGTCGGTGAGTTTTTAGCCAGCAGGGGATGTACAGGAGACCCTGAGGATCCAAAATGCGGAACTGAACCACTTCAGCCCCGGACCATATTGCTGGTCAAAGACCAGGCCACTTTTTGCGATTCGGCACTGCGTCGATTTAAATGACAATTGCGCGGTCAGGCGACGTGGCTCCCAAACAAAATTGACGTCCTTTTTTCCCACAAATAGAGCTTTCTTTTGGTGGTATTTGATCACCTCTGCGGTTTTTAGTTTTTGCGCTATAAACAAAAATTGAGCGACAATTTTGAAAAAAATTAATATTTATTACTTTTTGTTATAATAAATATCCCCCCCCCAAAAAAAAAATGTTTTCCTCAGTTTTTGCCGATACGTATTCTTCTACATATTTTTCGTAAAAAAAAATCGCAATAAGCATTTATTCATTGGTTCGCGCAAAAGTTATAGGGCCAGATCCACAGTGAGAGTATGCCGGCGCATCTACTGATACGCCGGCATTCTTTCAAATTTCCCTCATCGTATCTTTAGTTTGAATCCTCAAACCAAGATACAACGGCATCTGGGTTTGATCCGACAGGCGTACGGCTTCGTACGCCTTCGGATAGTAGATGCAATACTTCGGTGTCCGCTGGGTGGAGTTTGCGTCGTTTTCCGCGTCGGGTATGCAAATTAGCTATTTCCGACGATCCACGAACGTACGTGCGGCCATCGCATTCTCTTACGTCGTCTCTAGTCGGCTTTTTCCGGCGTATAGTTAAAGCTGCTTTTTTTGCGGCGTATAGTTAGATTTGCCATGTTAAGTATGGCCGTCGTTCCCGCGTCGAAATTTGAATTTTTTCTTTTTTTTGCGTAAGTCGTCCGTGAATCGGGATGGACGTAAGTCACGTCTAAGTTAAAAAAATGCCGTCCTTGCAACGTCATTTCGCGCAATGCACGGCGGGAAATTTCCAAACGGAGCATGCGCAGTTCATTCGGCGCGGGGACACGCTTCATTTAAATGAAACACGCCCCCTAATCGCCGTTTTGAATTCCGCCACCAGAAATACACTACGCCGCCGTAACTTACAGCGCAAAATCTTTGAGGATTTGAAAGAATGCCAGGTAAGGTACGGCGGCGTAGCGTATCTCTGATACGCTGCGCAGGTGCAGATCTATGTGGATCTGCCCCATAGTGTTTACAAAATAGGGGATAGTTTTATGGCATTTTTATTAATATTTTTTTTTTACTAGTAAAGACGGCGATCAGCGATTTTTATCGGTACTGCGACCTTATGGCGGACACTTGTGACACTTTTGACTCATTTTTGGGACCATTGGCATTTTTATAGCGATCAGTGCTATAAAAATGCATTGATTACTATAAAAATGCCACTGGCAGGGAAGGGGTTAACACTAGGGGGCGAGGAAGGGGTTAAGTATGTTCCCTGGGTGTGTTATAACTGTAGGGGGGTGGACTGACTTGGGGAAATGACTGATCGCTGTTCATACATTGTATGAACAGACAATCAGGCATTTCTCCCCCTGACAGGACCGGGAGCTGTGCGATCGCGGGTGCCCGGCGGTGAACGCGCCCGCCGGGCATGCGCGTCAGGGGCGAGTGGGGGGCGCGTGTGCACTCCTATTGGCTGCACGGCGATATGACGTATAGCTACAGTACGTGATCTCGCCCAGCAGAGCCGACCTGCCGCCAAATAACTGCGGCGGCTGGTCGACAAGCGGTTAAGACAATCTTAATTTGAGTCACCAGACTTCCTTGATTAATAAGGCATTTTCAGGACAAGAAGTACATATTTTACACCCCTTAATTGAACTGTATTGATTGGTGGATATATGTTATGTTGTCACTGTGTACTGTCCATTGAATTTTTATAAATACAAAAAGAAGAATAAATAACAGATTATATGAAACATGCATCTTCTGTAATATTTGTTTAAAGGCAAGAGGAGGCCCAAGTAGAAAAAAAAGCCTGGCCAGTCATTGTATTAAGTAAGAGAATGAAGGGTAAGAGCCCCCAGGAAAAGTGTGTCAAAGAATATATAGACCAAATATATGGTTCCTCCTATACTGACCCCCTGTCCATTAAAGAAGAAGAGGTCATTATTAGGGTCACATGATGTGCCTATGCCTATGTGTCCAGATCATCATTTTACAGAACAATTCTGTAATAAAAAATTCAAACAGTAGCAAGAGTTCAAATAAATATTGTAGGCATCAACAGTAAAAACAAATAGCATGTTGTACCTCTGTCAGGTGACATGTGGACACGCTAGTAGAGAAGAGAGCATGAAAATTTACTGGTGCTTGAGAATTTACTGTAGATCATGGATGAGGTTGGTGTCCAGTGTCTGACTTGGTGTCTCAGGGTAGATGGGGGTCCTTCGTGAGCAGCAACACACTCCTCTGGAGTTAGAAGATGGAGAGCCACCAGTGCTCTGTGCATCCTTGTGGTATGTGCACCCTTGGACTTTCTGTAATAAGATCTGTGCTTAATTCCCTGTTTCTGGGTGCACCATCTCTTTCCAAAGGATCCCATCAGAAGCCTGTGCTGGTCTGGAGCTAATAAAAAAGTATTAAACTATAATGATTTTCAATGTATTCTATGACTTGCAAGTACAAAAACTATTATTACTGCATGTACAGAACTATTTATGAAGAAGCCCCTCCTGCACTGAAATTAGTCATGTTTTTAAATTTAGTTTGGGTGTTTTAAAAGAGTTGACAGCTGGAAATATAAATATATATTAATAGTTTAAAATTAGATAATGCATAGAAGAAAATTTGGCAAATGTGGTAACAAGCTGTTATATATTTAGAATACAAGCTGAAGAATAACTAACTTTTTAAAATGCTCACACTCTTGTAAACTCTTATGCCGCATACACACGACCGTTATTCATGTCATGGAAAAAAACAATGTTTTTCTCGACGTGATTCCTCTCAAGCCTGCCTTGCATACACACGATCGTGATAAAAATGCTTGAGCAAAGTGCGGTGACGTACAACACGTACAACGGCACTATAAAGGGGAAGTTCCATTAGAATGGCGCCACCCTTTGGGCTGATTATGCTAATTTCCCATCTCATAACTTGCTTCTGAGCATGCGCATGTTTTCCCCGTCGTTAAAGCGTACACACAACCGTTTTTCACGATGAGAAAACGACAAGAAAACATTTTTAATGAGCATTTTTCTCATCACGAAAAATGCTCTAATACCTACACACGACTGTTTTTAACGACTAATTTAAAAAAATGCATTTTTCTCGTCATGAAAAACGGTCGTGTATACGCGGCATTACTTCCACTACAGGAAAAATGATCATTCAGATTCAGCTATGCATCCAACTTACTAATCAATAATTTAATGAAGTGAAGGCATTTTACAATTAAATATACTGCAAAACTGGCAATAAAAATGTAAATAATTTGCCTTAAAAAAAAAAATGCTAGTATGCCTTACTACAAGAAGGCAATGAACGATGAACAAAAAAAAGGGCTTCGCAAAGGTTTCAAAAGCTCAAATGTTTCTTAATGTTTGCAATATGAAATTTGGAGTGAGATTAATACACATGTAGAGATCTTCTGCCCTTTAGTGTCTGTAAGTGGCTATGTGCTTAATGTTCACAGAGTTATTTATGTACATCAATTTCTGTCTCCATCTGTCTGGGTAGGAAACCCCAGAGTGAGAAAGTAAATACAGAGAACTGAGCCACATGACCTTATACACACTAGAGCTGCTGTATTTCACCCAGTCCAAGGATAGAGATTATTAGGCAAGTATTCCTATGTTGTAATAGTGTAATAGTGACCGATTTAAATCTGCCCTATTGTTTTTATTTCAAATGTACAGTGCCAAAATGCTAGGTCAGTGCTACTGTAATGCCGCGTACACACCATCGTTTTCTGCGATGGAAAAAAACGTCATTTTCAAAAACGTCAATTTAATTGACCGTGTGTGGGCAAAAACGTCGTTTTATGTCTTCTAAAAAACGACAGAAAAAAATTGAAGCATGCTTCAATTTTATGTGTCGTTTTTGGCCGACGTCGTTTTCTGTGTTCTAAACATTGACCGTGTGTACGTAAAAACGTCGATTTAAGCCCGCGCATGCTCAGAAGCAAGTTAGGAGACGGCAGCGCTCATTCATGTAAAACGACTGTTCAGAATGGAATCAGCACATTCGTTAAGGTGTTTTTCAGCTTATAGACAAGAAAACGAAATTTAAAGCACAGTCACTGAAAATCACGAATCGTATCTCACCAAACTTTTACTAACACGCAGCAACACGATATCAGCAAAAGAGGCCGTCTTCCGCATGGAAACGACCCTTTATAGTGACGTCGTGCGTGATTGACGGAACTGCGCTGTGCTAGAGCGTTGTGAAAAAGCGATGGTGTGTATGCTATGTCGTTGTTCAAATTGAAGTTTGAAAAATGACGTTTTTTTAAAGCACATAAAGCGTCGCATTTTTCCATCGCAGAAAACGATGGTGTGTACGCGGCATAAGTGTATAGTGGTCCCCTTTCATATATCGTATATTATTAGGTTAACCTATTTATTGCAATAGAGTTTATATGCTGCTCCTTTTATTTTAGTTAACCCTGTCCCTTCTGGTCTGGTTTACTATAGATAGTTTTAGCTCAGGGCTCAATAACCAGCATAGGCTAGAGGCAGGTTAGGCAACCAACAGCTTCCTACTTCTGGTTCTAGTTAACAGACTGGTTGCATGCCAGATTAGAAACAACTAGAGACTAATGCCTCATACACACAACCGATAATCTCGTCATAAAAGAAACGTGGTTTTTCTCGACGAGGTTCTTGTCAAGCTTGACGAGATTCTTGTCAAGTTTTCCTTGCATACACACTGTTGAGACAAAATCTCGTCGTTCTCAAACGCGGTGACGTACAACACGTACAACGGCACTATAAAGGGGTAGTTAGATTCCACCGGCTCCCTTGGGGCTGCTTTTGCTAATCTCATGCTACCACGTGTTGAGTAAAAGTTTGGTGAGAGACGATTTGCGCTTTTCAGTCTGTTACAGCGTGGAGAATGTGCTATCTCCATTACAAACGCTACTTTTACCGAAGGTGCGCTCCCGTCTCATACTTTATTCTGAGTTTATGACGTGTTTCTCATCATAAACCAGCTCGACGAGAACCACAACGAAAAAATTGAGACTCCCGACGAGAAAAAAGAGAGCATGTTCTCTTTTTTTCTCATTGAGATCCACGTCAGTTTTCTTAACGAAGAACATACACTCGACCGTTTTTCTCAGCAAAAAAGCTCTGCCAGCTTTTTTCTTGATGTTTTTTCCAAGGAAAACGGTCGTGTGTACAAGGCATAAGACACAGAGTAGATGACTCTGAGTTCCAGTAAACCACCACAGTTTCTGTAGTTTTTGAGAGAAACTGCATTCCAGGCTGGTTGGACAACAGTTGGAGGATATCCACATCACCACTGATCTTGTCTTCTGGTCTCAAACAACAAAATTGGATGCCACATTGCAATCATCTTCAGGGTACTTTGCGGCAACATTCATCTGGAGGTACAGTATCATTATTAATGGTATATGCTAGTTACAGTTTTTCTGCTCCAAATTACTTACTTAATTACTGATTAGATTATTGATTATTTTGCCCAAAAAATAATCCTCTCTGTTCACAGAGGCCCTGTGCAATGCCAATTTTATTAACCTATCCAGTCTTCCACTTGGCAAAGGCTCTGGTTCTCTTATTTGCCTAAAGGTTTAGCATGCTATCCTGTTTGGAGAGGGTCTTTTCTCATAAACCCCCTCAAAAGAGGACTACAAACATAATCACTTAGCAAAGATTCAACATAGCATTTCCACTAAACTTTCTTTATATTGCTTCCCCAGTGCATAACCACCAAAGTGAGCATTTTTACCCAGGTAGGTCGGGGTAGGGTAACTTTGCTTTTTGTGTAGACATTCCTTCATGGGGGATTGGCACAGTGGTTATTATTATGTAATATAGTGCTCCCTATATTGCTATTAAGTGTGAGGAAAAATACCACAACATCAGAGGAAGAAAAAAAATCCCCAGCATCAGCAGAAGTAAAAACTCCCTAGTTTCAGGCCCCTTCCACACTTCACTGGCAGAAACATATGTTTTTTTTAGCAATGGGCTTCCCTATGTCTTTGTTGCACATATGAAGCCTATTCACTTGAATGGGCTATCTTATGCACATTTGTTGTGGCAGAGAAGCTCATGGACCACATTTTGGCCCTGAACCAGGCCCTGAACCAGGTGCATTTTTACATGCGTATTTTGCCACGATGCCCACGTGATTTGATGCTCAGCAATTGTGGCAAATTTGCACTGTGTTTGGGGTGCCATTAAGAAAGAATGTCACCGGGGGGCGTGGCTACCGGGCTTTCTGCATGGACGTGTAGGCAGAGAGCTCCGCGCCATTCGTAGGGGAATCAACTCACCGAGGCTCCATCTACGGCTCTATCCCCTCCAGATCGCTCCACCGGATCGCCCAGCATCCCAAGATGGCTCGCAAGAGAAAAACGGCTCCGCAGGTACAGAAGCTGTCCCACTTCTTCTCCCCGGCGTCCCGCGGCCTAGTCCAAGATGGCGCCGGCGGCGCCTTGCCGTCCTCCTCCAGCGGCTCCGGTTCGGCCCCTACGAGTCCTAACCCGCTCCCAGGTGAAGCACATAGGTCCCCCGAGGCCTCCTCACCCCTGGTG
Source organism: Rana temporaria (assembly GCF_905171775.1). Classification (NCBI taxonomy): domain Eukaryota; kingdom Metazoa; phylum Chordata; class Amphibia; order Anura; family Ranidae; genus Rana; species Rana temporaria. Next base: position 134,993,793 of record NC_053491.1, read on the forward strand.
CGCAGCAAAATCTAAGCCGCGGCTTTCCCCTGAATGCTCCGGTGGGAGGGTGGACATGTTGCAGGACTCACTAAATGACACCAGGGAGCTGGCGGCACCCATTAACTCTTTCCCCACTGCTGACAAGCCGCTCTCAGACACCATGTTGAAAGACATGCTGGTGTCCCTCCGCAGCTCCCTCCATGCGGATATGATGGAGTGCATGAGGGGTTTTAAAGCTGATGTGCAGGAGTTGGGGGGCAGAGTGGATCATGTGGAGCAGAAGATGGGGGAGTTTGCTTCATCTTTTTACTCACTGGTGGATGCCCATAACGACCAGGAGGATGAACTGGCTTGGCTTAAAACAAAGGTCTCGGACCTGGAGGACAGATCCAGGAGGAACAATGTTAAGATCCGTGGTGTCCCTGAGTCTGTCCTCCCCCACCAACTGCAACAATATGCACAGGACCTTATGAAGTTGCTGGTCCCCGATCTGTCAGACGCTGATCTGGCAATTGACAGAATACACCGCCTGCCTAAGCCGTCCTACCTCCCCGAGAACATACCCAGAGACGTTTTAATGCGGGTACATTTCTTCCAAATAAAGGAGCGCTTCATGATGTCCTTCAGGAAGAACAAAAATCCGCTTCCCCAATATGATTCTGTTCAATTATTCGCCGACCTCTCACAATATACAATGCAAAGACGCAGGGCTCTTCTTCCGGTCACAAAAGCTCTACGCAACCATGACATCGTTTATAGATGGGGCTATCCGGCCAAACTCACCGTCACGAGAGACAACCACTCATCCGTGGTCAACAACCTCACAGAGGGCTTGGCCCTCCTACGTTCTTGGGATATTGTGCCGGCGCAGATTGATGGAGACCAGCCCTCTGCCTCAAAGGTGTCTACCCAGGACTCATGGCACAAGGTGACCCACAAGAAGAAGAACAAGAAACATCTCTCTTAAGTGCCTCGGTTACTTCAACAGTTTGATACTACATGTTACCCTACTAACTTTGTTATTTTCCCCCCCGTGTTAAATGAGCAGACCCCCTGCTCCCAGATTCTCAAAAGGATCTCCCATTTTATCGTTCGACTTGGTTCTGATCGAACTACTTTGCTGTTTAAAGACCACTAATCCATGTGGCATTGTTTTGTTTTTCTTTTCTTTTTTCTTTTTTGTTCTTCCTCACCCCCTACCCAGAGATGGACTTCACCCCATGGACCAGGACTTGACGAGATCCTCGCCTCCGGAAACAACACCTTGGCTTTCATCCCTGCTACGCCAGCTTCTTCAACCTGAGGTACTGTTACATCTTCACCCCACGTTGCTATGGTTCTTAACGTAATCTCCTTTAATGTGCATGGGCTGAACCACCCTGCTAAAAGAACTGCTCTGTGGAAAGAGGCTCAGAAATTACAGGCGGACATCTTGTGCATACAGGAATCCCACTTTTTATCCTCTAACCCCCCTTGCCTCAAACACAAAAACTTTCCCCATGTGTTTTGCGCCTCAGCCCCCAATAAGGAGCATAGAGGGGTCGTCACGGCCATAAGAGACTCTGTTTCGTTTAAACTAGGGGAGGTGGTCTCCGACCCAGCGGGCCGGTTTGTGATTCTTGTGGGGGAGTTTAACAATCATATGTACACTATTGCTAACCTTTACGCCCCCAATGCCAATCAGGTCAGGTTTGTCAACAAAGTCTTTAAGAAAATACTTGATGTTAAAAAGGGTAATGTTATTATATGTGGTGACTATAACATGACGGTTGACTACAGTGTTGACACTACATCTAAATCCAAACGCCCCCTCCCCTCCCTACACCCTGCTCTTCTCAGAGAGGACTACTACGATGTTTGGAGGTGTCAGCACTCTAGTGAACGGGACTACTCCTTCCACTCGACCAGACACAATACCTACTCCCGTATTGACATGGTGCTTGTCGACAAGGCTCTTCTCAGGGCGGTCACCTCCTCCGCCATCCACGACATCTCGTGGTCTGACCACGCACCTGTCTCCATTTCGCTGGCGGAGGGGATGACCCCTAGTCCTGCTTACATCTGGAGAGCAAATGCAGGGGTATTCCAAACTCAGGCCCAGGTGAATGTTATCACCAAGCAACTGAAAGAATTCTTTGAGTTGAATGAAGGTTCAGTATCTGACCCGTCAGTCTTGTGGTGCGCCCACAAGGCCTTCATTAGAGGGATTCTCCTCCAAATCAGCGCTAGACTAAAACGCCAGAGAACTCTGAAGATAGACCTTCTTTTGAAGGAAATCAGATCTTTGGAGGTGCAAAATAAGGCCTCGCCAACTCTATCCCTGTCAAACAAATTGGTCGGCCTTAGGTGCGACCTTCGGCGATTACTCCTAGAATCATATAATAAATTTGTTAACGCCCTGAAGCTAACGTACTACTCCTCTGGGAATAAGGCTGGCAAATTTTTGGCACGGCGCCTGAAGGACCAGAGAACTCGTACGAAAATTCCTTTCCTCCGCAGCCCACTTAACAATAGCAAACTGTATGACCCGAGAGATATTGCCAACTCTTTCGCAGACTACTATTCCGCCCTGTATAACATTAAAAAGGATAGCTCCACCCCACAACCCTCAGATCAAGACATACAGAAGAAAGAATGTCACCCAAAGGTGTGTCGCACATTTTGCCATGATTTTAGCATGATTTTGAATCAGTGTGAGTTTGCACGCAATTGCAAATCGCTTAGTTTCAACTGAGCCTCATTGGTCAATGAAAGAAAATGCCTGTTTTCCAGTGAGATAAAAAAAAAGAGTGCCGGCGACCAGTCAAAAGAAAAAAAAAATGCCTTGATTTAGGTGGTCAGTGAAAAAAAATTACTAATAACTTCAAACTTATGCTAGCCATACACATATCAATTTTCAGAGAATAGTCATAAGGAAATTCCTTGTAAAGTCAATGAATGGAAGAATGTTGTTTGAAAATCTCACTTGCTTTTAACAAAAATTTTAAAATGAATATCATTTCTGAACAAAAACCACATGCACTGTTCGAAAATGTATTTGATCGAAAAAAAAATTCTATTCGAAAATCATAGTTGATTTGACCCCATCTAAAATCTATCAAACATTCTTAAAATTTAAATTTTCTAAAGAAAATCTATACACGTATGGCTAGCATTATTGTTGTTATTGGCAAATATAAAAACACTATAAATAACCTGGTACATAATAATACATATCATCCTATGGAACTGAATGCATTAGGTTTTTAAATGCTTAAAAGGTCTTCTGTGTGCAGCAAACTCTCCAGCACCCCCCTAATACTTACCTGAGCCCCATCTCTGTCCAGCGATATCCACAAATCCCTTGACTGTCCAGGCGTCTGGGCTGAAACTCCCGCAGCTGTCAATAAAAATCAATTAGCCAATCATGAGAGAGAGGGGACGGGGCCATACAGCATCTCCGTGTCTGAATTGACACATGGAGCTTCAGCTCGGCTCGGGTGCCCCATAACAAGCTGCTTGCTGTGGTGGCACTCTATAGGAGGGAGGAGCCAGGAGCAGCAAAGAGGGACCCAAGAAGAGTAGGATCCAGGCTGCCCTGTGCAAAACCACTGATACGTTGACAGATTAAAAATGGACATCAATGTATCTCTATGGAAAAACAGATGTAAATGGATGATCACGCATTTACATTAGTTTACATACGCTTCCGTCAACATCCAGTTCTTGAAACAGATCAAAGCCCTATTTGTTTTCTGTTAAAAAAACAAATCGGATGAAAAATTGATGTAAACAAACAAGCGGCCCATTTTTGCATGCAAATATGTCTGTAGGACTCTAGCTGGTGGATGTAAAAGACTAATGTTAAAAAAAAAATGCATAAAAAAAGATGATAAACTGAAGACAAACTGATAAAAAACTGATGTAAACTTCATCCACTTTTTCTTAAAAAATATTTGACTGAACTGATGAAATGAATGGTCAGCATGTGTGAAAGGGGCCTAAGAAAGGGTTTGGACCGCTCATCAGATTTTTAGTACTATGTCACTGTTAGAGAGAATAACGATCACTTCCTGGTTTGTCACCAGGACAGGCATTTAGTGGAAATATCGCCAAAGTTGAGACAGACAGAAGTGCTTCCTGTGTTCTCTGTCTGTGCTGCACTCTATTAGTTATTGTTCCCTCTTGTCTTTGTGGACAGGAGAAGTGTTTTGTAGAAAGCCTCTCTTGTGGTACGGAGATGAGGAAAGAGGGTGATGTCTTGTAGTTCTAACACATTCCCTGTCTATTGATAGTAACTTTGCTCCTCCATAGATACAGTACAGTGAGTACGAGTTATCACCGTAGGACAGACAGGAAGTGTGTAACTGGCAGGACTACCAAGTAAAAATACAAGAAAAAAAAAAGAAATGCAGACGAAAAAAAAAAAAAAAATGCTGCTGCCACATCTAACGACTTGTGAGCTGCAATATATTTCATTTTTTCTTGGGTTTAGATATATTTTAGATACACTTTAATAAACACTATACAATACTGATAAAAATGCCAAAAATTTGACAGTTACTGTTCATGATCTTTCAGATACATTTTGAACTTTTTGTCTGTAGTAGTTAATGATTGAGTGTCAGTTGTCAATGAAATATATTAATAGTTATGTAAGCAAGATTTTTATTTATTTTTTTAACAATAAATCCTCGTACACATGCTCGGTTTACTCGACAAGAACCAGCTGCTGGCAGAGCATTGTTGCCGAGTATACTGAGCGTGTGTACGAGGCTTTCAGGTTTCTCAACAAGAAAACTGCCCAGAATCTAGACGAGAAAAATAGAGAACATGTTCTCTATTTTCTCGTCGTGAGATTCTCTGCAGTTTTCCTGCCGAGTAACCTGAGTGTGTATACCTACCTGATCTCCGTGGAAACCCACGCATGCTCGAAATTACTTTGACACATGCGCGGTGGCTTCCTAGGCATAGGTGGGGTGCAGCAAGATGGCGGCGATGGCATTGAATGTGACGAGCGCATGCTCGTCGTACGGAATGACGTCACCACGTTCTTGCCTTTCAAGAGAACCACAGTTCTTTTGGAAGGAGAGTCTGTACACTCGGGCGGCAAGAGAATCTTGCCAAAAATCTTGTCAGGAAAAGCAAAGTTTTTTTTTTCCTGATGAGATTCTGGCCCATGTGTACGAGGCTTAAGAAAACCATATTAGCATGAGATAATTTGTGGTCGCGATAAAACAGGTGTTTTTGTTAATAGATGTTTAACCATTTAGTCTGTGGGAAGCTTTACTTTATGTCAGTGGTTTTTATTTTGTTAAGGTATAAAATAAGAAAAAAATTACTGTTGTAAAAATACTACTTTAGCCTTTTTAATGACAAATTTACCCCTGAAGAATTTTATATGACAGCTTTGTTTCATACTGACAGCCCAGTACACTCCTATATATTTTAAACTATGTGAATTTCATTCCATCACAGAATGTTTTTACTAGATGGAAAGTATGCAAGTTGCCCATCTGTTGCTTCTAGAAGCAGTTGCCCAAGAGTTTTAAGACCACCAAAAGTACCAGCTGTATCATTTAGAACTATGCAGTGCAACAAATCTTACAGCTGTTGCATCTGTTTTTCTCCGAATAGGTTTATCAAGGACAGAATACATTCTGCTGTAGAGTATAAGAAAGCAAAATCCAGCAGATGCGGAAAGCTGTTCAAAGCTTAGTAACAAATTCATTATATTTGTCAGCATTTAGCAGGAGTTTCTTTGTAAAATTATAAACAAAACTTCAATAATGATTCATTTAAAGCAGTGCAGCTCAGATAGGAGTGCAAAATATGTTAATCGTAAAAAACATTAAACTGAGAGACACAACCGTGCTAGGTTCTTTACGAGGTATTGTTTATTGGCTACCATTAACAGCACTTTCATGTGTATATAATCTGATAGATAAGAAATACCCTAAGCAACTGAGCCAAATGTTTTTCACAGAAGTCTGGAATTACCTACATTTTAAGGTTTCCTGTTCTGTCAAAAAAGTTCAGTGGATTTACAGGCATCGCGTTTTACTTTTGGTGAGTAGATTAACAAACAAGTATTTTTTTCAGGACACAGAGTCAATATTAGTATTTGAAGGAAACTTTTTAGAAATATGTTAGCTGTCATGGGTGAGTCATTGACCTAGAACAAGCATACACATAAGGAGTTCTAACTCATCTCTGACTTGTTAAGGCTTGGTAGGCTGCAATACATCCATGTTTGTTCTTGGGTTCGCACACACTTTACAATGTAGGAACACTACAGGGTCATCCTCCTGTGTTGGGCCAGGCATCACTGAGAGGTTGTGTTACCTGCCCAAAGTACAGACATTTGTATTCCACAATACACTAGGCTTCACATACCAGGTTACTTTTCTTGAGTTTGGGTGTCTTCCACCTTTAGTCATGTTATTGTACACACATTGGTACATTCCATACCACTGTAGTAATTGGATAGACTGAGTTGCACATTTTCCCAACACTCATTAGTACTGAGGACCAGACAAAGACATACATATATGTTAGGACCACCAGGCCAAAAGGTAAAATAGTCTAATTTATTACTATTGTGTTAAAAGACAGCCAATGTGTTTTGGGGGTCAAAGGAACTCCCCCTTCACCAGGGCTGCAACAAAACATAATATAATGTAAATATAATTGTGACTGATAAAACCATGATCCTAACAATCATAAAACATCATGGAAAAGGTCTTACACATAATGGTATTGCCATTCTCAGCATAATGTGTTTTTGGGTGTAGTTGCAAGTATGCCTAAGCCGTGTGTGACAAATAATTTGTAAATATCAATTTTTTGTGAAAAAATTATTGTAATTTTCCAAAGAATTGTGGAAAAAAATTGCAACTTCAACAAACTTGCCATGCCTCTTACTAAATACCTTGGACTGCCTACTTTCCAAAAATGGGTCATTTGGATTGGGGGAGGGGGGTATTTGTACAGTCTTGGCATGTTAGGGCCTCAAGAAATGAGATAGGCAAATTTTCAATCATTGGTTGTGGACTCTATTGCCTCGTACACACGTACGGGATTTCCGACGGGAAAAGTTCCCATCGGAAATCCAGAGGGGAAAGCCGAAGAACCTGCTCGGTTCAGCCTTTCCCCTACACACAACCAAAACTGCCAAAAACCTAGTATTCCTAGGAGTTTTATGTCTATTGATGGGACCTCCCCAGTCCATGCTGTGCAGGCAGTGAGGAGATGATGTGCTGTAACCTTTAGCAAACAATCAGTGAGCAGTAATGATGTACACTAACCTCTTGCAACCAATCATGGAGTGGTATGGATATGCAGTAACATGTAGGAGCCAATCAGTAAGCATTAATACTGTGCAGCAACCTCTAGCAACCAATTAGTGAGTGGTAAGGATGTCCAGTAACCTCTAGCAACCAATCAGTGTAAAGTAATGATGGACGGTAATCTCTAGCAACCAATCAACAAGCAGAAGTTATGTGATGTAACCTCTAGCAAATAATCGGTGAGCCATAATGTGTGTCAGTGAGCAGTAATGATTCGCTGTAACCTCTGACAATTGCTGTCTGATCTGATTCTGTAAACTGATTTTGAGTCTAGCTGCTATTTTTTGTATGTCTCAGAGCAGATGGAGACCGAAATTGCATGGGGGGGGGGGGCTGCCCAAGAAAATGTTGGCCCAGGTTCCAGTCAATATTAAAGATGGCCCTGTATAGGCCAGGTGGGAACTGGTTAAAGTTAACTTTTTTCTGACAGAAACATAGAGGCGGCTGCAAAAACAGTTGCCTGGCAGCAGTGGTTTAACTAGCACATCTGACGCCTAGGGGCAATTTTTTTTTGACACTCCCCAAAAAAGAAAAATGATTTGAAGAATTAAAGTGTTATTAAACCCAGGACCCTGCATTCATTATGTATGGTCTCCCACAGTACACAGAACATGAAAATGCAATTGTTTTAGTAAATATAAACTGCTAAATACCTTTTATCATCAGCAGCTAGAGCAATCTTGAGACTTCTATTAGTATCCAGCCAAGCACTGGTTAAAGCTTGTAGGACCCTATGTCTGTACAGTGCTAATTGGCCATGTGCTGATCACATGCACCCTCCCAAGAAAAAAATAACTCTCTCTAGCAAAACACCAAACTGAGCATGCACAGAGTGACTCCATGAGACTGTGTAATTAGAAATTTTAAAGGGGGCACTGGAAGGAGGGGAGGATCAGAGAAGACAGGATCAAACAGCATTTTTTACACAATGCAGAGGATTAACCCCTTAGGTTCCACAGTGAGTATAACAAGCATGCTTAACTGTATATACAGAATGATTTTAATGTTGTGGGTTTAGTAATACTTTAAAGCAGTGTGTTTAAATTGGGACATAGTTAAATAAAACCTGAGTCTACTCCCCCTATAATCACAAATATGCTTTGATGTCTGTGTCAGAAGCAAGAATGTAACAGACATGTACAAAGCTCAGCTCTCTCGTTTTTGTAAAATGAAACTGTTCCATTACATAATGTATGCCTTTCTACATGGCCTACCTTGAAGAATAACTTCAAGAGTATTAAAGTGCAGTGGTCAGGAGTATGTTATATATAGCCCAGTGTATAGAATGCGGTAGTCAGAATCATGAAATGTAAAATGCGGTTGGGGACATTTTTCAAAAATATCCCATAGTATCCCATAGTTTGTACATGCTATAACTTTTGCACAAACCAAATCAATATGCGCTTATTGGGATATTTTTTTACCAAAAATATGTAGCAGAATACATATTGGCATAAATTGATGAAGAAATTCGATTTTTAAATTTTTATTGAATGTGTTTTCTAGCAGAAAATAAAAAAAATATATATTTTTTTTTTCAAAATTGTCTGTCTTTTTTGTTTATAGTGCAAAAAATAAAAACTGCTGTGGTGATCAAATACCACTAAAATAACGCTCTATTTGTGGGGAAAAAAGGACATACATTTTGTTTGGGTACAACGTCTGACAGACGGCTCTGTTAAAATTCTAGCCTAGTAATAGAGACTGTGGCCCGGATTCAGGTAGATCCGCGCATTTTTACAGCAGCGTAGCGTATTTACGCTACGCCCCCGTAAGTCAGAGAGGCAAGTGCTGTATTCACAAAGCACTTGCCTCCTAAGTTACGGCGGCATAGCGTAAATGGGGCCGGCGTAAGCACGCCTAATTCAAATGAGGATGAGGGGGCGTGTTTTATGTAAATTATTGGTGACCCGACGTGATTGACATTTTTTACGAACGGCGCATGCGCCGTCCGTGTACATATCCCAGTGTGCATTGCTCCAAAGTACGCCGCAAGGATGTATTGGTTTCGACGTGAACGTAAATTACGTCCAGCCCCATTCACGGACGACTTGCGCAAACAACGTAAAGTTTTCAAATTTTGACGCGGGAACGACGGCCATACTTAACATTGGCTACGCCACTTAGGGGGCAGCTTTATCTTTACGTGGCGTATCTCTTACGGAAACGGCGTATCTTTACTGCGACGGGCAAGCGTATGTTCGTGAATCGGCGTATCTAGTCATTTACATATTCTACGCCGAAATCAACGGAAGCGCCACCTAGCGGCCAGCGGAAAAATTGCACCCTAAGATACGATGGTGCAGGCCAACGTATCTTAGCTAGGTTTAAGTATATCTCAGTTTGAGCATACACTTAAACTTACGACGGGCTTAGATTATGAGTTACGTCGGCGTATCTACTGATACGCTGGCGTAACTCTTTGTGAATCCGGCCCTGTGTTTGCATTATGCGTCACAGTGTAAATATATATATATATATATATATATATATATATATTGCACAGTTTTTAAACAAACTTTGAATGGTTTACACTTTATAATACAGTATATAGTGATACTGGGGAATTCAGGTCAGTGGTAGAAGCATTTGTTGTGAGTCTACACAAGTCCAAACTATTTTGGTGCCGGTATCTATAGCACAGGTGGACTCATGTGGCACCAAAACAAACATTGCACATGTAACTGGCGTTCCATCTGTTGTAATAGCTTAAATTCTTATTAACACAATTAAGCAAACAGAACATGTACTTTGAAAGGATCATTAACCTAACAGAGCTTGTGAAAGCTCAAAGACATCCACCTGCTTGAAGATACAGTTATTAGAGCCTAACAGGCGAGCATGGGAGGAGGTGACAAGGGAGCTAGAGAGCCATTGATCTTGACAGAGAATTCAGGAGAAGGGGCATGTGGGGGAGGAAATATAAGCCTAATGTACGACACATATGTCAACAAGGTTGGTGCAGAATTATTTCCATTCACCTCACTGGTACACTGGGGCAAACCACATTATATTGTAAGTTGAAGCCTGCCCACATGCCAACAGGCAACAAAAATATATCTGAAGCTGCACACACTCCCTGAGAGTAAACTGCAGCATGACTGGGATATAATACATGTAGAGCAAAGTTTAAACATAGTATCCAAATATTCCCAACAACTGTGGTCTGACAGCAATTTAATAAGGATATATTTTACCCAAGTCACAAATGTCCACAGATGTTCCTTCATGGGAATGCAATGGCCCTACACATTGGTTCAGTATTAATATTTGAATGTAACTCCTTAAAATAATAAATACAAATGTTCACATATACTTGAATAATTACTGTTGTTAGTTATGGCTGGGATACTTTCCTTCCACATGTCTTCACAGTTGAGGTAATGCCTTGAGTAGTGACCATTGTTCCCTTGCGTTGAACTTTGCAATAGTAACCAGCTCCATCACTTTTATTCTTCCGCAGTTATGGAGTCTATAATTTATAATTTTCTTTAAGAGATCAAGCAAAATGAGGGAGAGGATTGTCTGCCCCACCATTACAGGGTCTATGTTATTTGGTTCCTGTGACTTTGGGTGCGGATTCCTCAGATGATAGACCTCTGGAACCAGTGTCAGTTGGGCCCCATTTCCATACAGACTCTGTGAATCTGCTCACTCATCACTCATAGTAGCAAATTTTGTTGTTCCCTCATGATCCTAATAATTCTTTAGCCCTATCTCTGCTTCCTATGGTAAACAAGGCTTCTGTTCTGTCTAACACCCAGTCTGTGCTTCAGTGGCATCTTGATCCAGCTAATGCTTGCCTTTTAGATGTCATGCCATCAGTACAGTCCTTTTAGGAGGAAGAGGTATTCAGAAGACCAGGATGTTTCTTCTAGGCAATCTGTTTTTTCTACCTTCTCAAACATGGAGTTTTCTGGCATGGCTGACATGTAACTGAGTAGGAGATCATCTCCACCTGACTCTATTCTGATGACTGCAGGTTCAGTCCCTGCTCATGGCTTTTCCTGTGTCTGCTAGTGAGTGTTTACAACCAGGTATGCTTTCTTCTTTACTTATTGTCCAGAAATGCTAATGGCATTACTTGTCTTTGTCAGATTTCCTTTCCATTTCTCCAGCGTCTGTTTTGTCACCTCCTGTCCCTAGTCCAGGTTTGTCTATATCCCACCCACTTGTATCTTCACCTGTTGCTCCACTTATACCTGCAGTTATTTCAGATTTGTCGAGTATATCTAAAAACATATCTAAAGGAAGTTTTGCCTTGTGGTAATTCACCCCTTGGTTTTCATCTTCCTTTAGCTTTAAAATAAATAAGTTAGAAGGTTGATTATATTGATTTGTTGCCACTGCTTTCTTCATCAAAAGATTTCCTTTCCAAATCAGATAATACAAAATATGATTGGTGGGATGAAGAAAAACAGACCAGTGACAAGGAATTTCAATACCTGGTTGCAGTCTTTATTTATATTTTTTTCCCTAGAAACATGTATGAGAAACATCCTGTATACTGTTTGTTTCAATATACAGTATATAGATAATCCTAGCAGCCTACAAACATTGTAGTGGCATGTGATGATTTTCCTATTGTAGCACTACCCCCGAAGGAGTTGCTGGTTTGGGTTTTCATGTTACCTTTATAGCTTCATTGTCAGGGTGGGAAAGTCCATAAAAAAATGCAATGTCCAGACAGATGTAAAACCTTCAACAGTCAGGCTTTATTTTTACTGCAGGATAACTTGAAGTAGAGAAAGTAGAAGGGAGGAGAAGAACAGGGGAAAGTTCAGGCACATGGTACAGAATGTTCAAAAATATTCAATCAGTCTCCACTCTCAGCTGTTGAGTGGGAATTGCTAACCCGGATAATCCCCTCTCACATGGCCTAGCAGCCGGAATGATGCACAAACTAATGTCCAGACGGTCTCTGCCACAGACCTCTTGGAATGTACTTGGCCTCTGCCACAGACCTTTGAATGTACTTGGTCTCTGCCACAGACCTTTGAATGTACGTAGATGCGTCCAGGAATCCTCTGCCACAGGATTTCAAAGTCCCGAACCTCCAGCCGTGCAGTAGAAGAGCCTTTAAGCTGACACCGGCAGACTGCAGGGCTTTCAATATAGTGGATCCCTCCTTAATTCGGTCACAAGGCCTCACCCGAGACACTAGCACTTTGCCGGTCTCCTTCAGGGCAGGTCCTCCCCCAGTTTCCTTCATCAAGACAGCTTCCTCCCTTGTGAATGGACAGCTTGGGATCACCTTTTAGGATTGCAGGCCCCAGCCAGTATAGCTGGGCCTACTAAACAGCAAAGCGACTCCGGGCCAATGTGTCCCCGAAGTCGGGCTCACACACACCTTGCGCCAGGAGGGCCACAATTCAAAGGACTCCAGAAAATGGTGTCTGCCCCTTAAGTATCCCTCCCCAGCATGCACAGCGGGGTCACCACTCCCTCTGTACCGCTGCCGAGAAAGGACACCCAATACACCATGGTACACCTGTGTTCCAACATAAGGCCGGGATGGCAACACCACCTGCAGGCAACAAGGGAAACTACCAAGCAGTACCATAGCCAGAACAGAGGCAAATTTGTGTTAATCAAATAGATCTGGGCCCAAGTACTGGCCCAGACTTCCCTTAAATTTGAAATAGCGCCCCCTATAATGAGGAATTTTTACAATGCTGGCTGTTTATGTCATTTTAAAATGGGATATGGAGGATATTGGTCTGTGGTTGAACATTTGTTGCCACACCGATCGGTTAACAATTTGAAACAATTCATAATTTTAAACAATTCTGATTCTGTCACTTCCAAAGATGTGTTTTTTTTTTTTTTTTATAATACTCAGTGTAAATGTGCAGGTACTTTCAAGTACAGACACAAGTGTACATGTTGTGCTGGTCCCTACCCAATTAGTAGATGTTTTAAGAAAGCAATTTTTCCTGCCCAGTCAGATAAGAATGATATTTTACCAAAGCACATGCACTCAAGGGATGCTCGAAAAATGCTCCTCTGGCTGTTAATCTATCTAAATTGGGAGAAAGCTCTTCTGCCCACATACGTTTTTCAATTTGTTTTTTTGTTACCTGTTTTTAAAGATTTAGATTGTTCTCTTGTTAAATTAATAGATAACTTTAAGGAACTTTAAGGAAATTGTTTGGTTCAAACTCCTAGGTAATTGTTGAGGGTTGGATGGTTGCAATGGCAAAGCTAGACATTATTTCACTCAGAGCAAAGACTCAGTTCAACTGTCAGATGCTGCAGGAGGAAAATACAGCTGATCCTTTCTAGTAAATTCTGTCCCTGCTGCCCCCCCTGTCCAGGTGTGACAGAGAGGTCGCATGGGCCACCTGGAGCACGAGGACAATGGCATCCCTCTCAATGCGGTGCCTGGGGCACATGCCTCCTGCCAGTTTTGACCCTGGAAGGCTGGTATTTTTGTTGTGCCTCTTTTCAGCAATTTTCATTTTTTCTTCCATAGGTATAGTCCCCAAGAAAGAACCTGATGCTTATCAGCTAATACAGATTTTTTTTTTCTTATGCCGCGTACACACGACTGTTTTTCATGATGAGAAAAATAAAAAATTTTAAATTGGTCATTAAAAATGACCGTGTGTAGGCTCCATAGCATTTTCTCTAAGTAAAACGGTCGTGTGTAGGCTTTAACGACAGGGAAAAAACGTGCATGCTCAGAAGCAAGTTATGAGACGGGAGCACTAGTTCTGGTAAAACTAGCGTTTGTAATGGAGATAGCATATTCATCACGCTGTAACAGACTGAAAAGCACGAAGACTGAAAAGCGTGAATCGTCTCTCATCAAACATTTACTAACACGAAATTAGCAAAAGCAGCCCAAAGGGTGGCGCCATCCCCTTTATAGTGCCATCGTACGTGTTGTACGTCACCGCACTTTGCTCTAGCATTTTTTTTTCATGATCAGGCAGGCTTGACAAGAATCAGGTCGAGAAAAACTTTGTTTTTTCCATGACACTAAAAACGATCGTGTGTCTACGCGGCATCAGAGGGGGAACACTTATGCCGTGTACACACAACCGTTTTTCGGGTTGTAAAAAATGACATTTTTAATGGTCTAGAAAAAACAACGTTTTTTTCAACCCGATCGTTAAAACGGCCTTGCCTACACACGATCGTGAAAAAAAAATGCTCTAGCAAAGCGCGGTGACGTACAACAGGTACAGCAGCACTATTAAGGGGAAGTTCCATTCAGATGGCGCCACCCTTTGGGCTGCTTTTGCTGATTTTGTGTTAGTAAAAGACGATTCACGCTTTTCAGCCTGTTACAGCCTGATGAATGTGCTTACTCCATTACGAACACTAGTTTTACCAGAACGAGCGCTCCCGTCTCATAACTTGCTTCTGAGCATGCGTGTTTTTTTCACGTTGTTAAAGCCCACACACAACCATGTTTTACAACGTTAAAAACAACAACGTTAAAAATGTTGTGAAAAATTAGAGCATGTTCGAAATTTTTAATGCCCATTTTTTACATTGTGAAAAATGCTCTGGAGCCCACACACGATCGTTTTTAATGACATAAAAAAAACCTTAATTTTTTACAACCCGAAAAACAGTCGTGTGTACGCGGCATAACAGACTAGAGCAATGATTCTTTGTCTCTCACACTGAGTTTGAGAAAGCATTATTTAACATTAAAAGTTGTGCCCCCCATGGTTTGTTCACCAAAAAATTCACCAAAAATTCCATTGGCTTACAATTTGAAGTTTTTTTTTTCTTTTTTTAAGAAAGATACATGATCATGGATTGCTTATTGACTTGTTTCTATTTTGAGTTCTTTTTGAGTTTTTTTAGAATGTGCAGTCCTTTTTGTTCATTCATCATCTGGACAATTTTAATTTATTCCTTTTTGAGATCTATGTGGCAACATGAGTTTATTTTGGAGCTTAAGTTATATGAGAATTTGATGCAGCTGGAACTTTAGGTTTTGGGCTTGTATAGGGTAATCACTGGTGGTACAGTACCTGGCCCCTTTAATGTTTTTTTAAATAGGCAACAACGAACATTATACTTTTAGATGTATTCTTGGTTGTTCATTGTGCTTGAACGTTATAATTGCAATTTTCCAACAAACCAATTTTTCTTATTTTAAACAACTAGTGTTATATTCATGACTAAAGTAGAACTGTAGGCAAAACATTTTTTTTTTCATTTTGGATAGAGCAAGGGAGGGTTATAATCTCTGTCAGATTTTTTTTTCACCACCTGTGACCCATTGCTGAGATTTCCTTTCACTTTCTGACCCATAGTAAAACAGGAAGTGAGAGGAAATCCCTGCAAATTAAGGGAAGTCCTTGGGGATCCCCAGGTCACCAGAACTAGTGTCCCTATTGGAATATTTTATCTCTATTACTTTTCTAGGGACAACTAAAACATTTTCTTTTACGTTCACTTTCAATGATAATAGTAAACAGGACAAATAAAGACAATGAATATCCTCAATTGGGGCCACAGACATCAATAAAAAAAACTGATAAGCATTCTAGTCCCTCTGCACTCTATCCAAAACTAGTTAGTTATACGTTAATTGTTTATCCTCTAAATTTTTATTTGTTATTCAGACTTTAAGAAATGTTCCTGTGTTTAAAATTTAATATATGAGCTGAAACAAATTACATCTCTGGAAAATTAAATAGCATTGCTGGTTCATTATCTCCTTCCAGGATTGAGTGTTTCAGGGCTTTTTTACCAACAGCAGTTCTGGAGCGTTCCCTTTGTCCAGGATATCTTTGGCACATGATATAGTTGTTTTTTTGTCCATAAAAGAGTTGGTGGCTACTAAGACATGTGCTGATTATTAAGTCACATGGTGCAGTTGGCTTTCTTTTTTACATAACTTTGGCCTTACTAATGCTTCCAAACAATGCTTCCAAACAAGTAGGCTTTCTGTGGTCCAAACATTGTGGTTAAAGTGGAACTTCAGTTTCCCATCAAAAGTGATTATGTTTAATCTTCAGCCTGTTAGCATTAGGAAATAGATAGGAAAGCATATAATATTTACTCGTTTTAAATCTTCTTTTTACATTTCTACAGGTACCAAGGCAAATGATATCATACAACCCAAGAGACAAATGATATCATACAACCCAAGAGACTCCAGGAGGAGAGTAGTTTTTTTTTACAAATAATAATATAGAATAATTTGCCCTTACTCAAGATGACCACGGCCAGAAATGGGGGGAGGGGGGTTCAAATTGATTTCTCAACTAAATAAAGCATAGAGACATGGATGGATGGGGGAGTTTGCTTTGAATATTAAAAATTAATTACTGGCAAATAGTATTAGGCTTGTGTTTCTCGGATGCAGTAAAGATCCGCTTTAAGTTACTACATGAAAATAGGCTGTTCACTTTGTAGGGGAAATTACACTTTGCAAAATAATTCACCCCGGAGCTTAGTGAATGAGCCAAGGCTCTGCTGACTTGAATCATTCAATCATATGCAAGCAAAATTGAAATGTTCTTATTATTTTCCTTGCATATCATATTAAAAACCCAACCTGCCACTTCTCCCAAAGAGAGCTCTCTTAGGTATAATCCCAGCAGTGCTATCACTCAAGAACAAAATGTATCCATTAGAAGTAACAAAGAGCTTATAAAAATGGAGAACCAGCAAAATCAAAAATAATGTATAAATATAGTATGTGCACATAACAACTGTCAAATCTATATAACAAATTGCATGCAGTTACAATTCAGCTGATCACATTATCTTTCAATACCAGTATCCATCAAATTATATTAAGACTCAAAAGTGATCATAAACCTATTTTATTTTTTATTAAATACGTCCCACTGTGTACAGAAGACCAAAAAGAAGGACATTCAGTATAGTTTGACTATTTTGCTGCAGAAGTGGATTTCTAGGTGCTGGGTCTTGACAGCTTGGTCACAGGTAGTAAAGGCAAAAACACACATAGTTGCTAAGATCAGATCATTCGTAATCCATATGTAATCCATAAGTAACCTAATCTAAATGTTCAGCAGTCATATGGAAACACATTTAAAAAATCCACTGGTTCTGAGCCCAGACACATACTGGTTTCGGGTCAATTACTAGGAGTTACCATCTGAAGATATGTTGAAACATGCTCTTAAAAACCAACTGTGTTTTCTATTAAAATGTTTTGATAATTCAGAAATTAAGTGCAATTCTTAAATAGTGTGCCAAATTATTTTCAAAAGGTGAAAGACATCAGACTTTAATCAAGAACTGGCTGTAGATGATGGCACAGTATCAAAGATTAATTCTTCTGCTAGAAACATTAACTCTACAATTTGCATGTTATTGAAGCAACCTTTTAGTCTTATTTATATAAAATGTGTAATCTATAAAAGTTGATCCCATTCGAGGAAGCCGAGCAGATTGTGAAGTTATCTTGCAGGACCTAATTTTATGCCCACTTTATGTTACTGTATACATACATTATAATAGTAAGGAACGGGGTTAAAGCCCTGTACACACAATCGGATATCTGATGGAATCTAATCCGATGGATTTTTTCGTTGGATATCCGATGAAGCCGACTTTCATCAAAAACTTTCATCAAAAACCTAACCGTGTCCAACGTGGTGACGTAAAACACTACGATGTGCTGAGAAAAATTAAGTTCAATGCTTCCGAGCATGTGTCGACTTGATTCTGAGCATGAGTGGATTTTTGACGATGGACTTCCACACAGACAATCGTTTCTTTCTATGGGTTTTTTATCCATAGGAACATTTTAAAACATGTTCGGTTTGTTTTCCATCGGTGAAAAAAAATAGATGGGGCACACACACGATCGGTTTGTCCGATCAAAACAGTCCATCGGTTCGTTTTCATCAGACAAACCGATCGTGTGTACAGGGCTTTAGGCTGCTTTCACACTGACGAGTTTTTCATGTGGTTTTGCATAAATAAAATGCCTGAAATGCTCAAGAAAAGTGCTTCCCTTTGCTTCTGTTGCAAAATTTGGCAAAAATGCAATGCATTTCTGGTGCAGTTTTAAAGTCACATGTCCTTTAACCACTTCAATGCCAGGCACTTACACCCCCTTCCTGCCCAAGCCAATTTTTAGCTTTCAGCACGGTCACACTTTGAATGACAATTGCGCGGTCACGCTACACTGTCCCCTAATTTTTTTAACATATTGTTCCCACAAATAGAGATTTCTTTTGGTGGTATTTGATCACTGCTGGGGTTTTTATTTTTTGTGCAAACAAATAAAAAAAAGACCCCAAATTTCAGAAAAAAATTGTTTTGTTTCTGTTATAACATTTTGTAAATAAGTAAGATTTCTCCTTCGATTACTGGCACTGATAAAGCTGCACTGACAGGGCACTGATAAGGCAGCACTGATGAGTTGGCACTGATAGGCGGCACTGATGGCCACTGATAGGTAGCACTGGTATGCAGCACTGATGGACACTCATAGGTGGCACAAAAAGGCTGCACTGATGTGTACTTATGGGTGGCACTTGTAGGTGGCATGGATGAGCACTGATAGGTGGGCATGAATGGGCACTGATAGGTGGCACTGCTGGGCATCACTTTTCTGGTAGGCATTCATAATGGGCACTGACTGGCACCATTTGTGGGCACTGATTGGCATATATTGGTCACACTGTGTCATCCGTGGTGGCCATGGGGGACATACCTGGCCATCCACGTGTTGGGGGCTTCCCTGGTAGTCTTGTCGGCATTCCTGGACCACCAGGAGAGTCGCCGATCGGTTCTTCTCTACTCGCGTCTGTCAGACACGAGTGAGGAAAAGCCGATAAACATCTCTTCCTGTTTACATCATGATCAGCCATGATTGGTACGGCCGATCACGTGGTAAAGCGCCTCCTTCAGAGATCAGACTGACACACCACACCACCATTCGCCGCAATGCACGCCCCCACAGGCTCGCGCCATCAGTTATCCTGCTGGACATCATATGACACCCAGTCAGGATAACTGAACCACCACCCGGATGGGAAGTGGTTAAAAAACGCACCACAAACACTCCTAAAATTGTAGCAAAATTGCGGCAAAAACGCATTTATGTTTTTACCATGTTTTTGCAGCGGATCTAATATCTAGACTTCCCTGACTTCAATGTGACTTGTATAGGGAGAAAGGAAGAATGAAGGACTTTATAGGTTGCCACACATAACCCCAAAGAAAAGAAGTGAATACTTATTCAACAAAAAAAAATATATAGATGCAAAAGTTTATTCACAACACAATTCTAATAAAATTGATATAAAAATACTTCAAATACTTATCATAAGTATAAAATGCACTCCCCAATTTAGTAAGAGTGCAATTGACCCGTTAGGACCTAGCTAATATATATATATATATATATATTGCACATGTACACATGAGTAAGGATAGCAAATTTCTACAAATGTACTGGACCAGATAACGGAAAAAATCAAGGAGCCGGTCTTGAACTCTACATGTTTCACAAGTAAATAGCTTTTACAGGAGATCCTGTTTGCATTGGATTATCATCCAATCATGAAATTAATACACACATATGCAATATCAAGCACTAGCATACGTAGGATCAAAAACTCATAGAGCTCAGTCCAATTAGAGGAGTCCAGGTCAACCCAGAACATGGGAGCGGCACTCCAGGGCTAACACAGCTCACAGAGAAATCCCCAAGGGCAGTCCATAGCCTAACGAGTTATGATAATAAAGAATGTAATTCTTATATAACAGTATGGTAGATAAATGTTAGGCTAATTTATTAAAGAATAAGATGACCGGGGACAGAATTACTCGAAAACAAACGATCAGAATCTGATTGTCATAGAAAGCGAGTGGAATTCATGTAATATGAGATGCACTGTAAAAATATAAATAAACATGCAAACACATGTAAAGATTGTGCCCCAGGGACTAAGAAATTAGCCTAACTTTTATCTACCATACTGTGATATGAGAATTACTTATTTATTATCAAAACTCATTAAGCTATGGACTGCCCTTGGGGGTTTCTCTGTCAGCTCTATTAGCCCTGGTGAGCGCTATAAGTTCCTGATCTTATGTATGTAAGTACTCAATATTGAATATGTGTGTACTAATTTCATGATTGGATTTTGTACGTAATTGTGATTTGTTCCCCAATGTAAACAGGAGCTCCTAAAGAAGCCATTTACTGGCGAAACATGCTGAGATCAAGTCCAGCGCCCTTTATTTTCCTGTGATCTGGCCCAGTACAATCAAGGTCTTAACAGGTCAAATGTGCACTTACCAAATTGGGGAATGCATTATACACTTACTGTATGATAAGTGTTTGAAGTATTTGAAGTGTTTGAAGTATTTTTATGTCAATGTTAAGAATTGTGTTGTGAATACATTTTAGTGTTTTTTTTCTAGATATAGAGTATCTTTCTTAAAGGGTCACTAAAGGATTTTGTTTTAGCTAAATAGCTTCCTTTACCTTACTGCAGTCCTGGTTTCATGTCCTCATTGTTCATTTTAGCTCTGATGTTGCTGTAATTCTTCTCTGTTCTGGACACTTCCTGGTTGTCTGTTTCCCGATGACCACAGTACTAGGAGTTTCTAGTTTCATGTTCCAAACCATCACTGCTCTATGGCTCTGTATAGCACAGAGGCAGGATAACATGCAAAAACGAAACTAGATGCAAAAACGAAACTAAAAAACTACAGGTACATTATATGATTGATTTCTATCTATTTTTAATCGTTTTTAAAAGGAATCAGTTAACTATTATGTCTCTATACCCCATAAACAGTAATTTCAGCAAAAAAAAATGTGTCCTTTACAACTTCTTTAATTACTCACTTCCTTTATTTTGGGTTATGTGTAGCAACTAATAAAGCCCCTCATTTCCCCTTTCTCTTTTTGTACATATTTGGATGTGTACCACATCAACAGTTTGTTTAACGTTGCTTTAAATTTGTGACTTTTGACTATTTGTGACTTTTTTGACTATATTTGTGACTTTTTTTTTGACTATATTTGTGACTATACTATACTTGAGTCATTTGTATCAAAAAGGTCTAGCTGAACTGAATTTCACAACCAAGCTCTTCTCATTTTTAGTTCAGTATATTGTGCATAGGATACATAATTCAAAGCATTCAATATAAAATAATTTCCTAGCGCAATCCTCACATTTACAAATTATGCAAAAATAACACAATGAGCATAAAGTGTTTAAGATATAAAACAGGGCTTTACATAAAAATTGTTTAACACTAAAGATTGCGAGTGACAGTAAACAAAAGAAAAGGATAAATGACAGTAGTCAAAACAGTTCAGTGTGTACTGTAGCAGCGCTACAAACAGAGTGTGAACTCTGAAACAAGTTCTATGGTGACATAGGTATCCCAAATAATGGTGCGGGTGGACAGCGGCAATAAACTGTGTCTTCATCAATATGTGCTTCTTATCATCAGGAATGTTTGTGTTTCACCACGTGGGGGGATATTAACCCCTTATGGGGATGCACTCACCAGACCCAAAGTAAAAATCAGCATTGGATACATCAGCCTCTGCCACCAGCCTTGCACTCTCCACAACTCTTGCTTAAGTGTGTCTTGCTCTCAGCACTGACAGTCAGATCCCTCCATACTCATTAGCACACCAGAGCAAGCTGCATTTCCTACTCACTCCCCGCCCTGTACTCCTAGTCACACAAGACCAGCCTTCAGCCTACAAAGGGAACTCCTTAAACCTTTAAGGGGAGTGAGTAGGAAATGCAGCTTGCTCTGGTGTGCTAATGAGTATGGAGGGATCTGACTGTCAGTGCTGAGAGCAAGACACACTTAAGCAAGAGTTGTGGAGAGTGCAAGGCTGGTGGCAGAGGCTGATGTATCCAATGCTGATTTTTACTTTGGGTCTGGTGAGTGCATCCCCATAAGGGGTTAATATCCCCCCACGTGGTGAAACACAAACATTCCTGGTGATAAGAAGCACATATTGATGAAGACACAGTTTATTGCCGCTGTCCACCCGCACCATTATTTGGGATACCTATGTCACCATAGAACTTGTTTCAGAGTTCACACTCTGTTTGTAGCGCTGCTACAGTACACACTGAACTGTTTTGACTACTGTCATTTATCCTTTTCTTTTGTTTACTGTCACTCGCAATATTTCCTTTATAAGCGGCTGCTTATTTTGTATCCAGGTGCCTTCTTTCCTTATATCAGTAACCTTAATTGCCCATTCCTGTGCGCTGAGCAGTGCTTTTTTTAGGAAGGGCGGAGTCAAGCACTTTTTTACATAACACTAAAGATTGCCTATAATTTCTGATAGGATTTTTTTCCATCTTAAAAAAATAAAACATGTTCTATTTCTAAACTCCGACTGAAAAAAGTCAGATGGGGCCCACACACGGTCAGAATATCCAATGAAAAAATTCCGTCTGACTTTTTTCATCAGAAATTCCGATCATGTGTACAAGGCATTAGTCTGCAAAAGACTTGATACTGGGAAGGAGGTTCACCAACAGAACAACACCCCTAAACATACAGCCAGAGCTCCAATGGAATGGTTTAGAGCAAAGCATATTCATGTGTTAGAATTGCCAAGTCAAAGTCCAGACCTAAATCCAATTACATAGTTACATAGTTACATAGTTAGTCAGGTTGAAAAAAGACACAAGTCCATCCAGTTCAACCACAAAAAATAAACAAACAAAATAAAAAACACAGTACAATCCCATACACCCAACTCCATACCCACAGTTGATCCAGAGGAAGGCAAAAAAAAACAGCAGAGCATGATCCAATTTGCTACAGCAGGGGAAAAAATTCATTCCTGATCCCCCGAGAGGAAATCGGATTTACCCTGGATCAACTTTACCTACAAATCCTAGTACTCAATTATTTTATGTACATTTAGGAAAGTATCCAGGCCTTTCTTAAAGCAATCTACTGAGCTGGCCAGAACCACCTCTGGAGTGAGTCTGTTCCACATTTTCACAGCTCTTACTGTGAAGAAACCTTTCCGTATTTGGAGGTGAAATCTCTTTTCCTCTAGACGTAAAGAGTGCCCCCTTGTCCTCAGTGTTGACCGTAAAGTGAATAACTCAACACCAAGTCCACTGTATGGACCTCTTATATATTTGTACATGTTGATCATATCCCCCCTAATTCTCCTCTTCTCAAGAGTGAATAAATTCAGTTCCTCTAATCTTTCCTCATAGCTGAGCTCCTCCATGCCTCTTATCAGTTTGGTTGCCCTTCTCTGCACTTTCTCCAGTTCTCCGATATCCTTTTTGAGAACTGGTGCCCAATTGAGAATCTGTGGCAAGACTTGAAAATTTAAAGGAGATTTCTTAAATGCGCATCCTCACAGGGTGATACTGTGGATGCACCGGTATAAATGTGCAAACGTCCCAATATTTAAGAATGGACACTAAATTTTGCTAAGAAATGGACTTTAAACGGCACATAGGTAGTTTGTGT
The DNA here is from genome assembly GCF_905171775.1 of Rana temporaria. Taxonomy (NCBI): domain Eukaryota; kingdom Metazoa; phylum Chordata; class Amphibia; order Anura; family Ranidae; genus Rana; species Rana temporaria. Next base: position 135,017,552 of record NC_053491.1, read on the forward strand.
ATAAATCTAAGGGTTTTTAATTATATAATTCTAAAAAATACAATAGTACAGTCAAAAATTATTTTGATAAAATAATTATTAGTACACGGCCCAGAATAGTGCTCTAGAATCACTTCCAAAATCTATAGTAACAATGATACACTCAAAATAAGAGAGAAACACAACCATAAAACAATAATGGTAGAACAATATAAATATGGAGTGAACAGCCTTAAACATGGTTCCGATATGCAGAAAGGTTTTCTTTGCTCTGCTCTACATGTTTCACGTATTGTGACGCTTCTTCGGGAGCATGATGATCTAACGGGACATATGTAAACAAAATACAAAAATAAAATAACATACTACATAACACAATTTTTAATACATCAAGACAAGTAGATTTTTATCAATAATATCAATAATATTTTTAAAAATAATAACATCAATAATATTTTTAAAAACATGATTGCTGTCTATGTGTAACCAAGGGAAAATGAACTAGGCCCCCCATAATGTAATACATTTCTATATATACTATGTTGGGGCATATAGAGCCCCCCCCCCCCCCGTTGGCGAAGCAGTCTGCAGAGATCTAAGGAGTAGGTGTGGAACCATGAGTAAATAAATAAAGTTATATACTTACAAACAGGTCGTATTGAGTAGTGTAACACGAGCCTGGATACCAACACACTGGCAATATATCTAGTTAATTTGCCCTTGGTGACTGGGGGTGGGAAACTGTGCCCATCCAGGCCACACATAGACATCAATCATGTTTTAAAAATATTATTGATGTTTTATCTACTTGTCTTGATGTATTAAAAATAATTTTGATCATTTTAAGAAAACCTTTCTGCATATCAGACCCATGTTTAAGGCTGTTCGCTATTTATATTGTTCAACCATTATTGTTTATTGGTTGTGTTTTTCTCTTATTTTGAGTGTATCATTGTAACTATAGTTACAATCGTTTTTGGAAGTAATTCCAGAGCACTGTTCTGGGCCGTGTACTGATAATTATTTTATCAAAATAATTTTTTACTTCACTATTGTATTTTTTAGAATAATATAATTAAAAACCCCTAGATTTTTACACAAACTACCTATGTGCCGTTTAAAGTCAATTTCTTAGCGAAATTTAGTGTCCAAGACTTGAAAATTTCTGTTCACGGATGCACTCCATCCAATCGGACAGAGCTTGAGCTATTTTGCAAAGAAGAATGGGCAAAAATGTCACTCTCTAGATGTAAAAAAATGAAAAAAAAATATAGGTTGCGCTAACTATAATCAGTCTGCATCAAACATAAACAAAAATTAAGAGTATAATTGTCACTTGATACAAACAGACAAGTGAATATATGTGAATGGATACAAAAATAAATAATGTTAGTCTGATGAGCTAAACACTCTATTGTTATGTGAAGCAAATAAGTGTTATATAAACCAAAAGAAAGTCCAATAAAAACACCAGTGAAGATGTTATAAAAATATTTGAAGACAGTCTCTTCCAAATACTGCGATTGCTTTACGGACAAAGTTGTTAAACAAAATCCACCACCGAGAGAAGTGCCTGCTTACCGGGTCTCTGTGACCCCTTGTTACAGAGGGTCAAAGACAGCTTCAAAACAGATGTGTCAGGTCACCTGTCGCCAGGTGACAAGTGCACCCTGTAGGGGTCAGGGATGCACCGCAGGGAAGTGAACCCTATAGCCGACTACTGCTGGCAGGGAGGAAGCGTGACCCAAGATCACCCAGGGCGCGGAGTCTAAGACCCAGTTTTGTATTCACCAGAGCCCTTGGTGGTAGGGATGGTCTTGGCCGCAACTGGGTCCAGGTCGCGTTCCCGGGATTCCTCGGGTCACACTCCGCAGGGAGAAGGGGGAAGCAGCCAGCAGACCAAACAGTGGTGATGGACAGGCCGAGGTCAGGGCAACAGGCAGACAAGGATAACCGTGGAACATGCAAATAGTCAGGGGCACAGGCAGACAGGGAAGTCGGGGACAAGCCAAAACGGTACACGGAAGATGATCGTAGCACTCTGCAAACAGGAACTAGCAATACACTGCAGACAGGAACTAAGCATGGAACACTGTTGAACAGCACTGCAGACCTGTAGAGCAACGGTTAATATAGGCTTCCTGGGATGGACTAGGGTGGAGCCATACAGGAAGAGGAAGTGATAAAAAGGGGAACCAGAGCAGGATCTGCCTCTAATGAACACATGGAGATCAGGTAGGCAGACAGGCTTGATGCATATTCATGACAGTACCCTCCCTCTTAAGGCCCCTCCCCCTCCCCAGCCTGGAGCCAGGGCTAAAGGGGAATCCCAGAAGAAACCTCTTCGACAAATGGGGCCAAAGATCTCAGATGCAGAAATCCAAGACGCCTCCTCAGGACCAAATCCTCTCCAAAGCACAAGGTACTGAAGAACGCCTCTGCGGAGACGAGAATCCAGAACTTGAGTATCCTCATTGACCAGAACCGAAGTAGGGACAGGAGGAGAGGATTTATTGAGGACCAAAGGCCTTTTAGGAATAAGTAAGGGCATGAGAGGGTCAACAGGAATCCGAGGAGGATCAAGCAGACCCTTAAAGATGAACTGGGGATTAAGCACAGGACCATCAGACTGGGCAGAGGTCAGAGGAACCCTGAAGTCAGGTTGGTTAGAAGGTGACAGGGCACAGGAGTCAAGCTGGATAGCAGGGAAACCAGCAGAATGCAGAGAGCCCTGAAAACAAGGTAGAAAACCCCATTTGGCCGACGATGGCAATCTATCCAAAGGATGGATTGAGCCCCTTAGACAGGTTGCAGGAGGGCCTGAACAAGAAAAGGTAGGAGGCTCACTGGGCATGGGCTGACCTGGCATAGCTGATGCAGAGGCCGATTGAATAGCATATTCAGGTGTAGCGATTACCCGAATCGCATCACAAGGCGTAGTGACTGCAGAACTCGCAGACAAGTTAGCCTGGCTGTGCGTTTTAGGGACAGTCAACGGTAAACTGGAGTGAATGATCGGCTCAGGTTCACAGACGGGCTCCTCATCCAGAGTGCTACATTGGCTAAAAAGTGCATCAGCCTGACTATTGCAGGACACATTCCGGACATCACTACATGTGGTGGGACGAGCAAAAGATTCTGGAATGGTGGCAACAGGAAGTTTCTCTTTTGGGGCAACCTTGGGTAGGCAAGACGTGGAACAGGAGGGACCCCAAGCCAGGATCTGTCCGGCAGTCCAGTCAATGTGAGGAGAATGGAGTTTTAACCAAGGAAGACCCAAAACGATAGGAGCTGAGGTCTTAGGTAGAACAAGGAAGGATATCCACTCCTGGTGAAGTGTGCCTACTGACATCTTAACAGGGACCGTCTGGAAGCGAATAGGACCCCCCGGGAGAACAGTGCCATCAATCGCCGAGACCACCAATGGTGTGGTGAGGGGCAAAAGGGTAAGTCTCATGGACGATGCGATTTCCCAGTCTATGAAATTGCCAGCGGCTCCGGAATCCAGATATGCCGAGACCGAATGAGAAGAAGCACCAAAATGAAGGGACACAGGAAGAAAAAGACGAGAAGGTGAAGGAGATATTTCTGGATCCAATACTCCACCTTCCAGATGTATTGAACCCGAGCGTTTCTCGGGGCGAAGAGGGCAAGTGTCACGAAAATGACATTTGCCCCCACAGTATAGACACAGGCCTAGAGTTCTGCGCCTGGCACGTTCCTCAGGGGATAGCCTGGTCCGACCCAGCTGCATGGGTTCCTCAGTTGGCAAGGGATGCTCCACGGGTCGAAGAGAGGGGAGCTCAGGCTGACTAAGGGCCAAGGAATGTTGGCGTCGCTTTTCTAGGGTCCTTTCCTGAAAGCGAATATCGATCTGATTACACAAGGAGATCACTCCGTCCAGATCAGTGGGGATGGTTCTTCCTGCTAGTTCATCCTTCACTCTATCAGATAGGCCATGCAAAAAGGTTGCGACTAAGGCCTCATTGTTCCAGCTCAGTTCAGCTGAGTGGATACGGAACTGCAGAGAATATTGTCCCACTGAACGGGATTCTTGGCGGAGACGTAAAAGGGCGCTGGCTGCTGAAGAGACACGAGCCGGTTCTTCAAAGATATTCCGAAAAAGTTTCAAGAAAACAGGCAGGCTAGAAACCACTGGATCATTCAATTCCCACAGAGGGGCAGCCCAGGCTAAGGCCTCCCCGGAGAGGAGAGAAATGATATAGGCTATCTTGGCCCGATCAGACAAGAAGTACTGGGGCAGGAGCTCAAAATGAATAGTGCATTGGCTAAGGAATCCCCTGCAGGCTTTGGAGTCTCCAGAAAAACGGATTGGAGGTGATAACTTCAGTGAATGCGACTCTGCGACTGGTGCAACAGGTGCAGCTGCTGGTTGTACTTGGGGTTGCGGATTCGGGGTTCCCAGCGAGGTCTGAAGCTGATCAAAGCGGGAAGCCAGATCCTGAAGGAAACGCATCACCTGATCCTGATTAGCTTCATGCGTCTCGAGTCTGCGAACAATGCACTGTAATGGATCATCTGCGGGGAGCGGCATGTCGGCCGGATTCATGGCTGTTCAAACTGTCAGGTCACCTGTCGCCAGGTGACAAGTGCACCCTGTAGGGGTCAGGGATGCACCGCAGGGAAGTGAACCCTATAGCCGACTACTGCTGGCAGGGAGGAAGCGTGACCCAAGATCACCCAGGGCGCGGAGTCTAAGACCCAGTTTTGTATTCACCAGAGCCCTTGGTGGTAGGGATGGTCTTGGCCGCAACTGGGTCCAGGTCGCGTTCCCGGGATTCCTCGGGTCACACTCCGCAGGGAGAAGGGGGAAGCAGCCAGCAGACCAAACAGTGGTGATGGACAGGCCGAGGTCAGGGCAACAGGCAGACAAGGATAACCGTGGAACATGCAAATAGTCAGGGGCACAGGCAGACAGGGAAGTCGGGGACAAGCCAAAACGGTACACGGAAGATGATCGTAGCACTCTGCAAACAGGAACTAGCAATACACTGCAGACAGGAACTAAGCATGGAACACTGTTGAACAGCACTGCAGACCTGTAGAGCAAAGGTTAATATAGGCTTCCTGGGATGGACTAGGGTGGAGCCATACAGGAAGAGGAAGTGATAAAAAGGGGAACCAGAGCAGGATCTGCCTCTAATGAACACATGGAGATCAGGTAGGCAGACAGGCTTGATGCATATTCATGACAAGATGCAGCTTGCTCTACTCCAACCAAATCTGAATGATGATAAATCAATCCAAATCACCCACAGACTCGATGGACTCCAATGGCAGGGATCATACCAAAAAAACAACAGTGTAAAACTGTATAGGATTTATTAAGAAAAGGATAAAAAAACACACTTACATTAGATCAAGTGTTAAACAGCCTTAAACCTGCGGTGCCGGCCGATCCCCTGCAGGTAAACCCGTTCCTGTTAGTAGATGAATGGGGAGTGATGTTTCCACGCCGTTCCGCCCTACCCCGTTTCGCAATAACTTGGGTCTTCCAGGGGCCTGGAAGACGCAAGTTATTGCGAAACGGCGCAGTTTCTTCTTCTATTTTTTCCACTCTCTAGATGTGCAAAGCTGGTAGAGACATACCCAAAAAGAGGGGCGTGGCCGGACCAGCAGGGAAGATGGACGACTAAAGCCTTAGCTCCTGTCACCTCAGACAAGCACAACAGCTTATGTGACAGAATTACGCCTCATTTTCGACCACAAAACTCCCCACTAGCTTCATAGTCCATCCCTGCCTGTGGTGAAGTTAATTAGAAAAAAAAAAAAACGCCGCCCGAGACCGCCGCGAGTACGTGTCCTGAAGCCGGGGGAAGCTCACTAGGAAAGACCGCGGCTTCGGCCTAGTCGCGGCCATCTTGGTCCTCGAGGGGATAACTTTCTGTGGCTGTACAGGACTCCCCCTGCTCCTCAACACCCCATCGCTCGCCGGACCGGAGACTAAGCAGCCCGGTGACACCGCTGAGGTACTCCATACCCCGCAAAACTCACCTGAAGAGCCGCGAATCAGGCCTCTATCCAGTGTCGGCGGCCATCTTGGTCCCCCCAGTGACAGCTCCTGGCGGAGATTTACGACCTCCCCTGCTCCTGAACTTCTCTCCACCTAAAGGAACAGAGAGTGGACAGCCCGTGGACATCACCAAGGCACCCCGCACCTCCCAACTGTTGCCTGACAGGACACTAGCCTCATCCATTTCCAGTATCGGCGGCCATCTTGGTCCTCACTGTGGCAGCTCCTAGAGGTCAGTGATAATCCCCCTCTCTCCTCAATACTCCATCACCTCCTGAATTGAGGACAGAGTAGCCTGGAGAGACTTCTGTGGCATACTGTGCCCTGCAAATTCTGCACGGAAGGCAGCAAATACGGCCCATATCCCGTATCGGCGGCCATATTGGTCCCCTCAGAGGCACCCTCTTGCCCCCCTTTTCTGCTCCACCAGACTCCCCAAGAACGTAACACACTCTCTGTATAACAAGAGCGCATAAACTGCCTAAGAAGTCTAGTTCGGGTACCGGTTAGTATGGGAACCTCTTCCCGCCATTCCTCGACCTCCCGCTCCCGGTCCCCCAGAGAAAACACCGGAGTAGCAGGGCATAATACTACTGTTCAGCCTCGCAATCCCCGAGGGAACAGGGCATCTACCCACCGGGGCTCATCTCATAGCTCACTTTCAGTACCCCCGCAAGCACCCATAGATATAGTGCTGACAGCTCTTGAACCAGAAATATCCCCTCAGACACTAAGAGGTATGGAAGATACTGGGAGTGTCGGATTTCCACAGATTAATATACTGGACTTAAGAGCAGTGGCTGCAGATATCAAAGACACTCTAGCTGCCGCGATAGCAGAACTTCGTATAGACCTGCGCTCCCTCTCTGACAGGGTGTCAGCCACTGAACAGATAACGGATGAACACGACGTAATTCTCCAAAAATCTACCAGAAAGATAGATGACCATACCCTCCAGATGAGGGAAGTTAATCGACAGCTGGAAGATTTAGACAACAGAGGAAGACGCCGGAACCTTCGTGTGAGAGGAGTGCCTGAAATAATTGAGGGTGACCAGATCCAAAGAGAAGTTACTACCCTATTCAACTCCATTGTAGGTAAACCCCCACAAACCTTTATTGACTTTGAGAGAATACACCGTGCTCTGCGCCCAAGAGGTAGAGATACAGATCCCCCAAGGGATATAATATGTTGTATGTCAGACTTCAAATTAAAAGAATAATTTTTGAACAAAGCCAGGGGACAGAGATTGTATTGCGGGGAAACCTCGGTCCAATTATACCAAGATCTGTCAGGAATCACTCTGCAACACAGGCGCGATCTTAAACCTTTATTGGAAGCCTTGCGGTCCAGAGATATTAGGTATAAATGGAAATTCCCCTTCTGTCTGTCAGCCACCAACCAAGGTCGCAATGCCTCTTTTAGAGTACCAGAAGACCTTCCTAGATTTTGCGAAACACTTGGCTTGCCCCCAATCTCAGTGCCTGACTGGTATGCACCTTATCGCCGTTCGGTCGGGAGGAGGGGGAAACCACCCGAAACACCTATGGAAACCCAAGCTACCAGGTTTCGCAGGACAAGATCCCCATACAACTCAAGACTCCCCCAGAACTCCCCCGTTGCACGGAAGGGAGCAAGACCAAATGACCCCACCGGTAGCCAGAAGGGCTAGAAGAGATCACATCGAGTGAATATCCAGACATAGGTTTATATACCTATCAAACCTTGAAAGTTTCATCACATCCTGTTTGAAGCACTATGTTTCTTCTTTGTTCCGTGTTCTTCAAGAAAAAGGCTACTTGATCATCTAAACAAGTTCCATTGCTGATTGGTGTTCTTATGCATGACCGAATAAGCCTCCCCCTGTGGTCGACAGTAGAAACCTGCGGACCTCAGAGACTGTTTTACAGGCACCAAAGAGGCTACTCGACCAAAGAACACTGCCCCTCCAGCTTGCCCCAGATACAGGGCTAACCAACTCCCCCTGACCAACCTTGGTTTATCCACACCATCTAGCTCTTGATGAACACAGAGACTGATACCCCTGATTGCGGTTTCTGGTTTCCGGGGTTACCTGATAACTCTTTGATGACCTCCATACTTGGGGTAGTATGATTACAAGACTTTTCCCCCAGTCCTACTACCTAATACAGCTATGTTCTCACAGGTGTAACACAAGAATATAGTAGACTCTCTATTCACACCTCTACCCTATATAGACTCTGAAGGGGCCTCGACATCCATGATTAATTAAGGTAGCAGGTAAAAGGTCCTGACCGAGTTTTTTGGGTAATACACCCTTGCCACCAATACCCTCCCCTTATGGGAAGTCACCAAACATTATTGGTCAAGGCCCAGAAAATGAGAATACTAATAATTGTTTTAATAGTGAATTTATAGTATCTGTTTAATTAGTTGATTAGTTTCTCCTTTAATCTGCTTTATTATACAGTAAGAAGTAGTACATTTTTTTTTGAATTAATAGAAATGTAAGATTCACACTGAGAGATTGCTTACCATTCTAATTTAACCAGTCGGTCTTACCCACTTTACCTCAACTGGCACAATTGGCATCTGGTGCATCTCTAATAGGCATCCTGTCTCCTCTCAGCCTGAATCATTTCTGGGGTGACATGGCTAAATTGGTTAAATTGTTTTGGCTTGTTAAGAAACATAGTATTGGATTTATAGCTATAGAGTAATTAATAATTTTTCACTTGCCTCTGCTGGTCCTGGTCAACCCCACTACGGTGGTGCTCTGGTGCTTCTGGGACTCTTTTAAGGTCCTAGGGGTCTGGCATCCACCGTACTTTTCCGATTACCCTCTGTAAATAGAAAGTGAGTGGAATATCCCCACCACTTAATCGGTAACTAGAAATTACAGGCCTGTTGGCCCATTCTAATAATATTGCTCCTTATTTCGTCAACCTTTTACGAAACTTATATTATTTACATCCCGGCCCCCCCACATCCTAATTGCCTTTTCTCACTTTCTCAGATCAATACCTTACAGACATGACTCCGGTATCATCTCCCTCACCCAATTCACAGAAGGGGGACCTTTAAGTCACATTAAACTATACTCCTTAAATATTAGGGGACTGAATACTCCCGAGAAACGTTCACGCCTACTCTTCTCGCTACAAAGAGAAAAAGTTCACATAGCCTTAATCCAAGAGACGCATTTTCGAGCAGATGTAATTCCCAAATTAACTGACAAGAACTTTCCGCTAGTATTTCATGCCCCTAATAGCGAAGCGAAGTCTAAAGGAGTATCGGTTTTAATTTCTCGACATTGTCCTTTTCAAGTCATAGAAACACAGATAGACCCTCTGGGAAGATATATATTCCTACGAGGTACCATACATAATGCGATGTACACGATAGCCAATATATACGCTCCCAACACGAAACAAGTAACCTTCTTTCGGTCAACCCTTTATCAACTAACGTCTTTCCAAAGGGGTACCCTTATTTTAGGCGGGGATTTTAATGTGCCCTTACAACCAGATCTTGACACATCCAATAGCTCCACCTGTTTAAAATTTAGTGCGCTGAAAGCTATCAAAACCACACTTTCTACCTTGACCCTACACGACACTTGGAGAACCCTTCACCCTAATGTGAAAGATTTTACATATTTCTCACCACTCCACAAAAAATACTCACGAATAGACCACTTCTTTCTCACACAAAATGACCTTACCTCCCTAGTTAATGCCACGATTGACCCAATGCTGTTGTCAGACCATCACCCGATCACGATTCTGCTCTCGATACCTGTTAGCCGCCCCAGATCGTACATTTGGAGACTGGACGACTCCATTTTATTGGACAACAATAACACCGCTGATATATCTAAGGTTCTTTCAAACTATTTCTCTGAAAACAAATCAGAAGACACCTCTGCTCCATTGGTCTGGGCCGCTCATAAATGCATGGTGCGAGGACATTTCATTTCAATTATGGCCAAACGAGCCAAGTTGCGAAAAGCGCGTATTCTAGAATTATCAAACAAGGTCAAAACCCTGGAACTTATACATAAGCGAACGTTAGCTACCCAAACACACGACGATTTAGTAAAAGCCCGTGAAGAGCTCCTGGGGGAAATTAAGAAAAGGCTTGCCCGCAGACATACGCTTACCAGCAAACTTTTCTATGAATATGGGAACAAATCAGGCAAACTATTGGCAGCGGCTTTACAAAAAAAAAGAGCATCACACACCATCAATAATGTTACTGACTCCTCTGGGGAATCTATTGTCACGAACAATGGAATTGCAGACCATTTTGTAAAATACTTATCGGGCTTATACAACCTACAGAATTCACGACAGCCGATCGCAGAGCCTGACAGGAAGACCTTGATAGTGGAATTCCTGTCGGAATTCTGCCCTTCATACACAGTCCCTGAAGAAGTTGCGGACCTGGGCTCCCCAATCACCACTGAAGAAGTCACTTTAGCATTATCCCAACTTAAACCGGGGAAAAGCCCCGGTCCAGATGGTCTGCCAGCTAGCTACTATAAGGCCTTTTCGGATATATTAATCCCCAACTTCCTGTCCTCCTTTAACACCGTCCCGGATTCCCCTTCACGCGCCAAAGATTTCTTAGAGGCCCATATAGCCCTGATTCCCAAGCCAGGTAAAGATGCCACACTTGTCTCCAACTATAGACCGATTTCGTTACTAAACGTTGACGTCAAATTGTATGCCAAAATACTCTCCAACCGTATTCTTCCACTACTCCCCAAATTTATCACAACCGATCAAGTAGGGTTTGTCCCCGGCAGAGAGGCCAGGGACAATACCATCAAAGCTCTCAACATACACTACTGGCTGTCCTCCTCAAAAAAAACAAATGGTTTATTTTTATCACTGGATGCTGAGAAGGCGTTCGATAGAGTGGCCTGGGATTTTATGCTGGCGGTCTTAGACAAAATGGGTTTGCCACCACGTCTTATCCAAATGATCCAATTGCTGTACTCTGGCCCCACTGCCCGGGTTAGGGTCAATGGCCACCTATCGGACGCCTTCTCCATAGCTAATGGAACCCGTCAGGGTTGCCCTTTATCTCCCCTTATTTTCATTCTCACGATGGAACCCTTCCTCAGAAAACTTCGGGCAAATGATGCCATCAAGGGTGTCGAGATCCGGGGAAAGCAATACAAGACAGCAGCTTATGCAGACGATGTCTTGCTGTTCCTTTCGGATCCGATAACCACAATCCCTAATCTTTTGATTGATTTTAAACTTTTCAACACTCTATCCAATCTGCAAATTAATTTTGACAAATCGCTAGCTCTGAACATCTCCCTGCCAACCCCTGTAGTTGACTTATGTAAACAAAATTTCCCCTTCAAATGGGAATCTGACTACATTACATATTTGGGCATTAAGATCCCTAAAGATCTAAGTAAGTTATTTGCACTAAATTTTCTACCAAATCTTTCAACCATCAAATCAGACCTATCAGATTGGAACAAGGGTAGATTTTCATGGTTTGGCAGATCAGCAATTCTCAAAATGAATATCCTTCCGAGGGTTCTATACCTTCTTCAGGCGGTCCCGATCATGATCCCTCAAACCTTCTTTACGACCTTCAAAAAACATTGCAGAACATTCCTTTGGGCAGGCCAAGCACCTAGATTGAGTTGGTCTAAATTGATTCAACCAAAACACAGGGGGGGGTCTGGGTATACCGGACCTAGCCCTATACCACAAAGCTTGTCTACTCACTAGACTTGTAGATTGGCATCTCCACAGAGGCAACAAGGATTGGATTGCTTTGGAAAACGCTTTCCTTTCCTTCCCGATTACCCATCTGCCATGGATTGAACAGCGCTCGATTCCTACAGACTGTCTGAACCACCCTTTAATAGGTCCTACACTCCAAAACTTTAAGGTGATATGTCGTTCCCTAAAATTAACCCCTTCACCGGGTCCGTTGACACCTTTATCTCACAACCCAGATTTTCTTCCGAATTTATCTTATAAACATCCTGTGATAGACCCCAACTCCCAGGCCATTCGAGCTCAGCAATTTTTTCACAATGGTGAATTAATAGCTTACCCAGATCTAACTATTTCGCTCCCTCAAGTGAACATGTCCGTATTCAAATATCTTCAAATCAAACACTTTCTAGGCCCAACCCAGACACATCGGAAATGGTGCAGAGATCTCACGCCCTTAGAACAAATATGCACCGGGGGAGAACCAAGGCGCCATTTGATCTCCACTTTACACTCACTATTGATACCGGAGTCAGCTCCTTCCTCAAATACTCGCTCAGCTTGGGACAAGGATCTCTCTATGTCCTTATCTGACGAGGACTGGGACAATATCTGGGAACACACACACAAAGGATCTATCAATGTCTCAGCACAAGAGAATCGATATAAGCTTTGTACTAGGTGGTACCGAACACCAGAAAAACTTCACAAAATTTTCCCAACGGTGACCTCGTCTTGTTGGAGGTGTGATGAGGCGGAAGGCTCGTTTCTGCACATCTGGTGGGACTGTCCTTCACTAGTCCAATTTTGGAAAGAGGTACATGAACACATTGTGCAAATAACTACATTATTTATAAGCCTTACACCAGCGCAATTCCTGCTTCATCATACTCCCATCCCAAGACAACAATACCGGAAATCACTAACATTCCACCTTATAAATGCAGCCACTCAATGCATTCCTTTTATACTGGAAGTCTAAATCTATCCCGACAATTGAAGACTGGCATGTACGGGCTGACAAGATAGAGGAGATGGAACGCCTTATCCACCAAACTAAAGATACACACGAGAAGTACAGACAAACATGGTCTTGCTGGACACAATATAGAAACCCCCCTACACAAGTAACATCTGGTACTTAGGGAAAATTTGAACATGACATTAGAGATTGCATCCTCCCATAGATTTATTAGCTATGTACCTTCTTCACCCCCCCTTTTTTTTTTTTTTTTTTTTCTTTCCCATCCCCGCCCTGCGCTGCCCACAGAATGTCCCCGTTAAGGGGTGGGTAGGGCAGAGGTGGGCTCCTGTCACGAATGCTCAGCTCGGAGCTACGGTGTTTCATACTCGCCTGTCAATGTGGGTTGCAATATTCACAAATTGAACTCTTGTTATTAGGACTTGACCCATGTATAAGATACCATTGTCATTGACTTAACTTACATGATATAATTTTCTGTTATGATTACTTAAATACCATAAGTTCCTGATAAGATTTCATTTGAAATATGACTGACATGTTTATGTTTTGGATATTGCTGTATTGTTGAAAACTTTCAATAAAATGTTTACTGGAAAAAAAAAAAATACCCAAAAAGACTTGCAGCTGTAATTGCAGCGATAGGTGGTTTTGCAAAGTATTGACTCAGAGGAGCTGAATACAAATACACGCCACACTTTTCAGATATTTATTTGTAAAAAAAAAAATGAAAACCATTTATCATTTTCCTTTCGCTTCACATTTGTGTACCACTTTGTGTTGGTCTATCACACAAAATCCCAATAAAATACATTTACATTTTTGGTTGTAACATGACAAAATGTGGAAAATTGCAAGGGATAGGAATACTTTATCAAAGCACTGTATTTACAGTATATACATATATACCATACAATGTGTATTGTGGCAAAAGGCAGGTTAAATTCCCTGGTTGCATCCAGGATGCAGTCTATATATCCCCTAGGTTCAGGCTTTATGCCAGTTTATACCTCTAGGGGGAGTGCTGGGAGTCCTGCTGGAGGACTTGATGGGCCCAGCTGATTTAGGGGAGCTCATTAGGTCCTCTACAAAAGCTCCCAGCATGCACAGAGAGATGCTCCAACCTGGAACCAGATTTGTGTAATTAGTCTGGGGAGTGTGATCTCTGTGCGGTGAGACCAAGCCTGTGTGGCTAATGCTAAGACATTTAACCACTTCCATACCAGGCACTTACGCACCTTCCCGCCCAAGCCAATTTTCAGCTTTCAGCCATGTCGCACTTTAAATGGCAATTGCGCGGTCATGCTACACTGTACCCAAACAAAATTGGCGTCATTTTTTCCCCACAAATAGAGCTTTCTTTTGGTGGTATTTGATCACCTCTGCGATTTTTTTTTTGCGCAACAACTAAAAAAAGACTGAAAATTTTGAAAAAAAAATACGTTTTAATTTTTTTCGGTAAATTTTTTTGTAAATACGTTTTTCTCTTTCAATTACGGGCACTGATATGGCGGCACTGATGGGCACCGACGATGAGATGGCACTGATGGACATCGATGAGGTAGTACTAACGGGCACAGATGAGGTGGCACTGATTGCTGGCGCTGGTATGCGGCACTGATGGGCACTCATAGGCAGCACTGATGGGCACACATAGGCGGCACTGATGGGCACTCATAGACGGCACTGATGGGCACACATAGGTGGCACTGATGGGCACACATAGGCGGCACTGATGGGCACACATAGGCGGCACTGATGGGCACACATATGCGGCACTGATGGGCACACATAGGCGGCACTGGGCACTCATAGGCGGCACAGATGGGCACTCATGGGCAGAACTTATGGGTGGCACTGATGGATACTTATGGGTGGCACAGATGGGCACTGATAGGTGGGCACTGGGCATGGATGGGCACTGTGGGGTGGCACTGATGGACACTGTGGGGTGGCACTGATGGACACTGGGGTGGCACTGATGGACACTGGGGTGGCACTGATTTTCCCAGGTTGCCAGTCAGTGCCCATCTGTCAGACGCGAGTGAGGAAGAGCCATCAACGGCTCTTCCTGTTTACATCGTGATCAGCCGTCATTGGACACGGCTGATCACGTGGTAAAGAGTCTCCGCCGGAGGCTCTTTACCGAGATCGGAGATGCAGAGTGTCAGACTGACACTCCGCATCACCGATCGCCGCGCTGCGAGCCCCCACGGGCGCACGCGGCATGAAATCCTGCAGGACGTTCTGGAACGTCCTGTCAGGATTTCAGAACCACTTCCCGGACGTAAATCGGCTATAGGCCAGGCGGGAAGTGGTTAAACAACAGGGAGTCAGGGACTGGGGCAGCACGAGGCTGTACCCAGTTGTTAGTTAGGGACACCAACGTGTATAGCGAGCAGGTCAAGTTGACCAGGATTTATTTTGTATTTCTTTTTGTTTTCTGTCACATTTTTGTTTGTATATAGTTCAAATAAAATCGCACCTTTTTGTTTTCCTCCTACCGCTGTCTGCTGTGCCTAGTGTTTTTGTGTGCTGAACCCTTCCAGGGGGTCACACACACCCGCTGCCGGGCTAACCCCTCACAGTATATATATATATATATATATATATATATATATATATATATATATATATATATATATATATATTGTATATATGCAACTTGTCTATTGTAAATAAAATTGAGATCTAAGAACTTCTGATTAAGAAGTCAGAACCCTATATATATTTTGTTTTTGTTTTTTTACCAGTAAACAAAAATGTAATATACAATTATTTTAAAAGTCTTTTTACATTCTGTTCCAAAAAATGGCCAAGAGCTGGATGACTTATAGCAAATAATTTTATCTTTCTGTCTAGCTTCTGTACTCTTTATCTGTTCCCAGCGTCAGTCACCAACCTTTACTTTCCACCTATGCATACCGATTATAATAAAAATTCCAATTAGTCAGTTAATTGGGTTTATCAGAAATTCTAAAGCAATGGGTGCCAGACCACCTTACTGTGTGCCAGTGTAGTAATTCGTGTTGCTTTATTTTGCCCCTAAGCAGAAAGTAAATGTCATGTCAAATGTCATCTATGGGAACTCTGTTAAAGGAAACAGCAATAGGATGTTCTATGATAACTGCATTCCCAGGCAGTTTGACATTCTTTTTTCAGCTGCTTTGCCTATGAAATAGTATATTCAAGCAGACATTTATAAATTGGTTAATGGTTAATAATCTGAACTTTTGAAACTCTTTCTGGCTGTTTAGACAGACATAAAAAAATATGACACTTGTCTGGGACACAGGAGACTTGCAATCCTCTCTCATGTTACCTGTGAGAACAAAAACAAGCAACAATGACTGTCAGACTTTGTGTTCTCATGACCCACGGGCTCCTTCTTGTCTTTGGAATCAGTGTTTTGCAAACACAATGACAACCTGATAAGGTCTCTGTATTCCAGATGGGTTACAGGTGGTAGGAAGACAACTTTGAGTTTTCTGACCAACAATTTGGGGATCCAAGCATGTTTACAGCCACCATTTCTCATTGCAACATAAATATTTAACAAAGGGAGGATTGAGACAAAACACTAAACAAGCCTTGAGCTTTTCAATATTTTCATGAAGAAATTGGAACAGCAGACATTCCCATGGGATTTAGTGCTAAGACCAGCTTTGTGATGCGGTAGTAATTTTTTTTCTATTTACGTATTTATAAGCATTAAGGAACCCATTTACAAAAAGGAAAGTGAAAACTAATGCAGGGGAAGTTAAATGAATGCCTCTAGAAACAATGAGACTTGAGCTGGTTTTAAATAAAATCATCCAATTGGTTGCTGTGAGCTACGTTCTAGGTTCTCTATTACCTTTGTTTTTATAAAGAAACCTCACTGGGAACAAATATTGGATCCGCCCAAAATAATTCAAAATTTAAGACTAGCTCAAGCCAAAACCCTTTTTCTAAGATAACGCTAGAGAGTGAAGAAGAGTTACAATTTTGGTCTGGTTTTATTATCTGTATTTTTATTCAGGATATTTCTCTAATGCCTGGTACACACGGGCAGTTTTCCCGTCGGGAAAACTGCCGTGACAGCTTTTGGCCGGGAAAACTGTCCGTGTGTATGCTCCATGGCAGTTTTCCTGACAGGAAAACCGCCGGGAATCGCAGCAGCAAAAATTAGAACATGTTTCCTTTTTTTCCTGCCGGAATTCCTGTCGGTTTTTAAGCCAGCAGTTTTCCTATGGGAAAAGCCTGCAGGGGAGCATACACACGGCCGGGTTTCCCGGCCAAAGCTCTCATGGCAGTTTTCCTGCCAGGAAAACCAGCCGTGTGTTGGGGGATAAAGCTGCTTAGCCAGTTCTCGGCTTTCCCCTCAGGTTCCCCAGCGGTAAAAAGTCCCCTGGGAAACCCGATCGTGTGTACAAGGCATTACTTTCTATTCTTGTGATGAGGACAATAATGGGGGCAATAATAGGACAGGATGACATCTAATCTATGCCTTCCCCATTTCACAGGAAATGTAAATGTAATGGTACCTTAACAAGAAATAAGGGGAAATTCACCAAACAGGAATGCAAACAGCAATAAAAAGACTACAGAGGTTATAACCCTAACTTATGCTATATGTAACTGAAGAAAATTAAATTAGGGTTTAAAGGGTAGTAAATTCAAGACCAAGATTAAATTAATGGAAGTCAGCAGAGGTAAAATTTATGTTTCTTTTTTTTTATTGTTTATTTATTAATTACAGGAAAGGGACCCACATGGGTCCACATGGTACAGGGTAAAAACACAAACATCTGGGAAACATCATACAAGTAAATTAGTCCGCTGGCACATAGTACAATGAACATACCTTCAGTGTCACACAACACAATCAAAATATGTGGCAGCGACAACCAAATAGCTTCCCTTAGCGTCCAACCATAATCAGCCACCCGACCGAGGTTCTCATATGTACCAGAGCGAACAGAGGTCGAAAGAAAATACCCCTCCTCACCTCCTGGTAGAGACCTGTGTGCCACCCGTGAATGTTGATAAAAAGCACTAGGTCCCCATGGGCCCAATCCCAAGCTTTTTTTTTCGAATTTACACCAAGAAATCCCCCAGAGTGGGGGACAGAAGGAAAGTAAAGAACAGGTAAGAAATAGCATAGTCTGAGAGAAGTGGGGGGGGGGCGTACCCATGAGCATGGAGTGTCAACCCCATCTGCTGCTCCGCAGTTGCATCCTAACTTGTACAGGTCGGGCGATCCCGCCCTGGAGAGCCTGCCTGCACTCCCGCCGGGATCCCCCGGAGGGCCTGGCCCTCATCCGAATAGACAAACATGTTCCACATCTGCCATGTGTTAGAGAACGCCTCCTGTCTGTTCTGTGCTGTGAGGATCAGATCCTCCATGTGTTTGATTTCCTCTACTTTTTTAAACCACATTGCAATGGGTGGTGGTGAGGTGCTCTTCCAGAGTAGGGGGACGCATGCTTTAGCCGCATCCAGCAGATGTCTCAGCACTGATTTTTTGTACAGTTTCTCAGGGATGTCAGCTGCGTGTAGAAGAAACACTGCAGGGTCGTCTGGTATAATATATTCCGTGAATCTCTGGGCAGTGTCTCTCACCACCCGCCAAAATTGTGTTAAGCTCGGGCAGGACCAAAAGATATGCACAAAAGTCCCCTTGTCTGACCGGCAGCGCCAGCAAAGGTCAGACGTCGCCGGGAAGAATTTATTCATCAGTGCTGGGGTTCTGTACCATCTGGATAGCAATTTATAGTTGGTCTCCTGGGTTTTAGTGCAGATGGAGGACCTATGCGTAAGGTTGAGAATACGCTGGCGCTTGGACTCACTGAAATGACAGTCCAGCTCGGCCTCCCACCTGAGCAACCCCGGGGGCGTGAATTCAGGCTGTGGTGTGTTTAAGAGGTTGTAGGTTAATGATAGTGTTTGTGTTATTGCCCCTGAGGTATCGCATAGTTCCTCCAGGTTCGTCAGGGGTCGGTCAAGCGCGTCTGGAGGATGCAGAGAATGTAGAAAGTGCCTCAACTGAAGCGCTCTCCAAAAGTCCAAGCGGAACGGGCCTGACAGGTCCGAGAGATCCGCAATCGATTTCCACCATCCCCTTGAGCTAAAGTGGGAAGCCTGGTGCATGCCCGTCTCACTCAGCCTCCGGAAGGCCCTGTCGTGTAAGCCCGGGGCGAACCGGGGATTTCCCAGTATGGGATACAGAGGGGAGTGGGGGGAGGATATAGAGGTCTGTGTGAAGAGGCGGGCGCATATACGTGACGTCTTACCGATCAGCGTGTGGTGCTTGATTTCCGCCGGCAAATCCATGTGGCACCAAGGTGCCCTGGCGAGATGAACTACAGATTGGCTTTGCTCCAGTCACGTCCAGAGCTTTGTTTCCTGATGTTGGCACCAATCTATAAGCCTACCCAGGTGAACTGCCTGGTAGTAAGCTCGTATATCTGGGAGGGCAAGACCCCCACAGTGTTTGGGAAGCACCAACAGTTTGTAAGAGAGACGGGGTCTCTTCCTGGCCCAGACAAAATCTGTTAGCGCCGCTTGCACCTGTTTAAAGAAAGATGTTGGTATGTGTACGGGCAGCGCTTGCATCAAATATATAAATTTCGGCAGGACTGACATTTTTAAGATGTTGCACCGGCCCAGCCAAGAATGCAAGCCCGAGTGCCATTGGTTCAGTGACGTTTTAACCGCCTTCAGCAGGGGTGGGAAATTTAAATCAAAAACCCGTGAGAGCTCCCGGGGAATGTGCGTGCCCAGGTATTTCAAGGCCGTGGGTGACCACTGCAGTCTAAAGGTAGACTGTAAATGTGTGAGTTGCGGTTGTGGTATCCCTATTCCCATTGCCTCTGATTTTGAAAAGTTAATTTTCAGATTGGAGAGCTGGCCATATTTAGTAAATTCCTGCAACAAGTTTGGTAGGGAGGTGGTAGGGGAAGTGAGCGAGAACATCAGGTCGTCTGCGTAAGCCGATACTTTGTGTTGGACCCGGTCAAACGTCACGCCTAAAATGTTGGGGTTCAAACGAACATGGAACATTTATGTTTCTATCTTGACATGTGAAAATGTAGGGGAAAGCAAAACAATGTTCTTAAAAAGGACTTTGAAGTGCTTTGGGTGTGAAGAAGTCCCCAACTCTGTGTCCAGGTCTTACTAGAGATCAGCAGGGTATGTTAGCAGGTATTCATAGTCCTTATATTCTAGGGCCTGAAAATAGTTTGGTGCTCAACCTGGAAGACAATAGGTCTTTGCATAGGGGTCAGGAAAACTCCAATCTTCCTCAGGAGTCAATGAGGCTGCACAGAGGCAGCCAGAACATGTAGGTCTACACAGGGCAGGTACAGTCCATAAAAGAACAGCAAGGAGCTGAAAGAGGCTCTAAGGAGCCTCTTTCAGCTTAGGTCTGAGGTCTGACCCTGAGGCCCTGGGCTTCGGGGTCAGACCTAATGCTGCGTACACACGATCAGTCCATCCGATGAGAATGGACCGTTTTCATCGGTTAACCGATGAAGCTGACTGATGGTCCGTCGCGCCTACACACCATCGGTTAAAAAAACAATTGTGTCAGAACGCGGTGACGTAAAACACAACGTCGTGCTGAAAAAAACAAAGTTCAATGCTTCCAAGCATGCGTCAACTTCCCATCGGTTAGGAATCCATCAGTTAAATTTAAAGCAAGTTGGCTTTTTTTAAACCAATGGTTAAATAACCTATGGGGCCCACACACGATCAGTTTTGACCGATGAAAACGGTCCATCAGACCGTTGTCCTCTGTTTAACCTATCGTGTGTACGAGGCCTAAGGCCATAGGCTTGAGGCCTGAAGCAGCTTAGTGGCAAGAGCCAGGAGGCTGAAGTCTTTTGTTTTGATGGACCAGACTCACGTATCCTGGCGTATCTTTGTGCGGGCGTAGCGTATCCTATTTACGCTACGCCTCCGCTACTTAGACGGGCAAGTGCAGTATTCACAAAGCACTTGCTTCGTAAGTTGCGGCGGCGTAGCGTAAATGGCCCGGCGTAAGCCCGCGTAATTCAAATGTGGAAGAGGTGGGCGTGTTGTATGTAAATCAATCGTGACCCCACGTAAATGACGCGCCTAACGAACGGCGCATGTGCGCGCATGCTCAGTATCACGTCAAATTTACTCCATAAGATACGCCAGGCCCATTGCCTGTGACGTGAACGTAACCTACGCACAGCCCCATTCACGTACGACTTACGTAAACAACATAAAAAGATACGTTTCCCAGTGTGCATTGCGGCTAAGTACGCCGCACGGGCCTATTGATTTCGACGTGGACGTAAATTATGTAAATCCCTATTCACGGACGACTTACGCAAACAACGTAAATTTTCGAATTTCGAAGCGGGAACGGCAGCCATCTAGGGGGCATCTTTATCTTTAGGCTGCCTATCTCCTACGGAAACGGCGTATCTGTACTGCGTCGGCCGGGCGTACGTTTGTGAATAGGCGTATCTAGTGATTTACATATTCTACGCCGACCGCAATGGAAGCGCCACCTAGCAGCCAGCCTAAATATCGCACCCTAAGATAGGACGGCGCAAGCCGTAGTATCTTAGATAGGTTTAAGTGTATCTCTGTTTGAGAATACACTTAAACATTGGTCGGCGCAGATTCTGAGTTAGGTCGGCGTATCTACTGATGTGTTTCACAAACACATTCCAAAATTGCAAAACTGCATTCAGGCATTAAGATCTATTTTGACATGCATCATTAGGGCGTTAATATTACCTTGTATATTTTAGGCAGACACAGGCAAATGCATCCCTCTAAAATGTGTGTTTTAATAAAAATGGAAACACATTTGGGCTGTTTTTAATTTTCTTTAGATCTGCATTCAAATAGAATATGTACTTGTACTTTAAACATTCTCTTTTTTTAAACAAAGTTTCGTTTTTATTTAACCACTTATGGACTGGAAGGATTTACCCCCTTAATGACCAGGATTTCCCACAATTAGAACTTTGTTTTTTTGGTATTTGATCACCTCTGCGGTTTTTATTTTTTGCACCATAAACAAAAAAAGACTGACAATTTTGAAAAAATATATATATATTTACTGTAATAAATAACCAAAAAATAAATAAGAATTTCTTCATCAGTTTAGGCCAATATGTATTCTTCTACATATTTTTGGTAAAAAAAAATTGCAATAAGTGTATATTGATTGGTTTGCTCAAAAGTTAAAGGCCCGGATTCACAAAGCACTTATGCCGACGTATCTCGAGATACGCCACGTAAGTGTAAGTATGCGCCGTCGTATCTATGCGCCGTGCCCATAAACTGAGATACGCCTGAAAATAGGCTTCATCCGACCGACGTAACTTTCCAACTCTGGCGTATCGTGGGAGCATATTTACGCTGGGCGCATTTGCCACTCCCATTGATTTTCTATGCATATATGCAAATGAGGGAGATACGCCGATTCACGAACGTACTTGCGCCCGGCGCATAATATACGCGGTTTGCGTAAGTCGTACGTCCGGTGTAAAGTTATTCCCCATATAGGAGGCGCAACTAATGCAAAGGTATGGACCAGGGAACACAAGCCGTCGTATCCTTTGTCGTTTACGTTGTACTTGAATAGGGCTGGGCGTAGGTTACGTTCACGTCCTAGGCAGTGATAAGTCGTATCTTAGGAAGTAGTTCCGACGTGATTCTGAGCATGCGCACAGGGATGCGGCCATGGGACGGCGCATGCGCCGTTCATTTTAAGTACTTCTATGGCGCTTGCCCCATCATTTGCATGGGGTCACGCCTCATTAGCATGGCTCACGCCCACTTCCACCTACGCTGGCTTACGCCGAGGAAACCCAGCGTATCTTTTAGGCCCCATACACACGATAGAATTTATCCGCGAATACGGTCCAGCGGACCGTTTCCGCGGATAAATCCTCTCGAGGATTTCGGCGGATTTTCATGCGATGGAGTGTACACACCATCGCATTGAAATCTGCGCCGAAATCCTCTGGCGATGACGTGTCGCGCCGTCGCCGCGATTATGACGCGGCGACGTGCGCGACGCTGTCATATAAGGAATTCCACGCATGCGTCTAATCATTACGACGCATGCGGGGGATCCCTTCGGACGGATGGATCCGGTGAGTCTATACAGACCAGCGGATCCATCCGTTGGGATGGACTCCAGCAGATGGATTTGTTCTGCATGTCAGCGAATATTCGATCTGCTGGAATCCATCCCAGGGGAGAAATATCCGCGGAAACAGATCCGCTGGCGTGTACACACCATAGGATCTATCCGCTGAAACCCATCTGCTGGGATTTTTCAGCGGATGGATTCTATGGTGTGTACGGGGCCTAAGAGCGAGTGGGAGCAAGTGCTTGGTGAATCCAGTGCTTGCCTTTGTGCGCTGCGTCGGTGTAGCGTATATTAGATACGCTACGCCCGCATAAATATGCGCCGATGTATGTGAATCCGGGCCATAGAGTCTATAAAATAGGTAATATATTTATGGTATTTTTATTATTATTATTTTTTTCACTAGTAATGGCGGTGATCAGCGATTTTTAGCGGGACTGCAACATTGCGGTGGATAGATCAGACACTTTTAAAACTTTTTTGGGACCAGTGACATTTATACAGCGATCAGTGCTATACAAATGCACTGATTACTGTATAAATGGCACTGGCAGGGAAGGGGTTAACACTAGGGGGCGATCAAGGGGTTAATTGTTCCCTAGGGAGGTGTTTCTAAATGTGGGGGGAGTGGGCTGACTGGGAGTAGAGAGAAATTGCTGTTCCTAATCACTAGGAATCGACGATCACTCTGTACTCCCCTGACAGAACAGATATCTCCCCATTCTGGCTCACTGTAGAGCGGTCGTGGGTGGCCAGCAGACATCGGGGCCACCGGCCATGCGCATCAGCTCCTCTGTCGTGCAGCGCGTGCACCTGCTATGACTGTTAAAGGGACCGCTTTACCGGTACGGCGATTTGTGGGAGCGAGCCGGCCTGCCGCAGTATAATGACGGTTGGTCGGCAAGTGGTTAAAGGTTAAAGGGCGTAGGCAGTTTTCATTTTCAAAAGAAGGCAGGGAAGCATTGCAAATGCATTTGAAATGTATGCACTATGCTTGTCATGTACAGTATTGCAGATTCTTTAACAAATTTGTCAGTAGTAGAATTACAAATGCATGTGCAACATACTTGAGAGACAGCTGTATTCAAAAAAAGAATTTGGTCCTGATTGAAAAATACATTTAAAAAGATCCACTGCTTTCAAAGATGTAAAAACTAAAAAGGTAAAAGGAAACATGCTCATCTAGAATTACCAGGGTTCACATGCTTGTGTCAATCTTTGTAACTCTGCCTTGGAATGTATCTTTGAACAATAAACTAAAAAGCAAAAGCTAACATACATTAACCACTTCAATACCATCCCCTTCCTGCCCAGGCCAGTTTTCAGCTTTCAGCACCGTCACACTTTGAATGACAATTGCGACGTGGCTCCCAAACACAATTTATGTCCTTTTTTTCCCACAAATAGAGCTTTCTTTTGGTGGTATTTGATCACCTTTGCGTTTTTTATTTGTTGCTCTATAAACATAAAAAGACAATATTTTTTTACTTTTTGCTATAATAAATATCCCAATTAAAAAAATAATAAAAAAAATTCTCAGTTTAGGCCAATAGGTATTCTTCTACATATTTTTGGTAAAAAAATTGCGATAAGCGTATAGTGATTGGTTTGTGCAAAGTTATAGCGCCTACAAAATAGGGGATAGATTGATGACTTTTTTTTTTACTAGTAAAGGCGGTTATCTGTGATTTTTGTCTGGACTGCTATATTGCGGCGGACAGATCAGACACTTTTGACACTATTTTGGGATCATTCACATTTATACAGCGAACAGTGCTATAAATATGCACTGATTACTGTGACTGGCAGGTAAGGGGTTAACACTCAGGGGCGATCAAGGGGTTAAATGTGTGAGTGATTCTTACTGTGGGGGGAGGGGACTGACTGGGGAAAGGGACCGATCGGTGTCCCTATGTACAAGGGACACACCATCGGTCTCCTCTCCCTGACAGGACGTGGATTTCTGTGTTTGCAGAAAACGATAGGAGGGTTTACTTCCACTTTAAATACACTCACTTGAGTCAAATGTATTAAAGTATCATGAGGTCTGTTGCAAATACAATGTCAAGGAATCGGCCTACACTTTTCTACGTTTGAAGAATTGCTGCGCAAATACCGTGTGAGATAAAAAGTTGCAATGACCGCCATTCTATTCTCTAGGGCAGGGATAAGCAATTAGCGGACCTCCAGCTGTTGCAAAACTACAAGTCCCATCATGCCTCTGCCTCTGGGTTCATGCTTGTGGCTGTCAGAGTCTTGCTATGCCTCATGGGAATTGTAGTTCTGCAACATCTGGAGGTCCGCTAATTGCTTATCCCTGCTCTAGGGTCTCTGCTAAAAAAAAAACATATACAATGTTTGGGGGTTCTATGTAATTTTCTTTTTAATAAGATATTAGTTAATCATGTAGCTACTCCTTTCTCCTCTATTATAGCATACAATTATATAAATGTATATTGATGTGGTTTAATAAATTGTAGAGTGAAGGTGATGATAATTCAGCTGAGAGCCAGAGCTAAAAATACATATATTTAAGCAACAGGAAATGTTCACTTGTTTCTCTATTCACAGACATTATCAGGGAGATTTCAAACACAATTGAAACACACTTTTGACCAATGACAGGATATCTGGTTGAGATTGGAAGGGTATGAGGACAATGTCAGAGTGATTTATTTTTCCTGGTAAATTACAGCAATAAAATGTGATTCTTTAAACATCTTAAGTTGGACCACTGATACTGCTGTAATGCTGTTATGCCTGATCACAAAGCACAGTTGACCATAAGTATAGTGTTACATTTCTCCATTAGAATGTGACATAAAAACCTGGTAAGTGTATTTAAAAAAACTCTTCCACTTAGATCTATGAATATTTCCAAAGGTGGAGCATTTTAGGGGAAGCAACTACAAAACATTTAAAGCTGAAGTTTAGTTATGGCCATTTTTACAGTTACATTGGGCCAGCTTGGGCCAATGTAATTATGTATATGATATACCCATGAGATCCCTTTGCAAACTGGAAATCAATGAAGTATGCACAGCTACATTGATTGCCACTATCATCCATGTCTCGTATCAAGCGGCAGCCCTGCTGCTTACTGAAAACACAAGGTCACTCACTTGACACAGTAACCATGCAGGAAACACTTGGCATTTTCTCAATGAATGTAGAGTGTCTTCTGATTGGAACGAGGAGGCGACTGTGACCGTGCTTCTCCACCTGACCCAATCAGAGAAGACTTTACTTTGTTGCTATCATATAAGGTGCCAATAGCCTGAATGCAAAGGAAGACTTCAGTTAGCTTTTTTCTTTTTTAAAGGCAGAAATTACAAATACTGATCCAAATATCAGTGCATGGTATCCAGCACTGTCTTCTCGCAGCTGATACTTTTTACCACTGTCGGTTGCTGATGCCACTATTTTGTATATGGGAGCTGGCTGTGACTTCCTGAGAAACCACAGACTACTGCTCCCTACTGCACATGTGCAAGCTCATGAATAGTCCTGCATCCTCCCGGGATGAGTTCTGGAAAGCTGTCAGAGGGAAGTGGAGGGGACAGGGTAAGGGATGCCATCATCACCTATGTAAGGATTGTGAAAATGGGAGTGGATATCAATAAAAATTGGTACCCGCTCAGTTAAGCCGGTCATAAATAGTTCAGCAGGGACTGGACAAGATATAAACAATGTTTGGCCAGTCTGATTGTATCCAAGCTGATCGAAAAAAGCTAACTGAAGTCTTCCTTTGCATTCAGGATATTGGCACCTTATATGATAGCAATAAAGTAAAGTCTTCTCTGATTGGGTCAGGTGGAGAAGCACGGTCACAATCGCCTCCTCGTTCCAATCAGAAGACACTTTACATTCATTGAGAAAATGCCAAGTGTTTCCTGCATGGTTACTGTGTCAAGCGAGTGACCTTGTGTGTTCAGTACCGCTTGATACGAGACATGGATGATAGTGGCAATTAATGTTGCTGTGCATACTTCATTGATTTCCAGTTTGCAAAGGGATCTCATGGGTAAAGCCTATACATACTTACATTGGCCCAAGATTGCCCAATGTAACTGTAAAAATCGCCATAACTTAACTTCAGCTGTAAATATTTTGCAGTTGCTTCCCCTAAAATTCTCCACTTATTGAAATATTCATACATCTAAGTGGAAGAGTTTTTTAAATACACTTACCAGGTTTTTATGTCACATTCTAATGGAGAAATGTAACACTATACTTATGGACAACTGTGCTTTGTGATCAGGCATAACAGCATTACAGCAGTATCAGTGGTCCAACTTAAGATGTTTAAAGAATCACATTTAATCAAAATTTAATATTGCCTTCTGTTCTGCTTGTTGGTGTTGTGGGCAGACTGGGGGAGACCTCTTTCACATATTTTGGACTTGTCCCAAAAGGTTAACTTTCTGACAGGATGTGATGAATTGTATCATGCCTGTAATGAGAGGCAGCCTTTCCCCCAAATGACTCCTGGTTCTGGTGGAGGACTTGACCTCTACCCCTGCTGAGAGGACACTGGCTTACTCTACAGTTATGCATGTAAGGCTATTGCCATATGTTGGAAAACTCCAGACACTCCCTGTATTCTCTTCTAGAAAAAATGGTAAACTCCAACTTTTCATTGTACAGGGACACTTATATATAGAGAGCTCATGTCCAGAATCTTGCAGCTGTGTGGATATCTTGTATTGATAACCCCTAACAGCCATGAATTATATTCTTCTGTAACTCAGAACTGTGCCCAGGATTCATTTCTCCTCTCCCCCTTTTTATGTTACATACATTACTCCCCAACCAACTGAAACACTCCCACTCATAAATATCACAACCTAAACTATAGCCCCTAAAGCCGAGTACTGAAGAGGTTGCTATACATTCTATTTCCCATACTTGCTGTATACCAAAATATATATGACACATAAACCAATTTGATTCCATGTATACTCTATAAGTTTGTTTTACCAAGAGGCTGCCTGTTTGGGAATGATCCACTGGAGTTTGTAAAGTATTTTTGTCAATGCAACTCTTCAATAAAAAATAAATAAAGGAATGTATTTTATAGTGGTACTGTACACATTCTTTTGTTCACTTATTATTATTAGGAAGTAAGAAAATAAAAATGTTACAAATATTTATTTTTATATATGTCAGACAGAAAAGTATTGTATAGGAACATGATGTAATCTCCTATTCAGCCAGCAGGTGGAGCTTCAGGCACCTTTTCAAATGTTTTCAGGGTTCAGTAGGTAAAGCTGAAGTTAAAGCTGAAATGTACATATACACAAGTGAGAGGAGAGACTCATTCCTTATCAGATAGCTCTATCTGGGATGGCAAAGGCAGTCTCAGGCTGGCCAACTACTACTGACAGATCCTTGGTCTTGTATTAAGTATGCATTTTTTAATAAACAAAGATTGTATGTGGATCATATATATATATATATATATATATATATATATATATATATATATATATATATATATATATATATATATATGCAGTATACACTGTATAGTGTATATACTGTGTGTGCGTGTGTGTATATATATATATATATATATATATATATATATATATATATATATATATATATATATATATATATATATTTATATATATTTATATATACAGTATATACTAAGTAAGCCAAGTATAAAATATTTATGTCTAGGTTGGCTGCAGTTAAGGGGGTAGTACTTTCCCTTTAATATGAATTTGAGGTTCACAGATTGCACAGTTTGATTAGAGCAACAATTCGCAAATCAATATGATAGCTTTGGATTAAGCAATTTAACTCTAAATATATCAATCAAAGTTTTTATAAACAAAAATATTAAGATATTATGCTTTTCTTATACTTTTTCACCAGTGATCAAGACCACTATGTAAGTGATACATCCTGAGATATCTGTTCCAAAAGTATGTACATACAAAAAATAGTACTGGGTTCCAAGATACACATGCTTTGTTGGTGTAGGATTATTTTGCAAAGCTGGCCAAACATGAAGTACAGGTAAAGATATATTGATAGTTTCTGTTAACATTTGCGGGGAGCAGTGTCCATTCCCAACCATCACCAATGACTTCATTTTTAAGTATTTATGATCTTGAATTCCTATTCTCTCCAAATTATGTAATTTTGCAATTTAATCCAGCATGAAACTGCTAAGACCTGATAAATCATGACTATAATTGGAAGCAGTGCAGCATTTTCCAAAGTTTGACAAAGGATGAGTTTAGCTGGTTGACCTAAACTTTTAAAAGAAAATAATCAGAGAACGTGCTGTAATGTTGTTAAACCCAGTACCAGGTTTGCCTAATTATATAACCATGTGGCCTGCATTTAATGCCACATCAACTTATAAAACAGAGAAAGCACTTAGCACATCATAAATAACAAGCTAACCTTCTCAAATATGTATGAGTTAAAAAGTGTACTTCAAGTAGGGTGAAAATATGCTAAGATAGACATATGCTAAATATGTCAAATAAACTATATGTGCTGCAACATAATAGTGTTTTTGGCATGAGATGTGCTAAATAAGATGTCACGTGCAACAATTTGAATTCCTCAACAACCCAAGTTTATCTAGTCTACTGGATTTAATATGTTAAACAGAGAAAAAGACTTCAATGGTGCGCTCTATGCATTGTTTAGAAGGAACATATTGTGACTTTTCAGGTGCTACTAAGAGTAATACCACATACAAAAACATTTTTTTTTAAACTAGATGTAGTGGGGCAGATCCACGTAGCGTGGCGCATTCTTCCGTCTGGATACGCTACGCCGCCGTCACCTACAGTTTTTTTTGTATCCTGAAAGAATTCCCGCCGTAAGTTACGGCGGCGTAGTGTAACTTAGACGGCGTAAGGGCGTGCAATTCAAATGGATGTGATGGGGGCGTGTTTTATGTTAATACGTCTTGACCCAACGTAAATGACGTTTTTTTTTTAACTGCGCATGCACCGTCCGTGGGGGTATCCCAGTGCGCATGCTCGAAATTAACCCGCAACAAGCCATTGCTTACGACGTTGATGTCATTCTACGCAAAGCCCTATTCGCGAACGACTTACGAAAACGACGTAACATTTTCAAAATTCGACGCAGGAACGACGGCCATACTTAACATAGGATACGCCTCATATAGCAGGGGTAACTATACGCTGAAAAAAGCCTTACGGAAACGATGTAAAAAAAGCGCCGGCCGGACATACATTCGTGGATCGCCGTATCTAGCTAATTTGCATACTCAACGCGGAATTCGATGGAAACGCTACCTAGCGGCCAGCGTAAATATGCACCTACGATCCGATGGCGTACTAAGACGTACGCCTGTCGGATCGAGCCCAGATTCAGTCGTATCTTGTTTTGTGGATACAAAACGAAGATACGACGGGGCATTTTAAAAATTATGCGGCGTATCCATAGATACGCCGGCGTAATTCGTTTGTGGATCTGGCCCAGTATCTTTTTGTATGGTAATGACATTTTGTAAAGGAGTAAATAAAGCTGACCTCTACCGGTTTCGTGGGTGACCGCTTCTTCAGGAGGTATAGTCTGTGCAATAGATGATATATTATCAAAAACTAGCAAACATAAAACATCAGAACAACAAGTAATAAAACACTTGGAGAGATCAGAAATTGCTAAATAAACCACAAGGCTGCTTACCAGGAGTCAAGGACCGTAGTGCAAACTTCGCTGACCAAGGTCCCCCGTAGCGAACAAGGGGGAAACAAAAGTAGGTAAAACTCTAATGGGGTAATAATGATAATATTAATTTTACTTAGGAAATAATTAGATCCAATTATACTAATGGGACACCATGTGCACCTAGAAGTGGGATGTGCGGGGCCGACACAAGGAAGGAAAAGGCAGAAAAGAACAAGGGGAGGAGGGGGGAAGAGGGGGCGGGGAGGGAAAGAAGGGGGAGGAAAAGGTATGTTAGTGGGAAACCCAGAGAGGTAATAGAAGGTGGGAGGGGGGAAAGGGGGCGGGGGGAGGTCCTTGACTCCTGGTAAGCAGTCTTGTGGTTTATTTCGCAATTTCTGATCTCTCCAAGTGTTTTATTACTTGTTGTTCTGATGTTTTATGTTTGCTAGTTTTTGATAATATATCATATATTGCACAGACTATATCTCCTGAAGAAGCGGTCACCCGCGAAACCGGTAGAGGTTCTCCTAGGACTCCTCCTCACAACCCCAGATACCCTACGTTTTTTTCCGTCTGTAATAACAATTCTGCATCTTAAGTGAGGCTGTTAGTCCTAGCTATGTTTTATATATAGAAAACTGTATGTTTTTATGTATAATAAATGAATTTTTTACTACATCGACTCATGTTATCAGTACCGAGAAAGTCCATTGATACACATTTTTTGTCTGGGTAATAGTTTGTGTGAGTCTGCGGTACTAGCAGCCGCTACCCCTCTATTCCTGGTCCCCCTCCTTTTCCTTATATGCATGTTAATGCCATAAAAAATGTTTGGGGACCCGGGTCCTGCCCCAGGGAGGGAGCGAGCACGACACTCCACACCAGGGAGAAAGCCTTGCATTACTGTGTGGAGTTACAGACAGAAGAACAGGAAGTGAGGATATCTCAATAGAAATAAGGACATTTAAAAGCAAAATTGAAGCATAAGGTAAGTGAAGGAGGACTGCACTAAGGTAAAGGAAGCTATTTAGGGAAAAAAAATTGTACCTTTACAACCCCTTTAAATAAATAGTGTGTGCTCCCACTGTGGTGCAATTCAATTCTAGATCATGCACACAGATAAAAAAAAAGAGGATATCAGAATATTCTTAAACCAGACAACAATACCTGAACACAGGGTCGTCTTTATATTTGATTGGACCCTGGGCAAACATTTTCTTGGGCCCCACCCCCTCCCCCATGCAATTTCGCTCTCATCTGCTCTGAGACATAAAATAAATAGCAGCTAGACTCAAAATCAGTTAACTGAATCAGATCAGGCAGCGATTGCGAATGGTTGCCATAGGTATCATTACTGCTCACTGATTGGCTGCTAGAGGTTACAGCACACATTCTGGCTCACTGATCATTTGCTAGAGCTTACAGCACATGACTTATGCTTGTTGATTGCTTGATAGAGATTATTGTACATCAATACTACTCACTAAGTGGTTGCTAGAGGTTACTGCACATTATTACTGTTCACTGATGCATGTTATTTACATGTAAACACAGGGTCTGTGGGTGAGTCATCTGTACATGGCAATAGGGCAGAACTGGGCAGCATTAGCAACAGAACTTCACACTGAGATATCGGCACACAGCACAAGACTAAAGCTTCAATGGACAAGGAAATTGAAACTGGTATAGTTGGAAGGTATGAGACAGCTGGTTTGGGTCGCACACCAATGGGAGGGCCCACGGCAGCTTCCCCTTTTGCCTTGCCTTAAAGACATTTTGTTGCTCTTATTAACCATTACAATGTCACCTGTGTGATTTTTGTATTTTCATTGTGTTGTATATGCATTTGTCAAATAGAGCTTTTGAAAAAAAACAAAAAAAAACAGAGGGTACTGTACAGTATATACAGCAAAACCCTTAGGCACCAAGCGCGGGTGATGGGTCCTGTGTGACACTGCTAAACTTGTGGGTCCTATAAAATAAGGTGCATCCAAATAGAGATTGCTGCCTATGTTTTCTATGTGCTGATGAAAGAGAAATACCCACAGGTAAATTTCACATATTGCCGAAGAGATCTCTGATACAAAGTCTTTGATTTACAGGCCACGTCTGTACATCAAGTGCAAGTCTAAAAGTACCCTACAGAGAGCAACAGAGCTATAAGAGTGTATCATGCATCCCATGCTTTGCACCTTAGCGTCCCTCTGGGTATTAAGCCTCCCAGCACCCCACTTTCTTCTTTTTGATTGGGAAATGTGATACACAGTATATACCCTTTTTATCTGTATGATCCAGACATAACACTGTCATATAACATTGTGCTATTGCCCAAAAGCACTAACCCCAGTAATTATGAAGTATTTCAAATGACTGGTCATGGCACATATAAAGAAGACTGCCAACTTTAACCACTTGCCGACCAGCTGCCATCATTGTACTGTGGCAGGTCGGCAAGATCCAATGAACCGTTGTAGCTGTACGTCGGTCCCTTTAAGTGGGATAGCAGGTGCGCGCACCCACTGAAACGCGGGGGTGCCGATGCTCATGACCGGTGGTTGCGATGACCGCTGGCCGCGAGCGATCGAGGGGACAAGAGGCAGAACAGTGACGTGTGTGTGTGTAAACACACAAATCCCTGTTCTGTTCTGTGAGGAGAGACAGATCGTGAGTTCCTAATAGCTAGGAACCACGATCTGTCATTTCCTCTAGTCAGTCCCCTCCCCCCACAGTTAGAACACACAATCAGGGAACACATTTAACCCCTTGATTCCCCCATAGTGTTAACCCCTTCCCTGTCAGTGACATTTTTACAGTAATCAGTACATATTTTTTTAGCACTGATCACTATATAAATGCCAATGGTCCCAGAAATGTGTCAAAAATGTCCGATGTGTTCGCCATAATGTCGCAGACTCTATCACCAAAAAAATTACATAAATCTATCCCCTATTTTGTTGTCCGTATAACTTTTGCGCAAACCAATCAATATACACTTATTGTGATTTTTATAACCAAAAATATGTAGAAGAATACGTATCAGCCTAAACTGAGAAGAAAAAAAAAAACGATAAAAAAAAAAAAAATTGGGGATATTTATTATAGCAAAAAGTACAAAATATTGTGTTTTTTTCAAAATTGTGGTTATTTTTTTGTTTATAAAATAAAATAAAAATCGCAGAGATGATCAAATTTCACCAAAAGAAAGCTATATTTGTGGGGAAAAAAGGACGTAAATTGTGTTTGGGTGCAGTGTCGCATGACCGCACAATTGTCAGTAAAAAGCGACGCAGTGCCGAATCGCAAAAAATGGCCCAGTCATTGAGCAGCCAATTCTTCTGGGGCTGAAGTGGTTAAGTAGACTCCCCATCAATGTGCATACGGACAAAACCGATCCATTGCAGATGTTTTTCAATTAGTAGTTCACCTGGCACTTACTCACTTGGAGACTAGGGTCACCATACATGTTACAATTTGGCCGTACAGTCTTTGCACAATCAACATTAAATTCTATCAAATCTATGTAATATGAAGACCAACCTAATCTATCCAGTCAATTTGTATTCAGTCTGGTGAACCTTTGACTACATAGTCATTGGCACATCTAAAGGAGATTGTATAATCAGATTGTTTGCTAAGCCTAAGGATTCTTATGTTAGTCTGCATTATTAGAATTTTAGCTCTGCCTTCAATACTATTATTATTATAAACTGACATTACTTGGGATGCGCTCAGTTTTGTGCAACTGGGTACTGGACATTTTAACAGATAGGCCCCCATCTGTTAGAATTCACAGTATTTAATCCTCTTTCATCATTCTTAATACTGCTTTCCCCCGGGGGTCTCTTGAGTCTCCTGCTATAAACTTTGCTGACCTACGATTGCTTAGCTAAGTATTTGAGCAATTATATTGTGTTGTTTCTAGATAAAAGGGCAGTAGTGGGATTAATCACTCATTATGATGAGTTCATATACAGGCAGGAAGAGGAGAATTTAGAATTCCGGTTCAAAGTTAACAATCTTTCCATTAAGGTGGTCAGTATTCTGGCTGTCCTGGGAGAACAGCCTGCCAGTCCTCCAATGATCAGATGTTTGCTGACACCCCTCTCTTCATAGCCATTCACCGGGAAGAGTACTGCTGCTTCTTCACCCCCACCTCTCTAATCCTCTATGCAGCTCGGAACAAAGATTATGTGATCCCTTCTCTTATATAACCTCATCTGGAGCACCAGCACATCTAGCATAGCGAAGAAGGCTTATTAAAGCGTTTGTAAACCGATGGACATTATTTTTCTTACCTGCAAGGCAAAGGCATAATGTGTTAGTATGCATACTAGCACATTATGTGAAACTTACCGAAAACAAAGCCTTCCAGAGATGCAATGTCATCGCTGGAGACAGCTCCCATCTTCACGCGTCTTGCTTTCGAATTCACGGACTCCGTCTCTGTGACTGGCCAGAGCCACGATGACGTCACTCCCGTGCTTGCGTGTGGGAGCCGCCAATCATGATACACTGCTCTGAAGAAACAGCATGGGTGGCTGTACATGCGATTGGTTGCATGTACAGTAAATATCCTTATCCTTAAAAAGGGTATAAGGGAGAGGTGAAATTTGCTGCAAAGACCAAAGCAAATGATTCAATCATTTAACCCCATAAAAGTATACATAAAAGTTACAGGGCAGGAACACCATAAACTTTATGAACATTTAAATGATATGCTCACCTTTTTTTTTTTTTAAATGTGCATTCATGATTTCTTTGGGAGGAGCCTGGAAATCAATGCACCCACAATCAGAAGATTGTGGGTACAATGCAGGGCTCCTGTAGACGGTTAGTGTAAGCTGTCTGCTCGTACCTCATACAGGCAGACAGTTACACAATGACAGGAAGAATTATTAAACTCCCTAGAGCGCACAACAGCACTACACATCAGTGGCAAAGACTGTAAGTACTTGTAGTTCATTCATTAACTCGGGGAGTGGCTGCAGGATTGGGAACATATTACATGTTCTACCCTAAAAAACGTAACGTTCCTGAAGGTGAATGTATTCTTTAATGAAAATAATATGAATCGTGTTTTTTAACAGAAATTCCTAAGTGTACAGAAGTGGTCCCTCTTGATGAAGGGGTCTACCTCAAAACTTTGACACACAGGGACCTCATTTTCTTTTTCACTTCACACCGCTTTGTATCCTTTTACTTTCTCCTCACTCTGCACATGTTTGAATAAAATATGTGTATCACTTATTGCCTATGTTGCTTATTCTATGCTTACTTATAGGTACAAACATTAGAGGTTTACAACCTCTTTAAGTACATACAGAACTGCTGGTTATGGAACATACATTTCTCATAGTAGACCATTTTATCCAACTGGCACACAAATATTTAATTTTTTATTTAATATATCTATTCAAGATATGAAAGTAATGACTTCCTTAGTGGATGATATGGAAAAACAATGCAAAAATAGCCTTTAAAGAAATCTCTCCAAATGATGTCCTTGTAAAAGAAGACATTAAACTGAACTCCATCCCTGAGCACCACTTACATGCAGAGAAATTGTTTGATAAAGTCTCTTAACCACTTCCTTACTGGGCACTTAAACCCCCTTCCTGCCCAGAGGACTTTTTGCGATTCGGCACTGCGTCGCTTTTACTGACAATTGCGCGGTCGTGCGACGTGGCTCCCAAACAAAATTGACATCCTTTTTTTCCCACAAATAGAGCTTTCTTTTGGTGGTATTTGATCACCTCTGCGGTTTTTATTTTTTGCGCTATAAACAAAAAAAGAGCGACAATTTAAAAAAAAATAAAATACATTTTTACTTGTTGCTGTAATAAATAGCTCAATTTTTTTAAAAAAAACATTTTTTATCCTCAGTCTAGGCCGATACGTATTCTACATATTTTTAGTAAAAAAAAAAAAAAAAATCGCAATAAGCGACTGGTTTGCGCAAAAGTTATAGCGCCTACAAAATAAGGGACAGAATTATTATTTTTTATTATTTATTTTTTTTACTAGAAATAGCAGCGATCTGCGATTTTTATTGCGACTGCGACATTATGGCGAACACATCGGACACGTTTTACACATTTTTGGCACCATTCACATTTATACTGCAATCAGTGCTATAAATATGCACTAATTACTGTATAAATGTGACTGGCATTGAAGGGGTTAACACTAGGGGGTGAGGAAGGGGTTAAATGTGTACCCTAATTAGTGTTCTAACTGTGGGGGAAGGGGGGTGACTGGGGGGGTGACCGATCTGTGTCTCTATGTACAAGAGACACAGATCCGTCTCCTCTCTCCCCTGACAGCACCGCTGTCTGTGAGAGCCGGGAATGAGAGATGATCTCATATGTAAACATATGAGATCATCTCTCATTGGCCGCACAGATCGCCTAGCAAACGGCCACTCCGATTGGCCGTTCACGGCGATCTGTGATTGGCTGTGTCCAAGGGACACGGCCAGCACAGCAGTTCCCCGCTGCGCGCTCAGGAGCGCGTGCGGGGAACGCCGAAAGGGGCGGACGTCAAATGACGGCGCCCCAGAGATGTAGAACCACCCTGCTGCCGTATATAGTCGTACGGCCGTCGGGAAGTGGTTAAACCGACCCTTCTGGTAGTGTCAGTTTCTTGGTTCTCAAGAATTCCTTCCAGTGCACTGTAGTAATACGGGGGTTTGTAAGAGAAACCTCTAAGCACAGTCAAGAACTAAGAGGTCAACACTCACAGAAGGCTTAGTATCAAGGGTCATCATTTAAAATGAGATTTTAGTGGCAAAGTCACTTAAAACTAGGAAATTGGTACCTGTCTATTACTTGTTAGTGTCAGGGCTGTAATGTTGATCCAATGGCTTCAAGACGTTAAGTTCCTGGGGTTGACCTGCTAAAGGAAAAAAGGCTGTTCACTTTGCAAGTGAAGTTGCACAAACATTTACTTTGCAAAGAATATCCAATCACGCTCAGTAAAAAACAGCATCCTACTGTTTACATCAGGGGTGCCCAACCTTTTGAAGAGCGGGGGCCACTTAAGCAGCTTAATAACCGGTCGCGGGCCACAATAAACGGAGTGGGTGGATAGCAGCCCACTCTAAAGAGCCCACTGAACCCTTTTTTTTTTGTGGATCGAATTGGAGGTAGGCGTTTGTAAACGGACACAAGTCCATTTACATCTGCCTCTCCTTAGAGGTGAATGGAGGGTCCGATTTGGGTTGACTGAGCATGTAAAAAGGGTCTAAGGCTGCTTTCACACTGATACACTCTTGTTTACCCCTGTTGCTTTGCTGCAGTTTAAAGAGTGAAGGAGTGGGTATTACCGCGCTACCAGAGGGGGGGGGGGGAGAGGGTACAGCTGCAGCACTGGAAGGAGTGTCAGACCATAGGATAATAGCAAAAAGAAGATAGTGCTGCACTGTAAGTGAGGGATGGGAAAGGTGTAGAGGGAGTAAAAGGTGGTCTGTCTGTGGTTGGGAACAGTACAAACAAAATGGCATCAAGGAATGATCAGTGAACTAGCTGACAAAAGTATAACAATTCTATGCATGAGTGCTAATACATAACTTCATAAATTCTTCTTCATTAAGCTCTGCTGCATGGACCTTTTAGCTTAGCTTATCACAAGCTTATTATTTAGCTTATCGTAGCCACTTGGGTGTTGTTGTTACGCACATTGTTCATCTTTATTTGCATTTTTATCATTTATTCTATTGTTTATTTCACTATATCAAGAAGAATTTATGAAGTTATGTATTAGCACTCATGCATAGAATTGTTATACTTTTGTCAGCTAGTTCACTGATCATTCCTTGATGCCATTTTGTTTGTACTGTTCCCAACCACAGACAGACCACCTTTTACTCCCTCTACACCTTTCCCATCCCTCACTTACAGCGCAGCACTATCTTCTTTTTGCTGCAGTTTAGCTGCACTTTGTCATAGACTGCTATTATATCCTGTAGGTGTAATGCACTTTCAGAAAGCACACCAAACTTGTAGGTAATAGAAGTCTATGGCTCAGTGCAGGTAACCCGCAGGTGCAGCCCAGTAACCACTGCAGAATACTTACACCCATATATACAGTGGGGATCAAAAGTTTGGGCACCCCAGGTAAAAACGTGTATTAATGTGCATAACGAAGCCAAGGAAAGATGGAAACAATCTCCAAAAGGCATCAAATTACAGATTAGACATTCTTATATGTCAAAAAAAGGTATATTTTATTTCCATCATTTACACTTTCAAAATTACAGAAAACAAAACAATGGCGTCTGCAAAAGTTTGGGCACCCTGCAGAGTTAATATCTTGCACTGTCCCCTTTGGCAAGTATCACAGCTTGTAAACGCTTTTTGTAGCCAGCCAAGAGTCTTTCAATTCTTGTTTTAGTTTTTTTTTGCCCATTCTTCCTTACAAAAGTCTTCCAGTTCTTTGAAATTTCTGGGCTGTCTGTCACGCACTGCTCTTTTAAGGTCTATCCATAGATTTTCAATTATGTTGAGATCAGGAGATTGTGAAGGCCATGGCAAAACCTTCAGTTTACGCCTCTTGATGTAATCCCCGTGGATTTTGAGGTGTGTTTAGGATCATTATCCATTTGTAGAAGCCATCCTCTCTTTAACCACTTGCCGCCCGCCAATGACAGATTGACGGCGGCAAAGTGGTTGTAGAATCCTGACCGGACGTCATATGACGTCCTCAGGATTCTGAGCCGCTGCGCGCCCCCGGGGGCGCGCATCGCGGCGATCGTTGTTGCGGGGTGTCAGTCTGACACCCCGCAACACCGATCTCGGTAAAGAGTCTCCCACGGAGACTCTTTACCACGTGATCAGCCGTGTCGAATCACGGCTGATCACGATGTAAACAGGAAGAGCCGTTGACGGCTCTTCCTCACTCGCGTCTGACAGACGCGAGTAGAGGAGAGCCGAACGGCTGCTCTCCTTACAGGGGGGGTTCGCGCTGATTGTTTATCAGCGCAGCCCCCCCTCGGATCGCCACATGGACCACCAGGGAAGCCCACCCTGGACCACCAGGGAAGGGCAGATCAAAAAAAAAAGTCTATAAAAAAAAAAAAAAGGGCAGATCAAAAAAAAAGGCTAAAAAAAAAAAAGGCTGTAAAAAAAAAATGATGCCAATCAGTGCCCACAAATGGGCACTGACTGGCAACATAGGTTAATCAGTGCCGCCCCAGTGTCCATCAGTGCCACCCTACAGTGTCCATCAGTGCCACCCCACAGTGCCCATCCATGCCCAGTGCCCACCTATCAGTGCCCATCTGTGCCACCCATAAGTAGCCATAAGTGCCGCCCATGAGTGCCCATCTGTGCCGCCTATGAGTGCCCAGTGCCGCCTGTGTGTGCCCATCAGTGCCGCCTATGTGTGCCCATCAGTGCCGCCTATGTGTGCCCATCAGTGCCGCCTATGTGTGCCCATCAGTGCCGCCTATGTGTGCCCATCAGTGCCGCATACAAGCTCCGCCAATCAGTGCCACCTCATCTGTGCCCGTCAGTACTACCTCATTGATGTCCATCAGTGTCATCTCATCGGTGCCCATCAGTGCCGCCATATCAGTGCCCGTAATTGAAAGAGAAAACTTACTTATTTACAAAAAATTTAACAGAAAAAAATAAAAACTTATTTTTTTCAAAATTTTCAGTCTTTTTTTAGTTGTTGCGCAAAAAAAAAAATCGCAGAGGTGATCAAATACCACCAAAAGAAAGCTCTATTTGTGAGAAAAAAAGGACGCCAATTTTGTTTGGGTACAGTGTAGCATGACCGCGCAATTGCCATTCAAAATGCGACAGTGCTGAAAGCTGAAAATTGGCTTGGGCGAGAAGGTGTATACGTGTTATGACCCTGACAGTGAGAGGACTCTTTTTAAAGTTTAGACCACAGCTGTAGAGGCTTATCAGAAATGAACCACCAGATCACTCTCACTGAACAATAAGAGTTTGGGGTTATATCATCATATCCTCTAATGGAACAAAACACAAGAGTAATAGCTTAATTCCTCTTAAGCTTAACTAATGAATACAATCCAGATACTACAAGTATAATGTCTTGTCTAAGTAAATTCAACAATTAAGGGTAGTAGTATTACAGGTACTGTAGAATATCACCACACTGATATCAATAGAGTGAAATATCTGTGCTGTATATGGTGCTAGTATATAGTA
Organism: Rana temporaria; assembly: GCF_905171775.1. Taxonomy (NCBI): domain Eukaryota; kingdom Metazoa; phylum Chordata; class Amphibia; order Anura; family Ranidae; genus Rana; species Rana temporaria. Next base: position 135,058,254 of record NC_053491.1, read on the forward strand.
ACAAGTATAGAGTAAGAGATACAGTTCTGAGATATACTAGGAATCACTGTTATTGTAACAAGCTGGTTTCAGATATACTTGCGGTTTAGGAGGTAGTCTGTACCGGGAATGTCCGCACAGGTGTTGGTGGTATCCTTATACAGCAGTAGTTTGGTATTTAAATATACTTGCGGTTCAGGAGGTAGTCTAAACCAGGGATGTCCGCACAGGTGGTGGTGGTATCCAGCATGTAGTAGGCACAAGTGATGAGTCTTTATCCAGTAAGTACTGAACACTCGGGACCTTGAAGAGGTGTGTTGTGGAGAGAGGTGCTACAAAGAGTCTGTAGCTTGTCCAGGGTTCCCAGATGGCGGCAGGGTCCAACAGGAATATCCGAACACCCTGCCGCCATTCCCGGGAGTTTAAATAGCCCAGGCTGTGGGCTGAGCTGGGCGCCACACGCTGGAACGCACTTCCGCGTTCCAACGTGGAGCGCAGACGTCCGCGCACCGGAAGTGACGCGGACGTGTATCTGAATGGAGCGCAGCTGTCATAAGTGACAAGTCTGCGCTCCGTGTAAAAGGAGTAACGCTGACGGCGTTACATACTCCCCTCCTCAAGGGGGCACCTCCGGGGCGCCCAGTAAGAGATGGTTTATTAGGATATTTATGATGAAACTGCTTAATGAGTCGAGGAGCATGAATATTTGAAGAACATTCCCAGGAATCATCTGTGGGAGAATAACCTTTCCAACGAATCAAATATTGAATAGAGGATCCTCTCTTCCTAGAATCAAGAATCTTCTCTACCTGATATTCAGTTTCACCAAAAACTTGAATTGGAGGAGGAGGTTGTGGATCTCTATCTGGAAAGGGATTAGGTTTGTAAGGCTTAATTAGTGAAACATGGAAGGATGGATGAATCTTCCAATCTGAAGGTAGAAGTAATCTAACAGCATTTTTGTTTATGACATGAGAAATTGGGAAAGGTCCTGTGTATTGACGACCAAGCTTCTTTGAAGGAATATTAAGTCGCAGATTCCGAGTGGATAACCATACCAAATCTCCAATCTTGTATGAAGGTGATATTGTTCTATGAGAATCATAGTATTTCTTCTGTCTAATTTGAGCAGCTTCAAGGTTAGAACGAAGAGTATTTAAAGTGTTTTTTATGGTTGAGAAGAAATTCTCAACAGCCGGAACATTATTTGGAAGAAAAGTAGATGGTAAACTATTAGGATGAAACCCATAATTTGCGTAAAAGGGTGAAAACTGAGAAGATGAATTGGAAGCATTGTTATATGCAAATTCTGCATGTGGAAGTAAATCAAACCAGTCATCTTGAAGATGAGTGCAATAACAGCGCAAATACTGTTCAAGTGTTTGATTGACACGTTCCGTTTGCCCGTTTGTTTGGGGGTGATAAGCAGTAGACCTGCGATGATCTATTTGTAATGTTTGGCAAAGGGCTCTCCAAAACTTGGAAATAAATTGTGACCCACGATCTGAAATGATCTGGGATGGAAGACCATGTAATCTAAGAATATTAGATACAAAAGCCCTTGCTGTTTCTTGAGAAGTAGGTAATTTTTTCAAAGGTACAAAATGGGCCATCTTGGTTAATATATCAACAGTGACCATGATGGTGTTTGCTCCATTTGATCTAGGGAGATCTACTATGAAATCCATGGAAATAACATCCCAAGGTCTATTAGGTATTGGGATGGAGGTTAATAAACCATAGGGAGGCTTCCTTGAATGTTTGTTGGTGGCACAAGTGTGGCAAGAACTCACATAGTCGTGAACAGTTTTTGTCAGATGAGGCCACCAATAATTTCTCTTCACTAAATGAAGGGTTTTGCTAATACCAGGATGGCCTGCAAGTGGGGCGTCATGGAGTTGTTTTAATAGTATGAGTTGTAAACTTGGTGGAACATAGATCTTGTTGTTGAAAGTCCATTAGACTCCTGTTGTAGACATTTAGGGAGTTGAGATCTGTCTTTGGAAAGAGTTTGAATGAGCAACTTATTAAATGTCAAAGTTGTTCCAATGAATCGGTTGGAGGGAATAATGGAAAGTGGAGGAATGTCCATGGATTGATCTTCATTCATACGAGATAAAGAATCTGCTTTAATATTCTGAGTACCCGGGAGGTATGAAATGATGAAATCAAATCGATCAAAAAATAAACTCCATCTGACTTGACGGGCAGAAAGAGTTTTACAAGTTTTAAGGTGCTGTAAATTACGATGGTCGGTGAGAATAGTAATAGGATGTGTGGAACCCTCCAGAAGATGTCTCCAGTTTGCGAGAGCATCCTTTATTGCTAACAGTTCCTTCTCACCAATCGGATAGTTCTTTTCGGCTGGTGATAAAGTTCTAGAATAAAAGGCAACAGGATGTAGTGGTTGTGATAATGTGGGTCGTTGGGAAAGTACAGCACCCAAAGCAAAATGTGAGGCATCAACTTCCAAAGTGAAATGATACATTGGATTGGGCAGTTGGAGAATGGGAGCTGAAGTGTAACTGAGCTTAAGTGTTTCAAAGGATCTCTGTGCTTCTTTGGACCAAATGAAAGGTATCTTAGAACTAGTTAAACTAGTAAGTGGTCTCACAATTGATGAAAAATTCTTAATGAATTTTCTATAGTAATTAGAAAATCCAAGGAATCTCTGAAGGGCCTTTCTAGACTGGGGAGAAGGCCAGGCCAAAATGCAATCAACTTTAGTATGGTCCATCTGAACTCCGTCGGGAGTGATTTGATAACCAAGAAAGGAGATAGTCGTCTGACTGAAAACGCACTTCTCAAGTTTTGCATATAGAGAGTGAATTCTGAGCCTATCCAGAATCCAACGCACATGCTTGTGATGTTCTTCCAGAGTATCAGAGTAAATTAATATGTCATCCAAGTAAATAACAACACAAATGTCGAGCAGATCATGAAAAATATCGTTAATAAACCACTGAAAAGTTGCTGGGGCATTACATAAACCGAAAGGCATTACACAATACTCGAAAAGTCCGTATCGGGTTTTGAAAGCAGTCTTCCACTCATCTCCCGAGCGGATCCTTATCAGATTATAGGCACCTCTGAGGTCCAGCTTTGTGTAGATCTTAGCTGTTTGTAAACGTTCAATGAGTTCTGGAATGAGTGGTAATGGGTATCTATTCTTTATAGTAATGTTATTGAGAGATCGATAATCTATTATCGGCCGAAGTGATCCATCCTGATTTTTTACAAAAAATAGAGCTGCACTAGCTGAAGAAGTGGAGGGCCTTATAAATCCTTTTTTAAGGTTCTCATCCAAGTAATCTTTTAGGTGTGTAAGCTCTGGTTGTGAAAGGGGGTAAATCCGAGCGGTAGGGATAGGACTGTCAGGAATTAAGTCAATAGGACAATCATAAATCCTATGTGGAGGAAGTTTATCTGCGTTAGTCTTACTGAATACATCAGCGAAATCTTGTAAGTAATTTGGTAGATTAGCAGGATGAACTTCTGAAAAGGAGATGATACATGGAGGATGACAGAATTCTGTACAGTAAGTAGACTGTAAGGAAAGGGATCTTGTGGACCAAAGAATAGTAGGCTGATGAAGATGCAACCATGGTAGACCTAAAACTATAGGAAAAACTGGAGATGAAATAATATCAAAATTGAGAACCTCAGTGTGGCCAGTGGCACAAGTAACTGTTAAGGGAACTGTTTGAGATGTAACTGGACCGGAAGAAGAGTTAGAACCATCAATAAAAGTGAGTGACACTGGAATTTGCTTTAACACACTGGGAATTTTATTATCTTTTACAACATTTGAATCAATGAAATTGCCACATGCTCCGCTGTCGACCATTGCTTCAATGGAAATCTTTCCTTGATCCCACTGTAGGGTGAGAGGAACAAAAATATAATGATTAGATATGGTTCCAGATGAATTTAATTTACTAATGTGGGAGAAATTACCTTCTGAGTTCTTCTTGAGAAGAGGACAGGTGAAAACGATATGGTCAGGAGCAGAACAATATAGGCAAAGATTGTTAGCTCTGCGGCGCTGTTTCTCTGCAAAAGTTAAAGGTCCTTTGATAACACCAAGTTCCATTGGGGAATCTTTGGGAGGTGATCTAGACCTCCTGAAGGGAGTGACAGAGTAAGTAATGGCACGTTCGGTCTTTCTTTCACGAAGACGACGATCAATAGTCACTGAGAGGTGCATAAGATCTTCCAGAGTAGTGGGTAGGTCAACGCGGGCAAGCTCATCCTTCATGGCCTCAGATAAACCCAAACGGAACTGATTTCTGAGAGAAATATCAGACCATTGAGTCTCCCTGCACCAACATTTGAATTCTGAAATAAAATCTTCAACAGGCCTCTTCCCCTGTTTAAGACTCCTGATTGAATTCTCAGCTGTTAACTGTTTGTTGGGATCTTCATATAACAAAGACATTTCATCAAGAAATGTGTCAAAATCTCCTAGGAGGTCTCCGTGTTCTTCTACGTAGGTGTCAGCCCATACCCTGGGCTCACCTTTAAGATTAGTAATTAATGTGAGGATCTTTATCCTATCAGAATGATAAGTACGTGGTCGCAGCTCAAACATCAATCGGCATGAACTAATAAACTGTCTGTAATTTTTTCTATCTCCAAAAAAAAGGGTTCAGGTCTTTCTCTGGCTTGTGCAAAATTTTGATCTCTTAAAGCATCATTCTGCATACGTAACTCATTCATGTTAGTGGTAAGATTATCAACCCTTTGAGAGAGTGCAACTAAATGATTTGCAAGGTCAGCTGGATCCATCTTAGAGATATATATATATATATCCTTTCTTTCTTTACGTGGGTTCGGATATTATGTTATGACCCTGACAGTGAGAGGACTCTTTTTAAAGTTTAGACCACAGCTGTAGAGGCTTATCAGAAATGAACCACCAGATCACTCTCACTGAACAATAAGAGTTTGGGGTTATATCATCATATCCTCTAATGGAACAAAACACAAGAGTAATAGCTTAATTCCTCTTAAGCTTAAATAATGAATACAATCCAGATACTACAAGTATAATGTCTTGTCTAAGTAAATTCAACAATTAAGGGTAGTAGTATTACAGGTACTGTAGAATATCACCACACTGATATCAATAGAGTGAAATATCTGTGCTGTATATGGTGCTAGTATATAGTAACAAGTATAGAGTAAGAGATACAGTTCTGAGATATACTAGGAATCACTGTTATTGTAACAAGCTGGTTTCAGATATACTTGCGGTTTAGGAGGTAGTCTGTACCGGGAATGTCCGCACAGGTGTTGGTGGTATCCTTATACAGCAGTAGTTTGGTATTTAAATATACTTGCGGTTCAGGAGGTAGTCTAAACCAGGGATGTCCGCACAGGTGGTGGTGGTATCCAGCATGTAGTAGGCACAAGTGATGAGTCTTTATCCAGTAAGTACTGAACACTCGGGACCTTGAAGAGGTGTGTTGTGGAGAGAGGTGCTACAAAGAGTCTGTAGCTTGTCCAGGGTTCCCAGATGGCGGCAGGGTCCAACAGGAATATCCGAACACCCTGCCGCCATTCCCGGGAGTTTAAATAGCCCAGGCTGTGGGCTGAGCTGGGCGCCACACGCTGGAACGCACTTCCGCGTTCCAACGTGGAGCGCAGACGTCCGCGCACCGGAAGTGACGCGGACGTGTATCTGAATGGAGCGCAGCTGTCATAAGTGACAAGTCTGCGCTCCGTGTAAAAGGAGTAACGCTGACGGCGTTACAATACGTGCCCTGTATGGAAGTGGTTAACTTTCGTTTTTTCACAGATGGCATAAAGTTACCATCCAAAATTTGCTGAAATTTTATTGAATCCATTTTCCTTCTACTCCTGAAATGTTCCCTGTGCCACTGGCTGCAATACAACCCCAAAGCATGATTGATCCACCCCCATGCTTAACAGTTGGAAAGAGGTTATTTTCATTAAATTCTGTGCCCTTTCTTCTCCAAACGTACCTTTGCTCATTCCGGCCAAAAAGTTCTATTTTAACCTCATCGGTCCACAGAACTTGTTTCCAAAATGCATCAGGCTTGTCTATATGTTCATTTGCAAAGTTCAAACACTGATTTTTGTGGTGAGGCCGTAGAAGAGGTTTTCTTCTGGTGACTCTTCCAGGAAGACCATATTTGTACAAGTATCTCTTTATAGTGGAATAGTGTACCACAACTCCAGTGTCCGCCATATCTTTCTGGAGGGATCGTGCAGTCAAACGTGGGTTTTGAATTGCTTTTTTCACAATCCTGCGAGCTGTTCTGTCTGATATTTTTCTTGGTCTTCCAGATCTTGCTTTAACTTCCACTGTTCTTGATGACTGCCATTTCTTAATTACATTCCGAACAGAGGATATTGATATCTAAAAACGTTTTGCTATCTTCTTATAGCCTTCTCCAGCTTTGTGAGCATCAACTATTTTCAGTTTCAGTTTTCTAGACAACTGCTTAGAAGAACCCATGGTGCTGATTGTTGGGGCAAGGTCAGATGAGTCTGGGCATTTAAAGCCTTTGAGATTGACATCACCTGGTCTTCCCAGACAATGATTGAGAACAATCCATGACACTGGCAGGTCTCAGCTTTGCAAAGGGGGCAGTGCATGCAATAAATTCTGCAGGGTGCCAAACTTTTGCAGACGCCATTTTTTTTTTTTGTAATTTTGAATGTGTAAATGATGGAAATAAAATATAACTTTTTTTGACATATTATAAGAATGTCTAATCTGTAATTTGATGCCTTTTGGAGATCTTTCCATCTTTCCTTGGCTTTGTTATGCATATTAATACACATTTTTACCTGGGGTGCCCAAACTTTCGATCCCCACTGTACACTGTGATTTTAGTAATAACAGTATTCTATTCTATTCCAGAGCAGGAGGTCGCGGGCCACATCACAGAGCTCCTCTGGCCACATGTGGCTGGGCACCCCTGGTTTACATGATTACATGATTGGGTGAAAGAGGTCATCAGGGCCTCATCTCATTCACTAATCTCTGGGGAAATTTCCCTTGCCAATTGAATAATCTATTTTCCTCTAGTGACCACTGACCGAAGAAATATGCAGTTTAGTCATTTTGACTTCCATCAGATTTCACTTGATGAATGACTATCCAATTCTTTGGGTCTCGTGATATATTTAAATTAGAGCTAGTCAGGCAATTAACATCATTTGTGAGAAATGAGACTCAGTTATAAATTATACTAAAGTTGCAATCACAAAAGTGAAAAATCACTCAACATATTGTATGTGTATAGAAATATGTTGCACTGATTCATATACCAAAAAACAACAACCAAATCAAAGCAACTAAACCCAAGTAGACATAAATCAAAATAGTGCTACATACAAAAATGTGTAGAATTATAACCCCAAATCATCCTATAATAGGCCTTCATACAAATGTCTGTGAAGGAAGAGATCACTCTTCCTGGTGACTCCAATGACATCAAACTGACAAAACGTTTGAGAGAGAGAAGCACTTTGCGAGAGAGAGAGAGATTTTCCATGCCCAATACCAGAGGTATTTGTATATTACCAATGTTAGAGCCACCCATCGAGTAGCATTGGAATGTTTTTAAAATGATATTGGAATTTTCTTCTTTCTTTTATTAATACAAATACCTCAGAAAGCACTATGTCAGCTTCTGTATCTTTTTGAGCACTGATCCATGCTGTATCACCTGAGCTGAGAGGATTTCTGGATTTACCAAGGGAGAATTCTGGGAAGGGTTGTCAGAGCTAGTGTTGAGCGGAATACGCCATATTCGATTTCGCGATATATCACGAATATATAGACGAATATTCGTGAAATATTCGCTAAAATCGAATATTCGTGATATTTTATCAAAAACATTTTTTGCGAAGTTTCGCTAATGCGAATGCGAAATTGATTGCGAAATTCTGAAACATTAAATTTCACCTGCCTTTTGGAAAAAGTGTGGTTTTACGTAATGGACCCTGCAACTAACAACAAGGTATTAATAAAATAAATACATTATTATATAGATTTGAGGGTTTACTTTGACCAATTTGTATATTGATTAGTTTAATAAATATTGAATAACCATAGATTTGGAAAATACAGATCTCTCCTCTAGACTGACCTGTATTGAGTTAGGTAAAGATCAACCGCACACTGGGGCCCCTGATTCTGTTGAGTTTAAAAAAAGCCAAGTAAACCGTTTACGTTGACATCTCTTAAATGTCTTTATGTTAAACAGTTATTATTCTCATTAAAGAGGTGAAATGCAAATGATGACACGGAACAAAAGATGGAAAATTCTTTGAAGATGTGATACACTGGAAAAACGCACAGAAACACTCCACTCTCTCTAGCCACCTTGTGAATCTGCACTGAAATACTGCTGGGAGTGATCTTATATACTGGTCGTGCAGGCAGGTTCCTATTGGTTGCTATGGAGGTTGCTAACCTCTGACAACTGTGGTAGGAGAACTCTGATTGGCTCTGATGCAAAAGAAGGGCGGAGAAAGTATTCACGAATATTCATAATACGAATATTCGCGATAGCGAATATTCATCAACATAAAAGGATCGCCTCAGCTTAGCTACTCGGCCCAGGGTCTCTAATCATACCAGCAATGCTTTTAGACGTCGATGGAGATCACTAGGATGTGATCTGTTTTAAAAATAAATTTGAAAAAATGTGAATATTCGTAATAGCGAATTTTGGCCGCGATATTCGAGTTATTCGCGAATAATCGAATATGCAATATTCGTAACGAATATTCGCAATACGAATATTCGTGAGCAACACTAGTCAGAACCTTGGGAGAGTCCAACTTGGTTTATGGAGCCTGATTGATTTGATTAAAGGTATAATAAGACCTTTGTAATAAGGGTCAATCCTTAAGGTGAGTGTGTGCCCAAAAGAGGATTGATGAAGGAATTGAACAGTTTATGTGGACTTGATCTCAATTTGTGGATTGTATCACAACTTTATTCTTGGACATTTGTACGAAGAACTGTTATAAGGTGATTTTGGATCATAATTATATGGTTATATGTAGCACTATTTTTTTTATTATGTCTACATGGGTTAAGTTGTTTTGATTTGGTTGTTGTTTTTTTTTAGTATATGTGGTATATGAATCAGTGCAGCATTTTTCTATACGCAATTAATATTATTTAGAGGATCAGCAATAGTGGCCTTCTCACTACAAATGGGGGACTTGTGATTTCTGTAGGGGCAAAATGTCTACCCTACAGCAACACATTTTTTTTCCACACTATTTTCTTTATTGTTCCTTTATTGTTCTTCAGACACAATGCTGGCCATACACAGGCTAAAATACTTAAATGCAACGTTTATCCACTAGTACCGTGCATAAATGCAGCAACTAGTACCACCAGTTATCACTGTAAAACTACATTTTACTCTAAAGAATGGATTGAATGTTTTACAGCTTATGGTTTAAAAAAAAAAAAAAAAGAGACTGTATATTGGCACAATCAAGTAAGGTTTAGGGTTTATATAGCATTGTTACATTCAGCAATAATTCCAGGTACTTTAAAGAAAACTGCATTTTGATTACACATTGTGGCATGATTTGTTAGATGCCATTACATATTTAGCTCAATAATACTGATGTACTCCAGCAGCACTGTATTGCTGTAAAATATTATTGGTGTTTTTTCTTTGCCTGTGATAGCAGAGATAAGTTTGAATTTAAAAACGTCATTTCAAAAGAATTTAAGTGTTCATATTTTTAAACTAATCAAATGGAAACACAAAAAAGTGAATAGAAAGCTGGGTAAATTCAAATAAATTTCAGTTTTATCACTCACCTTGCTACAGGTCAGTAGTTAAAACATTGTTGGATTCAGTGCACTTGTATCAAAGTATTTACATGATTTTCTAATACATATATGCATAGAAAGCCTTTTTAATGCTTATGGCACTGATTTACAGTATATTCCTGGTAGAGATTAGTGTTGAGCGGAATACGCCATATTCGATTTCGCGATATATCACGAATATATAGACGAATATTCGTGAAATATTCGTTAAAATCGAATATTCGTGATATTTTATAAAAAAAAAAAAATGCGAAATTTCGCTAATGCGAATGCGAAATTGATTGCGAAATTCTCGTCCGCGCATGCGCGCTAAGAACACGCGAGAACGGAGATCATTTCCTGGATCTTTGCCAGAGACTAAACACACACTAAACTAAGCTACCTTAAAGAAATGTACACTTACACTAACTACACAGAAATCTATCTAACACTAAGCTACAGTACACTAAAACAACACAAATCTGAGCTTTTAGAAAAGCTGTTGGGTCTTTTGCTTTGAAAAAAGCAGTTGGTGAGGCTGGTGGGCGGAGCCTAGCAGGTAGGCAATGCTGAGCTAGAGCTCTGCTCTGTGACAGAGATTGACCCGCAAATAACGGAGGAACACCGTGGGCATAATCACCCAGAATACTGGGCAAAGCTTCAGGAAGGGTGAGAGAACATTTTTATACGCTATGGTGCTGAAAGGAACGAGAGGAAAGGGGAAATTGCTTCACAGCAGCAGCGCGCAGCATCCCCAGTCTCCTCAGCATCTCAAAATCACCTCAGAGAGAAAGGCACCAGCCCCCTCTGAGGGATTCAACTCAGTGAAGCAGAAAAAGGCCAGCATTAAAAGCGCAAAACAAATGGCTTCTCTCAATACTACTGTCTCAGATAGTGAGGAGGATGACAATGTGACAAACCCCACAGCAATATGTCACAGCACAGCGGTACCCACAAGTCTCCTGAGGCAATTTGAAAAGATGCTGCACAAGGCGCTCCAGATCACTTCAGATCAGATAACAAATAGCCTGACTAAAGAAATTAGGGAGCTTGGGGGCCGCACAGAAGTACTTGAGACTAAAATGGATGATTTAGAAGCTTACACTCAGGACTGTGTATCTGAAATTGACACCTTAAAAGAGGAAAACTTGATATTGCAAAATAGATTGGAGGAATTCGAAAACAGAGCCAGGAGATCAAATTTGAGGTTCAGGGGACTACCGGAATCTATCATTGACCTAAATGGTACAATGTTGGCACTGTGTCAGGAAATATTACCTGGGATACCAGCTGACAGGCTGGAAATGGACAGAGTTCACCGAGCACTAACGTCCAGGAAGGCTGATGGTCCCCCTAGGGACATCATAGCTAAATTTCATTTCTATCGAACAAAGGAGCTGATTCTGCAGACCACCAGAGAGAAGAGCAAGCTAACTTTTCAGGGGAATGAATATCAAATCTTTGCGGACATTTCGCAAATGACAATCAACAAAAGGAGAGAAATGAGACCCCTCCTATACGAATTGCAGCAACGCCAAATCAAATATCAATGGGGCTTCCCTTTCTCCCTGCGATTCACCTGTCAAGGCACAAAAATTGTGTGTAGAACACCAGCTCAGCTTCAACAGGCCCTGCTGGACTTCAAAATAATTGACAGACCTCCGTCGGCAACTGCAGCCCGCAGAAGATCAGCTTCCACTTCGCCACGGGACAACTCGCCGCTTCAGAACCACAACAATGGCATCCAGCAATTACATAAGAGAGGCAGATTTGTGGAACAAGCACAGGAGCAAGAAGACACGATGGACTGAGATCTGCAAGCAAGTCAGTCTTACCTACCTTTAGACTTCTAGTCTTTCACCCAAACCTTGGTTGTATGACTCAATGAGTTTACAAGTTTAAGTAGAAGTTCATGAGTTTCTAAGTTAGCAAATTTATTAGAGCAGAAGCTTCTTATTATCATTTTTAATTGAGTTAGTGCTTTCCCTTTTCTCTTTATTATCAATCTCCCCAGACTTTCCAGGCTCAGGGGCTATATATCTTGCCTCATATTCACTCAGCAACTCCTAATCCCTTCGCCGCGTGATTGGCACACTACCCCACCTACTGGGTGGCCAAGCCACCCTGGTACCCTAGATGTACCTAAAGCAATTCTCCATCATCCTTTTTCCACAACACTTTGCATACCAACAGTAAATGGGAATGCCGGCACTTAGGCCATTCTTCACAATAGGCCGTCTGTTCGATAGCATCAGTCCATCGCCCCAACCATAATGTTTCGGATGTAGGATTCCTCCAGTACCCTTTATTCAAACACAGACACTTCTTGATGCTCCCCTTTATCACCTTATCACCTTGACTTGCAAATTACCCTCCATAGATAGACTAGTAGCCCCTACTTTTCCACGGAATCTCCTATAACGTTGCACTCACAGTTTCCATTAGGGATGCTTACCGGAAATTTTTAGGACGCGGGTCTCCCTCGATCGGAACCCACATGCGCCACACACGGCTCCCCTCTGACCCCCGCAGTTATTTGCGAGGGTCTGACGTGGGCCCAATTCTCCCTGACCGGGCACCTCCCCCCTGTTCACGGACCAGACTTACAAGTTTGTTCTATGTATTGATGCACATATGTTTATTTTATTTTAATGTGCTGTCTTTTTCTTTGGAAATTTTCGTTTTTAGGTCTCCCCCCCTCCCCCCCCCTTATCCTCAGTCTGCATGGATTAGATCGGGAGATCGATGTACAGGACACCAAGGTAAGAACATTGAGATGGTTTGGCTATCATGGCTCCTTTGAATGTATTAACCTTAAATGTACAGGGCCTCAACATACCACAGAAACGGGTTAAGGCGTTTAGACACTTCCAAGCTAAGAAAGCACATATCATATGTTTACAGGAGACGCACTTCACTCCCAGTATGACCCCTAAATTCTTTCATGCCTCCTATCCACAGGTCTTTACCGCATCAGCTAGTTCCAAAAAAAGGGGCACCCTCATAGCCTTTCATAGATCAACGCCATTCACAATTAAGTCTGAAATCATAGACCCTGAAGGTCGTTACAACATCCTGACTGGCCACATCTTGGATAAGGCGGTAACAATTGTATCGTATTATGCCCCAAATTTAAATCCCTTGCCATTCATGTCGCATCTGCTGCAAGTGATAAACTCGCATAAATTCGGATCCCTTATTATTTGTGGGGACACTAATCATGTCCTTCTCCCTTTTTTGGATAAAACACCATTCTCCCCCGCGAAACAAGTCAAAAGAACCCTATCCACCTTGCTGGCTAAATATAATTTAGTGGACTCCTGGAGGGAAACAAACCCCACTAAACGCAAGTACACGTACTATTCGAGCCCCCATAAGTCGTCCAGCCGCATAGACCACATACTCCTGACGATAGGCATGCTGCCGGAGGTGTTGGATTCCGACATCGTGCCTATTCCATGGTCGGATCATAACGCGGTTCTCACTACATTAGCCTCCATAATCCCCAAAAAACAGGACCCAACATGGTATCTACCAGACAAAATTCTCAAACACCCCATGTACAGGACTATAGTTGAGCAAGAGTTAAGTGAATATATAACATTAAATAAGACCCCTAACGTCTCCCCGTTAACTCTTTGGGAAGCCCACAAGCCAGTGCTAAGAGGGAAAATACAGAAGCACGCTGGGACTTTTAAAAGAGAACGAAAGCAACTTTCCTATAAATTAGAAAAAGAACACGATTTGGCCTTTGAGGCCTTCCAATTCGATCACTCACCTAAAGCAAAAGCCCGACTAGATAAAGCTCGTATGGAATATGACCTATTCCTCTCGGACTCGGCGGACAGGGCGATACTCCGGACCAAGCACTTTTTTTACAAAAACGCAAATAAATCAGGATATCTTCTTGCGAAGTCGCTCAACTCCATTAACAAAGCATATAAGCCTATCCAACTTAAAACGGCAAACGGTATAATCTCTAGTAACCCAGTCAAAATAGTACAAAAATTCAGCTCTCACCTTAAAAAACTGTACGCAGAAACTAACACATTTAGCAAACAGGACACGGAAGACTTCTTTTCTGATTTACATTTGCCACAACTAAACACGTCTCAAAGTGCTCTAATGGATGAACCGATCACGCAAGAAGACGTCCTACAGGCTGTCGCTGAACTAAAATTAAATAAAAGACCGGGTCCGGACGGGTTCACTGCCCGTTATTATAGATCATACAAAGACCTACTTTCTCCCATGATGGTGGAAGCCTTTAATGATCTACTAAATCGGAGGTCCTTTAGACAAGAGTCTCTCACGGCCACTATCTGCATGATTCCCAAACCGCACTCCGATTCCACCTGCTGCGACAATTACCGCCCTATATCCATGATAAACACAGACGTAAAATTACTAGGTAAGATCTTAGCCAATAGATTGAACAAAATCATAGGAACCCTGATACACCGTGACCAAGTGGGCTTCATGCCCAATAGGCAGGCAGGGGACAATATCAGAAGGGCATGCTTACTGGCAAATATAGCTAAAAAGAGGAAAATTCCAGCCTGCTTTCTTTCCCTAGACGTCAGGCAGGCCTTCGACTCAGTCTCATGGTCATATATGGAATTTACGCTGAAGAAATGGGGCTTTGGCCCCAACTTTACAAATTGGGTCCTGCAATTATACCAGAACCCTAGAGCGTACGTGAAATATGCGGGCTACAAATCTGAAACCTTTAATATACAGAGGGGAACCAGACAAGGCTGCCCACTTTCCCCATTATTATTCGCCCTCCTGATAGAACCCTTAGCCCAAAAGATTAGAGTGGATCCTAAAGTACTCGGTATCGAGTTGGGCGGCGTTACTCACAAACTTTGCCTCTATGCTGACGATATACTGTTGTTCCTCTCCTCTCCACAAGTAACGGGTCCAAACTTACTCCCAATCTTACACCAATTTGCGTCCATATCAGGCTTGGCAATAAACCCCAGGAAATGCTCGGCATTGAACATTTATCTTTCTAGTACGGAACTGTTGGCAGCAAAAGTGGGCCTCCCTTTTGAGTGGCCAACTAGAAGCATTTCATACCTGGGAATACATTTGACTGCAGACATTTCAGATCTCTATGCGCATAACTATCCAGTCCTCCTGAAACATTTGACGACTTTATTAAAATCCTGGGCCCTACTCCCTCTTTCCTGGTTTGGAAGAATCGCGGCTGTGAAAATGACCTTACTACCCAAGCTCCTATACCTTTATAGAGTGCTCCTTATATCCATACCGGCCCACTACTTCAGGATAATACAAAGGAGAGTTTCATCCTTCGTATGGGGTACCTCCAGGCCAAGGATCAAACCACAAATATTACATCGGCCAAAGTCAGCAGGAGGGCTAGGATATCCTAGCTTCGTAAATTATTACCGAGCAGCACAAATGGCCACAATAGTCAAATACCATGCTAAGCAAGAGGCACCATTATGGGTGTCTATCGAGGCGATGGAATGCGACCCAATTTCAATTTCGAACCTATTGTGGATCACCCCTAAACAAAGAAAGCACATAACTAATCCCATCATGAAACATTCACTCTTCCTGTGGGACAAAATTAAAAATAAACACCGCTTGATGTCTCCTTCAGCCCCCCTGCTGTCTTTTATTAAAAACCCTGCTTTTTACCCAGCCTGGGTCTATCCTAACTCCTTTAAGTAATGGACGGATCGAGGCTGCATACGAAAATATCAATTCTTCGATTCAACAGTAGTGACCCCTTTCCCAACCTTAAACAAAACTCATGGCATACCCCCGAAGGAAATTTTTCGATACCTCCAGATAAAAAACTTCTTTCAACCCTCAGCCGATACGACAATAGTGTCAAACCAATTATCCGCCTTTGAAACTATTTGTAACGGTAATCCTCATGCCAGAAAAGTAATTTCTATCTTATACTCCCAGCTACTCACGCACCCGAGGTCAGGGAAGTTGTCTTACATGAGTAAATGGGAAGATGATTTAGGCATTGAACTGGCACAAACGGAATGGGATCAAATATGGAACAATACCAAAACGGTATCCACTAATATAATAGCAGCAGAAACAAACTACAAAGTACTCTCCAGATGGTACTTAGTCCCGACCAGGGTGGCAAAATTCTCGCAGACATATTCTGATTTATGCTTTAGAGAATGCTCAGACAAAGGAACTTACTTCCATACCTGGTGGTTGTGTCCAAAAGTGCACGAGTTTTGGCTGGAAATTTTCAAATTAATCAAAGTCCTCACGAATAAAACAATCCCCATGGACCCCAAAATTGCCCTGCTCAATTTTAAGCCAGACGGTATTTCACATGCTCGATTCACTTTGACAAGGCAGCTTTTAACAGCAGCAAAACAAACCATTGCGAAAGCTTGGAAGTCCCCAAATGTGAATCTAAACGAAACTATCAACAGAATGAACACAGCTATGATATACGCCAAGATAACTGCGATAGAGATGGACACGATCGCCAGGTATGAGGATACATGGAAGCCCTGGTTGGAATATGTCACGGAAAAAACGTTTAATGGTGATGTTTTGATGCCATGGTAGCCCAGCCATTACACAGGTATCCTGTCAGAAACTTCTGCTCTACTGAAATGTCCCCGATCTAGTCCTGCAGACTCCCTGACCCCACCCTTCCCTCTCCTTCCTCCCCCTTTCAGTTCTCCTTCTCCCTTTTATTTTATTTACTTATTTGTTTTCTGTTACTTATATTACTTTCGAATGTGTTTCACCTTATTGTGTAGTCTTTCTCATAGCACTAAGTACCTAAATAATAAGCCATACCTCTTTGATCGACCTGAGGCTTTGGTCAAGATGGAAGTTCCATGAGACGCATAGAACCGAACCACAAAGACTAGCAACAATTGCTAACAATAACCAGAACGTTTTTGGACTATAAACTGTACTGTTTGTTCCCTCTTGATCCCTGTTTAGTTAAAAGTTCAGCCATTGATGCTAGAGAAATGTAATGAGCTAAGTAAAGACACCACTCTTTATTAGTTAATTCACTTGTAAAAGCAGGACTTTCTTTTCGCCTAAGGTCGATTTTGTTTGATAACATGCTTGTACAAATGTCAACTACACAATAAAGATCTTTTGACAAGGAAAAAAGCAGTTGGTTATAGAAGCAGGAAACTCAGAACTGAAAGCACTATAGGAATCACAATGCTCTAAGCTCTAAGATTGCAATACACTGGAAAAAAGCACAGAAGCACTCCACTCTCTCTAGCCACCTTGTGAATCTGCACTGAAATACTGCTGGGAGTGATCTTATATACTGGTCGTGCAGACAGGTTCCTATTGGTTGCTATGGAGGTTGCTAACCTCTGACAATTGTGGTAGGAGAACTCTGATTGGCTCTGATGCAAAATAAGGGAGGAGAAAGTATTCGTGAATATTCGTAATACGAATATTCGCGAAAGCGAATATTCGTCAACATAAAAGGATCGCCTCAGCTACTCGGCCCAGGGTCTCTAATCATACCAGCAATGCTTTTAGACGTCGATGGAGATCACAAGGATGTGATCTGTTTTAAAAATAAATTTGAAAAAATACGAATATTCCTAATAGCGAATTTTGACCGCGATATTCGAGTTATTCGCGAATACTCGAATATGCAATATTCGTAACGAATATTCGCAATACGAATATTCTTGAGCAACACTAGTAGGGATGGAGAGCATTGGTCTGGTGGAAGGCTGGGCTGTGAAAGAAGCCCATGGTGTACGTGCCCCTAGGGTGGCAGACCAGGGGTGCCGTAAATCTCACAGGTGGGGGCGCTCATCTCAAGTTTTTTCCAGCACACCGAGGTAACTACACCATATACACACTTGTTTCACACCTGCCTCTAGGGTCGGGCCTTTTGGTTGGGACCAGAGAAATGTTTGATTCCTGGCCAAAGGGCTTGCCATGGTATTGCACTATGGCATTTAGCACTTATCCCCTTTCATGTTTCTCTTTTTTTTTGTGTGTGCATTTGTCACTTTGCACGGTATGGTCTAGTTTAGCTTCTCTCATGGGGTCTCCCTTTGGGGAGCCCCACTCAATACTCCCAGAGAACGGGGTCTGCCTGGTTTTGGCTAGGTGGGCCAGTGAGTACTCCAGTTCCTGTCAGGAGCCTTGTGCCCGGGTATCAGGACAAAGGTCCTTTCTCTTCGGAGGAGTACCATGTGTACACCCTGTGCTCTTTTTTGTGTTCTCACTTTTATGTGTGCACTTTTTTAGCATCAGGTGTTAGTTTGAGTGTGTTTCACACACCACTGCCTTTTTTTTTTTTTACTTTTAGTTCCACTTTAGATTGAAGTATACACTATACAAGCATAAGTCTCTGATAAAAGGAATTTACAGTTCAAGATGGCTCTTCCTCTCATTCATCAGAGACCATGTGGCTATATATATATATATATGTATTTGATCACATGAATGTCATCAGGGCATTGCATAACAGCACTTCTTATATCCAAAATAAGCATAAATATAGGACTTTTGTTACATTTTATGATTAAAAGGGAAATGATGGGCAGGGTAGCAAGTATTGATAGGTCTAATTTTTATCCTGGCCTGTATGCATTTAGAAAGGCCCAAAGTAGTGTTATATTCATTTAGGCCCAGGCGTAAATGAAAAACCGACCAACCAATTTGCTAATCGCAAATAATAATGAAGTATGCGTCTTCTTAGATACCTGCAATGCTGTATTGTTTTGTTTGAAAGCCAAAAACTGCTGAAACTCCCTTGTTTTTGGTGAACCAAAAGAAATTTGTTAAGCCATTTTCAGTTAGGTCCAGATTCCTTGTTTGCTCTTTAGAAAAATAAGGAATCCTATCCAATCCTATGCTACTGCTGGACTGGGCCAAGTGCTCAGAATTTTGACAACCCCGCCCTTAAAATCTTTGCACATTGGTGGACATAAGGGATTTGGTTTAAAGAACAAGTAGAGGATGTTCAAATGAATATTAATGCATATTTTACTGAAAACAAAGATATAAACAAGGTAAGTACATATTGAACTTGCGCATGAGCTTTGGGTGTTATTGTGTGGTCATACAGCATAATTCTAGTATATTGTACCAAAATTACAGATCATCACAATTGTAATCAATTATATATGTTTACATAAAGATAAAGGGACAACTATATACAATCCTATCACTTTTCCTATTTAAAAAAGAGTTAAATAAGTTGTTTTTTAGCATTTAGGGCAAGAGATGAGGGCGTATCTAAAAACATTATTTTTTTAGCAATTTTCACTTATTAACAAGAAACAAAACACTAAGCTTTTCCCTTTTGTTTTTCATAGCTTGAAGCAAATGAGAAGTAACAAAAGGTCAATATAAGCCTAACAATTGTAACCTTGGATTATGTTTGACCTCTGGGATAATGCTCATCTTAAAACACAGCAATTCCCCTTACAACAAGGCAAAAAAATACCTTTGGGAATAATAGGTTATTTTGTCAACCACCTGTCATTGAAAAGAAAAGACCCTTCTTATAAGTTCCTGAAACGTGACATAAATAACTAAAACATACATTTCCAACAACATGGTTTTTTAACTCGTTTGTCAAAATATTAGATGTGTAAGATATAATTTTTACCCGTAACTATCAAGGAATAACATTTTCCCTAGCACAGTTACAATGCTATATTTTGAAACACAGCTACAGTAACTTGCTAATTGGAAAAAAGTTTGGGTATGACATCAACATCTTTATATGTCGTATTGTGCTTATGGGAGAAAAGCCATGTGCATTTACTTAGGGTACTTGAGCAGTTCTCACAATATTATTAAAGCTTGGAAAGTTACAAATGAGCATTGCAGCTCCCATGCCCTCCAAAAAAGTATTCCATCTTTTGCCCAGAGAATACGTTAAAAGACAATCCAGCACAGTCTCAAGAGATGGAAAAAGGAAAATATCATCAAATATATTTCAAACAACATTTTTTTTTCAGCTTCTACCTCCACAGTTTTAGTTGCAAGAAAAGCAATTTTTTTAAATCCCAACAACTCCAAATGACAATGAGGCTCATCCGCAGAGAGGCGCCAAGAGGTTAACCACTTCAATACCAGGCACTTTCGCACCTTCCTGCCCAAGCCAATTTTCAGCTTTCAGCATGGTCACTTTTTAATGACAATTGCGTGGTAATGCTACACTGTACCCAAACTAAATTTTTATCATTTTGTTCCCACAAATAGAGATTTGTTTTGGTGGTATTTGATTACCTCTGCATTTTTTTTCTTTTTTGCTAAACTAATAAAAAAAAATATTAAAAAAAATATGTTTTTCTTTGTTTCTGTTATAAAATTTTGTAAATCAGTAAGTTTCCTCCTTCACTGATGGTCACTGATAAACTGCACTTATGGGCACTGATAAGGCTGCACCAATGAGGTGGCACCAATGAGATGGCACCAATGAAATGGCACTGATGGGCACTGGCGATGGGCACTGATCCCCATTCACCCAGCTCCCCTTGATGATGCCTTATTAGGAGAAATGCTTTGGGAAGGACTCCGCTGATGCCACTGCGTTACTTTGATTTTATCCACGTTATATGTCTTCTCAAATGTGAGTGACCATTTTATATTTATTTAATAAATGTTCTCATTTTGAAACGGAATTACTATGTGGCCCAATCTTTTTCCTTTCACAATATTATACATTGGGAGGATTCGTATATGAAGTACTGTTGCCTTATCCATGGTGTATATTCATTGATGCCAACTCTGCGATATATCTCTGCCTGGTTCCATTGGAACCCGTACTTGTTTACTTCTCCCTGGGTGGGATACACCAACAAGCCCTTTTGACCAGGGATGGACTGGCCATTGGTACTACAGGGAGTTTCCCGGTGGGCCGATGGCTCAGTGGGCCGGCTTTAGTGACAGCAGACCGCCGCCCCCCTCCGCTCCTCTGTCTCTCCCTTCCCGCAGCGCTCACCTGGGGGGAACAGAGAAGCAGGGGGAGGACCAGAGGAGCAGGGGGACGACAGAGGAGCATGGGGAAGGGGACAGACAGCTGACTCAACAGCTATGGCCTGGGAGTTTCTCACTTCTGCCTAATCTTGTCCCATAAGGGGGGGCACCGAACTGATTATTTTTCCCGGGTGAAATAATGTCTAGCTTCCCCACTGGTACTGCCTATAAAAGTACCAGTACCACCCGTTCTACTCTAATAAAGTAGAACGGCTAGTGGCTAGTAGACATGTGCATTCGTTTTCGTCCAAATTCATTTTCGTCCGAATTTCTGGTATTTTCGTTATCGTTTTAAAAAATGATAACGAAAGCACAGAGAATGAAAACCGAAAGATCCGACATAAATAAATGCTTTATTTTCGTTTTCGTTGCGGTCGAATGTGCCTAACCTTAATTCTATTAGTCTAATATTATTCTACATAAAGAGAAAAGATTTGACATTATAGAGACATGAAGAAGAGTCGACATAGAGAGAAAAGATTCGACATAGAGAGAAAAGATTCGACATTGAGAGAAAAGATTCGACATAGAGAGAAAAGATTCGACATAGAGAGACATGAAGATTTGGCATAGAGAGACATGAAGATTTGGCATAGAGAGACATGAAGAGTCAAATCTTTTTTCTTTTTTTTTTCTTAGAACATTCGACAGACACCTTAAGCCTTCAATGACAGATTCGACCTTAATTTGGATTTTCGGACGAATGCATTTTTTTAACGAAAAACTAAATAAATAAAAACGAATTTCGGGAGAAACTAAATAAATGTATTTTTCGGATGAAAACAAAATTACAAAACAAATTATTTCAGTGTGCACATGTCTATTGGCTAGTGAAGGGGGAGAGGGGGCTTGGGTGGCCTGGGGGTTGCAGATTCAGGAGGTTGCTTCCTATTGCTGCATTAATATTGAATACTTTATGCTTTCAAATAACCACATCACAAAGTGAAAATACTTTATAGCCCTGTGGAAACTGATATTGACATTTAGCTCCAGAGTTTGTGTTTCACTTTAACAGTATTTTTCCGGCTGTGCCATTTAAAATTGCTTGTGTGTACTGATGAGCTGTAAGCTGAACAACTGCAGCATTCCCTGCTGTACATCACTGCCAAGAAAGCATTGACATTAACAGGTGTTCAACTTTCAATACTTGAAGATGGTTTAGGATTTCTGCAGTCCAAGAGGCAAACAGATATAGGACAACTATGGATATATGGAGAAAAATAGTCTACCTAAATAGTGCTTTGTAGTGTCTAGATAGTATACACATTTTTATGTATGGACTCATCAAAAAACGCAAAAGCAATATAACCAGTCAGAAATTATTATTTAGTAAGACTTACCGTATTTATCGGCGTATAACACGCACAGGCGTATAACACGCACCCTAACTTTAAGAGGGACGTTTCAGGGAAAAAAACTTTCCACAGCCCACTGCATATAACACGCAGGTACAGTTTACCCTCTATTTTTGGGGTAAAAAAGTGAGTGTTATATGCCAATAAATAAAGTGTCTCTAAAAGCTCTCGATATTTTTGGTGCATACAAACATTTTTAACACTAAGGTGGTGTAAAGTAAACCTGACATGATGAAAAAAGTAGTCAGAATTATACATTCACCTAATAGTAGGCAAAATAAGGTTATTTGTGAAAAATAGCTCATATATGCCCATAGGATTCTTGATCCCAGATGCTCCATATAGAGATACAGTACCTATTTGGAGCCCAAGCTGGATGATCTGGCATGCTTCTAAAATCCCATTATACAAAGTGCACCTCATGTGGCCTAGAGAGGCATGTGCTTTACAGTGTGGGATGAAGAGGGTAAATGTGTTGATTTACAACTAGCCTTTAAATGACACAATTCCTTTGCATTGCCAACATAATGTTAAATAAAAATATGTTGATGTGTATTTAAATCCAAAACTAATTAATTCCATGAATGAAAATTAGCAAAAGGAACAATAATGTCAGAGTGCCAATTGAACGCATTCCATCCTTATTTAACTACTCGGAAACACATCAAGCAAGATTTTTTGCAGAACCATAACTCCGTATGCAGACGTGTGTTGACTGGGATAGTTGTCCAAAGGCTGTCAGGACTTGAGAGAAATCTGGAAGACTGGTGAACATTTGGCTTTTAGAACAGAGCATATGGTGCATCTTTCTGCCTATCAACTTATTGATTTTGTTTGAACTAGGAGAACATTTTAATTGTGTGGAATTTGATACAAGATGGTTCTGAACTGCTTATTTATTGAGTTTGGGAACTAGGGATTCCTCGTGAAGAACTATGTCAAAGACCAAACAAGAGAATGCTCTTACATTGATGTTATCGTTACTGTAAGATTCATAGAAACATGCAGATAATAATAATAATGGCAACTAACATCTTTAGGAAACGTGTGCATTGTTACATAATATGTAATTTAAAAAATGCTAATTAATTTTTATTGTTACGTTTTATTGTAAAATTCCTTCTATCCTATTTAGGGTATATCATCATCATCTTAATATTATTCTGCTGTAAATATGTGGCAATTTTTATTTATTTTTTCAGTTACCTGTCTTCTTTGCCATAATAGTAGTTTTCAGACATTTTTTAATGTCTGAAAACTACTATTATGGCAAAGAAGACAGGTAACTGAAAAAATAAATAAAAATATAAAATACAAATCTTTACAAAAAAAAAGACAAAAAAGACAAAAAACTAAGTAAAAAAAAAAAAAACGTCCACTAGCTTTTTAGCTAGTGGACGTTTTTTTTTTTTACTTAGTTTTTTGTCTTTTTTTTCTTTTTTTTTGTAAAGATTTGTATTTGTCCCAAGCATTTTGAATCTATCTACTGTTGACTGACTTACATACAAAACAAACAGTGAGAATAACAGGAATAACTCAAAACAACCAATTAGATTACAGTTTTAAGCAACTTTGTGAAACGTGTATGTTTGGCTTATTAAAAACATACATCCAGCATTCTATTATTTTCTAGAAATGAGTGGTCGTTAACAGATTAGGAAATCAACTTAGGACAAAGTTACTTCCAAATTCATGTGATTTATCTCTAATCTTTATATTTTATGTGTGTAGTTAAGTGAACAGTCCGCTAAGATCACAAATCAGGGTAATCAGGTAAACCCACAACAGAAAAATAAGTCTGTATATATGCCGTAAAACATGCTTGTTATACTCACTATGGAACCTAGGGGTTAATCATCTGCAGTGTGTAAAAAGGCTGCTTGATCCTGTCTTCTCTGATCCTCCCCTTCTTTTACTGCCATCACTTCATCTTCTGAGCCTTGGAGGCAATCTGCATATGCTCACTTTAGTGTGTATTACTAGAGATTATTTTTTTTTTGGGAGGGTGAGTGTGATCAGCAAAAGGGCCAATCAGCACTGTACAGACAGAAGGTCATGAAGCCTCACAGGACAGTCAGAGCAGAATGAAAACTCCTCCTACAAGCTTTAACCAGTGGTCGGCTGGACACGGATAGAAGTCACAAGACTGCTATATACTGCTGAAAGGTATTTAGCAGTTTATAATTATGTCCATGTTCTATGTACTGTGGGAGACCAGATATAGCGAAATTCGGCGAACACCCGAATTTGCAGGGCGTTCAGCACAGTGCATTCTGAGCCCAATCAGGGCACAGTGAATAGCTGGTTGTTAAGGAGCGAGCCAGGTTGCCGGCCATGGGGACCTAACAACCGATGAGTCATCAGCTGTCAATGGACTTCGCCGTTGACAGCTGAATAAAAAAAAACATTGCTGGCAATTAAAAAGTGAAAAGAAAGGGTGCCAAAATAAAAAATAAAAAAACACGTGAGGTCCCACCAAAATCTATACCAGACCCTTATCCGAGCATGCAGCCTGGCAGGCCAGGAAAGGGGG
The DNA here is from genome assembly GCF_905171775.1 of Rana temporaria. Taxonomy (NCBI): domain Eukaryota; kingdom Metazoa; phylum Chordata; class Amphibia; order Anura; family Ranidae; genus Rana; species Rana temporaria. The sequence continues at coordinate 135,082,942 of NC_053491.1, forward strand.
GGACAAGCGAGCACCACTCCTCCTGAACCATACCAGGCCAAGTGCCCTCAACATGGGGCTCAACAGGCACCCTGACCCCATGTTGATGGGGACAGGGGCCTCGTCCCCACAACCCTGGGCTGTGGTTGTGGGGGTCTGCAGGTCAGAATCTGTAAGCCCTCTTTAACAAGGGGGCCTCCAGATCCTGCCTTACCATGAGAATGTATGGGATAAAACAGTGTCCATCGTCGAACAAGAAAACATGCTCCACCGTCCAGTGAGGCAAACCGCCGAATGCCTCCTTTGCCGTTTGACAGTTTTTATATAGGTAAGGGGCGGAGCCACCTGGTGACATCACTTGGTGTCAGCGCCCCCTTGTGGTGGTAGGGACCAGTGCACGCTGGGTCGGTGACTTCACAAGGGGGCGGTGCCACTAGGTGATGTCGCCAGGTGGCCCGCCCTTACCTATATAAGAACTGTCTAACGTCAAGCCAGGCATTCAGCGGTTTGCCTTAGTTTTATCTTTTGATTTTTCGGGTCGATGGTGGCGACGGCGTTGTGATTGATGACACAGCTTGGGTTTGTGGCAAAGAGACCCCTGTTCCTATCAACATAAGGACAAGGTGCTTTGGGGTGGGGAGGGCAGAGTCCAAAGCACCCACTCCCCCATGTTGAGGGAATGTGGCCTGGTATATTTCAGGAGAGGGGGTGATCGCTTGCCCCCCCTTTCCTGGCCTGGCAGGCTGTATGCATCAAAAAAAGCAGCGTGGGGTTCCCCCCAAAACGACGTGAAAAACGACAACGTGAAAAACGTCGAGAAAAAATAGAGCATGTTCTAAATTTTTAATGCCCATTTTTCACGTTGTTTTTAATGACCAATTTAAAAAATGAAATTTTTCAGTGTGTACGCGGCAAAGGGCCCTATATTTAAAATAATTTAAAGGAATTCTTCATTTTTATTATTGCACTATAAACATTAAAATGTTCCTGTAAGAATCTTTATTTTTTACAAAAATGTTTGCATTGATACATGTCCCCCAGGGCAGTACCCAGGACTCCATACCCTTTTTATGGCCAATTGCTTGCATGTAGGCCTTAAAATGGGAACTTTTGATTTTTCAAGTTTGGGTCTTTAATAGGGCTTGCCGTTTAGGTCAGAACTTTTTCTCTATTCGGGAGTTCTGGTGCGAACCAAACAGGGGGCTTTTCGGCCCATCTTCAATGCCACACAGATGCCCCTTAGGCCCCATACTCACGACCAAACATGTCTGCTGAAACTGGCCCGCAGGCCAGTTTCAGCAGACATGTTTGGTCGTGTGTGGGCGCGAGCGGGCCGAATTCCAGCAAACATTTGCCCGCCGGGCCTTTTCCCAGCAGACAAATATTCCTGGACTTGTTTTAAAACAGTCCGCTGGAATTCTGCCCGCTCGGACATGTACGGTCGTCAGTACAGACCTACCGTACATGTCCAGGCGCCCGCCGTCCCTCGCATGCGTCGAATGACTTCGACGCATGCGTGGAAGCATTTTAAAGGCGGGCCGCCCACGTCGCCGCGTCATTGTCGCGGCGACACCGCGTCATCGACGCGGCGACACCGCGGACACGCCCCGCGTATTGTTTACGCGCGGACTTCTGTACGATGGTGTGTACAACCATCGTACAGAAGCCCTCTGGCAGACATGTATGGTGAAAACGGTCCGACGGACCGCTTTCACCATACATGTTTGTCCGTGTGTACCCGGCCTTAGACTCATGTGCTAGACTATTATATCTGATCATGAATGAGGATGGAGTTAAAGCAGGGATCATAATTAAGAAACAAATTCAAAATTAAAGCATAGGTTAGGAAGAAGCATACCACAAAGCCAAATCACAATCCAGGAACATTACCCCACAAGGCTGAAGGATAGGTTAGCTTGTTAGAATAAAATTTAAAAGCAACCATTCCCTAGGCAGAACCTTTGAGAAAAAGTTGCTTACATGAACATCTATAGCTCTTACTTCCAAAGGCATGGAGTCCGGAATTAAAAGGTAATAGGTAAGAAGTTAAAATGTAAGATACATGTGTTGATTAGGCCTATAACTAGATCCAAATCATATTGCTCCAATAACACATTTATCATTACATACTGATTGATTCTACTTACAATCTCATTAAGGTAAAAATGTAATCCATAAAGCAATGAGCATGTATAAAGTGCAAAGCAACCAGTCAGATTATATGTTAAATAATATGATCCTAGTTTACCGAAATCTGGTTGGCTATCTTGCACATCCATTGTTGTTTGCACTGGTTTACGGGGGAAAAAATCTCAAAATCTTACATTATTCACATAAAATGTCACACTGCATTTGGGACAAAAATTTTCGCTTTTATATATTTTTGCCTAGGCTTGCCATGAAGATATCACTTCCAGTCAATGAACACTCTGCCATCTGGATATCCACATCCAGCAGATGGGAGATAAGTGAATATATAGTATTCGCTTTGTTCCTGGAAGTGATAATCTTCAATTAATGAATATTTAACAACAACTAGGGATAATGCTACAATTTGCTTAATCATTGGAAATGTTGAATGTCTCATTTGCTACAAATGTTATTTTTTAAGTCAGAATAGCTGGTGATTATTAGGAGAATAAAATGTTACTGTCCTAATTCATTTACAGCTCGTTCAAACAGATTTATTTATGGTTGTTGCATCATTGTGAGTACCTCATGACTTACTATTTATTTGTGCTCATATACATGTAATTTCATGTAATTTATTTTTCAAAAACAGAAATTATTTTTAAATTGTTGCTCTTTGGTTAAGAATTACAGAGCAACGGGCGTGGCTGACCATGGCGTTGCCCAGACGCTGATTCTAGTGCTCCCGACACACAGGGCTTACAATATGGCCAAATCTTTTCTTAAAAGAAGAGGAAGTCCCAGGGGGTCCCACGGTCCCGTGCATCGGCTGCAATCAATCGCTTCTTTGCCTACTGAAGATTTGGACCTTGTGGAGTCGGCCGCAGTCAACATGGCGCCGTGACCTCTGGCGGCCAGCAGTGCAGTTTACAGCCGCTCTCCTCCATGATTCTGTCACACCACTCCAGCCGCTGCTTCTGCAGCCGAGGTGAGAGACTGTTCCCTCACCTCGGGCTCATTCAGACAGGCACTTAGACAGGTCCTGTATGCTGAGACACTTTTTGCTGCATCTGCATCCACCAGAGAGCTTCACCTATAGAAGTGGGTGCACAGATTCAAATGCAGACACTGTGCGTTCGGATACATGCATCTCTTCCTGTCTGCGTGTAAAATTTTGACATTCGACTATGTCCATGCAGCTGCTGCGTCACCATTAACTTTGACTGGACTGCCTGCACAGGGATGCACAGAACACCAAGTATCCCAACATGGTACACAACCATCACACTGGACACAGGTGCATATGCTCCATGTGAATGAGGCCTAATTGTCATGTGTGATAGCAGGAATGAGTAGATATCGGGTATCTGAACTTACGTAGGTGGATACTGCATCTGCCCCCCTGCCAGCTCTCAGGATGATTACCAAGTAATCAAACTGATCACTCTGTTCTCAGTGCTCCCTGAGCAGAAAGCCAGAGACTGACAGCCACCAGTCCTACCCCCCCCCCCCATGCTCACTGAAACACTGGGCTGTGGAGGGGATGGGGGTAGCTAGCTCAGAGGGCTGTCGGTTGACCTCACAAAGATCACACCCATATGGTCAGGAGTCGCTCACATGCCTGAACCGGCTCTGTGATGTCAGCAGACAGCCCATTGTCAGTTGAAAACTGGTCACAGGGGGTCACAGGAGTGCAAAACAATCTGCACTACTGTGATAGACAGGAGAAGTACAGCCAAACAAGCAATACATCTATCACAGGACCTGTCTCTCTGCTCTTTTCTGCACCCCCCACTCCAGTGCCTCCTCTGCACCCCTCAGTCCAGGGCCCCCTCTGCACCCCACTTAGTAAAGGGCCTCCTCTGAACCCCCCAGCCCAGTGTCTTCTCCACACCCCCCATCAGCACAAGGCCCCCACTGAACCCCCCAGTCCAGGGCCTTGTTTTCACCTCCCCTCAGCTCAGGGCCTCCACTGCACCCCCCAGTCCAAGGCCTCCTATGGACCCCACCCAGCCCAGGGCATCCTTCGCACCCCTCCTCAGTCCGGGGTCTCCTCTGCAACCCCCCCACTCAGTCCAGTGGACTGAGAAGAGGTGTTGAGAGAGATATGGAGGAAACATTACCATGTAGCCTTTCACCAAGAGACACATTGTAGGGCTTCGAAACTTCGGAAGCACAGGAATTCCAAGTAACCTTTCATTTATCACAGCTCCCCAGACTCTAAATGTTGCAGGGTCACTATTCTCATCTCTAAAAATGCGGCATGGTCGCTGTCTGCAACACTCAGGGATGATCTGGGCCAATACATACATTTTTTGAAGGGCTCTATTTTTGGGCAGGCTGTAACCCTAGTCAATATCTACGCCCCCCAACTTGGGCCAAGTGGGTTTTTTTGAGGGCTGCCTGGACAAACTGTCTGAATTTGCAGAGGGACAGTGGATTTTAGGGGGACCTGAAAATTGCTTTAGACCCTATGTTGGACACCTCCACAGGGTCCTCTCACCTGTTTTTCGGATAAAGAAAGCCTTGACTCAGCTGGTAGATGTTTGGAGGATTTTGCACAGTGACACTCAGGACTATACCTTTTTTCACCCCCCTCACAACTCTTACTCGAGATTAGATTATTTTCTAGTAAACCGATCATCCCTTCCACTAGCGACCTCCAGCTGTATAGGTGTGAAAAGGGGAGTAGGTCTCACCAACCTGGGTCTTGGCAGTTAAATTAAAGTTTGATCCAGCATACGCAATCTGCAAAACTAGTAGATGAGGAGATTAAAGCGTACTTTGCTGCTAACGAAACTTCCGTGACCTCTCCCTGCATGAGATGGGAGGCTCACAAATGTGTAGTCAGGGGAGTCCTTATTAGACTGGGAGCCAGGGTTGAGAAAGACGGGCAACGGGAAGTCAATTCCCTCTTGGAGCGCATTGGAGTTCTGGAGAGGCAACATAGACTATCTTTAGCTTGCGATGTGGCTGTCGATCTACAAAATTTACGTAAGTCTCTTAACTCGTTCTTATTGGCAAAAGCTAAAACCAAACTCGTATTCACAGAAAGTATTCTATGAGCTTAGTGGTAAACCTGCCAGACCTTTGGCACGTACATTATGGGAGACCAAAGCACGTTACTATATCCCCTCACTGACATCCCTCTCAGGTCAAAAATGCTACAAATCACAGGAGATAGCCTATTGCTTCCTCAGGTATTACAAGAAACTTTATCACCTGGTCCCTATGAGAACAGAGCCTCATTTTCCGGCCCATACCTCTATAATAGACGAGTATCTGCTCACCTCAGGTGTTCCCACATTGACATCTCCAGAGAGAAAAGAAATGGGAGGCTCTATTACAATACCAGAAGTTATCAAAGCCATTCAGGAATGGAAACGTGAAAAACGCCAGGCCCCGATGGGTTTCCTCTCCTTTATTATCATACGTACGCTGCGCGTCTGGTGCCTCGATTTATGCAAGCTTACAATGTGCTCTTAGACGGGACTCCACTCCCTAGGGATTCCTTATTTGCTCACATAGCTCTGATTCCTAAAGATGATAGAGATGTGACAGACTGTGCGAACTGCTGTCCGATATCTTTGTTGAACATGAACCTCAAGATCTTTAGCAAGATCCTAGCCAACCGTCTGATCTATTTTGTCCATTATGATCAAGTAGGGTTCATTACAACTAGAGAAGCCAGAGCTGACACAAACAGGACCTTGAATCTATTCCATTTGGCCCGGTCCAGAAAAACTCCAACGTTGCTGACTTCAGCAGATGCGAAAAAGGCCTTTGACCGGGTCAACTGTCTTTTTTATGAAATGCACATTGCAATAGCTTGACTTAGGCCCCCCATATGTGTCAATGGATAGAGGCAATTTATTCCTATCCCTCAGCAGCGCACTGGGTCAACGATTCTTGGTTTTATTTTAAGCAAAGAGCTGCAAAAATAATTACTGTACAATTATCTGATTTGAAAACATACTAATTGTATAAAATATTCAGAAAAAAATTGCTAGATCTGCACCCAACACCTGACACCATTTTCTGCATCTTAAAGTGGCTGCACATGAGCTGGGAGTGCATACTGCAATGTGCATATGCTTCAGATAATGTACCCATAGTGAAAAAATCACTAAGGCCCCGTACAGACGAGTGGACATCGAAAATGTCCGCTCAGAGATTTCGGTCTGATGGTTGTACACACCATCAAACCGAAATCCCCGCAGACAGACATCGCGGTGACTTGGCGGGGACGTTGACGCCGCCACGTCCGCAAACCAGGAAGTAAAATACTTCCACGCATGCGTCAAATCCATTTGACGCATGCGGGAGATTTCTGTCCACTGGTTAGGTGTACTAACCAGCGGACATGTCAGACGGACGGGTTTCCAGCCGACAAGTTTTAAAGCCTGCTTTAAAACTTTTGTCTGCTGGAAACCTGTCTGCTAGGCTGTACACACGGTCGGATCTGTCCGCTGAAACTGGTCTGCGGACCAGTTTCAGCAGACATGTTCGGTCGTGTGTACGAGGCCTTAGAGCCATGGAAAAAAGTTTTATGACAGAAGAGACTTTCCATGTCAATACTGACAATAAAAAAAAGCTACCGCCTAGCAATTCACTATTTGTTGACTTCAGTTTCACTCTAAGGATAAAATGTGGTAATAGAGAGCTGGGACAGATAAAGATAAGAAGTAAGCAGTTATGATTAGATACTCTAGGACATCCCAGCGAGAAAGTTCATTTTTGTTGAGAGAAAAACAATCCTCTCCAAGTTGGATTTATAGTTTGGAAGGACATACAGTACTTAGCAGAGGTTTAAACTAGCCTATTGGGTCAGTACACCACAGCCCTTGCTATTTCTACTTTAAAGTGGTTGTAAACCCTCACATATACCCATTGAACCGAACAGCCTCAGAAGATACACAGAGATGAAACAAATCCTCCTACATAGGTTTTACTTGTTTATCTGCAGTCTTCTGCTCTCTACACCCTTTCAAAGGTGAAGTTTGTGTTTAAAATCTGTTTTCATCTGTCAGCAGCACAGAGAAGGAAGGGGCAGAGAAACTTACTGGAGGAAAAGAACAGACTCCCCTCCACACAGCAGAAGAACTGTGTTGTGAATAGATAAGCTCCGTTCTGAGCTCTCTCCCCGACACAATTTTTTCTTATGTGTCGGGAAAGAGAGAACTGACACTTCAACTTTGACACGTCAAAGACCATATTTGCTCAGTTGTGTCACCACATCCTCTTGTATATAAACTTAATGACAGCTCTGGAGACATTGGTATGAGTAGAGGTCAAAGTATTTTGTCTTTTGGCAATCAGCAGGCAGTGTTCCTTGTGATTGATGCTGGATTTTTCAACACTGTATTTTGCCAAAAATGTGTGTATTTATTTACAACTGCCTTTTTTTGTGAATGAGTTGGGATACTTTGTGCCCCCTACTCATACACATCTGCACGTCTGCATTAAAGACTCCTGCACTTTATCTACTAAATTGTACAATAGTGTCACTATACCTATCTGTCTTTATTAAGTGTGCACAAAAACATATATAATGTATTTTTGTTTTTAAATGGTTATGCTCAGGTGTATACATGTCTGTGAGTTTCTAATTTGTGACACAGCAATTAAAGCATATATTTTCTTTACAAAGACTGTGGCAAATGTGTGCTGTGCATAAAGTGAACAGGCTCAGGTTTCATTTAACTGTGCCCCTTTAAGATCCCCCACTGTTTATGTGATTTGACCAAGCCAACTGTTCATCACAATGCATTCTTCTTGTGGTGGCCATAGATGCTCTAGGTCTTTGAAAAGCTTAGCTATTCCCCTGGCTAAGAAAGCAGCCCTTTGCTGTAGACATGTGCAATTCGTTTTGTTTCTAATTTGTTTTTTATGAAAATTCGGAAATTCGTTAATTACGAATTTTCGTATTTACAAATTTTTTATTTTCGAATATTCGTATTATTTTTAATTTTTCAAATTTTTCAAATTTCGAATTTTTCAAATTTCAAATTTTCAAATTTCCAAATTTCGAAAATTGAAAAAAATCGAAGTTCAAAAATTAAAAAATGTTTTGAATTTTCGTATTTTCGAATTTTTCAAATTTGGAATTTTTCAATTTTCGAATCTTTCAATTTTCGAATTTTCTTATTTCCGAATTTCGAAAATTGAAAAATTCGAAATTCGAAAATTGAAAAAATCGAAAATTGAAAAAAATGTTTCAAATTTCGATTTTTTTAATTTCCGAATTTCCGAATTTTCGTATTTACGAATTTTCGTGTTTACGAATTTTCGTATTTACGAATTTCGAAAATTCGAAATGGAAAAATTCGAAAATTGAAAAATTTCAAATTTTTCAATTTCCGAATTTCGAAAATAGAAAAATTCCAAATTTCGAAAGACGAAACTTCAAAAATTCTAAAATTCGAAATTGAAAAATTCGAAAACTGAAAAAGTCGAAAATTCGAAAATTGAAAAATTGAAAAATTCTAAATTCTAAATTTCGAAAAATTCTAAATTTGAAATTTCGAAAATTGAAAAATTCGAAATTCGAAAATTCAAAATTTAGAAAATTCGTAAATTTCCGAATTTCTGAAAATTCTTTTTTTTTTCGTTTCATTCGTTTTTTTTTTGTTTCATTCGTTTTTTTTTTGTTTCATTCGTTTTTTCCGTTTTTTGCGTTTTCGGAAATCCAAAAATTTACCGAATTTCCGAAAAATGCAAAAAAAACGGAAAAAAATATTTTTTTTTTCGAAATTTCAGAATTTCCGAAAAAATAAAAATAACAGAAAAAATTAATTTTTGGAATTTCCCGAATTTACGAAAAAATAAAAAAAACGAAAATAACAAACGAAAAAAAACTAATTTTTTGGCAGTGCAAATTATTTGCTGTACTTGTCTCTTTGGTTCATAAGCACATAAAGCACTCTAGAGCCTTCTTATAACAGATGACTTTTACATATATATGAAATAATTCTCTTATTTTAGGAATATGTGATGGAGCAAGACATAGAAATACCTTCTGTTGTAGCAAGGCTCTACTGACTATACTTTCTGATTCATAAGGGTAGAGACAGTACAGTAATGTAAGGGCATGTCGTCAGGTCCTAAACAATTATGTCAACTGTCAATGTTAGGTAAGATATGAAAGGCTGAATAATACAATTAATAAAAATAACTTTCATATTTTATTAATTTATTTGTTATACTGTTTGTGCATGCAACTGCTTTGACTTGAGAGATAACTGGACAGATAGCAAATGTGTTGATTTGCCTCTGCTTTCATAAAACGTAACAATTAACAATTAATAATGAGTTTTATTTTTTGTAGTAATAGTTTCTGGATTTTATGTCTTACTTAACATGTTCAATTTTAAAGGTATTTTACAATATCAGTGAAATAAAAATAAGTAAGTTAAGAACATACATTAGCTACGCAATAAGAATTGAACTTGGGAACACCGAATTTACAGTATTGCTGCTTATGTGATGAAATTAGAGTAGTCTGGCAGTTAATGAGCTGTTCACATAATATCTGCTGACTAAGTATAGGCCTTTATTATCAGCATAAGCCTATGGTGCATTAAATGGAATTTGCAAACCCTGAAGCAGCAGAAAATGTAATTATTAACTGGTAGAACTTAATGTTTTTCTGCTGTGCATTTCTTTTGTATTGCGCTGATGCAGAATTTACAGATTTTTTTAATCAAGATTTTCTTTTGTAAAGCAGCCTTAATAAAGGGAATGTGTAGTAGTTGTGTACATATCATTGTTCTTTATTATAGCAGGGAATAAAAAAACATTGAATTTACGATATTTCATTTGAATATTTTATTTTTTTATAGCTTGCAAGGGGAACATTATTTTTCCTTTCATCCTGTCAACCACTGGTTTGCAGACTGTTGTAATAAGTCTGTTATTTACAAAGCTCTATAACTTAAGCTGCAAATACAGTACTGAATGACTCATTGCAGTGACTTAGGCCCAGATTCACAAAAGAGATACGACGACGTATCTCCTGATACGCCGTCGTATATCTGTTTTAGGGTCTTCCTAACTATGCGACTGATTCATAAAATCAGTTACGCATAGTTAGCCCTAAGATCCGACAGGTGTAATTGAATTACACTGTCGGATCTTAGGATGCAATACCTCGGCCGCCGCTGGGGGGAGTTTGCATCGTAAACCAGCGTCGGGTATGCAAATTAGTAGTTACGGCGATCCACGACGGTTTTTCGCGTTTGCTACGTCGCTGCTAGTCTAGTTTCCCGTCGCAATTTTAGTCGTCGTTTTCCCTGCCCTAACTTTACACAGCCCACGTATGTGCTGTATAAAGTATGGCCGTCGTTCCCGCGTCGAAATTTGAAATGTTTTTGTTCTTGCGTAAGACGTCCGGGAATACGAAAGTACACTACGCACGTCGCCGTTCAAAAAAATGATGTCACTTCACGCAAAGCACGGCGGGAATTTCAAAACGGAGCATGCGCAGTAGGTCCGGTGCGGGAGCGCGCCTAATTTAAATGGCACACGCCCCTTTGAATTACGCGGGCTTACGCCGGAGGCCGCCAGCGTAAGTTTTCATGCAAGTGCTTTGAGAATCAGGCACTTGCGATGAAAACTTGCGGCGGTGTAACGTATCTACGATACGTTATGCCGCCGCGATTCTACGTGAATCTGGGCCTTAGTTCTTATCTAATGGCTCAGTGCAAAGTTTTAATCGGAGAGAGCCAGTGGCAATGCATTCTGCTCCTGCTTTGCTGTGTTTTTTTTTTTTTGATAATCAATAGTTTTCTGAGAAACCTTTGTATTCAATATTTGATTGTAAAACAAAGATTTCATATATATTTCATATGCATTGTGAAAATGACAATTGCAGTTTAGGAGTTAACCACTAGGGCGCTGTATGGGTTATGTGTGACCTCATATGTGTTTCTAACTGTAGGGGGCAGGGCTGGACATGTGACATCACTGATTGCCCTTCCCTTTATCAGGAAACAGACGATCAGTGACATTGCCACTGTGAAGAATGGGGAAGGTGTGTTTACACACACCTTCCCCGTTCTTCAGCTCCTGTGACCGATTGCGGGACACCGATGGCGATTGGGTCCGCGGGTCCCGCAGCAGCGGTCACGTAGCTTCGGACCGGGTCGCGGGCGCGCGATCCACGGCTGGGCACTTAAAGGGGGCGTACAGGTACGTGCCTGTGCCCAGCCGTGCCATTCTGCCAACGTAAATGTACAGGAGGCGGTCCTTAAGTGGTTAAATACCACCACTGCGCACAGAAAAGATCAAGACCTAGAAATGAGCTCCCACTTAAAGAAATGAGTATGCAAGCAGTATTTTGACCTTTATCAGTGAACCATATATAAATCAAAAAAATAGTGGCGATGTGTACTTAATAAACGTGAATTCCTAAGTAAAGAACAAAAAATGTGCTAAACACTGTGCATATATATCACCCTGTGATAAGTATATTGTGAATATAATCATAAATTTCAAATAAAGAAAACATTTTTAAAATCCAGTGACTCTCTTCTGTGTATGGTCTTCCTAAAATCTTCCACCACACCAATGTGCTATTGATTTCATTACCTTCAGGAAACGCACTCACCATATTTTTTTGCCTAAATACTCTCGTATCAGGCTAAGGCACTTTTAAACCACACCAAGGGTTAAATGACTCTCCAATATCCAACTGTGTATGTGAGTGATATCTCCACATGTAAATAATAAAAGGTGCTCCTTTAGTGTAATAAAGTATAAACCAGTTAATTAAAACACTCTAAAAAAAGACCTTCAACCTTTACACTCACATTTCAAAAAATCCTAAGCCAGCAAAACTTTAAAATAACAGCAAAACTTCAAATCTATCACACAGGGGTGAACTGTGGTCATGGCTAACCCGAAATGTGTAGGCGTATAGATATACAGATACTCTCGCCCACTCCTCATTCTCAGAGCACAGTGTCGAGTCCCCACTTCCTGGTTTGACGTTGCGCGTCACACGTAATCGATGATTGCCGTACAGCCACACCCCCGACATGTTTTGTCACACAGACTTAATCATCCTCACAATCATCGTCATATTTTGAGAAAGTTACGTGAGTTGTGACGATACGCGTGAGGGAAAGAGCCGGGTGACATCACTTTCAATCACGGCTGTGGCCGGAGGTTTTATGTGTTTACAAGCTGTCCTTATGAAACTACAAATGTAAGTTAGGGCTCTTTCACACTAGCGGACCGTTCGTCCGCTCATTACAAGTCCGTTAACGGACTTGTAATGAATCCCTATGGGATCGCGTCCGTTAGCGGATGGAGCATCCGCTAGCGTCCGCGTCCGTCGGGATCCGCTTTTCCGAACGGAAGAAACCCTATTTTTCTTCCGTTCGCCAGAACGGATAGGATGCAGACGTGTGAAAGAGCCCTTACTATTGTGCTTATTAAAAATTATGTTTACCGACTACTACACTATGGAACCTTGCCTTCTCTTTACATGCAAATGAGTATTATTTTCCGGTATTTGGTGATTCATTGGGAATATTTTGAATCTTGACCGGCCAGTATTGGAGACATCAGAGAGGCTCATTGTATTGATCATGGAGGTGAGAGGCTGGGGCAAACATTCTAACTCACAGTGGATGGTGGATGATGGTAGTGGCACTTGCACTTTATGTCTAATGAACTTGGATTTCTTGCTACATTTTTTTCATTCACTTGGGCTAATCACTGCATTTTTTATGGGACTTTTTGTTGCTTTATTTTTATTATTATGAAACTTTTGCACTTTTTTTGCAAATTTTTTTCCACTAATTAATTGGAAATCATCTTTATTGTCATTTTTTGGATTTGCATATTTTGAAAATATTTTTGCACAAACTGTCATATTTTTGCACTATTTGCACATATTATTCTTTGGAACTTGGATTCATCAGTGATTTTTACCTATTAATTTATTAGAGTTATTGCATCATTTTTAGTTATTTATTATTGATATTTGAGTGGGCGCCACAATTATCGATATTTGTCAATTATCTTTAGTGTGTGAACACCTTTTTTGTTGGCTGCTACTTTTTAGATTTTAGTTAGCAATTGGTTTGCACATTAGTACCCCCATTTTACATTTATCCCCTGAATATTATCTTCCTTTGTTAAGGGTCTAAACTCCCCAAACAAAATAATCAAATTCATTCTGCACCTTTAGCGCCCTTAGGCTAGGTTCACACTGCTGCAAATTCAGCAGGGTTCTGTGCGAGTTTGATCCGTGAGCGATGCAAATTCAGCTCCATAGACTTCAATGTAAATCGTTCTGGAATCGCATTGATGGTTCACATATGTGCAAATTCCACCACACTACTCTCCACAAAAACTAGGAAGTACACAGGAAGTTAACACCTTTTTTTTTTACATTATGATTCCATTGGCTAGAACATCAATCGCAGCTATGTCCAACTCCTGAAATTTGCGGTAAAATCGCGGTAAATTCCTGGTAAATTTGCACCTCACACAGGACAAAAAACAGAACAAATTCGCAGTGCAGCAGTGTGAACCTAGCCTTAAAGCTGATATTGTGTTTGCGGAAGACCTATTTTGCAACCACCGCCATGCCTAAATATTTCAGCTCGCTATTTTCTCAAGTACAGTATATCTTGCCTCTGCCAATAAGAAATGTAGAGGGTCTCTAATCAGTTCCCAGCACATGATTCTACTCATGCTACAGGCTGAAATTAAAGACCCCAAAAGGAGTTATCTTATACAAGTTGGTCTACCCAAGGACACTGAGGTCACACTGGTCTCCTATTATCTGCTGAATGCCTCACAATTTTTTGTCCCATCTCTTTCAAATAGTTGTATCCCATAAGTAAAGTATGCTGATAGTAGTCTGTGGAGGTTCCAACCAAGTATTGCATCCATATCTGAATAAATCTCCTCATAACCCTAGAACTTCACAACTCTCCACCTCATTTAGAGCCCGACTAGCTTGTTACACTCTTGCCGACAGCTGGAGAGAATATAGCCTTACCCACAGGCTTTATATTTTCTAATCATGCCCGCATAAAAATGTCAATAGGATAGACCACATCCTCATGCCCCAGGTCTCTTTACCTCTTTTGCTACACTCCACAATCACTCCAATTCCATTAACTGACCATAGTGCTATGATCACAACAATCTCCTCACTGATCCCTAGATCCCTGGATAAGGCTCTTCTCACTAGACTGCCCCACTCCCAAGACATTGAAATTGCCCTCAGAGAATATGGAACTCCTAATTCCACCCTGGACATTTCTGCCACCACATTGTGGGAGGCCCACAAACCAGTCATTCAAAGCACTTGCATACAGACTGCTTCCCAGCTCAAGAGTGATAAATGTTTATAATGTTGCACTACACAAATTAGAACACTACTCAAATTGTCAGTGTGACGGACCCCGGTACTCCGAAAGAGTATGTCCGCCGTGCCAGCTTCCCTTGCCTGGACACCAATTGCCATGTATGGACTGGGACAGAAATTTGGCCCTGGACTTCATCCAGACTGGCCCAGTTTCACAGGTCTCTCCCATGGCGGCCGGACAACTCCCGCAAGCCCCCCCTGGCCACCCAAGCCCCCTCTTTCCCTTTACTATCCACTAGCCGTTCTACTTTATTAGAGTAGAACGGCTGGTACTGGTACTCTTATAGGCAGTACCAGTGGGGAAGCTAGACATTATTTCACCCGGAGCAAAGAATCAGTTCGGTGCCCCCCTTATGGGACAAGATTAGGCAGAAGTGAGAAACTCCCAGTCTGTCCCCTCCCCCCATGCTCCTCTGTCATCCCCCCTGCTCCTCTGGTCCTCCCCCTGCTTCTTTGTTCCCCCCAGGTGAGCGCTGCGGGGAGGGAGAGACAGAGGAGCGGAGGGGGGCAGCAGTCCGCTGTCACTGAAGCCGGCCCACTGAGCCATCAGCCCACCGGGAAACTACCTGTGGTCCCAATGGCCAGTCCATCCCTGCCAATTGCTATTCAGGTTCCACGACCCACCCAGTCACTAGTTGGCACACAGTGAAGGATGGTAAAAAGCACTAGACTCTTTATTGTAAACCCAAAAAAGTGGCCTCCCAAAAAGGCTTACAGTACATGATGTGCAATGTGTCTTTGCTTTTTTTTCTGGCTGTCGTCTCTGACATAATACACTGTAATTTTTACATACTGTCCAACCAATGTGATATTTACTTGTCTGTTGTCACCCAAAATATAGCTCTGTAGTTTTTTTATTTCCACATAACAGTTACTTCATCTCCGCGATGCCAGAATATGGTGTCCCAACACTGCATTTTCAAGTTTATTTTTAATGTCCCTGCTGGCGGTGCCCAAATCCCAATGCCCTTTGTTTGATAATCCCTTTTCTATTAGCCTTGAAAGTAGCCCCGACTGAAAAGATTCACCTCCCAATTACTTTTTTGATGAGTTTGATAAACTTCCCACGAATTGAACCTGGGTATATTCACCCATCACTAATCTTCAAAAAGACATGGTAGAATCCGACATAGTTTAATACATATACCTTTTAAACAAAAAAAAACAAGGTGAGCCAACTAAATGACAATAACAAAAAAATAGAATAAAATAAATACTGGGACAGCATTTTCTATTTTAATTTGGAAAGAAAATAACCTTTTTTTTTGCTCTCCAAAGCTAAATAGGAGCTATGGTTAGCTAATGAGAGGCCCACAACAAATTGTAGAATTAATGCATATACATCATTGTGTTCTTTAATTTTTAGTGTAAAAATACACTTTGTTGTATACAACATATATTTGGCCTAAACAACTACATGCATTGTGTCAGTTTTAAAAGGTGGCTCACTCCAACTTCTTCCATGCTGTCTATGTAGTCTTTATGATTTGTCTCCCTATTTTTTCTCTAACATATATACACTTAGGCCCCATGTACACTGCTGCTAAGCAGACGCTCAGAGGCAGTTGGACACTTTTTTCAACTGCCCCTGAACTCATTCAATGTTATCTTATGTGTACATGTGGATTTTTATGATTAAAAGATGCATTCTATGTGTTTTTTTTAATATGTGGTCTGCTCCAACTGTTTCAATGCTGACTATGAAGTTTGTACTGGTCTCAGAAATAATGCATTTTAATACGTATTTCAAAATAAAACCTGCTACATGTTTCCCTCTTACATTTCAACCCAGTAAAAGTAGTTACATGATGTGACGCAAGTCTCTGAAATAATAAACTCAAATTTGTATTTATTGATTTATGCTGCCTTGTATCTTCCTCTTGTATTGCAGCCCAATCAAGATGCCTACATCTTTACCAGACACTGCACTTTATGCCTGACTATTGTCTTTGTACTGGTTATTTCAGCATATGTGTTGACATATTCTGAAACTTTGTAGATCATACAGTATGGTACTGCACTAAGAAGAAGATAACAAGCTATGCTATTAGGCTGTTTTGCACTGCTTGGCAAGTGGTATGAAGTTGAAGGCTTTATTTTTATTCATTTTTTGAAGTTTAAACATTCCAATAGTTTATAAACTTGGTGTGTCTGTTACTTCCACAGCTAAATTTCTGCTTATTACTACTAGTATTCAGGTTTCACAGCAAAAAATACCTACTACTACTTATATTTCAAGCCAAAATAAATCAGAATTTGGTTAGGGTTGCCACCTTTATATGAAGCCAAACACTATATAGGCGCATGGCAGATTTTTTTCTCCAAGAGACCCGGAAAGAGGAGGATCAGGGCTGATATGAGCAAAACCTTTGCACAGAGAAGGTACTGTAAGTATAACATGGGTGTTATTTTTTTTTTATCTAAACATTTACAAATGCTTTAAGCACATTATTATTTCCTACATTTAGTTCCCTGCCTCTCAATCCTCTCCAAAATGGCTACATCCTGTTTCAATGTGAAGTGTAAAGAAACAGGGAATGTGGCGCTAACTTATGAACTAAAACATGATCTAACAGATCACTGTCATGATAAAGGGACAGTGATTCACCAGTAGACACTCAGGCCAGGATTCACGTAGTTCGGCGTATCTTTGAGCAGACGTAACGCATCTCATATGCGCTATGCCAACGTAACATAGAGAGGCAAGGCCAGTATTCACAAAGCACTTGCTCCCTAAGTTACGGCGGCGTAGCGTAAATGGGCCGGCGTAAGCCCGCCTAATTCAAAGTAGGCAGGTAGTGGGCGTGTTGTATTAAAATGATTAACCGATGATAACACCATGTAAATGAATGGCCGTACGAACGGCGCATGCGCGCGCATGCTTAGAATCACGTTGCATATACTCCCTAAGATACGACGGCTCAATGCGTATGACGTGAACGTAACCTACGCCCAGCTCTATTCACGTACGACTTACGTAAACGACGTAAAATACGACGCTGTTCCCACGCCCATACCTTAACATGACTTACCCCTGCTTTATGAGGGGTAAACTTACGCCGGACATACACCTTACGTAAACGGCGTAGATTACTGCGATGGGCGTAAGTACGTTTGTGAATCGGCGTATCTTGCTCATTTACATATTCGACGCGTAAAACAATGGAAGCGCCCCTTGCGGCCAGCGTAAATATGCACCCAAGATACGACAGCGTAGGAGACTTACGTCGGTCGGATGGAGCCAGAATTCAGGTGTCTCTGGTTTCAAGAATACGGCGCTTAGCTACGACGGCGCATCCGTGGACTTACGCGGCGTATCAATAGATACATCGGCGTAAGTCCTTTATAAATCCCAGCCTCAGTATTAAGCTAACCCAGAGTACCTGACCACCTTCGTGGCTGAGGAATCCTAGCTGTTAATAATATATAACATATACAGTATCCCAGTTTTTCCAGAAACTGAGCAATTGAGTAAAGACAACTGTGCATAAAATAGAAAAAAAAAAAACATCAGTGCACAAAAGCCAGCATCAGTAGTAATAAGAATGTCCGTATCCGTGTAAAAGAAGAAGTTCACGTGAAATTAGAAAACTTAGAACCAAATGTATGTATGTATGTATGTATAATATATATATATATAAAAAAAGATTATTATATGAAAAAGTTATTTTCCGTAATAAAAACCGCCTCAGACGACGTCGATGAAAAAATGCGTAAGGCGGGGCTACACATCTATATCACTTCCGGTTTACAAGGTTCAGGTTGCTGGAACACAGCTGGAGCACACGCTGCCCAGCTCAGCCTAGTTTACACTAGTTTACCAATAATAGAGTTTTTTTCGAGTTGGATACTACCGCCCTGTTTTGTATGTATGTTTTTAGCTTTTTTAAATAAATCTATCAATCGGAATTATGCTATGGGAGACCATCAGGGGCGGACTGACAACTCATGGGGCCCCCGGGCAATAGAAGATTATGGGGCCCCTGGGCTTACAGATGGCCACCACGCCAAGAGGCAGTACAGAGGCGGGGCAGCTAAAATTTTGGGATTTTCACATCAAAAGCATGTCGGTTTCGGACATATTAGGGATAGATCTAAAAAAAACACAGATTTTTACATACTGTCCCTGGTTTTACTGAGCCTGGAAACCCTGATGGGGCCCCCTAGTGGCATGGGGCCCTCAGGCAGTGCCCGAGTGACTCAATGGTCAGTCTGCCCCTGGAGACCATCTCTCTTTTTAATGAGGATCCATTGCTGTGATAGCACAGTAGAGAATACTGATTGCCTCTAATCCAGCACCTGATCCAGTGACTGTACCAGTTAGCAACTTGGAAATCCTGTGGTCTGGAGGACGAGCTATAGGACCTACCTAGCTGGGAGCTAGCTGCATAATTGTTCTAAACGATCTACCCCTGCAGGGGTGATAGGAGCTGGTGAGTCTGGAGCCAAAAGGGGGAGCACAAGAATCACTTGATGTCCTTCGCTACAGCAAGCACAAAGTCACTTTGGAATTTCTGCATCATTCACATGAATATAGTGTGAGACTCCCTCTTTTTGGACAGTGTAGCTTCTTATTACAGATTTTTTTTTTACACATAATAATCTTTATATATATATATATATATATATATATATATATATATATATATATATATATATATATATATATATATATATATATATATATATATATGTATATATATATATATTTGTTTTTTTGTTTTTTTGTTTTTTTAATTTCACATGAACTTCTTATTTTACACGGATACGGACATTATTATTATTGTTGGTTTTTGTGCACTGATGTTTTTTCTTTCTTCTAATTTATGCACAGTTGTCTTTACTCACTTGCTCAGTTTCTGGAAAAACTGGGATACTGTATATGTTATTTATTATTGACAGCTAGGATTTCTCAGCCACGAAAGGGGTCAGGTACTCTGGGTTAGCTTAATACTGAGTGCCCACTGTTGAATCACTGTTTCTTTTATCACAAGATAGTGATCTGTTAGATCAAGTTTTAGTTCATAAGGTAGCACCACTTTCCCATTTGTTTACACTTTTATTTTTATTAGGAGCCCCTTATTGTGGAACTCCTTAGGAGAGGCTGCAAACAAGCCCAGCACTGAATTCCTAACATTTCTATCCTGTTTCAATGTGATGTGCAAAACTGAACCCAACATTCAAGTGATTTATTTTGGGGAAATCATATATTAGACTCTGTTGCCCCTTGGAAAATGTCCTGTCAGATGAAACATGCATGGGGCAAAATTTAGCAGTGACATTATCAATCTGCCCAGAGAGTCAGACCAGTACCCACCCGGTTTATTAACAAATGCTATTTATACTGTACTTCACTATGGGATGTCCTTGCTCTTTCCTTACCATGTGTTTTTGCTGCTGAGACCGGTATATGGGAAGCGATCCAATTACCACGTTTTGGGGCAGAGTGAGGTTGGAGGCTTGCTGAGGTATGAGAGGAAGAGAGCTGGAGCAATCCATCCATGAAACTCAAAACTTACAAAACCCTGTCCAGGTCCCAAAATCACTTGGCCCTTTATTAGAAACATCACTGCTCCCTACCTAACTTATTTATTTTTTTCATTAGTACACCGCCGATGGCTCGGTTCTCACAGATCCCCGAGAGGAAAGCTGTCAGTCAGCATCTTTCCTCTCCGCTTCTCCTCGCTCATTGGAGCGCCGAGCAGTGGAGGGGTGGGGAGAGGCTGTCTCAGCGACTCGCTGAAACTGCCATCAATCAGGGCAGCTGGCAGATCCCGACTTGGCAGTGACATCAGCGGAGAGCGGACTTCAGACGGGTCACAGGAGTGCAAAACGAAATGCACTCCTGTGGCCCTGAGGAGAAGCCCAGCCTAAAAATCTCAGGCTGGACTTCTCCTTTAAATCACCCTTGTTTAATAATAATAAAAAGATAAACAGAGTAAGCGTAGTCGAACAAGCCAGAGTTCAGTAACCGGATCGGGTAGTCGGCCAAGCCAATGTCAGAGAGCCAGAGATTAACGTAGTAGTCCAGCAAGCAGGATCAGGAGCCAGAAGGAACGCCAGCCGAGCAGGTCCACAACAGGAACGCAGGAGAAAGTCTCTATGATATTGACAAAGGCGAAGGCAGAGATGAAGTGAGCTGGAAAGCTTTAAGTAGGCAGGACTGACGAGCAGATCATCAACAGGTGAGTCACTGTGGAGAGAAAGGAGCTGGCAATTAGCCGACAGCTGAGTCCAGCCCTGACAGATATAAAGCATACAATTATTGCAACTGACTTTCAGTTCTGTTACACTGAGTTAGGTAAAGGCAATTAAGGGTTATTTAAGGCAATTTAGGGCTTCTAAAATGCAGTCACAAGTCACCCGAAAAGCTAACCCTAAAAGCTAAATAATTACAGTATATATTTTACCAATGCATAGTAGCATCAATAATAAAAAGTACATCCATTAGAGAACCAGATTGCCCATAGCCATTTGAATGTTATTAATATGTTAAGCACAGCAGTCATTGCTATGTGTGTTGTATTCTACATTCTGAAAGCTGAGGAAGACACATTAGATTGTAAGCCTATAAGAGCAAAGACTGTTTTTATCTATAGTGCTGTGAAGCTTGCTAGAATACTTTAATATATAAAATCGTAAAATAAATAGATCAATTAATGTTTCAAGCCTAAGGCAACTATTACGGTATAATTCTACAAGGATTTACGTGACATACATTAACTGTGACACCTCAGTGTACACACAATCACTAATGCTGCACCTTTTTAAATTAATAAATAGTTTAGTATCAAAGAAATTAAATAAAGCTGTTTCTCATTGGATTATTGTTGACAACAAGTAGTCACTGGAAACAAAGCAGTTGGAATTACCATTTAAGCCAGATAGATTAATGGTGGTATCTGTACTTTCACTAGCCACCAGATTTGGTGTCTGCCTGGAAAATATATTGATGACTGTCAAAATGTGGTTTGAAAGTACTTAAAAATGTTACTTGCATTTAACATTCCATTTGGCATGAATTTTACTTTCTGAACAAAGATCACATACCCTGTTACACATTTGTTTGTTCAAGAATAATTTTCCATCCTGCTCCTTTTTTGTCACTGCGGTCAAAAACGAATGTCGATTTGAACCCATTAATGTTCAGAAAATCGAACCAACATTAGTGTGGAGCCAGTTTATAGAAGGCCAGACATGAGATGGCAGTCATCTGATCTGACTGTTGTTGGCTGGGCCAGGCCACTATATCACCACTTAAGGAGACAAAGGTTGGCTTATTAGGCTTGAAAAAAACATCTCAGTTGTTCCACTCATCAAAAAAGACTAAAGTCTAAGACTGGCCATACATTAATCTTTTTTTTTTTGTTGTTCAACCAGCAGGTTGAATGAAAAAAATGACCCAATTCCCCCATCCACACACTTGATATAGATGGGGGAATCCTTCCTGCTGCTGAATCATGTTCTGGCAATGGGGAGAATTTCCCACTGTCAAAACCCACTCTGGCTATAGCCAAAGGCACAGATCATTCGGGAAAAACCCAGCAGACTGGTTGTACAGAAGTTGATCAGTAGATCAACTTCTGTACAACCAGCCTGCCCATACATGCATAAAAATGTGTCTGGTTCCTGCTTAATCGGCCAAGTTTCGATCTATGTATGGCCAGCCTAACACTAGTATCCTCAGTGCTAGCAAAGACCATCCCAACTGATTCCCCATTTCGTGCTTGGATGGCAGCTCACAGCACAGAAAAGGGAATGTCTAATCATAAACACATAACAAAAAGACCATGTGCTGGTAAATTATGTAAGTTATTAAATGAAAGATAATATTCTACTCCTTAATTAGAGCCACCACACCCTCTTTCATCAAGGTTCTGATGTTTGGCTCTTCCAATGTACTGACAGTCTGGTGACACTTTTCTGTTTGCCCAGGACTGTTTTCATCTATTATAAGTAATTGCTATATGCACTTTTTGAGTAGTATCTTATTTAATACATACATACATACATCATAAGGACAAGGTTCTCCGTCTTTTTGTTATGTATTCTCATATAAGCTAAGTGAGGATGTCCCCATGTTGATAAGGACAAGGGCCTCATCCCCACAACCCTTGCCTGGTGGTTGTGGGGGTCTGCGGGCAGGGGGCTTATTGGAATCTGGAAGCTCCCTTTAACAAAGTGGACCCCCAGGTGCTGGCTCCCCCTATGTGAATTGGTAACGGGGTACATTGTACCCCTACCATTTCACCCAAAAAAGTGAGAAAAAAGGAAAAAAAACACACACACAAAGTTGGGACAAGTCCTTTAATAAAAATAATAAAAATTCCAGTGCCGTAATCCTTCTACGAGTCCGACCCACCGCTACGAACAATACCGTCTCCATAGGAGGCTCCCGGCTAAATGACGTGCGACCCATCTGACAGCTGTTTTATAACCAAGGGCGGGCCACCCATGACGTGGACGGGTCGGACTCGTAGAAGGATTACGCCTCTGTAATTTTTATTTTTATTTTTATTAAATTTTATTGTCACAAATTTGTGTGTGTTTTTTTTCCTTTTTTCTCACTTTTTTGGGTGAAATAGTAGGGGTACAATGTACCAATTTACCAATTCACATAGGGGGGGTGGCATCTGGGGGTCCCCTTTGTTAATGGGGGCTTCCAGATTCCAATAAGCCCCCCGCCCACAGACCCCCTGTTGGGATGAGGCCCTTGTCCCCATCAACATGGGGACATACTACCCATGTGGAGGGCATGTGGCCTGGTAAGGTTCAAGAGGGGGGGGGGCTTTCTCATCTCCCCCTCCTTTCCTGCAGCCTGCCAGATTGCGTGCTTGGATAAGGGTCTGGTATGGACAACCGGGAGGTGTTCGGCTCATCCCTACTAGAGATTACTGTACAGTAATACTGCTCACTGATTGGTTGCTAGAGGTTACAATACATAATCTCTTCACTGTAGATGGGCATGATATACATATGAATGCCACATTTATTTACATATTACTGCTGCCAGCCTCAGATATTTACATATAAATGATCCTGTTATTTACATATGAATGACGGTTATTTCCATGTAAACACAGGGTCTGCAGGTGAGTCATCTGTACACAACAATAGGGCAGAGCTGGGAAGCATTAGTAGTAGCACTTCACACTGAGATTACAGGACACAGCACAGGACTAAAACTTCAAGGGACAAGGGAATTTAAACTGGGATAATTGGCAAGTATGAGGCAGCTGCTTTGGGCCTCACAACAATGACAGGGCCCAGGGCAGCTGCCCCCTTTGCCCTGCCTTAAAGACGGCCCTGCCCTTTTGCCCTGCCTAGAATTATTCTTTAAAATCTGATTGTGCGATTATACTATGTAGTGTGAAGACCTGAATGTTTATTTTTAAATTGATCAAATCATGTAGGCAAGCCCTGCACTTCATGTTTATATATTTAAAGGAGGCTTTAAATAGATTGATAAATTAAGATTGTAAAGTGTATAGCCAGCTAGTGTTGTAATATGATTACTGCACATTGTATATTCACATGTAAAGGGCAATTTTACTTTTAATAAAATTGTAATTTATAGTTTCCCCATACACCTTTACACATAGTAAAATATATATCTTTAGTCTTGTTCCAGACATTTTCACTGAACCACAGGCTCTGTGTCTTCTATACATTCGGGTTTGCTCTATAGCCATATTCATTTTTGTTGCGGGGTCTATGATTTATTTGTTTGTTGTGAATTCTGCAAATACAGACCAGCCATAAGAAGGTCTGAGGCAGTAAAGGCTATGTGGCACTGGGAAGTGCCTCTTTGGAGTATTCTAAGACAGATAAGTTGGCTGCTATTGCTGACATGTTTTGGAAAATGTTAATTTTCCCTTTTGACTTAAATTTTTCTTAAATTGGATTAACATGACAGCAAGGGCAATAGCATATTAGCAGAGGTCAGCAGTGATGGTCTGCAATGGTTCCTTTAATAAGTATGTGCAGTTGCCTGCGGCTGTGTCCTTTTCTTGCAATGTGTTGGAGGAGACAAGACCAGGATTAAAGTGAGGTAAGGTATCATGGTACAGTAAACACTGGCTTTAAGGCATCATATTTTTGCTAAAATGCAATATCAGCATGTCCCCGGTCAAAGCTGATAATGCCATTTTCTAATCCTGTGCACCTGACTCTACCGCATTGAAAGACAATACCAGGTTTCTGCATAGCTATAAAACAATTACAAGATTGCTTACATTTTGTATAATACATTTGGTATTGCATTTAATTTTCAACTCATTTTGAGACATGAAAAGGATGTGACAATTAAATAAGGGGACTAATCAGACCATTGTATGTACGTTTTTAGTTAAAATGACTGTAACGAATTACATAGACCACACACCAGAAATCATTGATGCTTTGGTGATATTTTGCTCCTTAGGGTTTTAATGTAACCTATGTTCTCTAAACACAAGATTATGAGTAAATCTTTTCCTGCTGTGTATGTGTCTAACTGTGAAAGAGAAAAGTATTAAAATATGACCAGGAAGCTTATAAAAGTGTCTAGACAGCCAAGTCTCATGTCTAAGCAAACAAAGAAATCTACCAATTCAGTGTTATGGTTCAATATAAAACTATCCACAGAAAAGACACTTCATGCAGCCACCTTTGGTCAATGCATTCCTTATGTTCAACTAAGTATTTTAGCATATAACAAACAAAAAAGCCTTGTAAAAACAGATTTAGCAGGTTTTAAGTCTAAGAAATGTCAGGCTTGACAGGCCTGTTCATGTTAAACTTTGTTAAGGAGTTAGAGGAACGTTTCAGATGTTTTAGTCAATTAACGAATATGTATAGTGTATAGACGTGCTACTCGAGACTGAAGGATCTACAATGATTATTTTTTTCTAAGAATGTGCCTTTTCAATTCCTTTCAGGATGTTTCAGTTTTTTCATCCCCCACCTGTAGCTTGCAAGCAACATGGGGTATGAGTTACTCAAAATACTGTGATTTGCATAAAATTATAGTATTGACAAGATGCTTTTAACAATGTTGTATTATTGTAAAAACTACTCAATGATATATAAAAAACTACATAATGTATTACATGGAATGAGAATAAAATATTTAAATAAAATATATTTGCTTGTCAGTTAAGCAAAATGTAAAATTTGTAAATGTTATATTTTATTTTAAACAAAGGATGTTCAAAACTAACATAAATACATGGTAAATGATAAATGGAGCTAGCACTACTTCTCAAAATGTTATCACATAAAGTTACCAAATAATAACTGATTAGATAGTTGCTGTATTTTAAACTATTGATTATTGTTTTTTTAAATGCATGCTTCATTATTATTTTTTTTTTTATAATTATACATATGCAATCTGTGTTTTACAAAATAATAATAATGCATAAAAAATGGTTGCCAGGGCACTAAGATATAGTACCACATTTACTGCAGAAGCTCCCTTTGTATGATTAGAACCAAAGCTTACCGATAGGGATAAATTACTGTAATAATACCTGATTGTGTTCTTTGAGCAATGGGCTTCTTTCAATCAAAGGTGCAATGCTCAATATTAGAAGACAAAAAATACACCTGCCTGCTCTAAATGAGAACATAAAGGGCCAGATTCTCGTAGTTCTGCGGCGGCGTAACGTATCCGATTTACGTTACGCCGCCGCAACTTAGACGGGCAAGTGCTGTATTCTCAAAGCACTTGCTCTGTAAGTTGCGGCGGCGTAGCGTAAATCGGCCGGCGTAAGCCCGCCTAATTCAAATTTGGATCATGGGGGCGTGTTTTATGTAAATGTACTGTGACCCGGCGTGATTGCCGTTTTTCACGAACGGCGCATGCGCCATCTGTGGAAATCTCCCAGTGTGCATTGCTCCTAATACGCCGCAAGGACGTATTGGTTTTGACGTGGACGTAAATTACGTCCAGCCCCATTCACGGATGAGTTACGCAAACGATGCAAAATTTAAAATTTCGACGCGGGAACGACGGCCATACTTAACATTGTTACGCCGCACTTATGCCACCATATAGCAGGGGCAACTATGCGCCGGGAAAAGCCTAACGTAAACGGCGTAACTTTACTGCGTCGGCCGGGCGAACGTTTCGGGAATTCGCGTATATAGCTGATTTACATATTTCGACGCATAAATCAGCTTACACGCCCCTAGCGGTCAGCGGAAAAATGCAGTTATGATCCGACGGCGTAAGAGACTTAC
Organism: Rana temporaria; assembly: GCF_905171775.1. Lineage (NCBI taxonomy): Eukaryota > Metazoa > Chordata > Amphibia > Anura > Ranidae > Rana > Rana temporaria. The sequence goes on from NC_053491.1 coordinate 135,109,664, forward strand.
GCCTGTCGGATCTAAGGGAAATCTATGCGTGACTGCTTCAAAGAATCAGGCGCATAGATACGACGGCGCGAATCAGAGATACGACGGCGTATCTGGAGATACGCCGTCGTATCTCTTTTGAGAATCTGGGCCAAATAATATTAGTATGCAATATCTCATAGTTATCAAAAGGAAATATACGGTATTTAAAAATTTCTTTTACTTTTGATCATGAATATATTCAAAAAGCCAATGTACATTAAGATTTAAAATAAAAACCTCTTGCCCAAGGATTAAAACTTTTATCTTAGTTATTTTCAGTTTTGAAAATATCCTGGACTATTTATATACAGTAGGTAATTAGGTAGCAATTTCTTCCAATTTTTCACTTAAGATTATCATGTTTTGCAAGACTATCAATAATTAAAGTAAAGCCTAGCAGTTTTTATCTGCAACTGAGGCCAAGAGCCAATACCTGAACTATAATTGTTTATAGATGTTATTTCTTGGCATTTTTTCCCAATGAAAAGCACGCTTAGAATGCAATCTATTATTAGAAATTTAGAGGTGGCCATTACTAAATTTCTTATTAATATCAAAGCTGCCTGCATACAAAAACATGATCTTTGGGGATATCAGAGAATGAAAAAACCCCAAAGAAAAGACAACTACTTAGGCAGCAAATGGCAATAATGTATCCTTAATAAAACATAATGAAGTTTGTTAAATCAAAAATATACAGGATAAAATATTTTGCTCAAAATGAGCAGTGAAAAACGAATCTTAGCTGATAACAGTCAACTTAGCCACACCATACAAAGATGGGGCGTGATGCACAGACAATAAACATACAGACAAGTAGGAACAAATAACAAACATGTAACACAAAATGTCCGGACGCCTCAATCACCACGCATGCAGAGACACCCAGCGGATGAACCTCCGCTAATGCAATGTAAATAATGATACTATAAATATTGGGAATCTGTAAATGTGTGGCCCCTGGGGATGTGGAAGAGCTGTGGATAGAAAAATGAACAGCTGAATGTTGCTCTGACATTAAGGATGAATTCCAGACTGAAAATCAATTTGTTCAGCCTGAATGTCCCAGATGCATTAACTACAATAGCCCTGAAAATCAGACGCACATAAAGTCCAGTTCACTTGTTAGATACTGTGGATCTTTGGTAGTGTATTCCTACGGCTAGTGCTGATCATCAATATGAGGCTGAAGTAATATGTAGAAAATGCAGTGGTAGGTAGATTACTTATTCATGACTTGCTGCATATCCTTAATCGTGATTTTATTTGCTGTGTACACACCAGCCATCATTGGTGCGATATCACTCCTGCAAGGCTGCCTGCAAAGTCTAACATATGAGCTCTATGCAGAGTACGTGAGTACACAAGGCTGAGTTGCCCTATGATGCTGTTTGTAACAAAAGAAACATCTGAATTATAGTGTCAATAACCTGTCTAATTGACACACAAAGCATTGAAGTTTTGCAGTTCAGTATAGTGGATCAGGTGGCAAGCATAAATCAGAGCAGTGTTCCTACATTACCACATCCATTCGCTGTTTAGACAGACTGCCATCCATTCTCCTTCTCTATGGCTGTGATTTATGGAATTCTTCCAATATATCTTAGATTTTTTATAGCCACATTCGGAGACAGGTTAATGGAGACACAGTGCGGTGTACTCAAAAAAATTCAATTGTGTTTCCAAACAGGACGGCTGAGTCTGTCTGTAGCTGACACTCAGCTTACAGCTCTCCACATCCAAGCTGACTGGGGAAATATTCAAACAGCATCACAAGACCGTGATGACATCAACGCGTTTCACAACGGAAAGTCAAGCAGCTTCGTCTGGACGGGCTACGTGACTTGACGTTGCAAAATGTGTTGATCAAATACCACTAAAAGAAAGCTCTATTTGTGGGGGAAAAAGGATGCCAATGTTGTTTGGGAACAGTGTCGCACAATCGTGCAATTGTCCGTTAAAGCAACGCAGTGCTGGAGATTGTTACTACTATGCCTATTTGATTTAATAACTTTTTAAAGAGGTCCTGAAATTAGGAAACTGACTGAAAAAGACAGGCAAAGGAATATTCACTGGTATTGCCCATTGGCTCCCTGCAGTTGATCCTTTCCCCATTACTAACTTATTCCTTATGATTCCTTGTTCTGCACTGTGCCTCTATGTGGCGGCATTATCTTGGTAGGGTAGAAGGGCTTTGTTTCATAATATCAGAACTGTGCCTCCTAATGACTGGTGGGTGGGTATTCAAGAAGCATCAGGAGAATTAGGAGACGTATTGCCAAGGCTTTTTCTTTGGCAATACTTTCCTTCTAGGTCACAGAGACGCATTTACTTTTGCTCTCCTGTGACCCAGAATAAACCGGTGGGGCTAAAGCCCAATGTCAGCTGACATCATAGAACTTCTCCGAGCTCTGTAAAGATCCAACACTCACCACACTCCCCTCTGAGCGTACAAAGAACTGAGTGATCAGAGGTCATGTGATCACCCATTTTTAGGACTTAGAGCCAGTGGGGGACAGACCGATGCTGCAGCATGGAGGTGAGTATGTATGTTTTTGTTTTTTAACCCTATTTCAAAAAAGAACCTTGTATGTTGTACTTTAATGGTATGCTGGTGTGTGGATGCTCCTCAGGTTGTCAGGGCATATAACTGGGGAATTCCTAGTATTTGTAGTTCCCTTGAATAGATTAGTGGTCATTTGGGTACTGTGGACAAGATATGTATCGTTGTAACTAGACTTGGATACAAGAAAAATAATGTGACAGATGGGCATCTACACCTATTGTTGATATACTGTAACTACCTGCTTCCTGATATGGCATATGATTCCTATTCTTACTTAATTTCTTTCAAGTCAAGCTGGGACATATTTTATCTTGTCACCCTCTATAATTCATGTCCAATCAACTGTGTAAGCTACCTCGACACCAGCCATTTATCACAGTCTCCTTGCTATATTTCTCAAGTGTTGTTTAGGCCGATTTTCTTTCCTGTCAAGGCATATAAGGTCCTGAAGATTGATGTAAAATGTGTCAACCTCTTGGACAATTCCGCAAAGCTAAATTTGTTATTATGAATATATATGGCCTAATGCTTGTATGGGATTTGTTCCAATGTGGTTTTAAAATATTATTTTAATATTTGTAATAACGATTTATATTTTATGTGATTTTTGTGCCAGTCCTTTTCTTGTACCATTAAAGTCTGACATACAAGGTTATTTTTTTAAATGATATACATTATGGATGTGGTACATTTATAGTAAGCAGAGGCAGGGGGTCCTTTCACTATATGTTCTAAAACACAGCTTTCTCTCCAGCAATGAGAACAGGGTCTACATTGGGGCTGGGCTCTCAGCCCTTCTTTCTCTGTGCTCAGGTTGCTTAGCTGTCGATTAATAGCCAGTACTCAGCGTTCCACAGTGGCTCACCTGTTGATTATCTCCTGCTCATCAGTCAAGTCCACAGCCAGCCCCTTCTGGCTATTTAAACTGCCTGGTTAATTTTATCAATTGTCTTTGCCTTGGTCAACATATCTAGAGACTCTCTGATGTGTTCCTGTTGAAGACTTGCCTGCCTGACATCCCTTCTTGTTCCTGATCCTGTCTGCTGCCTCTGACTATACTGATCTCTGGCTTCCTAATTTCCTGACTTGTTCTGGCTACCCAATTTGGCTACCGAACCCTGGGTATGATTTGACTATTTTTACCAGTTGTACCATTTTTACCATTTTATTAAAAAGTGTGAATTTTACTGCATTTTCTGTCTCCGTCTGTTTTATGGTTCCTGACAGTGTAGCACAGAATTACCTCACTAAATCTTACTCCAAATCTTGTGAGGCAAGAAGTCAAAGGCAGTAGAACCTTAGTTGATCTTACATCGCTTATATACAGCTATGAGGCTTAAGACACCGGAATGCCTAGGCACAAGCAATGCTGTTATTTTAGGAGGAATTCTAAATATATATTTTCATCGTACTGCTTAGGCACAATGACCATTTTTGTATGTTCCATATAAATAGCAAATCTTCACTTTTTGAATTCAATCCCAACTTAAAGTGGAATTTTAGGCAGAAAATTAAGTCTTGCTAGATCACTTCAGACTGGCCCCTTTTGCGGATATAGTTATGTAACACATTAACAATAAGTGTCTATACTGTTTAAAATCCAGTAATCACCCTGCTCTGCACATGTTCAGTTGCTCCCCATTTTTAGGCATTTTAGGCACTGTTTGTAGAGGCCAATCTGCTAACAGCCTCTCCTCCTAACAGCCAAGGAAGCTGCTTCTGTTTCAACTGCAACTGTCATGGTTCTGCACGCGATCAGTTATAACTTCAGCCAATTGATGGTTTGACAGTTTGGTTGAGGGCACAATCAAATGTGACAGTTTGCATTTTCAGCATTCCAGGAATGTAACTGTTGTTTGAAACCAGTAAATTGATTGGTTAAGGTTCTGCTTTATGATTTACTGCTGGGGCTTTGGGCTTCAGCAAAATGGCAGCCTCCGACAAGAAGTAACAGTAGCAATGCTGGAGGCAATTTATAACGCACACTAATTTTGGTAGCATTATTATTAATGTAGACTGTATGTTTCTTGCTAAAGAACATTATTTTTAACAAGTTGTTATGGGTAATGTTCCACTTTAAGCTTTACATGCACAATATTAATCAGAAAGGATTATTTGAAAGTTTTATAAAATCATTGCCAAATATAAACATACTTAATTTGTAACTTTAGATTATTTGCATCATAATTGCAAGTTACCTTAGCCTCTGCAACTAGTGAACACAATCACCTTATCAAATTCTCTGTTTTCATGTACATGCTGAAAAATGATTATATGAAAGTACATTACAAAAGTAAGAATGCATTCAGCAGTAAGCCTGCCACTGGAAAATTCTGTTATAACAATGGCAAACATAATAACGTTAGTTGTGGTAACAGTGTCACTCTCAAATGCCTTACCATTTTCCCCTTTAGAAAATATGCAAACCTCAGAAAATGAATTATGTACACTGCAAGCCAAAGAATGTGCTTACCCAGATCTGACTCATATCAAAAATCCCCTTTACAGTAGTTCAATGCCAGTACAGAAAAGACAAAACAATCTGAAGTGTATAAACTAGCCTTCATGTATAAATTAGGTGGTATTACCAACCACACTACAATAGCCTGGAATATTTACATTAATAAAGCCACACAATTATAATTATAGAATAACATTTCACATTGGACAGGAAACCACTTGTAGCTGCCCAATTTTAGCAACACATTTCTCTGCTTGAAAGCCGACAGAGAAAAGGAAAACACTCTGAACCCTGATTTTAGGTTATTGGCTCATTTTAAATTGTCTAGATTATATAAGCTAGGATTTTCTTGCCATATTTCCAACTTAGAATCACAGCCAACCTCTTTTACAAACATATTGTCTACAGTATTCAAGATTATTCTTGTAGAAAAATGGAATATACAGCTGGCAAACTACTCTCCAGCAGTATTTGGTCATTAACCTGTGCTATTTTTACTATATGGGAAAATACTGACAAAAGAACACATTATATGCCCAGTAGTTCTAATAGGGAGAACTATAGGCAACATACTGCGGTTTTGTCCATATTTTCCTTCTTCATTTATTCTGGTCATTACTAAAGAAATATAAGTCCTTAAACTTGAGTATATTTTTCCTTACTTTCTATTCCAGTAATGCTGTCACCAGGAAGCAATGGAAAATATCCAATGAAGACATCAAAAGTCTCTCTGCTTCTGATGGGAATTCATCTTTCCAACACAACTGAATGTGATGTCACAGAACAAGGTAAGCGAAGAAGATTGGGTTGATAACCTGCAATGCATGGTTAATCTGTGTATTCTGATGACAGGGGAGCCTCCACGCTGTCAGAATACAATAGCTCAGTGGGAGTGACCCCCCCATCCACATTGAGTATGTGGATGTAGAAATTGAGTATTGACTTTTGTTCAACTGGCCGGTTGAACGAAAAAAGAAATGACAAATGTATGGCCAGCCTTACCTTAGCCTCGATTTTCTCATGTAACATCATTTGTGAGATCCACAATTTCATTTTGGCTATGGAAAGTGTAGGGGTTTTCCACGTTTTGCCAATAGTCTGTTTAGCAGCAGTGAGGACATGGATCGTTGGCTCAAATTGGATTTGGAACCGATCAGGGGGCTTTGTACAGAGAAGGGCATATTCTGGTTTGAGAGGAATATCCTGTCCCACCAGTGTAGTTAAGATGAAAAAGACTGCTGACCAGTGGGCCACTATATATGAAGAAAGGTTCCCAACTGTCCACATCCTCGGAAACAGATAGGAGGATAACCAGACACAAATTTAGCAATTCTAACAGGTGATTATGAGTATTTGTATGTAATTGAAAGCACAGCTATTGGAGTACTATTGGTGTATGTTTATGTAAATGTAAAAAATGTTGGTGTGTGAGAAACATGTACTGTGTCCACCAAGCTGTTTGACGTAGTGAGAAAATATGCCGTGTTGCCAATTCTTGTCCTTATTATTAGATTTATGTTTTTAGCTGCTTATCAATTATCTCTCCATTTTTTAATAGTTGCAGTAACAGCACAATAGTGTTTTCATACACGTGTGCCTGAAGTTTCTCATAAAATACAATCAGGCATACCATAATGAAACACATATAAAACAACATAATGGCATATTACATAATTCTAAAGCAGTACCTTGTATTGAGATAAAATTGAAATAATACAGTTTGTTCTTGATTTTGATACTAACCTTTGATTCACTTTTCTCAATCTGTTTTATGATAAACAGGTGTTGCAAACTACATCCAAAATTTGGTAATACTCATTGTTTTTGGATTATTTTTTTTTCATGACATTTGGAATTTTAGCAGTCTTTAGTGTAATTTATGTATGTTCTTTTTCCAAAATTGTGATTTAAATTAGTTTTGTTATGATTAAATGATATGAATACATATCTCTTCCTATTTCATACAGTACAGTATGTATGAAATTGGTACCAGCAACTCAATATACATAAACATGAGGTTAAAGGGTCACTAAAGGATTATTTTTTTTTAGCTAAATAGCTTCCTTTACCTTACTGCAGTACTGGTTTCATGTCCTCATTGTTCGTTTTTGCTTTGAAGTAGCTGTAATTCTGCTGTGATCTCCACACTTCCTGGTTGCCTGTTTCCTTATAACCATGGTACTGGGAGATTTTCACGGTGGTCTAAGCTGTCATTACTGTGTGTCTAAAACTCCTCAGAACCAATCAGATTCATTTTAAAAACAAAACACTGCCCTAGATTTGTTTGTTTTTGTTCTGTGAGTCTTCCCGACTCACCTCTCACCCGGAACTTCATGCATGTACCTTTAAAACCAAAAGTGAAACTAGAGGCACATTATATGATAGATTAAATTCAATTTTTGATCATTTTTAAAAGTAATCAGTTAACTTTTATGTCTCTATACCCAATAAACAGTAATTTCAGCAAAAAAATAAATTTTCTTTAGTGACCCTTTAAGGTTCCCTACTTACTGTTGCTCTCAGATTTGTCAAAAATAATACTTTACCCACAGTTGAACCTGATCTATAGGTCCATTTAAGTTGTGTATCGTAGGATGGTGCCTTTATGAGTCTTGTGATTGACAGTGATAGGCTTATTGAGGTTAGGAAATGGATTTCACTAACCCATAGCAGCTTAACAGACATTGAGCCAGATTTACTAAAGGAAACAACAAGAGCAGGAATTAGGGATGAGCCGAACACCCACCGATTCGAGTTCGCAGCAGAACATGAGAACAGGCAATAAAATTGATCAAACATGCGAACACTGTTAAAGTCTATGGGACACGAACATGAAAAATCAAAAGTGCTCATTTTAAAGGTTAATATGCAAGTTATTGTCATAAAAAAGTGTTTGGGGACCTGGGTCCTGCCCCAGGGGACATGTATCAATGCAACAAAAAGTTTTAAAAATGGCAGTTTTTTCGGGAGCAGTGATTTTAATAATGTTTAAAGTGAAACACTAAAAGTGAAAATTTTCCTTTAAATTTCGTACCTGGGGGGTGTCTATAGTATGCCTGTAAAGTAGCACATGTTTCCCATGTTTATAACAGTCTCTGCACAAAATGAAAGAAAATAATAAAAGAAAAAAAGTCATTTAAAACTACTCGCTATAATGAATTGTCGGGTCCCGGCACCATAGACAATGGAATTACCCACAAAATGACCCATTTTGAAAAGCAAACACCCAAACATATATTATATGAGACATGGGCTGCAGGTAGGTACTCAGGTACTGTGATGGGCTGCAGATAGGTACTCGGTACTCTGATGGGTTGGAGACAGGTACTCGGGTAATCTGATGGGCTGCAGATAGGTACATGGGTACTGTGATGGGCTGCAATTAGGTACTCAGGTACTCTGTTGGGCTGCAGATAGGTACTCGGGTACTATGATGGGCCGGAGCCAGGTACTCTGATGGGCTGGTGACAGGTACTCGAGTACTCTGGGCTGGAGACAGGTACCCGGGAACTCTGATGGTCTGCAGATAGGTACTTGGGTACTCTGGGCTAGGGACATGTACTCAGGGACTCTGATGGGGTGACAGGTACCTGGGTACTCTGATGGTCTGCAGATAGGTACTTGGGTACTCTGGGCTAGGGACATGTACTCAGGGACTCTGATGGGGTGACAGGTACCTGGGTACTCTGATGGTCTGCAGATAGGTACTCGGGTACTCTGCTCTGGTGACAGGTACTCGGGTACTCTAATGGGCTGGTGACAGGTACTCTAATACTCTAATCAGTATATATTGGTGTGTACTGTAGGTGGTAACTATCTGTTACCGCAATCTACTCCTCACAAACGAACGGTGTGTGAGGAGGAGAACATGGTAACAGCCGGTCACGTGGTAAAAAGCCAATTTCATTGGCTCTTTACCCAGATCGGGGATAGCCTGGAGGCGTGCACGAGCGGCATGCACAAGCACAGTGCTTGTGACCTGCTGTGATTGGACACGGCCATTTATGTGGTAAAGAGACAATTTTTTGGGCTCTTTACATTGATCGGGGATAAGCTGTGTCCCTAAGGAAATGCCTCATCCCCGATCGCCGAGATGCGTGCCCCAGGGACACGCGAGAGCAGGGAGTACGGGCGGACGTTATATGACGCCCATCCGGAAGGACAGAGTGCTCCTGCCAGTGTCATTTTACTATATCCCAGTATGGAAGTAGTTAAAATGTTAGACTGACCCTTGCTAAAACATGTAATATGCATGTACACTCGTTATTGACATTTTCCAAACTGCTAATCTTAAAATATGGAGATTTAACCCCTTCACGCCTAGGGTAAAACAAATCGTACTGCCTAAGCACAATTTTGCAACTTTGATATGTTAGTAAAACCATACATATCCTCACAACTATTTTGTGCATCCTTGTTTTGTTTTTTTTCAAGACAAATTGGGCTTTTAATTGGTGGTAAATAATAATGTATTTCTCCTGTTTTTTATATTCTCAAAGGAAAACTAGCCCAAAATAGTAAAAAAAAATATATATATATATATATATATATATATATATATATATATATATATATATATATATATATATGTATATTTCTTGTTACTACCATAACCTTCCACCAAAAAAACAGCCCAAAAGAAATTCTAGGGCATATTACCTAAGTTGAGTTTCCCTGTCTCTGCTCCCCTGTTCCCATTACCAGCAATCACTAGCTGTCAAAATGACAGACAGGAATTGCAATGTATTACATAAGAGTAATGTCGGTTGAAATGCAGCCGCTCCAGTGTAAAATGACAGTCAGCATGCAGTTTAGCAATGTAATGTTATAAGTAGACCAAAGGTGTGAACTTTGATCTGCATTTAAAATCAATCAAAGAAACTTTTCAAGTAAAATATTTAAGAAAGCATTCCAATTCCATTCCTTAATAACCCTTAGTTAACCCTAATCAACTCTAATTAACTACTTCCTCTGTCTCTACTCTTGTTTTTTTTTTTCTTTTATCTATTTATGTTTCTTATTATTGTTTATAATTTTTTTTAATTTCATTAATTTTGTCTGTTACCTTTTTAGGTGCTGCATCCTTAAAAATGCACAAAATTGAAAAAAAACCTTTGTCATGCTTTGTACCAGTAATATAATTTTTGTGTTGTTTTAAATGGGATGAATTATAAAATGAAATTTATACTTTTTACTTATAGCATAACCACTTTTTTTAAAACTAGCACTAGCCAAAATATATATATATATATATATATATATATATATATATATATATATATATATTCTTGTTTTAAAATTGTTGTAATAGATGCAAATTGGTGGGATATATTAGGCAGCAAATTAACATGTTGTCTGTCACGTACCTGATGAGAGACTGAGATGACGAGGTCGGCCTCTCTTGCATCTCCCGCCCTGGCACTGCTGGAGATGAAACAGAGGACACCGAGGGACAGGAGGAACACGGGTGCCTGCAGATGAAGACTCCGACAGCAGTAGCGGGAGGTGCAAGCCGGGAAGAGTAGGAGGCACTCCGCGGGAGCAGTGACACTGGATATCAGATGAGGTGTAGTTCCTGGAAGACTTGTAGCAGGAAGTCGCAGGAGCAAGTCGCAGACACTGGGGGGTTGCCAGGGCTCAGCACAGGAAGTAGATGCGGGGTCATACAGAAAGCCGGGTCAAGTGGAAGGCGGGCAGCGAGGTACCAAGCAGCAGGCGGTAGCAGCGTCAGGTGAGTAGCCAGGATCAGAAACCAGTAGTCAGGGAATAACAGAGTTCAGGAACAGGGTCAGGGCAAGCCGGGTTCAGCAACAGGAGATCAGCAAGGTAACAGCAAGGTTCAGGGTATCAGGGTACAAGCTGAAGACTAGTCAGCACCGCCTGATGGTCAGAGCTCTCTTTAAATAGGCATCAGGAAGGACCTTCCTGTCACATGATGAGCCTATGGCTCCCATTTCTTCTACTACGGACATTTCCCTGACACTCCATCCTTTCCTTACATTGTCCATGAAGTTTATGTGGTGAAAGCAGAACAAATAAATGGGCATTGCAGTTTGTTGTGTATGGGGCTGTGAAGCTTATAGTCACCCATGTCCACAGCCAAAAGCTTCTACAACAGTGACATGAACATCAGAACTTGGGTCCTGCCATTAATGTGGATGTTAATTTGGTGTCCATGCCTAAATAAGTCAGGGCTGTTTTAGCAAAATGGGGCCAAACTCAATATTAGGTGGGTGGTCATAATGTTATGGCTGTTCGGTGTATGTCTTACTTTATTATCTTAAGACATAGCAAAACATTTTGGGACTTTTGTGGCACTGACTTGAAAATGGTAGGGGTTCTTCACAACATTATCTCTAATGCCATTCTGGGGTTCTCCTCCCAATATACAGTATATAGTTACATAGTAGGTAGGGTTGAATTAAGACAATAGTCCATCCAGTTCAACCTGTGTAGGTGTACGTGTGTTAGTGTTGATAATCATTTCCTTGTATATTGTGCTCTTTAAGATGCACGTCCAAGAGTCTTAAAAATATCAATACTCCCCGCTGACCAGGGCTGCTAATAGGGTACAACCAGTCCTCCTGTACCGGGTCTGGCACAGCAGGGGGCAGGGCCGTTTGAAGGAATTTGGGGGCTCCAAGCAAGAAGAGGGGGACAGGGGGGGGTTGTCGCTGTGGAAGCTCGCAGGCCAGCTCGGGGCCCCAAGCAGTTGCTTGTTTTGCCTGTCTTGTTCCGACGGGCCTGGCAGGGGGCCCGGACAACTTTATTCTTCAACTATGGTGAAAGCACTTTGTCCAGGTGAAAGCATTTGACAATGCCCCTAGGCTTGCTGTAACACAAATATATTTTACCTGGGCCCCATCGGCGCAACAGAGGGACTCAGGAGGTGATTAGCAGAGAGGAACTGTTTTTTTTTTCATTTCGGGGCTCTGGCATCTAAAGCCGGCGCCGCAATTTTCTAAAGTTCCTGCTGGCCACTGAGTTATTCTCCTTTCCCCCCTCAGTAACTGAGGAGGGCAGAGGACAGGGCTGTAGCCGGGCAGTGGGAGATGATTGAAGAGAGAAGTGTCCGAGAGCGCAGGCAACACAAGTATCCTGAGGCACTCTGTATGGTACAGAGACACATCCATACATACATAGAGGCATACAACGCCTTCTGTACTGTGAGATTATCATCATGATAATGATGATGATCACATAAGCACAGTGAGAAGCTGTTAGGTCCGGCAGTAGTGACGGAATGTTGTGTAAAAAACCCTGCCGCCATACTACAGAAGCAGTGCCTTTGCCAAATAAGGGGGATGTGGTTGGGGGACGGTAAAACTGTGTCTCAGCTGCACAGTTAGCATCTCACTGTACACTGCCGAACATAAATTGAGGCATTACTCACCCCACAGCCACACATATACAGTACATGGATCATGCATACATGTGGCTGTGGAGCAGGGAATGTCTCAACCACTTATGGTTTGCAGGGCACTGCAGCAGCAGGATGGTGGGCAGGGGGCCCTGTCAGGTAGGCTGTACGGGGCCCCATTATTTCTAACATCGGCCCTACCGCTGACAACAGCGGCCCACGCCGCTGACAATTGTGGAAGAAAGTTCCACATTTTTATCACCCTGACAGGGAAAAAAAACCTGCGCAGCTTAAGGTTAACCACTTAAGCCCCGTAAGATTTTACCCCCTTCCTGACCAGAGCACTTTTTTAAATTTGACACTGCGTCGCTTTAAGTGACAATTGCATGGTCGTTCGACACTGTACCAAACAAAATCTGCATACATTTTTCCCCACAAATAGAGCTTTCTTTTGGTGGTATTTCATCACCTCTGTGGTTTTTACTTTTTGCTATAATAAATATCCCCAAAAATATATATTCTTCTACATATTTTTGATAAAAAAAATTGCAATACGCGTATATTGATTGGTTTACACAAAAGTTATAGCGTCTGCATTTTTATGGCATTTTTTTTTTTACTAGTAATGGTGGTACTGTAACATTGTGACGGACTGATCAGAGACTTTTGACACTTTTTTGGGACCATTGACATTTATACAGCCATCAGTGCTATAAAATGCACTGATTACTGTGTGAGGCCTTGTACACACAACTGTTTTCCTAGACAAAATTCAACAAGAAACTTGGTGGAAGAGCTTTTTTTTGCCGAGGAAAACGGTTGTGTGTGTTTTTCGTCGAGAAAACTGTCGTGGATTTTGACGAGAAAAAAAGAGAACAAGACATACCACCTTTCCTCGAAAGACATATACAAATTCCGACAAGTCTCTCATTTCCTGCAATCTGTTAACAGCCACAACATTTTTCTTCCGGACCAAGTTTGGAAATTCTTTACGTCTTCTACTCCCCTTATCAAGGGGATTCCCCTTTTCTACAATCTACCCCAGCATAGACGTACCTTTGTCAAGGCCCCCCCGTTCTTGAAATGGGAGGCGGACCTTGGCAGGACCTACACAGTCTCACAGTGACAGGTCGCTCTCAATTCCGTTTTCAAGGCCTCTAAGTGTTCTAATCATTGGGAACTTGCCCAGAAGATATCTTTAATATGGTACCTCACGCCATACAGGATGTCCAAATGTTCTCTAGATAATTCTCCTCTATGCTGAAGGGGATGTGGAAAGGTGGGTAACATTATGCATGTTTTCTGGAAGTGCAAACACCTGACGAGCTTCTGCAATAGTGTGTTCAGATGTATATCCTCAATTACAGGTGTCATTACGCAGCCGGGACCTGACTTGGCCCTGTTGAGTTTGAACATAGACCTATTTCCCCCTCAGTTCCGAACTGTGGTAACACACCTTCTGCTAGCTTCCAGATCCCTTATCACTCGGAACTGGAAGTTCAATGTTGTCCCCAATCTCTCAAATGTAATCGCTCTCACTCGCGATAATTGCATTTATGAATCCCTAATTGCTTCTAGAGCCGGACAGAGGAGGAGCTTTGATAGCAGATGGCAGATCTGGACTGAGTGGAACAAGGAGTGACCTTACCTTGGTTGACTGATTTCTTAATGATTTCTTATTGATTACTTACTGTTAAGCGGAGGTTCCCTTCACGCCCTGGTATAAACACTCTCTGTACTGGTTTTATCTATAAGGTCCATCTCATTCTCATTCCCTTTCCCATCCCCCCCCTTGGGCCTTTGCCCTCCCTTTTGCATTATTATTTGTATTATTATCTGTACTTGTATTATTGTTTAATACTTTACCTTTGCGTGTTGCAATTGTACCTCAGTTGTACATCATTCCCTACGTTAAGTGTCCATGATGGGACCCACAGAGTTGGTTGTAAGACCTGTCTGAGGATGCCGACTAGTTTGTTATGTCTCACCTTGCATCCGAGATATCCTCAAGCCGTGAAATTGATGTTAGCCTATGACTTGGTCCTATGCTCCTGTATGATTACTGTCTTTAATGATGTATGACACTCTTTTGTTTGTACAAAAATTCCAATAAAAACTTAAATGAAAAAAATAAAGTTCTCTTTTTTTCTCGTCGGGAGTCTCAATTTCCTCGTCGTGTTTCTCGTCGGGCTGGTTTACGATGAGAAACACGTTCGTGTGTATGCTTAGAAACTTGCGCATGCTCAGAATAAAGTATGAGACAGGAGCGCACCTTCGGTAAAAGTAGCATTCGTAATGGAGAAAGCACAATCGTCACGCTGTAACAGTCTGAAAAGCGTGAATCGTCTCTCACCAAACTTTTACTTAACACGCAGTAACATAAGATTAGTAAAAGCAGCCCCAAGGGTGGCGCCAGTGGAATCAAACTTCCCCTTTATAGTGCTGTCAAGATTCTCGACAAGCCTGACAAGGAACTCGTCGAGGAAAACAATGTTTCTTTTACGACGAGTTTCTCGGTTGTGTGTACGAGGCCTAAATGTCACTGGCAGGGAAGAGGTTAACACTAGGGGCGATCAAGGGGTTATTTGTGTGTTCCCTCAGTGTGTTCTAACTGTATGGGATGGGGAGTGACTAGGAGAGGAGACATATCGTTTTTCCTACTTTGTAGGAACAAACGATATGGCTCCTCTCCTCTGACAGCACAGGGATTTGTGTGTTTACACATAACGTGGCCAACGCGATCGTGCCCATCAGGCACACGCATTGTGTCCCCCGCTGTGCAGCGGGCACGTGTGCACATCGATGGGCAAAAATGGGTAGGACATACCCGTACAGGGGTTCACCCAGGAAAGCCATTGTGTGTATATCTGTGTGACATGGTCGGGAACCGGTTAAACGGCTTCTCTTCCAATCTCATTGTGTGGCCATGTGTTCACTTACACTCCCTGAGACAGAATATCTTTTTTCCTATGCTGGGATCGCCATTGAGGTATTTGTAAATAGCTATCATGTCCCCTTTCAAGTGTCTCTTCTCCAGCCAGAATAAATTTAGCGCTTGTTGTCGCTCCTCGTATTTTGGTCCGCCAGTCCCCTTATTAATTAAGTTGCCCTTCTTTGGACTCTCTCCAGCTCCAGCACATCCCTTCTGAATCAGGACTGGTGACCAGAACTGGACAGAATATACCAAATGTGGCCTGACCAGAGTTTGATAAAGTGGCAGGATTACAGTTTTATCTCTGGAGTATATCCCCTTTTTTATGCATGCCAATATTCTGCCAGTTTTGTAAGCTGCAGCTTGTCATTGCATGCTATTGCTCAGTCTGTCTTCCACTAGGACCCCCAGATCTTTCTCCATCCTTGACTCCCCAGAAGTTCTCAGCCCAGTGAGTAGTTTGCATTTATGTTTTTAGCTCCCAAGTGCATTATTTTACATTTCTCAACATTAAACCTAATTTTCCATATAGTTGCCTACCCCATTATTTTGATCATGTCTTTCTGTAAAATTTCTATATCCTGATGTTGTCCTGCCTTTTTTTGAATCATCCGCAAACACTGAGATTGAGCTATGTTTCCCTTCCTAATTAAACAGAATTAGTCCCAACACAGAACCTTGTGGAACCCCACTTACCAATCCAGACCGCATACATGTTATTTATCACTATCCTTTGTACGTGCCCCAGTTTTCTATCTAAAAACAAACCTTATGGTCCATGCCTGCAGACTTCAGCTTGTAGATTAAAGGGTCACTAAAGGAATTTTTTTTTAGCTAAATGGCTTCCTTTACCTTACTGCAGTCCTGGTTTCATTGTTCATTTTTGCTTTGATGTTGCTGTAAATCCTCTCTGTTCCGGACACTTGCTGGTTGTCTGTTTCCTGATCACCACAGTACTGGGAGATTTCTCTCTGTGGTGACTAATCAAGGAGGTGTGATTACTGTGTGTAAAACGAAACTGGATTGGTGATGAGGAGTTTTAGACAAAGTATCACTGCCCTCTATTGGCTCACTGCCCTCTATTGGCTCTCTGTACATCAGAGAACAAGGAAACAACAGCAAAAACGAAAATAAACTGCAGGCACATTATATGATTGTTTTTTATCTATTTTTAATCATTTTTAAAAGGAATCAGTACACTATTATGTCTCTATACCCTTTAAACAGTCATTTCAGCAAAAAAAAATGATTCCCTTAGTGACCCTTTAAGCATTTATGGGGAACTGTATCGAATGCTTTTGCAAAATCCAGATACACCACATCCACAGGCCTTCTCCTATCTGGATGGCAGCTCACTTCCTCATAGAATGTTAACAGATTGGTCTGGCAAGAATGACCCTTTGTAAACCCATGCTGATTCCTACTAATGATTTTTTATCACCAATATTTTGGATATAGTCCCTTATCATCCCCGCCAATAATTTACCTATTATTGATGTTAGGCTGACTGGCCTGTAGTTCCCCGGAATATGTCTATGCCCTTTTTTGAATATTGTTACCACATTGGCTTTTTTTCAATCAGCTGGTACCACTCCTGTCAGTATGCTGTCTGCAAAGATTAGGAACAATGGTCTAGCTATAACCCTACTGAGTTATTTGAGGAGTCTCCATGTAAGCCTTCTGGTTCTGGTGATTTATTTGTGTTAAGCTTATCTAGTCTTTCCTTGACTCTGGCCTCTGTTAGCCACAAGGGTACATCTTGTGAATTGTTACTAACAATACTGTCGTGGTCAATACACCCCTCCTTTTCCTATGTAAAAAATTAGGAGATTAAAGCATTTAGTATAGTTGCCTTCTCTGTGTCTTCTGTAACCATCCTACCTACATCGTCTTTTATGTGGGCAATGTGCTCTGATCTCACTTTTTTACTGCTAATATATCTAAAGAATTTCATGTCTTTTTTTTTTATTCTTCTCTGCTATGTGTCCCTTGTAGTCTTTTCTAGCTAACCTGATTTCACTCTTAGGCCTTGTACACACGATCAGTCCAAACTGATGAAAATGGACTGAAGGCTGAAGTCTGATGGACTGATGGACTGATGGTCTGATGTGCCTACACACCATCAGTTCAAAATCCGATCGAGTCCAACGCGGTGATGTAAAACACAACGACGTGCTAAAAAAAAGTTCAATGCTTCAAAGCATGCGTCTACTTGATTCTGAGCATGCACGGGTTTTTTGAACCGATGATTTTGCGTACTAACCATCTGTTTTGACCGATCGGTCATCAGTCCATCAGTCCGATTTTAAAGCAAGTTTTAAAACTTTGGTCTGAAGGTCAAAAGTCTGATGGGCCATACACACGGTAGGTTTGGACTGATGAAACTGAACTTCAGTCCGTTTCCATCAGTTTGGACTGATCGTGTGTACAGGGCCTTACACTTCTTATTGCATTCCTTGTAGTGTTGGAATTTTGACAATAGCCAATCCGCTTTATTTTTTTTAAAGGTCATTCTTTTTTGTCTAATAAGAAATTTTACATTACAGTTTAGCCACCCAGGTTTAACCTTCTCTCTTCTATATGTATTTCCCATTTGAATGCACTGTGTGTTTATTATGTTCATAAAACATTCCCATTTTTCATTTGTGTTCAATGTTTCTAGGATTAGGTCCCAATATAACATCAAGTAGCTAAAAATAAAATAAAGAACGGATTTCTATTGATTACTTCAGACATATCTCAAGTAAGCACATTTCACTGATATCTGTATATAAAATATATTATTGCTTTCTTACAAAAAAAATTCTTTAAAATTCATAAATACATATCTGAAAGTTTCTCATGACAATATTATGTCCAGGTTTAAGCATCAGATGACACGTTTCATGGATTTCCTGGTTCTTCAGGACTGAACATTGCTTGACATAACATCAATGGGCCAGATTCAGATAGGTCAGCGGATCTTTAGATCCGCGTAACCTATCTGATTTACGTTACGCCGCTGCAAGTTTTTGAGGCAAGTGCCTTATTCAGAAAGCACTTGCCTGTAAAGTTGCGGCGGCGTATCGTGAATCCCCCAGGCGGAATTCAAATTCCGTGGCTAGGAGGCGTGTAAAATTTAAATCAGGCGCGTCCCCGCGCCGCCCGAACTGCGCATGCGCCGGCCGTGAATGAATCCCAGTGCGCATGCTCCAAATGACGTCGGCAAATCGTCATGCTTTCGACGTGAACGTAAATTACGTCCATCCGTATTCGCGAACGACTTACGCAAACGACGTAAAAAATTCAAAACTCGGCGTGGGAACGACGGCCATACTTAACATTAGCTACGCCTCATATAGCAGGGGTAACTATACGCCGGAAAAAGCCGAACGCAAACGACGTAAAAAAAAAACGCCGGGCGGTCGTTCGTTTCTGAATCGGCGTAACTCCTCATTTGCATATTCCTCGCGTATATAAACGGAAGCGCCACCTAGCGGCCAGCGTGAGATTGCAGCCTAAGATCCGACTGTGTAAGTCACTTACACCTGTCGGATCTTAGGGAGATCTATGCGGAACCTGATTCTATGAATCAGGCGCATAGATCCGACTGACGGAACTCAGAGATACGACGGCGTATCAGGAGATACGCCGTCGTATCTCTTTCTGAATCTGCCCCAATGTATCTACAATGATAAACAAAGTTTAAAAATGATGTGTGGTACACATAACCAGCAAAATACCTCAATGTAATATTTGTCTCAATCCTATATATACATACACGCCACAAGGGAGTACAAAGAATATAAAAACAAACAAAGAAGAGAAACTGGCTAACTGCTAAGAGGGAGAAAAAAACACATGTATAACACATACCTATACATACTGTATATACTAGACATGACTAACATATATCAGGAGGAAAACGTCCACACTGTTCCAGATCGCAGGTGGACCAGGGAGAGACAGGGGACAGGAAGTAGATTGTCCTTTAAATATAATAATGTAATGGTAGATTTCTGAAGCTCAGAATATCCACAAACCAAAGAAGAAAAGAAAAGGTATATGTCTAAAGCATAGAATAACACAGGATATACTTAACTTACTTCTTCCAAAAGTCTAATTTAAGGGTTAGGAACCATATCTGGGGTCACACAACTTGCATTTAAATAATACATGTAATGATGTATTAATGATTACAGAGCTGCATTTATCTGTGCCTTTTATATCTGAATAGAGTTTAGTTTTGTTATTTTTTGTTATAACTGTTTAATAAGCCATAACTTCAGTTTTAGCTGTTGCCAATTATGTGTGAAGATGCATAAAAAAAAGATACAATAAAAACAATAGACATGTGTTTATAGGGACTGATGTGAAAAGGTAGTTTTCCTCTTCAATAGGATTTAAGAATTTTATTCAGAGATAACATCCTAGAGGAAGCAAAAAAATCAAAAACAAGGAACTGGCCATCTCCCAAAGGTCTTTCATTCTACTTTGTTTTTTTAAAGGTGGAAGCCCACTTTGAAGTGGATTGTAGTTAATGTCACATTCATTCATTAAATGATGAAATTGTCCCACTAGCAGGTCATGCATGACTGGGCCTCTATTTAAAAGAGCTGTTAAAGCTATACACGGAAAGCCCTCCACTGATTACCTTTCATTGCTCAGTTGTAAAGGAGAGCTAGCTTTTCTTTGGCTTTGGGGGAAATGTCACTCAGAGAACAATATGCTGAATGTATGGAAAGCTATTGATTTAGCACTAGAAGAAAAAATTTCCTTTCAGGCACTTGGCTGAATATAGCTAGGCTATTGTGTTCTGATAAAATATATACCTAACTGACTGCATGCTTAAGAAGAAGTAATTCCTTGGAAGATATCCAGGAATCAATTTTTATTTCATTTGACTCAGGAACACAGTAATCAGGTTAAAGGAATATCAGAAAAAAAGATCTATCTAACAAGATTAACACATGACGTAGATCCTAAATCATTTTGAGTATGGTGCACAATTAATAGTGGATAAATATGACTCAGTGGAAGTGATTCAGTTCCTTTTTTCTCATCGCACAAAAAAAAAAAGTAACTGTTCCCCAGAGCTCAGCAAAGCAAATCAAATCAAAGTACACTTTTTTGGTTGGGCTAGAGTAGGGAAGAATTAGAACATACTTTATGTAATGCTTTATGCTCTATTCTCCCAATGGGGAGAATAGACCTCTAATTATACTGGTGACCATTGTCATCTAGAAAGAAAGTGGGAAGAAATGCTGAATTCTAGAGATGTCTCGAAAAAAATAAGTAAGGGGAAATCTTTCAATGGGAATGCCTGCCTCTTTATGAACTGTGGAACCAGACATGATTAGAAATTTCACGTTGGTACAGAGACAACACAATAAATGAATAAACTGACAGTTTTAACAATATAAAATGTAAAGTGGTTGTAAACTCTTACATATATGCAGTGAAGTGACTAGCCTTAGGTGATACACAGAGACAAAATAAAGTTGTACCTGTTTATCTGCCATCTTATTTTCTTCTCTATATCTGTTCAAAGTCCCACAGAGAGCTACATTTACACTATGCATGGATGAGCAGAGTTTAGAGAGCTGATAGGAGGTAAGGGATTCACCTCCCTCCACACAGCACACAGGAACAGAGCTGATGCTGTCAATCAGCTGGAGCTTTCTTCCCTGTCACCTTTTTTTCTCACGGTGCCAGGAAAAATTGTCAGAAGTGATCCATGCAGGTAGCAGAGGAGAGAAGTAGCAGATAGAAATTACACTTAGAAACATAGCAAAGTGACAGCAGAATATATATATACACTGCTCAAAAAAATTCAAGGAACACTTTAAAAACATATCAGATCTCAACGGGTAAAAATCTCTTGCTGGATATCTATACTGATATGGACTGGGTAATGTGTTAGGAATAAAAGGATGGCACATCATTTGATGGAAATGAAAATTATCCACCTACAGGGGGCTGAATTCAAAGACACCCCGAAAATCAAAGTAAGAAAATTATGCAGCAAGCTAGTCCATTTAGCTGAAATTTCATTGCAACAACTCAAAATGGTTCTCAGTAGTTTGTATGGCCCCCAAGTGCTTGGACAACATCAGGGCATACTCCTAATGAGACAACAGATGGTGTCCTGGGGTATTTCCTCCCAGATCTGGACCAGAGCATCACTGAGCTCCTGAACAGACTGAGGTGCAACTTGGCGGCACCGGATGGACTGAAACATAATGTCCCAGAGGTATTCTTTTCGATTTAGGTCAGGTGAGTGTGGGGGCCATTCAATGGTATCAATTTCTTCATCCTCCAGGAACTGGCTGCATGCTCTCGCCACATGAGGCAGGGCATTGTCATGCACCAGGAGGAACCCAGCACCCACTTCACCAGAGTAGGGTCTGACAATGGGTCCAAGGATTTCATCCTGATACCTAATGGCAGTCAGGGTACCATTGTGTAGCCTGTAGAGGTCTGTGTGTCCCACCATGGATATGCCTCCCCAGACCATCACTGACCCACCACCAAACCGGTCATGCTGAACGATGTTACAGGCAACATAAAGTTCTCCGTGGCTTCTCCAGACCCTTTCACGTCTGTCACATATGCTCGGGGTGAACCTGCTCTCATCTGTGAAAAGCATGGGGCACCAGTGGCAGACATGACAATTCTGGTGTTCAATGGAAAATGCCAATCAAGCGCCACAGTGTCCGTCAGTGAGCACAGAGCACACTAGAGGACGTTGGGCCCTCAGGCCACCCCCATGAAGTCTGTTTCTGATTGTTTGGCCAAAGACGTTCACACCAGTGGCCTGCTGGAGGTCATTTTGTAGGGCTCTGGTAGTGCTTATCCTGTTCCTCCTTGCACAAAGGAGCAGATACCAGTCCTGCTGATGGGTTAAGGACCTTCTACGGCCCTGTCCAGCTCTCCTAGAGTCTCCCGATCGCCTCTTGCAGGGAAAAAAAATGTCAGACACCTCCACCTGATAAAACATTCCTATTTTGTTGCCCATCTAGTGCACCAGTTGCTAAAGGGGTTGTAAAGGTAAAAAAATGTTTCCCTAAATAGCTTCCTTTACCTTAGTGCAGTCCTCCTTCACTTAGCTCATCCTTCGATTTTGCTTGTAAATGTCCTTGATTCTTCTGAGAAATCCTCACTTCCTATTCTTCTGTCTCTGTAACTACACACAGTAATGCAAGGCTTTCTCCCTGGTGTAGAGAAAGCCTCTTGAGGGGGGAGGGGGTGAGCATGATAGTCAGGACGCCCACTAACACACAGCTCCTTTCTCTATCTGCAAAGTAGAGAGCGTCCTGACCCTCCTGCTCTCCCCCTCCCCCCTCAAGAGGCTTTCTCCAAACCAGGGAGAAAGCCTCACATTACTGTGTGTAGTTACAGACAGGAGAACAGGAAGAAATAAGGACATTTAAAAGCAAAATTGAAGGATGAGGTAAGTAAAGGAGGACTGCACTAAGGTAAAGGAAGATATTTAGGGAATTTTTACCTTTACAACCCCTTTAAGTTCAATTAACAGCAAAGCAGCTGACACTGTTTAACAACCCCTCTGTATACACCCCTCCGCCTCTGCTGCTTAACTGACCAGATCAATATCCCAGGATTTCTGATTCAAAAGTGTTCCTTTTTTTTGAGCAGTGTGTGTATATATATATATATATATATATATATATATATATATATATATATATACTGTTTTATAGTTGGCCCCCTACTTTTGTCCCTGTCCCCCCATGTGCCCCCGTAGATATGAAATCTGGAGATACCACTGATGGCCACGTAATTATTATTCAATGTGTGACAGCACTGAAAATTGGCCTGGGCAGGAAGGGAGTGAAAGTGCCGGTATTGAACATTCACTACAAATGCAGGATTTAAAATATTGTAAAAATCGAAGGTGCCATTAAAGATACATTGAGTAAAATGTCCCCATTAATGTTGTATCAGTAAAACAACACAAGAGCTTTGAATAGAATTTCTTGCCCCATCCTCGTAGTGAAAAAAGGGGCATTTGCCAAACACAACAGCTAGTTACATAGATGTGAACAGACAATTACCTTTTTACACTACCCAACACCCAGACAAACTTGTATGTCCCAAGTTTAAATGCCATGAAGAACAACTCAGTCAAGCATCAAAATTCTCAGGTCCAAAGGCAAACCTGATACCATAGATGAAAGAGGTAAAACATTTCACAGAATAAACATCCATCATTGGAAAAATGCCACACACAATTTTCTTCACTGAAAGAAAAAAATGTCTTCAGTCACAAGAAACATCTTATACCTACAGATAATTCTAAAGCCCTGTACACACGATCGGATATCTGATGGAATCTAATCCGATGGATTTTTTTAGTCGGATATCCGATGAAGCTGACTTTCATCAGTCTTGCCTACACACCATCGGTCAAAAATCTGCGGTGACTTAAAACACTACCACGCGCTGAGAAAAATGAAGTTCAATGCTTTCGAGCATGCGTCGACTTGATTCTGAGCATGCATGGATTTTTGACCGATGGACTTCCACACAGACAATCGTTTTTTTCTATCGTTTTTTTATCCATAGGAAAAATTTAAAACATGTTCTATTATTTTCATCAGACAAATCGATCGTGTGTACAGGGCTTTAGAGTCACAAAAAACACCATCTGCCACTATGTTTGTTTTTAAGCAGTAAAGATAACACTTTAATAAAGTTTTGCAGTAGTAAATGTTTTAAAAAATTACTGCAATTCTTTGAATTCAGCGTTTCCAAACTGTTGTGCTGGAAAATGTCTTCAAAAACACATGGATAAATACAAAACACAAAACTTTAGTAACAGTTCATTTTCGCTAGAGAGCCCATTCTTGATTATAACTTTTTCTAATACATACAGGGACTGATTTACGAAAACTGGAGACTTCAAAATCTGGTGCAGTTGTGCATGGTAGCCAATCAGCATCTAGTTTAAGCGTGTTCACTTAAGCATTGACAATGAAGCCTGGAAGTTGATTGGTTTCTATGCAGAGCTGCACTCAATTTTGCACTCTCCAGTTTTAGTAAATCAATCCCACAGATTTACAACACATTGCACTATCTCTGCCTTCATATTCAATTAACAAAATTGGTCCAAATGGCCACATAGAGAGAAACCAGACAGGGAGTTTTGGTGAATCCCTACCATGATCATTGCCGGAAGTCATTAGTTGTGGTTGAAGTGTGCAAATGGAGTGGGCACACTGATTTTAGCTCTACGGGGATAGGATTGATAGCAGTGGGGCCTGTTGAGATGTGCAGTTCGGCAGGATAGATCCCAGTGGTGCATGCACTGACTTACAGAAACTAAACAGAAAATGTTACACAGGCAGGAATGATACTAGGGTGAGATTCTGGGACTTGTCTCGGGTCACTAATTTTCACAAAGTAGGGTCCACATCGGTGCTGGCTGGTGCTCAATATTTTTTTTTTAGGGGGGGGGGGGCCACAAACAAACTGAAAAATGAAACTGTTAGTAATATAGGACTGTAAATAGCCATTTATCAGCTGATTATGTATCATTACTGTGTGTAAAGCAAGGTAGATTTGCGCTTCTCCTTAATGGTATCAGATATTAAAAAATAAATGAAAAAACGTGTTGACAAATAAAAGGGTGAGTGTTAAACAAAAAAATATGATTCTAATTGGGATACCATAGGGTTCCAATAGAAAAAAATAATAAGTGAAAGTTTGAGGTGAAAAAAAGTTTTCAATTAGGTGCTGCAATAGTGAAATTCGCTGGAATATTCAGCAAGCTAAGGATGTATAAATAAAGTAATAATGCGCAACCCACAAACATAAAAGTGCAGAAAAAAAGTGTACATTTGTAAAACTGAACCAGCATAAAGTCTGTAGTTAAATTTCCTGTGTAGAAAAATATATATATATATAAATAAAATAGTCCAAAAAAATATATATATGAACTGTTGGAATCAGATGCATAAAATCATATATAGTCCAAGAAACTTCCTAATTTCTGACACCAAACGATCAGCTTGCTTCAGTATGCTTCAGTATAGACAAAACTCTACATCCATATAATATGGGTGAAAACAATGGAAGGTGCAGATAAATAAGCCTCTTACCAGAGAGACGGTTTCATAGACATGTCATCCCCGACCTGGGAGCTGTGGTTCATGCAAGGAGTGATTTACGCTGAGGAGTGATTTACAAGCACTGCTGCACCTGAAGTTCAGAACGCCAGATCCTGTCGGCTTGCATGAACCACAGCTCCCAGGTCGGGGATGACATGTCTATGAAACCGTCTCTCTGGTAAGAGGCTTATTTATCTGCACCTTCCATTGTTTTCACCCATATTATATGGATGTAGAGTTTTGTCTATACTGAAGCATACTGAAGCAAGCTGATCGTTTGGTGTCAGAAATTAGGAAGTTTCTTGGACTATATATGATTTTATGCATCTGATTCCAACAGTTCATATATATATTTTTTTGGACTATTTTATTTTTATATATATATATTTTTCTACACAGGAAATTTAACTACAGACTTTATGCTGGTTCAGTTTTACAAATGTACACTTTTTTTCTGCACTTTTATGTTTGTGGGTTGCGCATTATTACTTTATTTATACATATGTATCATTACTGCTAGATAAAACTGCGCCCATCAATTGCAGTCTCACTATGCCCATCAATTGCAGCCTCACTGTGCCCATCAATTGCAGCCTCACTATGCCCTTCACAGTAGGCCAATCGCATCCACATTTCAAGAAAAATAAAACCACTTAACTTAATGTGTCCTCAGAGACCCTTTTACATCAAATGTCCCAGAGTGCCCCTTTACAGCAGGTGCCCCCTTTACACCAGGTGTCCCAATCAGAGTCCCCCTTTACAACAGGTGTCCCCATCAGCATCCCCCTATAAATCAGGTGTCCTAATCAGAGTCTTCCTTTACATCAGAGGTTTCCATCAGAGTCCTCCTTTACATTAGATGTTCCCATCAGAGTCCTCCTTTACATTAGATTTCACCATCAGAGCCTTTACATTAGATGACACCATCATAGTCCTCCTTTACATTAGGTACCCCCATCAGAGTCCCCCTTTACATTAGATGTCATCATCAGAGTCCTCCTTTACATTAGATGTCCCCATCAGAGTCCTCCTTCACATTAGATTTCACCATCAGAGTCCTCCTTTACATTATATGTCCCCATCAGAGTCCACCTTTACATCAGATGTCCCCATCAGAGTCCCCCTTTACACTAGATGTCCCTATCAGAGTCCTCCTTCACATCAGATGACCCCCCCTCCCCCCCTCGTACTCACAGCTCTCACAGCAAGTTGCCTTCCATCCACCTTCGGACCAGCTGTGATGAGTCAGAGAAACCGGAAGTGACAGCACAGGACCTGCCAATTTTACACCACAGCAGGGAACAATGTTATAGAGGGAATGTTCAGGGCATAGAGCTCTGCACCCTGAGGACCTTCTAAAGGAAGCCAATAGAGCTTCTTGTTTGCAATCATGTGATTGCAAACATGTCATGCTTCCCATAGCAGCTGTGTGTCCGGCACCCTCCAGACACTTAAAGGGCAATAATTATTTTTTTATGATGAGTGCTTTGGGGGGAGGGGCGGTGTCCCTAAGCCAGCTGTGGGCGAGCCACCACTGGTCCACATGGTCTGCAATATTGAGTTTAAGGAGTCCCTGTAATGTAAAGTTTTGTACGTAACTGGAGTAGAGACTGTCGCTCAGGACCCTTTAACATTGCCCCACTGCGATTTGGCCGCAGCGCAAATGCAGCTCAGTGTACTCACGGTTTTCATGTAGGTTACCAAAGTTTTCTCATAGACTTCTCTTGTGCATTTGTGTGCATTTTCTGAAAGAGAATAAAAAGTCCTGCATGCTGCATCTTTGGTGCACTTTCAGAATATGACCAAAAATATGCAATCTAAAATAAGGTTTATGGAAGCCCGAATAGCACACACAAAAACTGTGGGTACACTTTCCTTCACTGTGGTCAAACCATAGTCCAGCAGTGTGCAATCGTCTTTAGAAAAGTGATAATGTGTTAAACTAGCAAAAGGACTTCTTAAAAAAGTGTTTATAAAATAGACACAAATTCTGTGTCTTGTAAATTATTTTAGCAGCCTCTGAGAAATGTTGACTTTTGAGAGCCTATCTGTTCACTGTAAGCCTTGATATTGATTCTGGTCAAAGTTCAGTTGAATGATATATATAATTTTCGGCTTCATCTGTCATTGCTTTAATCACCATTTCATCCAGCTCTTTCAGCATTTAAATATACTTCCTATGTTAACTGCTATATGCTATGTTTATACATTTTAGTGTCATCATTCTGCAACCGTGTATACATTATTGCATTGACTCTAGGTAAGCTCATTGAATGAAAACAGACAGGAATAGACAAAGTCTATTGCTGATTTTTGACATAAGCAGTCAATGTTTTCCATGTGTTACGTTTTTTCGATTTTATCTCATATATTGTAAATAAAGCACACTGGGATCTGAAAATACTTGTCCCCATTTCCCTTACTGCCAAGGCTGCTGTTAGAAATCATACAGCCTTTCCAACTGGGCCCCCCACTCTTGAAAATATCAAATTATATTTTCGGTAAAATGCCATGGAAGCTATTGCAGAAACGTTACCCTTTCATCGATAAATACCCATTCAATTGAAAAGTGCTGCTCTGTAAGTGCCCCGCAACCACGTGCAAAGCTGTTGTGGTGTGCTAGTGTGGAGTAATTTATTTATGTATTTTATTTTTAAAAAAAATTTAAGTGCCCTGAGATTCATCAGTCCTTTTCTCTGCTGCCTTAGCTGCACTGGATCCACAAGTGTCAGCAAAAAGGCAGTGCAGCCAGTTCTCTGGCTCAGCAGGTGCCTGGGCCCCCCTCTTGAACTGATATGACTTGGGCCTGTTAGACAAGGGCTGGCTGTACTGCCTTATCAGCGGCCCTGCTTACTGCAGTACAGAATTGCCCTCTTTAGACACAAGGTATCAGAACATATATAATAAAACATAAAAACAGGCAATTTTTTTTTTTCCTGAGGATAGTAAGCCTTGTAAATCATTCTGTTATGCCCCTTTAACATCTATGCATCCAGAACTATAGAAGAGTGTATTGCATGTATACAGTGTTTTTGTAAGTGAGTGAGAAACTTATATAGCGCAACACATGCGAACTGAATCGCCTGTGGATGCTCGGCATCCAATTCTCCTACTGT
The DNA here is from genome assembly GCF_905171775.1 of Rana temporaria. Classification (NCBI taxonomy): domain Eukaryota; kingdom Metazoa; phylum Chordata; class Amphibia; order Anura; family Ranidae; genus Rana; species Rana temporaria. The sequence continues at coordinate 135,138,229 of NC_053491.1, forward strand.
AGATTTGCCTTCAGAAAAGATGGGTTTTAATTTTTTTTCTGAAGGCCAGGTGATTCACCTCAATTCGGATGCTTGTTGGTAAAGCGTTCCATAGTCTAGGTCCTTGGACTGCAAATCTTCGTTCTCCTTTGGACTTATACCTGGCTTTGGGTATCTGAAGTCGATTTTGGTTGGTGGATCGGAGAACGCGATTGGTGTTGTGACATTTTAATTTTTCGCATAAATATTGGGGGGCAATTCGTTGAACACACTTATGTGTCAGACAGAGTGCCTTAAAGGTAATTCTGTATTTTACTGGCAACCAATGAAAGGATCTCAGTGAAGGTGAGATTGATTCCCATGTTTTTTTTCCAGTCACGAGTCGAGCGGCCGTATTTTGAACGACTTGCAGACGAGTGATTTGGTATTTTGGGAGTCCGAGGTACAGGGCATTTGCATAGTCGAGTCTGGAGTTGATAAGTGTTCCCACCACGACTGCTATGTCTTCTTTCGGGATAAAGGGAACGAGTCTACGTAGCAGGCGCAGCAGATGGTGGGATCCGCTGACTACTGACCCTATTTGTGCATTGTCATGTGGGTGTCAAAAATGACTCAGAGACTTTTGACTTTGGTGCTAGGGGTGATGATTTGTCCCAGAATGGGCGGGGGTGTCCATGTAGGTGCGGGAGATCTCTTCCGGTTGGCGTGAAACTGGAGAAGTTCTGTTTTGGAGCCGTTACATTTAAGAAAACTCTTCATCATACAGTTTTCTATTAAAGTAAGGCATTTCTCTAGTCCGAGATAATTATCCTTGTTGTTGCAGATGCGAAAATAAAGTTGCGTGTCCTCCGCGTAGGAATGGTAGAGAAACTTCTGGTTACTGATGATTTCAAAAAGAGGGCGGAGATAGATATTGAATAATACAGGCAACAAAGGGGATCCCTGAGGGACTCCGCAAGACACCGTACACCGTACATTTTTCATTAGTGAATGTACCTAGTTTCACTATTTGTGATCGGTTTTCCAAGAAGGAGGAGAACCAGAATAAATCCGAGTCTGCGACTCTAGCTACTTCGGCTAGGCGAGGCAGTAATAATTTGTGGTCTACTGTATCAAATGCTGCGCTTAGGTCTAACAGTACCAGAAGACAAGATTCTCCTTCGTCTGCTGCTTCAAGAGCGTCATCCTATATTTTTAGTAGTGCTGTTTCTGTTCCGTGACCAGGACGGAAACCCGATTGAAACGGATCGAGTAATTTATGGGTGTCTAAATGATGTTGTAGCTGTTGTACAACTTCTTTCTCCATTATCTTGGAGAAGACATTTAGGCTTGTTATGGGACGAAGATGGTTTGGGTCTTTGGGGTCAAGGGTGTTTTTTTTTAGGATTGGTTTGATTATGCATTGTTTCAGCAAGGTTAGCACCGTGCCTTCCTTGAATGACTGGTTTATGAGATGGGTAATTGCTGGTGCCACAATATTGGCACACTCTTTCAGAAGTTTAGTGGGGATGATATCATTAGGCACTGTGCTGTCTCGCAGAGCGCTGATGATATTTTTAGTGGCATCGATGGAGATGGGCTTTAGAGTGAAATAAGTTGATTGTGGCATATTTGTGTGCATATTAGCTTTTTGATTTAAAGGGGGGTCGATAGAGGTGCTGTTTTGCTGAATAGTTTCACAGATTTTGTCAATTTTGTTAATGAAATAATCCGATAATTCGTTGCAAAATTCTTGTGGTTTGAAATTCGGGGCCTCTAGGCAGACTGGGGGTTCATGGACTGAGCAACTAAATTAAAGAGTTTGCTGGAGCGGTTCAGGGCATTTGCGATGATATTAGAAAAATTATCTTTTTTGGCCTTAAAGATTTCTTTGTAATATTTCTTAGTTATGACCTTGTAGATATCGTGGTTTTCCTCTGTAGAGCTTCTTCTCCAGGCTGCTTCCGCTCTTCTACACTCTTGCTTCAATAACGTGAGCTTGTCGTTAAACCAACTGGAATGGTTTTTCCGGATGCATGTTTTGCGTTTTGGCGCTACCATGTCTACTGTCTGTAGTAGAGCCTTGTTGATGGCGTTGAGCATTTCTGTCGCTGTTTGATGTTGTTGGATTGTTTTTATTTTGTTCCCTAATGTAATTTTGAACAGCTCCGAATGGAGTTTTTTCTGAGATCTTGTCCAATGTGTTGTCACTGGTTTTATTGTTTTTTTTAAGGGGGCGTTTGTGGTGATTGTAAATTTGATTGCATGGTGATCTGTCCATGGTAGAGCCTCATTTTCCAGTATGTTAATTTCCAGATCTTGTCTGAAGATGAGATCAAGCGTGTGACCTGAAGCATGTGTGGGCCCACATACTAGTTGCTGCAGACCTAATCCTTCCAAATGGTCAATGCAGGCGTCGGCGACGGGGTCCTGTGAGGAGATGGCCCAGAGGTTGAAATCTCCAAGTAGCAGGAGATGTTTGATGTTTAAGGTATAGGTGTAAATGAATTCTGTCAATAATGTGAGGAGGTGCGTTTTTGGTCCAGGTGGTCTATAGCAGAGTAGTATGTGAACGGTGTTCTGGGGATTTGTTTGCAGTTGCAGAGTGAGGATTTCCATGAATGGAAGTGAGTTCTGTAGGTCTGGTTTAGTGATCGAGAGGTGAGCCTTGTAGATCACCGCCAGGCCTCCTCCTCTTTGCCCCACTCTGTTTTCTGTGAGAATGTGATAAATCTCTGGCACCAATTATCTAAGAATGGTGTTAAAATCAGCTATTAGCCAGCTTTCTGTGACGAAGAGGCAGTCAATGTTGTGTTGAAGGATAAAATCGTGGATTTCCTGTCGGTGCTTTACTGCCGATCTTGTGTTGATCAAGGTGCATGATATGTGTTTTAGCTGAGGTGCAGACGTGCAATCTTTGACTGTCGATCGCCGATCGGATCTTAACAGTTTCTCTTTCCTTAGCACTTGTTTGATGACGCCTGGTAATGTTGGGGCGGACGTCCTTAGACCCCAAATGGTTTTTGCAGAGTATTGCAACTTAACCATAATCGCAGAAACGCAGAGGATGGTGATCGTGGTAAAGGGTTCGATCGCAATGGTAATCAAAGATGGTGAGGCTTTTAGTGGTGGCCTCGATGAGCGGCGATGGGTGGACCCCCGACTAACCCCCCTGTTTGATCCAGAGGGAGGCAGAAAAAACCTTCATTGCCAATCTGCAATGACAGGGGAAAAAATTCCTTCCTGATCCCTCGAGGGCGATCGGGTAACCCTAGATCAATTGTACTATGGCGGTGGAAGCGTGGGTTCTTACCTGTTAGAGCTGTAGATTGGTGATCCTGCTTGTCCTATGTTCTGCGACCGGGCGATTTGTGGAGTGAAAAAATGGACAGTGAATTGATTGCTTGGACGCGGCAGGAGGGGCAAAGAAAGGGGTAAGGGTAGTCTCTTCGCTGAGTTAGGAGGCTTTCTCAGGTAGATCCAGTGGTATGGTTTGTGGAATGATGAGGGGGGTGGGGGTGTAGGGGGGGTGAAGCCGGATGAGGCCAGGGACCATAGGCTGGAGGCTGTGTCTGGAGGATTCGCAAAAAGGAGGGCTGGGAGCTTGATCCTGTTCCAGGGAGCTGGGAGCTTGGATGCCGGTGAGCTAGCCTGCCTAACCTTCCTCCGGCAGCAGGTGCTAAAAACCTCACTGCAAGCCGGACGGAGGAGAAATGACAATTGATTGATCCTCTCTTGCTGCAGCAGTGGAACACACGTCCGTCCAGTTGTGAGTGGCATGGAGGGGGGTGACTGGCAATGACTGGTTTCAGGAGGGTCCTGTGGCTGAATCCGGGGACAGTGACCAGGGGGGGTCAGGAGGGGGTGTTTGGTGCCCTGACTGGGTGGACCAAGATGGCGGCGGCGGACGGAACTAGGTCGAGCCGCGTTTTTTCCTGCTGGAATCGGGCTGCTACCAGCTGGGGGGAGCTCTGGGGAAGAAGGAAAAAGGAGGCAAAATGAGGGAAATTGAGGCCCCGGTTGTTGGATGGACAGATCCAGGCCACAGCCGCGGTCTTTCCTGGGGGCCGACCAGGAACTGCTGTGCCTTTCCGGGGGCCACTGCCAGCTGGGTGGTACTCCGGGGAAGGAGGCAGCCGTCGGTCCTGCTAGGGAAGGAAATGTGAGGAAGAACTGGAGGACGGGTAGGAGGCCGCAGCCACGGTCTATCCTGCGGACTAGTGCACTAGTGTGACCGCCTGGGTGGTGGATGGCGGCAGGTGGTACGGTGCGGATTAGACTGTTAGTCTTCTGGATGTCAGGAGCTACAAGCACACACGTCCGTCCGTCAGAGGAGGAGGTGTAGATTGAGAATATAAGAGGTCCTTGGTATCATCACTCATCAGAGATACAAACCATGAAAATCCTACAATGTAAATGTTATGGGTAGCATGTCTATTATTAGCAGTCAAAACTCATGGCCAACTGTGTTCCTGATGAACAGGTGGCAGGTCTCACTGTATTTGATCACTATCATTTCTCTAAGATTGGGCAAATGTTGTAAATGATGTTTAAATGAATTGCAATAAGAATAAGCTGTGCTAATATGGACACCTTTTGCAATGTTAAGTAAGAGCAGGGATGGGGGCCTATTTGTGATTATTGAAATAGTACTGTTTATTATCTTGGGTTGCAATTTCCAAATTAATCAAATTAATCAAAAATGTATGAATTAATGACTAGCAGTGATTTGTAGAACGTATAGCAATATGAATGTAGCATTAAATGTGTAATTTAGAAATGGACATAATACTTCTGTAGGATAAATGCAACAGCAAGGATCAGAAGATAAGGGCTTTAAAACGAATGTAATTAACAATATGAACGGGGGGGGGGGGGGATAAATCATGCAGATTATGCACAAAGCTGACCTGTAAATGTCAAGGATTTGCATTTTAAATTACATGTAGTTTCCCATACTGACAGCATGTGCCGGGCTCCAGGGGAATGTCTGAAGTCACTGTGTGCTGAAGCACATTTAAAGCTGTATTAATCCCAAATAACAAAAATGTAATACATTTTAGTTTACCAATCCTTAAATGTGGCTGCAATTGTTTTCTTTTTAGGCCTTTTTTACTTTATTTTCACCTGCAATCCAGCCAGTAACATACTTTTCGTATTAGGGAATCACCTTTGGACAGCAATATTGTCATCCTAGAGAGAAGGTAGTGTTAGTTAGATGCACTATCAGATGCACTAGCAGATTTAGATGAACTTGACTAACAAATTAAAGGCAAACTCCAGACAATTTTTTTTAAGCAGTCCTGGCAACACATTGGTTCTTTTTCTTTTGGGGATAATGGTTTTACATAAATGAATAAAAAGATAACCATTGTAAGCTAAACTATTGTTTTTGAGTTTGATACCTCTTTAAGAAGTTACAGCATTGTTGTTTTTTTTGTTGTTTTTTGCCTCTTGGGATAAGTGAACATTGTGAGCACCCCTGTTGGAGTTAAATGGTTTGTCTCAACATTCTAACTGCCAAATTTTATGGACAGTTTGGTCTGTAGAAGGAAGTTGAAACATAACATACTTACTGGCCCAATCAACAGGTTATATAAAACTTTGAGCAGGACTATACTCACCTTCAGTCCAGCGATGCAGGATCCCAGAGTTCCCCCCCGACTGCTGACATCTTTGAGCAGGCGACTTCCGGTTATCAATTGCTGGCCGCTTTCATTGGCCAGGTGGATATGACATCACTCCCACGCATATACGGGAGTTCAGTCAACTTCGGCATCTCCAAATTTCTACCGTGAGCTGCAAAGGCGAAAAGGCAGATAGGTATTTTTAATGCAGAAGAGAAAAAGCTTATCTCTTCTGCATTAGAAATTCTGCCTGTTCGTCCATTTTTTTTTATATATATATAAAGTTTCTCTTTAAAGAAGAAAATTAATGCACACACTGCATTGAAGAATTTGTAAGCTGAAATAACAACTTTTTGATTTTTGAGTTTAATAGAACACTGTAGACACCAGAACACTAGCATCTCAACCACAGAAATATCACATTTACATACAATATAATGAGCGTTGCTAAGTGGGTGGAGCACAGTCACTACATTCTCTTGAATCCCCATCCCTATATCAATGGCAGTATTAGCAGAAATCATGGCAGGAGTACTGTAATCATTTATGCTTATGGGTTATCAATTTATTTTTTATAATCTCACTTTTTTACATATTATTAGATTGTCTATACCGGATCTGAACGGTGGCATACATGTATTTCACACCATAGAGAGCCTTCAATGATATTGCCACGTACAGTTCCATTTTAATTTTAGATACTATAATATATATCTATATCTATATAGATATATCTATATATATTTAGTGCTAATGTATTAATTATTTTTGCTTGTATCTATGTCCTGGAATTATGTCTTACAATTGCTTTATACTGAGTCCTTGAGACTGTTTTTAATGTAATTTAGCTAAGCTGAATCATGTTGGTCTATAGCTTTTTATATATGCATTGACCGCTGTCGTAGTCCACTCTATATACTGTGCTGCCCGCTCCGCATCTTAGTTTATTCTTTATTTTGCATATCTCCATGCCCCTCCTTGTCTCCTTGCCCTTTACAAGCTGGTTCTTTCCTTTGGGTCTTTGGTTTTAAAGAAGGAGCTACTACACATGCTCTGAAATGCGTCACAGCCCCGGCTGATGTCACTTCAGTGCCTGTGTTCCATATAGCCCACGTACACTCCACGGTGGTTCCGGAAGTGTGGTGGCCATCTTGCTCCCATGGACCTCTCCTTCTCTGCAGCCACTGGTCGGGACAGAGATATGAAATACTATTACTTTACTGCACCACTTTGTAAGTGTTTTTAACCATTTGTCCTAATAAACTGTTGGATTGCTGCCCTTAGAAGCACCTTTCTGTACATTTCTTGTTCTTCAAAGTTTGTTTCTACTCTTCCAAGTGCTGCTCTAGTGCATCTCCAGCATCCACCTCTAATGACCCTAGGATTAACAGCTCCATGGAGGATATTTAAAACAGAAACACCCTTATCTATCTCTCTGTTATCTAAAATACAGATATCCAATTTTCTGTATAATGGGAGTTTCAGCTCCAGGGACACTTAATTGAAAACAAATAAATGTATGTCTGTTATATGGTGCCACTATACGGTCATGCACCCATTGTAAAGAAGCACTATGGGCTCATGCTGTTTTATTTTATGAAAATAGGTCAAGGTCAGGTTACGACAAAAGGTGTGGGGGGCAATCATAGCTTTGATTAATTTGCTTGTATGTGTAAATTTCAACTTGAGCTACTTAGTTATGTAAACATTTTTTTTTAACATAGACTAAAAAGTACATGCTGTCTAGAAATGGAAATACAAAGTATTAAAGTGCAATATTTCTTATATGCAAGACTAAAAAAATGTAAACAGTTTTATTTTCTAAACCTGACCATGATAAATAAAGGAAAAACAAATTAAAAAGCCAATATGCAATCCCCTTTCAAGGAATTACAGATAGAAAGACTTTAGGGGTTCTAATCTGAGGCATTTTATTCAACCTCTCATATGCCATTATATATATAAACAATTCATTTACCCAGTTTGTTGGTGTTCTTGTAGTGGTGGTCTGATGTCCAGAGCCTTTTCAGTTCCTTGAACAAGCATAGTGTTCAACAGTAATTATGTGTCTTAAATTTGTTCAGTTAAATATAATGGTCACTTTACATACTTCATGCTTTAAATTGTTCTGGGATTCAGTGAATGCCTGTTACTGGGGATAAATAGATGAGAACACCACTTACGTAAGCTTTATACAGGAGCCAAAAGTATGTTCAGCTTTGTGTCCTGGATTTTGCTTATTTGAAAAAAGCTGTGAAATTTATTTGGCATTTCTTTTTATTTTACCTTCCTTGTAAACAAAGAGATACTGCTAGAACTCAAAATGAGTTGTTGAAACATGTCAAACATTGAAAGAACTGCACAATAGTCAGACCATGATTTGGTACATTTTAAGAGTACTGTAACAACAATGGAGGAAATAATTGAGTATACAGTACCTAATCTGGACATACACAGCTGAAATTTTAGATGATTCCTCCTGAATCAGCTGAAATTCACAGCTGAACAAATTTCAAATAAAAAATCAAAGGAGCCAGGAGTAAAATTGTCAGCTGAACAGCAACTGCATCAACTTAACCACTTCCATACCAGGCACTTACGCACCTTCCCGCCCCCGCCAATTTTCAGCTTTCAGCACTGTCGCACTTTGAATGGCAATTGCGCGGTCATGCTACACTGTACCCAAAAAAAATTGGCGTCCTTTTTTCCCCACAAATAGAGCTTTCTTTTGGTGGTATTTGATCACCTCTGCGATTTTTTTTTTTGCGCAACAACTTAAAAAAATAAATACGTTTTTCTCTTTCAATTACGGGCACTGATATGGCGGCACTGATGGGCACCGATGAGATGGCACTGATGGACATCGATGAGGTAGTACTGATGGGCACAGATGAGGTGGCACTGATTGGCGGCGCTGGTTTGCGCACTGATAGGCACTCATAGGCGGCACTGATGGGCACACATAGGCGGCACTGATGGGCACACATAGGCGGCACTGATGGGCACACATAGGCGGCACTGATGGGCACACATAGGCGGCACTGATAGGCACACATAGGCGGCACTGATGGGCACTCATGGGCAGCACTGGGCACTCATAGGCGGCACAGATGGGCACTCATGGGCGGCACTTATGGGTGGCACTGATGGATACTTATGGGTGGCACAGATGGGCACTGACTGGCATCTTTTTTTTTTTTTATGCTTTTTTTTATTTATTTTTTCAGACTTTCTTTTTTTTTTTCATGCTTTTTTTTTTAATTTGCCCTACCCTGGTGGTCCAGGGTGGGCTTCCCTGGTGGTGCAGTGTGGCGATCCGAGGGGGGACTGCGCTGATAAACAATCAGCGCAAACCCCCCCTGTCAGGAGAGCCGCCGATCGGCTCTCCTATACTTGCGTCTGTCAGACGCGAGTGAGGAAGAGCCATCAACGGCTCTTCCTGTTTACATCGTGATCAGCCGTGATTGGACACGGCTGATCACGTGGTAAAGAGTCTCCGCCGGAGGCTCTTTACCGAGATCGGAGATGCAGGGTGTCAGACTGACACCCCGCATCACCGATCGCCGCGCTGCGCGCCCCCACGGGCGCGCGCGGCATGATATCCTGCAGGACGTCCATGGATGTCCTGTCAGGATTGTGTAACCACTTCCCAGACGTAAATCGGCCATAGGCCGGGCGGGAAATGGTTAAATGCAGTCACTGTAAGGGGGTTTAGGGTGAAGGGTTATTTCCTTAGTTCATCCTGCGTCAATAGTCTGTCAGGAGTACATCATGTTTTGTTTGGAAGGGCAAACAGATGTTGTTCATTGTGTCTGCTTTGGATCTTCTCAGACCAGAGTTGGTAGGGACCTCATGCTTTTTTGTTTGTTTTTTTGCATGGCTACCCGTTAAAATTGATACCAGCCCATCATCAAGGTAAGAGTCTGCTATAAACACTAATGTTTACAATTTTAAAAATTTTGGACACATGTGTCAAATGTGCCCGCAATTGTTTGGCAGTACAACCAGGGAATTAGCATTTTTAGGAGGAGGTCTGTAATAGCTGTCCCCATGTTGCCCTATCCCATGTGTTTGCAAAATTTCTTCCAAGGTTTTTAATGTGTATTTGCTCCCCAACTTAAGCAAAGCCTTTTCTGTGGACAAAGTAGGAAAATCAACTTAAGTTGCCAGAGTGTGCATGTTAGCAGATTTCTCCAGAAAGATAGGTAGAAAGGAGTGGAACAGCGGAGAACAAAGATCATGGCACCCTCTGTGAAGCTGCCTTTTCTGACCTCTTTTTTGTCATAATGCAAATGTAAAGCTGTTGAGGATACTATGATATTCTGGTCACAAGACAATAAAACTTTTAGTTTTAACTTCTGCAAAGTACAATTAATGCTACAAAATTTTGCTCAGTAGCCCCTTTCAAATAAATTAACATTCTAATAGCGTAATGATAGTGCAAGATCTGATTGCTGTAGCAATACATAGTATGCAGTGCCCTGAACTTACAGATCATTTGGGAAAGCAGCAGATATAGCCATTATACAAGGTATATCAAGCTGCTGTTTTTATGACCACATACAACCCTCTCACTCCTTTATTGTAGCCAGTTTAAGGATTTTAATTAACGGAGGCCCCAGGTGTATCTCATTTGTTAAAAGCTCAACGTTTGTACATATCTTTTTATCTGAAAAGTGATTTATGATCCCTTTTTCTGGGATAAAAAGTTGTAAATTGCAATAATGTTGATTGCCAAAGTAATAAAATACTTTTTTTTAAAGTAGAATTTAAGTAGTTAAGTTGAAATTAAGTATATGTGGCCCCAAGTAGACATAATATGGCCCATTTCAGATTTATTCAACTCCTTTTTGCTCATTATTTTAAGTATGACATGGCTGTACTAATTAATCATCCATAGTTTGTTGATTTTCTTTAAAAAAAAATGATAAAGTTCTTCTCTGCCAGAAAATTGGCCCTATATGGCCTTCTTAATACTCAACATTTAGTCCTCTCTTTAATTTTTTTTACAGTCTCTCTAACAGAAGTTCCATATCTTAAAAATAATTTTATGACTTTAAAAGAATAATGCGTCCCTGTAGGTGCAATGAAAATATCAGGTATGGCTTAACAAAGAGGGAAGAATTCCAATGGAAATTTGGAAGTGAGAAATTTTATAGCTGCAATGTTTAAACTCACTGTAAAACACATTGTAAATGCTGTCTATGTCAACTCCTGTTTTAAGCATACTTAGGTTTAATATGTTTCAAAATGGATAAAAATTATAAAACTGCAAACCTTTTGTGATATTATGAAGGAAAATCATTGCTAACCACTTCCATTGGTGCTCATGAAACCAAATTCTAGCCCAAAGGTGCACAACATGTGGGGTGAGTCCCCAAAGGAACCCTATAATGCATTTTGATTCAACCCCACATCAATATAAAAAAAATAACTGTAAGCTCTCAGGAAAGGGATTCTGAAGGCTGGGTCAGAGCAAAATTAAAGCAGATGTCTGAGGACCCCAGTGGGCTCCTAGAATCAATTTTGGAGGTCCCCACATTATTAGTGTCAGCCACAGTTTATTTGAATTTTAAAATATAAAACTCTCCAGAAAATGAAACATGAGGACTAAGGTAAAAAGAAAAACTAGTGAAAAGAATTAAGTTCAGTTCAACCAGTTGGGTTTTATCTTGTACATGTGGTAAAGTATCTGACTAGAGACTATGGATAACCAATTCACTTCCTTGCTTCTTTGCTCCAGTTTTACAAATCTACCCCAATTGACAATTAAAGCACCTCTGAATACCCGATGCTTGATCTAATTTTTTTATGTCATAATAAAATAATTAAGGAATGTAGATGTGTTTATACTGAGCAGATACTTGCAATGCAGAAAATAATCACAGGAATGTAGATTGAAAAGTAGCACAAAAATACTGCATTTTACAAATGATGCTATTCATTTCTTCCCAGAAATTGCTGCAGCTGAATTATGATTGTTTAAAAACTGCCACACTACTTCCAAAAAAATGACATTTTGTTTACATAGCATCCCAAAGAATAAAAAAGTTTAAGGAAAAAGAGTGTGAAAAAGGAACAAAAACAAACTACTGTAAAGTTCATGAGCAAAGTATAGTAGTCCATACCAACTATATTTTGTCTGAAGCCTCGTACATGCTCGGTTTTCTAGGCAAGAACCAGCAAGAAAACTGCTGGCAGAGCTTTCTTGCCGAGTAAACCGAGCTTGTGTACGAGGCTTTAAGTTTTCTCGTCGGGAAATCTGCCCAGAATCTCAACGAGAAAAATAGCGATCCTGCTCTCGATTTTCTCGTCGGGATTCTTGTTAGCCTGTTTCCCGATGAGAAACCCGAGCGTCTGTATACATACCTGTCCCAGTGAAAACCCGCGCATGCTCAAAATGACTTTGACGCATGCGCGGTAGCTTCCAAGGCATAGGTAGGTTGGAGCAAGATGGCAGCGATGTCATCGAATGTGACGAGCGCATGACGTCACCGCATTTGTGCCATTTTCTTTTGAATGGAGTGTGTGTACACTCGGCCTGCAAGAGAATCTTGCCAAGAATCTCCTGATGAGATTCTGGGCCGTGTGTACAAGGCTTAAGACTAATTGTGTTTTGTTTGTTTTTTCCCAGCTGGAAAAGCCTGATGGAAAATTTGTGCTGCCATATTTCAAAATAAAATGTATTAACATTGCTTGCAAAACTATATACTCCTTGCTACTGTCTCAATTTGTAAATTTTCACCAGGATTGCAAGTAAAGGAAAATTCTAAGTTTTGAGTTGTCATCAAAATAGGTATAGAAGGAAGATCTTCCAATAGGGACATCTTTTCTACTGACAACTAACTAAAAGTGAATGTTCCTCACTTTGGATAGATTTCTTCGTACTTACTGTTGTGTCTACAGTAGTGTTTCTCAAACTTTTTTCAGTCGATACACCCTTTAAAATTATAGGCAATCTCAAGGTACCCTTTAAAATTATGGACAGTCTCAAGGAACCCCATTCTAAAATGTAAAACATGATTCTAATAGGTTTGGAAAAAATACTGCGCAGGGCTAGATGAACGTGAACAGTGAATCAGAATGTAGAAATAAATGAATAAAATGCTGCTGCAGCTAATATGTCAGATATAAACATAAATAGCAAATAGAAAAAAAGGGGAAGCTGTGCTCTAATAGCTTTAAACAATGCAGCAACATCCACACGTATTGTAGGACATCCAACGTTAGAGGTGATTTATTCTTCTAAGGCCCAGTACACACGACCGAGTTTCTCGGCAGAATTCAGCCAGAAACTCGATCGGAGCCGGCCGTGTGTACACTTTCACCGAGGAAGCCGACGAGTTCCTCGTCGAGCCAAATAGAGAACATGTTCTCTATTTCCTCGTTGTTCAATGAGGAAAGTTGGCTCGCCGAGAACCTCGGCGGCTTCACACAGAACTCGACGAGCAAAACGATGAGTTTTGCCCGTCGAGTTCCTCGGACGTGTGTACGGGGCCTAAAGCAAATACACTTTTGTACACTGGTACTGACTAGTATTCCTATGTTTCTCTTCTCCCTCAATTTCTCTCAATCAGTCTGCTAATGTGGCCCCAGTGCTGAGGGAAAGGGGCAGAGGAAGGTCAAACAAGGATGCTGTGGAGGCGACAGACAGGGCCGCCATCAGGGGGTACAGGCATTACACCTGTAAGGGGCCCGATGGAACCCCTCCACTGTTTTGTTTTTTGTATTTATTTTCGTCTGACTTTAGCAACTCGCCGCAGGAGAGAGAAGAGAAGACTCGACTTGACTTTGTTTTGTTCGTCAGCACCAACTCCCCCATCCCGCTTATCATCTCACTACAGGAGAGAGGAGGGCCTCCCGGTTCTCTGCTCCAGGGGGCCCTGCATAAAGCTGTGTAAGGGGCTCCAAAATTTGTGATGGCTGCCCTGGCGACAGGCATACTCCTTATCAACAAAGGGATAAAAGTGGTGCCTTCTAAGCATAGCAGTAAGACTGGTTTAATGAGAAATATAACTAGAATAAGAAACACACTCACAAATGAGTGAAGATAGTGGGCATATATGATAATGTCATCATCCGCTCTCTCCCAGGGGCTGCTTGTGTCCAGATGTTGGCAATCGGGATGTCTGTATCTCCTTTCCAGTGCCAGCAACGTTGGTGGAACCCAGCGCTCTCGGCAGACGGGGATGGGAGACAGTATTCACAGGAACACGGCAGCGATGCCGTCACTTCCGGGTGTGAGGTCAGCAGGGAGATCCTCCTTATCAACTGATGATGTCATTGGTTGTTTGGATGCCAGTGTCTAGAAGGTCATAATGGGGCATAATGAAAACCTGTGGCTTTGTGTAACTAAAAGGTAGGCTTGACCCACCTGCTGGCTTGTATACAATTTTTGATACATTTTTAGGCACTTTGCCAAGGCGTCTTGGTTGTAAAAGGCTGGTCTACAGGACAAGACGAAAAGGAAATTCTCTCTAAATGGGAAACAAATAACAAACAAATGGGTTTTAGCAAATCCCCTCCCCTCCCCCCCAAAAAAAGAAAACATTTTGTCTTCAGATACCTGTACTTTAACTTTAAATCAGAATTCCCTTCAACCTTCAAAGCAATGTCCAGACATTGTATAATGATTAAAAATGATGTAAATCCAGGGCCGGGTCCAGGATTTTGATTTATAATATAGATGTGCGTGGATGGTTGAAGTTTCAATCAGAAGTGCATGTGACAAAGTGACAACTCTGGAACAGAACTGAGACACAGTTGTCACAGCTCACAGCAGGATGACATGGTGTTTTTAGGGGCCCAGTATGTGTGGTAATGAGAGTTGGTTGATTCATGTGTATTTTTTGATGTAAAATTGGAAAGAAACTGCGCTAAATACTAAACAAACAAGAAAGAAAGAAAGAAAAACTGCAATGAAATCACAGTCTATTCAATCCGAGAGCTGCGATTACCATGTAAACAATAGATACAAAAAACAAACAGTGAGAAAAATATAAATCGCGCTACATCTAAACCATGTGAAACAAATGTTTGAATCACAAAACACACAAAACTATGTGACATATATTGATATAAATCATAAACTATGTGGTATATGATAGTATATATAAATCACTAATATACCAAAAAATAAGAGAGGTTGATAGCCACTAGAGGGCACTATATAGCACTCTCAAGTCCCTCAATAACAGTGAAACAGTGATATTATTTATAATGAACATCAAAACAATTTGGATCATGTCATTAGATCAATAAATATTAACCAAATGAAAATATATATAGACATATAAATAAAACAAATATTGTAGCATAAATGCCAGACACCCATGCTCTGTGTCAAGTTCCAAAATCAGTTGAAAACCTGTCCAAAGCAAAGTGATGAATCCTCCACCAAACTATAGATTGGCTCCTTGCCAAATCGCCATGATCCTTTATGACAGGGGATCATGAACAGCATATAATAGGTAGTCACTCCCAGTCTTGCAGTTCAGACAGATACGATCCTTAACATCCTTCACCAACATCAATGCCCACAATGTAAAAAACAATAACAGCTCCACATTAAATGAGTAAAAAAGATTTATTAAAAGTTTTATTGCACTTACAAACATGCAGTAAAGAATGCCTCGAATCTAATGTGCCGGCCGGTACACAAATTCCCCGACACCTGTCCACTGGGGGAACGTTTGGAGCTGTTGGGCGACGACAGCACGCCGCTTCGCCCATTTTTTTCAATGTGTAATTTTAGAGTTAGGGTATCCAATTACTATTGAATAGGATGGCAGTGCACATCATTGCATAAACAATGTCAACTGCAGCACAAAAGTGGGGTTGATTTACTAAAACTGGAGAGTGCAAACTCTGGTAGCTCTGGAAGAAACCAATCAGCTTCCAGTTTTTTTCTTTGTCAAACCTTAACTGCTTCCCTCCCACCATATAGTAAAATGGCAGATAGGCGAGAGCATTCTCGTTTTGGGAGGACATCATATGATCAGTGCCCATCAGTGCCACCTAAGGCTGCGTACACACGGTCGTTCCAAACCGATGAGAATGGTCAGACGGGCCATTTCCATCGGTTCACCGCTGAAGTGGCCTGATGGTCTGATGTGCGTACACACCATTGTTCCAAAAACCGATCGGGTCAGAACGCGGTGACGTCAAAAACACGATGTGCTATATAAAAGTTCAATGCTTCCAAGCATGCGTCGACTTGATTGTGAGCATGCGCGGGTTTTGAACCGATGCTTTTTTTGAACCGATGAAACTGATCCTCGGTCCATTCTCATCGGTTTTGTCCGACCGTGTGTACGCGGCCTTACAGTGCCTGTCATTGCTGCCTATCCATGCCACATATTAGTGCCACCTCATTAGTACCCATCAGCGCCGCCTCATCAGTACCCATCAGTTCAACCTATCAGTGCAGCCCATCAGCACCCGTCAGAGCAGCCTCATCAGCGCACATCAGTGAAAGAGAAAACTTACTTATTTACTGTACAAAATGTAATAACAGAAACTAAGAAAAACTTGTTTAGCAAAAAAGTAAAAAACCCAGTGATTATTAAATACTACCAAAAGAAAGCTCTATCTGTCTTCAAAAAATGATAAAAATGTTGTTTGGGTAGAGCATTGCATGACTGTGCAATTTTCATTCAAAGTGCTACAGCACTGAAAGCTGAAAATTGACCAGGGCAGGAAGGGGGTGAAAGTGCCCAGTAGGCAAGTGGTTAATTGAGCATACCGAAGTTAGAAGCTGATTGGCTACTATGCACAGCTGCACCAGATTTTGCACTCTCCAGTTTTAGTAAATTAACACCTGCATGTGTGTTATGGTGTGTTGCACAGGTGTGTTAGAAGCTGCAATATGTATGCTGTCCATACAGCTGGACCCACCATGCAGCTTGCAGGCTTGACGACCGTGTACTCAAGGCGCAGAGTCTAAGAAACAGCTAGTGTTCACCAGAGCTCCTGATGGTGGAGATAAATTGCACTGTTGGACAGCTGCCATGTTGTGACCCCAAAGCACACTCTAGCAGGCTACAGCTGACCAGATACAGTAATATACAAAAGTCATGAGTGTAGTACCCTCTACCTCAGGTAGGTAGGTTTCTAGAGTAGTGTTTTTGTATTTAATATCTTTTTATTAAGTTTTTATACAAATACAAAACATTACACACTTTTCCAAAACCATTTATGCATTACATTCAAGTTTTTTTTGTACTGCCAGTGCAGGTAAATTTAGGCAGGCCTGGCTTTGAGCTAGGCCTGTTTGTTATTGATCTGTGGCTGGGGAGTGGTTTAGTGTAGCAGCAGGTGACTGACATGCACTTCACCCCTCGGACGCTTCCTTTGTTTCCAGAGGGTTCTGGAAAAGAGGCAGGGCAGAGGGCTGGAGTGACATGGGGTGTATTTGGGAGCCCTGACCAATCCCCAACTAGGATTGGCAGGGGGCAGGCCTCCTATATATATTCATGGTCAGCCTGTTGTGGGAGGAGTTGTCGGGTGGAAGAACTGAATGATGGAGTGTTAGACTGTCGTGGCCCTTGAGGGAACCATCTTTCTGCGGGGGGCGAACTTAAGTCAAGAGCTCGGGAGCTGGGAGAGAGCCTCTCTCTACATCGTCATTGAGAGGTGTCCTGAACAGGAGCAGGAGAAGAACAATGGGGAGCACTGTGGGGCAAGTCATTCAGGAGGGATACATTCTGGGGTCGGTGAGTGAGAAGCACATAAAGCTCACTAGGAGTTCACAGCCACGCAGGAGCAGGAATGTAGGCAGCTAACAAGTAGTAATAAAGACACACAGGTACTGGAACGTGGGAAGCTCTCTGGGAGTGTACAGGCCTCATGGGTGCAGGAAGGCTAGAACACATGGGGTAGCTGAGCCCCAAGGAGCTTCATAAGCACAAAGGCCCCTAGGATCACTGGGGCCCACAGTGGCACTGGAGATCACAGAGCACTGGGGTCACTGGAGACATATAAAGAGGTATTAGTAAGATGCAGGTGTTTCAGAGGATGCAAGGAGACACATAGAGCACACAGAAGTCATTCTGGAGTCACATGACAGACAAGATACCTTAGAACATGGGGACATTCTCTGGATCAGTTGAAAGATTGGGTAACTCAGAATTAACATGCCACAGGAATACCAGTGGCATGGGGGGGGGGGGCTGACCCGGGCTATAGCCGCGAATGGGCCCCGGGTCTCGTATTGCTCATTGAGAATTATTAGCCCTGATTCCCAAGGGCTGGCTGTGGCCCAGGCACCGAAGCTCAACTGCCAGAGTCCTCCCCTCCCAGCCCCTTTCCTTGCTTTACATCACACACAGCAGGAATCTCCCGCTTAGGTCTGAACTGTTTGGTGGCCACTGTAGCAAAGTCCTGCCTCCTAGACCGGCTCCTATGATAGACGGCACACTGATCCAATTGGATCAGCGTGCCGTCTATCATAGGAGCCAGTCTAGGAGGTGGGACTTTTTACAGTGGCCACCGGGATTCACTGGAATGGCCGCCGGGATTCACCGCTCCTCCACCGCTCCTGTCAATTGAAATGAATGGGCACCACGGTTATACCGCCGGCAAAGCGCCGCTGCAGTGGTGCTTTGCGGGTGGTTTTAACCCTTTTTTGCCCACTAGTGGGAGATAAAAGTGCCCCGCTATTGGCCGGATAGTGCCGCGAAATTGACGGTAAAGCGCCTCTACAAATAGCCGGCACCTTACCGCCGACACCACCACTGCTCCAGTGTGAAAGGAGCCTTAATGTGCCGTCACTAAGGCCCGTCAGACAGCACTGGAACAGGCCAAAAGCCAGCCTGCATTGGGCAGAGGTGAGGGGGGGGGCATTGGGTTGAGCTTGGGCTCTAATCATGTGCTTTAAAAAAAAAACTTGTAGAAAAAAAAAACTTTTTTACCCACGTGACCAAATGCACATTTTAAGCCTGAAGATTAGTTAAGGCGCACATTACGCCGCCGTAGAGTAACCACCGTACTCTACACCAATGCCGCGCAGAGAGGCAAGCATTGCATTCAACAAGCCAGTGCTCCCAACGCTGCTCCAGCGTGGCGTGGATTTCGAAGGCGTACGCCGGCGTAGGTGGAAATGGGCGTGAACCCATGCCAATGAGGTGTGACCCCATGCAAATGATGGGCCGAGCGCCAGACAGGTACGTATTACAAACTGGGCATGCGCCATGACGTGGACGCACCCCTATGTGCCTGCTCACAACCACGCCGGCACAACTGCCTAAGCTACGCCGGATCACTGCGTACGCCGTGAACATAACATACTTCCAGCCTGACACACGTGCAACGCACAATACGCCGGCTTGTGTTCCCTGGTACAGACCTGAGCATGTCTGTTGCTGGGTTGCACCACCTTTATGGGGAATAACTTTACTCCGGACGTACAACGCCGGGCACACGCACGTTCGTGAATCGCCGTATTTCCCTTATTTGCATGTTTGAATGCCTAATCAATGGGAGCGGCACCATGCTCCCAGCCTAAATGTGCGCCCACTCTACGCTGGCGTAAGCAAGATACGTTGGCGGGGTGTAGCCTATTTTTAGGCGCATATTAGTTCGTGGGTCTGGCGCACAGATACAACGGCGCACATTTGCACTTACGTCGGTGTAACTTGTTATACGTCGGCGTAAGTGCTTTGTGAATCTGGGCCTATATTTTTTCTGAAAGCAAAGACCCAGGAGAATAAAATTATGGTAATTGCATTTTTTATGTCACATTATCCCACATGATATGATATTATCCCACACCTTTATCTATTCAAATTTTCAGTAAACATTACACTACATTTAATTTTAACTTCACACAAACACAGTATACAAACAATGGGCCGGATTCACATAGAATTGCCCTACGCTGCGGCGGCGTAATGTATCCCATTTGCGTTACACCGCCGCAAGTATTCAGCGTAAGTGCTTGATTCACAAAGCACTTGAATCAGGCGCATAGTTACAACGGACGTATCTCAGAGATACGACGGCGTATCAGGAGATACGCCGTCGTATCTCTTTTGTGAATCTGGCCCAATTTTTTTAAGCATTTTTGAAGCATCCCGGTGTATTTTTGTTTTGTTTTTTATGCGTTTTTCATGAGTTTCCAGATGAATTCCAAATGCTTTTTCTTTCTTTTTTTCTCTGTAAATGTTTTCACTGTACGGGGGCCCGGTGCGATTTTCATGCATTTTTTATGCTTTTTACTGCGTTCCAGTACAGTTCTGTGCAGGAAAAAAGCAGCATGCACTTTTTTTCTTGAAAAGAAAAGCAGTGGAAAAATGCTGCAATTTACACTGAGGTCCCATTCACACCAAGCTCAATGCTCCAAAACGTTGGAGGAGAGAAAAATAAATGATTCTCTTTGGAGTTGGTTCACATCTCTACTTCAAGTCACCTAAAGCCAAACTACCTAAAGCTCCAAAAAGATCTGTGCCTTTTTTGTAGCTCAAAAAATAGTAATGATATATGAATAAATACATGTAAAAGAAATACACAAGTAACTAAAAATCATCATAAATAAATAATAAATAAATAAAATAAATTAATAATATGTAATAATACATAAATCAATACAAAACAACCCCTAACCTTAAAAAATATATTAAATACATTATTATTATTATTATTATTATTATTATTATTATTATTATTATTATTATTATTATTATTATTATTATTAATAATATTTGTATTAATATTATTAATATTATTATTACTACTACTAATAATAATAATAATAACTAAACACCAAAAAACATTTTTGTTATTATTATTATTATTATTATTATTATTATTATTATAATAATAATAATAATAATAATAATAATTATTATTATTATTATTATTATTATTATTATTATTATTATTATTATTATTATTATTATTATTATTATTATTATTTATGTGTTTATTTTGTGTTAGGGCATTTAGTTTTATTTTATTGTTATTATTATTATGATTTTTTTTTAATTAAGGTTTAGGGGTTAAGGTTAGGGGTTAATTATTTTTTATTATTACATAGTATTCATTTATTGTATTTATTTGTAAAGAAAAAATATTTATTTATGTATTTATTTTACATTTATTCATTAATTTTTATTATTATTATTAGTAGTAGTAGTAGTAGTCGTAACCCTAACAAAAAATTAAATTAATAATCCTAACCCCAACCCCTAATCCTAACCTAACCTTAAAGCGTTTGTTACCCCAACATTTCATATTCCTATATATGAGAAAGTATCCTGTTCTCTCTGTATTGCTTCCTTTGTGTAAAATCCCTGGTGTTCCTGCCAGTCCCCCTGTTCTCCTATTAAAAACTGACCAAACTAAGCAGGAAAGCACACCGTGGCCAGTTCTCTAGCTATTCTCCTCCAATGAGCAGACTTGTCCTGACATGCCCCCTGCTACACAGCCATTCACTGGGAAGCTCATTCACTGTGTGGGCTGCTACTTCTCCTAAACCCAACTCTAGAATGTGATCACATATAAAAAAGGGAAAAAATGTATTTATAATTGTTTTTTAAATATCTATACAAAAATGTTTTGCCTATCATCTCTATTTTAAACTGCATGGGTTTTTTTACAAGGTGATTGTTTACAATTACATTAACTCTAAGGCCCCGTACACACGTCCGAGGAACTCGACGTGCCAAACACATCGAGTTCCTCGTCGAGTTCAGTGTTGAAGCCGCCGAGGATCTCGGCGAGCCAACTTTCCTCATTGAACAACGAGGAAATAGAGAACATGTTTTCTATTTGGCTCGACGAGGAACTCGTTGGCTTCCTCGGCCGAAAGTGTACACACGACCGGGTTTCTCGGCAGAATCCAGCTCCGATTGAGTTTCTGGCTGAATTCTGCCGAGAAACTCGGTCGTGTGTACGGGGCCTCACCCTTAGAGTCGGTTCACACTAGGGTGATCTGCTATCCGACTTCAGGTCGCCTCAAGTCTCCCCAAGTCGCGCTGTCCAGAAAAGCAATGGAAGTGAATGGAGCCATCTTAATACACACTACTAGTCGCTCTGACTTCAGAAAAGGTTCCTGTACTACAGCCGTCACTAAATGGCGGCCCGCGGTCCGAGTCCGGCCCGAGTGATGCTTCTCCCCGGACCGCCAGTGTAATTGTAAATGTCAGCGCTGGTTTGCTGGGTTTCCCCAGCAACTAGTGACGCTGCGTGTGTGCGTGCTCCCGCCCCCTGCTCTTCACCGCAGGTGTCGAAGTTGACACGGGCCGTGAGTAGGGGTGTGACATCACGTGCGTGCCCCGCCCCCCTGCTGCTCGCAGCTCTCCCTGCGAGTAGGGGCGTGACGTCAAATGCGCGCCTTGCCCCGATGCTGCTCGCGGTTCCCGAGTCCTGGCAATCTTGCAGCTTCCGCCAATTCGTTATTTCAGTTGTACCCTCCTGCATGCAAGGTATGTGGGCCACTGATGTACTGATCATTAATGAGTATATATTTTTTTGTGCACACTGCTGGGTATATTTTGTTAAAGGTCAGGCTGATAAGCACCTTTTTTATGTTAAGGGGCACTCTGATGGGCACATTTTATTTTAAGGGGCATGCTAATGGTTATATTTTTAATGTGCACGCTGATGAACACATTTTGTTGTGCCCATCAGAGTGCCCCTTAATAAAATGTGCCCATCAGTGTGCACATTAAAAATATACCCATCAGCGTGCCCCTTAAAATAAAATGTGCCCATCAGAGTGACCCTTTACATAAAAGGTCCCCATCAGTGTGACCCTTATTTTATGTTAAGGGGCACGCTGATGGGCACATTTTGTTTTAAGTGGCACTCTGATGGTCAGATTTTACGTTAAGGGGCACGTTTTGCTGTGCCCATCAGAGTGCCCCTTAATATAAAATTTGCCCATGGGCAAATTTTATGTTAAGGGACACGCTGTTGGACATATTTTATGTTAAGGGGCCCTCTGATGGGCAAATTTTATGGTAAGGGGCACTCTGGCATATTTTATGTTAAGGGGCACGTTTTGTTGTGCCCATTAGAGTGCTCCTTAATATAAAATGTGCCCATCAGCGTGACCCTTATTTTATGTTAAGGGCACATCTGATATAATTAGGCACACTGACGGGAATACCTGATGTAAAGGGGCACTGTAATAGGGACACCTGATGTAAAGGAGCTCTGTGATGGGGACACCTGATGTAAAGGGGGCACTGTGATGGGGACCCCAATGTAAAGTGCCACTCTGATGGCGACCCCTGATGTAAAGGGGCACTCTGATGGGCACACCTAATGTAAAGGAACAATCGGATGGGGACACCTGATGTAAAGGGGCACTCTGATGATGGCACCTACTGTAAGGGGACACTCTGATGGGGACAAATGATGTAAGGGGGCACACTGATGGGAGACACCAGATGTAGGGGAGCCGTCTTATGAAGAAACCTGATGGAAATACCTGATATAAGGGGGTACCCTGACGGTGGCAACTGATTTATGGGGGTGTTTTGATGGGGACACCCAATGTAATGATTATTCTGGTAGGGGTACTTGATGTAAGGGGAAACACTATTGGGGACATTTACATTCACAGAGTATTATCAGAGCGTGTGGAGGAAACCATAAGAAAAGCACCAGAGAGTGCGGCTTACGCCAAAAAAGGGAAGAAAGACATGTACAATCGTTAATGGCACAGACTTGTGATTCGGACCTTGGCCGTAAAAAAAATGTAGTGACCGGACCTCCTTGAATTTTAATTCATTACCCCTGCTGTACTACTTCAATCAGACTTCTAGGCGACTTGTACCCATTGATTTCAATGCAAGTCGTCTCCAAGTCTGATCCCTGTACATAGTGAGGCAACTCAGAGGCAACTTTTCAGGAAGTAGAGAGGAATTTACCCAGAAGCACCCAGGTACTCCCCTGTCCCTAGGCAGCCCCCACCTTCTTGGCACGGATTACTTTCAGTTTAGACGTTGTCTCTGTATACCTCTATACACCATGTCTACCAGAGTCAGGGAAGGGAATAGAAGAGAGGCTGTGGGTAATGAGTCTCTTATACGGTTCATCAAGGAGAGAGTGAGACCATGTCTGTATAACAAGACAGACAGACATTACAAGGACCAACTGAAGAGGGACAATGCCTGGCTGGATATTTGTCGTCTGTCCATTGAGGATGTTGATGTATTGTCCCAGAGCAACCGCACTGTCAAATGTAAGTGTAACCTTTATTATATGTCTGTTTTCCTGGACTAGGCATGATGGTTGTAGTTCCATACAGGCCACTTGTTTTCACAGAGAATGGGTGCATGAACTCCCCCTTGTCTACATCCCTACCCAGCTCTGAGCACCATGCCTTGTTTCCAACCCCTACTCACCTCCAAAGACTACCCCTTCTGGCGATTTGTGGTACTAACAGTTTTGTATAGAACTTTTTACCAAGACAAGCAGTATAATAGATACCTTGCAGACAGCAACAATAGAACACACCAGCAACAATAGATCCCCTGCCAGAAACAGTAGATCCCCTGCCAGCAATAGTAGATCCCTGCCAGGAACAATAGATCCATGACAAAAGTAGATCCCTGACAGGAACACTATTTCACATGACAACAACAATAGATCATTGACAACAGTATATCCCTACCAGGATCAATAGATCCCCTTACAACATCAGTAGATTCCTGACAGGAACAATAGATCCCCTGACAACAATAGATCCCTGACAACAGTAGATCTCTGACAACAACAAGAGATCCCCTTAGAACAACAGTAGATCCCTAACAGGAACACTAGTTCCCCTGACAACAGTAGATCCCTGACAGGAATAACAGATCCCCCATCCAACATCAGTAGATCCCTGACTGGGACAATAGATCCACTGCCAACAAAAATAGATCACTGAAAACAGTAGATCTCTGTTAGGAACAATACATCCCCTTACAACAACAGTAAATCCCTAACAGGAACACTAGTTCCCCTTACAACAACAATAGATCCCTGACAATAGTAGATCCCTGACAGGAACAATAGATCCATGACATGAACAATAGATCCACTTACAACAGTAGATACCTAACAGGAACACTAGTTTCCCTGACAACAACAGTAGATCTCTGACAGGAACAATAGATCCCCTGACAACAACAATAGATCCATGACAACAGTAGATCCCTGTCAGGAACAATAGTTCATGTGACAACAACAATATATCCCTCACAACAGTAGATCCCTAACAGGAACACCAGTTCCCCTGACAACAATAGATCCCCTTAAAACAACAGTAGATCCCTAACAGGAACACTAGAACCCCTGACAAGAACAATAGATCCCTGACAGGAACAATAGTTCCTGTGACAACAACAATAGATCCCTGACAACAGTAGATCCCTGACAGGAACAATAGTTCATGTGACAACAACACTAGATCTCTCACAACAGTAGATTCATAACAGGAACACCAGTTCCCCTGACAACAATAGATCCCCTTAAAACAACAGTAGATCCCTAACAGGGACACTAGTTCCCCATACAACAACAATACATCCCTGATAAGAGTAGATCCCTGACAGGAACAATAGATCCAAGACATGAAGAATAGATCCACTTACAACAACAGTAGATACCTAACAGGAACACTAGTTCCCCTGACAACAACAGTAGATCTCTGACAGAAACAATAGATCCCCTGACAACAGTAGATCCCTAACAGGAACACTAGTTCCCCTGACAACAACAATAGATTCCTGACAACAGTAGATCCCTAACAGGAACACTAGTTCCCCTGACAACAACAATAGATCCCTGACAACAGTAGATCCCTGACAGTAACACTAGTTCCCCTGACAACAACAATAGATCCCTAAAAACAGTATATCCCTGGCAGGATCAATAGATCCTTATTGATCAATAGATCCTTATTGATCAATAGATCCTTATTGATCAATAGATCAATACTGCCAAACCAGCTGCTATGACAGCTGACATTACTTAACGCACAGAGAGCATTTTGGACACAGAAAACCAGGGAACAGGGAAGAAGAAATTAAACAGGAAGAATGATGTCAAAAGAGCTTAGAAGCTCTGATTGGCCACTTCTAACATTCCCTGTCCTGGAGGCAACTTCAAGTCGTGTTATAAAGTGTGAACCGACTCTTAGAAAAAATAATAATAATAAATGAATAATAATAATAAAAACAGAAATAAAAGCTAATGAAGAAGCTAAAATAGTTGAAAAACGTAGCATCAAATTATGCAACAGATGATAGTTTTCTCTATTGGCTGATAAAAAAATGCCAAAGCTAAGAAACGCAGTATGAAAACGTCCAAATTGTGCAAATGCTCAAAGACGCTATGCTCAGGTGTGAATGCAGCCTGCAAGGGCGTAGACACACGTGTGTGCAGGGGATCTATAATGGGAACTTGCATCTTCTGGGAAAAAATGCATATTGATGCGTAATACCTGGAAGTAAAAAAAAGTTAAGTCGCGCTTGCAGTAACTTTAACTGCAAATGACACCCTAAGGCTGCATTCACACCTGAGCGACAAAAAACGCCCGACGCCGGACGCTTCTGCCGCTAGAGGGGAGAATTCCCATTGCTGTCTATGGAGATGGTTCACATCTCAGACGCCGTACGCCTGTCGCCTGAAAAAAAGTCCCGGACCCTTTTTTTCAGGCGACATTGGCGTTTGCCCATTGACAGCAATGGCAAGGCTTTGAAAAAAAAAAAAAAAATGAAAGTTTCACACTCGCTGCAAATACGCCGCTACCGCCGAACGCGGCTGTCGCTCAGGTGTGAATGGAGTCTTAATGTGGCAAGGAAACGCCTCTTTTGACATGTGAGAAAATGCACATCAAACGTGGCAAAATGCACATTAAAATCAGAATGCGGCAACATGCCCCATGAGCTACGACTTACAGTATGCTGTAGAGCAAAAAGGCATAAAAAAAAAAAAACAAGCTTGAGTGCGACATGCAGATGTGGATGAGATCTTGTTGAGCATTGGATCTCTTTAGGGAATGGGCTTGAATTGGCACAGGTGTGGGTCCCCGTTAACCACTTTCTGCCTGCGCTATAGCTGAAAGACGGCTACAGCACAGGCTTCCAGTGCCCGGATGGCATCCATAGACTTCCTCCTGTGATTGCACTGCTCGCATGCCCCCTGCGACTCGTGGACAGCACGCCCTGGGATCATCGAGTCCTTCAAATCACAGAACAGGGTAAAGAGCCAATCACAGCTGCCCTTTACCACGTGATCAGCTGTCAGCCAATGACAGCTGATCACGGAAGTAAACAGAAGCCAGTTAGTGGCTTTTTTTCTCCTCTCACAATCAGGCCTCGTACACACGGCCGAGGAACTCGACGTGCCAAACACATCGAGTTCCTCGGCCAGTTCAGCCCTGAAGCCGCCGAGGAGCTCGGCGGGACGAGAGCTCCCATAGAACAACGAGGAAATAGAGAACATGTTCTCTATTTCCTCGTCGAGCTCCTCGTCGGCTTCCTCGGCCGAAAGTGTACACACGACCAGTTTCCTCGGCAGAATTCAGCCAGAAACTCGGTCGGAAGCTGAATTCTGCCGAGGAAACTGGTCGTGTGTACGGGGCCTCAGCGTGAGGAGAAAAGAAGAAAGCCGGGAACCAGCTTCTTTTACAGGGACCACCAATGCCATCTATCAGTGCCCATCAGTGTCCGACAGTGCCACACATAGGTTGGACTTTTGTCTTTTTTCAACCTCACCTACTATGTATCTATGTAACCTATCAGTGCCCACCAGTGGTGCCAGTCAGTGCCCACCAGTGCCATCTATCAGTGCCCATCAGTGCCTTATCATCAGTGTCACCTATCAGTGCCCATCAGTGCCACCTATCAGTGCCCAGCAATGCCACCTCAGTGCCCTTCAGTGCCGCCTATCAGAGCCCAGCAGTGCCATCTATCAGTGCAGCCTTATCAGTCCCCACCAGTGCTGCCTCATCAGTGCCCTTCAGTGAAGCTTCATCAGTGCCACCCAGGGCCGCCATCAGGAATTATGGGGCCCCTTACACAGCTTCAGGCATGGGCCCCCTGGAGCAGAGAACCGGGGGGGGGGGTGCTGTCGCCTCAAATTGAGAAGCGGGGGCTGCCGCGAATTGAGAAGCGGGGGTGCCACGATTTGGGGGGGGGGGAGGGGTTGCCCTGGGGACCTCTGGTCCCTTACAGGTGTATTGCCTGTACCCCTCTGATGGCGGCCCTCAGTGCAGCCTCATAAGTTCCCATCAGTGCAGACTCATCAGTGCCCATCAGAGCATCCTATTAGTGTCCATCAGTGCTGCTTCATCAGTGCAGCCTCATCAGTGCCAATTAGTGCAGCCTATTAGTGCCCATCAGTGCAGCCTCATCACCCAGAAATCTATAGGGCACACAGACCTATAATACCCAGAGACATATAATGCTCAGAATATGATTATCAGTGCAGCCTCATCAGTGCCATTCAGTGCCGCTGACTTGTCCTGAATGTTCCACTATGGGGGAAGTTCCTGCACTGACTGCGC
The DNA here is from genome assembly GCF_905171775.1 of Rana temporaria. NCBI lineage: Eukaryota > Metazoa > Chordata > Amphibia > Anura > Ranidae > Rana > Rana temporaria. The sequence continues at coordinate 135,166,318 of NC_053491.1, forward strand.
AGGCGCAAACTTCCCGACAGAAATCCCTGAACCTCGCCCGGCATCCAGGCTCATTCTTTAACATCCCCGTGGATTGGAGGATGTTAAAAAAAGAGCCAGGAGGCCGAGCGAGCGAAGCGACTGGCCACTTTCCTCGAAGTCCACTTTCCTCGAAGTCCACGTCGCCCTGGATGCCGGCCGCCGTTCGGGGATTTCCGTCAGCAAGTTTGCACCTGCGCAGTGCTTGAAGGAACTTTCCCGATGGCTGGAACCATCTCTGCACCTCAGTTCGCGCATGCGCTGGAACTTCCATGATACATGGAACCAGCACGGCAGATCACCGCCTCATCAGTGCCGCCTCATCAGTAAAGGAGAACAATGACTTGTTTAAAAAATTATGAAAAATGTTTGTTATTTCCCCCCAAATGGTCGGTCTTTTTTTGTTTCTTTAGCAAACAATAAAAATCCCAGTGACAATTAAATACCACCAAGGAAAGCTCTATTTGTGTAAATATAAATGTCATATGGGTACAGTGTTGTATGATCGGGCAATTGTCATTCAAAGTGTGAGAGCGGTGAAAATTGGTGTGAGCAGGAAAGGGGTGTGCGTGCCCAGTAGGCAAGGGGTTAAAGTGTATTCTCCATAGATGTTGCCAGCAGGATGATCCCTCCGTGTGTCGGTAGATCGGTGTATAGAGAGGAGATGAGGAGTGAGGAGGAGGAGGAGGGAGTGGCGGAGCAGTGCTGCCTGATGACGGAGGGAGGACACACACACTGGAGAGGAGCGCTGTAATCGGAGCCCGGCTACTTTCCATTCACTGTCACAGAGGAGCGGAGCTCAGCCCTATGAAGAGTCACACTCAGGATTACTCTACATAGGCACAGCAGCGGGCGGCTCAGAGCAAGAGATTTACTAAGAAAGGGGGGATTGGGGATAGAAAAGGATCTCAATGAAATCTGACAGTCTGATAATCCGGGACGTGGGGAGCGACATTGATGGCTGAGCGATTCTGATCTCCTCTAAAGTTGGGTAAGTAATTAAATAAGTTCTAGTGTGGAAATGCCAGCCTGGGCATTGGAGAGGGGGAGTGAGCTGGGGTCCTATAATTTCTGTGTGCCCTATACATATCTGAGCATTATATGTCTCTGGGTATTATAGGTCTGTGTGTCCAATAGATTTCTGAGCATTATATGTCTCTGGGTATTATAGGTCTGTGTGCCATATAGATCTCTGGGTATTATAGATTGTGTGCCCTATTTGTCTCTGGGCATTATAGGTCTGTGTGCCCTATAGATATCTAAACATTATGTCTGTGTATTATAGGTCTGTGTGCCCTATAGGTCTTTGAGTATTATAGGTATGTGTGCCCTATAGATTTCTGTGCATTATAGGTCTGCATGTTCTATATATTTCTGTGCATTATAGGTCTGTGTGCCCTATAGATTTTTGTACATTATAGGTCGGTGTACCCTATAGATGTATGTGCATTGTAGGTCTACGTGCCCTATATATTTATGGGTATTATAGGTCTGTGTGCCCTATAGATTTCTGGGCATTGTATGTTTGTGTGCCCTATAGATTTCTGGGTTTTATAGGTCTATGTGCCCTATATTTCTAAGTATTATAGGTCTGTGTTTTCTATAGATTTATGTGCATTATAGGTCTGTGTGCCCTATAGATTTCTGTGTATTATAGGTCTGTGTGCCCTATAGATTTCTGTGTATTATAGGCCTGTGTGCCCTATAGATTTCTGGGTATTATAGGTTTGTATGCCCTGTAGATTTCTAAGTATTATAGGTTTATGTGCCCTATAGATTTCTGAGTATTATAGGTCTGTGTGCCCTATATATTTCTGAGTATTATAGGTATGTGTGCCCTATAGATTTTTGAGTATTATAGGTGTGTGTGTGCCCTATAGATTTCTGTGTATTATAGGTCTGTGTGCCCTATAGATTTCTGAGTATTATAGGTATGTGTGCCCTATAGATTTTTCAGTATTATAGGTATGTGTGCCCTATAGATTTCTGTGTATTATAGGTCTGTGTGCCCTATAGATTTCTGTGTATTATAGGTCTGTGTGCCCTATAGATTTCTGTGTATTAAAGGTCTGTGTGTCCTATAGGTCTCTGAGTATTAAAGGGCTATGCACCATTTACATCGGTGTGTTCTGTTTGTGTGCCCTTTAAAGCTGTGTGCCCCATAGGTCTGAGTGTCCTATCTCTATGTGTCACATAGGTCTGTGAATCCTATAAGCCTGTGTGCCCTAAAGGTCAATGTGCCATGAAGTTCTATATACTCTACAGGTTCATATGTGAAAAATTCTGTGTGCCCTACAGGTCTGTGTGTCCTATATCTCTGTTCTGAGTGTCCTATATGTCTGGATGCCCTATAAATCAGTATTTGCTATCTCTGTATGTCCTATAGGACTTTGTGCCTTATAGATCTGTGTGTCCCATATGTCTCTGTGTCCCATCGGGTTATGTGTCTTATAGGTCTGTGTGTCCCATAGGTCTGTGTGTCCCATAGGTCTCTGTGTCCCATAGGAGTTATGTGTCTTATAGGTCTGTGTGTCCCATATGTCTCTGTGTCCCATCGGGTTATGTGTCTTATAGGTCTGTGTGTCCCATAGATCTGTGTGTCCCATAGGTCTCTGTGTCCCATAGGGTTATGTGTCTTATAGGTCTGTGTGTCCCATAGGGCTGTGTGTCCCATATGTCTCTGTGTCCCATAGGGGTTATGTGTCTTATAGGGCTGTGTGTCCCATAGGGCTGTGTGTCCCATATGTCTCTGTGTCCCATAGGGGTTATGTGTCTTATAGGGCTGTGTGTCCCATAGGGCTGTGTGTCCCATAGGTCTGTGTGTCCCATAGGTCTGTGTGTCCCATAGGGGTTATGTGTCTTATAGGTCTGTGTGTCCCATATGTCTCTGTGTCCCATAGGGGTTATGTGTCTTATAGGTCTGTGTGTCCCATAGGGCTGTGTGTCCCATAGGGCTGTGTGTCCCATAGGGTTATGTGTCCCATAGGGCTGTGTGTCCCATAGGGCTATGTGTCCCATAGGGTTATGTGTCCCATATGTCTATGTGTCCCATAGGGTTATGTGTCCCATAGGTCTGTGTGTCCCATAGGTCTGTGTGTCCCATAGGTCTGTGTGTCCCATAGGTCTGTGTGTCCCATAGGTCTGTGTGTCCCATATGTCTGTGTGTCCCATAGGTCTGTGTGTCCCATAGGTCTGTGTGTCCCATAGGGCTGTGTGTCCCATAGGTCTGTGTGTCCCATAGGTCTGTGTGTCCCATAGGGCTGTGTGTCCCATAGGTCTGTGTGTCCCATAGGGCTGTGTGTCCCATAGGTCTGTGTGTCCCATAGGTCTGTGTGTCCCATAGGTCTGTGTGTCCCATAGGTCTCTGTGTCCCATAGGGTTATGTGTCCCATAGGTCTGTGTGTCCCATAGGTCTGTGTGTCCCATAGGGCTGTGTGTCCCATAGGTCTGTGTGTCCCATAGGTCTGTGTGTCCCATAGGGCTGTGTGTCCCATAGGTCTGTGTGTCCCATAGGTCTGTGTGTCCCATAGGGCTGTGTGTCCCATAGGTCTGTGCCCTCTGTGAGTCCTGTGACTGTGAAATATAGGGTCAGGCACCTGCACCATCCTGCACTCACACACACACATATAGGAATCCTCATCAATCACCGATCCCACGTGGCCTATTTCCAGACCTTTTGTTGTAGACAAATATGCAGAACATTTCTCTTCACCTGCCAGGGAGCAGAGCATTGTACTCCTTACTATTCATTGTACAACAAATACTGAACCTTCACTCTAAAATCCATGTTTGGGGCATTTTGATCTTCTGCCCTCCTTTAGTACAATAAGCTGAGCATTCTTTTATGCTTTTCATTTATCATTTTGTTATTTTCTTTCACTGTAACATTGTGACTTTTTGGCAGCATAGACTTTAATGGGAGCACATGCAAAATGCATGAAAATGCAAACGCACAAGTGTGAAGTTAGTTTATGCTTCGGGCTTCAGGGAACAAAGTCAGGGATTTACTAAAATTGGAGCACTCAGAATCTGGTGCAGCTCTGCACAGTAGCCAATCAGCTACAAACTTCAGCTTGTTCAATTAAGCTTTGACAATAAAACCTGGAAGCTGATTGGTTTCTTACTCAGAGCTGCAGCAAATTTTGCACGCTCGAGTTTTAGTAAATCTAGCCCACAGTAACATTATGTGCCTATTAGCTCTAATGAGCAGGGCCCTCTGATTCCTCTTGTAACTGTAATGTCTGCCTTTATTTTGTTAAGCGCTGCGCAAACTGTTGGCGCTATAAAAACCTGTATAATAATAATAATTATATGGAAAAGAAGACAAAGACAAGTGTGAGCACTCAGGATGAACAATGAGCAACAATGTTTCCTTATTCGGATGATACACAGGTGACCTGCCGCTGATAAGTTGTCCGAAGATTCTGCCTGTGTTTCCTTTGGACTCGTTCCCCTGTAGTTGCGGCAGAGATGTCCCACCCATCCCCCGTGAGATTCAGATTCATCAGCGTTTGTGCTGGCGACAGAGTGACATCTTACCGCATCTCTGATAGAGGTAGCACATCTATCAGGGGATACCAGCAGCCTTTTTTAGCAATCTTCCTGCTGGCAACTTGTTTGTAGTGTCAGAATTACCCATGTGTCATCAGCCTAAAGGTGACCATATGCCGTACAATCTGATTGTACAATCTGCTTTAGATCCACCATCAACTATGGATTGCATGTGCCTGCCTGCGTTGATGCTAATTAAATAGATTGCTTGAGTTCGTCCTCAAAGTTTTGGTAAATTATAAGGCCCCTTTCACATTGGGCAGTGGAGGTGCGGTGACGGTATAGCGCCGCTATACTGTCGTATTTACCGCGATATTTGGGCGCTAGCGATGCGTTTTTGACCCCCACTAGCGGCCGAAAAATGGTTAACACCGCCCGCAATGCGCCTCTGCGGGCGGTATTACCGCGGTTTCCCATTGATTTCAATGGGAAGGCACGGTATAGGAGCGGTAAACACCCCGCTCCTATACCGCTCCAAAGATGCGGCTAGCAGGACTTTTGGAGCGGTCCTGCTAGCGCACCGCTTCAGTGTGAAAGCCTTCGGGCTTTCACGTTGAAGCCTGCGGGCATGATTTCTTCATGCGGTATAGCAGCGCTATTTTTAGCGCTGTACCGCATGAAAAATGCCTCAATGTTAAAGGGGCCTAAGGCTCCATTCACACATATGTGACTTGCATGCGACTTTGGACATCAAAATCACACGACAAGTCACAGAACATTTAAATCGGTGCGGCTTAAAGTTGCAGCACCTTTGAAAAGATGCCTGCGCTACTTGATGTGATTTTTGATGCAACTTTGATCCAGAGAGTGTGAAGTCGTATCACATCCATGCTCCAAAGTCGCACTGGAAATCACGCAACTTTGAAGTCACACTAATGTGAATGGAGCCTTCATGAGGCTCGGTTGACATATATGCGAATTGGATGCATTTTGAGCCGCATGCGATTTGCATGACGTGAACCAAACTGTCTTTCTCTGGAGCCGGTTCACATATCTGCGGGCTGGCCGCAGTGCATTTTTCAAAAGAGTCCGGTATGATTTAAGGCCTGGGTCAGGTGTGATTTCAAGTGGCATACACCAAAAGGGGAAGCTCTGCTTGTTTGCTTGCGCCCCGTCTCCGCTGCCACATTTGGCACCTTTTCGGGTGGGAACGGGTACCTGTATTTGACAGGTACCAGTCCCCACTTCCATGTGACCACGCGGCGAGGTCCCCTGGAAGTCCAGCCCCCTTCTCCTTCCCCCACCGGGCCATTCTTAAAGCGCAGCACGTTTCACGCATCCACAGTAGGGAACCTCTACAAGGAATGGCGGCGGGAGCACCCGAGAGCTAATTGAAAATTGGCTGGGGTGCCGTCATCGTGGGATCCCTGGACAGGTATGTGTCCCAATATTAAAATTCAGCAGCTACAGTATTTATAGCTGCCGACTTTTAATTCTTGAAATTTTTTGGTGGTGGGGTGGGTGCTGCTGGAGCACCGCTTTAACAGATTCTCACCCGAATCGCATCTGAACCAGTGAATGAAACCAGCTCCGGACTTTTTTGGAAGACGGCAATATGAAATCCGTGCATGGTTATGTGAACTAAGCCTAAGATTGTACGGAGGTTGTACAGTCAGATTGTATAATGTATGGCCAATCTTACTCTGAACTGGCATCTAAGAGCTCAGTCACACAAACAGAAAAATGCTGCATTGTGAAAGTTTTGTACGCATCAAAGCGCAGCACTATAGTAATCAATGAGCCCCTACAGACAGCTGTACGCTGCGTTTAGCCGCACACAAAAATAGTTGGATACAGCTGCAGACATTACGCATGTAGATCCGCAGGTTTTGCGCACGCATGTGCATAAATTCATATAAACGCGAGTACTTTAGGCACATTTTTTACACAGGATCTTGTAGCTCTGCTAGCAAGAACCCTCCTTTCATGTAGAAAACACGTGTCTAAATGTAACAGTTTTTTTTTTTTCCGGCAGATGTGAATGTGAGCCCAACTGGTTGTTATCATAGCAGCACACTATGGGCTATTTAATATCACTTTCACTGCTTGCCGACCAGCCACTGTCATTGTACAGCGGCAGTTTGGCATGGCTGCGCAAATCGCCGTAGGTGTACGGCGGCCACTTTAAGAGCTATAGGGGGCGTTTGCGATGTCTGCTGGCGACCCACGATCGCTCCTCAGAGAGCCAGAACGGGGATCTGTCAATGTAAACAGACAGATCCTTTATCTGTCAGGGAAGTAAAGAGAGATCTGCTGTTCCTAGTGATCAGGAACAGCAATCTCTCTATACTCTGAGGGAGTCCACTGCCCCTCCCTAGGAAACACTGAACCCCTTGATCAACCCCTAATGTTAACCCCTTCCCTGCCAGTGACATTTATACAGTAATCAGTGGCTATTTTTAGCTCTGATCACTGTATAAAAGTTAACGTTCCCCAAAAAGTGTGAAAAATGTCCGATCTGTCTGCCACAATGTCGCAGTCCCGCAAAAAATTGCTGATCACTGCCATTACTAGTAAAAAATAAATAAAAAAATGCCATAAATAAATCCCCTATCTTGTAGACACTATGGCCCGGATTCTTAAAGCACTTACGCCGACGTATCTTTCTATACGCCGCGCAAGTGCACTGATGCGCCGTCGTATCTATGTGCCTGATTCCTAAAGCTAGATACGCCTGAATTGTGGCTTCATCCAACCGACGTAAGTTTCCTACGCCGTCGGAGCCTGGGCGCATATTTACGCTGGCCGCAAGGGGCGCTTCCATTGATTTACGCGTTGAATATGCAAATGACTGAGATACGCCGATTTACGAACGTACTTGCTCCCGTCGCTGTAATCGACGCCATTTACGTAAGGCGTACGACTGGCGTAAAGTTATTCCACCTATAGGAGGCGCATCCCATGCAAAGGTATGGACGACGGAGCAGCCGTCGTATTTTACCTCGTTTACGTAAGTTGTACGTGAATGGGGCTGGGCGTAGGTTACGTTCACGTCGTGGGCATTGAGCCGTCGTATCTTAGAGAGTATATTCGACGTGATTCTGAGCATGCGCGCGCATGCGCCGTTCGTTCGGCCATTCATTTGCATGGGGTCACGCTTTATTTAAATGTATCACGTCCACTTCCTTCCTACTTTGAATTAGGTGGGCTTACGCCTACCAATTTACGCTACGCCGGCGCAACGTAGGGAGCAAGTGCTTTGTGAATACTGTTCTTGCCTCTCTATGTTACGTCGGCGTAGCGCATATGAGATGCGATACGCCCGCACAAATGTACGCCGCTCTACCTGAATCCGGGCCTATCAATTTTGTGCTAACCAATCAATATACGCCTATTGTGATTTTTTTAACCAAAAATATGTAGAAGAATACATATTGGCCTAAACTGATGAAGAATATTTTTTTTGGGGGGGATATTTATTATAGCAAAAAGTAAAACATATTGGGGGGTTATTTACAAAAGTCAAATCCACTTTGCTCTACAAGTGCAAACTACAAGTGCAAAGTGCACTTGAAATTACACTGAAAGTGCACTTGGAAGTGCAGTCGCTGTAAATCTGAGGGGTAGATCTGAAATGAGGGGAAGCTCTGCTGATTTTATTATCCAATTATGTGCAAGCAATAATTATGTTTTTAAAGTGGTTGTAAACCCACTTTTTTGACTTTTACCTACAGGTAAGCCTATAACAAGGCTTACCTGTAGGTAAGGAGAATATCTCCTAAACCTGCACGGTTTAGGAGATATTCCTCTCGCAATGCGGGCGGCGCATGCGCAGGGGGGAATCCACAGCGAAAGGACCGGCATCCGCCGGACCCTGCCGATTTTAAATCTCCCGCGCGCACGCGCGGGAGTGACGTCATCGCCGCTCCAGCCAATCACAGCGCTGGAGCGGCGATACCCGGAAGACACGCCGGAGCAAGATGACATCCTGCTCGGCATGGACCAGGTAAGTGGTGTTCACCTCGTTCCGAGGTAAGTTCCGAGGTGCATACTAGCCGATTATGCCTTTTGCCTTGCAGGTTTTAAACAAAATAAAAAAGTTTATGCGGTTTACAACCACTTTAAGCAAAGGAAGATTATTTAATCCAGTGTGCACTACAAGTGCAGTGCAAGTGCACTTGAAAGCGCAGTCGCTGTAGATCCAAGGGAGACATGCAAGGAAAATAAAAAACTTAATTTTTAAAATAAAAAACAGAATCATACAGGACTGGATGATAGAAATCAGCAGAGCTTCCCCTCATTTTAGATCTACCCCTCAGATTTACAGCGACTGCTCTTCCAAGTGCACTTTCAGTGCAATTTCAATGCACTTGTAGTTTGCACTTGTAGCGCAATGTGGATATGTCCATTGTTTTTTTGTTTTTTTGCAAAATTTCTATTTTTTTTGTTAATCGCGCAAAAAATAAAAACCGCAGAGGTGATCAAATACCACCAAAAGAAAGCTCTGTGGGCCAGATCCAGAGAGAGAGTACGCCGGTGTATCTTCTGATACGCCGGCGTACTTTCAAATTACCCGCGTCGTATCTTTAGTTTGAATCCTCAAACCAAGATACCACGGCATCTGGGTTCGATCCGACAGGCGTACGGCTTCGTACGCCTTCGGATCTAAGATGCAATACTTCGGCGTCCGCTGGGTGGAGTTTGTGTCGTTTTCCGCGTCGGGTATGCAAATTAGCTTTTTCCGAAGATCCACGAACGTACGCACGGCTGTCGCATTCTCTTACGTCGTCGCTAGTCTGCTTTTTCCGGCGTATATATAAAGCTGGTATTTTGAAGGGTACAGTTAGACTTGCCATGTTAAGTATGGCCGTCGTTCCCGTGTCGAAATTTGAATTATTATTTTTTTTTGCGTAAGTCGTCCGTGAATAGGAATGGACGTAATTCACGTCTAAGTTAAAAAAAATGATGTTGTTGCAATGTCATTTAGCGCAATGCACGGCAGGAAATTTAGGGACGGCGCATGCGCAGTTCATTCGGCGTAAGGGACGCGCTTCATTTAAATGAAACACGCCCCCTACTCGCCGATTTGAATTACGCGCCAAGAGATACACTACGCCACCGTAACTTACGGCGCAAATTCTTTGTGGTTTTGAAGAATTCAAAAGTAAGTTACAGCGGCGTAGCGTATCTCACATACGCTGCGCCTATCTAAATACATGTGGATCTGGCCCTGTGTGTGGGGGGGGGGGACATACATTTTGTTTGTGTACAACGTCACACATTGTCAGTTAAATCGATCGCAAAAAATGGCCTAGTCAGGGAGTGGGTAAATCCTTCCGGGGCTGAAGTGGTTAATGCATTAACCCCTGCCTGTCAGGATTAATCTTTCCCACTAATCCTTTCGCTGTCTTTGTAAATAATGGCAAACGTCTCCCTATGTAGTGTAATTACAAAGCAAGTCAGTGCAGACACACTGCTTCAATTGTGCAGAGAGCCAGTGCACATGTGCCTATTACTGTAAATCAGAAGCCTTGACATTTACTGCGTGTGTCAGAGCTGGAAAATGTGATTGGGGATATAAAATAGACGAGTCATGCCTACAGGCCAACGCTCGTTACATTGTAGCTGTCGCCGGTCCATTGGCTCTTTTTTTTTTCCCATTACGTTGCAGCAGAGATTGGCGCGCTGATACACCCGGTGAATGTTAATCCCCCCCGATTTAGGTTCATGTTTGAACAGAACTGATACTCGGTTTGTTTTAGCTTAGCGCGTCTTCAGATGATGAGCTTCTAATGTGTACTTTGTGTTTGATGAATAGTCTGTGAGATGTTATCGCAGCTGAAAAAAAAAAGAAAGGCGTTTTGTGTTTATACTTTAATAGAAAAGTTTATTGTGGTGGATTATAAACAAGAGCAGCCTGTTCACACAATACACAGGTAGTATTTGTTTATTATACAACATTGGAACATCCTGTAATAACATGGGGTATGAGCTGACCTAATGGAACACCAGCACAAGACATTCTGCCTTCTCAGCTTTGGCCGGCTTCTCTTTCTGTCCCGGGAGGCTCATTTCCCAGCAGGTGGACATATCTGTCATATAGCACAACTCTTCTAGGACTTCGTACAGTATCATGATTTAGCTGGCTTTGTGTTATACTCTTATCTGGAGAATTGTGACAACTGCCATTGTGCATAGAAAAAAGCTACAACGTTGGATTACGTCCCCATGCTGGTGTAAGGAGAGCGAGATCTCTACAAGGTGACCCAAAAGTCTCCTTATGCCGCGTACACACGACTGCGTACACACGACCGGGTATACAACCGCTTTAAATCTCTCTGAACGCTAGTCAATGCTTCTGTCTCTAAATAAAATGGTTAGCTTACAGTCCTGTTTACGCTTTGCTTTTTGCTTTGTTTTGCTTTGCTTCAAAAATTATACCCCATGTAGCTTTAGTTTCAAAGCGTCTTCAAAGCCTCCATAGAAGTCTGAGGCCCCGTACACACGTCCGAGGAACTCGAGGGGCAAAACTCATCATTTTGCTCGTCGAGTTCTGTGTGAAGCCGCCGAGGATCTCGGCGAGTCAAATTTCCTCATTGAACAACAAGGAAATAGAGAACATGTTCTCTATTTGGCTCGACGAGGAACTCGTCGGCTTCATCGGCCGAAAGTGTACACACGCCGGGTTTCTCGGCTGAATTCTGCCGAGAAACTCGGTCGTGTGTACGGGGCCTATGGCAAAGCTCAATTGAAGCACCACTGAAGCCTCATTAAAGCCCCACCAAAGACTCACCGAAGTCTCATCGAAGAACCAAGCAAAAGCAAGTTGTAAAAAGGACTGTAAGGCCTCGTACACACGACCGAGAAACTCGACAGAATCCATCAAGAAACTTGGTGGCAGAGCTTTTTTGCAGAGGAAACCGGTCGTGTGTATGTTTTTCATCGAGGAAACTGTCGAGGAACTCGACGAGAAAAAAAACGAACAAGTTCTCTTTTTCCTCGCCGGGAGTCTCAATTTCCTCGTCGTGTTCCTCGTCAGGCTGGTTTTCGACGAGAAACTCGAGCGTGTGTATGCTAAGAAACCCTTGCATACTCATAATAAAGTATGAGACGGGAGTAAAAGTAGCGTTTGTAATGGAGATAGCACATTTGTCCCGCTGTAACAGACTGAAAAGTGCAAATCGTCTCCGACCAAACTTTTACTTAACACGCAAACTCATGAGATTAGCAAAAGCAGCCCCAAGGGTTGTGCCAGTGGAATCGAACTTCCCCTGCCGTTGTATGTGTTGTACGTCACCGCGTTTGAGAACAAGGAGATTTTGTCTTGACAGTGTGTACGCAAACCGAGCTTGTCGAGTTTCTCCACAAGCCTAACAAGGAACTCGTCGAGGAAAACGATGAGGCCTAAGCTTTGACGGGCTTTGACTGGCATTCAGAGAGCTTTAACAAAGCGTGTCCGAAACCATGTTTTGAAGTAAGTGTAAACTAGCCCTAAAGGCAAAACTTTTTTTTTTTTTTGATAGAGCAGTGGTTCTCAATCTTCTAGTGCTGTGACCCCTTGATAAAATTTCCCAAGTTGTGGGGACCCCCAACAGTAAAATAATTTTCTTAGCGTGGGTTGTCAGCACCCAAGGCAAGACAAGTAATTTGCACCCCTAACCCACAAGGCATTTAGTGCTACCCGAGTCCTTTTAATGGCAACTATAATCACAGGTAGTGTTACTCATTGTGTCTCTGGCTTCACTGTGTCTCCGACTTTGTGGTGTCTGGTAGCAGTGACACCTATGTCAAAATAAGGAGATAGGGTCTCCTCCAGCCCCTCCCACTTCATGTTCCTCTCTAGTCAGCTGACCTCTAGTCTTTGCCCCCCAGGCATGCCGTGAACTGAATGGGCACCTGCGAAAAGGCTAAGTGGGCGGCTGCGTGCTCCAGGAACAGCCCAGCTGGGTGGCCACAGGCTCCAGGGATAGCCCTGCTGGGTGTCCGCAAAAACGCTGGGAGAGTGGTGCGTGCTTCAGGAACAGCCCAGAATTCGGTGACCCCTGGCAAATCATTATTCGACCCCCAGGTTGAGAACCACTTGGATAGAGTAAGGGAGGTTTATAACCCTTGTCAGTGTTTTTTTTGTCATCTGTGTCCCATTAGTGAGATTTCCCTTCACTTCCTGTCCCATAACCAAAACAGAAAATGAGAGGAAATCCCTCCAAAGTGCTGCAATCCTGGCGTGTCCCCACCGAAAGAATTCCCATCTGGTCCAATTCTTTTTTTTCTTTTACTTTCAATGACAACTGTAAACAGGATAAATAGAGAGGGTAAATCTCCCTAAAGCCAGGTACACAAACAACTGACAGCTACGGTTAGAGCCGCTGTACTAACCATGCAATGTTAGTCCAGTGATCTCCCCCACTGAGCTGTTGTGTTCTGACAGGGTGAAGGCTCCCCAGGCAGAACACTTTCTGCCAATGGCAGAAAGCGCTGATCGGGAATCGGTTGGCTATTGGTTTCCAGCATGCATGTCTGACAGCCCAACATTTACACAAGCAGAATGTTGACCGTGTTTTTTTTGAACCGGCAAATGTCTCCAGACATTCTGGCCGTGTGTACAGGGCATAAGGCTCCATTCACACCCGAGCGTAGTGCAGCGAAAGCTGACGCACCCTGTTTTTTTAAGCTTTTTTGTGTTTTTTTTTGTGGAGCGACACCATTAATTTGAATGGGCTTTCCTCCCCTCCAAAAACGGTCCAAAGAAGTAGAGGTAGACCGATATATCGGTCGGCCGATATATCGGCCGATATTTGGCCGTTTTTGTGAAATCGGCATCGGCCGATTTTTGTGAAAGAATCGGCCGATTCGCGGCTAATGTGTCCGGCCCGCATGGCCACCTGCCCTGCAGTACTGACCCCGCTCCCATGTATCCGATTCCTCCTATCTGCACGGCCACCACAGAAGGGATATAGATTTCACTGGCATCACGCCGTCCGCCGTGCCCCGCCCCCTCAGCGTGCTGTATTAGGGACAGGGAGAAACAATCATTGTCTTACAACTGCCGCCTGACTAATGTAACTCCCCCCAGCAGGAATGTCTTCCTTCCCTGCTGAGGCGGAGCCTGCTGGCATTACACCAAGTTCTGAACAATGATTGGCTGATCCGCTCATCAGCATGCACCTAGCCTATTAGGTGCATGCAGATAGAATTGGATTATGATACCCAGCATGTATGGAGGGTAAGTTGCCCAAATTATGTGCTACTGTGCCCCCCTGCAGAATTTATTTAAACTCCTTTTAAAAAGGGAAACCTGGCTGAGGCTGGCATTGTGAAGATGGATGAGGATGACTCTGGGTGGATATGAGAGTTACATTGTGGAGATCCTCTTCACAATGTAACTCTCATCCCCACACAGAGTCATCCTCATCCATCTTCACAATGCAACACCATCCACCCCACTACAACGCATTCCCTGCACCATCCATCCCTTTCCACAACACATCCCCACCCATGCCCAGCACCATCCATCCCTCTCCACAACTCATCACCACAACGCATCCCCACCCACGCCCAGCACCATCCATCCCACTCCACAATGCATCCCCACCCACCCCTCTCCACAATGCATCCCCACCCATGCCCAGCACCACCCACCCCTCTCCACAACGCATCCCCACCCACACCCAGCACCATCCACCCATCTCCACAATGCATCCCCACCCATGCCCAGCACCACCCACCCCTCTCCACAACGCATCCCCACCCACACCCAGCACCATCCATCCCTTTCCACAACCCATCCCCACCCACGCCCAGCACCATCCATCCCTTTCCACAACACATCCCCACCCACCCCCAGCACCATCCATCCCTCTCCACAATGCATCACCACCCACCCCTCTCCACAACGCATCCCCACCCACACCCAGCACCATCCATCCCTCTCCACATCGCATTCCCATCGACCCCTCTCCACAACTCATCACCACAACGCATCCCCACCCACACCCAGCACCATCCATCCCACTCCACAATGCATCCCCACCCACCCCTCTCCACAATGCTTCCCCACCCATGCCCAGCACCACCCACCCCTCTCCACAACGCATCCCCACCCACACCCAGCACCATCCATCCCTTTCCACAACCCATCCCCACCCACGCCCAGCACCATCCATCCCTTTCCACAACACATCCCCACCCCCAGCACCATCCATCCCTCTCCACAATGCATCACCACCCACCCCTCTCCACAATGCATCCCCACCCATGCCCAGTGTATTTTTTTTCTTTTTTAATAATTGAGGTGGCACTAATGGGCTGCACTGGTGGGCACTAATGACGTGGCACTGATGGACACTAATGGGCTGAACTGGTAGGCACTGATGAGGTTGCACTGACAGGCTGAACTGGTAGACACTAATGAGGTGGCACTGATAGGCTACACTGGTGAGCTGCATTGGTGGGCACTGATGGACACTGATAGGCTGCACTCCACCTCTCCACCCTAAACAATAACCTCCTCCCCAACCTAGATTTTCTGATATAATGGAAAAAAAAAATCGGCCTAAAATATCGGCCGCAAAAATCGGCCTAAAATATCGGCCATCGGCCGCCCCAATTTTGGAATATCGGCATCGGTATCGGCCAGAGAAAAACCCATATCGGTCGACCTCTACAAAGAAGCTCTTGTACCAAATCTTGGCACAGTGCCAGAAGTGTTTGGCGGTTTAATTTTTACGGCAATTTCGCAAAATCACACCACGTATGGGGTGCTATTAAGTGTTAATGGCATCGCAAACGCGGCCCGTGTTTTGCTGTGATTCTGCAATCGTGGGTTAACGAAGCTGTACGGGGGGGGGGGGGTCGGCCCAGACAGCAATAAAACCTGACCAGTGTTCTAATCCCTCTCCACTCTATCCAAAAACAACATTTTGCCTTTAGTGACACTTTAAATATTTGCTTTGTAGATGTTAATCAACAGAAAGTGGGAGTACTGCACTTATCTATAATGAAAAGGTACGTTTTGTCAGCGCAGTCACTTGTGTGACATTAGTCAGATGTTGTACATTTCTATTTGAGCACAGACTGATTGCAGATGATTTGCTAAAGTAAAAACAATTAATTTTGGGAATAATCATCTAATAACCAGCAAAAAGTTTTTTGGTTGCCCTTATACGCTAATAAGTAGTCGGCTTAGCTTCACCTAATTCACTAAGTTTGGTGAAAGCAGAACTTTATCCAAAAATAAAATACAAAATATACAGAAGAGAAGAGATAGAAGGGAAAACAAGAACAGTTTTGCTGTAATATTCAAGGCAAAGATTTCCCTTGCAGTACCTTCTCCTGCCACTAGATGTTCTCAGTCAGATGGTTAGCATCATTTAACCCACTTTCACTGATCCCAGGTTGACCCCTGTCTTATAACTGGGCAGCGAAAGGGGAGGAGGAAGAGTAAGGGCCCTTTCACACCGTTCAGGTCCACCTGCCAGTTTTTTAGGTGGGCCTGAATGGGAGCCCTCTATGGAGCCACGGATGTCAGCCCGCTGACATCCGACCCTCTCCGATTCGCCAAAGTGTGACGGGGGAAAACCCTACTTTTCCTTCCGTCTGGCGGATCGGGTGACAACGGACTCTACGGTCCATCGTCACCCGATCCCCCATAGGGGAGAGCGGCGCTCTGACAGGTCGGTCCCTGCACAGTGCAAACCTCCCAACTGTCCCTGATTTTGAGGGACTGTCCCTGATTTGGAGCAATGTCCCTCTGTCCCTCATTCTCCTCATTTGTCCCTCATTTTGGTCTGATCTATATAGATGTATATAAAATGCACTTTTTATCTATCAAAAAGTGTTTCCCAGCACTAAACTTTCATCTGATTTCTAAATTTCTGCATTTTAAATTCCAAAAGCCAATATAAAGAAATAGTAGTGGTAAAAAAAGCACTTGTGGGTTTAACCAATCTTATTTTTTTGTACAATTCTCCTTTAAGGGGGCGTGGCAAGGGGTGTGTCCTATGCCTGCATACTTTTGCTGATAGGTGTCCCTCATTCCCATCTCAGAAAGTTGGGAGGTATGACAGTGTGCAGAGACAGACCTGTCATCTACCTGTTCAGCGGGATCGACAGAGCGATCCCCACTGAGCAAAGCGGAGCCCGCACATGGATCCTCCCTGTGTGAAAGGGCCCGAATGAGGTCATCTCTTTGTTAATCTGTTTTCTCCTCCTATCAGCATACTCTTTGTCAGCATGTGAATTGATTGGCTCCTCATGCTGCCTCTTCCTCTCACACTCTAACCTGCTATATGAGAACTATAACGGGGCTGATACCAAGTCAGATTCAAGTACTTAAACTGCTTGCATTTAATAATGAATTAGTGAGGGAGATGTACTAAAACTGGAGCACAAGCACTCAGAATCTAGTACAGCAGTGCATAGTAGCCAATCAGCTTCTAACTTCGGCTTGTTCAAAACCTGGAATCTGCACCAGATTTTGCACTCTCCAGTTTTAGTAAACCTGCCCACCCTTAAAAAGCTTAAAAAAAAAATATTTAGGCCCAGATTCTCGTAGGAGTTACGCTGGTAATTCTGAGTGTGAGGCGTCGTATCTATGCGCCTGATTCTTAGAATCAGTTACGCATAGATTTGTCTTAGATCCGACCGGCGTAAGTCCCTTACGCCGTCGTATCTAAGTTGCATATTTACGCTGGCCGGTAGGTGGTGCTTCCGTCGATTTACGCGTCAAATATGGTAATGAGCTAGTTACGCCGATTCTCAAACATACGTGCGCCCGGCGCATTTTTTTACGTTGTTTCCGTAAGGCTTTTTTGGGCGTAAAGTTAACCCTGCTCTATGAGGCGTACATGAGGCATACCAATGTTAGGTATGGACGTCGGAACAGCGTCAAATTTTTTCACGTTTTACGTCGTTTGCGTAAGTCGTCCGTGAATGGGGCTGGACGTAAGTTACGTTCACGTCGACTAGGCATTGAGCGGGCGCAATTTAATTTGAAAATTCAATGTGATACTGAGCATGTGCTCGCATGCGCCGTTCGATAAAAGCGTAATTTACGTGGGGTCACATAACATTTACATACAACACGCCCCCTACCAGCCTAGTTTGAATTAGGCGCCGTATCAGATACACTACTCCGCCGTAACTTAGAGCGGAAGATGTTTCTGAATACGGGACCTGCTGCTCTAAGTTACGGCGGCGTAGTGTATCTGAGATACGCTACGCCCGCCTAAAGATAGACGTTTTTCTGAGAATCTGGGCCTTAGCATACAACTTCCATGGAACCAGCCATTCTCCTTTTTTTGCATCTGTAGGATCCTGGGAACGATGATGCCTCCCTTGCCTAGGTGCTGTGGGATGAATCTCGGGTGTAAGTTGTAAGAGCAGTATGGCCAAGGCTTTTTTGGCTGTAATTTTCTTGTGGTATATAGGAGCTTTGGAATGATCCCAACAATATTGTCTCGATCCATCTAGCTGTCTGATCCCCCCTCTACCCAGTCTAGTGCTCCAGCAAGCGCTGGGGGAGTGGAACAGAAAGTGGTGACTGACAGGCAATGGTCTCCCCTCCGAATAGACCAAGAACTGAGCTATCAGTGGTCATTGGTTCACTCAGTTTTTGGTCTTAGAGCCGACGTGGGGCAGCTCCAGCATTACACAGATGTTGCAGCATATAGGTGAGTATGGATTTTTATTTTTTTACTTCCTCATACGTCTCCTTTAAATATATTTTAATGCTTTTTCCATAGGTGTGTGTGTTGTTTTGTTCCTTTTTTTTTTGCACTGTTTTTTTATTGGGGGAGGTGGTGGGAGTCTAGCCCATAAGCAGACCTTGTCTTTTGATTCAAGGTCCTCTCTAACTACTGAACAGTCTCTACTCCTTTAATAAATCAACCTCATTGTTTTCAGAAGGTGAATGGAATGATCACAATCTGTAGAAGTATGCTACTCTGTGAATACTTTGTGCTATTTTTGTATCTTAGTTTTCATAATTGACAAGAGGTCAGCATGTGTATGGCTATATGTTGTCTGAAACATCGGACTTAATTGCATAACATATTTCTTTTACAGTTGGCTTGGTCTGGTTTTAAAGGAGAATCTAACGTTACGTCAAAATGGACTTTGTGGGGATCCGCGTTTTGTTTGGGCTCGCCGTTTACGCCATCAGTGTGGTGGAATCTCTGCAGCCTCAAGCAAGAGTCCTCCTGACACTCAACGGTAAGATATATAAGCCGCATCTACAAAGGTTAAAAGCACTGGCTTTTATTTCATATGGTGCGAGAGCAAATGGCAGTTCTGGGCAATGAAAAAAAAATCTTTAAAAAATGATGTGTAGATATCCAATGTGAAACGAGAGCTATACATTAATGTATAAATCATAGTCAGGGGGAAAGTGGGGAGCAGATAGTCATGCTAGCATAACGCGCCTAGTCATTGCAATGTCTGCTTTTGATTGATATTTCTGCTACTGCGTGTTGGATTTGATTCAAGGTTATAACGAGACGTATAGTGTACATTGCATTCAAGTAGGCAGTCTAGACTTGGCAGGGTTCTGCCGCTTAATATTAAATCAAGTTTTACATTATGAAAAAGACAAACATTCCTAAAACCTGAATACACTTTGGGGAAATCTACAGTATGTATGAAGAAAAACCCCAGGAACAGAAATGTGGAACAAAAGAATGAATTGAGTTTGAAACCTTTCACATTACGTCAAAGCTAAACTTTCTAAAATAAATGCATTTATTTAAGTATTGCGCTATTTATTTTTTATTTTTTTTATGGGCAGTGTGCAGATTTATTTATTTATTTCAGGTACAGTACTTATATAGCGCATCAATTTACGCAGCGCTTTACATATATATTGTACATTCACATCAGTCCCTATGGAGCTTACAACCTAAGGTCCCTAACACACATATGTAGCGCTACCCCCTCAGGAGCCACTGGTTTTGGTTTTGGGATCGGCATACTAAGTTACCTCTTACCGTTATCTAGGGGTGCAGTTGACATACCTCCCAACTGTCCCTGATTTTAAGGGACTGTCCCTGATTTGGAGCAATGTCCCTCTGTCCCTCATTCTCCTCATTTGTCCCTCATTTTGGTCTGATCTATATAGATGTATATAAAATGCACTTTTTATCTATCAAAACGTGTTTCCCAGTGCTAAACCTTTCATCTGATTTCTAAATTGCTGCATTTGTAAATTTCAAAAGCCAATATAAAGAAATAGTAGTGGTAAAAAAAGCACTTGTGGCTTCAACCAATGTAATTTTTTTGTACAATTCTCCTTTAAGGGGGCGTGACAAGGGGTGTGTCTTATGCCTGCATACTTTTGCTGATAGGTGTCCCTTATTCCCATCTCAGAAAGTTGGGAGGTATGAGTTGATGAGTAGAGTAGTGAGCGAATGTCCAGTCAATAAATGAAGGTTTTTGAATGCTTTATTTCCAGGCCCAATATGGCCAACATCAACATGAGGTAAAGCAAGAAGGTTGATGAAGCGATAGAGAACTTTCAGCGCTGTCGCTCTTTGAACGACATTTGCGCGGTCATACAACACTGTACCCAAATGATCCGGTCATATGATCTCCCCTATGTCAGCCAGCGGCAGCTGCAGGTGAGAGGCGTGGCTGCTAAAATTTGGAGTGGTGACATCACCCATAGGCTCCTAAGGCCCATCCGTCGTCGGTCCTCTCCACTGCAGCTGCCGCTGGCTGACACAGGGGAGCCGGGTCATGTGACAAGAACAGAGCAGATTGAAAAATGGTAAATGTATACATCATTTTTACACAGTTTATTCAGCATAGGTGTTAAGAGATGGTGGGGCCATTTTTAAGACTAGTTAAAGGTTCACCCGGAAAAAAAAATGTAACATTAGATTGAGGCTAATTGTGGGAAGCACAATTGGGTGTTTTTTTTTAAAATCAATGCAGTACTTACCGTTTTAGAGATAGATGTTCTCCGCGGCTTCCGGGTATGGTCTGCGGGACTGGGCGTTCCTATTTGATTGACAGCCTTCCGACCGTCGCATACAGCGCGTCACGAGTTGCCGAAAGTAGCCCAACGTCTATCTCTAAAACGGTATGTACTGCACACCCGATTGTGCTTCCCACAATTAGCCTCAATCTAATGTTAAAAATGTGTTTTTCGGGTGAACCCCCGCTTTAAGCAGTTGTAAAGGCAGAAGTTTTTTTTTAGACTTACTGCATTCTATGCAGTAAGATATGAAAACCTTATGCATTCAACTTCCCCCACAGACCCCTTAACTACTTAGCTGTGCCTAATCTTGATCCAATGAGGTGCACAAGAGCTGAGGCTCTCTTGCACTCATCATTGGCTAAGATACAGCAATCAGAGCAAGGGCCGGGCCCTGCTCTGCGTGTCTTATGAATACATAGAGCTTGGCTCGGGAGAGAGCATGCAAGAGTGCCCCCATAGTAAGTGGCTTGCTATGGGGGCACTCGGCAGGGTGGAGGAGCCGAGAGTGGCGGTGGGGGATCCGAGAAGAGGAAGATCGGGGCTGCTCTGTGAAAAACCATTGCACAGAGCAGGTAAGTATAACATGTTTGTTATTTATAAACACAAATAAATTAACCTTTAATAGTACTTTAATAGAATTTCACTTTAAGGCTTGTGAGTTACAACCTGCTGTGAAGAAAATTACCTTTATTTTTAAAATACACACTTGGGCCACCTGAAGCTTTACTAATTAAGCATTGTTTGTTACAAATGCAATGTCACTAACAGAACCCAGGAAGGGTTTTCTTCTTGATCCAGCTCTAAAACAATTGTGATGCTTTAGAACTAATACATTAAGCGTTTGCATAAGCCAGGAGGTATGTAACTAAGTGTGCCATTTAAAATATGTGTGGTAAGAACGCTGTAATGTCTGTCAAATCCTATTTGGATTTGGAAAGCCTACATTTATCCATTCGCCCAATTACTCCCTGCACAGCCCAGAAGTGCCTAGAAAGCCGCTCTCTAATGGACTGTGTTTTGCATGAAAATCAGCTCAGTGGCTTCCCACTGCTGAATATATTTATGAGCTGCTATGTCTGCTGCCACATAAGGTGAAGTGAGAATAGTAACACTGATTATTAGCCAAGTCACTTGATTAATTCCATCATTTAGTCTTTTGTCTAACCTGCAACTTTCTTCTGAAAGGCCAATGCTATCTTTAGAAGAAAGGCTTCTATCGGTACACAGTAATTATGCACTTGAAGGAAATTTGAAAAAGAAAATGGTTCTGTTCTGTTGAGTTTCTTCCTGCCTACACACTGACATGGCGTGAGCATGCGTCTGCCTGTGCTTCACATAACTTCAGTGTTATACATGGCTGTCATGAGACAACTACAGGGGCTGCCATTGCTCACCTCATTGTAAAAATACATGTTGCCTGGTTGTCTGGATTTAATCATTTCTAAGTCACTCACCTGGACAGGGGTGGACTGACAACTCATGGGGCCCCCAGGCAATAGGAAGATTATGGGGCCCCCAGGCAATAGAGATTATGGGGCCCCCGGGCAATGGGAAGATTATGGGGCCCCTGGACAATAGGAGATTATGGGGCCCCCGGGCAATAGGAAATGATGGGGCCCCCAGGCAATAGATTACCGGGCCACACAGTATACACACACACACATACAGTATACATACACGGTATACACACACACAGACACACACAGTATACACACACAATAGACACACACAGTATACATATACACAGAATACACATACACACACTGAAAAGGTACTGGAGAGGCGGGGCAGCTATAATCCTGGGATTTAAAAAAAAAACACAGATTTTTACATACTGTCGGTTTTACTGAGGCTGGCAACCCTGATGGGGCCCCCTAGTGGCATTGGGCCCTCGGGCAGTGCCCAAGTTCCTGAATGGTCAGCCCGCCCCTGCACCTGGAACAGGAATTCTGATCAGGGAAGTCAGACAACATTTTAACTACACGGAAACCAGTATTTTCAGCAGAATTAGGCAGCTCCATGTATCCCTCATGATAGGGTGAGCTACGATTTAAAAAATGCAAAAACTGAGGAGCTCTGGAGGAAGTCGCTGTACTAACGATGTGATTTTAGTTAAGCAATCTCCCCGCCGAGCTATTGTTTTCTAACCGCCCCCCCCCCCCCCCCCCGCGCTAGAACACACCGGTTAGCTTTTTCAGTCATTGGCTGCGAGCACTGATCAGGTGCTGATTGGCAGTTGTTTTTCTGGCATGCCCAGTCTACAGAAGCTGGACATTTGGCCAGCTTCTGTCAGAACAGCCTACTGCACATATGTGCCCATGTGTACCATGCCTCATTTCAGTTTGTTCAGTTAAAGTGATTTTAAAGGCAGAAGGCATTAAGATAAAAAGCCTTCTGGGTCCAGTAGCTCCCCTTAGCCCCCCAATACTTACCTGAGTCTTATGCCGATCCAGCGATGTTGCACAAGAGACTCGGCTTTCCGGGAATCTCTCGCCTCATTGGCTGAGGCGGCAGCAAAGCGCCATTGGCTCCCTCTGCTGTCAATCAAAGTCAGTAAGCCACTAAGGAGAGCACAGGGGCAGAGCCAGGCTGTGGCTCCATGTCTGAATATATACAGTGAGCTGCAGCACGGCTCAGGTGCCCCCATAGCAAGCTGCTTGCTTTGGGGGGCACCCAACAGGAGGGAGGGGCCATGAGTGCCAAAGAGAGACCCGAGAAGATAAGGATCCAGGCTGCTCTGTGCAAAACCACAACACAGAACAGGTAAGTATAACAGGTTTGTTATTTTTAACAAAAAAAACAAGACTTTAGTATCACTTTTAAGCTTTGACGATAAAACCTGGAAGCTGTTTGACTTCTATGCAGAGCGGCACCATATTTTGCAAGCTGCAGTTTTATTAAATCCCCCCGTGTGTCTAAGCCAAAAAGTAATATATTGCAAATTTACCATTTCTCACTTACCTTTCTGTATCAGGACAACAGAACCAAAATAGAGCCATACAACCCTTCTTTTCTGCTAAGGTCCATAATATACAGGGGCATGGTTCTGTAGTCTTCAGAGCGAATGCATAACAATGTACCTGATAACAGTCTGGCAAAGAGCACAGATTTCTGGCTAGATCAACAGGTATTTTTTATCTTACCAAACAGAATCAGATGATTCCTCCCCCTACCAGGTTGACAGAAGCCTCAGACTGTGCTGCCCAATGGACTTTTCCCCTCCCAAAATCTCAGTATGCTTGTGATTGGGAACAGATTAAAAAAAAGGCGGCCAAAAGTATTCACTTAACCACATACCGCTGAATGTTTCACTTAACAGATTGGGATTGAAGCGGTATTAAACCCCCAATTTTATATATATATATATATACATATATATATATATATATATATATATATATATATTGCAGCTTACCAACTCTTATATGTGGTGACTGCATTTGTTTTTCTTTTTTTTCAGGCTTTTTCCCCTCTCTGTCAGTGGTAAATAGTTTGTCTCAAGCCTATAACTGCTACTTTGTCTGAACAGCTTGGTCTATTAAAGTAAGTTGAAAAATACCATACTTACTGGATGGATCACCTGGTGATAGAAAAAAAAAAAAAAAGGAAAAAGTCTAATGCCGCGTACAGACGGTCGTTTTATGCGATGTAAAAAAACGACGTTTTTAAAAACGTAAATTTCATTGACCGTGTGGGGGAAAACGTCGCTTTATGTCTTGTAAAAAACGACAAAAAAAAATTGAAGCATGCTTCAATTTTATGTGTCCTTTTTCAAAACGTCGTTTTTTACTTCACAGAAATTGACCGTGTGTAGCAAAAAACGACGTTTCAAACGACGTTTTTACACCCGCGCATGCCCAGAAGCTAGTTATGAAGCGAGCTTCAATGGAAAAACGTGGTGAACGTAACCTCGCTTTGCTAGAGCATTGTGAAAAAACGATGGTGTGTAGGCAACGTCGTTTTTGAAAATTGAAGTTTCAAAAACGTTGTTTTTTACTTCACAGAAAACGTAGTTTTTTTACTCAGCATAAAACGACCGTCTGTATAAGGCATAAGGCTTCATGTAACTTGAGTTTAGGAGCTTTTTGCCTTTTTTTGCTAAAGCTCCTAAACTCAACTCAATAAAAGCTTTTGTGTCAATGTACACACTGGGGGTTATTTACGAAAGGCAAATCCACTTTGCACTACAAGTGCAAACTACAAGTGCAAAATGCATGTGAAATTGCCCGGAAAGTGCACTTGGAAGTGCAGTCGCTGTAGATCCGAGGGGGACATGCAAGGAAAATAAAAAAACAGCATTTTATCTTGCACATGACTGGATGATAAAATCAGCAGAGTTTCCCCTCATTTCAGATCTACCCCTCAGATTTACAGCGACTGCACTTCCAAGTGCACTTTCAGTGCAATTTCAAGTGCACTTTGCACTTGTAGTTTGCACTTGTAGTGCAAAGTGGATTTGCCTTTCATAAAGAACCCCCTGAGGCTTTTACAAGAGTTTAGGAGCAGCTGTGGTTAAGGGAGGTTCAATCTCCCTCCTGAATACAAAAGAATCGCGTTCAGGATAGGAACGTTTTAAAAGCCGGTCTCAAATTTGCGGTAAAATTGCGGCACAATTTTCCCACGGCTGACGGTCAACGTAGTCAGTGTGTACATAAGCCCTAAAAAAGAAAAAAAAAATGCAGATACCACATTTCAGAATTGCCAATACAGTTTTGTTTTTAGGTTTAATACCACTTTAATTAAAGAACTGAGCATGTATTACTACTATAACAAATCAAAAGGGACCAAGTAAGAGAAGTTAATGGTGGATTTAGATACGGTTTAAGAGTTGACATACACAGGCACATATTTTGTGGTTATTGATAATTGCGGTGTGTGTGATCTGGAAGGAATGGAAGCAGACTGGTTCCATGGTAGTCCATTATATGGTATATTTGGTGGAATTTGCCTTTTGCAGATTATTCTCTGTTGTGAGTGTTGAACAGA
Organism: Rana temporaria; assembly: GCF_905171775.1. Classification (NCBI taxonomy): domain Eukaryota; kingdom Metazoa; phylum Chordata; class Amphibia; order Anura; family Ranidae; genus Rana; species Rana temporaria. Next base: position 135,191,786 of record NC_053491.1, read on the forward strand.
AAGCTAGCATTAAATGTACAAAGTAAAAAATTCCTGTGGGCGCTACAAACACACTAATGCCGCGTACAGACGGTCGTTTTTTGTGCTGAAAAAAAAACGACGTTTTAAAAAACGTTATTTAAAATGATCGTGTGTGGGCAAAACGTTGTTTTATTGTCTTAAAAAAAACGACAAAAAATAAATTCGAACATGCTTGAATTTTTTGTGTCGTTTTTCAAAACGTTGTTTTTTGTTTCACAGAAATTGACCGTGTGTAGCAAAAAACGATGTTTAAAACAACGTTTTTAAACCCGCGCATGCCCAGAAGCTAGTTATGAAGCGAGCTTCAATGGAAAAGAGTGGTGAACGTAACCTCGCTTTGTTAGAGCATTGTGAAAAAACGATGGTGTGTAGGCAACGTCGTTTTTGAAAATGAAGTTTCAAAAACGTTGTTTTATATCATGATTTAAAACGTCGTTTTTTTTCATCACAAAAAACGTCCGTCTGTACACGGCATAAGCGTGATAAGCCCAACCTGTTGAGTTGAAAATAGCCGATAACCAGTGCAGCCGCCAACCACTGGAAAAATGGAGAAGAAGACACAACAACAAAAAAGCAGCGCTCAATGGAAAGAAGGCATAAAACTTTATAGTATAATCAATTGACATCGATATTGCATAAAATTAGGCACACAATAATGTTGGGCACACAATATAAAATATATATAAATATATATAAAATATATATAATATAATGGTACCATTATATTATATATATTTTATATTGTGTGCCCAACATTATTGTGTGCCTAATTTTATGCAATATCTATGTCAATTGATTATACTATAAAGTTTTATGCCTTCTTTCCATTGAGTGCTGCTTTTTGTTGAGCATTGAATGTACAGCCAGCTCTGGTATGCTGGTTGCCTGTGCCGTTTATGGATGGGCTTCTGTGCAATCAAGTCCCTTGCATGGGGTGCAGTAAAAGAATACACAAGGGAGCTCTTCAGAAGCTTTATTGATTTTACAGTGTAGCCTAGGCCCTTTCCTTCCTAGAAGCTGCCTGACTGAAATGAACATGCTTCTTTTACTATCTTCTTCATTACTGATACTTATTAAAAAGGCCAGGTTCATCCTTCTGATTTGAAGGTTACTGGGAAGTCTAATGTGAGGAGCGGAGGAGTGTGATATTTAATGTGTAGAGGGTACAATTGTTCAGCCATGAGCTTTCCTGCTGAGCCAAGGTCACTAATTGATTGCTGCCCGAAATTAAAGCTTTTAATATGCCTAAAACATTCTGGGTGAACCGCATTAGAGCGGGTAATAGATTGCCAAGGCTCTACTGAGAAGGCAGGGGAAATACGTTTTATGGAGCTTCTATTTTGAGCTAAATGTCAAATAGTGAATAGTAACAGCAGACGTTCATTAACTACTTTGTAATCCTTCTCGGGTGTATTTCTTCTGTAGAAATTAGTGTGTGCTTTAAAAATTTTAGTTTTTTTCGGGACTGGACGTTTACTAGGATATATAATACAAATCACAAATTATCAAAGACACTCTATACCCCTATATACAGAAATCACAGATCGGAAGGATTACGTGTTTGGGGAAATGAAACCTTTACTCTTAAAGTCTCAAGAAGTATACTACAAATTGGATTACGGGCTTCAACAATTCAGCTATTGAGAACAGTTGAAAAAGAGATCCGGGTGAAAGTGCTTTGTAAATCAGAGGTGTTATAATAGAAAAGAGATAAAAGGCTTTTAGCCCGGAACCTGCTCTAGTAGTCAAAATGGCAACAATAATTATACGGCAGAGTGGAGTGAGAAAAGAATCTTAGGTTGTGTCTGCACATTTCAGACATCTGTACTTAAAAAATCTCCAATGAGGCAACAGTTTTAATTATAGCGACAACTAAACGTGAGTATTTATAATAGGAGTCAAATGCCCTCATAAATGATCTGCATGTTCAATTGTTCGGAAGAACAAGAGAGGAGACAAAGGTCAGCCATATCTGCACAGCCTATTATTCTGGGTAAGTTAGGCATTACTAATTCAACAACAGACTGTCCTTCTTGTGCCTAGGCTGCTTTTTCTGATTAGAGGTCTATCTAAAGGCCTATTCATCTTTGTTATCTATACATAAAATTGGTTCTAAGTGTTCTCTTAAGGATACGGAGAGGAATTTTGATGGCTAATTGCTTCTTGAGGTACATACCGTTTTTAATTAGCCTTCAGGATGTTTATTCGTTTTTTTCCCCCCAAATTAAGCACTTAAGGATCGGACCTTTTTTAAAACCTGTTGTTTACAAGTTAAAATATATATATATTTTTTTTGTTGCTAGAAAATTACTTAGAACTCCCAAACATTACCTTATATACTCGAGTATAAGCAGGGCCGATCCACCCTATAAGCTCACTATGCAAGCCACTTAGGGCCCCGCAAAGCTGCAGGGGGTCCCCTAAATTACTAGAGGCCCGCCTGGTGAGAAGTCATTTTTGGCCCCTCACCCTGCTTCTCAACTCGCTGGCTGCATGGGAGAAGAGGTAAGAAGTCAGCACCCCCGCCTTCTCACTTTAATGTAAGATGTCAGTTCCGATAGCAGAACACCCCCTCCCCCTGCTTCTCAACTTTAAGATTTAATGTGACATGTCACTGTCGGCAGTGCCCCCCCACCCACTTCTCAACTTTAATGAGACATATCATTTTGCTTAGGGCCCCAGGGAGGTCAGGATCGGCACTGAGTATAAGCCTACCCGAGTATAAGCCGAGGTACCTAATTTTACCACAAAAAAATGGGAAAACTTATTGACTTGAGTATAAGCCTAAGGTGAGAATGCAACAGCTACTGTAAGCGGAAAAGAGGGTCAACAACGCCCATTTGCAGCTTCACTGTGCCCATAACTGTGCCCATTGCAACCTCACTGTGCCCATTGCAATCACACTATGCCCATCCTCACTGTGCCCCTTGCAACCTTACTGTGCCCGAGTCAGTGTACCTGAAATTCTTGACAGGCTGCGGGCGTCCATTCATTGTTTAAAAGTCGCAGTCTCCTCCTGGCCCCGTTCCGTGATAGGCGTTTCCCAGCAGACACTGTGCTCAGTGTTCCACCAATCACGGAGGTCCTTTTATCCTCGGAGACCGTGTCTTTTAACAATGGATGCCTGCAGCCTGTGAAGAATTTCAGGTACACTGACTCGAGTATAAGCCGAGGGGGGTATTTTCAGCCTTAAAAAAAGGACTGAAAAACTTGGCTTATACTCGAGTATATACAGTATATATATATATATATATATTTTTTAAGGGGGTTGTAATGGTAAATTTATTTTTCACCTTAATGCATCCTATGCATTAAGGTGAAAAAACATCCAACAGTATCCCCCCCAGCCACCGTTTTACTCACCTGACCCTTCGAAGGTCCCATGCTAGTCCCTGTCATCCTCTTTAGTTCCCAGCCTGGCCGTTGATTGGCTATACTGGATAGATTTAAGCAGCGCAGCCATTGGCTGGTGCTGCTGTCAATCACATCCAATGATGCGGCGCACCGGGGGGGGGCGAGTGATACAGTCGGCGTCTATGGCCGCCGCTGTATCACGGGAGCGCTCCCGCAAGAGCTTTCCACCATGCGAGCTTGCTCACATGAAGGTGGAAAGCTCCTGCGGAGGGGGAGCCATGAAAGCCGCCGAGGGACCCCAGAAGACGTGGATCGGGGCCACTGAGTGCAAAACTCGCCACACAGTGGAGGTAAGTATAACATGTTTGTTATTTAAAAAAATTAATAAATGTAACTTTAGTCTGTCAAACCGTATTTGCGCAAAGTGGTCTTACAACCACACTTTTTTTGTATAAAAAAATAAGACAACAGAAAAGTTAGCCGATTTTTTTATATTATGAAAGACGATGTTTTCCCAAGTAAATTGATACCCAACATGTCAAGCTTCAAAATTGCGATCGCTCGTGGAATGGCGACAAACTTTTACCCTTAAAATCTCAATAGATGACGTTTACATTTTTTTACAGGTTGCATGTTTTGAGTTACAGAGGAGGTCTTGGACTAGAATTATTGCTCTTGCTCTAATGATCACGGTGATTGACACCTTACATATCTGGTTTAAACACCGTTTTCATATGCTGGTCGCTACTCACGTATGTGTTCGCTTCTGCATGTGAGCTCCGTGGGACGGGCGCATTAAAAATTAAAGCAGGTGACAGGATCCGATCGCCTCCGCCACTGTCTGCGGCTCTGGTAAGCGGCAAAGGGCACCGGAGTGCGGCGGGGGGGAGGGCCTCTCCCGCCACCGATAAAAGTGATCTTGTGGCAAATCCACTGCTGAGACCACTTTTATCTTAAAACGGACTGCCCGCTGAAGAAGCGGATACCGGGGTTATGGCAGCTAGCTGCTACCATAACAACGATATTCCACTTCAAAGAGCTGCTGTTTAATGACGGTGGGCGGTCCGGAAGTGGTTAAAAAAAAAAATTGTATATATTGTATTAAGTATTTCCACAATTTTCTAGTGAAATGTTAGAAATGTAGGAAGTACCATTATGGTTGTAACATTTGGCTTTAAAACAAATAATAATTTAATAGAATCAAAAGGACATTTTAGAATAATACGTATTCATGGAATTAAAAATAATTGTAATGATCAATACATTGTTAGAAAAACATTGAGATTAGGGCTGTATGTTAAAATACATTTATGTTTTGTTGATTTTTCCCACATCAACCTAATTAAAAGAATTAGGCGCCTGCGTATTTTCACATTGCGAAATTTCATTAAAGTCTCCCGTACAAAGGCAGAATACACTTGACCTGTGGCCTCTCCTAAGCCTGGGTGTGTGAGTGGTGTGGCTAATCAGCAATGAGATGGCTTTCCAAGCACAGGAGTTTCTCAATGGTATTTGCTTTCTATATTAACTGCATCATGAGTTTGGATGTGTGCCATAACATGCAGCATGTATACATATCAGTGAGGTCACAGAACGCAGGGCCCTGCTCTGTCACTTGGAATTCTTTTCAAGTGTCTGGGAGAAGTTCTTTTAAACTCAGCAATACGCGTTTTCTAGATTGCTGGGGATTCAGTATAGGAGAAAAGAATAGTGCGATTTTTTTTTTTTTTTTTTGGGAGACCTCTATAAATATACAGGTCATTTGAGAGATGACACTGGGCCTTATTGATAAAGATGGAAGCGACTTCCCTGCCCTAATTTTTTTACTGTTATTTTAATAAAAAAAACATTTCTGTTGAGTTTCCTTTTCCACAGTTATTATAAATGTTATGCCGCGTACAGAAGGTCGTTTTATGCGATGTAAAAAAACGACGTTTTCTGTGAAGTAAAAAACGACGTTTTTGAAACTACAATTTTCAAAAACGACGTTGCCTACACACCATCGTTTTTTTTCCAATGCTCTAGCAAAGCGAGGTTACGTTCACCACCTTTTTTCCATTGAAGCTCGCTTCATAACTAGCTTCTGGGCATGCGCGGGTTCAAAAACGTCGTTTTAAACGTTGTTTTTTGCTACACACGGTCAATTTCTGTGACACAAAAAACGACGTTTTGAAAAACGACACATAAAATTGAAGCATGCTTCAATTTTTTTTTTACGTTTTTTACAAGACATAAAGCGACGTTTTCCCCCACACACGGTCAATGAAATTGACGTTTTTAAAAACGTCGTTTTTTTTACATCGCATAAAACGACCGTCCATCCAAAAAAAAAATTACACAAACAGGCTCCTAAAAATACATTAAAAAACATTTGAAAAAAATATATTTTTTTTACTTACCAGAAATGCTTGTTGCTACAGGGGTTACCACCAGCTGGGTCCACAGTTCCTGTCAGACCTAATCACTGGCAATACCGATAGGCTAATTTCCATAGGAGGTAAACGGATTGGTTCTGCGGGGGCAACTCTCTGGAACCAAACCCCGCTTACCATTCGCATCTCCCCAAGCCTATATACGTTTAGGAAAAAGCTCAAGACCTGGCTATTTTTACAAGCATTCCAATCCTAGGTCAATCCTCCTCTGTTCATCCACTCGCTGCCTTCTAAATCTTTCTTTCCCTTCTCCCTTCTTCTTCTCTTTTTCTCTATCTCCTCCTCTGCCCTGCAGCAGTTGCGTTTATTTATGCTACCCTCGCCAGAACATCCGGGCAATCTGTCATAAAGCGCTTTGGCACCACCAAACAAACAAATAGTAATAAATAAATAAAATTAAATAAATAGGCAGTTGTCCTAATCTGCCACGTCCTATACTGTGAAGCTCTTCATTCTTGGTCTCCTCGCGTTGTCTTCTGTAAAATGGAGGTGCGCTGTCTACTGGGACACGCGACTCTTGCATGCGCAGTAGGAAACTGGCAGTGAAGCTGCAAGGCTCCACTACCTGTTTCCCTTAGTTCGAATGGCGGTGCCGGCGGTGATGGACGGATCGGCCTGGACAGGTAAGTGTCCTTATTAAAAGTCAGCAGCTACAGTGTTTGTAGCTGCTGACTTAAAAAAATGTGTCTGGAACACCGCTTTAAGTTAAAAACACAAAATAATAAACACATGCTGCCAATACTTCTTCAGTATCCTTTTCCTCCATTGATTGTTTTAGATTTTGTAAGTGGTTTCCCGATTTCCCTTTTGTTTTAACTAGTGGTTGTAAACCCCAGTCATGAAATTTGAACAAAGCACATATATCTGTAGTGTTTATTTGTCTCTCTCCGAAGCTCTAAAGCTAGGTACACATGGGTTCGAATGTTGGTAGACATTTGCCATTTTAAAAAAAAAACTGGTCGACATTCAGCCTGTGTGTATGTCGGTCTATTTGACAGAAGCTGGCCGTTTGGCCGGCTTCTGTCAGAGGAGCATGCTGGAAAACAAGCAGCTGACCAACCCCACCCCCCCCCCCTGCCAGAACATCTCAGTGGGGGAGATAGCTGACCTGACCTTGTATGGTTAGTAGAGCGGCTCCGACCAGAGCTGACATTTTTTTTACCCTTAACCAGCGTAGTTGAACGAAAAAAACTACTATTGTGTACCCGGCTTTAGTGTCATTTCTCTCCTGTGCTTCTTTCCTCTGTTATCACAATACACAAGATAAATGGTGTGACTGGGAGGGAGATAAGCACATATCTTGTCTATTCAGAATACAGCTCTGCAAGTTCCTTCATTTCTCTGCCTATGTGGGGGAGGGGGGAAGTGTCTCTTTCCTCCAATCAGCTCTCACACAATGTATAATAGCTGAGGCTATTCACTTCACTGGGTATATGAGAGGGTTTACAACTACTTTAAGTAAACCTGTTGCCTAGTACACTCGATCATAAAATCGAAAAGAAAAATACTGCTTTCGGAGCATTCATACGAAAATCTGACCGTTAGTACACAGCTTTGGAGAGTCGATCATAACAGTTCATGCACAATTATCGGAAAAAATTCTCATATGATACCAGAACATGCGATTCTCACCTAATCAGTACAGTATTAGCCCGTAAACAAAATCGGAAACCTAAGACCACACATGCTCAGAGACGAACAAATACATTACAATATGATACCACATATTACTTTACTTCTGAACTTGTATTCTGCTGTACGAGAATTTTCGTAACCGCAGTAACCTCTTCATTTTCGATATGAGATTAGCATGATCATTCATCATCCTCTCGTTGTGTGTACCAGGCTTAGGTCTTACTGTATAATTATGCAGTTGTTTATTATCTTAACGTGTTACTAAACCCAGGAACCTCACTATATAGGGGGTTATTTACGAAAGGCAAATCCACTTTGCACTGCAAGTGCACTTGGAAGTGCAGTCGCTGTAAATCTGAGGGGTATATCTGAAATGAGGGGAAGTTCTGATGATTTTATCATCCAATCATGTGCAAGCTAAAATGCTGTTTTTTGTTTTCCTTGCATGTCCCCCTCGGATCTAAATTGACTGCACATGCAGTGCAAAGTGGATTTTCCTTTCGTAAATAACCCCCTATATCTAGTCTCCCAAAATACACAGAACATGCAAATGCAATTATGTCTTGTGACTTCTATTCGTTTCTGGTTAGAGATTGTAGGAGGAGTTTTTATTCTCCTCTGATTGTCCTATGAGAGCAGGACCCCTGACCCTCTGTCTGGAAAGTGATGATTGGCCCTGTGCTGATCACATGCACCCTCTCAAGAAAAAAAAACTCTAGCAGTAAACACCAAACTGAGCATGTGCAGAGTGACTCCAAAGGCTCGATTCTATCAGGAGATGGATTGGGGACATGCTAAGAATTAACCACTTAGGTTCTGCAGTGAGTATAACAAGCATGCTTTACTGCATATACAGACTGACTGTACTGTTGTGGGTTTAGTAACACTTTGAATACACCTATGCTTTTGGCTTGTTAAAACTATTTATTTGTAAGTAAGGCCCCTTTCACATGGGGCAGTGGAGGTGCGGTGACGGTATAGCGGCGCGATTTTTAGCGCGATATACCGTCGTATTTACCGCGATATTCGGTCGCTAACGGTGCAGTTTTAACCCCCGCTAGCGGCCGAAACCGCCCGCAATGCGCCTCTGTAGAGGCGCATTGCGGGCGGTATTACCGTGGTTTCCCATTGATTTCAATGGAAAGAAGCGGTATAGGAGCGGTAAACACCCCACTCCTATACCGCTCCAAAGATGCGGCTAGCAGGACTTTTGGAGCGGTCCTGCTAGCGCACCGCTTCAGTGTGAAAGCCTTCAGGCTTTCACATTGAAACCTGCAGGGCACAATTTTTTCAGGACGTATAGCAGCGCTATTTTTAGAGCTAAACCGCCTAAAAAACGTGTCAGTGTGAAAGGGGTCTAAAGGTTTTAAACAACAATCAGGTAAAGCCCGACAGGCTGGTTGTACATAAGTGGATCAGTATATTGACTTCTGTACAACTAGGGTGCCCATACTGTACATGGATTGAACTTCACCCAGTCCTTGTGGAACCAGACACATTTCCATCCATGTATACCCGGCTTTAGTGAGCATCTCAAGTTCTCATCCTCCAATAATATCTGAGCAGTAGCTCTACACCCTACTTCTGTTGTAGCAGACATTTTTCTTTTATTTACAGCTTACAGCTCATAGATTCTACCCCTATTTTTCTGAATCCATGATCTTTTGTTGATTGTGTAACAGACTGGGGAGAAATGAATACTTGGTCCCTAAAGACTGGTAGCCACAAAACCATTTTCACATTTTGTGGTCAGTAATACTCTAGGGAGAAGTCATGCTTTCTTTTAATTTCTTTTTTATCTCACTGCCAATTCATCAGAATCTTATGTAGCACGAATGGAATTTCTATTCACTAGCTGATCCATTTAATCTTTAACTTTCTCTAGCTTTGTGATAAGACCGCAATAACTAAACTTCGGCCTTCCTTATAAAGAAAGAAAGAGATTCTGAGATCAAAGAAATCAAAGACATTGACTTAACCTGAGTTACACAAAATTCACATTGGTTGGACTTCGTTATTTGTTTTGTGTATTCATTTTTTAACTATACCTGTTCTCGTAGAGGATATAAAAATCAACAATATAAAGTCTGACAACAGTAGTAATGATACCAGATAGATGTCCTAAACCTTCCTGAATCTGCTAAAAAGAGTTTGGCTTTTTTTAAAAGATATTTCCACTTACTTTCTGTCTTAGGCCCCGTACACACGACCGAACATGTCCGATGAAACTGGTCCGCGGACCAGTTTGCGCGGACATGTCCGACCGTGTGTACGGCCTAGCGGACAGGTTTCCTGGTCTAGCGGACAGGTTTCCAGCGGACAAAAGTTTCTTAGCATGCTTAGAAACTTGTCCGCTGGAAACCTGTCCGTCGGACATGTCCGCTGGTTAGTACGTCTAACCAGCGGACCGAAATCCCGCGCATGCGTCGAATTGATTCGACGCATGCGTGGAAGCATTGAAGCATTGAACTTCCTGGTTTGCGCACGTCGCCGCGTCACCGTCACCGCCACGTCACCGCGTTCTCTGTCCGCGGGGATTTTGGTCTGATGGTGTGTACACACATCAGACCAAAATATCCCAGGAGACATGTCCGATGAAAACGGTCCGCGGACCGTTTTCATCGGACATGTCTCCTCGTGTGTACAGGGTCTTAGTGTCGTGGCCACAGGAAGTAAAGGATAGTCTCTCCAACTGGAGCAAAAAAAGACAAAAAAAAAGGTTCTGATCCTTCCCTAGTTTATCCAAAATCAAAGAACGAAGGTTTGGCTTTAGATTGGCTTTAGATTGTTAACAATTTGTAATGCCCTGTACACACAATCTGTTCGTCTGATGAAAATGGTTCGATTGCATGACTTGCAGCTCACTTAACCTCTCAGCGAGCCACAGAGAGCCTGAGCCAGCAGCTCCTGACCCCTTCACAGCCCTGCACTCTAGTGAGCGCTGGGGGGGCAGAGCTGGGAGCCGGTGACTGACAGTTACTAGCTCTCTGCTCACTGAAGACCAAGAACTTAGCGATCTGCGGTCTTTTTCAAAACCTGAAGTTCTCTTTTAAGTAGCATGACAATTAAGGGAGACAACAGTGAAGTGAACTGAGTGTAAACAGTCAATTGTGCAGGGAAATTATTTAATCCTTAAGCATACAGTAGGATCAGTGCACTGCATTTAATCTTGCCTCAATTCTTAATAAATTAGACCCATTGGGGTTGATTTAACAAAGACAAATAGTCTGTTTACTTTGAAAGTGAATTTACACTTAGCAAGGGCATTTTCCCTCAAGTTAGTGAATGTGAGGAAGCTGTGCTGACTCCCTTTATCCAAATAAGTGCAAGCTAAATACTGTTTTATTTTTTAATTTGATTTGTTTATGTTTTTGCACCTTAATACGTGTTCTTTGCAATGTGAAGTTTCACTGCCTTCATAAAGCTTAGGGAAAATTCCCTTGCAACGTGAACAGACTATTTGCCTTTAGTAAATCAGACCCATGGCCTCACATGTTATCCCGGTTCATAAGCAATTTTCCAATGACCCTTAGTGTGAGTTGGCATCATTATGATTCTCCATGCTTACAGGAACATTGTGTTATAGCCTCTAGTTGTATTCCAAAGAGACCGACATTTTATGGTTTTTCTGGCTTTTTTCCATCTGTTCTATGTAGTGTTAGCTTATGTTTTCCAAAGACAAATATCCATAAGCTTCCCCTTATGCATGCAGTCCCTAAAAATGTGTCCTACTTCTTCAATACCCTTCAATAAAGAGTAATTAATTAGTACTGATATATATATATATATATATATATATATTATGAATGTGACCGCTCCGTCACATTTGTGGTGCAACTACTATTACAACATGCACCACAAATGTGACACATTTTCTTTATTCAATGCATTAGATGGAAGTTAAATAGACTTCACATCTACAGTATGTGCATATGTGTGTTAGACATATGCTAAGCTCTGCTGAGCTCTTGTTTTTGCAATTACGACCTTTCGTATGAAAAGTAGCAAGAATAGATAGTAAAACTTTTTTTATTATTAATTATTTAAAATCACATTAAGTTAACAGCTCATAAATATTGCAATGAGGAATGTATTGTTCAGTTCAAAATAGTAAAGGCACTGTTTTAAGCCGATATTTTTTTTTTTTATTGTTTGGAGTAAATTTTGTAAAAAACAATATACATTGAAATTTGGTATTATGGTGTAAAGCAGCAGTTAGAGTGAGACCTGCAGAAACCTTCTGTTTTAAAATACTTTTTTTGCTTCACAAAAAATGTAACCTTATTCACTCAGTATCATTTTGTTTTTGTTTAAATAAACCTTATTCGGGGTAATAAAGAATGCAAAGCATTCCATTAAAAAAGGTGAATGGGAACATATTAACTGGCAAATTTTGCATTGTCTTCTGATGTTTGAAAATTGATGAGATATTGGTAAAGGAATATTTCAAAGAGTTTACAAAACAGCTGCGCCTAAATGTGTTATTGATTTGAGATTCAGGGAGGTTGACTCTTCTTTAAGAAAATTGATCAGTAGTTGGTCTAGTCAATACATTTAGGCATCATTTGTAACACTTCTTGTTAGAACATGCAATTAGGTATGTCTTGTACACGTCTTTTTCATGAGCCTAAATCTGAAGTTTAATCTGCTTATTGTGCATTCCTTGCTTTCTCCTTTCACTCCTCATCAACAAGCTATATATATTTTTTCATTATATACCATATTTTAGACCCATTTAGGTCATTACTGAGTTTCTGGGCATGTCCATGGCTGGTGAGAGTGGCAAACAGGGTGCTATACATAGCTCCCTAAAAGTATTACAGCACCCTGCCTGAGTACTCCTCTCAAGAACCCTTAGCCCTAATGCAAGCAATGGGCTGTTGTCTCTGATGGTCCCATCCACATTATACAAAATTGCCTTGGTGGGTGGCAGTCGGTCTGGAAGAGTTGGTGTTCCCAAGCATGCTGTATTTTTATGTAGACTGTCCAAGGTGACACCACACATGATGCTTAACCTTCATAGATAAGATAACTAAAACACAATGATGGAAGAGTTAGATGTTATGCCCCGTACACACGATCGGAATTTCCGATGGCCTAAAATCCGATGGAATTTTTAGTCGGAATTCCTTTCAAGCTGTCTTGCATACACACTGTCAGACCAAATTCTAACCATCCAAAACGCAGTGATGTAAAACGCTACGACGAGCCAAGAAAAAATTAAGTTCAATGCTTCCGAGCATGCGTCGACTTGATTCTGAGCATGCGTGTTTTTTTTTTTCCATCGAAGTTGCACACAGACGATAGGAATTTCCAATCGTTTTTTTTTCCATGGAAAAAAAATAAAACATGTTCTATTTCTAAACACGACGGAAAAAAGTCCGATGGGGCCCACACATGATCGGAATTTCCAATGAAAAAAGTCCATCTGACTTTTTTCATCGGAAATTACGATCGTGTGTACGCGGCATAAGAGTTATGCCCTGTACACACGATCGGATATCTAACGGAATCTAATCCGATGGATTTTTTCGTCGGATATCCGATGAAGCTGACTTTCATCAGTCTTGCCTACACACCATCAGTCAAAAATCCGACCGCGTCCAACGCGGTGATGTAAAACACTACGACGTGCTGAGAAAAATTAAGTTCAATGCTTCCGAGCATGCGTCGACTTGATTCTGATCACACAGATGATCATTTTTTTCTATAGTTTTTTTATCCATAGGGACATTTTAAAACATGTTCTATTTTTTTTTACCGATGGAAAACAAACCGATGGGGCCCACACACGATCGGTTTGTCCAATGAAAACGGTCCATCGGTCCGTTTTCATCAGACAAACCAATCGTGTGTACAGGGCTTTAGAGTTAGGCCTCATACACACAACCGTTTTCCTCGACAGAATTCATCAAGAAACTTGGTGGCAGAGCTTTTTTGCTGAGGAAACCGGTCGTGTGTATGTTTTTCATCGAGAAAACTGTCGAGGAACTCGACAAGAAAAAAAGAGTTCTCTTTTTCCTCGATGGGAGTCTCAATTTCCTCATCATGTTCCTCGTCTGGCTGGTTTTCGACGAGAAACACGTTTGTGTGTATGCTAAGAAATCAGCGCATGCTCAGAATAAAGTATGAGACGGGAGCGCACCTTCGGTAAAAGTAGCGTTTGTAATGAAGATAGCACGTTCGTCACGCTGTAACAGTCTGAAAAGTGCAAATCGTCTTTTACCAAACTTTTACTTAACACGCAGTAACATGAGTAACATGAGATTAGCAAAAGCAGCCCCAAGGGTTTAGCCAGTGGAATTGACCTTCCCCTGCCGTCGTATGTGTTGTACGTCACCACGTTTGAGAACGAGGAGATTTGGTCTTGTGTGTACGCAAAGAAAGCTTGTCAAGTTTCTCGACAAGCCTAACAAGGAACTTGTTGAGAAAAACGATGTTTCATTTACGACGAGTTCCTCAGTCGCATGTACAAGGTCTCAGAAATACAATGATGGTTGTCCTCAAGCCAGGAAATGAGGCAGGTATCTGACTTGGTGCAGTTTCTAATGTATAGAGAAGGTTAAAGTGTGCAGTGAAACCAGAATAAGTAATGCTAGTTCAAGAGAGTAGCCTATGCAACTGTGCAAGACTAAAATAAATTCTGGAGTTCAGCTTTAGTACAAATGTACATCTTCTCATAGAAACAACAGACAAGACTTTGGATAAATAGGATCATCTATGGTCTGGCAGCAGATATAAGACCCTTGTGTACTGTGGTTCTTTCACTTTGTATGCAGGCACAGAAGGCCTATTTTTGTATGCAATGAAGATGAATTATATTTGCAGTAGACAGTAATTCATAATTACATTTTCCATGATTAGAGTCCTTCTGACTTTCTGCTGTAAAGTAATTGCATGGTGATTCATAAGTATTCCATTTTATGTACTCTGTATGTTCTGTATTTGACAGGTTGTTATGTGGAAAAATAAATGTTGACTTCACTTTAATGGGAATCTGTTGTCTGTACACCTGTCTGGGAAGGTTTTGCTGTGGAAATCTAGGCCATATATTATTTTTAGGGCAGGCATATGTATTGTAGATGCTTCACTGCCCCATAGTTCTAGGACTGGTATGAAGTTGGATAAAGGGAATTTGCATTAGGGGTTTTACAACAAGTTAAAGGGGAGTTCCACCCACAATTTCACTTTTTAAATATAAATACCCCTGTAATACACAAGCTTAATGTATTCTAGTAAAGTTAGTCTGTAAACTAAGGTCTGTTTTGTTAGGTTGTTACAGCATTTAAATAGTTTATAATCTAGAAATAGACCGTGGCCATCTTAAGTGTGGGCATCATGAAGCCAGACTGTATGACTTCCTGGATTTCAGCTTTGCATATCTCGCACATGCTCAGTGCACAAGCAATGTAATAGGTTTCAGTCAGGTTTGCAAGGACTACTGGGAAACATGATGCCTATCCCAGAAACCCTTGCAAATAGCCTAGGCAAATAAGGAGGAGGAAGTAATGAAGGACTACAAAATAAAGGTATTTACAAGCAACAAATTAAATAAAAATTGTTCATTCTGAACACTATGAGATTAGAGCATGCAGCACAGACAAACATAAAAAAATGGGTGGAACTCCACTTTAAATATGGGGTTCCATTTAAGATAAGCATTGGTTAATTTTTCATAGATAAAGCAGCCAATACATGAGTCTGTTTTTTTGATTGTTTACCACTGTGGAGCTATTATATCTATTGTATCCTGACAGCGGAGAGACTGATCAGTGTTGAAGGCTATAGCCTGCAGCACCGATCGAGCGGGAGCATCCAAAAGGGTGGTTGTACAGAAGCCGATCGACCAGCATTAGAACAATCTCCCTGCCCACTCATGGATCATAATTTGTTACATTACAGTTTACATATGTACTTTGCTGTGTATTTGACATTGTACATGAGTATTATAGTAGATGGTAGGGCATGAGCTCTAAAGCCTCGTACCCCCGATCAGTCCATCCGATGAGAACGGTCTGAAGGACCGGTGTCATCGGTTAACCGATGAAGCTGACTGATGGTCCGTCGCGCCTACACACCATCGGTTAAAAAAACGATCGTGTCAGAACGCGGTGACGTTAAACACAACGACGTGCTGAAAAAAACTAAGTTCAATGCTTCCAAGCATGCGTCGACTTGATTCTGAGCATGTGTGGATTTTTAACCCAATGTTGTGCCTACTAACGATCGGTTTTGACCTATCGGTTAGGAATCCATAGGTTAATTTTAAAGCAAGTTGGCTTGTTTTTTAACCGATGGTTAACTAACCGATGGCGCCCACACACGATCGGTTTTGACTGATGAAAACGGTCCATCAGACCGTTGTCCTCTGGTTAACCTATCGTGTGTACGAGGCCTTACAGTACAAGTTCTTTAGCGTGCTAATTCACATTTAACAGCTAACATTTTGAAGGTTTACTAAAGCATGATAAATGTGATTCAGGCGAAAGCTCACACACAACTTCTTAGTGGTTACAACATCATCAAGGTCATTTCCAAAATAGAGCTATAGGACCGAAATGGTTGAATAGGTTTTTTGATGGTAGTAACTTATGGTGACAGTTATTAAAGCCAGAACATTAGAAAGATCTTGGATATTTACAAAAGGCCAGCCTTTCAGAAGTACTTATCATAAAACCCACAGCTCTGAGGATTTAGCCCGCACACAACCTCAGTTCCTGGGTTCACTGGCTGCCTGTCTTTCCTTGCCTAAACCACTGTGACATTGCTAAACCTCTCATGGAAAATCAGCTTCCTGTAATTTCTGCATTACTCTGCTTTGCTGTTACCCTTTCACCTGCAGGAATAGTGACCTTGCCTCTGTTTATCCTGCCCTGACTCCTCAATGGGGATGCCTGAACGTAAATTTCTGCAGCTAATGCTGCCTGCCAATTTCCCATTTCCAGGGGCTTTTGTAGGTCTACAAAATATCTGGGGCTAGAGCCCATAGCAGCGAAGTAAAGAAAATCATAGGCTTGGGCGGGCATACACATGCATATAATATACGTGTGCACGTGTGTATATATAGATATATTATAGATATATATATATATATATTATATAAAATATCATTACATATCTGAGTGTGGATCCTCCCTTACATCAGGGTCCCCAAAAAGCCCTCCCACGTACATCAGGGTCCCAAGAGCCCCCCTCATTACATCAGGGTCCCTAGAGAGCCCCCCCTTACATCAGGGTCCCCAGAGAGCCCCCCCCCACTTACATGAGGGTCCCCAGAGACCCCCTCGTTACATCAGGGTTCCTATTCCTAGTGAGCCCCTGCCTTACATCTGGCTCCCCAGAGATCCCCTTCCTCACATCAGGGTCCCCAGAGATCCCGGCTCCTCCCCGCAATAGATAACCCATTCTGGGAAGCTCTCTCCCGAGGGGGTTACCTTGTGGGCGCCCTCCCGTGTCATACACTCTGCGTCCATAACAGCGTATGACTCGGCCCCGCCATCGTCGCCTGCATCATTGGATTTTATTGACAGCAGTGGGAGCCAATGGCTGCTCTGCTATTAATCTAGCCAATGAAGAGCCGAGAAGCAGTGGAGAGAGCGACGCGGAATTGCGCCCACTGAAATTCGGGGCTCAGGTAAGTAAAACGGGGGGCTGGGGGGCCGGACAGTGTAAGGTGTTTTTTCACCTTAATGCATAGCATGCATTAAAGTGGATGTAAACCCACTCTCATCCTTTCTAAACTACTGCCATAGCGCTGATCTATAAGGATATAGATGTCTCCTGCATGTATCCTTACCTGTCAAATGTCTCCCCTCTGTCTGTTATAAGAACTGAAAAACTGCAGATTCTGTGGGTGGATTCTGTTGTCTGGAGCTCGGTGGGTGGAGTTGTGATGTCAGTAGACTCCCCGCCCACCTCTACACTCCCCTTGTCAACATGCATTTTGTCCTGTGTATTACTTACACTGAATTCTGCTATGATCACTAACATCTAGTCAAAATCCAGAAAAGTAACCACATGACTTCAGAAAAGAGGTGGGGGGTGGGAATTAAAAAATAATGCCTGTCTCCAGGCTAGTGCATGAGATATGTATATACCCTGTCACTCACAGCAAGGGGGCGGAACGGACTTAGGTTTTTCTCTGTTAGTCCGTTTTATCTCACTGGACAATAAAAGAGGATTGCTCAGAGCTGGATTAACTGTTTGTGGCAAGACTGGGCACAGATGATAGGAAATCTTTTACTCTACATTGTGACAGCAAAAAAAACCACTGGTGTTTACATATAAAAAAAACAGAAAGTTTTACAACCCCATAAATGAGTATGTGCATCTTAATTAGATTGGACTCCTCAGGCCGAGTGGGAATGTGCGCACAATCGTAACTTTAAAAGTTCATGTGTTTTTTATGTGTGTGTTGAATGTGTGTGTTTGCATGTAGCTTTTATTTCATGTTAAATAAGCCTTTTTACTGCGGTCAAAGAAAGGAAATTGTGTTATGCATTCAGTACACATCCAGGTTTCTAAAGCCAGGGCACCTAGAGATTTATAGTATCATTGAAGCATTCATAGTAAAAAGTGTAACACAGAAGGGGGTTTATCACAACTGAATGCTAATGCCTTTGGTCCATATTTAATATTTCCTTTTGGTGTTGCACAGTCTGCTTTTAGCTACTTATCTGTCTAGATAACAGAACAAGTACCGTAGTGTTATTGTCCATTTCACACACAAGTTAAATCAGAAAAAAAGTAACAACTGATGTGCTTCCAAGTCAGGATCATTTCTGCACAATGATAAGAGCTGGGTTACAGCTGTGTACTTTGAAGGTTGTTGCCTTGCTTCAGAGTTAAATGTAAATCATGCACTTGATTAAAAAACGTTTAATTCCATTGCAGATTTCGTCATGTTTTTAGATGTGGCTCCAATTTCATTTGTAAATAAAATCCTGTTTTTTCCAGCACTTTTGTTCTCCGTGCTTCCGACCTGGATTTACGTTCTTACAGTAATTATCCTGTTTCTACGATCCATTGCCATTGTTTCCCATTTTAGTTACATCATCACTTGCAGGGGAAACCTGGTGTACGGTATTCGCATATAGTGTTATACCGCATATACACGATCGGACATTCCGACAACTTAACCATGTTTTTTTTTCTGTCGGAATGTTGGCTCAAACTTGTCTTGCATACACACAAATGTCGGAAATTCCAAACGTCAAGAAGGCGGTCACGTACAACACTACAATGAGCCGAGAAAAATGAAGTTCAATCATTTCAAGCATGCGTCAAATTGATTCTGAGCATGCGTAGGATTTTTGTGCGATGGAATTGGCTACAGACGATCGGAATTTCCGACAAGACACTTTTGTCGTCAGAAAAATTGAGAACCAGCTCTCAAACATTTGTTGTCGGAAATTCCGACAGCAAACGTCCGATGGAGCCTACACAAGGTCGGAATATCCGACCAAAAGCTCACATTGAACATTTGTTGAAAATTTTGACCGTGTGTACATGGCATAACTCTGTTATAACTCTGTGTTGAACCATACATGCAGGGTTTAAAGTGGTTGTAAACCCTTACATATACCTAGTGAAGTGACCGGCCTCAGGTGATATAAAGAGAGGGAATAAATCTTCCTACATATGTTGTACCTGTCTGCCTGCAGGCATTTCTTTTCTACATCCTTTCAAAGTGACAAATTTTAAAGCTTGTCTGAGAGTTCAGGAAAAAGTGGGCGGAGAGCTAAAGTTACACTATGCAGCGCTCAGTGTGGAGAGTTCTGAAGGCTGATTGGAGGGAAGGGGCACACCCCTCTTCACACAGTACACTGGAACAGAGCTGAGGCTGTCAATCAGATGCAGGTCCCTCCCCACCACAATTTTTCTCTTGGTGTCAGGAAAACTTGTCAGAAGTGATTCATGCTGATAGCAGAGGAATGTAGCAGCAGACAAAAGTAACACCGTGTTTTTAATTGAGACAAGTACACATTACAGAGGGATATGCTTTGTTCATATTTCATCTAGGAAAAGTGACTGGTTGCACACTGCTCCAGGTGGGCTCTCCGGAAGTCTATACCTCCGCTGTGTTTCAGGGTGCCAGTCCGGTCTCTGCTGTTCCCTGCATAGAGCTGTGTTGGTGTTGTTCTAATTGTCATGTTTTTGAGCAAAGTACACAAGATTAATTTTGCTTATCAGGAGTGCTGTCGCCTTCCTTTCCTTTTCCTTGTTTAAATTTCATGTCTGTGGTTTACAGCCACTTTTAAAGACCACTGCAAACTGGTGGGGTTACTGGAATCCACATTTACTGTATGGAACAACCATAATCATAGCAATGACAGTCCCTGCCCTTAGAGACTTGCTCTATGACTAAACAATATTGGATGAAATGTGTAGAGTTGCAGTCCCAGGGCAGTAATCCATGCCATAAACGTGGGTTATGGTGACCCCACCAGCGTGCAGCGGCCTTTTATTCCTGCATGGACAGCTCAGTTTGACTTTCAGCACCTGGCATTTGAGTTGGCAGCTTGGAGTGGAGAGGAATCTGGTTTAAGATTTTAGATATACTATATATACTCGAGTATAAGCTGAGGCACCTAATTTTACCACAAACGGGAATGGGAAAACTTATTGGCTCCAGTATAAGCCTAAGGTGTCCATCTGCTTGCCTCACTGTGCCTCACTGTGTCCATGTGCATGCCTCACTGTGCCCATGCCTCACTGGGTCCATGCCTCACTGTGTCCATGCCTCACTGTGCCCATGCCTCACTGGGTCCATGCCTCACTGTGTCCATGCCTCACTGTGCCTATGCCTCATTGTGTCCATGTTTTACTGTGTCCATGTCTCACTGTGTCCATGTCATACTGTGTCCATGTCTCACTGTGCCCAAGCCTCACTGAAAACAACCAAATATTAGCTTTCAGTAGTGTGAATTGACAGCAACTTTTAATTTGCTACCTAACTTTGCTAATAAACAAACCCATTTTTATCTACAGTACAATCTTATAAATTGGAGATGGGCCCATGAAAGATCACATTTAGTTGTAATACAACCTTGCCTGATCATGTCAGGAAGTTTGCTGATTCTTATAGCTGATAGTTCTTATTGTGTAATCTGTCACGGGGTTTGATTGTAGACAGAAAGAAACTATGGTAACTGTTCCAGTTATGGCCGTGCAGAAATTTCAAAATGTCTTTTTGGGCTTCTTTTCATCAATTCAGACTGGTATATCTTTTAACAATATACTTTTTATGGTTTTGGATTTCTTGAAAATTGCATTGACTGTCATTGAAATTTCATGTAATTATCATTGTTATTGTTTGTTCCAAGCGGTTTATTGGAATGCTTGGCTGTTTTAGACATGTAAGTGCAACCAGTTCAACAGATAATGACATCTGTGATAATGTACTCTTCAGCTTCAAGGAAATTGAGCATAACATTTAGGTCAGAGGTACAAAGTTATAGTCTGTTGAGATTATTATTATTATTATACAGGATTTATATAGTGCCAACTGTTTGCGCATCGCTTTATATCAGGGAAGACAGTACAGTCACAATCAGGGCCGCCATCAGGAATTTTGGGGCCCCTTACACAGCTTCAGGCATGGACCCCCTGGAGCAGAGAACCGGGGGGGGGGGGGTGCTGCTGCCCGAAATTGAGAATTGAGAAGCGGGGGGCTGCCGCAAATTAAGAAGCGGGGGGGAGGCCTTTACAAGAAGAAATAAAGAAAAATACATTAATAAAAGAAATTATTAAAAAAAGGGGGTAGCCGTCTGGAGCCCTGGAAACATCTGGGCCCTTTAATAAAAAGAAAAAAGAAACCTCTGGGCCCTTTAATAAAAAATAAATAAAAAAATATATAAAAAAATATATTTTTATAAGAAAATAAATTAAAAAAGAGGGGGTTGCAATCCGGGGCCCTGGGGACCTCCAGACCCCTAAAATAAAAAAAAGGTGTACTGCCTGTATCCCCCTGATGGCGGCCCTGGTTACAATACAATTTATTACAGGAGGGATCAGAGGGCCCTGCTCGAAATGCCATATATAATTCATACCTGGCTAATTACATGTGTGGAAGCAGAACTCTAAAACCCTGCCAAGCTCAATCTTTAAAACAAGTAAAAGTGGAACTTTACCGTAAAGGGGAAGTTCTACTCTATGCCCTTTCCCCCTCGTCTTGTTCTTTTGGACCTTTTTTTGGGGATGGGGAAAGCGGGTGTCTGGTTTTAATAGGCACCTGCTCTTGCTTCTGCTCAGACTACCTATGCAATTCCATTGGAAGTCTCCCCACCCACAACCTCTTGGGACACATCATAGATCCTAGAAGGGTGGGGGGCCATTCACAAAGTGAAGGGCTGCTCGTGCATGCACAGTGGGAAGTCGGCTGTGATGCTGCAAAGAGTCACTGTCGGATTCCCACAGTTAACATTCTGATGACGTTGACCCAAAGATTAGCGACGAACTGGCCCAGGTGAAGATGGTACTAGTGTACTTTTATTAAAAGTTAGCAGCTACCTTATTAAAGAACCACCTTAATGACATCATACATGTTTGTCTTGTCCATTACTGCTAGGAGTCCAAGCAAAGCCAGTACCAAGTGTAGCACTACCCCCGAAGGAGCTTCTGGTTTAGATTTGGGCCTGCTGTTACCTTACTGCTCCATGCACTCGTCTCAGGGTTGTCCTTGAAGAGTTATCCATAAGAAATGTCTGCACCAACACGAAGTCTCTTTAAAATTTTTTATTGAACAAGAGTTCAATAAACAGAGGGTTGAGGGATGGGGAGACTCAGGTACCTTTGCTTTGCGGATCACAGGTACAAACTTAGATCCAGAGGATGAATTTGGTTCCACACTAGTTTCCAGCAACCACCAGATAGGGCTACTCTCACCGGCCTAGCAGCTGGTGTGAAGCTCGCTAAAGTCTCTGCCACAGACTCGATAAGTTCGTCAGGCCGTCCCACGATCTTCTGCCACAAGATTGTGCAACTACTCACTCACTTTGTAGAAATTTCAATAGAGTACACGACTCACGGTGCCAAGAATCTTTCAGCCAACCCGGCAGCACAGTGAGGTAAAACTGACAGGATAAGTCCTTTAAATCAATCCCAGTGGTTCAGCTCCCTTGGCGTAGACGAGACAGTGAAGGACCCTCCCTGGATTAGTAGGCCCCAGCAACCTCTGGGCCTACTCTCACTTATGAAGCCTTGGGCCAGCCTGCCCAGAGGCCATAAAACAGCTCACGCATCACCTGAGGCCAGGAGGACCATCAGGTCAGGATCGGAAGACCCCGCCAAAACGGTGTCCGTTCCTTAAGTACCCTCCGCCAGAATGCACATCGGGTTGACCACATCCCCTGGGCTGCTATTTGAAAGAGGTACCCAATGCATCCAGCCTGTTGCCTTTCCAACCATGACCTGCGGTGACAGCGACACCTACCGTCAAGGGGAAAATCATGCAACCCAGCTAAACTGAAACAGAACCGTAAATGTAACATAATCTTTCTGAGCCAAACTATTGCTCAGACAACTATAATTTAACCCATAGTGCCCCCTCAATGGGAGCAAGGCACTACACAAGTAAATGTTTTTTTAGCAAAGTGCTAATTTACTCACCATGCTCAGATGCCAGCGCAGACCCCTTTAACTGCTTTTGCCACAACTCTGCTGGTTCCTGGACATGCCCAGGAAAAATAAGATCTCTCATCATCTCACAAAGGCCACACCTGATGAGGCAGAGCTACCTGGGCATGATCTGCAGCCAAGTGAGCATCCCTCCATTGTCAGAACCAACATATGGGCAGCCAGGCCAGAGCCTAATAGCACAGATATTCTCCATAAGACACAGCTAGCGTGGAGAGTCCCATTGCTGCCAGAGTACTGCAGTTCCAGTGGTGTGGTGCTTTGTCCCAGGGCATTAGATCCCTCCAGATCCAGCCCTTGGATCACCTCCAGAGGTGATTCTCAGCTAGACTCTCTGTTTATAGAGTCTTATAGAGACAGTGCTATGCAGTCACATGTCACCCGATGGAGTTACAGAGACATTGCTGTAAATAGTCCATATGTGTGTAGCTTTCATCCTTTCATTATTCTTCAGTGTATGTGTGTTTCCTATCATCCTGAACCTGTTTTATATTATTATGCAGTGTATATTTTTTTTTGGCATTCTGGACCTGTTTTACATTATTCCTTCTAAGTTTGCACCTGTTTAGTAAACTATGCGTTACAGTTACTCTCTGTCTGATTATCCGGCCAATTACCCATTCTGTTAAAGCTTTTTCACCTGTGCCTGCTTTTTGATGCGCTGTTTGGCAGAAAGCATAATGTTGTTAAGTTGTCAGCTTGCAGCAGGAAATGAAGTCTGTCGGATGTACTGCTTCTATGTGTGCCAGGATTAATAGACCAAATACCAGACAATAAAAAGGTGCAGATTCGACCAACACTGGATTCCTCCCATCTACTTACTTTGATTTCAGGGAGTTGATCATCATAGGAAGTGATAGGAAGAAACTGCAATTGCACTTTGCGAAGTGCACATTCTATTTTCCTTCAGTAAATCAACCCCAAAGTGAGAAAGAATCTCTCTATCAGAGCCTCAGATAAAGGTAAAATCCCAACAGGGATTCTAACCTATCCCCATTCTAAAACAAAGAAAATAGTTTAGGCTGGATAAACACTTTTAAGAAATATGGTACTCAAAAAATGCCCATACACACGATCATTTTTCGGCATGAAAAAAACGTTGTTTTAAAAAAATGTCATTTAAAATGATCGTGTGTAGGCTTCACATCATTTTTTTTCGGCTTCTGAAAAACAACAACAGAAGTTATGAGACGGGAGCGCTCGTTCTGGTAAAACTACTGTTCATAATGGAGTAAGCACATTCATCACACTGTAACAGACAGAAAAGTGTGAATCGTCTTTTACTAACACGGAATCAGCTAAAGCAGCCCAAAGGGTGGCATCATCCGCATGGAACTTCCCCTTTATAGTGCCGTCTTACGTGTTGTACATTACCGCGCTTTGCTAGAGCATTTTTAAAAAACGATGGTGTGTGGGCAACGTCGTTTTAATGATGAAATTGGAAAAACTTTGTTTTTTCTACATGCCGAAAAACTTTTTTCATGCCGAAAAGTGATCGTGTGTACGCGGCATGAGTCAAACTAGATAAACAATTTTCCAATGTAGCTACCATTTTGATACAGCAACAAACTGTACATTTGACTACTAAGCATGATAGATACTTCAAGAATGTTATGCAAAATTGTTGATTTTTCTGTCTGATTATAAGTTAACAAAAAGGTACAAAACTGTAATATTGTAGTCTTAGCTTTATTAGAGCTGACGTTTAGGTATTGCAGTTTTTACATACCCGTATTTGCCGGTGTATAAGGCGACCGGGTGTATAAGACGGCCCCCTAATTTTACATTTTTTTAAAGATTTTTTGCCTGTACTCACTGTGTAAGACGACCCCCCTTCCGAGGCTTCTGACGCTTCATATTTCTTCCTTCTGGAGCCATATTCTTCTTCCTTCTTTCTGGAGCTGGAGCCAATCACGGCAAGTGATGTATTCTATTAATGAATACAAAGCCTGCTTGGATTGGCAGAGGCTGTAACATCATCAGCCCACGCCTCTCTGACTCTCAAAGCCAATCCGAGCAGGCTACTGTATTTAGCCTGCTCGGATTGGCAGAGGTTGTTACTCCAATCTGAGCAGGCTCTGTATTCATTTGAATTCATCGCTCACCGGGATTGGCTAAGCGGTATATACCGTATGTAGCTGAAGCTACATACAGTATTACCCCACATCCAGCAAGCATCCGAGCCGCTGACCCGACGTATAAGACGACCCCTGCTTTTTGGCCAGTTTTTTTAAGTGTAAGGCCCCGTACACACGACCAAACATGTATGCTGAAACTGGTCCGCGGGCCAGTTTCAGCATACATGTTCGGTCGTGTGTGGGCGCGAGCGGGCCGAATTCCAGCAAACATTTGCCCGCCGGGCCTTTTCCCAGCGGGCAAATATTCCTGGACGTGTTTTAAAACTGTCCGCTGGAATCCTGCCCGCTCGGACATGTACGGTCGTCAGTACAGACCTACCGTACATGTCCAGGCGCCCGCCGTCCCTCGCATGCGTCGAATGACTTCGACGCATGCGTGGAAGCCTTTAAATGGCAGGCCCGCCCACGTCTCCGTGTCATCGCCGCGTCATCGTCGCGGCGACGACGCGGACACGCCCCGCGTATTGTTTACGCGCGGACTTCTGTACGATGGTGTGTACAACCATTGTACAGAAGCCCTCTGGCAGACATGTACGGTGAAAACGGTCCGACGGACCGCTTTCACCGTACATGTTTGTTCGTGTGTACCCGGCCTAAAAGGTAGTCTTATATGCCAGCAAATACAGTAGTTACATTGGTTAGCTTGGAACAATGTAAGTAGTTCCATACCTGTGAGATCCTTGTGAAAGCTGAAAATCTCAGTAGTAGACACAGCTAACACAGGGATCTCCTGTGAAAACAAGAGGTCACTCACTCAGCATGGGTACCATTTAGGGAATATTTTGCACTGTTGAAAAGGAATGCAAAGCGTTCTCTAAATGGACGAAGTGGAGAGTAACGGAGCAGACCGTGGATATGTGTGTGTAAACAGTCATCAGAGGTAGAGAGCACAGGGAATTAACAGCACATACACTTCCGGTAGGATCAACAGGTATATTTTTGCACTTATCAAATAGATACATCAAAACAATAAATACAGTAAAACCTTGGATTGCGAGTATAATTCGTTCCAGAAACATAATTGTAATCCAAAGCACTTGTATATCAAAGCAAATTTTCCCATAAGAAATAATGGAAACTCAGATTTTTCGTTCCACAACCATTTATATAAGTCCTTCAGTTTATAGTCCATATAAAAAGATTATAGCAATGTGACCAGGTTGTGTAACCATAAAATGTCCATCCACAAATGGCAGCCTCAACAAGGGGATTAGAAGCAAAATCCAGCAGGAGCTACAGAGTATAAAAGAGAAGAGAGACGCCTCTAAGTGTAGCAATATGTTGCTAAATGTTGTACTTTCATTAAATGTAACCATATTGCTACACTTAGGCCCCGTACACACGGTCGGACAAAACTGATGAGAATGGACCGAGGTTCAGTTTCATCGGTCCAAACCGACCGTGTGTATAGCCCATCGGTCTGTTTTCCTTCGGTCCAGAATTTTAAAACATGCTTCAAAACCGAACCGATGGACCGCTGCCCGATCGGTCCAAACCGATGGTTAGTACAGAAAGCATCGGTTCAAAACCCGCGCATGCTCAGAATCAAGTCGACGCATGCTTGGAAGCATTGAACTTCTTTTTTTTCAGCACGTCGTGTGTTTTACGTCACCGCGTTCTGACCCGATCGGATTTTGAACTGATGGTGTGTACACACATCAGACCATCAGGCCACTTCAGCGGTGAACCGATGAAAACGGTCCGTCGGACCATTCTCATCGGTTTTGTCCGACCGTGTGTACAGGGCCTGAGAGGCAGTTCTCTTCTCCTTTATACTCAATTGTGCCTTGACTCAACTTGTATATCAAGACATCGCTTGTATATCAAGTCAAAATTTATAAAAAATGTTTGATTGTCTTGCGAAACGCTCTCAAACCAAGTTACTCTCAAACCAAGGTTTTACTTGTACAGTGGAACCTTGGATTGTGAGTAACGCGGTTAAACAGCGTTTCGCAATACGAGCACTGTATTTAAAAAAATCCTAACTTGGATTGCAAGTGTTGTCTCGCAAAAACAAGTAGGATTCAGGCCAAATCGGTGTGCAGTACCGCGTTTGGCCTGAAGTGGGGGGCACCAAAGCCGAGCGGAAGCCGAACGGCGATGATCGCCGCTGTTCAGAAATGCACGGAAAAAGGCCCGAGGACAGCTCGGCTGACCTCGGCAAACCCTGTCCGTTTCCGAGGCTCTTCAGCGCCCCCCCCCCCCCACCTCTGGCCACATGCGGTATTGCATGCCATTGAAGTCAATGCGGAACAAATTATTTTCGTTTCCATTGACTTCAATGGGGAAACTCGCTTTGATATGCTAGTACTTTGGATTATGAGCATTCTCCTGAAACGGATTGTGCTCGTAATCCAAGGTTCCACTGTATGTGGTTTATATAACAGGAAAAGACAGCAAATCTATTATTAGGGTTTACATATACTTTACATACATAATGGAGGCTTTAGCTGTGTTTTTTTAATGGCTGCATGAAATTCACCAGAATATGAATTTATCAAAACTGTACCAGCGCAAATTGGAAAAATACAGATTACCGGTAATCATAACCGTAATTGAATTTCTATGCATTGTGATATATACGCAGACTTAGCATATGAAATGTTTTCATTTTGAAGATCAATAATGTATAATAGACTGCTGATTTCAGATTACTTTTTACACAATAACAGGATGCATTTAGATATTGTATACTACACAAGAAAGCCACTGCCATTGTTGTGTTACAGCCAACCATGACTATCACATCTGTGTTTTGTGGATGTATGGATTAGAATATTTATCTTGTAGATGGTTGTAAGAAACTACATTGAAAAGCTGGAAAACTGAGTAGCCTTGTGTTGCTGGAGCAAAAAGAAATGATTTTTACAAGAAGCGATGCGTGACAATAAACCAGCTTTCCACCATAAACAGATAACCAGAACAATAATAAAATCACTGAGCATTGCGAGTACTTTCCCATGGAAAGTTGACTTTGTAGAGACAGAGCTCTGTCAACTGCTTTTCCCGAATATAGAGATAATAGTTTGGCTGTTGCAGACTTTTTATGAAAAATAGATTTTTCTCAGAGAATGGAATTAAAGAAATCAGACTTGGTCCCCCGATTATAAAATAGATGGAATAATCAATCTCATTTTTTTTTTTTTACATTTTCAAAAGATAACCTATTTTTAAATGAACCCTAGTCATTTCTTTCCATGCACACACATGTAACTGTTTATGGTATTTGTGTTTGTACTGGAGTGAGTTGGTAATGCAAATCACAAAGTGGAGAATGACGGTAATCCATACTTTTGAATGTTGCATTCCAGTTGGATATATCCAATGTGTTCTGCAGATTTTTGGGAAATCATTGTTGCTTGCTATTTATTTGGCAACCTGCTATATTTATTTTTGTGGTTGATAACATTCTTGCTCTACAGTTATAAACTTATTTCATTTGACACAAATAATACGACTGCTCAGATACGGAGCAAACCTATATAGCCACTGGTTTTTGCATTAGCATTAGTTTAAAAAGTTTATTTCAAGCAGAGTTCAATCCAAAAATGGAACTTTCGCTTTTCGGAACCCTCCCCTCTCCGGTGTCACATTTGTCACCTTTCAGGGGAGGGGGGGCAGATACCTGTATAAAACAGGTATTTGCACCACTTATGGGTATTAAAGGGGTTGTAAAGGTAAAAAAAAATTCCCCCTAATGCATCCTATGCATTAAGGTGAAAAAACATCTGACGGTACCGCCCCCCCCGAACCCCCATTTTACTTACCTGACCCCTCGAAAGTCCCGCACGCGTCCACGCAATCCACTTCGATTCCCAGCCTGGCCGTTGATTGGCTAGGCTGGATGGATGGATAGCAGCGCAGCCATTGCCTGGCGCTGATGTCAATCACAGCGGATGAAACGGCATGCCGGGGGGGGGGGACGAGTGATACAGTCGGTGGCTATGCCCGCCGCTGTATAACGGGAGCGCACTCACAAAAGCTTTCCACCATGCAAGCTCGCTCACATGAAGGTGGAAAGCTTTTGCGAGGAGGAGCCGAGACAGCCGCCGAGGGACCCCAGAAGACAGGGTTAGGGGACACTCTGTGCAAAACTAGCTGGACAGTGTAGGTAAGAATAACGGGCCAGATCCTCAAAAGAGATACTCCGACTTAAGTGCTGTTCAGTCTGTGTGTAACTTTGGAAACGATCCTCAAAAGGCTTTTTCCAAAGTTACACAGAAGATCCGGCATGTGTAATTGAATTACACTGCCTAATTTTAGGATGCAGTACCGCATCCGCCGCTGGGGGCATTTCGAGTCGAAATGCCGTTGCTAGTATGCAAATTAGCACTTAAGGCGATCCACAAAGCTTTCTAGCTTCTTTTTTGCGCCGTAAGTGTTATTTTGCAAGTGTAAAATTAGGGCTCGTTTTACAAAGTGTAAAGTTAGTCACACCTTGTAAAGGCCCATTGCAGCGACGGCATTTGGTATGCTTTCCCGAGGGAGAACTCCACGTCAATTTGTAAAAAACAAAACCGGCATGGGTTCCCCCCCAGGAGCATACCAGGCCCTTAGGTCTGGTATGGGTTGTAAGGGGACCCCCCCTACGCCGCAAAATTGACGTAGGGGGTCCCCCTACAATCCATACCAGACCCGTATCCAAAGCACGGTACCCGGCCGGCCAGGAAGGGAGTGGGGACGAGCGAGCGCCCCCCCCCCTCCTGAGCCGTGCCAGGCCGCGTGCCCTCAACATGGGGGGGTTGGGTGCTCTGGGGCAGGGGGGCGCACTGCGGGCCCCCCCACCCCAGAGCACCCTGTCCCCATGTTGATGAGGACAGGACCTCTTCCCGACAACCCTTGCCATTGGTTGTCGGGGTCTGCGGGCGGAGGCTTATCGGAATCTGGGAGTCCCCTTTAATAAGGGGGCCCCCAGATACCGGCCCCCCACCCTAAGTGAATGGATATGGGGTACATCGTACCCCTATCCATTCACCTGGAGGCAAAAAGTAAAAGTTAATAAACACACAACACAAGGCTTTTTAAAATAGTTTATTATTCTGCTCCGGACGCCCCCCCTGTCTTCGTTATTAGCTCAATTACCAGGGGGGGCTTCTTCTTCCGCTCTCCGGGGGTCTTCTTCCACTCTCCGGGGGTCTTCTCCGCTCTCCGGGGGTCTTCCGCTCTCCGGGGGGGCTTCTCCGGACTCCGGGGGGGCTTCTCCGGACTCCGGGGGGCTTCTTCCATCTTCTCCCCTCTTCCGCTCTTGACTCGGCGAACCCCGGTTCTTCTGCAGCTCTCCGGTGCCTTCTTCTTCAGCGCTGGCTGCCTGCTATGTTTGTGTGTTAGCTCGATTTCAAACAGGCAGCCGGCGCGGTCTTCTGTGACGTCAGGGTCTTCTGGTCTTCTGTTCTTCCGATGTTGTCTCGTCGCCTGTTGTCGCTGTAATGATGGAAGCGCGCCTTGCATCCCATTTATATAGGCATCACCGTCCCATCATGCTCCGGTAGGTACCCACGTGGTGGGTGCCTACCCACGTGCACCCACCACGTGGGTACCTACCGGAGCATGATGGGACGGTGATGCCTATATAAATGTGATGCAAGGCGCGCTTCCATCATTACAGCGACAACAGGCGACGAGACAACATCGGAAGAACAGAAGACCAGAAGACCCTGACGTCACAGAAGACCGCGCCGGCTGCCTGTTTGAAATCGAGCTAACACACAAACATAGCAGGCAGCCAGCGCTGAAGAAGAAGGCACCGGAGAGCTGCAGAAGAACCGAGGTTTGCCGAGTCAAGAGCGGAAGAGGGGAGAAGATGGAAGAAGCCCCCCGGAGTCCGGAGAAGCCCCCCCGGAGTCCGGAGAAGCCCCCCCGGAGAGCGGAAGACCCCCGGAGAGTGGAAGAAGACCCCCGGAGAGCGGAAGAAGAAGCCCCCCCTGGTAATTGAGCTAATAACGAAGACAGGGGGGGCGTCCGGAGCAGAATAATAAACTATTTTAAAAAGCCTTGTGTTGTGTGTTTATTAACTTTTACTTTTTGCCTCCAGGTGAATGGATAGGGGTACGATGTACCCCATATCCATTCACTTAGGGTGGGGGGCCGGTATCTGGGGGCCCCCTTATTAAAGGGGACTCCCAGATTCCGATAAGCCTCCGCCCGCAGACCCCGACAACCAATGGCAAGGGTTGTCGGGAAGAGGTCCTGTCCTCATCAACATGGGGACAGGGTGCTCTGGGGTGGGGGGGCCCGCAGTGCGCCCCCCTGCCCCAGAGCACCCAACCCCCCCATGTTGAGGGCACGCGGCCTGGCACGGCTCAGGAGGGGGGG
The DNA here is from genome assembly GCF_905171775.1 of Rana temporaria. NCBI lineage: Eukaryota > Metazoa > Chordata > Amphibia > Anura > Ranidae > Rana > Rana temporaria. The sequence goes on from NC_053491.1 coordinate 135,223,314, forward strand.
GGCGCTCGCTCGTCCCCACTCCCTTCCTGGCCGGCCGGGTACCGTGCTTTGGATACGGGTCTGGTATGGATTGTAGGGGGACCCCCTACGTCAATTTTTCGGCGTGGGGGGGTCTCCTTACAACCCATGCCAGACCTAAGGACCTGGTATGCTCCTGGGGGGGGAACCCATGCCGGTTTTTTCTTTGAAAATTGGCATGGAGTTCTCCCTCAGGAATGCATGCCGCTGTCATTTTTTTTTTCCCCGACGCAACTTTAAGCCGTCGCGATCCTCAAAACTCGGCGTAACGTAACTTCGCGCATGCGCAGTACGGCCGACGCGCATGCGCAGTACGGCCGGCGCGGGAGCGCGCCTCATTTAAATGGGACTCGCCCCATTTGAATAGGAACGCCTTGCGCCGGCGGAATTTTAGTTACACAGCCTGAAATTTCTAGATAAGTGCTTTGTGGATCAGGCACTTAGGTAGAAACTTTAAGCCAGTGTAACTTAAATTGGATTTTTTAAGTTACGTCAGGTTTTTGTGGATCTGGCCCAACATGTTTGTTATTTAAAAATAAAAAAAAGATTGCGTCAACCTCGCCGGTGTCTTCTGTGAAACACACTGTTCCCAGGAGAGAGAGGGACCAGTGATGGCGCGCCGCGCTAATTGCGCATGCACAGTAGGGAACCGGGCAGTGAAGCTTCACTTCCTGATTCCCTCACCGAGCATGGCGGCGGCAGAATCCGAGAGGCGAGCGATTGTTCGTCCCTGTATGCCGATATGCTGATATAATTCAGGTGGACCTCCGCTTTAACAGTAAATAAATTTGAGCTGTGAGCTTTCTGGCAGGCTAAGCAGTATTGGATATCTGTAAATCCAACATGGGCCTTGGTCTATGGTGCCTGGGCAGCTAAAGGCAGCATAGATCTTCCTGCCATTCATGCTGCTGTCAGTCATCAATTCCTATGTATGATGAATGGTCCTAGATTGCTGCACTACCTGCTAGTGAAATCCATTTGGGTTTCCAATGCTGCTGTTCCTGCAAAGTACATTTTATACCGTTTACAGATCACCCACTCTGAGTTTAGAACTAAACTGCCTGCAGTCATCATTTCTAAATGCATTAGCACAAAAATAACAATACTGTCTTTCAGCTTCCCTGCCCCAGCTTCAAAATGCCTTTGGGCAAAGCCGCGGATAGCTATGACCAAACTATTTCTCCCTAAGCGTGAGGGGGGCTTGGGCCTACCCAATATAAGGATGTATAACTTGGCTTGCCTACTGAGAGTTGGGTTGGACTGGATACTGGGTTTGTCAAGATACTCTAATTTCAAGCTAGAATCCTCACTGGTTAAGCCGTATGATCTGGCAGCTGTGCTCCATTGCTCACTCCAGAAACTACCAGCGATGATCAAACACAATTCACTTTTTAAAGACACTTTGGTGGCCTGGCGGGAAACCAGGCCTGGCGGGAAATCCCCCGTATTTTCTAAGCACCTCCCAATATGTGGTAATCCTATGTTTACACCCAGTCTCCAGTACGAACCCTTCGCTAAATGGAAAGACAAGGGGCTGGTGGGAATCCACTCCCTATTTCAAGATGTGACAGGCACTATTAAGTCATTCTCTCAATTATCGCTCGAATTCCACCTTCCCCAAAACCATTATTTCCCCTACATGCAATATGTAGATTTTGTCACTAAAGTCTGCCCAAAAAAGACAGCCCGTCTCCAAACTTCGTTCATTGATGTCCTTCTTAAGACTAAGAACTATTCAATCTCGGCTATCTACAATCCCCTGCTTAATAAACTTTCAACCCCTTTGCAAAATACGTCCATGTCATCCTGGGTCAAAGAGCTGCCAGGTGCGCTGGAAATAGAAGATATTATACGTGGCCACAATCTCACTAGGTCTGTCATTCAATGTGAATCTTGGAGAGAGACCCAATTCAAGATCATGCACAGAGCATATTACCCTTTTTCCACGTTAAAGTCGCCTGAAATAGGCCCTGCTTGTCCATGGTGCTTGACAAACAAACCGACCCTACTCCATAGACTTTGGAATTGTCCACAAATTGTCATCTTCTGGTCCTCAGTCATTCGCTTTGTGAACACAGTAACGCAATTCTGCCTTATGTTGGAACCAACGCTTTTAATTTTTGGATGCCCTCCTCGCATGGAACCGTACTCCTCCACCTACATCCAGCTGCCTCAAAACACCAGACACTGGATACTTCTAGCCCTGCTCACAGCCCGCAGGGCTATCCTCCAACTTTGGATCGCCTCATCTCCACCCACCATCTCCATCGTGATAAAGGAGTTGAAATCGCTGTTACTCAAGGAAAGTTTGGACATGTTCTCTACCCCCTCATACTCCAAAGTCAAGTTCGATCTCAGATGGTCGGCTTTCATTACGCATTGCCTATCCACTCCAGAGAAAAGTGCCTTGTCTTCCGGTTCTTTTGTCTTCCGGGACCCAGACACCTTATCTAAACCCCCCCTACCCAAGGGTTAACAGCTTAATTGTATTACCCCACCCCCACCCCCCCCCCCCACCCGTAATACCTTACCACTGTCTAACTGGATACATGTATATTCTGTAAAATGTGTTATCGACCCAGATGCTTTGTAACAATTACACGCAATGACCTCCTCTCCTTCTGTACCCTCTCTTTATTTCTCCCTCTTTTCTTTTTTCTATCTCTACCTATTTCTATCTAAACCTTTTTAAGGAAAACCGACCTCTGGTTACAAAGCAAATGTAAAACAGCTGACATTCCTACACTTTTAATATGCTCTAAACTACTTGCCTTTATAGATATCAATGTCCACCATTTGTAATGTTGTAAATACCAGTAGATTGGATAATATGTCTCAGCTTTTCTTTATTCCTTGTATATCCTGTAAACTCAATAAAATATTTTGAAAAAAAAAAAAAAATGCCTTTGTCTGACCATTAAAGTGGTTGTAAAGGCAGATTTTTTTTTTATCTTAATGCATTCTATGCATTAAGATAATAAACAAAACTTCTGTGTGCAGCAACCCCCCAGCCCCTCTAATACTTACCTGAGCCCCATCTTGATCAGGTATGTTGCAGAAGAGACTTGACTGTCTGGTTGGCTGAGACACACAGTGGGTGCCTTTGGCTCCCGCTGCTGTCAATCAAAGTCAGTGAAAGAGAGGGGGTGGGCCAAGCCGCGACTCCATGTCTGAATGGACACACAGAGAAGCGGCTCAGTTCGGGTGCCCCCAAAGTAAGCTGATTGCTATGGGGGTACTTAGCAGGAGGCAGGGGCCAGGAGCGCCAGCGAGGGACCTGAGAAGACAAAAAAAAAACTTTAGTATCACTTTAAGTCTGATATTATTAGTATTATACTAAAGCTAGCCAGTTCATTAAGGGGTGGCCGGAAGTATAAATCTGGCCTTTAATATATGGGGTACTAAAAACCATAATGTTCTGCAGACCACTTTTGCTAAAATATTTTTCATTGGAAAATGATGTCCTATTCCCCTTTCCTTTCCGTTGAGAAGAGCTGTCACTACAAGTTTTAGCCTAAATGTTGCCAAACACGTATATAAAGGTTGGGCAAATATAGAACATAACAATTGCATCATATTATAAAACATTCTCATGCATAGCTTAAAATGAGATTAAAACTTTTTTATTTTACATTAAAATAATAAACATGTTATAATTACCTGCTCTGTTCACAGAGCAACCCTCATCCTTTTCCTCTGGGGTCCCCTGTCAGTCTCTTCCTCTTTGGCGAGTGCCCCCACAGAAAGCCGCTCCCGAGGCGCCCTGTCTGCATCTATTGACACAGAGCACGCAGCTCGGCCCTGCCCTGCCTCCTGCTCCCTCATTACAGCATTTGATTGGCAGCAGCGGGAGCCAATGGAAACCCATGCAGGCACAGGGAGAATACAAACTCCAGGTAGGTTGTACCGATGTTGGGATTTGAACCAACAACCCTAGTCTTTCTAGGCAAATAGGCTAACCACATAACCACTGTGCTACCCGTGTTTGCTTTCAGACACTGGTCTGTCAATAGACACCCTCCATTTCTGCTGTTACGACAACTAACCTTCCACTGATGCAGAGATTGGGGGGTTAATTAAGAAAAGCAAGAAAGTATAAAGAGAGACTGTAATCACATAAAACATTATATTATGCCCAGATAAATGTAAAAAATAAAATAAAAACTACCATAGATGAAGTTTACAACCCAATTTCAAGATTCCCCTTACCCCCCAGCAGTGCTCCATGAAAATCCCCACTCAGGGGGTGGCTCCATGATGGCCTGTACTTACAGAATATCCTCAGTTTTCCAGTTTGAATGGAGCTGGGTGCTAGTCAGGCTAGAAGACTGAGGACATCTAGTAGTAGAATGAAATTACTGTGGAGGACAGTGCTTTAGAGCAGTCTTTTTCAACCAGGGTGCCTTCAAGTTTCTTCAGGCCAGGCCTTGGGGCGGCAGTGGGTGCAGGGGCAGCGCCGTGTGCGGTGATTACTGTAAGGTGGACCAGCCTGCTGAGGTCCCCGGTGGTGTCAGGCGATCGGTGCTGTGTGTATGGAGCTGAGCAGAGAAAATGCACGATGGGCTGCTGGCAATGTGAAAGGCTGCTGGGCTCTGTATTCCCCGATTCTCCCGGGATCCCTTGATTCATTGCCGAGCTTCAGCACATCTCCAGAGCCATGGGCCGCCTCTGCTACAGCCTCCGACAGCGGCTGTTTGGTAATCCCAGCGGCTCCATTTCCAACACCCCCACCAACTCAAACACCGAGCAGCCCCCTGGAGCCGGGGACCTGAGGTACGGGGATCTGGGAAACCGCGTCGGGGGGGGGGGGGCTCTGCAAACCGACTAGAGAGGGGAAAGTTCTGGACGGGCTGCTTCTACTACTGCAGAATGGGGGAGGCAGCACAAGCCCAGCAAGGGCCAGCAGGTGCACCATCAACAGAGCAACATCCTCTGCAGAAGGGATGGGACAAAATCTGACTGGAGGAGAAGGAGGCCAAGACAGTTAGCAAGAGCATAGACCGGGCAATGAAGGAGCAGAAGAGGAAGTACAAGCAGACCCATAGACTGCTCATCCTAGGTAAGTGCCTCGCCTTCCATTTCTACTCTTAGATGAGGGATAGGTGGCTGGCCATGTCTGCTGACACTGCCTGTCTGCTTTATGTTGTCCTTGACATTTTCTGGTTGGCCTGCATCCTGGGCATGCCTCTGGACTATACATGCTGGAGGGTGCCAGCTGCGAAAGGACCCCCCCCACCCACGGCTCCACCTATAGTAGGCAGGGGGGGCTAGGAGAGCATGGAGAAGCAGGTACCCCCTCACCAATGTCTACCCATATATATATATATGACTTTTGTTTTTTATTTGGTGGGGGGGGCGTGGCATTGAAGGACCCGGCCTTGGGGTGGCAATGGGAGTAAATCCGGGCCTACACACGATCGTGATAAAAAATGCTCGAGCATAGCGCAGTGACGTACAACACATACGACGGCACTATAAAGGGGAAGTTCCATTTGAATGGTGCCACCCTTTGGGCTGATTATGCTAATTTCCTGTCTCATAACTTGCTTCTGAGCATGCGCGTTTTTAATGACCAATTTCAAAAATTGCATTCTTCTCGTCATGAAAAACAGTCGTTTATTCTTTCAAAGCCAACTGAAGTGCCTTATTGCAGCAAGTGTGAGACTTGCTGTAATAAGGCTCCTTGCTGACCCAAAATCTAACACAGTGGAACCTTGTATTACAAGCATACTGTAATCCCTTCCAGGAGAATGCCTGTAATCCAAAGCACTCGCATATCAAAGCGAGTTTCCCCATAGAAGTCAATGGAAACAAAGATAATTTGTTCCGCATTGACTTCTATTGCATGCAATACCGCATGTGGCCAGAGAAAGGGGGGCACCAGAGAGCCTCGGAAATATACGGGGATGGCCCGGCTGAACTCGGAAACCCTCAGAAAGGCTCGGAAACACTCTGGAACTGAGAATTTCTGAGTGTTTTCTCGTATTTCTGAGTGAATCCTAGTATTTCTAAACGGCGGCGAACCATTCTGAGTGTCACCGATGCCCCTGCACCTCTGGCCAAATGCGGTACTGCACACCCCATTTGCTTGAATTCTGCTCATTTTGCGAGACAACACTTGCAAACCGAGTCAGGATTAAAAAAAAAAAAAAGTTGCGCGTCTTTCCAAACGCTCGTTAACCGCATTACTCGCTAACCAAGGTTCCACTGTACTTGTTGATTCTGTCAGAAAGGTTGTGAGTTGATAATATCATGTACTCTCTGTCCCTGCAGACAGTTTTCAGTGATAATTGTTATAGAGAGGTGTTCTGTAGTCGTAATCTTGTTACCAGCCCAGACTGGCAGTCTGCACCTGGCCCCAGAAATATACTGTATCTGTAACATGGCCTGTAGCACAGACAGTCATGCAGAGAATGTTGAATAGCACTGCACTGTTTGTAACATTTCCGATCGGAGGAGGATAGGAAATTGCTTTTTAAATCACGTTATGTCCTCTTTATGAGATGCATGTTCTTCCTCTTTTTGGTATACAACATAATATTGTTCTGTTTGCTTCTTTGGTTTAATGCCCAGTAATGCTTAAGGTCACTCCTATTCTCTAAAGATTTAACAGACGTAACTAAAACTGGGTTTGCTAATATTCTTAGGTTGGTGCAGGATTTTTGTTTTACATCTGGTCTTTTTTAACTCTTAACGATTTAACGATTAAGATTAAGAATTAACGATTTCATATGGGAGCAACAGCAAGATAAAGACAGTGTACAAATATATATTTTACTTTACAATATGTATTAACCAATTAAGGACCGCCTCCTGCACATATACGTCGGCAGAATGGCACGGCTGGGCACATGTACTAGTACCCAGCCATGGGTCGCGGGCGCGCGCCCGCGGCGCGCTCCTGCGACCCGGTCCGAAGCTCCGGGAGTGCGGCGATCAGTCCCCGGAGCTGAAGAACGGGGAGAGCCGTGTGTAAACACTTGGATTTAGATCTGGACTTTGACTGGGCCATTTTAACACCATTTTAGCTCTGTCTGTATGTTTGGGGTCATTGTCCTGCTGGAAGACGAACCTCCGCTCCAGTCTCAAGTCTTTTGCAAACAGGTTTTCTTCTAAGACTGCCCTGTATTTGGCTACATCTTCCCATCAACTCTGACCAGCTTCCCTGTCCCTGCTGATGAAAAGCATCCCCACAACATGATGCTGCCACCACTATGTTTCACGGTTGGGATGGTGTGTCTAAGGTGATGTGCAGTGTTAGTTTTCTGCCACACTAAGCTTTTGCTTTTAGGCCAAAAAGTTCAATTTTAGTCTCATCTGACTAAAGCACCTTCTTCCACATTTTTGCTGTGTCCCCCACATGGCTTCTAGCAAACTACAAATGGGATTTCTTATGGCTTTCTTTCAACAATGTCTTTCTTCTTGCCACTCTTCCATAACGGCCAGATTTATGGAGTGTACGACTAATGCTGCGTACACACGATCAGTCCATCCAATGAGAACGGACCGATGGACAGTTTTCATCGGTTAACCGATGAAGCTGATGGTCCGTGGCACCTACACACCATCGGTTAAAAAAAACGATCATGTCAGAACGCGGTGACGTAAAACACGACGTGCTGAAAAAAATGAAGTTCAGGTGGACTCGGTTATCCCAACTTTGCCCGTTATTACCAAGCAGCACAACTGGCAATGTTAACAAAATATCATGCCAAAAAAGAGGTGCCACTTTGGGTATCAATAGAAGCAGTGGAAAGCGACCCTATTTCTATATCTAACTTATTGTGGATCTCTGCAAAGTTACGTAAGCATATTACCAATCCAGTCACGAAGCACTCGCTTTCCTTATGGGATGCAGTTAAATCCAAACATCACCTTTTGTCTCCATTAATCCCGTTGCTGTCCTTTAATAAAAACCCGGCATTCTACCCAGCTTGGGTCTCCCCCAGTTCCTTTAAAGAATGGGTGGAAAAGGACTGTACACTCAAATACAAATTTTTTGATTCAACGTCAATGACCCCCTTCCCATCTATGTGTAAAACACATGGTATACCACCGAAGGAAATCTTTAGATATTTACAGATAAAAAAAATTTTCCAACCTCCTACTAACTCAGCATTCTTGCCGAACAAATTCACCGTTTTTGAAAATGTATGTGATAAGAATCCCCACGCTAGAAATGTGATTTCAGCCCTATACTCCCAACTACTTTCGCAACCAGACAAAGGGAAACTATCATATGTCCGTAAATGGGAAGAGGACTTGGGTACAGAATTGAATGAGAGGGAATGGGAGCAAATATGGAACAATACTAAAACAGCTTCCTCTAATGTGCTAGCAGCGGAAGCAAACTACAAAGTACTATCTAGGTGGTATTTGGTGCCGACCAGAGTGGCTAAATTCTCTAGTAATTATTCTGATCAATGCTTCAGGGATTGCTCTGGTACAGGAACATATATTCATACATGGTGGTCGTGCCCAAAGGCACAGGTATTTTAGTCGGAAGTTTTCCAAACAATAGAAGCCCTCACTAAAACTTTCTTCCCTTTGGATCCTAAAATGGCATTACTTAATTTAAAACCAAACAATATGTCACATATGCATTTCAATCTGATTAGGCAGCTCCTTACGGCGGCAAAACAAACAATAGCGAAAGCTTGGAAATCTCCTAATTTATTAATGAGCGAAGCTGTCAATAGAATGAACACAGCAATGATGTATGCCAAAATGTCGGCCATTGAAACGGACACGATCGCCAGATTTGAATGTATATGGGAACCCTGGATTAATCTCACAATGCAGAACACATTTGTTAATGCGGTAATGATGCCATGGTAGTCCAACCATTGTACAGGTGGCCTGATTTATTTTACCAAAATACTGATAGATCCCCGGTCTAGTCCTGCAGATCCCTCTACCCCTCCCTCCTTCCCTTACCTCCCCTCTTTTAATTTAATTTTTTTTATTTTTCTTGATTTTGTCTTTCTTTTTTATCTCGCATTTGCGACTTATATTTACCTAAGTTATTAGGAAACTACAACACTAACTAGATGCCTCTAACGACTTGGAAGCAGTACAACGCCTGGAACGGAGTCCATAAGTTACGCTGCAAGACCTCAGATATCCAGGACTATGCGTTAATTGACTTCTCAGTTTTTCTTTTGAGTTTATTTTGATCACATTTTCAAGAATAGAGATTATATGTGATATAGAAGTAATGCTTCATTATACTATATTTAAGAATTTTCCTCTATATATGTTAATACTATCTGAAAATTCTGTATACTTTTTGTTACTATTACACAATAAAGATATATTGACACGAAAAAAATGAAGTTCAATGCTTCCAAGCATGCGTCGACTTGATTCTGAGCATGCGTGGATTTTTAACCGATGGTTGTGCCTACTAACGATCGATTTTGACCTATCGGTTAGGAATCCATCGGTTAAATTTAAAGCAAGTTTGCTTTTTTTAACCGATGGTGCCCACACACGATCGGTTTTGACCGATGAAAACGGTCCATCAAACCATTCTCATCAGTTTAACCTATCGTGTGTACGCGGCATAATAGGTGTCCTGTGGACAGATTCTGCCACCTGAGCTGCAGATCTCTGCAGCTCCTCCAGTTACCATGGGTCTCTTGGCTGCTTCTCTGATTCCTTACTCAGCCTGTCAGTTTAGGTGGACGGCCATGTCTTGGTAGGTTTGCAGTTGTGCCATACTCTTTCCATTTTCTTATGATGGATTGAACAGTGCTCTGTGAGATGTTTAAAGCTTGGGATATTTTTTTATAACCTAACCCTGCTTTAAACTTCTCCACAACTTTATCCCTTACCTGTCTGGTGTGTTCCTTGGCCTTTGTGATGCTGTTTGTTCACTAAGGTTCTATAACAAACCTGTGAGGGCTTCACAGAACAGCTGTATTTATACTGAGAATAAATTTCACACAGGTGGACTAATTAACTGACTTTTGAAGGCAATTGGTTCCACTAAATTTTAGTTAGAGCCGGTTCACACTGGGGCGACTCATCAGGCGACTCAGCCGCCTGACAAGTCGCGTCCCGTTCTATTCAATAGAACCATTCTAATAGGAGCGACGCAAGTCGCTCCGACTTAGAAACAGGTTCTTGTACGACTTCGGGGGCGACTTGCATTGACTTCTATACAGAAGTCATTTTGCAAGTTGCCTCTGAAGTCGTCTTCAGGTCGCCTTGCCGAGTCGCCCCCAAAGTCCTGCCGCCCCAGTGTGAATGGGCTCTTAGGGGTATCAGAGTAAAGGGGGCTGAATACAAATGCATGCCACACTTTTCACATATTTATTTGTAAAATATTTTGAAAAACTTTTATAATTTTCCTTCCACTTCACAATGATGTGCCACTTTGTGTTGGTCTATCACATACAATTCCAATAAAATACATTTATAATTTTGGTTGTAACATGACAAAATGTGGACAATTTCTAGGGGTATGAACACTTTCAAGGCCCTGTGTTTACTTGCTAATTACCTCCAGCATCCTCTAGAATTGCTTCATAGTATCTCTTGTTACAAAGACTTTTGTATTTCCTATGCTTCTCAGATAGACATAAAAAGATAGTCACTTCCAGCGCTCAGAGGTCTTCTATTGTACAGAGCAACAAGGGCATCAGTATTCCAAGACTAGGTGGATGCTGCCCTCCTCAGATGGGGTAATCCAGTAGAAACTACAAAAACAAAGCACAATGAAAGGCGCACACAACATACAGGGAGTGCAGAATTATTAGGCAAGTTGTATTTTTGAGGATTAATTTTATTATTGAACAACAACCATGTTCTCAATGAACCCAAAAAACTCATTAATATCAAAGCTGAATATTTTTGGAAGTAGTTTTTAGTTTGTTTTTAGTTTTAGCTATTTTAGGGGGATATCTGTGTGTGCAGGTGACTATTACTGTGCATAATTATTAGGCAACTTAACAAAAAAAAAATATATACCCATTTCAATTATTTATTTTTACCAGTGAAACCAATATAACATCTCAACATTCACAAATATACATTTCTGACATTCAAAAACAAAACAAAAACAAATCAGTGACCAATATAGCCACCTTTCTTTGCAAGGACACTCAAAAGCCTGCCATCCATGGATTCTGTCAGTGTTTTGATCTGTTCACCATCAACATTGCGTGCAGCAGCAACCACAGCCTCCCAGACACTGTTCAGAGAGGTGTACTGTTTTCCCTCCTTGTAAATCTCACATTTGATGATGGACCACAGGTTCTCAATGGGGTTCAGATCAGGTGAACAAGGAGGCCATGTCATTAGTTTTTCTTCTTTTATACCCTTTCTTGCCAGCCACGCTGTGGAGTACTTGGACGCGTGTGATGGAGCATTGTCCTGCATGAAAATCATGTTTTTCTTGAAGGATGCAGACTTCTTCCTGTACCACTGCTTGAAGAAGGTGTCTTCCAGAAACTGGCAGTAGGACTGGGAGTTGAGCTTGACTCCATCCTCAACCCGAAAAGGCCCCACAAGCTCATCTTTGATGATACCAGCCCAAACCAGTACTCCACCTCCACTTTGCTGGCGTCTGAGTCGGACTGGAGCTCTCTGCCCTTTACCAATCCAGCCACGGGCCCATCCATCTGGGCCATCAAGACTCACTCTCATTTCATCAGTCCATAAAACCTTAGAAAAATCAGTCTTGAGATATTTCTTGGCCCAGTCTTGACGTTTCAGCTTGTGTGTCTTGTTCAGTGGTGGTCGTCTTTCAGCCTTTCTTACCTTGGCCATGTCTCTGAGTATTGCACACCTTGTGCTTTTGGGCACTCCAGTGATGTTGCAGCTCTGAAATATGGCCAAACTGGTGGCAAGTGGCATCTTGGCAGCTGCACGCTTGACTTTTCTCAGTTCATGGGCAGTTATTTTGCGCCTTGGTTTTTCCACACGCTTCTTGCGACCCTGTTGACTATTTTGAATGAAACGCTTGATTGTTCGATGATCACGCTTCAGAAGCTTTGCAATTTTAAGAGTGCTGCATCCCTCTGCAAGATATCTCACTATTTTTGACTTTTCTGAGCCTGTCAAGTCCTTCTTTTGACCCATTTTGCCAAAGGAAAGGAAGTTGCCTAATAATTATGCACACCTGATATAGGGTGTTGATGTCATTAGACCACACCCCTTCTCATTACAGAGATGCACATAACCTAATATGCTTAATTGGTAGTAGGCTTTCGAGCCTATACAGCTTGGAGTAAGACAACATGCATAAAGAGGATGATGTGGTCAAAATACTCATTTGCCTAATAATTCTGCACTCCCTGTATTGCTCACGCGACTCAAAGAAGTAGCAGGAGTCTCTGACTCGGCCCTACCGTGGTTCGCATCTTTCTTAGAAAATTGCACTCAGACCGTGAAACTTGGAGGTTTTACATCAGAAACACGGACCATTACATGCGGAGTTCCTCAAGGATCACCCCTCTCACCTGTACTCTTCAACATCTACATCCGCCCGCTCCTCAAAATCATCAGCAAACAGGACCTGCGCTACCACTCCTATGCGGATGACACGCAGCTGTACCTTCGAATCACCAACAAAAAAGACCAATTTCATGAACTAGGAAAGTGCCTTACACTGATCGACAATTGGATGACTGAAAGCTCCCTCAAACTCAACGGATCCAAAACAGAGCTACTCACCCTTCACGCAAATAGTAAATCCATTTCCAGGACCACATGGACACCACCCACCATCCTCGGACAAACCATTGCGCCAAGCAATAAAGTCAAAAGTCTGGGAGTCATCTTTGACGCAGACATGACGATGGATGCACAAATAGGATCAGTCGTCAGCAGTTCTCATCATCTGCTCCGCATGCTACGTGGACTCATCCCCTTCATCCCGGAAGAGGACACAGCAGTAGTGGTTGGAACAATCATCAACTCACGACTCGACTACGCAAATTCCCTCTACTTAGGACTACCGAAATACCAGATTACACGTCTACAAGTCGTCCAGAACACGGCAGCCAGACTGGTAACTGGTAAAAAGCCGTGGGAACCAATCTCCTCGGCCTTGAGGTCCCTCCACTGGCTGTCCGTACAGGACAGGGTGACATTCAAGACTCTCTGCCTCACCCACAAATGTATACAGGGTAAAGCTCCTCAATACTTATGCAAAAAAAAATAAAACCCTACGTCACCCAGCGCGTGCTCCGATCAACCAACCAAAACCTTCTCCAAATCCCCAAATCTCGCTACAAATCGAAGGGAGAACGTAGATTCTCGGTCCAAGGACCACGGCTCTGGAATGCTCTACCCACGACTATCCGCTTGGAAGAAAACCATCGGGTTTTTAGGAAAAAACTGAAGACCCACCTCTTCTGAAGACCTGTACAACTCTGGATGCCAGCGCTTTGAGGCGATTAAGTTTGCATTTGTTTGCGCTATATAAGTTTCTCACTCACTCACTCACTCACTCACTCACTCACACACCTAGTGCATTACCAATGGCATTTATTGAATAGTAAAAAAAGAGTAAAAAATGGGTACTCACAAAGTGCAAATCTCAAATGAGCCACAAAAAAAAAACACAGGGCCAGATTCACAGCTGAAATACGCCGGAGTATCTACTGATACGCCGGCGTATTTTCAAATTTGCCGCGTCGTATCTTTAGTTTGAATCCTCAAATCAAGATACGACGGCTTCTTGCTTCGATCCGACAGGCGTACGGCTTCGTACGCCTTCGGATCGTAGGTGTAATACTTCGGTGCCCGCTGGGTGGAGTTTGCGTAATTTTCCGCATCGGGTATGCTAATTAGCACCAATTTGTTATTCTTTTTATTATTCAATAAATTCAATTGCTAATGAACTAGGTGTGAGCGCCTTCCATATTTCTTTATTTTCGTAGTTCCTATGCTCCTCAGCTCCATCTAGTGACCATAATGTGGTATTTTGCTACTGCCCATAATAAAAGAACAATAGTGCAGAAGGGAAAATAGCCCAAACAATATTTGTTGTTGTGCGAATGTAAATGTAGATTCAATGGACAAATGGCTATGCACATTCTTTTTTTTAACAATTTGAGGCCTTAGAACTCGAAGCTTAAAAAATTGTTCACTTTACTTATTGTGTTTTTTTTTTCATTATTTAATTTCACAAGTAAATTTTCGTATGCATTTTTTTTACACAATAACATTCGAGAAGGGTACCGTAAATGCTAGTCTCCTGAGGGTTTCGGAAGAATAGAATTGCACATATTAGGATGAATTAACAAAGAGTGATGCAAGCATAGTTCTCTTCTAAACATAAAAAAAGGAGCAGTCGCTGCTCCTATTCAACTAAAGGGGTGCAAGCCTCTTTGTTTATTAGGATCAGTCAGTACTCTTTTCTGCCGTGTCTTTGAAAGGTAGCACAGAGAACATGAAAACTGGAGCTGCATGTTCCAATTTCTCTGCCATCCATCCACAGGCTCTGCTCATGTAATGTGATCACTGCAGTAGCAGAGAGAGGGAAGTGAACTGTTTGCTGATAGCTCACATCCCATACAACAAGGTCACACCTGGCAGGAATCTGCCACATTCCCTTCGTTAAAGAGGGATAGATCTGCGCAAGTTTCTGTTTCACTCTGAAATAGAAAGTGGCACAGGTGGTGCAGATGGTGCAGATAAACATGTCTATCTGCTTGGTTAAAGTGGAAATTCAGTAATTTTTTCATAGTTCCATCTAATAAATCTTCTGCCCTTTTTGTTTTAACTTTGGATTGTAAAACATTTTTTTTCTGCCAGTAAATACCTTATACATCCCACTCCCTGTTTCTTGTCTGGTCATTAGCTTAGGCTTATGACATCATGCACAGCTCTCTCTCACTCTTGTGAGAGTTTGCCAGAAAGGGAGGGGGTGAGTCATAAGAGGGCCAATGAGAGCTGCAGATCTGGAGGCGTGCCTCTGTGTGTCTGTGTAAATCCAGGAAGTGAACAGGCAGCAGCTTCTGCTGCCTGCAGATAAAATGGTTGCAGACTTAGTGGAGGGAGATTTCTGCAGCATATTCGGCAAATCCAGAATCACAGTACATATAAAATGATATGCAAAGTGGTTGGAGGGAAGCTTTTTTTTTTACAAATTATAGGAGCAGACTGCAGTCCCTTATTAATATGGCACACACCATTTCTGATTTTTGATTGGTATATTGGTGCATGAAGCTTTGATAATTCCCCGGGTAGCCTTGTAGGGTAATTTTTTTAGCTTATTTTGCTGCGTAGGTTTGTGCAGTGGAAACATCTTTTCTGATGCCTTAGTACCCTTTATACTGCATATGTAATTTACTGCCTAAGTAATGCTTCCAGATTGTTTAAAAGGAAGTGTAGTTAATTTGTCAAGAGGGCATATAACAAATAGCAAATGCTACTTCATCTGTATGTTGCACTGGTGTTTCCCCAAGAGTCTGTGGGCAGCACTGCGATTGAAAATCATGTTTTTTCCTGGCATGAAATGGCACGATTCAGGGTGCATCACAGCGCCGAGGTGTGTTTATCCATGTTGCCATAACAACGGGGGCAGGACCTTCCTCCATCGTCGCCCATTGTTATGGTGAATCGTGCATGCGCGAGATCAAGAGGTGCATGCTGGTTACGCAGCACGCACCTCCCCTACGGTTATCCAGGAAGAGTTATTGATTGGACTTCACATGCCCACAATCAGGATGGCACCGGCCACAACAGGAGGGACAAACTAGTAAGTAGTAAATTTACATTTTAACAACATCCATATGTAAAATGATATAATCGTTTTTTTATGTAAGAATTAATTATGCTCGGAACAATAAAAAAAAATAATAATAATAATAATGTGGCTCCGCTTTAATAGAAAAAAATAAATAAAAATTGACCTGTTTTTTTCACATATCGCATTTTCAAAAAAAAAAAAGTAAGCACATCATTCTTGTTAGCACATTATTTTATTTATGTGTAGTAAATATTTTATGTTTTTTTTTTCTGCTGAAACAATCTGCTACATTGTCCTCATGCCAGTAAACATTTGCCAACAGGGTGGGTCAGAAACTGATTGCCTTGAGTATGCTAGTAATTCTTTGGCAGGTGCCTGAGTTGATCATTGGAATGTGTTTCTCTTGAGACAAAGTCACGAAATTCCAAGATTCTTTCTATCACATTCAATTCAAGAACTGCAATATGTTCTTTGTAGGATGTTTTATTTCAGAAAGTAATTTTATGTGTTAATTATGTACTGTATAATGAACAGATTATCCATGATTATGTGCAGATGGATTTTTGTTGTTTATCTAAAACATTTGTAAAACTTTTTAAACTCATGTAAATATATTTTTTTAATTTTACCTGCTTAAAGGGTCACTAAAGGCTTTTTTTTTTTTTTTAAATAACAATCATGTTATACTTACCTCCAATGTGCAGCTCGTTTTGCACAGAATGTCCCCTAACCCTGTCTTCTGGGATCCCTCGGCGGCTGTCTCAGCTCCTCCTCGCAAAAGCTTTCCACCTTCATGCTAGTGAGCTTGCATGGTGGAAAGCTTTTGCGAGCGCGCTCCCGTGATACAGCGGCGGGCATAGCCGCCGACTGTATCACTGTATCACTTGGCCCCGCCCCCCGGCGCGCCACGTCATCCACCAATGGCTGCGCTGCTATCAATCCGTCCAGCCTAGCCAATCAACAGCCAGGCTAGGAACTGAAGCTGATCACGTGGACGCACGCGGGACTTTCGAGGGGTCAGGTAAGTAAAACGGGGGTTCGGAGGGGGCCGATACCGTCGGATGTTTTTTCACCTTAATGCATAGGATGCATTAAGGTGAAAAAACATTTACCTTTACAACCCCTTTAATACAGAAAAGCAAATTAATTCAGGATTTGAACTAGATTATTTATACTTCCTACAAAGTGCCATAAACAACCATCATTTATCACCCTAACAGTATATCTGCAAGTTGCCAGTGTTCATTAAAAACTGTTACTATATCTTCTCACCTTTCCTTTTTTTTTCTTAGTGCCAAAAAGTTACCATCACTACTGTCAAATGGCCCGTCAAGGGACCATATATATAGATAGATAGATAGATAGATAGATAGATAGATAGATAGATACTGTAGATAGATATGTCTATCTATCTATCTATCTATCTATCTATCTATCTATCTATCTATCTATCTATCTATCTATCTATCTATCTATCTATTTCGATAGATATACTATATATAAAAATAAATAAAATCCGACTGGTCGGGAGTCGATCGGCAGACCTTTTTTGGGAATGACCCATTGACAGAAGCTGGCTTACAGGCCAGCTTCTGTCAGACCGGCTGCCGTACACATTTGTCGGACGGTTTTAATTGAACCTGCTGATGTCGCCCAACATTCAGCCTGTGTGTTCTAGGCTTAAGGTCATTGTGAGGGTCAGTGTCAGCATCAATCAGTGTGCTTCAGTTAGGATAAAAAAGCTTTTTTATTAAATGTTAGCATCAGTGTGTTTCAGGTAGGATAAATATTGCAAAATGTTCACCATTTGTTCTGAACAAAGCAAGGTAAATTTCACCTAAATACACTGGGCTCGATTCACATAGATCAGCGGATCTTTAGATGCGCGTGACCTATGTGATTTAAGATCCGCCGCCGCAAGTTTGAGAGGCAAGTGGGTAATTCACAAAACACTTACCTCCAAACTTGCGGCGGCGGGTCGTAAATCCCCCGGCGGAATTCAAATTCCGCGGCTAGGGGGAGTGTAGCAATTAAATCAGGCGCGTTCCCGCGCCGATTTAAATGCACATGCGCCGTCCGCGAATTTTCCCGGCCTGCATTGCTCCCAATGATGTTGCTAGGACGTCATTGGTTTCGGCGTGACCGTAACTCGCGTCCAGCGCGTTTAAAAATCGACGTACGCAAACGACGTAAAAAAATAAAAAATTGACGCGGGAACGACGGCTATACTTAACATTGGCTGCGCCTCATAGAAGCAGGGGTAAGTATACGCTGGGAAAACCGATACTTAAACATCGTAACAACACTGCGTTGGGCCCGCGTACGTTCGTGAATTGGCGTATCTCGCTGATTTACATATTTATCAGCGTAAATCAGCGAGAACGCCCCCCCGCGGCCATTTTTAAATTGCAGTTAAGATCTGACGGTGTAACACAGTTACACCTGTCGGATCTTAGGCATATCTATGCGTAACTGATTCTATGAATCAGGCGCATAGATACGATCGGCCTAAGTCAGAGATACGACGGTGTATCAGGAGATACACCGTCGTATCTCTATGTGAATCTGGCCCACTATGTATTTGCAATGATGGGGTTGACTTACTAAAACTGGAGAGTGCAAAATCTGGAGAAGATGTACATAGTAACCAATCAGCTTCTAATTTCAGCTTGTTCAATTAAGCTTTGATAAAAAAAAAAACTGACAGCTCAGGTTGGAGCCACTTTACTAAGAATCCGATGTTACTAATGCAATTTCCCCCTCTGAGCTATTGTGTTCTGACAGGGGATGGCCTCCCCATCAGAGTACTTCGGTCAGTGCTTTCAGCTATTGCCTGGGAGCACCGACTAGGAGACGATCGACAGACATTTTCCGGTCATGACCATTTGACAAAAGATAGCTTCTGTCGGACCAGCTGCCATACACACAGGCCGAATGTCGGCTGGTTTCTATTGGTGAGGCGATGCCACCTGACATTCGGCCCGTGTGTTAGGCCCTTTTCACACTACAAAATAAATCCGTTTTAATAATCCGTTTTAAAATCCGTCAGATAATGTTAAAAAACGGAAGTTATACGTCCTTTATAAAATATCATTAAAGTCTATGGGATTTTTTTATGTTCCGTAAAGATCCGTAATAGTCCGTTATAACATACGGACGTTAGTTATAACGGAATATGTGACGGGTCTTGCACTATTTTTTGTCAATTTTTTGTCCGTTGCAAGTAACGGATATATTAACGTCCGTTATATTTTAACATTGAAGTCTATGGCACATGGACGTTAGTAAATGTCTCCGTAAATGTCCGTTATGTTAACGGACGTTAATTTTACTGAGCATGGATATTCAGGGGAACCCCGCTGTCAATTTAAAACAAAAATGATGTGCGGTTCCCGGTAAATATCCATAACCAGACCCTTCAGGTCTGGTATGGATATTCAGGGGAACCCCGCCGTCAATTTAAAACAAAAGTGACGTGCGGTTCCCGGTAAATATCCATAACCAGACCCTTCAGGTCTGGTATGGATATTCAGGGGAACCCCGCCGTCAATTTAAAACAAAAATGACGTGCGGTTCCCCCTAAATATCCATAACCAGACCCATTATCCGAGCACGTTGACCTGGCCGGCCGCAGAAAAGAGGGGGGGACAGAGTGCGGCCCCCCCTCTCTCCTGAACCGCACCAGGCCACATGCCCTCAACATGGGGAGGATGTCCCCATGTTGATGGGGACAAGGGTCTCATCCCCACAACCCTTGCCCGGTGGTTGTGGGGGTATGCGGGCGGGAGGTTTATCAGAATCTGGAAGACCCCTTTAACAAAGGGGACCCCCAGATCCTGACCCCCCCCCCCTGTGTGAAATGGTAATGGGGTACACTGTACCTCTACCATTTCACGAAGGAAGTAAAAAGTATTGTAAAAAAAACACACTGACACAAAAGAATAAAGTCCTTTATTAAAAAAAAAAAAAAAACTCCAGCGCTGAAAAATCCACTCGTTCCCGGCTTCCTGCGTTGTCCTGATCCTGCGACGGGTGCGGGTGATCTCCCGCGATGAGAAGATCCAGCGTCGGGTGATCTCCGCTCCAGCGATGTGAAGATCCATCCATCCGGCGCAGCAGCATCCCGCACCTCCTCTCACCGCTGGGCACAGCCCAGCGAATGAGCGGCTGAAGCTGTGACATTTCTTATATAGAGGAGGCAGAGCCACCCGTCACGTGACCCCGCCCCCTCTGACGTACCTCTGCTACGTCACTGGGGAAGACCAAGAAGAGAAAGGTCTTTCCTCTTCTTGGTCTTCCCCAGTGACGTAGCAGAGGTACGTCAGAGGGGGCAGGGTCACGTGACGGGTGGCTCTGCCTCCTCTATATAAGAAATGTCACAGCTTCAGCCGCTCATTCGCTGGGCTGTGCCCAGCGGTGAGAGGAGGTCCGGGATGCTGCTGCGCCGGATGGATGGATCTTCACATCGCTGGAGCGGAGATCACCCGACGCTGGATCTTCTCATCGTGGGAGATCACCCGCACCCGTTGCAGGATCAGGACAACGCAGGAAGCCGGGAACGAGTGGATTTTTCAGCGCTGGAGTTTTTTTTTTTTTTTTAATAAAGGACTTTATTCTTTTGTGTCAGTGTGTTTTTTTTACAATACTTTATACTTCCTTCGTGAAATGGTAGAGGTACAGTGTACCCCATTACCATTTCACACAGGGGGGGGTCAGGATCTGGGGGTCCCCTTTGTTAAAGGGGTCTTCCAGATTCTGATAAACCTCCCGCCCGCATACCCCCACAACCACCGGGCAAGGGTTGTGGGGATGAGACCCTTGTCCCCATCAACATGGGGACATCCTCCCCATGTTGAGGGCATGTGGCCTGGTGCGGTTCAGGAGAGAGGGGGGGCCGCACTCTGTCCCCCCCTCTTTTCTGCGGCCGGCCAGGTCAACGTGCTCGGATAATGGGTCTGGTTATGGATATTTAGGGGGAACCGCACGTCATTTTTGTTTTAAATTGACGGCGGGGTTCCCCTGAATATCCATACCAGACCTGAAGGGTCTGGTTATGGATATTTACCGGGAACCGCACGTCATTTTTGTTTTAAATTGACGGCGGGGTTCCCCTGAATATCCATACGACTTCTGGAGCTGGACTTCAAGAAAGGGTGAAATGTTTTTTATTAACGGACGTTAGAAAGGAATGATATAACGGATGTATACGGATAAACATTATCCGTTTTCAATAAAGGAAGAATGGTAAAATATTTATCCGTATGTATCCGTTATTAAATCCGTTAATAAACGTCCGTTAATAGGTGTAATACGGATATTATAAAACGGACATACAATCCATAGTGTGAAAGAAGCCTTACAGCCATTATTCTAATCACCCTGTAAAGAAAAGATGTTTATACTTACCTATTTTAAAGTCGCTCCGGTCACACAATCGGCTCCCAGCACTGGCTTCAGTGTAGAGGAGGGACAGCTGACAACGGATGCCCGATAGTAAGCCTATGGGTGATGTCATTGCCCGGGTTCTGCAGCTGTTGTTGCCGATCTTTCCTCTCCTCCTCTTGACCAGACCGGTGCACTGTCAGAATAGGTAACCATTGACATCTTTCCCTTTTGGGGTAGTTAGAGTAGGTTTAGAATGGGAGTGGGAGCAGGTTTAAGGCAAGTTTAAGTATTTGCGTGTAAGTCTACTTTGAGGTTTGGTATACCTTCCACCATGAAGGGGTTAATCCCTTCACTTTTATTAGTTCGCTCACTCGTGTGAGGAGAAAACAAGGTCTCGGGAGCTGTAGTTCTGGGGGGGGGGGGATGCCTACATTAGTGGGAAAAAATCTAGAGTACCCTGCTGCCCCTGCAAGAATATTACAACTTCTTATTGTCACAGTGGAAATTTGAGCTGTTCCTCACTATTGTAAAAAGTACACAATAATGCTTAGGCATGTTGTAGAAAGAAGAAGGGGGTTGGAGTAGATTTGGGCTCTGCAGATACAAATTCTTTGAAGCAAAATTGCTTCCAAAATGAATTAAAAAATGAATAGCCCAAGAAAGGTAAAACAGAGATTAAATGGCTTTTGCTGCAATACTCACATTCAGTTCAGAGCTGCACATCCCAGTATTTTTTCTGTGCCAGAGGATGTTTTTCAGTCTTCCTGGTCAAAGGACACCCAGCATCATTCAACCAGCTTCCTCTGCGCTCAGATAGTCAGGAGCCCACCCTAAAACTATAATTGGAGCGTGAATAAGAAACAGCACATTTCTCGTGCCAAATCTTGTAAGCCGCTGAGAGCTTTAGCCAAGCACTCCTGTCCCTTCCACAGCCCATCGCTCCAGTGAGCGCAGGGGGGGGGGGGGGGCAGAGCATACAACAGTGACTGATAGTCACCAGCACTCTGCTCACTAAACTCTGAGAACTGAGCAATCGGCGGTCTTTGATCACTCGGTTCTCAGTCTTAGAGCCGGCGGGAGACAGATGCAGCATTGGAAGGTATGATTCCAGAAAATCCCATATTTCTCTTTTAATAGCACATTAATGATTATAGAGCTGCATTAGTTTGTTTCTGCTTAGGGTTCGGCTTTAGGCACATATACGATGAAGTATAACCAGATACTCTACCCTACGTCTCCCTGCACTAAACCAGTGCAAAGCAAATAATCTGTTTACAGGTCTTGCTTCCATTAGAAATGCCAAATTTCCTGATCACACACATTACCTGTTAAAGGGTAACTCCCCTTTCGTAGGGGGAAAAAATAGCAAATTAAGAAAAAATTATATAGCGTGTACAATTGTGACACAAGTCATATTGCTATTGAATGTTAATAAAAATGACCTTTTCAATCTATAGCTGCTGTAATTTTCTATAAATGTAATGCAATATGGAATTGTTCTGTACACAGAGGGGCAGATCCACATACATCAGCGCATTAATCCGCCGGGCGTAGCGTATCTAAGATACACTACGCCGTCGTAACTTTTTTTTTCGATTCCTCAAAGAGTTCGGCGGCGTAGTGTATATTTGGCGGCGTAAGTGCGCGGAATTCAAATGGATGTGATGGGGGCGTGTTTTATGTAAATACGTCGTGACCAAACGTAAACAACGTTTTTTTTTGAACGGCGCATGGGGGTATCCCAGTGCGCATGCTCGAAAATAAACCGGAACAAGCCAATGCTTCCAACGGTGATGTCATTCTACGCAAATCCCTATTCGCGAACGACTTACGCAAACGACATAAAAAATTCAAAATTCGACGTGGGAACGACGGCAATACTTAACATTGAGTACGCCTCATAATAGCAGGGGTAACTATACGCCGGAAAAAGCCGAACGCAAAAGACGTAAAAAAATGCGCCGGCCGGACGTACTTTCGTGGATCGCAGTAACTAGCTAATTTGCATACTCGATGCGGAATTTGACAGAAACGACACCTAGCGGCCGGCGTAAAAAATGCATCTACGATCCGACGGCGTACTAAGACGTACGCCTGTCGGATCGATCCGAGATGCAGTCGTATCTTGTTTTGTAGATACAAAACAAAGATACGACGCGGGAAATTTGAAATTACGCGGCGTATCAATAGATACGCCAGCGTAATTCTTTTGTGGATCTGGCCCAGAGTATGTACTGACCACTCCCCAGAAACATAATTTCCTGCTTGCGTGATTGGCTCACTAATTTTCCCAGAAGTCTGCCTAAGACACAAGTCAGATTTCAGGCATCCCCTGCAATAAAAATGTCATTTTTGGTGAGATAGTCCCAATAGAAACACGCCTAAAGGGATGCAGGCCTCGCAGCTTTCCTCATTACTAATGATTATGAAACAATTCCCATTAGACAGACAGGGGCACAGACAAACACACATTGGTTTCTATAGAATACCAAAAGGTAGGAATCTGCAACAAAGGTTGTTATAATCCTTGCAATGTACACAGATCACTCAGAGGGGAATGTTTTTTTCCTCAACAAAAGTGGAGTTACGCTATAAGCAAATTCAAAGCATTTTGAGCGTATTAAGGATTTAAAACATTTGTAGCTAGTGGGTGTCCAAGTACTACAAAAATATTTTGGTTTTCTTCACACGACTGAGGATGTAGTGAGAGGTTGACACAGGATAGCATATATTACACTTGTGTAGGCAGCAGAACAGTTGGCATTATTGTGTATGTACACAAGGAGATTATTAATGAGCTTGTAGAGGAATTCTATCTACCGTATCACAGTGTTTTTCAGGCCATTCACACATCTGGAAAAACAGAAGTAACAGCCTAATATTTTTTGTCTACTTTTACTGCAAAGATTTCCTCTTTGTGAAGGCCACCTGCTGACCAAAGTCCTATGCTTTTACTGTCAACACAGTATGGATTTTTATGACATTAAGGAGACTAATAAATTCTGTGTTTATGAGATATTTAGGTGTTTATATATGAACATATATTTTGTTATATAAATTATTGCCTTGACAGCACTTTGATTCTAAGCACAGTTATTTAGTGGCTGGTACTATATTTCCGTATTTTTAAGTAACACATGCAGTAATTTAGAGGTCGGAAGAATAATTTAATGCTTTTGGAAATTAAATAGTATATTTAATATAGGGGGTCTTTATACAAAAAAAAGAAGGGCAACAGAGAAGAAAAGAGGGACAGAAGGATTTGGTTTCAAAACAGGAAACAAGAAATAAGGGGCATTTGGGAACTGTGGTTAGTACTATGACCCCGTGACACTAATATGCTTCATGGTTAACATACTGTTACTGGATATGTGAATATACTGTATGTGTATGTGTATATATATATATATATATATATATATATATATATATATTATAATTATAATATATATATATATATATATATATATATACACACACACACACACACACTATTATGTCAAAAGTATACATATATATAAAAAATATATATATATATATTTATAATATATAAGAAGGCCAGTATGGTGGCCTGAGTTTATGGGAGGAGCCTGGAGGGTATTTAAGCAGCCCACTCACACATGCTCTTTGTCGGTTCAGTGTGCGGTACTACACGTCACTGGGCCGACTCTTTCCAGCTCACCTCATGTCCGTGAGTCTGCACATTCAATCGCATTCGACACCCTCCCGCCCTTCCCTTTTTCAGGGCACTTCTCAGCATATCCTTCTTTAATTAACTACCCATTACTTACCTTGGGTATGCCCCCTTTTCTTGGCATATTGACCAGACCACCAAGGCACACTTCAGGTCTATTTATGTTATAAGTCTTGTCGCGTGTTTATGTGATCCACATCTCTCTCGGTCAGAGGGTAACTACCATAAATATATATATATATATATATATATATATATATATATATATATATATATATACACACACACACACGCACACACTCTTTTATGTCAAAAGTATGCTTTTACACATACTTTTACACGCATATAAACTTTTAATGGCATTCCAGTCTTAGTCCGTAGGGTTCAATATTGTGTTGGCTCACCATCTGCAGCTATAACAGCTTCAACTCTTCTAAGAAAGCTGTCCACAAGGTTTAGAGTGTGTATAGGGGAATGTATGACGAAAAGGCCTGGCTTGCAGTCTCCACTCTAATTCATCCCAAAGTGATTCTATTGGGTTGAGGCAGGACTCTTTGCAGGCCAGTCAAGTTCCTCCACCCCAAACTCGCATATCCATGTTTTTATGGACCTTGCTTTGTCCACTGGTCCAAATCATTTGGTAGAAGGGGGATTATAGTGTGGGGTTGGTTTTTAGCAGTTGGGTCTGGCCCGTTAGTTCCAGTGAAGGGAACTCTTATGGCGTTAGCATACCAAGACATTTTGGACAACTTTATGCTCCCAACAGATGAGAGGGCCTTTAGGAGGAGGGAGAGATTGTGCTTTTATTGTAGCCAGGCGGGGGGAAAGATATGGGGGACTTTGTTGCTGACGCATTGTGGTTTAACCACAAATCCTTGTCTCCTACTGGTGCTGGCTTCTTCTTTGTGAAAAAGAAGAGTGGTGAACTGAGACCTTGTATCGATTATACTAGTCTCATTCACATCACGATTAAGAACGCCTACCCGATTCCGTTGATTACAGAATTATTTGACCGCATCAAGGGAGTAACGGTTTTCACAAAGCTCGATCTGAGAGGGCCGTACAATCTTGTGAGGATCAAGGGGGGTGACGAATGAAAAAAAGCGTTAAACACCAGGACAGGACATTACGAATACCTCATAATGCTGTTTGGTCTTTGCAACGCTCCTACAGTTTTTTGGGGGAGTTCAATTGTTTTTGCCCGAATTTCCCGCACTGCTATGATTGTGAGTAATTGTTTTTTTTAATTATGTGGAAGCAATAACATTTTAAACACTAGATCTGGTATTTTGTTCCTATATACCCAATATCCTTGGGGGAGACTCGAGGTGGAGCGAACCATCAGGAAGGAGTAGGACACATAGAGAAGTCAGCAGGACACCAAAGCGATCTTTTGATTACCCTTTCTAGGGACCTGCTTAATCTGACCCACCGGTAAAACAGGGCTCAGAGTGGCCAGAGCACACTGGTGGAGGCAAGCACTTGCACTTTTTGAGAATTTTGTGCACTAATCGGTGAAGCAAGCTGAGGAATCTTTCTCTGCATTTTGAATATTTGTGGTTGCTTATTTTCATTTTTGATTTTTTTTTTGCCATTGGGTTGCATATGGACTTACTATTATGGACTTAATATCACTAAAGAATGTTTATTAATTTGTTTTATTGATGTAAGATATCTTATATGATCATTTCACTGGGAGCGTTATGGGTTATGTTTACATGAAATGTAGTGAGCACATTTATTTCAGTGTAAGCAGCAACTGGATTTATACTGTATGTATATATATATATATATATATATATATATATATATATATATATATATATACAGGGTGGGCCATTTATATGGATCCACACGGGTGGGCCATTTATATGGATACACCTTAATAAAATGGGAATGGTTGGTGATATTAACTTCCTGTTTGTGGCACATTAGTATATGTAAGGGGGAAAGTTTTCAAGATGGGTGGTGACCATGGTGGCCATTTTGAAGTCGGCCATTTTGAATCCAACTTTTGTTTTTGGTGTATCCATATAAATGACCCACCCTGTATAATTACTTTTTTTGAACACCTAATTTATTTGTTTGGTAGGATTGTGCTGATAGATCACTTTACTCTAATATTTCTTGATAAATTCAAATCTGAAGGGTAATCTCAAAATCACTCACAACATGAGCATATTTGCTCAAAACCCCATTCCTGTAAGCCTCTTTTGGGGTCTATGTTAGCAAACAGGTATAGTTTAGGTTTTGCATAGTGACTTCCCCCACGCATTTCTCTAGCAGAAAGATTGCTGAACAAGCAGGTCCAGCAGGCCCCCATTGATGGTCACAACTATTCCAGGAAGCTTTGACTGCTTTCCCTCATACTCATATGCAAACCTCAATGAATTCTGGAAATTTGCTAAGAAATGCAATGCTATACAGCAGCCCAGCTAAGGTATTAAAACACAGGCCTCACAGGTGTCGTCTACGAAGGGAAAAAGCCTGTTAATTTAGTTCCAGAGATTGTTTGCTATAGCATAAAAAAAATCTATTATGGTAAATTTCAGATGTTATGTGAGTTAATTCAAGAATGTAATACTGGCCATGTGCAACATGTACAAGCATATTTATCTTGTATTCAGGTATTTTCACTGTTGTGTTTATGTGCAATGTTCTGTGTCTGATAGCGGTTTTAGAAATTTTGTAATTAGTTTAGAAATTGTAAAGTGTTCTGCTGTTGTGATCAGAGCATACCTTTTCATAAAAGCACTTCAGATGGAAAGGCTATTTGTTTTAGCTTAAGCCAAGTTATGATACACGAGACTTGGGAACATTTAAAGCAGTATAGTCAGGTTTCATTACCTACTAAGGAGTCACTGAATGCCTTAGTTAAGAGTCCGAGATGAGATCACTGAATTCTACATGTCTGCAGGAAGTATCCGGACTGCTTGAGTGTGACAGACAATTGCTGAAAGCCAGGCTGAGTTTCCAGACAAGATAAAAAGTTTATTCCATAAGACATGAAATCAGCGTACAGCTTTAGGTGTTTGAAAGGTAAAGTGAAAGGAATGTAAAATGTCAGATTGTTTTAAAACAGGCCAAAGTTTAAACTCTGAAGTCATTGAACTGTCTATTGCCAGCAATCATGAGCTATCCAAGTGGATCTTGTTTTTCCTTTCAAATTTAATTTGTTTCCAGTTATAAAAATGTCTCCTTTTTTCCATCAATCTGGCTATAAGCAGGAAACGCTTATCCCAAATCCTCCCAAACTTAAAGAAGTGAACCTGTCACATAATGAACACTATTGTTTTAAAGTGGTAGTTCCCCCTCCAAATTTTTTTTTACCCTTAGTCTGATGCTCATTTTGTCTAGGGGAATCGGCTAGTTGTTTTAAAATCGATGCTGTACTTACCGTTGTAGAGAGCGATCTTCTCCGCCGCTTCCGGGTATGGTCTTCGGGTATGGTATCTTGATTGACAGTCTTCCGACAGGCTTCCGACGGTCGCATCTATCGCGTCACGATTTTCCGAAAGTAGCCGAACGTCATTGCGCAGGCGCCGTATAGAGCCGCGCCGACATTCGGCTTCTTTCGGCTACTCGTGACGCGATGGATGCGACCGTCGGAAGCCTGTCTATCAAGAAGGAACGCCCACTCCCGAAGACCCATACCCGGAAGCGGCGGAGAAGATCGCTCTCTACAACGGTAAGTACAGCGTCGATTTTAAAACGACTAGCCGATTCCCCTAGACAAAATGAGCATCAGACTAAGGGTAAAACAAATTTGGAGGGGGAACTACCGCTTTAAGGGGTTGTAAATCCTCCTGTTTTTTCACCTTAATGCATTCTATGCATTAAAGTGAAAAAACTTCTGTCAGGTCACAGGCCCCACAGTCCCCCCGTTTTACTTGCCTGAGCCCTGGAATGTCCCACAGCGAGGACGCTCTGTCTCTCTGCCCAGGGTTCTCAGCTCTTGATTGGATAGATTGATAGCAGTGCAGCCATTGGCTCCCACTGCTGTCAATCTAATCCAATGATGCGGGCGCCAGGGGGTGGGGCCGAGTCCTGCATTTGGCGGCTATGGACACAAAATGCTGGACTCTGGAGCGCGCCCCTTCCTGCCCAAGCCATTTTTCAGCTTTCAGCGCTGTCACACTTTAAATGACAATTGTGCGGTCATGCAACACTGTACCCAAGTTAAATAATATTTTTTCCCCCACAAATAGAGCTTTGCTTTTGGTGGTATTTGATCACCTCTGCGTTTTTTATTTTTTGCGCTATAAACAAAAGAAGAGCGACAATTTTGAAAAAAAAGCTTCTTTTTTTTACTTTTTGCTATAATAAATATCCCCCAAAAATATATAAAAAAACCTAAGTTTTTTCTCAGTTTTGGCCGATACGTATTCTTCTACATTTTTTTGTTAAAAAAAATCGCAATAAGTGTATATTGATTGGTTTGCGCAAAAGTTATAGCGGCTAGAAAATAGGGGATAGATTTATAACATCCCTAGTGGCTCGGGAAGGCGAGGAAGTCATATGACGTCCCCCCAGAACGAGAGGCTTATCGTCCCACCGTCATTTGACAGCGGGCGGTAGCCTAGTGGTTAAACTTCCCTAAAGGATAGCAAAGCCCAAGAACAAAAAATGTAATGTAAATGTAAGGTGAACTGCTGTCACTCCTGGCAACAAATCAGCAATTATCTTACAGTCAGACAGCTCTACATGGAAGAAGGTTGAAATCTGGTTTGGTTTTTATTACAGTAGAATTATAGGCAAAACTTTTTTTTTTTTCATTTCGTATAGAGCTAGGGAGGGTTATAACCCCTGTCAATTTTTGTTCACCATCTGTGCTCCATTGCAGAGATTTCTCTTCACCTGCTGCCCAAAAAACAAAACAGGAAGTGAGAGGAAATCCCTGCAAATTAAAGCGGAGGTTCACCCTAAAAACATGTATATACCATTACATTCTGCATACTTCCAACATTTACAGTATGCTGTTTTTTTTTGCTGTACATACCGTATTATTGCTATTTTCCACCCAGCTTCCGGGTACACACTCCCGTGGGAGTAGGCGTTCCTATGCAGAGGCGCAGTGTCATGTGGGACTTCGCCCAGATGATTGACGTCTTGAGAAAAACTTCCCCTCGGCGGATAAGGTGCGTCACGAGTTTCCGAAAGTAGCTGAACTGCGAGTCAGCTCTATACGGTGCCTGTGCAGTCAGCTCTACGCGGCTCCTAGTCGGTGCGCAGGCGCCGTATAGAGCCGACTTGCAGTTCGGCTACTTTCGGAAACTCGTGACGCGCCTTATCCGCCGAGGGGAAGTTTTTCTCAAGATGTCAATCATCTGGGCGAAGTCCCACATGACACTGCGCCTCTGCATAGGAACGCCTACTCCTGCGGGAGTGTGTACCCGGAAGCCGGGTGGAAAATAGCAATAATACGGTATGTACAGCAAAAAAAACAAACAGCATACTGTAAATGTTGGAAGTATGCAGAATGTAATGTTATATACATGTTTTTAGGGTGAACCTCCGCTTTAATTGAATTCCTTTGAGACCCCCAGATCATCAGAACTAGTGTCCCCATTGGAAGATTTCCCCTCTATTGCTTTTCTGGAGACCACCCAAAATTTTGGATTTTCTTTTACTTTCACTTTTAATGATTATGGTAAAAAGGACAAATATAGAGGGTGAATCTCCCTAACGAGGGCATAGACCGCAATAAAAACTGACAAGCGTTCTAATCCATCTCCACAAAAAACAAAAAGGTTGCCCTTAGTTATACTTTAAAGTCTCTTTAAATGTGAACTTCTTTGCACAAAGATGAATTGCACATCATTTTGGCTCCACTAACTTATATAAAAATTACACTATGTACCATTTGTCCTGTGAGTTTTTATGATTCATCAGTAAAAAACAGGGCTGCCAGATGTATGACTGTAACTGGGATTTCTTATTAGCCCTTTGTACTGTGGCCAGTAACATCAACACAGTAAACCACCCCACAATTAGGGGATGAGGTTACATTCTTCTGTTAAAGACAGTGTCATGATATGCATTAACTGTTATTTTTGACAAGGGAATAATGCTAAGATATTTTCAGTTTACTTAGTCAGATCTATGCAAACAGGGAATTCTGTGTTAAAGTAGGCTAATAAATAATAGGAAACGATAGCCAAATAATCTGTTTTAGCTCATGTGCAGCACACGCTGGCGTGTGACTGGGTGTAACCCTGGAACCTAGTCACTAGGAACATTCTTCTAGCCTCTCCAGAGACTCTCAGCACACATTGAATAACCCACTGCTCCCTTTTTGTTGGTCTTTGCAGTGAATTCATCATCCAAGTGCTTTGCTTGCAAGAGCTCCCTGATTGTATTTGATACGTAAAAAAAAAAAAATGTCAGGAAAAAAGCCATTGCTGCCTCCAAACTCCAAACTGCTTTGAAGTCTTTCTATTTGGATGAGATTGAGGCTTGTTAATAGAGAATAAAGTGCATTGATGAATATTATGATGAGTGTAGAGGTCATGCCTAACTGAGGCCCTGGATTGTTTCGCTGCCCAAGAGCCACTTCAACATCCAGCTGTGAAGGAAATCCTTTACTGTCGACACATTTGTCTTTTCACAGTTTATTTGCAGCTGTCACCAAAACATTAGCCCCTTTGACCAGACAGATTTCCAGCTTAGCGTATCAGGGCATTGCACCATAATGTGAAAATATGGTAAGCAAGACATCACCATGGTCATAATTAACAGACATTATGTATATTTACTTTAGGAAACCCTTTTGTAACATTATAATTTAATTTCCATTTGTTTGAAAAAGCTTGATAGTGAGTAATACGGATAAAGTAAGTTTATTGCACAAGCCTTTCACCTTTCAAAGCTAAGTTCAAAGGCTCGACAGAATGCCAAGTGCAGTGAGTTTGATGGTATCAAGCTGGTTTTTAATTAAAATTTTAGACATCAGTAGGCAAGAAAATGGCATGGTACAATCAGAGGAGATCAAACATATAGAAAAACATTGAATATAATAAATTAAACTTTGTTCTGCCTCTCTTTATCACTTTGTTCTTTTTAATAACATTGCTTAGATCACAGTGTCATAGGTCTTCGGTAATTATGTTTTTTATTTTTTTATCTCTATTCTTCATAAGAAATGGGCATCATTTTGATACACTAGCTTTTTTTTGTATTACTTAAACTTATTGTAGCAAAATATATTTTATTTATGTTACTGCTAGGATATATGTTATTTTGTGTGCTGTCATATAAAGATAATCTTAGTTAATAATTCAGGATTCTGGGTCTTATTTTAGCTAAATCGTTTAAGGCCTCGTACACACCAGCGGATCTGTCCGCTGAAAGCGGTCAGACAGAAATCCGCGCGGACACGATACGCGGTGACGTGGCCGCTCCCTCGCTGCGACGGTAACGCGACGGCGTGCGCGGCCCTGGAAGGCCAATGCTTCCACGCATGCGTTGAATCACTTCGACGCATGCGAGGGCTTTCGGCCGATCGGACATGTCCGGTGAGTCTGTACAGACGACCGAACATGTCCGACGGACAGGCTTCCAGCTGACATGTTTCTTAGCATGCTAAGAAACATTTGTCCGCTGGAAACTGTTCGATCCGCCGGACAATCGTCCGGTCGGCCGTACACACGACCGAACATGTCTGCTGAAACTGGTCCGTCGGACCAGTTTCAGCGGACATGTTCGGTCGTGTGTACGGGGCCTAACAAGTGTTTTTTGCAACGATTTTGCCCTGTTTTCCCGTTTTCCCGTGGTCGGTGGTCAAAACGTTCCTATCCTGAGTTATGACATTTTTTTTTATTTTTTACTAGTAATGGCGGCGATCTGCGATTTTTGTCAGGACTGCAATATTGCGGCGGACACATCGGACACTTTTGACACATTTTTGGGACCACCTCTTCTGAAAGACCTGTACAACTCTGGATGCCAAGCGCCTTGAGGCGATTAAGTTCGCATTTGTTGCGCTATATAAGTTTCTCACTCACTCACTCACTCACTCACTCATTCACATTTATACAGCGAACAATGATATAAATATGCACTGATTACTGTATAAATGTGACTGGCAGGGAAGGGGTTAACACTAGGGGGCGAGGAAGGGGTTAATGTATTCCCTAATTAGTGATTCTTACTGTGAGGGGGGGGGGGTGACTGGGGGAGGTGACCGATGGTTGTCCCTATGTACAAGGGACACACCATCAGTCTCCTCTCCCTGACAGGACGTGGAGCTCTGTGTTTTCACACAGAGCTCCATGTCCCTGTCTCTGTGACCACCGATCGTGGGTGCCTGGCGACGCAACGGCGGCGGCGCTCGCATGGCCCCCCAGTGGCCTGGAGGCCGGAGGCCATATGTAGACGGCCTCCCAGCAATTCAGAGCCACAATGTGGCCGTAAAAACCCCCCAAAAAAATATTTGATAAAAAATTATGCCCGGAACCCCACTTTAAATCATAATTTAAATCGACTTCATTTAAATCAAATCCACCCTGGTTTAGAGTGCAGTATTACTAATTTCAACAACCTAAAATGTTACTTTTACAACTATTACATTTACATAATTAACAACCTCTGCTGATTTTGTCAAACGTGAGGAAAGCAAAGCACCTCCCTGCTATCAAGCATCCCTATTGGCCATTTAATTTACTAGGCAGGCTCAATGAGTAATAGGTAAGCTTGTGAGCTTCCAGATGGAGCACACATTTGAGTTTTGTATGAAAATCAAGAATTGCATGTAACCAGCAGTTACCATGACTATAAAATAACAGTTTTAGTGGACAGCCTCCTAAAAAATTCCCTATTTCATTTCACATGCATCTTCTGCACTGTCTGGGCACATACAGAGACAGCAGGGAATTTGCAAAAGGACGACTATATAGGTCATTTTCAAGAGCAAGAATGAATCCAATGGTACTTCAAGTCCTTTGTCAGATAATGACCTCATCACAAACAAATCTTTTGTGTGATGCAGTCCTTACAAGTAAAGTCTGGAATTATCCATGTGTTAATACTTTAATGTAACCTATTGTACGGCACATTGTATTATACATTTTAAGCTGTTGCCACAAACTGTCCTAAGTAGGGTCATATTCAGACCTACATCATTGCTTCCAAGGAAGAGAAAATGTTTTTCATTTGTTGTTTTAAAACAGGCTTTCTATTGTTTTGAAGCCAATGCTTCACTAACTTAATATTTTTCCAAAGAGCAACATGTGTTTTTTTAGGTTTCACAAAAAGAGCTTGTTGTTTTGGCTCTAGACATCTTAATTAAAAATGTGTTGAAAACTATCCTTTTATTAATAAAACTCTGATACAGTGTCTGGTGTCTGCCAAGCTGCATTAAATTGGAAAGCGCCTAAGAGGAAAAATGCATAATTTGTACTGTCCATAATGAAATAAAAGATAGCCGTAAATTTAACAAGTCAGTAAGGAAAACAATATTCACTTCCATCTAACAGTTTAAACCTAGGAACATTGCTTAAGAAACAAAATATTTGTAGGAACAGGAAAATGGGAGTTTAAAGGTGCCAAACAGACAAGTATAAAATATAAAAGTAACAACATTTTATTTGGACATTTAAAAACCAACATTTGATATAAAACATCACTTCAGTAATCCATGTGACTATGGTACAGATGCAATGACTTAGGCCCTACATGTTTTACCAGGCTATGGCTTCTTCAGGAGACTTTTATAAGTACTGCATGTATAATTGCTAAAAGTTAAAGACAACATATTAGTCACATATGCAATATGGCATTCAGCAGAAGTCCGAAACAGCACAGTAATATGAAATGAATCTTAGCAATAGACGATATTCTCAACAATGCATACAGTTGAAGATTATCAAAAAAGACCCCCTTACCTGGATAATACCCCAAAGTGAATATGGTAAAGATGATAAAATCAATAAAGTGGACCGTATATCAGGAGGGTGTTTCAAGGAAATATCAGTGAAACCGCAGGGGAGAATACAGGATCCAAGGTTAGGCTGACTGGGAAGGAAATCAACAATAAGTAATGGGTTCACTGGTGACGGTATACCAGCAATCCAGGGAAATAAAGATTCAACCTATCAGTATATCTATACAAGATGAGACAATGCCAAGGAGCATAATCACATTCATGATGGTTAAATATAC
Source organism: Rana temporaria (assembly GCF_905171775.1). Lineage (NCBI taxonomy): Eukaryota > Metazoa > Chordata > Amphibia > Anura > Ranidae > Rana > Rana temporaria. The sequence goes on from NC_053491.1 coordinate 135,258,275, forward strand.
TTTAGTTTTTTAAACATCCAGTAGAGGACCCCCGATAGATTACATAAAAGCAGGGAATCATATTCACTTTGGGGTATTATTCAGGTAAGTGGGTCTTTTTTGATGATCTTCAATTGTATTCATTGTTGAGAATATTTAGCTAGATTCACATAGTTTGCCGCAACTTTAAGGCGGCGTAGCGTATCGTATTTACGCTACGCCGCCTTAAGTCAGAGAGGCAAGTACTGTATTCTCAAAGTACTTGCCTCCTAACTTACGGCGGCTTATCGTAAATGCGGCGGGCGCAAGCGCGCCTAATTCAAATAGACTGAGGGGGCGTGTTTTATGTTAATATGCTTTGACCTGACGTGATTGACGTTTTTTGGAACGGCGCATGCGCCGTCCGCCTACATTTGCAAGTGTGCATTGCGGCTAAGTACGCCGCACGCTCCTATTGATTTCGACGTGGACTTAAATGACTTAAATCACGGAAAACTTACGCAAACGACGTAAAATTTTCGCATTTCGAAGCGGGAACGGCGGCCATACTTTAAGATTGGCTACGCCACCTAGGGGGCATCTTTAACTTTAGGCGGCCTATCTCTTATGGAAACGGCGTATCTGTACTGCGTCGGCCGGGCGTACGTTCGTGAATAGGGGTATCTAGTGATTTACATATTCTACACCGACCGCAATGGAAGTGCCACCTAGCGGCCAGCCTAAATATTGCACCCTAAGATAGGACGGCGCAAGCCGTCGTATCTTAGATTGGTTTAAGTGTATCTCTGTTTGAGAATACACTTAAACTTAGGTCGGCGCAGATTCTGAGTTAGGTCGGCGTATCTACTGATACGCCGACCTAACTCTACCTGAATCTAGCTAATTGTCTATTGCTATGATTCAGTTCATATTACTGTGCTGTTTTGCATGTATGCTGAATGCCAGTCACATATGTGACTAGTATGTTGTCTTTACCTTTTAGTGATTATGTAGTACTTCTAAAAGTCCCCTGAAGAAGCCATAGTCTGGCGAAACATGTAGAGCCAAGCTCACTGCATCTCTACCATAGTTGCATGGATTACTGTATGATGTTTTATACAAAATGGTTTTAAAATTTCCAAATAAAGTTCTGTAACTTTTAAAATACTATTTGTCTGTTTGGCACCTTTAAAATCCCATTATCCCGTCCCTGATAATTCAGGGATATGGACACCCAGCAATTTTTCTATTACTTAAGAAGCATCAGCTTTTTGGGAATCTTAGAAATAATTGGTAGACAGATACTTGGTTGTACTGATTTAACAGTTGCTGATTACAGTGTGCTATTTGATGCCATGTAGTAGGGAAGGACGATCACCTTTCTGCTCTGATGTTGGTAATCCAAGTATACAAAATCCCCTTACATGTTCTAATTAAACATTTGAATTTCTATAAAATAAAGTTTTATATATTTCAAACTCCATAGAATTCTAATCTGGACATTATAGAGTAGGATCCTTACTTTATTGAGACAGCTGCTCACTCCCTCACATTCCAGCCTTGAACTTCCCCCTGGGCATTGTTTTCCGGTCCTCGGGTGAGTGGACTTGACTTGAATAGGCATATTTTGTTTCTGATTATCCGCTCTATTGCCAGACATCAGACAGCACATAGGTGGAGGTCTGGGGTTCCTTCATAGTTTAAGAACATGTTTAATAAGGTTTGCTTTATGGAAAGACTTCTTACATCTGCATGGGGTGCCATGGGACTTTTTACTTGATTTGCTGCCCATGGTTTATACACTCTTAGAATAACTACTGATTGTGTATGGCATTTTTTTCCCCTTGCAGAACATACTCATGGTGTGTCTTTTCTTCAAAATAAACTGACAAGACGGTACCTATTCATTGAATGTAAAAATATAGAAAGGAGAAAACGATGTGTCCATCATGCATGATAAGAACATTACATATTGGTGCATTGTATCATACGTGTATAAACCTAACAGTTCACTTCACTTTTTGCTCCCTTTTGGTTTGTTAAATATATATAAGTGAAAGAATTTTCTTGCATCAGTTTTACAAGTGCGAAAAAAAAATGTTCATTATATCAGAAATTCAGAGCTGTGCCATCTGCCTGTGTTATAGCAAAGGGTCCATTTAGAACCTTAGACCTACCAGTCAATTATTGCTTATGCTTTGGAAATGAAAACAGTGAAAGTGGTTAAGTGGTGTTGAAAAATAATACAGATGCAGTAGTTTTGATCTGGGAAAAATGGTTGTGGGGTTTACTAAGGTACAGTATACACTATCAAAAGTATTTGGACGCCTGCCTATCGCACATGAACTTTAATAGCATCCCAGTCTTGTTCTGTAGGGTTCAATATTGAGTTGGCACACCTGCCTGGCTTGCAGTCTCCACTCTAATTCATCCCAAAGGTGTTCTATTGGGTTGAGGTCAAGTTCCTGCTTCCCAAACTCACTCATCCATGTGTTTATGGACCTTGCCTTGTCCAAATCATTTGGTGGAGGGGGGATTATGATGTGGGGTTGTTTTTCAGGGTTTGGGCTTGACCCCCTAGTTCCAATGAAGGGGACTATTAAGGTGTCAGCGTACCAAGACATTTTGGACAATTACATGCTCCCAACTTTGTGGGAACAGTTTGGGGATGGCCACTTCCTGTTCCAACATGGCTGCGCACCAGTGCACAAAGTCCATAAAGACATGGATGAACGAGTTTGGGGTGGAGATACTTGAATGGCCTGCACATAATCCTGATCTCACTCTCATAGAACACCCTTGGGGTGAATTAGAGTGGAGACTGTGAGCCAGGCCTTTTCGTCTACATCAGTGCCTGACCTCACAAATGCGCTTTTGGAAAAATGTAATGTTTTGGTAAAAGATTCCCATAGACACACTCCTACACCTTATGTACAGCCTTGCCAGAAGTGTAGAAGCGGTTGTAGCTACAAAGGGCAGGCCAACTCAATATTGAACCATAAAGACTAAGACTGGGATGCCATTAAAGTTCATGTATGTGTAAAGGCAGGCATCCCAATACTTTTGGTAATATAGTGTATGTTCATATTGGTGGTTAGTCTTGGATATTTACATGATTTGGGGGGGGGGGGGGCGAGGTAATTGTAGGGACTCATCAGTTTAATGGGGGTTCATGGTGTAGGTAAACTCTGGCAAAATGAAAAATGGCTGTCAGTCCAGGGTAGGTAGATCATAGATGATCATTAGCCTGGAATAGAGGGTTCCTGTGGGGCATGCTGGGAAAAGTTCCCTTGATAGAGCTCTGCACTGCTTCCTGACTGATACTAACCTTCCAAATACTCCCCTGCAAATCTGTTTTCCTGTGGGAACAGCAAATCCAAACCACTTGTAAGAACTTAATGCGTGATGACCTTCTCTGCTCCCTTAAGTGACATTGTTTGGGCCCAGTGATTGGCTGCTCTGACTTGGGCACAGCATTCTGGGAGGAAGGAGAGAAGGTCACATGCTTTGCAATACCTAAAAATATTATATTTCTCCATGCCCTTACAGATTTACAGAGTGGTGAGGGATTGTGGCTAAGAGGAGTATTCTTGTTTTTCACGTAAATATGACATATTGCATATGAACGTTTCTAATTTATGAGTTGTAGCTAGCAGGTCAATTACTGTAAACTGTATGCCCGCTGAAGGCATGTTCTTATAGCTGTAAAAATAGAAAGTTTAGTGAATCAAATGTTTAATAAAGTCCAGTTGGACCAGTGCCCTCTGTGTGGATGCAGTTGTCTCATTTCAGAAGTTTGGCATGCCCCCTACAGAGTTAGACCAATCAACAGAGCTCATCCCTCCCACTGCTTGGATAATTGTGGCACTAACGCAGCGGGGAGCATGTTGGACCTTTGCAAAGAGATCACTGCTTCTCAGCAGAGAGCAAATCTCCAACTGTCTGTGTGTTTTACAGACAGGGTTACATTTAACTGACCAGCATCTATCAAATGCTGATACATTACAACACTCTTACAGAACAAGGGCAACCAAACTTTTATTTGAACATTGTTATAGAAACACAGAAGAGTAATGACAGAAAAAAAACAAGTGGTCAAATGGGTCTACCACTTTTTTATTTTTTGTTGCCGTTGTCTCCGTGTTTATGATCCTAGATTCAGCCTAAAAATTACTGCTCTCTTGAACCATAGTAACACCATTAAAGCAGACCCCCTCCTCTTTTACCAAACAGCCAACAATAATGAAATAATGCGGGAAACAAATGCATAATCTTATTGATACTTGCCTCATAATTGTTCCTGTTCCCAAATTTCAGTGCTCTGTCCACCCCATGCCAGGAAAGACCATGATGTCAACGGTGCCTGGCTGCTGCTTTTTAGTTCTCTGGACCGACCACTGTTGAGGTCTACCAGGTCTTGTAAATGCACATTTTTTCAATAATGTTCTTTCCTGGGATCTTGCACGATTTTGCAAAATCTCATGAGAACTCTTAAGCCCTGTACATACGATCAGGTATCTGATGGAATCTAATCCGATGGATTTTTTCATCGGATATCCGATGAAGCTGACTTTCATCAGTCTTGCCTACACACCATCAGTCTAAAATCCGACTGTGCCAAAATGCGGTGACGTAAAACACTACGACGTGCTGAGAAAAATGAAGTTCAATGCTTCTGAGCATGTGTCGACTTGATTCTGAGCATGCGTGGATTTTTGACCGATGGGCTTCTATCGTTTTTTTATCCATAGGAAAAATTTAAAACATGTTCTATTTTTTTTCACCAATGGAAAACAAACCGTTGGGGCCCACACGCGATCGGTTTGTCCGATGAAAACAGTCCATCGGTCTGTTTTCATCGGACAAACTGATCGTGTGTACAGGGCTTAAGGTTAACTATAAGAATTCATGGAAGGCCCTGGTGATGTACCCTTATCAAGAGGCGGCTGGGGAGCACTGGCTATGTTGTCAGTGCCTCTTAGAGAGGCAAAAGTGATAGAAAGAAGCAGCAAGTGTACATGCATAACATCATTTTGCATTACAAGTTTAATGTGTTTATTGCTGAGCATGCAGAGGTGTATGTAAATTTGCTTTCAGGTACGACTTAATATATTTTAAAGGTTTCAGTCATGTCTCACGTTTCCCTTCTTTCCTCCAGACTGTTCATATTAAGTCCCTTCAGTCTTTCCTGATGTTTTATCCCTCAAACCTTTCACCATTTTTGTTGCCTGTCTCTGGACCAATTCTATCTTTTTGCAAGTGAAGTCGTCTGGAACTGCACACAGTTTTCTAAGAACCTATTCAAGCATGTCAATTCTAATGCAACATACCGGTAATTCTTGAATGTTGCTGCATGAAAACTTAGAAATCCTTCCTCCAGCTGGTGATCCTTCTAATGAAGTGCACCAGAATTATATTTGCTTTCCCCACTACCTGACCACACTGTTTGCTCCTCTTGATTTGATAACTCAGTTTGTTGTCTTGTACACCTTTTTTTTAACAAGACAGCAAGCTTCTTTTGATGTTCTGGTGACTATTGTTTTAAATGCACCTGTGAACACTGACTGCCACGTTTATTGATCTAGCCATACACAACAGTGTGCTAAGCACATATTTAACAATCATCTAAACAAGAATGAATTGGCTCATTCCTTGTTGTTTTGTATCAGATTTAAAAAAAACAAGGGCGAGTCTTGAAAGGCTAGCTACAATCTTAAACTGAAACGCCTCCAGGATCACAGCTGTTGGGTGGTCTCCTGTTTTCCTAAAGAAAATTATTTTCTTTTCTTTTTTTTTTTTATTGTTCATTTGTTTTACACATACAGTGTTTCGAGTTTATTTAAAATCAAACTGAGAACGACCACATATAAATACTTTGCTTTGAAAAAAATGTGCTATATAGTATCCCAATAATATACTTAACATACCTAAATAGTTAATGACTAGTTAACATAGAACTACCCTCTAATTGGACATTTTCCTGCCATATCAGTCCTTAGTCTACATTGGTCATTTTAAAACCTTTCAATGTGTGAAAATTTTACACAAGGACTTATGTATTAAAGTATGCGTACAGTATGTAATCACACTGCAATCATCTGTCATAGTAGAACTTCATTTTCATAAATATCTCAACGTAAACAGTGTCACTCTTTGTCCAGAGATGGACTATTAGGCTTCATGTACACTGCTGCTGGTAAATGGACGTTTAGGAGCAGTTGGGCATTTCTTTCAGCTGCCCCAGAGCCGGTTCAAACAGGGGCGACCTGTCAGGCGACTCAGCTGCCTGACAAGTCGCGGTTCGGAGTAGTCAATGGAACCGTTCTAATAGGAGCGACGCAAGTCGCTCCGACTTAGAAAAAGGTTCCTGTACGACTTTGGGGACGACTCGGGGCGACTTGCATTGACTTCAATACAGAAATCATTTTGCAAGTTGCCTCTCAAGTCGCCTTGAGATCGCCTTGCCGAGTCGCCCCCAAAGTCGTGCCGCCTGTGTGTGAACCGGCTTTGAACTCTCCTCTGTGTTATCTTATCAGTACATGTACAAAGGGTCGTTTGTAGTAGTTTCTAGGCAGTTGAGTTTAGAAGCATTTTTTGGAACTGAGAAAAATGCATTCAGGGCAGATGTTCAGAGACATTTGAAATGCCAAGTGCCTGTAACAGCTTGTAAACGCTGCTAAATGCGGTAACTTGTGTTTAGCAGCATTTTATTTACAGATGTTTTCATTGTGACAAAAAAAAATGCTTCTAGACGCAAACGCGCCTAAACGTGGCATGTAAACGCAGCTAAACTGATGTTTTTAGATGTCGGTTTCTAGCTGCCACGTTAAATCGTTCAGGAGAGGTTAACCAATGTCCCATGTACATGAAGCCTAATGCCGCGTACACACGATTGGATTTTCCATCGGAAAACCCTTGGATGTTTTTGCAGAATGAATTCTGTTCAAGCTTTGCTTGCTTACACACGGTCACACAAAAGTTCACTGAACTTTAGTTCCGTCAAGAACACGGTGACGTACAACACTACGACGAGCCAAGAAAATTAAGTTCAATGCTTCCGAGCATGCATCAAATTGTTTCCGGAATTTTGCGCATCGGAATTGCTACAGACGTTCGGATTTTCCGATAGGAATTTTTTTACGTTGGAAAATTCTGAGACTGTGCCAGGATCTGACAGCTCTGAACCCTGAATTGAGCTTGTTTGAGCCCATTCATTGCCATGGTGTGTGGTACATGTCATTGGCAGTGAGAAGGTTAAAGTTCACAGTCCTGGATAGAACTATATGTGAATTCTTGTATTTACTAATGGCTAAACCTCCTTCAGCAATAATAAGCTTCTCTAGACTTTTTTGTCACTTCTCATCAACCTTACACACATTTAGACAGAATTTAGGCCATTCCTCTTTACATAACGTTAAGTTGATTGTTAATTCTAGGATTCCTTGTGTAAACAGCTTTTCTTCATGCCATGCCACATTGTCTCAATTAAGGGAATGTATATTTACATATTCTCCAGCTTGCGCAGAGCTTTACAAAATAAAGGGAGACCGTACAGTTATAGTACAATTCAAGACAAGATGGTCAGGAGAGTCCTGCTCATGTCAGCCTACAATCTGAAGCAGTGTTTCTCAATCTCTTTTTAGTTATGGTACCCCTTAAAATTCTGCACAATCTCGAGACACCCCATTCTAAAATATAAAAAACAAACCTAATGGTTCTAAACAACAGAGCAACGATCACACACACACACACACACAAAAAAGGACACCCAACAATAGAGATGATATAGTCTTCCGAAGCACACACCTTTTTTCAGTGCTTCTCTCCCTTATTCAGCTAATGTGTTCTCAGTGCTGATGGACAGGGACAGGGAAGGGAAAACAAGGATGCTGCGCAGGTGCCCAATATCCTCCTTAACAACTGATGACATCATTGATTGTTAGATCACTGTCAGCTAGAAGGTTGCAGTACTGCACAAAAAAAACCTGTTGCTTTATGTAACTAAAATAAAACTTTATCTACCTGCTGGCTTGTAACACAGTTTGTGACCAATTTTTAGGTATTTTGCCAAGGCATGACTGAAGAAACCTTAGCTTGTAAAAGGCTATTCTAAAGGCAATGACAAGTTGGGTTGACTTACTAAAACTGGAGTGTGCAAAATCAGGTGCAGCTCTGCATAGAAACCAATCAGATCCCAGTTTTTTTGGTCAAAGCTTAATGGAACAAGCTGAAGTTCCATTAAGACTTTGCACTCTTCAGTTTCAGTAAATCAACCCCAGTGATACAAAACATAGTAATGGTGGTTGTGAGCGGGTCAAGAAAGTAAAATGTAGTTGGTATTTAAAGGCTGGACAGGCTTCCCTAAAGAGTTTAGTTTTTGGGGATCACTCAGAGGCAGACAGAGTAGCAGATAGCATAGTTTTTCTTTCTCACTTTGTCCAGCCATACACTTTAAAGCAGGGGTTCACCTTTATATTGAACTTTATAGCTCACCTACCTCCTACCTTAATCTATCACTGCTGCGTTGTCATTTTGTGTCAAATGTGTATCCTTACCTGTGTTCTAGATGACTTCCGGGTCTTCTTCCCTGCGGGGAGTGGGTGTGTCGTTCCTTTTCCCCGACGACTCTCTGCGTAATGTGATCTGGGCGCAAGGTCTCCTGGGAGTACAATGGGGCGTGTATTCTAAATGATGTCACCCGTTGTCATGGTACTGACTGTAATCAGGAAGTGTTGACGGCGAGGCTCACGCTACTCACCGCCAACACATCCCATGTGGGAGATCCTGCGGTGCATGATGGGGGCATTCCCCTGAAGAAATTCAGGAAGTGCTTGCTTGTGGGATTCAAAATGCCCACAAGCAAGATGGAAAAGCCCTGGAGGATTTTTTATAACTTGTTCTTTCAAACAAAAACGGAGCGGACGGACGTAGCAGCGCCTAGCAGGTGAGTAGTACCTAGCTAGCACTGTTACAAGGCTTTTGAGATTTAAAAAAAAAAAGCTAAACCCGCGGAACCCCCGCTTTAATGCTCATTTGACTTTAGGTATGTACGTTGTGTGGATTTTTTTTTTTCTTAACAAATTGTCTAGAAATAAGATGAAAGCTGTACAGTAAAAACTTGGTTTGATAGCATAATTCATTCCAGAAACATGCTTGTAATCCAAAGCACTTGTATATCAAAGCATTTTTTTTACAGGGTATAAAAGAGAAGAGAGGCACCTCTAAGTGTAGCAATAAGTTGCTAAATGTTGTACCTTCATTAAATGTAACCATATTGCTACACTTAGAGGCTCCTCTCTTCTTTTTTAAACTCAGTTGTGACATGACACCACTCTTATATCAAGCAATCGCTTGTATATCAAGGCAAAATGTATTAAACATTTTGCTTGTCTTGCAAAACGCTCTCAAACCAAGGTTTTACTGTACATAGTAACCAATCAGATTCTAACTTCAGCTTGTTCCATAAAACTTTGACAATAAAACCTAGAGGTTGATTTGTTACTATGCTTGGCTTCACCAGATCCTCTGTCAGGGGCGGCTGGTGTTTTTTTGGGGAGGGGGCAAACAACCACCCATCCCGATGAACGACACCCCCCGCTGTTTACCGGTTGGTCCAGCCCTTACCCTATTGTGGTTGGTGGCAGGCAAGGTTGGGGCAGCGTCTTGGCTCTGAGTTCTCTCCTCTATGGCGGTTTCCAGTTCCTCCCCTCCTCTTCCTAGGCATCCAATAGGATCGCCTGTCCTTTCAGCAAAAGATGTGACCGGTGTGAAAACCCACTTCCTGATTGGCTCGGAGGAGGATCAGTGTTATAAAACCCCACCCTATATTGAAGCCTATTAGAGCCTCTGTGCTTCAAAAAAAAGCCCCACCGCATTGAAATCCATGCGCCGGTGTCCTAAAAGGGATCGGACGCATGGATAGGGGAGGCGGCGATGGACGGGGGCAGAGCTTGTGCACACCTGTTGTATGTGCAGCAGTTTTGGTAAATCTTCTCCTTTAGATTCCACTATTCCTATCTCAAGCATATAATAAAAAAAACAGTGTAGATTAGTAGTTCCGACAAAGCTTTCATCTTTTTTTTTCTATCACCTATATTGAAAATAAATGGACAGTAGGACTGTGAGGCCCCGTACACACGACCAGTTTCCTCGGCAGAATTCAGCTTCCGACCGAGTTTCTGGCTGAATTCTGCCGAGAAACCCGGCCGTGTGTACAATTTTGCCGAGGAAGCCGACGAGGACCTCGGCGAGGAAATAGAGAACATGTTCTCTATTTCCTCGTTGTTCAATGGGAGAACTCGGCCCGCCGAGCTCCTCGGCGGCTTCAGGGCTGAACTGGCCGAGGAATTCGATGTGTTTGGCACGTCGAGTTCCTCGGCCGTGTGTACGGGGCCTAAGTGTTGCAGCTAATGAGATTTTAGCTTTCTTTTAGGAAACCATCCTGCAGAAATGAGGGGTGGACCCTTCTTAGTACTATTGGCTATTTTAATATGTGCCAGCGGGCACTAGAATGCAAGCCTAGGACTTTAAAATCAGTTTTATGACATTTCCATTGCAGATTCTGCATTGCATTTTATTTCTCTGTTCTAATTTTTTACAATTTCTTTCACACAAAAGGTGTGAGGAAGATGTGAGTGTAGTATTACAGTAAATTTACACTGAAGTTAGTATGGGATATCTTTCTACCTTATTATCCTTCGTGTGATCACACCATGGCACAGCTTGGCTTGACAATCCCTGGGCATCATCTTAACAGATGGGATACTGTCATCACTTGAACAGCTGCATGCTTGATAAGTTTGTCCGCCATGCTATGATGTAATCGCTGCCAATGAAGAAAAACTGCTAGTGACCCAAAGACTGTAGCAAATGAGCAGCTGTGAACATTTCTCCAGAAAGACGAGCGAAATATTATATCTTATTTGTAACAAGTAGTCTGCAGCCGTAATTTGTTTTAATAATTCATGTAATGCAAACCTCCTTTTTGTTTACTTGGTGATGGGTGTTTGTGCTAGGAATAGAAGGAATCCGTTAAGGAAGAGTAATGGAGAAGAGCATGGAATAATCACGTCGGCATTCATCACATCATACTTGGGTTTTTCAAAGTGACAATTTAATGCGCAGGAATTATCAAGGCCATTTTCTAATTAGTGATAAAACTGATAAGCAGAAATGTTTAGACATTCCTACCAACATACTTAGTATACTTAGGATTGCTTGATAGAGTTTTTCATTTCATATCTGCATAGATGTGGATCCTTACTACATAGCATCTAGTAATTAGAATTTACAATCCAGTACATTTCACCACTTTCCTAATCAGTTTTGCAGTATTACCAATATAAGGAAGTCATAATACACATTATGCATAAAGATTGTTTAAAGGCCCTGTAGGTTTCACTGAAGTCAGAATGTCACTTGTTATACCAGAGTATTTTCCGAGTGGAAAATCACTGGAGCCAAAAAGGAACTGCTTACTGTCTCATTGAGATAAACATGGCTAAAGGCTCCATGGTAGGAATGGCCGGTTGTTTCATTCATTCATGTAATAAGAGCACCTGCAGGGCTGGATAGCTTGACCAATAGCTGTCTAGAACTTGTACTCACATTTGACACACTTTTCGACTGCACAAGAGTCAGGTCTCATACACACGACCGAGTTTCTCGGCAAAAACCAGCAAGAAACTTGCTGGGATTTTTTTTTTGCAGAGGAAACCGGTCATGTGTACATTTTTCGACGAGGAAACTGTCGAGGATCCCGTTGAGCCAAAAAGAGAGCATGTCTTCTTTTTCCTCGATGGGAATGGAGAAACTTGCCTTGACGAGTTCCTCGACAGCCTAACAAGGAACTTGACGAGGAAAACGATGTGTTTCGCCCGTTGAGTTCCTTGGTCGTGTGTACGAGGCTTCATTGTCACAAAATCTCTCTGTGACAGTTTCTGTCTGTATGCCAATAAAGTTAAGTTAGATGGTTTGAATCTCAGCCAGTTCAGCAGGGGCCAGCCAGGATTCTATCCATCTATGGGCAGGCTGGTTGTACCCAAGTCGATCCATTGATTAAATTGGGTACAACCAGAATGTTGGATTTTCACATGGATTTTTACACCCCCCGTGGCCTGCCTTATGCCGCGTACACACGATCGGTTAAACCAATGAGAATGGTCTGATGGACCGTTTTCATCGATGGATTCTTAACCGATAGGACAAAACTGATCGTTAGTAGGCACAACCACCGGTTAAAAATCCAGGCATGCTCAAAATCAAGTCGACGCATGCTTGGAAGCATTGAGCTTCATTTTTTTTCAGCACGTCGTTGTGTTTTACGTCACTGCGTTCTGACACGATCGTTTTTTTTAACCGATGGTGTGTAGGCGCGACGGACCATCAGTCAGCTTCATCGGTTAACCGATGAAAACGGTCCATCGGTCCGTTCTCATCGGATGGACTGATCGTGTGTACGCGGCATTAGTCTTAATTAGCTCCATGTTCGTAAGATACAAACTGTCAATATTTTATTTAGAATTTAGAGCATTCATTGAGCCACAATGTAAAAGTGGCTAGTTTTAGAACTAACTACATTTGGCTAGGAGTCACTGGGCTCCATTCACAGAACCACTGCATAAATTAAAAACACCCAGTAAATACTGCAATAATCACCGTCATACTATTTACCCCTGTATGTTTGCAAGATTTTTATTATTTCTTTTCACTTATGTGTCTGTGCGCTGTGCATGTTTGATTTATTTGGACATTGTTCACTGTTTTGTTTTATATTTTTGTATTTCATTCATATTAACTGCATTTGAGGATTATCATTTGATGGGAACTTTAGGAATATTTTTTTACACACAGTTCATGCCGGATGAATATTAGCAATGTACTTTACTAGAATTCTTGAATATAGTAGGAAGTGTGCTTTACGAATGTGTTTAGCACTCTGTATGCATGGGGACTCCAAAGCAAGCAGAGCGCTACTAAAATGAATGGAATATAAAGAAAAAAATTCAGGAGGGGAGCCCAGGGACGTGACTTCTGACTGACCTCTTTTACTGCATTACTCCATGGGACACTGTATGCTTTTCACAACAGCCTGCATTTTGTGAATGAAAAAAGCAATGGTGGAGAGTAAAATTACAGTGGCCAAACTCCATTTAAAATAGGCTCCATAATGCCACTGCTCTGAACATATGGATACTGCAAAGCAAACACATATTCTGTATAGACTGTACTGACCAACTAAAAGGTGTAAAGGTTCTAACTTCTGGTTAGTAGGTGTTATACAGTTTTTTACTGTTTTAGAATTTTAGCCATGGGGGAGTTATAATACATAAATAATAATAATATTATTATTATTGCTCCTGCTCGCCCCTCCCCCCTCAAGAGGCTTTCTCCACACCAGGGAGAAAGTGTTGCATTACTGTGTGGAGTTGCAGACAGAAGAACAGGAAGTGAGGCTTTCTCAGAAGAAATAAGGAAATTTAAAAGCAAAATGGAAGGATGAGGTAAGTGAAGGAGGACTGCACTAAGGTAAAGGAAGCTATTTAGGGAAAAAAAAATTTACCTTTACAACCCCTTTAAGCTCTGCATGCAAATGCATTCTGGAAAAGGAAAAATATTGCGCCAAATTAATTATACTAAATAAATACTTAATTAATTAAGTGACTTACTAAGTGAAGCTGCTCCCTAAAAAATTACAGAAAACTGAATTTCCATAGAATGTGATATAGAGTGAGGGGCGCTAAATTAAATAATGGATTAAGTGTCACAATGAGATTACAGTAATGTACAGTCAAATGCATTCTGCCCAGAAACGCTCACTTCTCCAGACTGGCATCCACCCATTAAAGTGGATGTAAACCCGAATTTTTTTTTTTTGCTGTTACAATGTAGAGTATAAGGTTTCCTATCATCTGTGCCTAGTCTTGCCACACAGAGTTAATCCAGCTCTGAGCAATCCTCTTTTCTTTTTTCAGTGAGATAAACAGACAAACAGGAGAAAACTTATGTTCATTCTTCCCCCTTGCTGTGAATGAAGGGTATTTACATATCTCATGCACTAGCTTGAGACAGGCATTATTTTTTAATTCCCACCCCCACTCCTTTTCTGAAGTCATGTGGTTACGTTTCTGGATTTTGACTAGATGTTAGTGATCATAGCAGAATTTAGTGTAAGGAATACACAGGAGAAAATGCATGTTGACAAGGGGAGTGTAGAGGTGGGCAGGGAGTCTACTGACATCACAACTCCACCCACCGAGCTTCAGACAACAGATCCACCCACAGAATATTCAGTTTTTTAGTTCTTATACTATACTTACACTATGGCAGTAGTTTAGAATGGATGAGAGTGGGTTTACATCCACTTTAAGGCATTTTGATATTTGCATAACTCTGGCCAAGAGCCAGCCTCCTGCATGCATTGTGGCTGAGGGCTCTTAAGAGAAGTACTGAGACTGGGTACTGTGGTGCTTGCTGGAAACTATGCAAAGCACCCTGTCAGCCCCTCCTATCAGCCATGATGGCTTCACGAGGACCACATTGTGTATGTAATGAAAATTGAAAGATTTTATTTAATGAGCATGCTGAGGAGGGTCCGGGAATGAAAAATATAAACAGAAAAATAAAATTAAAATGTACTAATCAAGATAAAAAACAAGGGCAGAAGATTTAATATATGGAAAGCTAAAAAAATGACTGATGGTCCGCTTTAAGGTAAACGTAGGCTGCGTACACACGATAGGCTTGCCAGAGAAGAACGGTCTGAAGGATTGTTTTCATCAGTCCAAACCGATCGTGTGTAGGTGGACGCCTAACCAATAGGTCAAAACCGATCGTTAGTATGCAAAAGCATTGGTTAAAAACCTGCGCATGCTCAGAATCAAGTCAACGCATGCTTGGAAGCATTAAACTTCGTTTTTTCAGCACGTCGTTGTGTTTTACGTCACCGCGTTCTGACACGATCGTTTTTTTAACCAATGGTGTGTAGGCGCGACGGACCATCAGTCAGGTTTAAAACATATATATATATAAACATATACTCCGTTCTGTAATAAATCAACCCAGTTGACTCCTTAAGCACTGAAACTACGGATAGTCCGGCAACTAGTATTTTCAGAAGGGTGGTTGGCAATCGCACCCCCTATACTTCCTTAATAGAGATTTTATATATATATATTATAATAAAGAATGGATGATCAATCAAGTATAGAGGCAGCATATAGAAACACATTCTAAATCAACAGTAGTTAAATACTGTATGTAGTGCAATCAAAAAAAAACTTTTAAATATGCGTATAACAAATAAAGCTGTAAAAACCCAAAATAAGCTTCAACACTGCCCTGCAGTATCAATGATTGATTGGGGGTTGGTGCACAAATCTATAGCTTAACATTCTTGATGAAAGGTATTTTCAGTGTCTGTGGCGTAATCTGTGTTATTTGTCATTGTGATATGAGGCCTAGCTATCACCACCAGCTTAGACAAAGACAAAACAAATGCCAGATGATAGATCCTGTGCTTCTGGAACATTGTTATGTAAGTTTTTTTTATTGCTTACTACCAGTAGAGAAGATTATATTATACTGGGTAGAGTTGTTATAGAATGTTTGCACATCTTTGCTGATTAAAGGGACATAACAGCGCTTTGTGGACCGGTGTTTGGTTGCGCACGTCATAATGTTTCTACATTTTTGTGGTCTGCGTTTGTTGCTGCGTAGGCCTGCACTACAAATAAATAAAGTCGTCTTTTCAGTAAATGTTTGCCTTACACATCCTCTAGCAGGGTGTCACAAGCACTTTAATTTTCTGTAGAATCATCTTCTTTGCCCACCTAAAGAAATCCAGGGTGGACAATTTGTGTGAAGCCTCGTACACACGACTGAGGAACTCGACGGGCGAAACACATCGTTTTCCTCGTTGAGTTCCTTGTTAGGCTGTCAAGGAAATCAACAAGGCAAGTTTCTCCATTCCCGTCGAGGAAATAGAGAACTTGCTCTCTTTTTGGCTCGTCGAGTTTCTCAACAGTTTCCTCGACGAAAATGTACACACGACCGGTTTCCTCGGCAAAAAATTATCTCCCAGCAAGTTTCTTGCTCGTTTTTGCCGAGAAACTCGGTCGTGTGTACGAGGCCTGACAGTTGACAATTCAAAACTTTACATACAGAGGAACTGTGTGTGCAATAAAAGGCCAAGGAACTATTAATCTGTAGTCTACATTCTTTATTGATCATTATTCATAAATTCGATTTTCCTGCTTTTCTATTTTTGCCAGGTGGTTGCAATTCAATACTTTAAATATCATAACACGCACCCTATAAAAATCTTACAATCCGTGCAAAAGGCAACATTCCTTTCATTACTGTACACTGATGTCTGACAGGTGAAGGGTTTGTAAAATAATTTTTATGATAGGTCTCCTGTTAAAAATGTAAGATATTTTCGGTACTGACGTGAAAAAAAGCCTGTCTTGAATTCCAGTAAATCTGATTTAATAGAATAGTTTAATGTGATATCAATTTGTAAAGCCAAGACTAAAGTTGTGTAAACTATGGCAAAAGGTTACCCATAAGCATGAGAGGATAGTTGCTTGAAAACAAGTGTCAACGGGCAACTATCTGCTGTCTATAGGACTCATGTACAGCCGCTGGCTGACTGCTGTCACACTAGAACAATAGATAGGGCAGGCTAGAAAACATGTTTGTAGCGCCTTCTCGCAGGTCAAGTTAGCTATGTCTGACCCTTTCCCAGGGGTGGACTGACAACTCATGTGGCCCCCGGGCAATAGAAGATTATGGGGCCCCCGGGCTTACAGATGGCCACCACGCCAGGCGGCAGTGCAGAGGCGGGGCAGCTAAAATCTCTGGATTTTCACATAAAAAGCATGTCAGTTTCGGACATATCAGGGACAGATGTAAAAGATTTTTACATACTGTCCCTGGATTTACTGAGCCTGGCAACCCTGATGGGGCCCCCTAGTGGCATGGGGCCCTCGGGCAGTGCTCGAGTGACTCAATGGTCAGTCTGCCCCTGCCCTTTCCCCAAACATAATGCACACACAGCTAGGCACACACCATGTTCCTTATCACTGGCTCAGATAAACAGTCTAGTGGTGTCTTTTTGTGCTTTTATTGCTGAATTAAACTTGTTTGGGATTAAGGGGAGTATGGGATACCCCAAAGAATAAAGTTGTGTAAACTATGGCATGAGAGGATAGTTGCTTGAAAGCAAGTGGCAACGGGAAACTATCTGCTGTCTATAGGACTCATGTACAGCTGCTGGATGACTTCTGTCACAACACTAGAACAATAGATAGGGCTGGCTAGAAAACATGTTTGTAGCACACTCTCGCAGGACCAGTTGGCTATGTCTGACCCTTTCCCCAAACTTAATGCACACACAGCTAGGCACACACCATTTTCCTCCTCACTGGCTCAGATAAACAGTCTAGTGGTGTATTTTTGTGCTTTTACTTCTGAATTAAACTTGCATGGGATTAAGGGGAGCATGGGACACCCCAAAGATATTAAACTGACTTATTTGAGGACCCTTCTTTCCACACTGAGCTGACATAATAAAATAATTATTCAGTGGCTGAGCAGTGCCCAGGACCTCCATTTGAATACCTGAGAACTACACACAGTCACAAACTTAGGTTGGTACTCAAGAGGGCAGGACTTAGGGTGGTGGGGGCCCCTGGGCTTGAGTGTTGATTGAAGGGGCCCCCTGGTGCCGAGAAGTTGAGCGAGGGGGTTGGGTTCCCACCAATCAAAGTGGATGAGCGGGGGGGGGGGGGGGGTGCCATGAGCTTGAGCCAATGCCACAGAGTTATTGGTTGCCTCCTTCCAATAACCACCAGCACTCTTCAGTGAGAAAGACAGACTCACCAAACCTCAGGACAGCAGGACATTCTCCCCCCCAGCCTCCACTGGGTACTTTTCAGTGAGCTCTCCAGACCATAAACTCCCAGATCAAACTTATAGGCCACCCAGCATTAGCACCAGCTGTGACCTTGATGACCTCCAGGCAATGTTTTCTGCAGCCTGCCCTTGGGGGCAGAGCCCCTAGACAGGGGACTATTCTTTCAGGTCTGGACCCAGGCCCTACCCACTCTGTTCCAGGCCTCAGCCTATTTATCAGCTCTCCAGCCACCTTCTGGACACACCTCCCCAGGGATTTTCTGGATCCCCATTAATATTCAGACTGCCCTTCTATTCTTTCTTCCACTGTGATTCCAGAATCCACTAGAATGCAGGGGGAAATATCCAGATCAACAGCTTGTGAAACATTGAGCAGACTAAAATAATCAACCACTGTTTCACTGACTACAGAATAACTAAACTAGATGTAACTAGCATCCTTCGCTAACTTTGAGGGTACTGTACATTTAAGTTTCTGTCAATTCACTCTAAGATGAGTGAAAACAAAATGTCTACCAACACTGATTATCTTCTCTCCCCTGCAGTCTGCACCGCTAGTGGAAAGGACTGGCATAACTGAATATCAAACCACTCTTCCTAAAATAAAGAGAAAACCCCACTATATGTTTGTTATGTGTTCTGATACACACAGCATGCCCAAAAATATGTTTTAAAAATATTTAAGTTTTAGATGTTCCTCAGAAGTAAAGGTATCATGGCTGATTGTAAGTTTTTTTGGACAATGTTAGAGTGAGCCTGTCCCAGGTCTGGTCCTTATTAACATACACTAGAAAAGGCCTAGCCGCTACGTCTTTAACCCTTTTTTTTTAGGACAGACCATGTTCAAATCTAGTTACATTTGATAGTGAAGATCTGCTTGCAAAGTACAGACAGGTTAATTTATGACATACACAGCTCCCCAGCTCCGTAATAAACAAAAAGGACTAAGTAGAATTTTTACTTTCTGGAGGGTCCAGAATAGAGCATCTAAAAAAGGTAAGCTGGATTTTTGTTTTTTTGGAATTCTTTAATTTTTTTTTTTAAGAAACACTTATCAGTTATCAAACTCTCACAATAAGGAGGTCTAATAGGCCTATTAATACAAATAGGATATGAAGGGACTTGCAGCATGCTGGTTAAAATGTATGCATGGCTTCCTGAACTAGCCAAGTTGTTGTCACATCCAAGCAATGGATAATAAACACTGTTCTAAAAATACAAAAACATACCAATATAGATACATTTCCATGACTTTGTACATAATTTGTCTCTAAGCGTTGTGTTACTTGAGAATTACATTGTGCAGATTCAGTGAATTTATGTGTCTGAATCTTAAAGCCAGCAAATAATTGCATCTATGTAAAGTGTTACACATAGTAACAAAGTAACAGTGACTAGGTTTATATTTAAGATGCTTTATTTATAGTATACAGCTCTAGTGTTAGGAAATTTTCTTCACTGACTTCAAGACACCAAAGTTTTCTGTATGGATGTGATTTAAAATTATACTAAAGTCTTTTTTTTTTCTTTAAAAATAACAAACATATTATACTTACCTGCTCTGTGTAGGGGTTTTGCACAGAGCAGCCCAGATCCTCCTATTCTCGGGTCCCTCGCTGACGCTCCTGGCCCCTCCCTCCTGTTGAGTGCCCCTACAGAAAGCATCTGCGGCCTGCTCTCCCCTTTCTCTTCTCATTGGCTGACTGACTTTGATTGACAGCAGTGGGAGCCAATGGCACCATGCTGCTTTCTTAGCCAATGAGGGGAGTCCCAGTCAGTTGAGACATTCATGCAACATCTCTGGATCTGGATCAGTGGTTCTCAACCTTCTAGTGTCGTGACCCCTTGATAACATTTCCCAAGTTGTGGGGACCCCTAACAGTAAAATGTTGGTAGCGTGGGTTGTCAGCATCCAAGGCAAGACAAGTAATTTGCGCCCCAACAAACCTCTGAGGGCTTCACAAAACAGCTGTATTTATACAGAGATTAAATTACACACAGGTGGACTCTATTCACTAATTAGATGACTTCTGAAGGCAAAAGGTTCCACTAGATCAGAGGTGTCAAACTCAATTTCATCATGGGCCGCATCAGCATTATGATTTCCCTCAAAAGGGCCAGTTGTATCTGTAAAATTAGATGTCCAGCGCAGTGGCGCCCCGTCCATAGGGGGCGCCCGGGCGCCGCCCCCCCCTCCCCAGGCAGTAAAAAAAAAAAAAAAAAAAAAAAAATTAAAAAAAATCGAATTTTTTTTTTTTTTTTTTTTAAACATGTCCCTTTAAGAAACGATTTTTTTTTTTTAAAGTCCTTATTGCACTGTGTATGGGCGCCGGGCACAGTGCGGTATTTTGTAGCGCTACGTCTGTGCAATCACAAGATTGCAGTAGCAGACGGCAGCTAAAATATGCCTTTGTGGCGCAAACCGACGCGCCACTGTTCCCGGCGCGATGGCTTGTATTATAGCCGGGCGAGTGCACACAGTGTGATAGAACTATGTCACCGCCCAGTGGGCGGTGCTTTCTTTCACACAGTCAAAGGACAGTCGGGAAGTGACGTCACCTCAGTCAGATCTGCAGCTCAATACTGCTCCGCCTGAGAGGATCTGCTGCAACGAGGTAGGAAGGAACTGAAGCCTTCCCCATCATTATATTTTATATATCATGTGCAGTGGAGTGTGGGGGTTGGTATGCGGGGTGGTGGAGGGAGATCTGCTTCTGTGTCCCGGGAATCAACTCTGCCCTAAAATCAGAGATTCACCCGACAGTGTGCTGCTGTGTCAGAGAGACATGTGTCAGGCAGGAGAGGGGAGAGAAGGGGGGCCATGGGGGACTGATCTAATACTTCTCCTATTCATTACTAAATCCCTGGTGAAGGACAGTGATACATCTCCCTCTCTCTCATCTATCTATCTATCTATCTATCTATCTATCTATCTATCTATCTATCTATCTATCTATCTATCTATCTCTCTCTCTATCTATCTATCTATCTATCTATCTATCTATCTATCTATCTATCTATCTATCTATCTATCTATCTATCTACATGTATGTCTCTCTAGTTATCTATCTATCTATCTATCTATCTATCTATCTATCTATCTATCTATCTATCTATCTATCTATCTTCATATCTATCTATCTATCTTCATATCTATCTATCTATCTATCTATCTATCTATCTATCTACATGTATGTCTCTCTAGTTATCTATCTATCTATCTATCTATCTATCTATCTATCTATCTATCTATCTATCTATCTATCTATCTATCTATCTATCTATCTACATGTATGTCTCTCTAGTTATCTATCTATCTATCTATCTATCTATCTATCTATCTATCTATCTATCTATCTATCTATCTATCTATCTATCGATCGATCTATCTACATGTATGTCTCTCTAGTTATCTATCTATCTATCTATCTATCTATCTATCTATCTATCTATCTATCTATCTATCTATCTATCTTCATATCTATCTATCTATCTATCTATCTATCTATCTATCTATCTATCTATCTATCTATCTATCTATCTATCTTCATATCTATCTATCTTCATATCTATCTATCTATCTATCTATCTATCTATCTATCTATCTATCTATCTATCTATCTATCTATCTTCATATCTATCTATCTATCTATATATCTATCTATCTATCTATCTACCTACATGTATGTCTCTCTAGTTATCTATCTATCTATCTATCTATCTATCTATCTATCGTCTATCTATCTATCTATCTATCTATCTATCTATCTATCTATCTATCTATCTATCTATCTATCTACATGTCTATCTATCTATCTATCTATCTATCTATCTATCTATCTATCTATCTATCTATCTATCTATCTACATGTATGTCTCTCTAGTTATCTATCTATCTATCTATCTATCTATCTATCTATCTATCTATCTATCTATCTATCTATCTACATGTATGTCTCTCTAGTTATCTATCTATCTATCTATCTATCTATCTATCTATCTATCTATCTATCTATCTATCTATCTATCTATCTATCGATCTATCGATCTATCTACATGTATGTCTCTCTAGTTATCTATCTATCTATCTATCTATCTATCTATCTATCTATCTATCTATCTATCTATCTATCTATCTATCTTCATATCTATCTATCTATCTATCTTCATATCTATCTATCTACATGTATGTCTCTCTAGTTATCTATCTATCTATCTATCTATCTATCTATCTATCTATCTATCTATCTATCTATCTATCTATCTTCATATCTATCTATCTATCTTCATATCTATCTATCTATCTATCTATCTATCTATCTATCTACATGTATGTCTCTCTAGTTATCTATCTATCTATCTATCTATCTATCTATCTATCTATCTATCTATCTATCTATCTATCTATCTATCTATCTATCTATCTATCTACATGTATGTCTCTCTAGTTATCTATCTATCTATCTATCTATCTATCTATCTATCTATCTATCTATCTATCTATCTATCTATCTATCGATCGATCTATCTACATGTATGTCTCTCTAGTTATCTATCTATCTATCTATCTATCTATCTATCTATCTATCTATCTATCTATCTATCTATCTTCATATCTATCTATCTATCTATCTATCTATCTATCTATCTATCTATCTATCTATCTATCTATCTATCTATCTATCTATCTATCTATCTATCTTCATATCTATCTATCTTCATATCTATCTATCTATCTATCTATCTATCTATCTATCTATCTATCTATCTTCATATCTATCTATCTATCTATATATCTATCTATCTATCTATCTACCTACATGTATGTCTCTCTAGTTATCTATCTATCTATCTATCTATCTATCTATCTATCGTCTATCTATCTATCTATCTATCTATCTATCTATCTATCTATCTATCTATCTATCTATCTATCTATCTACATGTCTATCTATCTATCTATCTATCTATCTATCTATCTATCTATCTATCTATCTATCTACATGTATGTCTCTCTAGTTATCTATCTATCTATCTATCTATCTATCTATCTATCTATCTATCTATCTATCTATCTATCTATCTACATGTATGTCTCTCTAGTTATCTATCTATCTATCTATCTATCTATCTATCTATCTATCTATCTATCTATCTATCTATCGATCTATCGATCTATCTACATGTATGTCTCTCTAGTTATCTATCTATCTATCTATCTATCTATCTATCTATCTATCTATCTATCTATCTATCTATCTATCTATCTTCATATCTATCTATCTATCTATCTTCATATCTATCTATCTACATGTATGTCTCTCTAGTTATCTATCTATCTATCTATCTATCTATCTATCTATCTATCTATCTATCTATCTATCTATCTATCTATCTATCTATCTATCTATCTATCTATCTATCTATCTTCATATCTATCTATCTACATGTATGTCTCTCTAGTTATCTATCTATCTATCTATCTATCTATCTATCTATCTATCTATCTTCATATCTATCTATCTATCTTCATATCTATCTATCTATCTATCTATCTATCTATCTATCTATCTATCTATCTATCTATCTATCTATCTATCTATCTATCTACATGTATGTCTCTCTAGTTATCTATCTATCTATCTATCTATCTATCTATCTATCTATCTATCTATCTACATGTATGTCTCTCTAGTTATCTATCTATCTATCTATCTATCTATCTATCTATCTATCTATCTATCGATCGATCTATCTACATGTATGTCTCTCTAGTTATCTATCTATCTATCTATCTATCTATCTATCTATCTATCTATCTATCTATCTATCTATCTATCTATCTATCTATCTATCTTCATATCTATCTATCTTCATATCTATCTATCTATCTATCTATCTATCTATCTATCTATCTATCTATCTATCTATCTATCTTCATATCTATCTATCTATCTATCTATCTACCTACATGTATGTCTCTCTAGTTATCTATCTATCTATCTATCTATCTATCTATCGTCTATCTATCTATCTATCTATCTATCTATCTATCTATCTATCTATCTATCTATCTATCTATCTATCTATCTATCTATCTATCTACATGTCTATCTATCTATCTATCTATCTATCTATCTATCTATCTATCTATCTATCTATCTATCTATCTATCTATCTACATGTATGTCTCTCTAGTTATCTATCTATCTATCTATCTATCTATCTATCTATCTATCTATCTATCTATCTATCTATCTATCTACATGTATGTCTCTCTAGTTATCTATCTATCTATCTATCTATCTATCTATCTATCTATCTATCTATCTATCTATCTATCTATCTATCTATCTATCTATCTACATGTATGTCTCTCTAGTTTATCTATCTATCTATCTGTCTGTCTATCTATTTATCTACATGTCTGTCTCCTCTATCTATCTATCTATCTATTTATCTACATGTCTGTCTCCTCTATCTATCTATCTATGTATTTATCTACATGTCTGTCTCCTCTATCTATCTATCTATTTATCTACATGTCTATCTATCTATCTATCTACCTGTCTGTCTGTAGGCCCTATTGCGGGCGAGTGATCGGGGGGGGGGGGGGGTTGGTTGTGGTATTGTTTGCGCCCCCCCAAAAAAATGGAGCACCAGCCGCCACTGGTCCAGCGCATCCCCTCCCCTTTATATTTGATGTCAAGAGCCACCCCACCATCAGAAGTTGTGTCCCCATTCTCCCTTACATCACAGTGCACCCCCCTTACCTTTCCTTATGCTGCTGCTTGGAAGAAGCTGGATGCATTGCTTGACAGCAGAAAGTAGAACCAGAGGAGGGCTGGAGCTCTCCTGCAGCTGCAGGAGAGGTGCGATGGTGACATGAAATGGCCTGGGGGGTCGGATTCGGCCCGCGGGCCTTGTGTTTGACACCTGTGCACTAGATTTTAGTTAGGTGTATCAGAATAAAGGGGGCTGAATACAAATGCACGCCACACTTTTCACATATTTATTTGTAAACATTTTTGAAAATCATTTATAATTTTCCTTCCACTTTACAATTATGTGCCACCTTGTGTTGGTCTATCACATAAAATCCCAATAAAATACATTTACTGCATGTTTTTGGTTGCAACATGAATACATTTGGAAAATTTCAAGGAGTATGAATACTTTTTCAAGGCACGGTAGAGAGAGTAAATCTCCATAACAGGGGCAGAGACAGCAATGAAAACACCCTAAGTCAGTGGTCATCACCCCTGTCCTCAGGGCCCATTAACAGGCCAGGTTTGCAAGATAACTGAAATAAATCACATGTGATATAATTTGCTGCTCAGTGATTGCAGTATTCTAGTCTGCATCTCTCCAAGGTAATACATAAAATCGGGCCTGTTAGTGGGCCCTGAGGACAGGGTTGATGACCACTGATCTAAGAGGCCTGTGGGTGTGCAAAACCCTACTGTGTTAATGATAGCAAAATGCCTTTGAACATGGGGGGGCCTAAAAACACTGGGGTGGATTCAAGAAGCAATTGCGCCTGTGTAACCATAGGTTACACAGCGCAATTGCTTACTTGCCCCGGCGTAACGAGTGCTCCTGATTCAGGAACCTTGTTACGCCGACTGCAGCCTAAGATCTGCGCGGCATAAGGCTCTTATGCCCGCATATCTTAGGCTGCATTCTTGCGATGGCCGCTAGGTGGCGTTGCCGTTGTGCTCAGCGTATAGTATGCAAATTGCATACTAACGCCGATTCACAACGTTGCGCGAGCCCTGTGTACGCAATTTACGTCGTTTACGTACGTCGGTTTTCGCGCAAGGCTGCCCCTGCTATTAGCAGGGGCAGCCCATGTTACGTATACCCGTCGTTCCCGCGTCGCGAAATTTGAATTTTACGTCGTTTGCGTACGTGATTCGTGAATGGCGCTGGACGCCATTCACGTTCACTTTGAAGCAAATGACGTCCTTGCAACGTCATTTGCCGCAATGCACGTCGGGAAAGTTATAGGTATAGATATATATAGCTATATATATATATAGATATATAGCTATATATATATATATATATGACTGGGATAATTTAGTGGGGGGGGGGGGGCATTAAGGCAGAGCGAAACGGTGTCAGGGAGGTATGAACAAATCATGGGGTGATCAAATTCTAATGCAGGGAATGAGTTTCTTCCTTCCCATGTTGTTGTTAGACGCTGTGAACAATCCATTTACTGACAAAGACCATGTTCATGCTCTAAGGAAAATTACTGACCCAGAGGAAGCTCTTTCTGTTTTTATGGTACAACCATTTATCTCATCATGTTCTGCAGTCCAATAATTCACCCTGATTGGTCACATTCTGAATGGTGCAGCTCAATGCCACATTTAATGACCAATATTTGCATACACAAAGAAACAGTGTGGGAATTGTAAACCTTTTAATAGCACAGTAGTAGAGTTTTTCACCATGTTAGCCACTAATAAATGCAAAAAGTTTGCATTTATTTGTTTAAGTGATACCCTTTATCGGCTAAAGTATTTAGTTATTATAGATACAAATTTTCAGGATAACTCCGATCTCTTCATGCTTTTTCATGAAAAGAATGACATTGAAATATTTTTGCAATATATATTTTTTTCCTCTGATACTAACACTAAAGAAGGGCATGAAAATGCAGTCTGCCCAGAAATGCCCACTCCTCCAGACTGGTTGGGGTCAGGACCAGTCAAGGCCAGTCAAGTTCCTCCACCCCAAACTCGCTCATCGACACTATATTGCCAATAGTATTGGGCCACCCCTCCAAATCATTTGGTGGGGGGGGGGATTATGGTGTGGAGTTTCTTTTCAGGAGTTGGGCTTGACCCCTTAGTTCCAGTGAAGGAAACTCTTAAGGCATCAGCACACCAAGACATTTTGGACACTTTCATGCTCCCAACTTTGTGGGAACAGTTTGGGGATGGCCAAAAGCAAGCTCCATTAAGACATGGATGAGCGAGTTTGGAGTGAAGGAACTTGACTGGCCTGCAAAGAGTCCTGACCTCAACCTGATAGAACACCTTTGGGGTGAATTAGAGTGGAGACTGAGAGCCAGGCCTTCTTGTCCAATATTGTTGCCTGACCTCACAAATGCCCTTCTGGAAGAATGGTCATACATTCCCATAGACACACTCCTAAACATTGTGGACAACCCTCCCAGAAGAGTTGAAGCTGTTATAGCTGCAAAGGGTGGACCAACTCAATATTGAACCCTACGGACATAAAACCAGGATGACATTAAAGTTCATGTCAAGCCTCGTACACACGACCGAGGAACTCGACGGGCGAAACACATCGTTTTTCCTCGTCGAGTTCCTTGTTAGGCTGTCGAGGAACTCGACAAGGCAAGTTTCTCCATTCCCGTCGAGGAAATAGAGAACTTGCTCTCTTTTTGGCTCGTCGAGTTTCTCGACAGTTTCCTCAACGAAAATGTACACACGACCGGTTTCCTCGGCAAAAAAATATCTGCCAGCAAGTTTCTTGCTGGTTTTTGCCGAGAAACTCGGTCGTGTGTACGAGGCCTGAGTGTAAAGGCAGACATCCTAATACTTTTGGGAATACATATATATATATATATATATATATATATATATATATATATATATATATATATATATATATAAATCCCAAACCACAACTATGTCTGTAAATTATGTTACATCTGAAATTATTGTGAAAATGCCGACTTTTTCTTAAGTGCAAATATTCATAAAATGCATGGGAACGTTTTTGTATGTTATCACACCTCATATTACCGATATACTAATTTCATGTCCAGGCTTTCAAAATAGCTGATTTTCAATTGCAAGAAAAGCATACAAATATTTGTATTTTTTCAGTTACAGGAAACCTATTATTATGGAAAAATGGAGGCAATTGCTGACCTCTCCTTCTAAAAAGTCTAACTCACTGATTCATTGACTTTTATACTTTTTGAATCCTTGTTCTAGAGCAAGTTTGGAGATCAGAAGCTGTGGATTTACTGACTTTGCACTTCATCCATAACAGTGATTCAAAATGTAGTAATATCAGACAGCCAGGAAACTGGCATTTTCATATAAAGGTCAACAATGGCATTCCACATATTTCTCTCAGTAAAAATGTCCTTTTATGATCTCCTGTGTTTTATTTGGATCTTAGTTGTTTATTCTTCAGTATTGCCTGATAAAATATATGTTTCCTAGTTAATGAGTAAGCAGTACTTTGCTTTTGTGCTAATGTTTTATTGGTTTATATGAAAAGATGTTGAAAACTTGCAGGTTGTTTTATACATTTTTTCATTTGTCACAACATGATGTAACTTACGACTGATCTCTAAGTAGGAATATATCTAAAATATCTGACTTCCACCTCATACTATCTCTTGGCAGAACACCAGCAAGGAAGACGTAATCCCTTGCAGCTGCTAAAAGGCTGTACTAGAATTGTGCTTACTGAAAATCTGGAAATGCGTAAATAGGAACACCTCGCTGAGCCAGAGGAAAATCTAACCCTAGGAAGCTCAACGTGAATAAATATTCCTGTCTTTCTGAAGCATTGTTCAGCTTTGAAGTGACTCATTTTCTGTTTAATTTGTGAATATGAAGACTACAATGAAGCAGGCTACAATTCTTATTGGCTTTAAGTTCTTTTTGTTATTATTCTTGTTAAAAAGTTAGGAGAAAAATAGTTTGGAGGCTTGTAAAAAATATTTAACCACTTCAATACAGGGCATTTTCACCCCCTTCCTGCCCAGGCCAATTTTCATCTTTCAGCACTGTAACATTTTGAATGACAATTGAGCGGTCATGCAACACTACCCACATTTTTATCATTTTCCCCCCACAAATAGAGCTTTCTTTTGGTGGTATTTGATCACCCCTTGACACTCTCTTGGTCACCACATTTTGAATAACTCTCCTGGTGACACAAATGCATTGATTTACTAAAACTGGAGCATTCAGAATCTGGTGCAGAACTGCATGGTAGCCAATCAGCTTCTAACCTCAGCTTGTTCAATTAAGCTTTGGCAATAAAACTTGGAAGCTGATTGGTTTCTATTCAGTGTTGCACCAGATTTTTCCCTCTCCAGCTTTAGTAAATAACCCCCAAAGAGACGTTGGTCAGCTTGAAAAAGGTTATTATAACAGTTTATTTTTCTTGAGTTGACTTTTAACTACAAACTTAAAGAGGAAGTAACCCCTGATGGGGTTTACTTCCTCCATCTTTCCCTGCATAGGTAAAGCATAATGGGCTACTATGCATTGCATAGTAGCCCATTATGTGACACTTACCTGCAGTAGAAGCCTGCAATGTCCCTGTCTTCCACGCTGTCAGCGAGCATCCATCTTCACCCCTCTTTATCCGCGGGCGGCAAACTCCGGCTCTCTGACTGGCCAGAGTCGCGTGACGTCACTCCCGCAAATGCGCGTGGGAGCCGCTTTTCATGGCATGACCCCGGCTTGAAACGGCGCAGCGTCCCCTTTCAAGACAGCGTATGTGCTTTTGAAGTCGTCGCTCGGGGAAATTGCAAATATCTCCGAGACCGTGTAGGTAAGGCCTTGTACACACAACCAATTTCCTTGGCTAAATCCATCAAGAAAATTGGTGGCAGAGCTTTTCTGCCGAAGAAAACGGTCGTGTGTATGTTTTTCGTCAAGAAAATTGTCGTGGATCTCGACGAGAAAAAAAGAGAACATGTTCTCTTTTTTCTCGTCGGGAATCTCAATTTCCTCGTCGTGTTTCTCGTCGGGCTGGTTTACAACGAGAAACACGTTCGTATGTATGCTTAGAAACCTGTGCATGCTCAGAATAAGTATGAGACGGGAGATCTCTTAATCTTCCACTTCCTTGTCCGCAGTGGTCTTCTTTCTTCTCCTCCTCGCGCTGCCTCCTGGTAAATGTGGAGCGGTATCTTCTGGGACCATTGTGTGTGTCCCAGGAGACATCCGCCCATTCACATGTGCATGTGCAGTAGGGAGTCGGGCAGTGAAGCCGCATAGCTTAAATTCCTGATTCCCTCACCGAGGATGGCGGTGGGGCAGCCGAGACCCGATTGATTGCTCAGCTTTGGCTGCCGACAACGCGGGCACCCTGGACAGGTAAGTGTCCTTATTAAAAGTCAGCAGCTACAGTGTTTGTAGCTGCTGACTTTTATTTAAAAAAAAAAATTTAAGCCGGACCTCCGCTTTAAGCAATTAGGATCTGAGCAACTCTCAGCAACAAGTCAGGCAGGAGAATGCATCCTTACACATTGCTCCATAGCCTGATATAGAAAAGAACTTTAAAGGATCTTTGTTATGCCAACACACAGTCTGCTCAATACAATGATTTATGAGCTGCTGGTGATATATTTTCACACAGTGACAGGGGTGACCAGCATGCTCTTTGTTCTGCATGGTGGTGCAGTGAAGTTGTGATGACTGAAGGACACTCAGGTAAAAGAACACATTCCTTACAGTAAATGTTACTTGTGTGATGTATATACTATGGCTAATTAGCAGCACTGGTATATAAAGTACATGTCACGAGTGTAGTGCTAGGCCTCATTAATATTGTATTCAGCTATGCTACTCATATGTTATCACCATAGCCTAGCACACCTTAGGGACTCATTCACACACTCAGGTAGGAACTGCCAAAAATCTGCATAAATCTGTGTTGTGGGTTGAAGGTGTGTGCGATGATATACAAATCAATGACAAGCTGACAGATGCTGCAGCTGTTTGCTCGTAAATGCACATCAAGCAGTTATATGCAGTTAGGGACAGAAGAGTGTCCCTCTGCATCCGGGGCCACTCATATGTCCCTAATAACATATAACCGCTCAATACATGGTTGCACAAATTTACGCTGATTCTTGGTAAACTATCTTTATCAGCTGTGTGAAAGAGGCCCTGAAGTTTACTAAACGATGGTGATAAATTAGTAACATAGCTAAATACAGTATTGGAACCCACATAAGGAATATGTGTAATGAGTGATAGGTTTGACTAGTTTACTAAAATCTGGCTGACCAGGTGTTCTGGCATATTAGCCTCTATATCAAATGACTTTACCTCTTCCTCCCTTTCCTGAAACATATATCTTTTTTGTTATTATATAAGAGCAGTGGCGGCCGATTCTATAGGGGCGCAGGGGCGCTGCCCCTCTGATCCATGCGCCTGGCACCTAATCTTCATGCAGGGACGCATGGATTTCAATGTTTTTTTTTGTGAAGCACATGATTATAGCCTGAGGCTCTAATTGGCTTCAAGAAAGAGTGGGCTCACGGCGCATAGCACTGCGTCCTGAGCCCACCCAGTTGAGTGACACCAGCAAATTAATATTTGCTATTGTCTTCCTGCTTCTCCTCCCGGCCAATCAGGACCCGATTGGCAGAGAGGAGAAGCGATCGTAATGGCTGCTGAGGAGGAGACCCAGGGGGAAGCCGCCGAAGCTGCCCGCAACCTAGGTGGGGTAAGTGCGGGGCTGGTGGGCGGACAAGCGAGCGATTGGGGAGGTTGGTGGGTGGTTTGCCGATTGACGGGGGGGGTTTGACTGACGGACCGACCAACAGAACAGGGGGGGGGGTTTGGCCGACCGAAAGGGGGTTATGGTGGGATGGGTGGTTTGTTTGTTGCCCCCCCCCCCAAAAAAAATGGAGCACCAGCCGCCTGTATAAGAGCTAGATATGCTGCAAGCCCCTAGAGCTATACCTGCAGCATCCTCTAACAACCTGCTTTATGGCAAAATACCTGGCTATTCTGACAGACAAAGCTTTAGATCATATTTATGGGCCTTTAAAATATGCAGGTTCAGGAGCATGTGACAAGTTCTTTACACAACCTAAAAGTGTTTGAGCTTTGCCTGTCAAAACAGCCTGACATAAATGCAGAAGATGCTGCATGTATGTACAGGTTCTTTATAAATGGGAGGGTAATATCTGAAGTATATATCAAGGCAAAATAAAAATAAAATATGTATCTCAGCAATAAATTAACATTTCCCTGTGTTTTATCTCTTTAACCGCTTGCCCCCCACCCACAGTACATTTACTGCGCATGGGCGACAGCTGCAAGCTAGGCAACATAACAGTACATGTTCCAGGTTTGTGACATGCATGCGTGCACCCCCTGCTGAACCGTGTCACAATTGGACACAGCATAAGTTTGTCAGCAGGTTACAGACAATGATTATGGCTGTACACCTGCTGATCGGCGGTGGCTTATCACAGCACACAGAACTCTGTACAAAAACAGCGATCTGACTGTTTTCTCTCCCTGAAAATGGTGAAAAAGCAGACAGATCTGTTAGTGTAAGCTGCACACATTACACAAATTACACTTGTTAGGCACGCAGTTAACCCCTTGATTGCCCCCTTGGTGTTAACCCCTTCCAAGCCAGTGACATTAGTACAGTGTACAGTATTATCACTGATCACTGTATTAATGTCACTAGCGATGTCAATGTTAGTTAGTGTTCCTTCCAGACAGTGTCAGTTAGAGCCAAATTGCCTTCCACACTATCACAATCACACTATAAGTTGCTGATCACCACCATTACTAGTATAGTGTCTGTACTGAGAAGTATGATCACTAACAGATCTATACTGGTGTCGCCAATAGCAAAGGGAGAGCTGTGGGAGAAGAGATCAGAGCATAGTGATCAGGTGCACAGCAAGTCGAATGGGAAGCATGGTGAGAATTGGTCTAAATTATGGCCTACCAGGCCGGGGGCGTGCGTGCCACGCGGAGTTCCTGGTTCCGGGACCATGTTGGTCCGGAACATTTGAGCTGTGGCAGGGAACCCAGTGGTCGACCCGGTGGTGGTTTCCCAATCCTGAAGATCCCAAGCGGTATAGGTGTTCGGTGGGGAGTCCATCTGAGGAGAGCCAATAAGAGGCTGGCGATCCAATAGGGTCTCGACAATCCACCGGGGATCGAGGTATCCGGACACTGGGAGGCTGGTCACCTGTCAGTCGGTACCTGAAAGCAACTTGAAGGAGATCCTGGCGTAATTCTACCAAAGAGGTTTATCTCCGTAACCACAATCAGGAAGGCCTGTGGCAGAGGTTTCTCACTGAATCCATTCCAGGAGGGTCTGTGGCAGAGACGTATTCCAAAATGTTCCAGTTCATTCCAGGAGGGTCTGTGGCAGAGACTTTTCCTTAAAGGTTCGAGCGATACTCTGGCTGCCAGGTCAGTGAGAGAGGCCTGTCCAGGTACGCTATTCCCACTCAAGCAAGAGCAAGAGTGGCGCAAGAAGTGTTACACGTGGGAGCAGGATTGTTTCCCTATTGCTACGCCTGAATTTGCTATTCTCCTTCTTCTTTCAACTCTACCTTCTTCACCACAAGTTTTATTGTTTTTACCCGGTTGGGTAATAAAGAGCACAGCAAAAGACACCTGTTGCGGACATTCCTTTACTTCTGCTATATGCACCATACACCCCTAGGAATTCGGAGAGCCACGAGGTAAATGTGCCACCCAAAACAAACCAGCAGCTCCTCCGGGGGTAGTGCTATACAGACATGTCTGTAGTCCATATCAGGAGAGCAGCCTAGGTGACAACCACGGCTCCCTCCATAGGTACAGTGGAATAGTGGCATGTACATCCAAAGGCAGGAAGTGTGTTTTCTGCTTGTTTATAAGGTGAAAATAAAGCAAAATAATCTTGAAAAGGACTGGTGAGCTGCAATATATTACTTTTTGGTTTTAGGTGTAGATACACTTTACTACTTCATTAACTTCCAACCAGTGTGTTTTGTTAAACTATGAAATAGTAACTGACTTGCCATCCCTTTTACCGATTATTGCGCCTTCTCTAAAACATTCATTTAAAGAAACTCTAAACATCCAAACTGCGTACTCTTTTTTTGAACGGCTATTATAATTATATACATAGGATATTTACAGAGGAATCTATTTCTCCTTTTTTTCAGAACTTAAGGACACGCAGACATCTGAGTATTATTCTATATCACAGAGCCCGCTGGACTACAGGATTTTGTTAATGGATGAAGACCAGGACAGAATCTATGTGGGCAGCAAGGATCATATTCTATCATTGAACATTAACAACATTAGTCATGATCCTCTCAGTGTAAGTCAATAAGATAAGATTGGTTGTATATTTTGGTTTTCTACCTCCTCAACCCACTGCAGGATGTGTTAATTTTCCAGGATATGACACACAAAGTATAAAATACAGGGCACGCTCAATATTAGTATGGATGTGTGGAGGAGGATTTTACAGTTATCTCAGGCATCTTTTTCCTAACTTCCATCTATTATCTATGGCCAGATAAAGGCAAAATACAAAAGCAGTTTTCGAACAATTTCCAACATGTTTGATGAGCAACCACAAAAGCTGTAAGGCTTAATGCAGAACGCATTAAGATAAGAAAAACGTCTGCCTTTACAACTCCTTTAAGCTTTAATTTGTACATAAATATGCCATGTAGAGACGGATTAAGGGAAACCTGTTTATTAAGATCTATTTGCACTACTGGGTTATTTGAAAATTGCCTAATTAGGCCTAATTATACAAAGGTTTAGCTGTTCTTTTATTGAAATACGAGCTAGCTGACCAGTTTCAGTGCTGGTTCACACTGCATTCCTGTTCAAATCACATGCCATTCATTTAATTGGCTCAAATCACACAGCATCCGCACCAAAATCAGGCAGGACCCTCCCCCCCCTTTTTTTTTGCACCATAATCAGATTGCATGGGTGTTCACACCCATGCAATCCGATTTTGCATATACATTTTGTGAACTGATTTTGGGGTGTTGTTATCTTAACATACACACCTGCTGCGGTTTGCATAAACCGGTGCGATTTTAATGCAGAGCAGAAACCGCACAGAATTCACTGCGAATCCTGCACTGCATCAGTGTGAACCCACATTTAGAGCACATTCATGTCTCCTAATCCACATATACATGGCCCTCTTAAAGTGGAGGTTCACCCGGAAATACCACTGTTTACCCTTAGATTCCTGCTCATTTTGTCTAGGGGAATCGGCTATTTGTTTTAAAATCGAAGCTGTACTTACCGTTGTAGAGAGCGATCTTCTCCGCCGCTTCCGGGTATGGGCTGCGGGACTGGGCGTTCCTATTTTGATTGACAGTCTTCCGACAGGCTTCCGACGGTCACATCCATCGCATCACGATTTTCCGAAAGTAGCCGAACGTCGGTGCGCAGGCGCAGTATAGAGCCGCACCGACGTTCGGCTTCTTTTGGCTACTCGTGACGCGATGGATGCGACCGTCGGAAGCCTGTCGGAAGACTGTCAATCAAGAAGGAACGCCCAGTCCCGAAGACCCATACCCGGAAGCGGCGGAGAAGATCGCTCTCTACAACGGTAAGTACTGCTCGGATTTTAAAACAACTAGCCGATTCCCCTAGACAAAATGAGCATCAATATAAGGGTAAAAAAAAATTTATGGGTGAACTCCCACTTTAAGCACCCAATCAAAGCCAAGAAGAAAGTATAAGTAGACTGCAATTAAAAATAAAGCTTAAAGTGAACCTACAACCCAACTACAGACATTCTACGCTGGGCAATCAAAATAAAAAAATGAAAAAACATCTGACAGGTAGGGTTGTTATAATAAAAGAGACTCTATGGCTTTTTTCACACTAGCTTCAGCTTGTATAAAATTAGTGTGAACAGCAAGCTTTTATGATGCTTCGGCAAGCTTTCATCAGTTTTCTCTAAGCATTTACACAGATCTTAATTGGAGTTCTGATGGCCTCTTTAAACAAGTTGCTAGCAGGCTTTCAACAAGATTCAAGTAGTGCTGAAGCCTTCTAGCAGCTTGTTTAAAGTGGCAATCAGTGCTCCCATTGGGATCCGTGTTCAACATTTACAAATTAAAACTGAATGGTATTTTGAAAGCTTCAACGAGATGTTACTAGATATACAATTGATTCTATTGAATTTTAGTGTACCAGATGTGCTTTTCTCTGCATTTTTAGTTTCTGTACTATACTGTACTATGCTCTATATTCAATAAAAACACAATAAAAATAAAGATAAAAAAAGCTTCAACAAACCTTGCCGAGAGCTCTGCAAATGCTTTGTAAAAGCTTGCTGTTCACACTGCTCTTATACAAGCTGAAGCCGTGTGTAAGGCCTCGTACACACGATCGGTTAAACAGAGGACAACGGTCTGATGGACCGTTTTCATCGGTCAAAACCGGTTGTGTGTGGGCCCCATAGGTTATTTAACCATTGGTTAAAAAAAAGCCAACTTGCTTTAAATTTAACGGATGGATTCCTAACCGATAGGTCAAAACCGATCGTTAGTAGGCACAACCATCGGTTAAAAATCCACGCATGCTCAGAATCAAGTCGACGCATGCTTGGAAGCATTGAACTTCGTTTTTTTCAGCACGTCGTTGTGTTTTACGTCACCGCGTTCTGACACAATCGGTTATTTAACCTATGGTGTGTAGGAGTGACGGACCATCAGTCAGCTTCATCAGTTCTGATCGTGTGTACGCAGCTTAACAGGCCTATTGGTCTTTTCCATGTTAAGTCATTCTCCCTGCCCGTCAGTGGTAATGGACACAGCCGTGTATGTGCAACTCAGCATACATTTATAACACTGCTCTGTGCCGTGATGATGTGACTCGCGTGTGCAGGCATAGGAGCAATGTCATTGCCATTCCAGCGGCCAAAAAGATAGAACACGGAAGGAAGACCGGGATAAAAGCAAAGTGCCCATGACCAGCAGGATCACTGACTGGTTGCTGGAGGGCATCGATTGACTGGTAAGTGTGCCATACTGTGCTAATATGTGGTGCATACTAGCACAGTGTGGCATAAACCTCCTGGGAGCCCATGTATCAAAAAAATATAGCAGTCATTTATATTTAAAACAAATCATGAGTTACTTCTTATCGTCTCATGCTGCTCCTCCTTGCCAGAAGCCCCTTCTTTATATTTACCTTTAAGATTAGGAGGCTGGGAGACTTTCAACTGCTGGGAGGGGGATCAGGGGGAGCTATGCTGGTTAAGGACTTCAGTCCTGGTTCACACTTGTGCGATGCTGGAAACCCTGCGATTCAGTGCCTGTTCCCACATCGCACCTGAATCACACACTGGCAAAGTTAAAGACACCCCAAGATTGCAAAAGTGTGAACCCAGCCGCAGTACTTCTGTCATGAACTTTGACAATTCATTTCTCCACATTTTCACGTACAAAGCTCAGACAGGGCTTGTTTAAAAGCTAATTTACCGCTTGCTAAGGATCTGCAAATATTTAAATATCCATATGCTGTTCACAGCTTCACTTTTATTAAAAAGAAAAACACATACAGAGCCATAGCCTAACTAACCAGAGCTTTAATTTTATTTCCAAGCATAGCACTGGCTTTACCACACTGTCTTTTGTCAGTAATCCGGTCTCTGGGAACTCCTTTTGTTTTCGGTAATGAAGCAGAGGTATTCCCACGCACACATCGTTGAATTCTTGCTGTCTCTTACATACAAAAACACTGATATACTAAAGTGTCAAAAAAGTTTCTCATGGTCACTAGCAATGAGCTAATCTGTCCTGGTTAGATGTCAATGGTGATTAGTGCATCTGAACCTGGCGCAAATGGCTTTGAATCTATTGGGGGGGGGGGGGGTCATTTTTCCCATTTCTGCAGCTAATAGGCAAGCCATAAAAAAAATTGGCATAGAACGCCAGGCACTGCCATGGAGGATATGCACCCATACCAACATTTTTTTTTAAATATGTAGCACCAGGCAGGGGTCAAGTCCTGGGGAAAAAAGTGTGGGAACTCCCACCCAAGATCCAATCCCCCACCAAAAAAAATAAAATGATACGCTCATATGCATAATTACTAAACTGCATGTTTTTTTTCGATCCACTGTACCTTAGTAATCCTTTATGGTACTGGCCGCTTCCTGTATATGGATTCATGGGGTGGTGTGCGGGTATTCCGTCACTTCCTCGATGCCGCAATGTCTCCTGGGAGCAATGACAAAAGCCCCCAGGAGACACTACCTAATGAATCCATATACAGGAAGCGGGCAGTAACAAAGGATTACTAAGGTTCGCCTGCCCCTGACAGTGACTCGAGCTGGGCATCGCCGATTAGTGAAGGATTGGCTCGGGCGGCTCGGCTGCTCTCAGCTGCTCTAGTCCTGCAAAGGGAACTGAGTTCCTGCTGTAAAAAAAGTGCAGGAACTCCGTTCATGCACGTTCCCGCAGGACTTGAGCCAGCTCATATTTAGCTCTAGAATAGATTTTTTGTGTTCCTTTTTACAAATAATCTTGGTTTAAAACAGCAGTAACACCCTAATCTGATTCATTTTATTTAGAAAAAAGGGGTTTTGGTGTAGCTTAAAGTGGTTGTAAATCTTTTTTTTTAAATAACAAACAGTGGCCCAATCCGTAACTTCTGGGGTCCCTCGGCTGCTCTCATGGCTCCTCCCCGTATCAGTTAACCCCCTAGGAGAAACGCTCTCCCGGGGGATTACTTGCGGGCGCGCTCTTAAATCATTCATTTGGCGTCCGTAGACATGTGATTGCATGTGATTGGATTTTTTTTGCAAAGTGAAGCTTCACCTCATTTACTAAGCTCTGGAGCAAATGCACTTTGCAGAATCCAACTGCATTTTCACAGTGTACAGTCTTATTTGCGTTTAGTAAATCAACCTAGTGTAAAAGGAAAAAATAGCCTAACTATTACTAAAAGAATGTATGGTTTCATTCACTGCTGATTGCACCGTAACCACACATGTAGAGTAACATGGATCCTCAGCAGTCATCTTCTGGAATTGTTTAAACCATAAGAAAAAAAAACTGTACACATCCTATTGATTCTGATGACTAACTGGCCTCAGCGTTGTCCTCAGATGACTTTGGTTTATTGGGTCAATAGCTTGATATTACTGCCGATATCAAAGGATGTGAAGCAGAATACATTTATGATAATAAACACGGGGCTGCCAGGAAGAAGTCTTTATATATCTTAAATATTACAGGGTAGCACAGTAAATCCAGTAAAAAGGTGAGTAGTATCATGTGTTGTCAAGGTTAGGGACTTGTATAAATACACTTGAGAACTGTATTACACTTATTAAACTAAGATTTAAATTATAAGTTCTCTTTGTATGACATTGGTCATATTTACACAGTTGGTGTGTTATGCAGATAGCACATTATTTATATAGTAGGTGTGTTTTGAAGATATAATATTATCACAGTTTATGCTTTGTAGCCTTAAATTTTCAAGAAGCACTTGAAACGATATAAAAAAGAGTAATCATTTAGAGAGACATAACAATTTTATTATTATAATTTTTTTTTATTAATTTTAAAAAAGTAACCATAACAATACAACACAACCAAAAACCCAGACAATAGAATAAGCAAAAGAAAAGAAAACAATAATGCCACGTACACACGATCGGTTCATCCGATGAAAACGGACCGATGGATTTTTTCTTCAGATATCCGATGAAGCTGACTTTCATCAGTCTTGCCTACACACCATCAGTTAAAAATCTGATCGTGTCCAACGCAGTGACGTAAAACACAACAACATTCAGAGAAAAATGAAGTTCAATGCTTCCAAGCATGCGTCGACTTGATTCTGAGCATACGTGGATTTTTGACCGATGGATTTCCCCACAGACAATCATTTTTTCGATCAGTTTTTGAACCATCAGAAAATTTTAAAGCAGGTTCTATATTTTTTTACCAATGGGAAAAAAACTGATGGGGCCCACACACGATCGGTTCATCCGATGAAAACGGTCCATCGGACAGGGCATAAAAGACCATATGGGTTTCATGGACACCACAAATAAATTGTAGTTACAAACATATACTGAAAGGTGTATCCCCTAGAACACAGGTGTCAAACAAAAGGTCCGCGTGCCGAATCCGGCCCTCCAGGCCATTTCATGCTCCAGCCCTCCTCTGGTCCTACTCAAGACCTTTACTTTCTGCTTTCAAGCAATGCATCCAGCTTCTTCCCAGCAGCAGCATAAGGAAAGGGGGGTGCACTGTGATGTAAGGGAGAGTGGGGGACTCAACTTCTGATGGTGGGGTGGCTCTTGACATCTAATGTAAAGGGGAAGGGAATGCGCTGGACATCTAATGTTACAGATACAACCGGCCCTTTTAAGGGCAATCATAATGCTGATGTGGCCCACAATGACATTGAGCTTGACACTCCTGCTCTAGAAGCTTATCCTTACAGCCATAAATATCCTAATTCTTCCCCAAGAAAGGAAGCAGGTGACATGTGAGAAGTGGAGACATCCCTCTTCTAAGTACTGATACTCTTCTAAGTCTAGGGGTTGCCAGGTTTTTCTACCTAATCCCTGTTCCCCATACTCCACACCCCTGATTCCCATCCTCTAACTCCTCCAACCACCCCTTGCTTCCTGTGTTGGTGAAGTAAGCCAAAAAAAGAAAACCAAAAAACACATAAAACAAAAATCAAATCAATATAATATATAGACTATTTGTGATGATTTAGGGGGAAGTGTCACCCCCGATTCCACCCTTCCCTTGCCACACTGTGTTCCCATATCTGTCCCTTCTTCCCTCCCTCCCTCCCACATTTTTTACCCATTGAGGCCCAATTTGTGCATTTCTATATCTGGGAACAGAGCATATAATGAAAGTTCTCCTTATTGCAAACAGAGATTTATGCAATATATTATACAACCAATAGCAATCATTTACCATTCTGTTTTAGACATAAGTAAGCTGAAACATCGTTTGAGATGTGATACAGATTGGACCAATAAAACCACCCCAATACCATGCATATGTGGGCGTTTTTATTCCCATGTTTAGAGGGCATGTGACCATGAGGCCCAGACCAAACTGGCCAGAAAATTGATCATCTTCTCAAAATGGCTGAGAGGACCCTCATGGGTATTCTACCGTATTCTTAGTGTTTTGGGTTGATATCATTTGTGGTATGTTTGGTATTCACAAATACAGATAAACAAATCTATCTGTAAAGATATAAAGCTAAAATACAGATAAACAGTTAAATGCCAAATTTAAATACATGAATGAGGGCTTTTTTACAGCAAACGTATTTGTATTTCTCTCCATCCATTTGTGAGCAATTCCACACAGTACATCCAGGTGGATGGAATGTCTGTTAAAGTTATAGATGGAATATATATTACATACATAGGAGGAGACTTACTAAAATTGGTGAATCTGGTGCAGCTGCGCACAGTAACCAATCAGCTTCCAGGTTTAAGCCTAGGTTTACATTGATGTGGGTTTCAAACTGGCAATGCAGTCTGACTTCGGAGGTGATTTGACAGACACCTGTGTGGGTTAATGCACAGATGTCTATTCAAATCGCCTCCAAAGGAACTACTTTTGGGAATCGGTGCGGCGCCGCAATGTCAGCGTCGCACCGATTTGGACGGTGCCATTGACATGTCAAATCGGCCCAATGTGAACGTGGGCTGAGGCTGGGTTCACACTACTACACTACTTTCATCCTACTTTGCTCTGCTACATTGGTCCTACATTTATCCTACATTGGTCCTACATCCATCCTACTTTCATGAACAGGATACTACTTTGGTCCGACTTTAATGATATTCAATGGGCCTGAAGTAGGATCAATGTAGGATCAAAAGTAGTACAGGGAGCATTTTCAAAGTCGGACTGACTTGTGTAGGACGCTACAAGACGCTCTCATAGGGAAACATTGAACACAGAGCAAAGTAGGATGAAAGTAGTGTAGTAGTGTGAACCCAGCCTCACTGTCAAAGCTTAATTTAACAAGCTGAAGTTAGAAGCTGATTGGTTACTATGCACAGCTGCACCAGATTCTGTGTGCATCCGTTTTAGTAAATCTCCCCCATAATATTCTGTTCCCCCATCATTGTCCCGTCTGTTGACGGGACAATGAAAGAGCAGAAAGAGGCTGATGAGGCAAGCTGTCTGTTTACCCATCTCTCCTATCAGCATGCTATTTGTAGGCATATTTGTATGCCACACACCTGATTTCACGATTTCTCAGCATTCAATGGCACAAGCTTGTATTTCATCCTATGTTGTATTGATTCTAACTTTGCTGTTGAACATCTGCTAGCCATTTCTTTTTTTTTTGTATTTAATTGCTGTTTTTAGCACTAAGGTTAAGCTTACATTGGACATATTAAAATACATACCAATCACATTTTACAACAATTCAGGGTGTCTACATTAATATAAAGATAGAAAGAATCCTGTGATGAAGAATATTAGTATTTTTAACTTACCGGCTGTAAAAATAATATACTGGTCATACTAAAGTGAATTAATGTATCTAT
Organism: Rana temporaria; assembly: GCF_905171775.1. Lineage (NCBI taxonomy): Eukaryota > Metazoa > Chordata > Amphibia > Anura > Ranidae > Rana > Rana temporaria. Next base: position 135,300,464 of record NC_053491.1, read on the forward strand.
GCTGTTATTAAATATTATTATATCTATCTTCTTTTTCTTTTTCAACTAGGTTTTCTGGCCGGCTACACCACACAAAGTTGAAGAGTGCAAGATGGCTGGCAAGGATCCCACAGTAAGTCATTGAGGAGAATGCTTGCGCTCTGAGTCAGGTTAAGGTCTTTGCAGCCAGAGGGAAAAAAAACAATAAAATGAAGGGTGTAGCTCCTACTAGATATCCTCCGTGGAATGATGGCATTACTGCATGCATTTGCAAATGGACCTGTTAAATTTAAAATCATTGCTTACAAATATTACTGTGTAATAATGTGTATTTACTAAACTAAACTAAAGCAGATGGAGTTTGTTAATTTTTTAACAAATTTCCAAAACATATTCCAGTAAAATGTACTTTGTTTATTCAAAATATTTATTTTGTATTTATGTTAGCTCATACTATTTTGCCTGGTTTTACACATTTTCTTTTAATTTTATTTCACATAAAACCTTTTATTTCAAGTAGTATTTAAAGAGGAACAAAAATGTTTTCCTTCCTCTCATGACCTTATTTTTGAAAGTTGTTCAGGATGTCTTCCTATGGAGTTGGAATATTTTGATATGGATGGAAGCAAGATAAACTGTAGATCTTTCATGCGCTTTCTAATAGTAAAAACACTTTCAGGCCTCGTACACACGACCAGTTTCCTCGGCAGAATTCAGCTTCCGACCGAGTTTCTGGCTGAATTCTGCCGAGGAAACTGGTCGTGTGTACACTTTCGGCCGAGGAAGCCGACGAGGAGCTCGGCGAGGAAATAGAGAACATGTTCTCTATTTCCTCGTTGTTCTATGGGAGCTCTCGTCCCGCCGAGCTCCTCGGCGGCTTCAGTGCTGAACTGGCCGAGGAACTCGATGTGTTTGGCACGTCGAGTTCCTCGGCCGTGTGTACGAGGCTTCAGACCTCCCTAATACATAGGCACATCATGTTTTTTGTTGGAAAGAATAGCTTGTTTTTAATAAACTTTTACCTCTTTTATTTGGTTCACCTGTGAATAATTGTTAGGAAAAATAAACATGGATGTTTTTTAATGATATGCCAACAAATAACACATTCATTTTACTACATAATGATGTTGATAAAGCTCTAATATTCTTAGAGTAATACAATTTCAATGCTTGGTATTGTTTTATAATTTTGGACTATATCAAACCATGTGATAAGAAAATCGAGCTAGAGATAACAAATTAAAGGGGTTGGAAAGGTAAAAAAAATAACTAAATAGCTTCCTTTACCTTAGTGCAGTCCTCGTTCACTTACCTCAACCATTCAATTTTGCTTTTAAATGTCCTTATTTATTCTGAGAAATCCTCACTTCCTGTTCTTCTGTCTGTAACTCCACACAGTAATGCAAGGCTTTCTCCCTGGTGTGGAGTGTCGTGCTCCCCTGGAATACAGGAGAGTCAGGACACTCTCTACGTTACAGATAGAGAAAGGAGCTGTGTGTTAGTGGGCATCCTGACTCTCCTGTATTCCAGGGGAGGGGTCGAGCACGACACTCCACACCAGGGAGAAAGCCTTTGAAATTGTAGTTCCTGAACAACTGGAGGGCCATAGTTTGAAGACCCATGCTTTATACCCTATATCTCATAAATTGGCTATTTACTCTACTTAAAGCGGAGGTTCACCCAAATAACATGTATATAAGATCATATTCTTTTTACTTCCAACATGTACAGTATGCCCTTTTTCTTTTTTTTTTTTGGCTGTACATACCTTATTATGGCTATTTTCCACCCGGCTTCCGGGTACTCACTCCCGCGGGAGTAGGCGTTCCTATGCTGTGCCGCAATGTCATCTGGGACTTCACCCAGATGATTGATGTCCCCGGATAAGGCCCTCCCCCTATTGCGTAGGCGCGTCACGAGTCACAGAGTTTCCGAAAGTAGCCTAACTGCGAGCCTGCGCACGGACTAGGAGCCGTGTAGAACTGACTGTGCAGGCGCCGTATAGAGCTGACTCGCAGTTCGGCTACTTTCAGAAACTCTGTGACTTGTGACGCGCTTATGCAATAGGGGGGGCCTTATCCGCCGGGAGGAACTTTTTCTCAAGGACGTCAATCATCTGGGCGAAGTCCCAGATGACATTGCGGCACAGCATAGAAACGCCTACTCTCGCGGGAGTGAGTACCCGGAAGCTGGTATGTCATGTCTGTAAATGTAAGTGTGTTACAATGCCTCATGTGATGTGTAGTTCTACAACAGCTGGAGGGCCGTAGTTTGAGGATCCCTGGTATAAAGGAAGCCTACATTTGCTTGCACACCTGCTTCTGGAACAGTAGAGGTGTTAATATGTATTGCTATATGCATATATACCTTCAGCCATATTTAGTTATTGCATGTAGCTAATTATTATGGGCAAATTTTTTGCTTAAAGTGAAATTCCAGCTTACATCTAACTAGCCTTAAAAATGTCCCCTCCCACCTCCTAATACCTATGCTATCTAGCCTGTATAAGAAATACTTTCCTCTCTCGTGACCTGGCTCTCTCGTGACCTGGCTCCAGTGTCAGCCAGCATGGTAGCAGGAGAGTGGAGGAAGCCCTGGCCTCTCTCGTGACCTGGCTCCAGTGTCAGCCAGCATGGTAGCAGGAGAGAGGAGGAAGCCCTGGCATCAGATGGACCAATATAGCCTATGGGTGATGTCACCACTTCAGGCTTTATTAGCCATTGTGAAAGCACTCTCTCCTCTCCCCTGCAGCCACCACTGGCTGGTGACCAGACCAGAGTAACCTGAAAATAGGTAAGCATAATTGGTTAGTATATACCAAGCTGAGCCATGCTTTGTGTGTCTATAGATTCACAACGGCTGGCTCAGGAGTTCACCCGCATGGGGGCCCCCTAAGCAGTTGGCTTGCTGAGGGATCATTCGTTAGAAGAAAGAGGCGAGAGTGCTAGCAGATAGGTACAACTTTTTTTTTCTTTTACATTAAAAAATCTATCCTTTAGAATAAGAAAAAAGTTGCAAACAGATTTTCATTTTAACTGTTGCCTCAATCTACTACAGTTGAAACCTGTTCCAGAACATAAATGTTGCCTGTTATAGTTTATGTCTGCATGACAAAGCTCTGGAAGTCCCCAACAATTCCATTCCTCTAGTTTCAGAATATTACCTGTTTGTTTTAGGAACTAGTTTATGAATAGCCTTTAAGAGTACAATATATTTATTATCTCACAGCTGGTGATCTTGTGTTCCTTAACATTCCATTTTTTATTTGGTGTTTTTATGACACCTCTCTGAAACAGTTAATTGTCTGCATATTATATTAACATTAAATGGCCAGATAATTACTCCATAAACTACAGAGTTTATCTACCGTGAATTTTTTTATTAATAAATGCTTAAAGGGGTTTTACAAAACTATGAATTGTAAATGTGGCCTCGGTTCTATATGGAGCTTTTAAGTTTTCCCTGTGTTTTATGTGGTTTCCTCTAGGTTACAGGTGTCAAACATGTGCTTCCACATGACATGTGACACCTTTCCTGTGGCCTGTTGAGAATCTTTCTGCCTGTACCTTCCGTGAACAGAATATTTCTTTGGTGGCTGCTGGGAAGGTGCTGCATGGCTTGCAGTTGCAGAGTCTCTCAGGGCAGGTTTTGTGAGTAGAGAACCCAGCATTACACAGGTGATGGGTAGGAATCAGTAGCATGAAATACTGTTACAACTGTCTGCACACCTACCACCTATCAATATTTAGTGTGTATAGTTATATAGTAGGATGCTTGAAAATTATGCCATCATCCCTAATATACTGAATCAAAATAGTCTTCCCTCTATAAATACTATTGCATGGCCACACTCAAAGTAAATATACAGTACAGACCAAAAGTTTGGACAGACCTTCTCATTCAAAGAGTTGTCTTTATTTTCATAACTATGAAAATTGTAGATTCACACTGAAGGCATCAAAACTATGAATTAACACATGTGGAATTATACATAACAAATAATGTTTGAAACAACTGAAAATATATTTCATATTCTAGGTTCTTCAAAGTAGACACCTTTTGCTTTGATTACTGCTTGGCACACTCTTGGCATTCTCTTGATGAGCTTCAAGAGGTAGTCACCTGGCGCAGCACCCCATCACTCTCCTTCTTGGTCAAATAGCCCTTACACAGCCTGGAGGTGTGTTTGGGGTCATTGTCCTGTTGAAAAATAAATGATGGTCCAACTAAACGCAAACCGGATGGAATAGCATGCTGCTGCAAGATGCTGTGGTAGCCATGCTGGTTCAGTATGCCTTCAATTTTGATTAATTCCCCAACAGTGTCACCAGCAAAGCACCCCCACACCATCACACCTCCTCCTCCATGCTTCACGGTGGGAACCAGGCATGTAGAGTCCATCCGTTCACCTTTTCTGCGTCGCACAAAGACACATGGGTTGGAACCAAAGATCTCAAGTTTGGACTCATCAGACCAAAGCACAGATTTCCACTGGTCTAATTACTTGTGTTCTTTAGCCTAAACAAGTCTCTTCTGCTTGTTGCCTTTATTTAGCAGTGGTTTCCTAGCAGATATTCTACCATGAAGGCCTGATTCACACAGTCTCCTCTTAACAGTTCTAGAGATGTGTCTGCTGCAAAAGGTGGCTACTTTGAAGAACCTAGAATATGAAATATATTTTCAGTTGTATAATTCCACATGTGTTAATTCATATAAAAAAATAATGTGTTTTGAAAACAGTGAAAACGGTATGCCAAGTTTGTTTGACGTTACATTCTGGCCTAAGAAGCCAAATAACTCATAACTGTGGTATTTGCATGCAAAACTGTGTAGTTGAGCAGGAAACAACAAGACAGGGTCAGTTCTCATGTGTAAGTCATTGTCGGAATATTGGATTAACATTTTATTTGAAGTGAGTGGTTGAGTTCAAAACAATGAAATGCTTCTTTTACACTGTAAATCAAAGTCACAATTGCATAGCTTATCTTTACAAAAAGTTTTAATAAATGTAAAAAGTACGAATTTAAAGGGTAACTCCACTTTCGTGGGGAACAAAAAATAGCAAACAAAAAAATAAAAATATAGCAATATTATTATATAAATAATATAGCATATACAATTGCAACACAAGTTATATTGTAATTGAATGTTATTACAAATTACCTTTCCTTTCCAATCTGCAGTTCTTTAATTTTCTGTAAAATGCAATGCAATATGGCTACCTGGAGGTGTTCTGTACACAGAATGTGTACAGAACACGCCCCAGATATGTCATTTCCTGCTTGTGTGATTGGCTCATTGATTTTCCCAGAAGTCTGCACTAAGATACAATTTAGATATTTGGCATCCCCTGCAACAAAAATGTCATTTTGGTGAGATACTCCTAATAGGAAATCATGTCTAAAGGGATGCATACCCTGCAATTTTCCTCATTAGAGCTTTGTAGGTGCAGCACCTGATTGATAATTATGGAACCACTCCCATTAGATTTCTTTAGAATAACAAAAGGGAGGAGTTTTCAACAAAGGTATATTTAATCCTCTGGGATGCCCCTTCTTTAGCTCAAACTCTCTGTGCTGCTCCCTCTTGAGCTCAGAAATACTTAGTAGCACCTCAATTCACTAAACATCATCCTCTTTAGTTCAGTCACTGTTCAATGTTAATGTCCAACTATTCATCTTAATGCTTTTTATACACAATTAAATTCTTTAGAAATTTTACTCTCGTTGTCTGCGATGTGACTCTGCAAAAGTCCCATGGGTCATTTTGTTTTCTGTTGTGTGCACACTATTGGGGACTGAGCACTACCTCTACTAATGTCACATCAACTCACTCTTTTTGCTTTTACCATTAATATCTAAAATCCACCCTAATCATTTTGGGCAAGATCTGAGTTGGTTCCCTCATACTGCCCACCACCCATGCAGTTGTACCCAGTAGCTTCAGCTAAACGGTCTCAGGGATCCATTTTCGTGCCTTGAACGTGATCCGGTCTTTTACGGGCAGCCAGTTAAGGGACCTAAGAGAGGGAGAGATTGATTCCCAGGGTTTTTTCCTGTTACAAGTCATGCCGCCTTGTTCTGGATGACTTGTAGACGAGTGATTTGGTATTTTGGGAGTCCGAGGTAAAGGGCGTTTGCATAGTCGAGTCTGGAGTTGATTATCGTTCTCACCACGACTGCTATGTCTTCTTTTGGGATAAAGGGAATGAGTCTTCGTAGCAGACGCAGCAGATGGTGGGATCCGCTGACTACTGAACTTATTTGTGCATCCATTGTCATGTCGGAGTCAAAAGTGACTCCAAGACTTTTGACTTTGGTGCTAGGGGTGATGGTTTGTCCCAAAATGGGCGGGGGTGTCCATGTTGTCGTGGCAAGTCTTTTTCGGTTGGCGTGAAACAGGAGAAGTTCTGTTTTTGAGCCATTGAGTTTAGGATAACTATCTGTCATCCAAATCTCTATCAGAGTAGTGCACTTGCAGGATGTTAGGAAAAGTCCTTCAAGCAGCATCTTTGAGGCGGTTTGGGAACGCTGTATACGCCCTGCCCATTGAAAATAATGTGCAGCTCTTCCAAAGCCCCAGAAAAATGCTTCAGAAGCGCCTCAACACGGCGCTTTTAACCCCTTCTTTGGCCCCTAGCAGGGGTGAAAGAAAGGTGAAAAGTGCCACTTAAACTGCGCTAAAACGCAGCTAAAACACGCGGCAATTTAGTGCTAATGCGACCACAGCTCAGTGTGAAAGTAGCATTAAGGATTTTTACCTAATGCATAAAATGAAAAACCCTATGTGCTGCAGCATCCCCCAGTCCCCTTTATATTTACCTAAGCCTGATCTCGAACCAGCAAGAGCAGCAGGGCCATCCTGTGACAAGGGAATGGGGGGGGTGGGTGGGATGGGGTCAAGCTGCATTGTCTGTGTCAATATATGCAGACAGGGCAGTTGGGGAACGAGCCTACATGAATGTCTCCATAGAAGTGGCTTTCTATGGGGACACTCACTGAAGAGGAGGCACCAGGAGGCACAAAGAGCACCAGCATGGGACCCCAGAGGAAGAGGAGTGGGGCTGCTGTGTGCAATACCATTGCACAGAGCAGGTAAGTATAACATGTTTATTATTTTATAAAAAATATTGAATCTTTAATCGTGGGGAAGGCCTGTTTTCCAATGGAATGAAGGATCGGATAAGTATAAGCTTTCTCCTCACCCCTAGACAAAATGAGCGGTTGGCCCATACAGTGCGGGCAAAACTTTTTTTTGCCGGAGTTGGGCTTTAATATCAATTTAAGCGTTAGTATGCTACCACTCTATAACACTACACAGTAAATAGGCCACAAGCAACTGGTGGTAGATTAAATAGACATGTTAAGGCAATGCAGTTAAATAATGTATAAATCATTATGCAGGCAAACAAACAGGTTCAAAGATGCTGTACTAAGTAAAGACTAACCCATAAGATGGCGATCAACTGAACTATAGTAACATTCAACCAAGTCATAACCTGTGCAACAGAGTTAATGTAGCGGCATTAACTAACCCAGAAAAACAAAAAGGGTCCTGCACAAAAGGGTCCTGTTCATACAGTCCCAATAGCAGGTGGGTGTATGTGTTCCTGCCTGATTAAGGGGTACCCCTGGAGGCTACTGTGAAGTACTTGGCTCCTATATATTAGTGTTAGCCAGCTTTTGTTGGGGCCCTTCTGTAAGGTGGTGCACGTGTAGCTGTCTCTTTGAGAGTGCAGCACAAATGGCTAGTGGCCTGCTAAAAAAGTAAATCGGGTCACAGGAGTGCAAAACAAATTGCACTCCTGTGACCCATAGGAGAAGCTCAGCCTAAAAAGCTCAGGCTGGACTTCTCCTTTAATGGAAACAAAACAAAACACATTTTTCTGTCATGCACATCTCTATTCGTCTGTACAATTCACAGGAAGTAACAAGGACATTGCATTTCTGGCAAGGACAACAGGTATTTTCTGCATTTTCTAAAAATGTTTCTAGTTTATAAAAAAAATAAGGCAGCCAGCACATTTAAGGATTTAAGCCACAATTGATTGCATTTTAGCTCTTGTTTCTTTGTAAGACAGTGATTACTCTGTGTGACCAGTCTTAATGCATATATGCAAGATTTTCCAAACAACAGGGAGCATGAGCTGGGAAACCACTGCACTGGCCCTTGAAGGTTAGGCAGTAAAAACTTGATTTTATGTATATGAGACGCATGTGGTTTTTCAGTGAAAAACCCAACATGTAATATCTCTTAAAAAAAAAAAAAACCTTCTGGCTTTGGGAGGCTATGTAATTCCCACTGAAGCTCTATGAGTTCAATTTAATTAGTATGCAGCCTAGAAGTTGGAGAGTTGCAGCTTCAGCTTGTGGTTTCTCAAATAGGCTTTTCAGTTTGAAACAGGTTCCCTTTAAGTTTTCAGATAATTAATTATGAAGAACAATATCTATGTATAAAGTTGGCCAATATGAGTCTAATTTCCTTCCCTAGCTATATCATAAAATTCCACGTGAAATGTAGCAGAATAATTCCTTTGATATATTGTGTAATATGTCATGTTCGACTATGTGAATGATCATAAAAACAAACCAGTTTATCTTGAAGCCTGTGAGACTTTGACAAATTACACCTAGTAGACGTTTTAATTTGCAATCATCTGGATTTGATGCAAAATTCTAAAATATACTGGGATAATCATCTATTCAGAAAAAGCTACATTTTATTGTCTACATAAATATGGTAAAACTTTGTGGCACCGACACAATATAAATATAAAGTATTTTTTTTAAAATATAATTTTAAAGTGCACCTGTTATAAGCTGATGGAATGTAAATAGCGAGTATTGTCTCTATTCCATAATAAAATGTTAGCCTTTATTCCATTCTTATTGGGTTTTTTTTTAACATTGGTGCTATATTACAAATGCTAAACAGACAAAAGTTCACAGTTTTTTAACTGACAATTTTTTGTTGACTTGCAAACATAAAGTGGTTCAAAATGCAAAAGGTGTTTTACTTTAAAACATCCTCTGCAAAAAGGTAAATATTTTTTTTACAATACTAGCTTTCCCCTTAAATACTTACCTGTTAGGTAGTTAAGTACTTTCCTATCGATCCAGCGCTATGCAGCTCTTCTCTTCTCTCTTCCAGTACCCATAGGACACAGTGGCAGCAGCCAATCAAATAGAGGGGAGGGGGGCAGTGGGGGGACAGCACTGTCCTGTGTGTGTCCATTGACAGGAGTGTACCCATACACATGCCCCCACAGCAGCCGGCTTGCTATGGGGGCACTTACAGAAGAGGAGGAGGGGACAGCAAAGGCGGGGGACCCCAGAAGAGGTGGTAAGCCACCCCTCTGTGTAATAACATTGCAAAGGGCATATAAGTATAACATGTTTATTATTTTTAGTAAAAAATGCTCAGCTTTCACAATCACTTAAAAAATAAGTAGTAACACATACAATAGTGTTTATTAGTCGAATGTGTAATGTGCTAATTTGTTGACCATATGCAGAGTAGCATGCAGCTGCAAGCAGAAGCACCCTACACCCATTGCCTTTTTTATCATAGCTTATGTAATAATGTTACTTTAATTTTGAATGGCTGTAGTAGTACAATTTATGTAGGAGGATTTTTTTTTTGAATCTCTGAGTATCACCTGAGGCCAGTCACTTTACTATGTACAGTATGTAAGGGTTTACAACCACTTTAAAGCCTCTGTAATTTATTTTTTCAGAACAGGCCGCTATTAAAATTAATAATTGTTTCTACAGAAGTTAAATTAAAAATGAAATAGCACGGACAGGATTGTAAAGCTGACCACAGTGTCTGTAAAATCTCCTTTGCATTTACTAACAGCTAGGTGGTACCAGGGCTATCCTTAAAATGTTGGAAAGCTTTAATATTAACTTTCTTCAAATTATTCCCTTTTAGGATTTTAAATATTGAAAACATTTTGTTATACTTGCTAAGTGCAAAAAATACTTGTCAATCCCGATGGAAATCCAGTAAGCTGTTAACTTCCTGTGCAATTAGCCACTACTTCATTGTTAGGCCTCGTACACACGACCGAGGAACTCAGCGGGCGAAACACATCGTTTTCCTCGTCGAGTTCTTGTTAGGCTTGTTGAGGAAATCGACGAGCCAATTTTCTCCATTCCCGTCGAGGAAAAAGAGAACATGCTCTCTTTTTGGCTCGACAAGTTCCTCGACAGTTTCCTCTATGAAAAATGTACACGACCGGTTTCCTCGGCAAAAAATCTCTCCCACCAAGTTTCTTGATGGATTCTGCCGAGGAAAATGGTCGTGTGTACGAGGCCATAGGCTTCATGTACACTAGCAGCTCCAAAAATTGAGTTTAGGAGCTTTTGGCATTTTTTTGCTAAAGTTCCTAAACTCAACTCCATAAAAGTGCAGTAGAACCGCAGCAAAATTGTGCAAAATTTTGCACTTTTTGCATTTTCCCACCCCGGTTGGTCAAAGTAGGATGTGTGTACATGAAGCCTTATCAATCAGCATTGTTCTGTCTGTGGACAATAGATCAACTCATTCCATATTATGGAGATGAGGTGATGAAGAGGTGTTCTGTAGCCCTAAAACACTACCTTTCCTAGTGTGGCAACAATGTCCCTCTATAGATATAGTACAGTTAGTAAAAAATCATACTGTAGGACAGGTAGCGTGTTATTGACAGGATCACCAGTTGCAAATGAAAAAAAAAGCAAATGCAGCCACTACATCTAAGGTCTGCAATATACAGTTTTTTTTGTTGGGGGGGGGGGGGGTTTAATACACTTTAAATACCTATCAAATGTAAAATAAACAATCATAAGGGGATATGCTCTACACCTGGTTTCCCAGATCACTATAAATTAGGGTAAGTGGCACACATAACAAAAATGTATATAAAAAGATGATGAAGTTAAAGAAGGTGCAGAGGATCGGCAAGCAAAGTATTGTATAATGAGAGATTTCAATTATTCAAGAATAGAAACAAGCAAATCAGCTGAGTTGAAGACTCTAATTTGATTGGGCTACCTATCATAATTTGTTTCAGATACCCTTTTTAAGTCACCTGCTGGTATCAGCAAGGCAGGGGCGACCATTCTTCTAATACTCCACTGAAGCCTTGACAGATTGAATATCTGCTGAGCTTTTATTCAAAAGGGAAGTGTATGACATCTATAGTGTATTTTATCTGTTAAGAAATAGAAAAATGAAAATGGAAATTAATTATGTATTAATTATTATTGGTGGGTCACCCAGATAGGGAACATAACTAAATATATTTGTAGAACAAATAATAATATGCTGTTACTAAGTCAGGACTTTCATAGCATTTTTATGGATTAACACATGTTTTTTTTATTTTTCATAGCATGGCTGTGGTAATTTTGTACGTGTTATTCAGAGCTTCAACCGAACTCACTTATATGTTTGTGGAAGTGGAGCCTTCAGTCCTATATGCACATATGTCAACCGAGGCCGGAGATCTGAGGTACATTGCATGATGTTACTAAGATTAGCGAACACTGTGTCAGATTCCTTTTTAATGTACAACGTGTCTCCAAAATATCTGTAGCCCATTACTTTTGTCTGTAACATGAGTTTCAGTTGTCATTACATTTCAGAATGTGTAAGAGAGACAACAGCTTTCATAGAGTCAAGGAGATGACTGCGGTTCCTAATGTGACATGTCACGCAGAGTCAGTGTGGGACACAGTTAAAAGCCAATTTACAAAGGTGTTAAGTTCCTGTTTGGGTACACTCTTACCACCAGGGGTCTAGTCCTGGGGAACAAAGTGTGGGAAATCCCACCCAAGATCCACCAAAACAAAAAAAAAAATGATACGCTCATATGCATAATTACAAAACCGCATGGTTTTTTTTTTCCGATCCACTGTACCTTAGTAATCCTTTATGTTACTGGCCGCTTCCTGTATATGGATTCCTGTATATGGATTCATCGGGTAGTATTCCGTCATTTCCTTGATGTCGCAATGTCTCCTGGGAGCTTTTGTCATTGTTCCTAGGAGACATTGCGGAGGTCAGTTATCGTGGGATTTAGAAAGAACTTTAAGCAAGCGGCCAGTAGCATAAAGGATTACTAAGGTTCACCTGCCCCTGACAGCGAATCGAGCTGGGCATCGCCGCTTAGTGAAGGATTGGCTCGGCCGGCTTGGCTGCTCGAGGCTGCTCTAGTCCTGCAAAGGGAACTGCGTTCCTGCTGTGAAAAAAGTGCCGGTACTCCGTTCCCACGCGTTCCTGTAGGACTTGAGCCCTGCTTACCACCATGATCTACCCCACACACACACAACTGATCACAGCATGATATGCTACAATTACTTACCTACATTTTTGATCATGACATAAATTGCCAAGTCCTGTGTTTCCTCTCTTCTTCCTATAGCAGAATGGGGCTGTCTTTCTTCTGATGTCTACATCCATAACTGTCTGGGTGACATGAGCACTTTTCAGTGGTGGCATACTTTTGGCCTCTAGACCAAATTTACCTGGAGATGAGCTTTTCACTATTAATGGGCACAATTGCTATGGGAAGTTTCCTCAATCGGTTGTTATTAAGTTAGGGGAACATGACCCAGCTAAAACAGTTCTGAAAAAAATATTTTACAAATATTTCAACACAAATGTTATCCAATATTTTCAATAGAAGGCCACTGGAGAAAGATGTTTCATTGAAATGGTGTCCCAATTTGTCATAATACCTCTATTTTGCCATTGTATTTTTTTCATAAATTCTTTTTTTTTCCCCATAATTTTTTTCATCTGTCTATTTACACCAGTTTTCCATTTCCTTTTTTAAAGTGATGTACTTAATAAATGAGAGGATTTATTTAAAAGAAGTCTAAGCATTTTAGTTTGTCTGCGTCCTCCCTCCCAAATTTTTTTTTCTTTATTTTTTATGTGTATAGTTGTTGGGGCCATAAAGTCGTTTTTTCATAGGGTTGTTATTTTTTTTAACTGTTTTGTGTATGTTATCACACATATTTGTATGTTATCACATGTAGCTGAGACACTTAATGTTTATTTTGTATGTGTCTTGGCAACTCCTGTTGTAAGATCTTCCCTTTGTTTGACAACTGTCTATTTTCCAAAATGCTGCCTGTATCATATGAGCATTACATGGTAGTAAAGCTACAAAGAGTGTCAGGTGATTTAAAGTGGGTTTTAAAGGGAGAAGTTTTTTTTTACTGCATTGAGGTAAAGAACCTCCTGTATGCAGCCCCCCCCCTATACTTACTTGAGCCACATCTCGATCCAGCTCTGTGCCTGGGAGCTGCAGCTCTCTCTCTCTCTCTTCTTAGGAGATCTAGGCAGCAGTTGGAGCCATAGGCTCCTGCTGCTGTCAATCACAGCCAGTGAGAATATAATGGGGGGGTGTACAAACCGTGCTGTGTGTGTCAGTGGACACACACAGTGCTACTTGGGAGTGGTCCTGAACAAGTGTTCCCATAGCACGTGGCTTGCTATGGGGGAACTCAGAGGGGGGAGAGAAGCCAGGAGCACTGGCAGGAGAACCCAGAAGAGGAGGATCAGGGTTACTCTATGTGAAACCATTACACGGAGCAGGTAAGTATGATATGTTTATAATTTAAAAAATCCTTAAAAATCACTTTATATAATATTGTCATGGTTTTGATGTTAAGTTTGTTGGGAGGATGCTGGTGCATTGACATGGTTGGAGGCTGAATAATTGGGACATAAATGTTTGGAGAGAAGGAGTCGGAAATAGAAATGTACTTGATTTCAGTAAATACAGTTCTAATTTAGTTTCGAATAACTTCTGTTCTCACAATGATACTGTGACCTAACATTTAAATATTTGAAATAACTGTATGTGAAGTACTACTCATATAGTAATGGATGCAGCAAGGCATAAATACGTCCTCCACTTAAAAAAAAAAAAAATTGTCGATTGAAAATATAACCCAGACAATATTTTGGGCAGTTTTCAGATCTTCATTATATGTTGATAGACATTTTCTAGTCTGTCCTCCACACTAGTTCATGTCTGACAGCACAAGAATGTATTCTACAAAAGGTCACAGGAAACATTCTTTCTGCACAGTCACACTAAAATCAAAGACACTATTCATAATTTAAAGAACAGAAGGCTATTTAAAAGCATGTGCTGCAGATTTGATTGCGAGAACCTATTAAACATTGTAGCTAGTCAATGACATTAAATCACTAGGGATTTTTCACTTCTGCACATTCATTATATGGCAGTAAAGTTTGCTGTGAAAATCAGGCAGATGGGTATATAAAATGATATTTTTTTATCCAGACATATGTTACAGAAGTTATATTACTTTTTACTTATATAAATGAGTTTCATTTCAGGATCGTGTTTTTTTAATTGATTCCAAAAATGAATCTGGAAAAGGCCGCTGTTCTTTTAACCCAAAAGTAAACACTGTGTCTGTTATGATCAGTAAGTATCAATTAACTCTTATATTATGCCACGGTTTACTGCAGCATGTCAATGACGCTTGCTAGTTAGTTTGGAGCAATCTTCCTAGGGATTAAAGACATCTCATTTATTAAAGTCTGAAATATTGTTTATTTTTTCTGTGAGGGACTCCAGCAAAACCTTCTAAGCGGTTATTTATTGATTCAGAGTGTTAAAGGCTTACCACAAAGTTATGCATTTGCATTGTAAATTTTGCCTTTTACTGACGTTGACATCCAACTTGCACCATTTGATAACTAGTATGAATTTCTTTTGTTAAATTCGAGTAAAGAATTTCAGTATTGAATATTATTTACTTACGGTATCTTATCAACAACTTAGCATTTTACAGGTACTTAATAAGAGCTGAACTGGCATTCTGTAAATGTAATGTTTTTGTATGTTTTTATCTGGTATTAAAACTTATTTATAGGCTAAAATGTTTTAATTTTGGTTAAAGTGTGCAAGTTTGAAGGGGACACTGTCAGCACAGAGTCACTTGTACAGAAATATATGCCTACCAAAAGAGTCACTGTACTTACCTCTCCAGAGGCCTGTTTGTTGAAATGCCATCCCTTTACTGGTCCCCAGAAGCTGTAGGTATTTATCTGGTCAGATGGGTCAAATACCAGTTTCCTCACTGCCATCTGGAGTCTCCCCTTTGCTGATAGAGTCACTCTAAATCCCCTATGAGGTTTTATTGTGTTTTTGTCTCAGCTGGAGAGATTTACCTTTCCTTATGTCCTGGTAACTATACCACTGAGACAGAAAGTTTTGTAAAATCCAAATAGTTATAGTCGCCAAGTAGTTATAGTTGTAACCTGAATGGGAAAAGAGGGTACATCTTCTAATGGAGATTCCTGTTCTGGTCACAGTTGTTGAGGGCTGGTTTCCCCTCACTGTAAATACATTTCCTTTCACTTCCTGCTGTTTCTCTGGGACATAATGTAAAAGTAAATCAGACAACAATCCCCATGACTAGGCTCTGGGGGCGAAAAGAAACACATTTGGGGCGTGGCCTGGCTGGAGTCCAGGCTGAGGTTGCCACTCCATTCATTGCAGTGGGAAACCATAGATAGTAACTGTGACGGTATTGGTATGATATCCCCGTCAAGCATTCCCTCCTCTCCATACAAGAACATCACAGAAGCATCCATACATGAGGCAAGGCTTAAGGCTGGAACAACACAGACTTTTAATAGTAAAAACCAGAGCTTATATGTGGTTACAACTGTTACAATGACAAATCTCCGCCCCCCTTACACAGTGGGGGGTCTTCAATACAGCTCCCTTGAAATAAAGATATTTCTTTGAACTAATCAGTATCTAGCCGGTTCGGCTCCGCATATAGAGAGATAATTACCACAATGAAGCAATCAGCATAATTAACATGAGCCACTTATCTAATCACAGTAACCAGTAAACACAGGGCTAGAACAATTAACATTTGAAACAGGACTGGTTGCAGAAGGGCAAATACCATTAACAGCCTTAAACAAGCAGGGAGGATTAACCTGAAGCATATAGGTAAAAAGTCCTTCACAATGGCCCCCCTTTTTCTCCCTGCTCCGGCAAACCCGGTTGGACCTTCCCTGGTCCAGTAGGGTTGACGGGTTCAGAGCTTTTAGTCCGAGGTTAACTCCGTTTGGCGTGACTGACCTCCCTTGGCAACTGCTTCCGACTTAGGTATGTCACCGGGTCGTCAGATCACACGCCGGTCAGTCCCCAAGTCTTTGTGCGATCTGCAGAGTCACCAGAAGTCAGTGTGAAGACGGCGAATGGGTCTGTGCGCCGCCGTCTAGGTGTCCCGCCATGGGAGGGGCAGGTTATGGCTCTGAAGTGACAATCACAGGAGATTCATAAAAAGGAAAAGTTATATTTGTTGAAATGCTGTAGCACTGGTGTTCAGAGTCCGGGGGTGGGGGGGAGGGGACTCAGAGCCCCATAAGGTCAGCCACCCCCTGCTCCCTCCGCAGCCGCCGGTTCTCCTCTTTGAGCTTCTCCAGCTCCATCTCCAGTTCATGGAGCCTGGGGGGGTCAGCCCGCTGTGACCTCAGGTGGTTGTTCTCCTCCTCCATGCGGCTTATGCACTCCTCCAGCTCTATGTACTCACGGATCAGATCCTGCTTGCTCATGTCCTGCAGGCTTTCCACGTGGTCCTTCATCATCAGGAACTGGGTGGTGGTGTAAGGGGCCACCGGTGGGCCCTTGGCGAACATCTCGGCCCGCATCTGGGGCGCCCGCTGCGATTCCATCTCCTCCAGTCGCTTCTTCTCCTCCCAGGTCCGCTGGTTATATGACTTCCAGGACCTCTTCTTCTTGGAGGGTAGCTGGCGGTGCCTCTTTCTGCCCAGCTCCCTCCAAGGTCCCTCCGGCTCATGGCTGTCGCCCATGACCAGCTGACAATGGTGTTCCCTGTTGTCCGTAATAACAGATTGTACCATGAGGGCTTCGTAAGGGGTGCCCAATGGTTCTTCCTGACCCAGCTCCTGGGGATCCCTAGCCGAGTCTACACAATGGGCTGCTGCTGGTGGGCGGTACCCAGGTTGAGACCAATTTGACCTGGTGTTGTCATTCATGGGGCAATTCTGCTTGAAGTGACCCAACTGTTTGCACCGGAAGCAGCGTTGTTCGTTGTCCTCCTGGCGTGGGTAGCGAGGGCTAGATGTCATCGGTCTGTTAGGCGGTTGGTATCTAGCGGCTGGTGGGTGTGAGGGCGCTGTTGGTCGTGGAGGTTGTACCCGTGGTGTGACCTGGTTTGTCTTGCGAGTATCCGCATATTCATCCGCCAACTTCGCGGCCTCTGGTAGAGTCATGGGCCTGCGATCTCTCACCCAATCTTTGACGTCCATCTGGATGTGATTGTAAAATTGCTCCAGGAGCATTAGTTGCAAAATGTCCTCTGCGGTGGTGGCCTGGCTGCTGTTAACCCAGTTAGAGGCCGACAGGGATAACTGGCATGCCCATTCCGCGTAAGAGTCTTTCGTGGTTTTGTGTGAGTCCCTGAACTTCTGTCGGTGGGACTCTGGGGTTACTGCATAATGAGCCAGGAGCACTTCTTTAACCCTGGCGTAGCTATGGATATCCTGATCTGGCACGGTCCGGAAAGCATCAGAAGCTTTGCCTGACAGTTTGCCTGACAATATTGCAACCCACTCTCTTCTAGCGATTCGGTGCAGGTTACATTGTCGCTCAAAATCCGCCATGTAGTTATCAATCTCACCGTCCTTTTCATCAAAAGCTTTAAAAGCGCTAAACGGAATCTTCCTTGCGTCTGCTGTGCTGTACTCACTGTTTGGAGAATGTGCGGCTGCTTGTTGGACTGCTGCCAGTTTTAACTGTAGCTCTGCATCTCTTATTTGTTTATCCTTCTGTAGCTCTGCGTCTCTTATTTGTTTAGCCTCCTGTAGTTCTGCGTCTCTTATGTGTTTATCCTCCTTCGCTAACAGGTCCATCACTTTCAGCACCACATCCGGCGTTGGGTTCGGGCCGAACCACGCTAGCTTCTCTCTCATTAGCTTGTTGGCTGGTGATTCCTCCTCTTGAATCACTGGTGTCTCCATCTCTTGTACTGCTGGCGTTGCTGCAATCCCGTCCTCCTGGTCTAGCTCCATTAATTCTGCTATGATGACCCGCTTGGTTTTGTTGCTAGCAATCCTTCCACGAACTTCCAGTAGTTCTTTTAAGCAGGGTGTAGCAGCCTTCCATTCACTGTTCCCAGTGTCTGCTTGGAATCCTGGTGTAAAGGAGAGTAGAAGGGAAAATCCCGCTGCTGCCAACCAATTTGTGACGGTATTGGTATGATATCCCCATCAAGCATTCCCTCCTCTCCATACAAGAACATCACAGAAGCATCCATACATGAGGCAAGGCTTAAGGCTGGAACAACACAGACTTTTAATAGTAAAAACCAGAGCTTATATGTGGTTACAACTGTTACAATGACAAATCTCCGCCCCCCCTTACACAGTGGGGGGTCTTCAATACAGCTCCCTTGAAATAAAGATATTTCTTTGAACTAATCAGTATCTAGCCGGTTCGGCTCCGCATATAGAGAGATAATTACCACAATGAAGCAATCAGCATAATTAACATGAGCCACTTATCTAAACACAGTAACCAGTAAACACAGGGCAAGAACAATTAATATTTGAAACAGGACTGGCTGCAGAAGGGCAAATACCATTAACAGCCTTAAACAAGCAGGGAGGATTAACCTGAAGCATATAGGTAAAAAGTCCTTCACAGTAACTTCCAGGGGTTACCCTTCCTTTCTTGAACATCAGCCAACAATGTTAGGTTACTCAAAGCTGTCCACAGAAAGTGGAGGTGGTATTGTGACTTTATGTAAGATAACTTATATCTAAATCCCAAACTTTTTAGTAGGGAATCATCAAACCCCTATCAGGTTTTTTTCTTGCATATTTCCCTTCACTTGCTGTCCTTTACAAACAATAGGAAGTAAGATGAAATCTGCTCTTAGATAGTTGTCATTGGCTTAATTGTACATAAAAGAAGATGTCCTCTCTATTTCTGTTCTGATGACAACTCGAAATATTAGATTCTACCTCTCCCGTGACAGTGTATACCAGGGCAAGTACAGAAGGAAAATCTATATGGTAGGGACAGCATTAAAAATATTTGAAACATAAATACAAACCTAGCAGGGATTCGATCCTCTCCCTAATCTACCCAAAACAAAACATTTTTGGGCTTTGGATACACTTTAAGTTTGTACATTAACTTTGTGAACTGTGATGAGGGACCCAAAAACATTGGTTAAAAAAAATTAGAAAGGTCAAAATGTACATCAGGTTGGATCTTCTCTCTTTAGCTATCCTACACTACATGTCTTCATCAATGAAGATGAAGTTACTGTAAATGAGAAAGATGTCCACTGGACCTGTCACCAGTTTACTGGGACAGGTTAGAATGCTACCTTCATCTGAGAAAATATTTAGTTTGGCACCTAAGAGTTCATGGACAATTTTGGATAGCAAGATTCAATCCTAGACAATGAGATCATAAGCAAGAATCAGACAAATTGCCAAATGGGGTGTTTTTTATTA
Source organism: Rana temporaria (assembly GCF_905171775.1). Classification (NCBI taxonomy): domain Eukaryota; kingdom Metazoa; phylum Chordata; class Amphibia; order Anura; family Ranidae; genus Rana; species Rana temporaria. Next base: position 135,319,985 of record NC_053491.1, read on the forward strand.
TTCTTTTAACTCTAATAGCCAAAAAAACCTATGGGCAATGGACACTTATTTATACCTTTAACCTTTCTTTAACCCCGCTGAAGGTTAGAAGAAAACCAGTTTATGGGACACTGAATGTAAATGAATACTCTTTATTGAATAGTAAATTAAGGGTTACTATAAATTGACGTAGAAAAGACATGGATGAAAATAAAATTTGTGATAACAGAATAAATTGCATTTGGAACAAATAACATATCAGTTCACAGACATGTGATATTATGTTAAGATTTCGAGCCTGATTGATATATTATTCCTGGATTGAACATTGGTGCAGAAGTTCAGACAAACCATTAAAAACACTAATTGCTTGAGGAAAGTGCCAGATGTCTTGAGCATCACACACACACATCATAAAATATTATCAATGTTACCTTTTTGTCATATTCTATAGTAAAATAACACTTTACATTTTCCAAGGCTTCTCTGAAGGTAACTCACATAAAATGTCTTGTGTTTATCATACAAGTAATGCCAGGTGGACCAAAAACTTGACGGATGCATATTATGTTAGAAAACAAATTATCATCAATACAACGTGACTAAAAAAGAAATAAAATAAGGATAGATTCTCATAGATAGAAGTTGCTGTTTTTGTTTGTTACTATCTCCAGAAATCTGTAAAATAACAGAAATATCAATTGATGATTCTTTGATAAAACAATGTATTTGACATTGAATTGTCAGGAACTATGGGCCAGATTCACAAAAGAATTACGACGGCGTATCTCTGATACGCCGTCGTATCTCTGTTTCTATCTATGCGACTGATTCATAGAACCAGTTACGCATAGATATCCATAAGATCCGACAGGTGTAATTGTTTTACACTGTCGGATCTTAGGATGCAGTACCGCGGCCGCCGCTGGGGGGAGTTTGCATCGTAAACCAGTGTCGGGTATGCAAATTAGGAGTTACGGCGATTCACGACGGATTTTCACGTTCGCTACGTCGCCGCTAGTCTAGTTTCTCGTCGCAAAGTTAGTCGTTATTTGACCTGCCTTAACTTTACACAGCAATCGTATTGCTGTATAAAGTATGGCCGTCGTTCCCGCGTCGAAATTTAAAAATTAACGTCGTTTGCGTAAGCCATCCGGGAATACGGAATTACGCTACGCAGGTCGCCGTTCGAAAAAATTACGTCACTGCGCGCAAAGCACAACGGGAATTGCGAAACGGAGCATGCGCAGTAGGTCCGGCGCGGGAGCGCGCCTAATTTAAATGGCACACGCCCATTTGAATTGGCCCGCCTTACGCCGGACATATTTACGATACACCGCCGCAAGTTTCCAGGTAAGTGCTTTGTGGATCGGGCACTAAAACTGGAAACTTGCGGCGGTGTAACGTAAACGGGTTATGTTACACGGCCGCAAATGTATGTGAATCTGGCCCTATATGTGGTGCCAATTATGTTATTATTCAGAGGAAGTGCAAGCCATATTTCTATGCAAGTTCCAAATGAATGCAGGCATTTAATTTCTAATGACATAGTTGTTATTTATTTTATAGATGAAGAGCTGTTTTCTGGAATGTATATAGATTTTATGGGTACAGACTCGGCTATATTTAGAAGTTTAACAAAACGTAATGCTGTACGAACTGATCAGCATAATTCAAAGTGGTTAAGCGGTAAGTGCCTTTCCAAATTCTTTCTTTTTTTTTAAAGGAAATTGTACCTAGGTGTTAGATTAGTGTCAAATAAAGTCAACAGTAGATTGATGGGCCATTTACATTTTTGTGGCATGTAATGCACATGTGTGTACATTGACTTGCATGGGGTTGAGGTAAACCATTGAAAGGAATGGGCTGCCATGCACCCTAAGGGTGCTTTCACACTGATGTGGTGAAGTGCAGTGTACTCACGGGTTACCTGCGCTTTGCCATAAATCAATAAAAAATTTAATAGTAGTCAATGGCAAAGCGCAGGTATCAAGTACCCGCACAAACCCTGTGGGTACACTACGCTGCACCCTTGGTATGGGAAACCACCCTAATGTGCCAAAAATATACATGCACCATTTTTGCCAATGCATTATGTGTTGTGGTGTGCTGCAGTGTAGGTGCACTGCATGAGTGCATTAAAGACAAAATAATGGCACCTCAGTGCAGCATCGCATGTAATGTGTCTGCAATCTATTATCAAGACATTTTTTCCTGTACAGGGTACTGCAGCTAATAAAAAGATTTCACTGTTTAAGTGACTGGAAAAATCCTCCAAATCCCTCAGTATGTAGAGCAGATTTAAAAAAAATGAGACAGACTGTCTAACATTTATATACCGATATGTAAAAACATGAATGCGGCGACTATCAGGGAACATCAAGGGATGTCCAACAACGCGTCTACGTGACTGTTTGCTGGTGCCATTGGTGTAATTAAATAAAGGCAATTGGAACCTCTGGATGTGCAGCCTTTTCTTCTTATCTTCAGCTATTTCCACAGAGGCGGGCCAGAGCTGGCACTCCTAGTTAGGTTCCAGTCAGGCTTACTACATACATCTAGAGCAGCGGGTTCCTTTTCCTCTGATCAAGCTTGAATACAATAGATATGATGGTCCACGAACATTTGACAGTGTAGTGCAGGGGTTTCCAACGTTTTGACTTCTGGGCCACATTGGAAGAAGATGAACTGTCTTGGGCCACACATACAATACCATAACAATAAAGATAGTTATTATAGTTATTATATTATAGTAGGACATGTTAATGATCACTGATATAAATGATGTACCTATCTGAGTTATAAAACTAAATTTTTTGAAATATTTCTTATTGTAAAAGAGGGTAGCATAAAACTAGTGCAATATTTGACACTGTTTTTGATAAACTAACGCATCAATATTTTGTTCAATGGATGTAGTAGCATTTTCAATAAATTCTTGAAATATTTTGCCTTCTAGAGCCAATTTTTGTGGATGCCCAGCTTCTTTCAGATGGATCAGACCCAAATGATGCAAAAGTTTATTTCTTTTTGAAAGAGAGACTAACTGACAACAGTGGGAGCACCAAGCAGATTCACTCCATGATAGCAAGAGTTTGCCCAGTAAGTTGTGTTGTGTTTTCCTATAGCAGACCCTGACATTTATAATAAAGTCTACTAAGTACATCTGGTTTTCACAGTTTAAATGCATTTCCTGTTCTTGATGAGCGCAGGAATGAGGTCATGCACTCCTACATCTATTTAGTTCAAATCTCTTTTGCAATGTCTGTTTCCTCCTATCTGAAGCATTTAATTATTTCATATTTATAAATACTGTATAAGTAAAACTGTTTAGATGAAAATCAGAATTATAAATTGAAAGCCAGTACAGTAATAGTAATATATATGTACTACAAACCAACATTGTGCTTTGTAGCTATTGCTCTAGCTACAAGATTAGAAGGTTGAGATGCTGTAGAAAGATAGTTTACACTTTTTTTACAAATAAAGTCTGTGGGTATTTTACTAATGGGGTCATTTATTTCTCTTTTCTTTACTTTTTTTTAGAATGACATTGGTGGACAAAGAAGTCTTGTTAATAAGTGGACGACATTCTTAAAGGCACGGCTTGTGTGTTCAGTGATGGATGATGATGGAACTGAAACCTATTTTGATGAATTGGGTAGGATCAATATGAATAATAATGCCTGCTCTACCTTATGGATTTAGAGCATTTTACATATTCAGATATTTTTTAAATGTATATTGTTCCGCAGTGACTCCCATGTTAATGATGTTGTGTCTTTGTCTTGGGAATAACAGGTTTGAATTCTCAGCTTCCATTGAATTGATAGTGATTTTAGTGAATGCCTTTACATTTTCAAATAATCTTAATAAAGGCTTGTACTTGCAGCATTTCATACTATGCCTAGAGAAGTCCCAATGTCCTGAGTTTATGACTAGTGGATCAAAGATTTTTTCTTTGTGGTTTTACTGATCATTGGCCACACTTACAAAGGAGATCAATACATGATCCAAGTATTAACACTTGCTGTTGTCTATATGAGTTTTGCACACTGTATTATACAGAGCTCAATTACAGAGTGAGCTGAATGCAGAAATATTTAGATATAATCTTAATCCAGTGTTTGTGACATGTGTAATCTTTTTCGTGTTCATTCTTTAGAAGATTTTTATATTCTACTTTCATGTTTTTATTATAGAGGACATTTTTCTACTGGATGCTGACAATCCTCGGAATACTCTGGTATACGGTATTTTCACAACCTCAAGGTAATATACTAATAATAATGATCATTTCCAAAATAACATTTTTGAAATCAATGTGAAAATGTTGTTTTTTAGCTGAAGGCTTAATGGGTTTATTGTGAAAAAAAAATACTGTAGCAAGCAACAGAATGAAAGTATCCTCACTGTTGTTTATGAAAGCAGGCAACCAGTCAAGAGGGTCTGTCAGGAGTGATGTGTAGGGTCAGGGATTGTTGCTGGAGCATGGTGGCGAGCAAAAACAGGCAGAAGAAAGGAAGGTGCAAGGGTATGTTATGACCCATGAGGAGTAGATTTATAGGCAGAAAATAGACAGCTCTTTGTGTTACATGTTGGATATTTATCATCAAAATCTATAAGAGAATTTAAATATACACAATCCCTGTACAAGTAGCCTTTGTCTGCTGTATGTATTATGGGGCATAATTTTAAGTTTCATGCTGGACTTCTAAAAGCCAAAATGGTAAGTATTTAGGAAATAAAAAAAGTCTACAAGCCGACTGCTAGGGGAAGTTTGCAACAGGATAGGAAAAGTATAGTTTAGGGTTTAGTTATACCTTAATATCCAACTTATGTAGTCCTTTATCCATCCAGTAAGTGAAGTGTTAAACCCCTTTTTGTATGTTTTCCTCTGTCTGCTTAACTCCTTTGTTATAAAAATATGTGTTTACAGAGCTTAATAGCTCAAGCTTATATTTTCATACACAGCAGAATGTGTCAGAGTAGTGACCGAAGGCAGGAAGCTTCTGCTCCTTAGTTCCCTGTAATCTTTTGTCAAACCTTTTTTTGGAAAACATAGATTTAACAAATCTAAAACATCAGGATATTTTGTTTTTGGGCTCTGCTTCACGGTTTTGTTCAGGGGCTGCCAGACTTCTTTTTCTTGTACACAGACTTTAAAGTTTGTGAGAGGTCTGTTTGTTTTCTAGGTCTCATTGTTTTTAGAGATAGTGTCACAGAGTTCCCTTCCCTCCCTTCACTTTGTGCCACATTATGAATTGGAATGGAAACAGTTGTCCCTACTCTTATTCCTGATTACAGTAGAGTATAGTATGAGTAGTGTGGGTGGGTTTATAGTGCCCTGATCATTTCTACTGAAAATAGGTTGCAGGGCATTATTTCATTAAGAATAAGTATGAAGTATTGATGCATACATAATACCCTAAACCGGTAAACCACACCTATGTTTTCCTATAGTAGGTTGCACGAATTCTGAAATCAAATGTTACCTTTTTCCACTTCTACTATGAATCAAGTAAAACTTAAACCAGTGAAAAAGAAATATAAGGATGGACAACACCCTACACACTTAAACATGCAGCAGAAAACAAACATTTAGATAAAGATAACATCAGAATACTCCAATAACTATAAGATTACAAAAATGCAATAATCGATCTGTCATTTCATACGGGTAGACACCAGAATGATGAAGCAAAACAATGGGAAAGAAAAAGAAAAGGGGCAACAGAGTTATTAGCAGCAATACGGAGGGTGGGGGTGCTCTCTTTATGCATTTCACATGTAATACATAGGACAGGCCTTGCCCCTTCTTTTAAGGAAATAGATTAAATGGAAATAGCAATTGCATTAATACTTACTAGGTGGATGCAGCATTGGGCCAATGCTGCATCTGTCCCCTGCCGGCCCGAACACTGGGAACTGAGTGATCAAACACCACTGATCGCTTGGTTCTCAGGGCTCCATGAACAGAGATCTGGTGATTGTCAGTCACCGCTCTTTGCTTTGCCCCCTCCTCACTCATTGGAGGGCTGAGCTGTAGAGTGGGTGAGAGCGGCTGTCTCAGGCTCTCATCGGCTCGCTGAGAGGCTGAGCCAAGTGCTGATTCAGACATGTGGGCAGATCACGACTCCATTGTCACGATCTTTCCCGAGCCTGGACCAGCTCTGTGACTTCAGCAGACAGACTTCAGCTTGCTGTCTGCTAAAAATGGGTCCTAGTAGTGCAGAACAAACTATCCATAGGATATCCATAGGAGGAGTACAGTCAAACGAGCTTTGGCTGTACATTTCCCTTAACTTATCGGCTTTATCTGACCAGAGGAATTACTAATTTCCATTCAAAAATGTTTGTTTTGTGTTTTCAGTAATGATTCCCATTCCCATGAATCCCAATAGTGTGCTTTAGTAGTTTCTCTGCATCTTCAGCAGTGGGTGGCTTATACTGTCTAAAATGTCATATATTATCTGTCCACTATAATTAAGATGTTTTTAGGCAGATACTGATGCATTCCAAAAGCTGCCGACACTCCAGTTTTATTTGGCAGTTTGAACAGAAGTCTGTTGACACTGTGATCTATTCTAAGGCGATAAGCAGAAAAAGTAGGAAATGGGCAGTCAGAGTACTTACAGTATAGAATACATAATGTATTAGCCTGGAAGACAAGCTTCCTCTTAAATGCTAACATAATTTTCTAAATTGCACTTTAAAATTAGCTTTTCAGATGGAAAAAAAAATACATTTATGTACATCTTCCAAGTGATCCACTTAAACGCCATTCTGAGACTGTATAAAAACATCAGTCATTAGATATAGAGCATTAAAAGGGCTACATGGCATTTTTCCAGCTATGTTATGGAAAGTGATTCATTAATAAGTTTGTAAAATTTTTTTCATTTTCTCTTTTATCCTTCTAAGTTTTAAGTGCATATGGAAGTCTGTGCAGGAGTCTTATCAAACACGCAAATGACATGACAGCTACATATACTCCATTTCAAGCTGTGTGTGGGCTTTCTAAAAAAGATTAAATACAGCACAGTGTGTTCATTTTTACTTTTGTTAAGCAATGTCTGCTTGGAGAAAAGGCAGCGCTTTTTCCAGTATCTGTTTAAAAAAAAAGAATTTATTTAAGAAAGCAGCCCTCCAATGTTTAACAAATGTAAATAGAAAGTGTTTTAAATGGAGTAAAGACAGAATTGTTAAGAAATGAGACCTAGTTGCCAGCCAGTAGATAGAATTTCAGGTTTTGTTATAAAAACCTTTAGACATGTGGATTTAATCCGAGAGGGAATTCACCTATGAGTGAAACAACCTTAAAGAAAAAGTGAAATAAGCTACTGTGTCCAGACATAAGCTTCGTGGCATGCTTGAAGGAAAGAATGAAATTCCTTGGCAAACCATGCTACAGGTCACGTTGAATGAATATTGCTCTTGAGTATAAAGCGTGGGCAGTACAATAAATATAAGGACAAATTTATATGGAAGAATTTATGAAATCTGGGGCACAGCTTATAACCAACACCCAGGAAAATTCAAATCACTTAAGAGGGTTTCATGAGAAGCAGAAGGCTTCAGGTGGAGCTGTTATATTAAAGCTGTAGTGCAACCATGGGCCAGATTCAGATAGGTGAGCGGATCTAATTTACGTTACGTCGCCGCAAGTTTTTGAGGCAAGTGCTTTATTCAGAAAGCCCTTGCCTGTAAACTTGCGGCGGCGTATCGTAAATCCCCCGGCAGAATTCATATTCCACGGGTAGGGGGCATGTAAAATTTAAATCAGGCGCGTCACCGCGCCGAACGAACTGCGCATGCACCGTCCCTAAAATTTCCCAGCGTGCATTGCTCTAAATGATGTCGCTAGGACGTCATTGGTTTCGACGTGAACGTAAATCACGTCCATCCGTATTCGCGAATGACTTATGCAAACGACATAAAAAATTCAAAACTCGGCGCGGGAACGACGGCCATACTTAACATAGGATACGCCGCACATAGCAGGGGTAACTTTACGATGGAAAAAGCCGAACGCAAACAACGTAAAAAAAATGTGCTGGGCGGTCGTTCGTTTCTGAATCGGCGGAAATCTTAATTTGCATATTCGTCGCGTAAAAAAAACGAAACGCCACCTAGCGGCCGGCCTGGAATTGCAGCCTAAGATCCGATGGTGTAAGACACTTACACCTGGCGGATCTTAGGGATATCCATCCGTAACTGATTCAGTCGCATAGATACGACCGGTAGAACTCAGAGATACGACGACGTATCAGGAGATACACCGTCGTATCGTCGTATCTCTTTCTGAATCTGCCCCTATATGCCTGTCTTTACTAAACAATGCAAAATCAGGACTTTGAGAATATAACTGTATTCTCTAAAAAAATCCATTATACATAGGAATAGTTCAATGAGAATTACAATTCAACCATTCTCTTCAATATTTTCATGTAGACTTGTCTAATCTGCAAAAAATCAATCAATATGGGATTCCAAGTAAATATATTGCATGAACTATATAAATTACTGTGGTTTGTAGATACCTGCTTGCATATATTATTTAGAAGCATTTAAATAAATATATATATATATATATATATATATATATATTCAAAAAAAAATTGCTGTTACCAATAATCAAACTGATATAAATATATATATATATATATATATATATATATATATATATATATATATATATATATATATATATATATATATATATATATATATATATATATATCAGTTTGATTATTGGTAACAGCAATTTTTTATTTTTTTTTAATATTTAGCAGGGTGCCTATGTTGGAATCAGTCAAAAATGTTAAATACTTGCAGTCGATGCAGCAATTGTAGCATTTTTACTTGCCATTTATATACAGTTTTTATTATTATTTTTTAAGCTCTGTGTTCAAAGGATCTGCAGTATGTGTATATCACATGTCTGACATTCAGACGGTGTTCAATGGACCGTTTGCTCACAAAGAAGGACCCAACCATCAGCTGATTCCTTATCAGGGCCGAATCCCATATCCAAGGCCTGGTACAGTAAGTGTTTTTTTTTTTGTCCATGTGACCACTCTTGTCCTTTTTTTATTTTTTTATGGTAATATTTTGTCTCTCTCATTGGAGTTCAAACACATTTATGTCAGTTAGGCCTCTGGTAATCAGGAAGAAAAATGACAGATGGAAAAAAAAGAAAAGCAAATAATAAGATATAAATTCAGAGATAATTTAAAAGAAGTTCAGTTATTAGGAAATATAGAGTATAAAGCACATTTCAACATGGGTCTTTTGGCACTGATAACAAATGTTAATTTACCTATAAACACTCATGCCACCCAAAAATCACCTGTCCCTAACATTAAACCTTAACTTTAAGCCCTGGTTCACATTGATGCTACATTGATATTGCGCTACTTCACTTGAAATAGCCCAATTTCAAAGTAGCAAGGTTAGCGTGATTTCAGGTGCTACTTGATAGACATCTGTGAGGCTTCATACACAGATGTCTATTGAAGTCGCACCTGAAATTGGCTAAAGTAGCGCAAGAACTACTTTTGCAAATTGGTACGGCACCGCAAAATTGGTTGTTGCACCAATTGGAACAGTCCCATTGCCGGCCAATAGGCTGTGACTTGTCATGCGATTTGATCTCTCAAATCGCATAACAAATGGCTCCAATGTGAACCTAGGCTTAACTTGTTTAACCTCTGCCTCACCCTAGCTATAACACTTATTTAACTCCTAAATGTAAACCTTAATTATTGAACCCTCTCTAGCACTTACACTCAGATCCCATCTCCACTTCTTTTTTTTCTTTTTTTTTTCAAAACACTTCCCCCCATGTGTCCAAAAAAGTTTCATTGTACTGCTCATCTCCTCCAACATAACTCTCCATGTCATCCTCTGCCACTGGCTGCTGCCCATTTCCCAGGTAAAATCCTTTGCTTTGAACCCAAGCTATCATGGACATTAACTCTATCATTGGAAGTGGAGGTGGGCTTCATACCTTGATCTTACCCTGTAATAAGCTATCATGGGCATTAACTCTTTCATTGAAAGTGGAGATGGGCTTCATACCCTGATCTTACCCTGTAAATAAACTGTTATTTAGAATTCCAAGTTGTGACTCATATAGTACTGAAACATTGGATTTACGTGATAGCTAAGGAACTAGCATTTTCATAAGACATCATCAAAGGAAGCCCCAATAAATTTTCTGTGCAGATTCCCTTTAAAAACATGGAATTGAACTCACGTGTGGGTGATTGCCGTATTTCGAGAATATAGAAACCATCTGAAAAAACAGCACACAGCCGTAGTCATTCACGGCAGCCTTTGCCTGGTTATGCCAAAAGAGAAGCATAAAACTTGGCTTAGAATATCTCTGTGGTTTTGTGTTATTTTTTTATGGTTTATGATCTGCTGAAGAAAAAGGGGGAAAAACATTACTGCATATTATTTCTGAGCTTGGGTATCCGTTCGACCATTCCTGATTTCCTCAACCCCTGCAAAGGAAAATATGTGGAGACTCCCAATGTATATCCTATGTAAATAAGTGATGTGGAGATGTTTGCAGCATGCGTCTCACCTGCCATCTTTTTTCCTATGTGTCCAACCAGTTGTAGGTACATTCTTACTAAGCATATTAAACATCTGTGTAGACTTCTAGAGGAAACATGTCAGTAAATAAAAAAGTTATGCTTCCATAATAAATGCAACACAGGCACCCTCGTCTATACATGTCACTTCACATAGATGCTTATTTCTTTGGGATCCCCAACCCAGGGAACTCTAATTTGCAAATTTATTCTTGAGCTTACACATAGATTTGAACACCAAAAGAGAGATGTTGTGGGGAAGGGTCAGAACCTCAGATTTTTATTGCTGCCTCTGTCCCTATTACCGTAGGGCAGTGGTCATCAACCCTGTCCTCAGGGCCCACTAACAGGCCAGGTTTGCAAGATAACTGAAATACATCACAGGTGATATCATTTGCTGCTCAGTGGTTGCATTTTTCTTGTCTGCATCTCCCCAAGGTAATACATAAAATCTGGCCTGTTAGTGGGCCCTGAGGACAGGGCTGATGACCACTGCCGTAGGGGAATATTTTTCTCACTTCCTGTCTTGATGACCACAAAGAAGTGATTCCCCAACAGGTAAACACCATTAACATTTGTCAGAGGGTCTAATGCTTCCACTCTACTATGGAGATGTTTTGTTTGTCTCAGACTGTAAAGGTTTCTGCACACTTCTTTTCCCATTGACCTCACAGTTGATCCAGCAGTAAAATATTGACAGTTCTAGCCCTTCGTTACTCAACCCTGGAATTTTTTACTTTAATTTTACTTTAAGGATAGAGTGCTAGAATACATATATTCAGTAATGTAATACTTGTATTTTTCTTTGTAGTGTCCTGGAGGTGCATTTACACCAACCTTACTGACAACAAAAGAATTCCCAGATGATGTTGTTACATTTATAAGAAATCATCCACTTATGTTCAACTCCATTTATCCGGAACATAAGAAGCCACTTCTAGTAAGGACAGGAACAGACTACAAGTACACAAAGATAGCTGTGGACAGAGTGTATGCAGCAGATGGAAAGTACCATGTCCTATTTCTTGGAACAGGTAAGAGAAATGCAATTAATGCTAAACAGCTAAACATCAACATTTATTTGCCTGAGCAGTCTGTTTGCGTGTGTGTGTGCACATGTGTGTATATTGAGCCATAGCTGAAGATATATTTAACATTGGCTATGTGTAAATATGCAGTTAGCAAAATAAGAAAATCTGGACAGGCTGCTAAAATGAAAGGGAGACCAGAGCAGTATGGCACATCAACCTCTTCTCAATATGTGCATTTTTGAGTGGTGAAGCTACTTTAGGAGAGTTCATAATTATAGTATCTTCAGAAATATTTGTATAGGTAAAGAATAAGGTTATAGTGAATGGATAGTGGTTTTGTATTCATATGTCTTTATCGGGACACAAAGATTTAGGAAGTATATCGCCATCTACAGTAGGTTGGGACACTGGCAAATTAAAAACTTTGAAGCCATCTTGTGTATAACCCTGCCTCTACCCATAATGGCACAGTTTTTCGCCAGAGACCTCAGCTCTGCTGAAAAAAATTATTTTTTTCTGGCTTTTGTTTTCATCACATTCTTTTCTCTTGCCGTCCGAGCCAATTTTGACATTTGCTAAAATTTGCATTTCTTTGCCAGAAAATTAGGAAGTATACTTTAATGAATTTTAGTGCACACAAATACAATATATAAACCAAGTTATTGGTAAATAGATACTTAACATGTCGCAACATGTAACATTGCACACTGCATTCAATTTTCCATAGGTGATGCTTTAAAGCCTTTACAGGTTACCAGTTTGGAGTTATTCAGGAGGTCTGGCACTAGAATTATTGCTGTCACTGTGACGTTCGCAATTATGCCTCATATTTGTTGTGCAGGACCTCATATATGATACCTCATATATATGGTTTACATTAGTGTGCAGGACCTATGTACATGTTTGAATTTGCGTGTGAGCACAGGGGAGTGTAGGTGCTTTAAAAAAAACACTTGCCTTTTCATTTTTTTGGGATCAATTTATTGCTTTACAAGAGATGAACAACATCCCTTTTGATAGCATGGGCAGTGACAGGTACCCTTTACTGAGAAAGTATGTCTCTCCTGTACCCTCAAAAGCATCTGATCAAACCAAGATCGATTTGATCAGATGCTTTACAAGCCAGTAACAGCTTGTAAACAACAAACCGAGACCAGAAGTGACAAAATGCTCATTGTTTCTGTCTCCATTCATCACAGAAGATAGATGAGTGTGGATGTACCTGCCTTTCTTCTATGTTCAGCCATATAGCCAGGTCGCAGAAATTCTGGGTTCCCCAATCGCACCAAAGAACCCTAGAACAGCAGCGGTGGGGGGGGGCTTTTGCTGCCTGTAGAAGACATTGGGTACCAGTACGTCTTAACGGCATGAAGTGGTTAATGACTTAAATCAAGATTGTTAATACACGGCTGATATATATATATTTTTTTCATTGTTTACTTAACTCACACTACTGCTTGAGACTGCTGCAAACCCCACTGGACTGAAAGTTAGCAGGGCTAGTCTGGTGTATGACCTTTGGGTATTGGGCTCTTCATTGTGGTGCTTTCCATTCCTTTGTATGGTGTAAATAGTGCCTTCCAGGTCCACAGCTGTGGGACACCAAGGCCAGTCACATGTCATGTAAGGCTGGTCCAGATGAAGCACCAGTAGATACCTCACAATTGGTTCCATTAGGACCCCTTTCAAATTTCTTGCCACTGCCAGATTCACCACGGTGAAGCTTAAAGCGGTGGTCCAGCAGCTACAAACACTGTAGCTGCTGACTTTTAATAAGGACACTTACCTGTCCAGGGAGCCCACAATGTCAGCCCCCTGAGGTCGATCTGTCCATCGGATCGGGTGCAGGCGCCGCCATTCAAACTAAGGGAAACCAGCAGTGGTGCCTTGCGGCTTCACTGCCAGTTTCCAACTGTGCATGCGCAAGTCACACAGTGCTTTGTGAATGGCCAGCTTGTCTTATGGAACACACTCAGGTCCCAGAAGACATGGCGGGGGGGGGGGGGCTCGCCACAGAAGAGGACATGACGTCCTGGGCCATTGATCAGAAGTACTCTTAGTACTTCCAAAAAACTTTTGTTTAAGACCACCTCTCAAAAGTGGATGGAACTCCTATTTAAGGCTGAGGAAACTCATTGACCGTCATCGGTGACAGTGTTTTGAACCAGCTGTTTGGGTTTGTGAGTACATTAGGCCTTCCCTCACTTTGGGCCTAGTTGTTTTCCACATCTTTATACATTCTGGGAGCATTCATCCAGTATCATTGGAAGTAACCAACACCTGTACTACAGAACCTGAGACGACTATTATTATAGGGTCATCATCTTCAGAGGCTTCTTAGGCCAAGGTCTCACCTATGTTCACAAGGACCTCCTTGTTCACATTTAAAATGTTTTCTGTTTGTGCCTATTTGCAAGTGCAGTCTGCTTACAGAGGCTGTAAGTGAGTTCCTGTCCATTCCCAGAACCTAGCTTTGACCGTTCTGGGCCTTCACATGAAAGACTTCTGTTACGATTCCCCAGCCATACTACTAAACAGGTTGATGGTGTTCTCTCTTTTTTGAATTTCACTGGCAGGCAATTAGATTCCCTGCTTAGATCCCAATTTGAATTATGTAGAGTTAATCTTTGCCCTGTGTTGGAGGTGACTTTGATTTGTAAAGCTATGTTACTTTAGCCCCAGAAGAATTGGCTGTCAAATGACCGAGCCATTTTTTGCGATTCAGCACTGCTTCGGTTTAACTGACAATTGCGCGGCCATGCGATGCTGTACCCAAACAAAAGTGATGCCCCTTTTTCCCCACAATTAGAGCTTTATTTTGGTGTTATTTGATCATCTCTACGATTTATTTTTTTGCGCTATAAACCAAAAAAGTGCGTAAATTTTGAAAAAAAACACATCATTTTTTCCTTTTTGCTATAATAAATATCCCAATTTTAAAAATGTATATATATATATTTTTGATAAAAAAAAACGCAATAAGCATATATTGATTGGTTTGTGCAAAAGTTATAGCGTCTACAAATTAGGGGGTAGTTTTATGGCATTTTTATTATTATTATTTTTTTACTAGTAATGGCGGCGATCTGCGATTTTTATCCTGACTGTGACTTTATGGCGGACACATCGGACTCTTTTGACATATCTTTGGGACCATTGTAATTTATACAGTGGTCAGTGCTATAAAAATGCATTGATTACTGTGTAAATGACACTGGCAGTGAAGGGGTTAAACACTAGGGGGCGCTGAATGGGTTAAGTGTGTCCTAGGGAGTGATTCTAACTGTTAGGGGGATGGGCTACCAGTGACATGTCAGCGATCAATGCTTTCCGATCACAGGGAGCAGTAGATCCCTGACATGTCACTAGGCAGAACAGGATAATGCCTTGTTTACAAAGGCATCCCCCTGTTCTGCCTTTGCCGACCACAATCACGGGCTGCCCAGGAACATTGAGTTCCCAGGAACCGTGGGCGCACTCACAAGGCACTCGCGTGGCCGCTGGGCGGCAAATTCAAAGGGACATACAGGTACGCCCATTTGCCTGCCCGTGCCATTCTGCTGACGTATGTCTGCAAGTTGCATGCTAAGTTGAATCACTTAAAGAGAACACTTTGGGGTTTATTTACTAAAGCTGGAGAGTGAAAAATCTGTCTCACTACTGAATAGAAACCAATCCGTTTCCAGGTTTTATTGTCAAAGCTTAATCGAACAAGCTGAGGTTAGAAGCTGATTGGCTATTCTGCAGAAGTGAGACTGATTTTTTACTCTCAAGACTCGTACATACAACTGGTTTTCCTGGCAGGAAAACTGCCGGGAGAGCATTTGGCCGGGAACCCCGGCCGTGTGTATACTCCCTAGCAGTTTTCCCCTCAGGAAAACAGCCGGGAATCCGACAGGAAAATAGAGAACCCTGCTCTCTATTTTCTCATCGGGTTTCCCCGCAGAGTGTTTCCTGCCGAGAAAACTGGTCGTCTGTATGCTTACCTGTTCGATGGTAAACTTGTGCATGCTCGATAAGTCTTCGACGCATGCATAGTAGCATACAAGGCACAGTGTGGGGTGTAGCAAGATGGCGGCGACGGCATTGAATGTGACAAGCGCCGGCTCGTCGTAGTCGATGACGTCACCGCGTTCTTGCCATTCAAAAGAACAGAGGTACTGGAGGAATGTCTGTATGCACGGCTTTGCAAGAACAGTTTGCCAAGAATCCTATCAGGAAAAGCAAAGTTTTTTCCCTGATGGGATTTCCGGCCGTGTGTACAGGGCTTTAGTAAATAAACCCCTATGTTTCATTTTGTTTTGGGAGCAAATGTTTTTGAGCTTTGTGCTTTAGCTGTAATTGCATGTAGCAAATATCTAAGCTTTTTTCTCTCATGACATCTGTGCACATTCATAGAGCATTTTGGCTACATGCCTGGGATGGAATGTAGATGATACATCCAAGGAACATCTGACTCAATTGTTCTTCGAGGGAAGTCACCTCTTCGTACCTGCTCTTGATACAATCTTTAGCAATGCCACTGGTGATCGGAGTATGCTCCTGCCAGTTTAGGGGATGAATTTTGCAACCTTTCTCTCACAAGCAACAGGACTCGAAGCCAGAGGTTCTCTAACCCTTCTACAGCCTTCTGCATGAAAGTGTCCCCCACCTGTTTGTTTGTCTTGCTGTGTCCCTGGGTAGTTTTCCTACATTGAATTTGGGTTTCGAAGTCACCTGTAGTAGCCTTCAGCCTAGACCCAAGAATAAGTCATCTAATTTAGCTATCCCTTAGCTGTTATTCTCTGTCCTGGTCAGGAGCCTCAGGATGATCCTCCTACGCTCCCCTTAATTGTGGCAGTTCCCTTTATAACTATGACTTTTTCATCATCTAGTTTTGACTTTGGCATTGATTCCTTTAAATACTCTGTTGTGGGATGGTCTCAACATCACTTGAACCTCCCAGTTGCTATTTCCCACACCTCAGTTGAACAACGTTTGGAATTATCTACTGTTTCAGAATTCCTAATTTCAAAAATCCTGTTTATCTGCCCGAAGATAATACGTGACGTTGGAGGTTGCTCCAGTCCTCCAATGGCATAGAGCTGAATGGGGGCTATATTACCCTCACATTAAATCCAGATCAGTTCCGAGGTTACTGATGGCTCCGGAAATGGAATTGACCGGGAAGCAGCGGGGGGCACCTCTCCTACCACCTATAAAAGTGATCTTGCAGTGAATCTGCCGCAGCTAGGACCACTTTAATCTTAAAGCCAACTGCCTAATGGAATAAACAATACAGGGGTTATGGCAACTAGCAGCTGCCATAACAATGATATGTATTAATTTAAAGAAGTAAAAAATAAATAAAAAATGGTATGAGAAGTAAATTCTCATAAAAAGTGCTAATGGAACTAAGCACTGGCTGTAATTCAAAATAGAGGATTTTGCTTGTACACAATGTCCATTTTTTGTGGTTTTCCTGAATTGAATGTCTCTTTAAGAAATGTAATTAAAATATCTCAGGCTGTGTTTTGTTAGTTTGGGATCACATATTGTGATATTGGGCCAGTATTCTGTGTGTGGCGAGTTTGAATGTTGTATTATACACATCTGTCTTATTGTTTAAACTAGATAATGTGTTCCCTTTTAAAACATAATAAGATTGGTAGCTGTCTCAGAGTTCATCTTGTACACATATGCTTACGGTATGTACGTTTTCAGTTTATTTAAGGATATATTTACATATGGAAATACAATTTTAATTACATCAGAGAGTGAACATTTCTGTTATGTTCTGCCATATACTACATTTGATCTGTCCTGTTGTTGCCACATTGTAAACTGCAGAACCAAGCTCTGTTGTACAATTTAGAGTTTGATACATAGCTATAGAGAGTATCTAGGCAGCTACATTCCTTTAGAGATCTAATAAATCATAATATGCTAAAAACACACTACATTTACTGCATAGCATCTACACTAGTAGAAGTGAGTGAATCACTTTGTACAACTCTGGATGAGAACTGTGTGAACCCTGACATAGAATTTACCAGTAGGTGGCCCATATCACTAAAAAAAACTGTAAAATTGTTTTGGATGATAAATCAGTTCCCTACAAACAATACAAAATGACAGTGGATCCCCTTTTATCATCTCAGAGGGTTATGAGGCAGGATAAATTCTGTCTAGGACTGGATCTAATATATTTTTGTGAAGCCATATGAGGAGGAGATTTACTAAAACTGGTGCACGCATAATCTGGTGCAGCTGTGCTCAGTAACCAATGAGAGCCTACTTTCAGCTTGTGCATTTCAGCTTTTACTGCAAAAAAGTTGATTTGGTTTCTATGCACAGCTGCACCAGATTCTGTTTGCACTGGTTTTAGTTAATCTCTCCTATAGTGTTGCTAAATTATGCCATATAAACATGTACTTGCTCTGTTTTTTTTATAATAACAATGTAATGTAGCAACACTCACTGGCTCACTGACACTTAAAGCACACTTTCTGCCTCTGCTAGATAAAAAGAATATTACTTAAAGCGGTAGTTCACCCCCCCCCCCGACACATTGTACCATCGAGACAGGCATTGTAGCGCGAGCTACAGTATGCCTGTCCCGATTTTTTTAACCCCGTACTCACCTTGTAGTCGTCCATCGTAGATTTCGGCTCCCGCGGGGAATGGGCGTGCCTATGGAGAGGGAGGTTGATTGATGGCCGGCCCTGGCACGTCACTCTCCCCGAAGACAGCCGGAGTAGGTCTCGGCTCTTCACGGCGCCTGCGCACAGGCTATGCGCACGCGTCGTGAAGACCAAGCCTATTTCGGCTATTTCCGGAGAAGCGTGACGCGCCAGAGCCGGCCGTCAATCATCCTCCGTCTCCATAGGCACGCCCATTCCCCGGTATCTTCGATGGACGACTACAAGGTGAGTACGGGGGTAAAAAATTCGGGACAGGCATACTGTAGCTCGCGCTACAATGCCTGATTTTAGGGTAAAAGAAAATTTTTTTTTTTTTTCCCGTCGATAGGGTGAACCCCCGCTTTAAAGTGTTACTAAACCCACAACAGTAAAATCAGTCTGTATATGCAGTAATGCATGCTTGTTGTAGTCACCGTGGAACCTAAGGGTTTAATCCTTGCATTGTATAAAAAAAGCTGTTTGATCCTGTCTTCTCTGATCTCCCCCTTTACTGCACATGCTCAGTTTGATGTGTATTGCTAGAGAGATTTTTTTTTCTTGGGAGAGTGCATGTCATTAGCACAAGGCCAATCAGCACTATCCAGACAGCAGGTCAGGGGTCAGAGGAGAATGAAATTGGACACTGATAGAAGTCATAGGACTGCTCTAACTGCTGATAATAAAAGTTATTTATCATTTTATATTTACTAAAGTAATTGCATTTCCACTGTACTGTGGGAGACCAGATATAGTGAATGCAGGGTCCTGGGTTTAATAACACTTTAAAAATTATACTTTTTACTTTTACTTTGAGTTTATTTATTTTAAGGCAGGGGAAGGGGTTAAGTATGTCCCTGGGTGTGTTCTTACTGTCGGGGGGGGGGGGGTGGACTCACTAGGGGAAACACTGATCTTCTGTTCATACATTGTATGAACAGAAGATCAGCATTTCCCCCCCTGACAGGACCAGGAGCTGTTTACACACACAGCTCCCGGTCCCCGCTCTGTAATGAGCAATCGCGAGTGCCCGGCGGCGATCGTGCCCGCCAGGCACCCGCACGGGAGTCACGGACGAGCGGGCGGCGGTGCGCACGTGCCTTTAGTGGCCGCAAAGAGAGCCGACTCTTATATGTCTCTATACCCTGTAAACAGTAATTTCAGAAAAACAAATGTTTTCCTTTACAACTCCTTTAATTGAACAAGCTGAGGTTAGAAGTTGATTGGTTTCTATGCAGAAGGGAGCCTGCTTTTGCACTCTCCAGTTTTATTAAATAAACCACAATGCCTTTTATTGAATAGGGAAAGAAATATTATGGTGATTAAGTTAACCAATGATAAACATTTGCAGCAAATATAAACTCAGCAAAGTAAGGTGTCAGATTATACAAAATATTTACACATATAAAAACTGTTTTGATTTTAGACACATTAGTAAAATTTTATCATTCCTCGCAATAAAAACAATGTTAGTATTGGCTACTCATTTCATATAATGCAGTTAATCACAGAAGGCTTTAAGTTTTTTCTGCTGTAAATCCGTGGCAGACAGTGATATAGAATTATGTGTAGAGTGTATTTCCCATCTTCAGCGACATTAGCTTTATAGCTAGCTAGGCATGTTTATTACTGTGTGCCAAAGCATTAGGACACTGCTAGGCTTAACATTCCTATTGGATAACAGTATAGTGTTGAACCAGACTGTGTCATACTGTTTAAATTTTATGGAATTGCTATCACAAAGAGGTTCAAGCGAAAAGAGCTTCATACAAACTCCATCTATTCCCACTTACATTTATCAAGTGATGACAAGCTATGTGTTCTGCAAAAGCTTTCATGATCCCTTTTCTTCCAAAGAAGCCACTTGAACACACACGATTTTACACACAAATGCTGAATAATGTCTTTTGATGCTAAAAAGTAAAAAGAAGAATTGCAAAGTAGAAGAATTGTGTTATTAAAAAATATATATTTTGAACACAAGGTAAAAGGGAACCTTATTTTTGGAAGTATAGGGGGTTTAACTCTGAGGCCTTGTACACACGATCAGACATGTCCGATGAAAACGATCCGCAGACCGTTTTCATCGGACATGTCTGCTGGCTGATTTTGGTCTGATGTGTGTACACACCATCAGACCACAATCCCCGCGGACAGAGAACGCAGTGACGTAGACGACACCGACGTTCTCAAACCCGGAAGTGCAATGCTTCCACGCATGCGTTGAATCAATTCGACGCATGCGCAAGATTTCGGTCTGCTGGTTAGACGTACTAACCAGCGGACATGTCCGACGGACAGCTTTCCAGCGGACAAGTTTCTTAGCATGCTAAGAAACTTTTGTCCGCTGGAAACCTGTCCGCTAGGCCGGAAAAATGTCCGCTAGGCCCTACACACGGTCGGACATGTCCGCGGAAACTGGTCCGCGGACCAGTTTCAGCGGACATGTTCGGTCGTGTGTACGAGGCCTCAGACTTTTAGGTAAAAATTAGATATGATTTTAGGAAACTAACCCAGGTTTATGTAACACCTGCATCCTATATATAGAACCATTTATTCTACACCTGTACTACTTTTTCAGGTTTTCTCCATCTTGACAAATACAAGAACTGAAAACCAAGACTTTGGAAATAGCAGGCACTCCTAAGCACTTTGTTCAAAACACCAGTATTCACATTAGACCCAAGGTCACCTAGAAATACAAAGTATCCACAATGCTACTTCGAGCATACAGAAATGTCTTATGGCCACCACTACTACCTGTGAACTTCCTAAAATATCATGGTCATGGAAAGACTCTAAATATTATAAATATTTGAAGTGTTTGAGAACTCCTATCATGGCCTGTGGACATTACATGATCAAAGATGTCTACCAATACATTTTAGATGGTCTTTCAATTATGCCAAAATAGTCAGGGCTACTAGAATAGGTAGGAGATACCCCACACATTTATCACCTATTGTTGGGGTCCATTAGTTGGGTTCTATTCTTTGTTGAGAGCTTCTTGCTCTCTAAAGACCCAGGTGTGTCTGTAGTGGGGCAGAACTTTCCAAGCCACCACCAACTGTTCTTCCAGTGAAAGTATAATTGATTTATCTGCTATAGAGTATATTAGTATAAAAGGCTAAAATACACAAGCTTTAATAATGCAACGGGAATCTTTCAAACCACACTGTTTACACCTCATCAACGAGCTTGAATAAATGTATGCTTCTTTTGGCCCCTAGAAGGAAATTGACTTGAAGGGTACCCCCATAATAATGGTATGCCGTATGCCTAGTATCACTGCACTGTCTAGTATCTGTTAACACATGTAGTGTTTTCAGCATAAGGCAGGCATATATGAACACTGTTATATAAAAGAAATTAAGAACGTTCAAGCAGTCTTTTCTAGTAAGAAAGCAGTGTATTCATGTTGTAGCTTGCCAGCCAGGCAGTATCCTAATCCAATTTCCAGAAAGTAAATCTAGTAGTAAGATTCTGAAATGGCAAAACCTTTTGGATTTGTGTTAATCCATAAATACTGTTAAATATACCGAATTACACAGGTGGGGACAGTTACTAAATAAACAGCGTTTTCTGGTCTTATAGTTTATGGCAATTATATTTCTGAAGTGAAACAGGAGCCTCAAACAAAATATAGTATATTGTTAAAATATGTAGCAGTTGGCATGTTAACATAACAAAATATCACAAGAGAAGAAATTCTACTTCTTTTACACTTGGAATAAGCTGTTCCGATTTTACACAAGCAAGCAAGGCTAACTTCGTTTATACAGTTTCTGACATTTTGAAGATGGTGGACTAATATGGTGATATAATAGAAGTGTAGTGCTGCCAAAATCACAAGGGGAATAGATCCAAAACTTACAGGAGGCTTTGATTTGAATAGCCTGGTGCCAAATGAACTGTGTCAGCTCTGTTTGTCTGCAGTTATTGTGTAAACTCAGTATCAATAGGGTTCAGATACATTGGCATTAAAATATAGATACTACACAGCTGGCAAGACTAGGAAGTCCCAGCCCCCAAAGCAACATTTGTTTTATTTGATGCACTATTCATACTTGCAAATGTGTGCCTGGTCATGAATGGGGCCATATTCAGAGTCGTGTGCAGGTTGTTGATTGTGCTTTGTGCTTTTGGAATGTTCAATATAAAAAAAAAAATGTTTTTCCTTTGTGTAAATGTATATGTTATAGAATTTATGTTATTTTGATGAGTTGATTAGTGCTGTATGGAATATCAAAAAAAAAAAAAACGATTTTAAGGCCACATGCATGCCATTTAGCCCCTGTGTGTCCCAATTCTAGGCACAGGTGGAACATCCAGCTCGGCTGCCTGCAGCATGTCAAAGTTTATTAATGACTGAAATATGCTGCGGCTGGACAGAGTTGGATGCTGTACTGAGTGATATTTAGGACCTTTTGGGTTCAGGGACACAGGAAAAAACTGAGATTGGATGCGCAAGAGCTAAAGAGAAAACAGCAGACCTGAAATCAGATTAGGAACTATGCATCAAACAGTGACTTGCAGAACTTCAGACTGTCCTTAGAACTTCATTGGTGTAAATGAGACATCATTTTGTAGAAAAAAATCTGGGGTTTTATGTTTTCAATGTTTCATGAGACATACATCTCATGGGAACATGCAGACCAACTAGAGGTGTCCCTTGGATAAAGGGTGCCTGATCCTCCAACAGCAAACTGGTTTTACTGGTTGGTAATATATTGCATACGTTAACATTAATAGGCATGAGCTGTTAGTAGGTGTAAAGCCTCGTACACACGACCGAGAAACTCGACGGGCGAAACACATCGTTTTGTTTGTCAAGTTCCTTGTTAGGCTGTCGAGGATCTCGCGAGCCAAATTTCCCCATTCCCGTCGAGGAAAAAAAGTTTCCTCGTCGAAAAGTATACACACGACCGGTTTCCTCGGCAAAAAAAAAAAAACAGCAAGTTTCTTGCTGTTTTTTGCCGAGAAACTCGGTCGTGTGTACGAGGCCTTATAGTTGCTAGGCACAATATACAGTTGTGCTCATAAGTTTACATACCCTGGCAGGATTTATGATTTCTTGGCCATTTTTCAGAGAATATGAATGATAACACAAAAACATTTCTTTCACTCATGGTTAGTGATTGGCTGAAGCCATTTGTTATAAATCAACTGTGTTTACGCTTTTTAAATCATAATGGCTAACAGAAACTACCCAAATGACCCTGATCAAAGGTTTACATACCCCAGTTCTTAATATCGTGTATTGCCCCCTTTAATATCAATGACAGCTTGAAGTCTTTTGTGGTATTTGTGGATGAGGCTCTTTATCTTCTCAGATGGTAAAACTGTCCATTCGTCTTGGTAAAAAGCCTCCAGTTCCTCTAAATTCTTGGGCTGTCTTGCATGAATGGCACATTTAAGATCTCCCCAGAGTGACTCAACGATATTGAGGTCAGGAGACTGAGATGGCCAATCCAGAACCTTCACTTTATTCTGCTGTAGCCAATGACAGGTTGACTTGGCCTTGTGTTTTGGATCATTATCATATTGGAATGTCCAGGTACATCCCATGCGCAGCTTCCTGGCTGATGAATGTAAATTAAGTTGTATTTTTTGATAACATACTGCATTCATCTGGCCAACAATTTTGACCAAAACATCAGCGATCCACCTCTGTACCTTTCATTATAGGACTTGTTGACTCCTCTCCAAATGTAGTGTTTATGGTTGTGGCCAAAAATCTCAATTTTGGTCTCATCACTCCAAATGACTTTGTGCCAGAAGGTTTGAGTCTTGTCTCTGTGCTTTTTGGCATATTCTCTAAAAAATAGCAAAGAAATCATAAATTCTGCCAGGGTATGTAAACTTATGAGCACAACTGTATACAGTGAGATCAGTCGGTATGTGTGCTGGAGGTGGGATGGTACTACTAGAGCATGCTCTGTTCAGTTCAATTCAAGATTAAAGAAATACTTTACCAATGAAAAAGTAACAGTGGCAAATTATAGTATCGTTTTGGAGAGGATAGGTTGGATAGAAGAAGAAAAGATGAAGGATTTGATAGGCCGCATAACACATAATAAGATAGGGAGATCAGAATAACAAGCAACCTAATTGAAGCTGCTGTATCAGGCATGACATCGTGAGAGGCCAAAGTGTTTAGGGCACAGGGGAGTATTCTACATGGTTTGGTTACTATACACATTCATGTTAGTTAAATATCAGAAAACTACTCCCAAAAATGGAACTTCTGCTTTAAGTGATGGTGACCCCCTGACATGCCACATTTGGCATGTAATTTTTTGGGGGGGGAGCGGGTACCAAGTTTTTACGGCACCCAGCTCCCACTTCCTAATTTGACTCAGCGGCACCGAAAGGAAATTCACCTCACCCCCTCCCTCACTGCAATCTTCAGCACACGTCACAGGTCCCAAAAGATTGCTCAACCATTCACAGCGCACAGCACGGCATTCGCAGTGCTCGCACGACTGTAAAGCCACAGCCAGGTGCCCACAGTTAGAATGCCTGCGCCATGGAGAGAAGGGAGAAAGGAGCATGGCTTTGTGCACCCTCATCGTTGGACCATGGGACAGGTGAGTGTCTGATTATTAAGAGTCAGCAGCTACACTTTTTGTAGCTGCTGAATTTTAAATGCGTGGAACTCCGCTTTAACATCAGTACTAAAGCTGGCCATAGATGGATAGAATTTCAAATGAAAAAATTCTTAGGCATAGTCTTTCGACCAAAAATTTGCAGAACATTTGTTTGTCATTCACAAATTTTGTTAGCTTTTAACATTTGATTTTGGAATAAATGAACGTTACCGAACAAAAACCACATACACTGTTAGAAAGTCCTTTGCCCGAGAAAAAATTACCATCCTGCTCCTTTGAATTTTATCATCACAGCAGTCAAAAACAAACATTGGTTTGACCTATGTAGGTTTTTTTTTTTTTTTTTTAATTGTTTATTTTCTAAATTTTCAAAAATAGTATACATTGTATGACAATGTATAAGTAAATTCAACTTTTGGTAATACATAGCTGACAAATCTTAGACAATGTGGAGATACAGGCACAATCTGACACAAACATGCAGGATAATCAATTATCAAGGCAATGTAAGCTAACCACAGTCCAAAACAGACAGAACTACAAAAAAAAATCAGCCATTACCAGAAAAGATATAAAAGAACAAGAAATGAGAACAAAGAAAGAAAGAATAAAAAATAAAGTAAAATAAAATAAAATAAAATAAAATATGCACCATGGGAATCAAGACTCTTGAGAGGATTCAGATAGGAAACCAGATGAGAACTCGGAATCATCCCACGTTTTCCAAATGCTCTCAAATAAATGCAAGGTATATTCAATCTTAGCAGTTAAATGTTCCATCCTACGTGTATCTATTATAATTGAAAGAACCTGGTGAATAGTAGGGGGTGAAGTAGAGAGCCAGAGCCTAGGGATGGCTCTCTTTGCGGCTAAAAGGACAAAAGACACGTTTCTGTGATGTCTTAGACAGACCCGTAAGGGGTAGGCCCAATATGAAATGTAAAGGCGATAAGGGTACGGGATGGGATAGCAGCTACTGTAGGAGCTCTTGAATCTTTATCCAAAAAGGGCTAATGAGAGGGCATTCCCAGAAAATATGAAAAAGAGAGCCCACGACCCCTACACATCTCCAGCATAACTTAGAGAGGGTAGGGTCACGGGCATGCAGTAGGTCTGGGGTCCTATACCAAAATAGCAAAATTTTAAAGGCAGTCTCCCCATGCACTACACAGCGCGAAATCTTTGAAGTATTAGCCCATATTTTCCCCCAATCCAGCAACGAAATCGGGCACTTTAGTATAGTAGACCATTTGTTCATATAGTTATGCGTGGAGTCCGTCAGAGGGGGGGTTTCATGTAGAATTTTATATATTGATGAAATCTGCTTAGATGCATAGGGACCTGCTACACATAAAAGCTCAAAATCTGTGGGTCTCTCTAGTGATAACGCGGGGAACGTGGAGAGGAGACCTATGTAGGTTTTAATCTCTTATTTTAAATTATTTAAGTGAGGTATAAATATTTCCGTAACACCTACTAATGATTGAAAAAAGTGAATGAACTTTCTTAGAACATTCTTTTCCCAAGAATTTTCATTCAAAATTCTACACATCTGTGGCCAGCTTAACATTCAACAAAAATGTAGAATTCCTTTTAGTCCGAGGTACATTTGAATGCAAAAAAATTGCTTAAAAGGATAATGTATTGTCTGCCTGTTTCCTTGTATTGGGCCAGTAGCATGCCAGCACAGGGACTGCTGCTGATAGTACAATCATTGAATGGATAAAGCAAATGTAGGTAACCACACTGCCACCTCCCACCTCTATGAGCCTTTAAAGTATGTAAACATAACTGAAATTGTAACTTACATGTTTTGTGATTTAAACAATTTTTTTCTTTAATATGTTCTCTTCTAGACAAGGGAACAGTACAGAAAGTGGTGGTCCTCCCTGGTAATAGCTCCACAAGCAGTGAGCTGATTCTGGAAGAGCTGGAGGTTTTCAAGGTTTGGCACAAGCTTCTGTTTCTAAAAGTGTTTACATACAGCTTTGATCTGGCAATCTGGGCATTGTAAATCACACTATAGAAATGGTGTTGTAATAAGTGTTTTACTTACAAGAAACCAGCCTCAAAATAACGTAATGTTTGGTAAACTGCAACTATGACCTCAGTGAGCATATTCAGACCTGATGTCAGACAAGATAAATTCAGCTATCCCTGTGTATAGCCATTGCAGGATCGCAAACAACATTGTTTTTCTTAGCTGGCTGTCCGTAAAATCTGATTTACATTGTTTTTATTATGCTATTATTATTTATTTTGTGCATGCCAAATGAGGTACCCATTGTCAACGATGTAACCATCCGCTTCCGTGATGTGATGTATCTTTATATAAAATTTAAAAAGTTCCCCTTAAGTGGTTGTTAGCTTCAGACATGAACTATAAACACAGCATATACTTCTACAGTGTGTACTTGTCTCAATCCAAAACATTAAGTGTAATTTCTGTCTGCTGCTTTGTTCTTCTGCTATCTGCATGAGTTCCTTTTGACAAGTTTTTCTAACACAAAGAGAAAAAAGGTGACATCCGAGGGACCTCGAGCTGACTGACAGCCTCAGCTCTGTTTCAGTGTGCTGCTTGAAAGGGACGTGTCCCTTCTCTCCAATCAACTATCAGAGCTGTCCTCACTGAGCTCTGAAGAGTGTGATTTCAGTGCCCCGCCCCCTTTTTTTCTGACAGTTTAGACAAGCTTTATAAATTCTGCACGTCTGCAGATAAACAGGTACAATTTATGTAGGAGGATTTGTTTCATCTCCGTATATCATCTGAGCCCAGTCACTATACTGTGAAGGTTTACAACCACTTTAATGTCCGACAACACTTAAAAAGTTTTATGCAATATGAGAAAGTATTTGTATCTTTGTCAAGATTTGTATTGCTCTTCAAATGGATAGGGAGGATTTCACTATAGCCTACTTTGTGTACTAATCTTATTTGCAAAGTAAGAACTTTCTACATCTTTAGCAAATCAACTCATCAGTGTCAGTTGCTTGTTATATACACTGATTGTTGCCAGTGATAATCAGAGGGGCCTCTGTCACATCATCTATGCTTAGTTTTTATTGGACTCTGTGGGTTGCATACTTCAGTGGGGTAAATCTCTATGAGGGCTCATGCACACTGTACCAAACATGTTGCTTTCAGGCGGTATTCAGGGACGTAAACACCTAAAAAACACATTTTGGGAGGAGCGCATTGGTGTAGTTTGTGATGTATGCATGTACAGTTATGCTAATGTTTACATGTGTACTGCACAAATGTACCCTATTGGCCACTGCTGCCCAGGACCACATAAATATCAACAGTGTATTGCCAGCAGCACCTGGGCTGTTGCATACACACCATTAATACGTTGGCCCTGAGTGAGTCCTTTAGTCCAGCACTGTGTGGGCAAAGCTAATGCCCATTGTAGATATACTATATTGTCAAAAGTATTGGGACACCTTCCTTTAAACGCACATGAACTTTAATGACATCCCAGTCCGTAGGGTTCAATATTGAGTTGGCCAACCCTTTGCAGCTATAACAGCTTCAACTCTTCTGGGAAGGCTATCCACAAGGTTTAGGTTTAGGGAATGTTTGACCATATTTCCAGAAGCGGATTTGTGAGGTCAGGCACTAATGTTGGATGAGAAGGCCTGGCTCGCAGTTTCCACTCTAATTCATCCCAAAGGTGTTCTATCGGGTTAAGGTTGAGAGTCTGTGCAGGCCAGTCAAGTTCCTCTACCCCAAACTTGCTCATCCATGTCTTTATGGACCTTGCTTTGTGCACTGGTCCAAATCATTTGGTGGAGGGGGTGGGATTGTGGTGTGGGGTTATTTTTCAGGGGTTGGGTTTTGCCCCTTTTGTTCCAGTTAAGGGAACCCTTCAGGCCCCGTACAGATGAGGGGACATGTTCGATGAAAACGGTCCGCGGACCGTTTTCATCGGACATGTCCGCTCGGAGATTTCGGTCTGATGGTTGTACACACCTCAAACCGAAATCCCCGCAGACAGACAGCACGGTGACGTGGCGGTGACGTTGACGCCGCCACGTCCTCAAACCAGGAAGTAAAATACTTCCACGCATGCGTCAAATCTATTCGACGCATGCGGGAGATTTCTGTCCGCTGGTTAGGTGTACTAACCAGCGGACATGTCGGACGGACGGGTTTCCAGCCGACAAGTTTTAAAGCCTGCTTTAAAACTTTTGTCTGCTGGAAACCTGTCTGCTAGGCTGTACACACGGTCGAATCTGTCCGCTGAAACTGGTCTGCGGACCAGTTTCAGCAGACATGTTCGGTCGTGTGTACGAGGCCTAAGACGTCAGCATACCAAGACATTTTGAAAAATGTCATGCTCCCAACTTTGTAGGAACAGTTTGGGGATGACCCCTCCAATTTTTTATTTCTCTGATGGGGGTGGCTTGAGCCCCCTATAGTTCCAGCAGCTAATAGTGCACATTGGCAACATGTGCTTGCATGCATGTAAATGTTAAAAAGAAAAGAAAGAAGAAACATGTATGTATAGCATACAGACAATATTTTATGCAGAATCTCGTAGCCAGCTTCTGGCTGCAAGATTCATAGGCATATTTTATTAGGCCCATGTGCACGATCCCTTACTGTCATATGAGTACACAGTGCCTATTATTGTTATTTTAAAGTTGTAGTGATAGGGATGTAACCTCCTTTCATTTAGAAAATTATTGACATGTGGTTTTATTTCTCACTAGAATGTTTTTTTTCTCAATCTTTAGAGTCAAGCTCCAGTAACCTCAATGAAGATTTCTTCAAAAAAGGTAATGCTCTTTAACCTGACTCAAACTGAACTTGGGATACACATTTATTTTTACGAGGTGTACAAAACTTGCAGCTGAACTGTGTAGCATGAAAGTCATATTAATTGTCTTGATGTTGGATGTTTCTGAATTCCATGTATGGCTCTTTCTCAGCACAGCTTTATCTAATTTTATGTGCTTGAAATGGGAGCTGTAGCCACAAGCTTAGTGTTACACAACTCTAAGGTTCTATTTATTTAATGAAGACTAGTGACAGATTAAATCCATTTTGCCAATAACTGTAAGACTATAATTACAGTTTGAGCTTGAAAATAATTAATTCCCTAAGCTATATTATAATACATTATTATTATTATTTTTTGGCTTTTTCTTCCCTCACCCCATATTAAAAAGGCATTGCCATGTTTAAATTAACCTCTCCACACCCCATCGCTGTCCCTGGCTTTCCCATTTTGGCCCAGCTCCAGCAGTCCTCTGGGGGCAGAACAAGATCCATATTTTTGTTCCTATTTGCTGTATGCCCAGCCTTTTCTTTAGACACTCCCTAGGGGGAGCACCATCTTGCTGGCTAGGCTTGCAGTACTCCAGAATATGTTATTATATGAGTGCTGCTCAGTCCTAGAGGAATGATTGCCACCACCAGGAAGAAAGGAAAGCTACTGTGAGGTCACTGGACCAGCTAGAACATTGGAAAAAAGATACATTTGTAAATTAAAAAGACCAGGAGGGAGGGTGTTTGGGAGTGACAAGGAGATGTTTTTTGGTAGCAGAAGGCTGGATTCCTCTTTTGATAGAAAATATACATATCATTTTAGGCACATTTAAAACTTAGTGTCAGTTACGATTACTAGAGTAGTTTTAAATTTTCACTTGTTAAAACATATTTGTTCTTTATCTTAAAATACTGTAAAAATATACTGTGTATCAATAAAATGTTTCAGTCAATAGGAAAAAAAGAAGGTGTGAAGGAAGTACATTTTTACACTGCATTTCCACAGCTGCTATCTATATATACTTTGAGAAAGAACTGTCAGAATAGAGAACTAGTTCCTGCTGGCTATTTATATAAAGAATATTGGGCTCCATCCACAAAAGCATCTCACATGTGGCATTTAGGTGTCCGGACACATTTCCCTAAATATCGCATGAGACCCGGAAACTGTCAATTCACTGTGGTATTTGCCACAAAACGCTCAAAACTATCAGTAAATACAGCATGAAAAGGGGTTAAAGCCAATGCATAAAAGGAAATAAATAATGAAATGCATGCAGCAACTAAGTAGTGGTCCAGGTATGCAGTATTGAACCCCTTCATGCCTAAGCCTTTTTCTGACATGTGTTGATAAGTTAAAACTTGTATTATTTTCTAGAAAATTACTTAGAACCCCCAAACATTATATGTATTTTTTTAGCAGAGAACCTAGACAATACAATATTTTATGTCACAAGGTATTTGCGTAGTAGTCTTTCAAACGCAGTTTTCTTGGAAAAAATATAATTTCATGAATTTAAAAAAGAACAGTAAAGTTAGCCCATTTTTTTTTTTTGTATAATGTGATTGATGATGTTATGTTGAGTAAATAGATACATAACATGTCATGCTTTGAAATTGTGCACACTCGTGGAATGGCGGCAAACTACGATTTAAAAATTATAATTATTGCTCTTCCTCTTACTATCGCGGCGATACCTCACATGTGTGGTTTGAAAACCGTTAACATTTACGTATGTGTTTGCTTCTGCGTGATCATTTCTATTGCTGTCACAGGGAATATAGACATCCCTTGTGACAGCAATAGTCAGTGAAAGGTACTCTCTATGGGGAGATCTGGGGTCTATAAGACCCCAAATCCCTCCTTTTCACTTAAAAGCATTCAAAATGCCAAGTTTGACTGTTTTGAAGGCTGTCATTTTTTTTAAATTTGGTTCCTTTAAGTCTTCCATAAACCAAAAAAGATGTTATGACATCACTTCCGGGTTACTATATCCGAGACCCGATCAAAGCCGATTCCAGCTTCGTTCGGGTCTTGGGCCAGCCGGCTGGTCTTGGGCTTGTTCCGGCTGGTGGCTCGGGCCTCCCGGTGGGAGGCGCGCTACGCAAGGTGGCAGGAGTCCCCTCCGGCTCCTTGGGATAACAGCTGAGCAGCTGCTAGCCGCATTGGTTGCCATCCCAAGAAAGCCGTCTGTTTTCTCAAAAAAAGCTACAGGCAACACCCCGGTACAACCCCTTCAAGCCAAAGCTGCATATTTGCATACGGTCAGCATGAAGGAGTAAAATAATGTGAAAATATAATCTCCAATTTTGAGTAGTCTGTGTTTTTTTGGATCCGTTCTCTGAACAGTAATGCATAGAAAGCTAAATATGGAGATAGGGAAATCATTGGGGTTGATTTACTTAGTATAATTATAATTAAAGGAAAAACTCGTTTTAGTTTTTATGTAGAAGTGGATTAGAATACTGTCAGGTTTTTATTGTCTGTGCCACCATTAGGGAGATTAAACCTCTATATTTGTCCTATTTACCATTATCATTGAAAGTAAAAATAAAAGAAAATTTCAAATTTTGGGTTGTCCACAGGGAAGTAGTAGAATACATCTTCCAATGGGACGCAGATGGCAAAAAAAAAAAACTGACGGGAAAAATAGCTGTGCTCATAGTTCTTTAGGCAAATAGACTGTGCAATTTGCAAATTGCACCAGAGCTTAGTAAATGAGGTAAAGCTTCACTTTACTTTACAAAGAATACCCAATCACATGCAAGGAAAATAAAAAATAATAATTTTTGCTTGTACATGATTAGATGGTGGAAGCAAGCAGAGATCACCCTCATTTACTAAGCTCTGGAGTAACCACACTTGCAAACTCCTTTGTCTGTGCCTTTAGTAAATCCACCCCATTACATGTAGTTAACTATATTTATTTTTTGCATATATACAAGCAGGGGCGGACTGACCATTGAGGCACTCGGGCACTATCCGAGGGCCCCATGCCACTAGGGGGCCCCATCAGGGTTGCCAGGCTCAGTAAAACCAGGGACAGTATGTAAAAATCTGTGTTTTTTTTTACATCTGTCCCTGATATGTCCGAAACCGACATGCTTTTGATGTGAAAATCCCAAGATTTTAGCTGCCCCGCCTCTGCACTGCCTCCTGGCATGGTGGCCATCTGTAAGCCCAGGGGCCCCATAATATTCTATTGCCCGGGGGCCCCATGAGTTGTCAGTCTGCCCCTGTATACAAGCATATACATAATTTGCTTAAAAAAATCTCACTGTCACTCCAAACATAATACAATGTACATACATATCACAATGGTCTTGTTAGAACATATGTCATATGTAGTGGGAATACTTTACTTATTCACAATTATTTTTAGATACATTTGGCTCAAATATTGGATTAGGAATAGACAAGTATTCTTACAAAGGTGTGGAACTTGAGCTGTTGGGAGAGGGGTGTCATCAATTTGAAGGTTTGATAGATGAATACCAGAGTAACGCTTTTAAGAACATCAGAGAATGACAGTGGCTATTTTATAACACGAAAAAACAGACCTGTCTAAAGATATAGTAATGACTTTGCCAAATATTACAGCAAAAATTACTTTAACGCACGGTTCATCCAGATATTACCAGGGGAGAAACGTATCAAAAATTACACACATATATAAATACCCTTCTTCCACCAATAAAAAA
This sequence comes from Rana temporaria, assembly GCF_905171775.1. Taxonomy (NCBI): domain Eukaryota; kingdom Metazoa; phylum Chordata; class Amphibia; order Anura; family Ranidae; genus Rana; species Rana temporaria. The sequence goes on from NC_053491.1 coordinate 135,353,345, forward strand.
GAGGCACAATGGGCAGCACAGATGAACACTGATTGGCAGCACTGGTGGGCACTGATTGGCAGTTCTGGTGGGCAATGTTGAGACCGCACTGACAATCAAGACACTGCCCTGATTATCAGTGCCGATGTCCCTTTAACACAAACCTCTGAACAATGTTATCTATTTTTTTATGAATTGATAAGGGCTGATGAACATGGAAACAAGCTGTCCTATAACAGCTATATTTTATTAATATGCCATAGTAAAACAAGGTTTGCTTAAAAATCCAATTTATTTATTAACAGCAACAACTATATGTCAGTTCAGAAGAGGGAGTAACCCAAGTATCTTTACATCGCTGCCATATCTATGGATCTGCATGTGCCGACTGCTGCCTTGCCAGGGATCCCTACTGTGCTTGGGATGGAAAAGATTGTTCCAGATTTTATCCATCAGGGAAAAGGTGAGAATCTGGAAGGTAATATGCACCTAAGCAACATTATGATCAATGTAAATATTGTATAACCCAGTTTCCATAAATTATCATCATTCCGTTTTAACAATGAACTCAGTTTTATAAGATTAAGGAGTTATAACATCGGTCTGAGACCTAGTGCTGTGATGGTTCTTTGCCGTTACCTTAAAGTATTCCTATGGAGAAACCAGAAGTAGCGGGTAAAAAAAGAAGACACCATGCTGCTTAACCTGCACTCTCTCTAATTACTATATAACATGATTGTACTTATTCATGATGGATTTGGGGAAAGATGGGGTCTTTAAGAGATTTGGGTGGATCTACCCCTCTACTGAATTATCTACATTTTCAGACTAATCATAAAGCAATTGGTCAAATGTTTTTAGCCTATCAACTTTTATGTTCAAATGTTCATGAGTTACTTTTCTCCTGGGATGGAATGTTAGGGGTTGTTACATTCACAACAAGGAAACTAAAACACATATTACAAACATAATGGAAATGATTTCTTATGCTTCCGCAAATGTTGAGAATTTTTTTTTATATATAAATCGACCCCGTACTGTTTCATTGTGTGTATCTATAGAGAAGTGGGACTAAATGTCTAGTAACAGCTAATTTCTTAAAATTTCTAAGAATATTTAATATGTTACATTTTGATTCCAGGACTGTGGTGAAGTACACTTGGCACCAAGCTTCAGTTTCTATACAAGCACACATTTTCCACTCCAACCGCCACCTAACTAAAACATGAGTCCTTTCCTAAAGCATTAACTCTACCACCTTCTAATCTTTACATGAACCCATTTACCTGGTCACCTATCATTTCAAAATAAGCTGTAACCAGAATTTTAATCCTCCACACTTAAAGTGGATGTAAACCCAAACATTTTTTTATTTATTTTTTATGTCACAATGTACAGTATATGATTTCCTATCATCTGTGCCCAGTCTTGCCACACAGAGTTAATCCAGCTCTGATCAATCAGCTTTTATTGTTCAGTGAAATACAACAGACTTCCAGATAAAAACCAAAGTCCTTGCTTCTGAAAAAAGTGCACAATTCACATCCCCTCCCCTGTGTTTTGATTAAATGTTTTCAAAATATGGGGTGAGTCACAGTTCAGTGCCATGAGAAAATGCAACAGCCATCAGAATATACATAGAGCTGGAGGGAAGAGGGGAGGGGGATGTGAATTGAGCACTTTTTACAGAAGCTGTATATGTCTGCAAGCAGTGCACAAGATATGTAAATAAACTGTCACTCAAGCAAGGACTTTGGTTTTGATCTGGAAGTCTGTTTTATTTCCCTGAACAATAAAAAGAGGATTGCTCAGAGCTGGATTAACTCTGTGTGGCAAGACTGGGCACAGATGATAGGAAATCTTATTCTCTACATTGTGACATCCACTTTATCCTAAACTTGGGTATACACTGGAATTTAATTTTTATTGTTGTGCTCAGCACAGCAGGTTTAAAAAACAAAACAAAAAAACTCACAGATCCCTGCATCCAACGCAACGCTGTGTGAAGCATGGATCTTCCCTGGACTCCCCCCCATCACAATACACTGATCTGTGCTTGCAGCCATTGCCTGAGAGTTCTAATCGAATGCTGGTTTTCCAACAAGACCGTTCGACAGAAGCTGGTTGTTAGACCGGCTTCTCTTGAACAAACAGCGGTACACATGCATACTGGGCTAGCCCTTAACACGCATTCTTATCCTAAATCTAATACTTTATTTTATCTCCCTTTCTAGCCTTAACCCTATATTTGACACCTACATTTAAGCCCCCAATCCTTTAAAGAAGCCTGTACCAAGAAAACAGAGAATATGTGTCGAAATATCAGTTTTCACATTGTACGGCCAAAACATGCTGCTCCATTAATTTGTACCACTGTGCTTGGCTATCATACCACAGCAGCTTACGCATCAGTATTCACAATAATTGCTCCCAGCTGTGGCCATGTGACTAAAGTTTAACCATAATGGCTGTAGCTGTAAGTGATAGGAAGCCAACAAAAGTACCTTAAGTTTTACTGAGGTTTGGTAACTATGTTTGCATGTGACTTTGCAAAAAAATAAATATTTATAGAATATAAATAAATCTTGCCTTTTTTTTCTGTGTTGTAGAAGAAGTAGAAGACAGGACATAAAACATGGAAATCCAGTTACCCAGTGCCGTGGATATAACTTGAAAGGTGCATAACACATTGTCTTCATTTGTCTTTTTATAATTGTTCTATGTTGAAATAATAATTTACATTACTTCCACTGGTTAGCTAATCACTACCTCAACCAAGGTTTACTGACTTAAGCCCTGTACACACGGGCAAGAATTTCGTCAGGAAAAAAAACATTGTTTTTTTGGCAAGAGTCTCTTGCCGCACCGAGTGTACAAACTCTATTTTCAAAAGAACCGCGGTTCTCTTGAAAGGCAAGAACGCGGTGACATTATGGCATACGAAGAGCATGCGCTCGTCACATTCGATGCCGTCGTCACCATCTTGCTGCACCCTACCTATGCCTAGGAAGCTACCACGAATGCGTCAAAGTAATTTCAAGCATGCGCGGGTTTCCATGGCGACCAGGTAAGTATACACACTCTTGGGTTTCTCGGCAGGAAAACTGCAGAGAATCTCACAACTAGAAAATAGAGAACATGTTCTCTATTTTTCTCGTCTAGATTCTGGGCAAAACCTGAAAGCCTCGTACACACGCTCGGTATACTCAGCAATAAAGCTCTGCCAGCAGTTTTCTTGCCGGCTTCCTGCCAAGTAAACCGAACATGTGTACGAGTCTTTAGTTGTAGTTTCAAAGCACTTTTCGGTATCTAATGTAATTTAGTCTACACAACTTTTCTATAACATGTAATGTTTATTACTAGTTTTTCTTCACTTACAACACTAACTTTTGCGAGTCACATCTTAAACATGATAGCCATAAATACCAACGGATGGTGAAAAAAGCCAGAGGCAGCCAAATGGTCTAGGTCACCAGCACTTGTATGGCGATGTGAGCAGTGAATGACATTTCCCAGGCCACCTTCTACGCTCTGTTCCTGTAGACATGTGCTGACAATGAGAGAGGGAGTGTTCAGCACAGTTAGAGAATGCTTTCCGCTGCTTTTGGACGCTGTGGAGGTCCGAATAGTAGGAGCAGGGCTTTTTTTCTGGGGGAACTTGGGGGAACTCAGTTCCACCACCTTTGGCTCAGACCCTTTGGTGCCTGCTCACCACAATCACTTGTAAACACAGAAGTCTGGTTTCTGTGTTTACAAGTGACAGCTCTGCACTCTGTGTGTAACCCCCTGAACTCTGCACTCTGTATGTAATGCAATTCTGGTATTTAATGCCCCTTTAAGACCCTTCTACTGTTTTTGAAATCTGAACGGGTCGCGGTTGAGTTCCTGCAGCTATTTTCTGAGAAAAAAAGCTCTGAGTAGGAGACAAGGCTGATGGTGGATGAACTGAAATACAGACAGGCCTCTGTACTCCAACAACACTCTGCCTCTTTGCACACCAAAAACTGCAGATGGGCGTACAGACAATGTGGTCAACAGTGCTAAATTTTAAACGCTTATTGAGACAATGCTGAAGGTACAGCTACAATAATACAGAGAAAATAGCAATAGAGGCAATTAATTACATTGACCATTGACTCTTATTGAGTTCCATAAAAAAAAAACTTGGCCTTTGGGACATTGAAAGTGAATTTAAACATGAATCAAGGTGAGCCTAATGTGCATATGAACCCTGACCATTAACTTTTTTTGATTCTTTTTGGGTGCAAGGCAAATAAGGTGTTCACGTTAGCAAAATATTTTACTTTGCATTGAATATCCATCACATGCAAGAGAATTGTATATTTGCTTGCATATGGTAGGATGATGGATGTCAGCAAAAGCTTTACCTTATCCACTAAGCTAAGGCAATTTTCCCTTCCATTGTGCAACTTCCTTTGCAAAGGGAATGGGGCAGGGCCGATCCACAGCTGCATGTGTGAATGGAGACACACAGAGCCACGGCTCAGGAGCGTGCCTGCTTGGGTGTCCCCAGGGCAAGCTGCTTACTGTAGGGGCACCCAGCAGGAAGGAAGAGCCAGGAGCGCCAGCATGGGACCCAAGAAGAGGAGGATCTGGGCTGCTCTGTGCAAAACCATTACACAGAGCAGGTAAGTATACCATGATTGTTATGTTTTTTTTTTAAACAAAAACAAGGCTTTAATATCACTTTAACATACATTTTAGCCCCTATTCCCCCCTGAGCATTTTGTTGTGCTTTTTCATGCATTTACCTTGCACATGAAAACACTTAACATCAAATATCGTATTATTTTCTATTGTGGCTGTTTACATCTCTACACTGATTTGAAGCTTGAATCTTGAAATTTAGTTTTTTTTTGGGGTGTGTCTCACTCCTGGCCCCAGAGACATTAATGGAGGCTCCTGTAAACATGCAACGCAAGCATTTTTGCATCTGAACTACTGTTCTCCTCTGCTCCTCCTCCTCATCCCTTCCCGCCCAGGATGCCCAATTAAGGAAAATAATTGAGGTGCACACCACAGTTAGCTGCAGCTGCTACCAAAACACATGAAATAGTGCCCATAGCTCAAGAGCTCTGAGAAAAGAAAACAACACTACATCACAAACCAGGGAGAAGATATAGGAAGACAATTACATATGATGTCACAGATTAAACTGATTTTCGTTCACCCAAACAAAAATGTCTGAGTGTGCATTTATGTGCAAGATGATGTCTGCACACATAAAAAAATGCTTCAAAATTGTCTGAAAAACATTCAGCTAAGGTGCGAATGGGGGCTAAACATTTAAAAAAAGACGCTCTACCCCAGATTTTGCTGTTATTCTGCATCAGGCACTGTACTGTATTTTCCTTGTATGCTAAGGATGTGAGGTCTAAATTGGCACAGCCATGGAAGTGCTGTTAAGGCTATGCTATTTCTTAAACTGTTAACTTAATTAAAAAAAACATTGTGTTACTTCCCCCTAAAGATTTCAGCTTGGCACAGCGGACATGAACATATCATGCTGATATCAGAGTGTACGCCTTTGTTCACCTATTAGTGAAAAAGCAAATACACAATGTTCCCTTAGTATATGTTCATGGTGTCCTTGAAGTTCTTTGATAAAAACTGTGTGGCATTCTGACCCCAGTAGTCAGTAATCAGAATGGAAGTAAAGGGGCAGTGATGGCCGTGATCTACAGTTCTAAAGATATGCCTGCAGTTTCTAATTACCTTCTCTAGTACTTCTTAAGCCTTTACTGTCTCTTACAGTAGATCCACAGTCTCTGATGACCTCCTGTAGTATTTCTCTAGTATGTGACCATCTCCAGCATTATGTTTGCAGTTCTATTTTTGTAGTCTCTGAACATCTCATGTAGTATAAAATGAAAAAAAAGAAAAAGTGTGCATGTCCCTTTAAATATTTGGCAAAATCAACATCAGAAACAACTCAAATATAAATAATCAGAATATCAATACAAATGTATAAGCAATACAAGTGAAGTAATACTCCAGCAATACATAAGTGCATATACTGTATGCTTGCAAATTAATAGTGGATCATAACATATGAAAATCCTTAATTATGTATCAAAATTTTAAAATAAGAAAGTTCATAAATGTACAGTGCTCAGTTCCCAAAATTGTAAAGGCAGGTGCTCCTGTGTTCAAAGGACTATCCACATTCAGAGCCTCTTACTGGACAAGAATGATCTCAATCTATGGCCCCGTACACACGGCCGAGGAACTCGACGTGCCAAACACATCGAGTTCCTCGGCCAGTTCAGCCCTGAAGCCGCCGAGGACCTCGGCGGGCCGAGAGCTCCCATAGAACAACGAGGAAATAGAGAACATGTTCTCTATTTCCTCGCCGAGGTCCTCGTCGGCTTCCTCGGCCGAAAGTGTACACACGGCCGGGTTTCTCGGCAGAATTCAGCCAGAAACTCGGTCGGAAGCTGAATTCTGCCGAGGAAACTGGTCGTGTGTACGGGGCCTAAGGAGATCATAAGCGCTTTTCAATGCATAGAGCTGATGCTTCCATCATCAGGCTTCCAGCTACGCAGATGAGCCCACAGGCAGGTTGCAGCAATGGTGTCAGTACAAGGAAATTCAAAAGCCAGCTCTCGTAAGTCTCACTCTCAAGCGTATGTACCATTAAAGAGTAAAGAATTGGAGAAGCTTCATAGTGCAGTAAGATAAAAACGTTTAATAAACTACTGCTCCATTAACATGATAAAGAAATCAACAAGCGGTATATACATATCCAGGCACAGACCTGCCAGCGTATGCGTGTGGGATGATGTCACAGATACAGCTCCACCCATCGCGTTTCCCCATAGTAGGCGTCTTCAGGAAAGGAAACTCAAGTCTGGTATTCAGGTTTTTTTCAGTTGATGCACTCAGTAGTTTTAGACCAAGTGCAAGGATACATTTTATTTTTTATTCTATCTCATCTTGTATGCTTGTCGTCTCTGACCATCTCCTGTAGCAATTCAGCAATCTCATATAATCTTCTGTCGCAATTCTACAGTTTTTAAAGTTTTCTCCTGTTGTACGTATATGTACAGTCTCTGACAATCATCAGTAGCATTATGCCGCGTACACACGACCGCTCCAAACCGATGAAAACGGGCTGAAGTTCAGTTTCATCGGTCCAAACCGACTGTGTGTACGCCCCATCGGTCTGTTGTCCTTCGGTCAAAAAAAGAGAACTTGCTTTAAAATCTAACCGATGGACGGCTGACAGATAGGTCAAAACCGATGGTAAGTACACAAAAGCATCGGATCAAAACCTGCGCATGCTCAGAATCAAGTCGACGCATGCTTGGAAGCATTGAACTTCGTTTTTTTCAGCACGTCGTGTGTTTTACGTCACCGCGTTCTGACCCGATCGATTTTTGAAACAATGGTGTGTACGCACATCAGACCATCAGTCTGCTTCAGCGATGAGCCGATGAAAACGGTCCGTCGGACCATTCTCATCGGATGGACTGACCGTGTGTACGTGGCCTCAGATTACCAAGATAATATGTGTTACCATTGGTAATGTCAAGAGCTCCAGTTGACCTCCCCTGGTGAACACAGGTTAACTACGTTTAATTAGGTATACCACATTGCAATTTTTTCAACATTTAGCCAGAATATTTGTCTATTATAATGGAAAATGTCTCCCTGCCTTGGGTATTTAGGAGGAAAAGAATAGAAAACTTGTTTTTTGCGTGTTTGCAAATACTATAAAAAAATTTTTTTTATATATATAGTTATGTGGAAACAAAGTGCATACAAAGGGATTTATAAAGAATATAGTGTATACGCAAACAGTGGGGTTTATTTACTAAAACTGTATAGTGTAAAATCCAGTTCAGCTCTGCATAGAAACCAATCAGCTTCCGGGTTTTATTGTACTGAAGCTGAAGTTAGAAGCTGATTGGCTACCATGCACAGTTACACAAGATTCTGAGTGCACCGGTTTTTGTAAATCTCCCCCAATTTATCAAGTATGATGCAGCAAGACACTGAAAGTGAACCTAGACCCCGGCAACTCAGTTGTGATATGGCATTTTCTGTGCTCAGGCCCACTTTTTCATCCATTCCACAGCACTTTATGGCTATGTGCAGTATTCCTGGTTCCTTCTGACATCATCAATGATATCATTAATAGGTTCCTGTGAGGCCAGAAAACAGAGTGTCTGGCACTGTTATAAGTGCAGAAGTTCTCTCCTGCTTATAAATGGGAATTATATGTGAAAGGTACATTTTACTGATTTTTTTTGGCACATTAAACCGTGTTAATGATTTTCTGAAAGACAGCCAAACTTTAGATTTTAAGTATATGTCTGCTTAAAGTTGAATGACTTCAGTGGCAGTAAATATCTAATCAGTGTGCCGGAAAAGCAAGATAAGTAATTGCTTTTTATTTTTAGAATTCTAATTTAAGATGCAGCTGACATGTCACATGTCACATGTACTCTTTGCTTATGTGCAGTTACAGTCAATTATAATGTAAGTTAAAGCTGTCAATTTTACTGCTAACACAAATTTGCCATCAATACTAAATAAGAAATAAAGCAAGTGTAACTTAGTACACATGAATAGTTTCCTTCATGTGGTCAAGTGAAATGCATACAAATGCTTGTAGACTGTACAGTTGCCACTTACTATATTTAGTGTAAGTCAATGCAAAAGTCTAAAAGCCAATAATCCTACTGCTAACCACTGTAAAAGACATAATAACCACTGTAGTATACTATTTCCAAAATCCACAAAATATTCAACAGTTTAATGAAAAATATAAACTTTTTTTGGGCATTTTTTATGGAATTACGTTATTTTACAACTCACTGGATAGTGTTTCAATTTAAAAAGGAAAATATTACTGTTGTTAATGTTGTTCACCACAAAATCTGAAAATAGAAAGCATAGTTTCCGATTTTCAATCCCCTGGCTTTTCACTTTACATTTCATTTATTGCAGAATAAAGTCATGGTTCAGTAATAATTGATGATGTATGCCCACAGATCAAGGTGCTGTCCAGCTCATAATGGTTTGCACCCAATGATGTGGCTGCGCTATATTTAATTTTTTCCTTTGGCTGTGTCCAAGATGGCTAAATATATTTAACAGATTTGGAAAAACTGATGTTTCTGGCATGGTTTGAAGTGTTTTCTTCTCTTTCACTCTTATAAGGCTACAGGAGCACCGAAGAAATTGTACAGTATGGTGTAAGAAATAACACAACTTTCTTGGAGTGCAGTTCAAAATCTCCACAGGCCTCTGTCAGATGGCTGCTTCAGAAGGATAATGACAGAAGGAAAGAGGTGAGTTATGGTCCTGCAATATACAGCTCAACAAAGATGACTAATTTATAAATGTTTCAGTATATTCCAACCAAATAAAAATAAAGTCAAAGTAATATTTCACAGGCTAACCACAAGCATTCCCAGAGGAGGGGCAGCTGTAGACATTCTAATGGGGGCAGAGTAGGTAAATCAGGGGAAGCAAAAGTCTTATCTTTGTTATCAGTATTTGTTACCTGCCCTGAACCCTGTAAATGTTCTCCTTTTGAAAGCCAACTCTGTGTGGTTGCTAACTTCCCATCATGGCTTTTACTGACTGTTTGGGTCCCCACTAGGGATGAGCCGAACACCGGCGAACAGGCAAAAAATTTGTGTGAACATCGTTAAGGTCTATGGGACACAAAGATGAAAAATCAAAAGTGCTAATTTTAAAGGCTAAGGCCCCGTACTCACGACCAAACATGTCTGCTGAAACTGGTCGGCAGACCAATTTCAGCAGACATGTTCCCTCGTGTGTACAGCCGCGCGGACAGGATTCCAGCAAACAATTGTCTGACAGACCGTTTCTGAGCAGACAACTGTTTCCCGGACTTGCTTTAAAACAGTCCGCTGGAAACCTGTCCGCCCGGACATGTACGGTCGTCTGTACAGACCTACCGTACATGTCCTGCCGCCCGCCATCCCTCGCATGCGTCGAATGACTTCGACGCATGCGTGGAAGCATTTTCAAGGCAGGCCGCCCACGCCGGCGCGTCATTGTCGCGGCGACACCGCGTCATCGACGCGTCGACACCGCGGACACGCCCCGCGTATTGTTTACGCGCGGTCTTCTGTTCGATGGTGTGTATAGCCATCGAACAGAAGTCCCCGGCCAGACATGTCCGATGGAAACGGTCTGCAGACCGTTTTCATCGGACATGTCCTGCCGTGAGTACTCGGCCTTACATGCGTGTTTTTGCCATAAAAAGTGTTTGGGAACCCAGGTCCTGCTCCAGGGGAAATGTATCAATGCAAAAAAAGTTTTAAAAGCTGACTTTTTTTAGGAGCAGTGATCTTAATAATGCTTAAAGTGAAACAATAAAAATGTAATATTCCTTTAAATATTGTGCATGGGGGGTGTCCTTAGTCTGCCTGTAAAGTAGTGCGTTGTTCCCATATTTATAACAGTACCACAACAAAATGAGATTTCTAAAGGAAAAAAATTCCTTTAGAACTGCTTGCGGCTGTAATGTATTGTGGGAGCCCGGTAATATAGATAAAAATCATTGACAAAAATTGCAAATGGCTAATCAGTGGCGCTGTAAAGACATACCAGCTGGAAGCTCTGAGCTTTGTATGCCACCAGTGGGTGATCCACCCGTGACCTCTCTGAAACACTCCAGGCTCGCGATATCTTTTTATATCCTTTTCCATCTTTGGAAAGTTTCCTTACCTTGTTACGCAGGTCTCATTGACTATTTATACACAGACAGTAATTGTGATTTAAAAAGCCACAAATGTGGGAAATTAACCTTTAATTGCCATTTTAGCCTTTGTGTGCCACCTTCTGTGTCTGTACCAAGGCCAAACATTCCAGGGTACAGTAGGTGACCGGGATATTGTGTCAATCTTGCTCCCTTTCTCGGTTTGCGGCGATGGGAAAAAGCCGACATAGAAGCGACGGGGATCCGACTTGTATTCCTGCCAATTCTAGCCGTGGCGTTTGGTACGAATCATCAAAAACCGGGCATAGGTTCCCCCTCGGGAGCATACCAGGCCCTTAGGTCTTGTATGGATTGTAAGGAGAACCCCTATGCTGAAAAAACGACGTGGGGGTTCCCCCACAATCCATACCAGACCCGTATCCAGGCACCCCGCCCGGCCGGTCAGAAAAAGAATTGGGGACGAGCGAGCGCACCCCCCCCCCCCTGAGCCGTACCAGGCCGCATTCCAGGCCGTGGGCCGTGGGTGCCAGGCATACCAGGCCGCGGGTGCTCTGTGGCAGGGGGGCACCCTGCGGCCCCCCACCCCAAAGCACCCTGTCCCCATGTTGATAAGGACAGGGCCTTTTCCCGACAACCCTGGCCGTTGGTTGTAGGGGTCTGCGGGGGGAGCTTATCGGAATCTGGAGCCCCCTTTAATAAGGGGACCCCCAGATACCGGCCCCCCACCCTAGGTGAATGAGTATGGATTACATCGTACCCCTACCCATTCACCTGGAGGAAAAGTGTCAATAAAATGAACACACAACACAGGGTTATAAAATAATTGATTAGTCAGCTCCGGGGCTCTCCGGGGGTCTTCTCCGCTCTCCGGGGGGTCTTCTTCCATCTTCTCCACTCTCCGGTGTCGTCTCGGCGCTCCCTGGATCTTCTCCCGCTCGCTCTCCGGTGCCTTCTTCAGGGCTGGCCGCTGCTATCTTCTTTGAATCTCTCTTAATAGCGGCGGCCAGCCTGGTCTTCTTTGCCGCCTTCTGCCTTCTTTTCTTTTCTTCCGATGTTGACTCAACGCTCCCTCCCGATTTAATCCTGGGTGTGCGGTGCGCAACGATTTATATAGGCTTATCGACGATGCAACATATTGCAAAACATGTTAGGAGACTCCACTGCTGCCACACACATTAGATAAAGTGTCTTTTTCCACTTTTCATGTAAGTGTTTCCATCTATTATTAAATACTCACTGCCTACAGTGTTTCACTATGTGCGTTTTCTGTTCAACTCTTTGCTACCATATCGGGTTCATGGTTTGACCGTCTATGGGTCATCATCTTCAAGTATCCTACATCTTCTCCATTTGATTGGTGGACTTTTCAGTTATTGTCGTTGAAGATTGGATCTTGTGTTGATACATCCATTGATTATATCAAGCTTTGTTGACCCTCTGAGCGTATGCTTTTTAGTGTTCAACACGTCTGCTAATCCTCTGTGGATTCGGTGGTGGTTCTGTCACAAGTGTGTGTCACGTTTAAAGTGTGGGAACATCATATGGTCTCTCCTCACTCAAGAATTATTCACCCAGTTGAAATCACCATTCAAGTTTCACCCAGTTTACACATGACCTTTTGGACTTTTTACATTTGTTCTTTATTGCTTTTGATTGCACCTCACATATCTGGTGATTTATATTTGTTATATATGCATCTGGGCTCGATCCGACAGGCGTACGTCTTAGTACATCGTCGGATCTTAGGTGCATTTTCCGGCGGCCGCTAGGTGGTGTTTCCGTCGAATCCCGCTTCGAGTATGCAAATTAGCTAGTTACGGTGATCCACGAACGTACGTCCGGCCGGCGCATTTTTTAACGTCGTTTGCGTTCGGCTTTTTCCGTCGTATAGTTACCCCTGCTATATGAGGCATACTCAATGTTAAGTATGGCCATCGTTCCCGCCTCGAATTTTTAATTTTTTACGTTGTTTGCGTAAGTCTTTCGCGAATAGGGATTTGCGTAGAATGACGTCACCGTCGTAAACATTGGCTTGTTCCGGTTTAATTTCGAGCATACGCACTGGGATACCCCCACGGACGGCGCATGCACAGTTAAAAAAAAACGTCATTTACGTCGGGTCACGACGTATTTACATAAAACACGCCCCCATCACATTGATTTGAATTGCACGCCCTTACGCCGCCAAAATTACACTACGCCGCCGTAACTTACGGCGCAACTTCTTTGAGGATAAGGAAATTACGCTGTAAGTTACAGCGGCGTAGTGTATCAGAGATACGCTACGCCGGCCGCAACAATGCGCCGATGTACGTGGATCTGCCCCTTAGTTTCTACATCATTTAGTCACTATCTAGCGCTACAACTTATATGTTTTATATATATATATATATATATATATACAGGCATACCCCACTTATAAGTACACAATGGGTTTTATTTACTAAAGCTGGAAAGTGCAAAATCAGGCTCACTTCTGCATAGAAACCAATCCGCTTCCAGGTTTTATTACCAAAGCTTAATTGAACAAGCTGGGGTTAGAAGCTCATTGGTTTCTATGCAGAAGTGAGCCTGATTTTGCACTTTCCAGCTTTAGTAAATAAAACCCATTGTGTACTTATAAGTGGGGTATGCCTGTATATATATAAATAAAACCTACATGAATTCAAGTTTTACAAATTGACCATGTGTATAGTTTGATATATAACCAAAGTTATCAATAAAACGTGAACTAATGTTCAAAAGATAAAAACAGCGCTGTGAGTGGATAAAAAAAAACAGCTCAAATGAAGTGATCCTGGAGGTCAGTGATGATGAGGTAGGTGATCAAAGAGTGGTATATGTGCACCAGATACCTAAAGATACACCATTAAAAGTGGATTACTCCCCCAATTGGGGTGCAGGCTTACCACAGCAAAAAAATTAATATTTTGCTCTCAGACCATCAGACCATCCAGGTATTGCACGGGTTCAACTGCTTAGGCAGAGGTACTTACAAACCAAATATATTAACTAGTGTTTTTTATATCTAACTTGGTCGGGGCTATTTACTGTGCAATATTACACTATGTTAGTTCTATATATTTGCTTTTCAAGTACCTCCGCCTAAGCAGTCTGATGGTCTGAGAGCAAAATATTATTTTTTTTGCTGTGGTAAGCCTGCACCCCAATTGGGGGAGTAATCCACTTTTAATGGTGTATCTTTAGGTATCTGGTGCACATATACGACTCTTTGATCACCTACCTCATCATCACTGACCTCCAGGATCACTTCATTTGAGCTGGTTTTATCCACTCACAGCGCTGTTTTTATCTTTTGAACATTAGTTCACGTTTTATTGATAACTTTGGTTGTATACTTTTAGATGGTTCTCCATTTAACTTAAATAGCTACTTTAAGAACAATACCACCTACACCACTGGTATTTTCTTTATACTGCCTAATAGTGCTTACCACTTCACTATCACTTTGGTTGAGGGGTTATATAGCTACCTGGCGCCGGAAGTGCAACAATAGGCCACATTCACTGCACCTTCTTTTATAGTTTGATATATACTGTAACAATGAATGGGGTTCATGTCATACGAAAGGGGGGACAGATTACGTTGGTATGACCATTATATAAATAGGAGACCTATAATACGTATAAAGCCATTTTGCTTCACCCTGATAATATTCTATCATTTGCACTGAGAGTTTAATTGGGCTTTAAATTGATGTTATTATTGATTTCCCATAGAAGCTGTTTTTTTTTTGGGGACTTCTACAATTTAGAGCTGTTAACCTTACTGTATGACCCAAATCAGCAGCTGCGCTTTCCTTCTAGACAATGTCAGCATCATTGTCTGGAAATTAGTCTTCTGATTGCCAAGAAACAAATGTTACTGGCTTATTTTACAGGGGGAAATCCGTCCAAGTATTTTTTTGCGATCTTCTGAGTGAACATTAAGATTGGGAATTATTTAGAACCAGATGGAATACGTGATGAAACTGAGCGTATAAGTCCTTTCTATCATACAATGGGGTCTTTGTACAGAAGGGTCGCAAATATAAAATCATCCTATATATACAGTCAGGATATTCACACTTATGTCAGTAGTCGTATCCTGCAATGCACACTTTTCCATGATCACATAAAATGTATACATTTCAAATTTACACCATGTATTACATATTTATTTTCAGAGAAAATACCCAATTCAACATGTACAGTACCATTTTTTTTTTTACTTTTGTCATAAATTTTTAAGGCCTACTGTAATACTCTGTCTGTTGCATCTAATGTTTATGTGATTAGTATACTATTTAACTTGTTTTTGTAATTAATAGTTTTCAAGTATCAATTGAATTGTTTACTTATAGAGGTGTTTGAACTATGGTTGCACCGATACCATTTTTTTACCTGTGAGCATGAGTACCGATACTTTCGGTCAAGTACTCACCGATACTGAGTACAGATACCTTTCGCTGAAATACCCAGGCTGAAATCACTGACAAGCCCTAGTTTACACGGGAATGGTGCGGGAAACCGCATGTGATTCAGACAGGAATCTTACTGCAGTCCTGTTCAAATCGCATGCGATTATTTGCTGTGCGATTTTAGCCAATTCATTTTGTATGGGCTCAAACTGCACCATGGTCTCATTTTTCAGGTATTGACAATTACTTGGTATTGGTGCAACCCTGGTTTGAACTATACTGAACTACAGGCATACCCCACTTATAAGTACACAATGGGTTTTATTTACTAAAGCTGGAAAGTGCAAAATCAGGCTCACTTCTGCATAGAAACCAATGAGCTTCTAACCCCAGCTTGTTCAATTAAGCTTTGGTAATAAAACCTGGAAGCGGATTGGTTTCTATGCAGAAGTGAGCCTGATTTTGCACTTTCCAGCTTTAGTAAATAAAACCCATTGTGTACTTATAAGTGGGGTATGCCTGTATATATATATATATATATATATATATATATATATATATATAAATATATATATATATAAAACATATAAGTTGTAGCGCTAGATAGTGACTAAATGATGTAGAAACTAAGGGGCAGATCCACGTACATCGGCGCATTGTTGTGGCCGGCGTAGCGTATCTCTGATATAATGCAGTTCTTGATTCTTGTATGTGGAAGGAAAGACTGTCTGTGTTGCCCAAAGCAGCCTAAAGCAGTCTTCATTTGATGGATATAGAGCATGGATTTGAGAAGCTAGCAGGAAGAAAGAGACAGTTTTTCTTTAGACTACATATGGGCCACTCTCACATTTTGTGTACTATGCTTAGTTACCATTATACAGATTACTTTAACAGTATGGCAAATTAAATAATAACTTAACCTAAAACAAGAAATCACATTTTAGATTAATTTGTCACAAATGAAAAAATATGTTGGATTGTCCAAACTTTTGAACCACTCAGAAATTGGTAAAGGGGTTCAACATTCATTCATCCTGGGGCACAACAATTCTTGCACCACATTATCATAAAAAAGTTACTCTTATCTGGACTTCAGTGATCCATGGTAACAGGGCTCAAGTCCTGCATGAACGCGTGGGAATGGAGTTCCTGCACTTTTTTCACAGCAGGAACTCAGTTCCCCTTGCAGGACAGAGCAGCCGCCCGAGCCAATCCTTTACTAAGCGGCGATGCCCAGCTCGAGTCACTGTCAGGGGCAGGCGAACCTTAGTAATCCTTTATGTTACTGGTTGCTTCCTGTATATGGATTCATCCGGATTCATTGCGAAGGTCTCCTGGGAACAATGACAAAAGCTCCCAGGAGACATTGCGGCATTGAGGAAGTGACGGAATACCCGCACACTACCCGTCAAATCCATATACAGGAAGCGGCCAGTAACATAAAGGATTACTAAGGTACAGTGGATCGAAAAAAAACATGTGGTTTAGTAATTATGCATATAAGTGTATCATTTTTTTTTCTTTTTGGTGGGGGAATGGATCTTGGGTGGGAGTTCCCACACTTTTTTCCCCAGGACTTGACCCCTGCATGGTAATCTGCAGTGAATAATCTGACCTGCAAAAATAATTACTTGATCAGACTCAATGCATTTTTCATAGTAAAAAAAAAAAGTTACTAATGTAGTTTAGTGAAATAGTTTATATATAACTGTAGAAAAAGCGATAGACATATTTTTTTTTAGTAGAAGTCATGCTGCCAGAAGTTTAATATTCACTTTTAGCCCAGGAGACAGCATAGCCATAAAACTAAATAGTACCTGCTGACAGGTATTCTTACTATGTTATGTACCATTCTAGCTTATACAGTCAAATTTACTAAAAGTAATATTGTTAAAATTGAATTTTTGTTGGTTTAGAATTTTTAAACATTTAATAGCTTGTATATGAATGTATTGGGGAAAAACGTTGGAATTGATAGTCAAAATGCACGCTTTATTTTAAAAGTAAGATATTTATCCTAAAATTATATTTTTAACAAGCATAACATAACAGCTATTGGAAACTAGTTTTACACTACACCCATTTTAAAAATAAAGTCCAACTGCAATTTAAGTTTAAATTAGCTAAATATATAACAGGTGTAATAAAACAAAGTGTGTGCAAAGTCTTAGGCCCCGTACACACGACCAGTTTCCTCGGCAGAATTCAGCTTCCGACCGAGTTTCTGGCTGAATTCTGCCGAGAAACCCGGCCGTGTGTACACTTTCGGCCGAGGAAGCCGACGAGGACCTCGGCGAGGAAATAGAGAACATGTTCTCTATTTCCTCGTTGTTCTATGGGAGCTCTCGGCCCGCCGAGCTCCTCGGCGGCTTCAGGGCTGAACTGGCCGAGGAACTCGATGTGTTTGGCACGTCGAGTTCCTCGGCCGTGTGTATGGGGCCTTACAGTTCGTTTTTTGGAGAAGGCAACCACAGCCTGAGTAGAACATTCTGCCTCTGCCAGAATGCTACACCTTGCTCTCTGTGTGGAACCTGTGATCTCTCTGTAGAGGGCTGACACTCCTTCCCTGCTGAGAGTTAGATCTCTCCAGTCAGCAGAAAGCAGGAGGTTTGCTGATTGAAGAGCTTTTAGCCTTGTACACACGACCAGTTTTTCCATTGCCATGATAGCTTTTGGCCAGGAAAACTGGGCGTGTGTTTGCTCCATGGCAATTTTCCCGACAGGAAAACCGCCGGGAATCGCGGCGGGAAAAATTAGAACATGTCTCCTTTTTTCCCCACCGGTATTCCCGGTGGTTTTTAACCCGGCAGTTTTCCTATGGGGAAAGCCTGCCGGGGAGCATACACGCATCTGGGATTCTCGACCAAAGCTCTCATGGCAGTTTTCCTGTCGAGAAACCCGGCCGTGTGTAGGGGGAAAGACTGACCGAGCAAGTTCTCAGCTTTCCCCTTGGGTTTTCAGGTGGTAAAAAGTCCGCCGGGAAACCCGTACGTGTGTACGAGGCTTCAGGCTTCATGTACACTGGACATTTGAAAACCTCTTCTGAATGATGGAACTTGACAGCTAGTAACCGAAACCTAAAAATGTCAGTTTTGCCACTTTTACATGCCGCGTTTATGCACACTTTGCAGCGTCCATGAGCATTTGCACTTAGAAGCTTTTTTGACAGATAACATATTTTATAGATCAGTAGACCCTTCCAAACGCCTACAATGCAGTCAAATGCCTACAATGCAGGCATCTCTCTCTCTCTCTCACACTTTCTTTATCTCTCGCATTCGCTCTCTCTCTCTCTCTCCCCCCCTTTGCAGTCCACAATATACAAGGGTTCTGGGAAGGCTGTTTTTTTAATATTGCAAATGGTCAGAAATGGATCCTCATTGAAAACACCTATACAGAAAATGTGAGTTAACATGTTTAGACGCGTTTACACACTGTGACAAGCATTTGGCATTTCAAAAGCCCCTGAACTTCTGTCCTGAACGCAAATTTTTGCTTTCACAGAAATGCTTCTAAACTCAACTGCTTCTAGACTACAATGAACGCCTGAGTGTACATGTTTCCATAGGATAATATTGGGGAGAGTTCTGGGGCTGCTGAAAAAAATGCCCAAATGCTCCTAAATGTCCAACAGCAGTGTACATGAGGTCTTAAAATAGAACTATAGGCATTTTATTTTCATTTTGGATAGAGTAAGGGAGGGTCTTAACCCCTGTCAGCTATTTTTTTCCTTTTTTGACCCATTGGGGAGATTTCCCTTCACTTCCTGCCCCAGAGTCCAGAACAGGAAGTTAGAGGAAATCGCTGAAAATTAAGGGAATCCCTTGGGGACCCCCCCAGTCACCAGAACTAGTGACCCCATTGGAAGATTTCCCTTTTATTACTTTTCTGGGGACAACCCAAAGTTTGAAATGTTCTTGTAATTCCAGTAAAACAAAGAGATTGTATCGCTCCAGGAAAATCATCAGGTCTCCACTGCCATAAAGCAATCCAGGTGCCAGCCTTGGTTCAGAGCCATAAGATGTAGGATGATGAAGAAAAGGGTGGCAGCACTTCCAGCATAAAATTATTTTATTGAAATTCCATTAAAAACAAGGACAGGACGTGACATGAAGCCAGTTTAAAAAGTTCAGTTCAGTTTTTGAGCTGGCTGCATGTCATGTCATGTCATCGTTTTTAAAAGAATTTCAATAAAATAATAATTTTATGCTGGAAGTGCTGCCATCCTTTTCTTCATCATTCTTGTAAATTCACTTTCAATGATAATGGTAAACAAAACAAATAGAGAGGGTAACTCTCCCTAATGTGGACATAGACAGCAATAAAAACTGACAGGTGTTATAATCCCCCTCCACTCTATCTAAACTAAAAAAAATAAAGTGTTGCCTTTAGTTACACTTTAACTATGACTGAGCAGGATGTGTGCGGACCTCTGCAGAGAAATGGCTTCCACCCCACAGTTCATGCTCTGCACAGGTATGTATGTAAATGTTCTTTTTAGTAGGATAAGACAAGTCTAATTCCATTTTACAAGTGCATTAATGTCTGAAATCTATATCCCTTTGTAAAATGCACATAAGATACAATTATATTTTAGGTTATTTATTCTAGTTATAATTGTTTTTATTTATTTTAAACAAAGCCTCATTTTTTATTCACAGGTGAAATTAAATGAAAGGTTAATTTCAACTGGTCAGGGACTTCTGATCCGTTCCATTCAAGACTCTGATATAGGAATGTATCACTGCATAGCAACTGAAAATGGCTTTAAGCAAACGGTAGCCAAAATCAATTTGAAAATCTTAGAACCGGAACTTGTGAGTTTTATGACTGACAAATCTCAGTGGATCTGGGCAAGTACATTGAGTGGCCTGCAATTTCATCCCAAGGACCTTACTGGATCATTCAGTCACTCAGAGATGCAGATGATTAACCAGTACTGCAAAGAAAGCAGACAGAAAAAAAGCCAAGTATCAGAAGTCCCAAAACTTAAAGGGGATTACGGCAAATTAAAAGTTCTCATGAATACCAGAAAAAGTAGAAATCGGAGAAATCAGTTACCTGGGTCTTAAGCATTTTTCTTATGATTACAGCCAAATAATTTAAAATGTTGTTACAAGTCACCTAGGCAAAAAGTATGAAAATTAAAAAATGCAAGGATTATTTATATTCGGTAGAGCAAAAGAAGATTCAGTCCTAAGTTTTGTTTGGGCTCTTTTAAACTGAAGTTTTTTTTTTTTTACACCTTATTTATTAGATTTTTTTTTTTATTAACATGGAAATAAATTGAATTTGTTGACAATTTGCTGTATGCAAAAAAAAAAAAAAGATAGCTCTTAAGGAGTTTATGTTTATACTGTTGTCTTATCAAATGTTGCATAGAAATACTGGGTTGCAATCCTTAGAAAACTATCAGTTATCTAATTGTATTAGTCTAACTACTGTTGGCAAATGCAAAAAAGTGAATATCATAGGCTGCAACACATCATCAGTCTTTGCATCATGTTATTGAAAGGCACTTTTAATGTAAATTAGACTTTTTGGGAAACCGTTTGCATTTCTCAAATACTGAAAGTTGAATACATATGGAAGTAAAATGATCATTTGAAAAAAATGTTAAAAAAAAACACACAATTAACTTGTCACTATATACATTTGCTTTAAGCATGCATGAATGCATTAATTTATATTAAGATATTATGTTATGTTCAAAGGTAATTCTGCTACATTTTTGAAGGAATACTTTCCAACAGGAAGAGAGGACAATGTAAAATCCGTTGCTGCTGTTTACTCTTCTGTAGACCAAATGTTCTTACTTAAATCAGCAGGCTGCCATGTAATAAAACACTGAGAGCAGAACAGGGCTCAAGTCCTGCGGGAACGTGTGTGAACGGAGTCCCTGCACTTTTTTCACAGCAGGAACACAGTTCCCTTTGCAGGACTAGAACAGCCGAGAGCAGCCGAGCCGCACGAGCCAATCCTTCACTAAGTGGCGATGACCAGCTCGAGTCAATGTCAGGGACAGGCGAACCTTAGTAATCCTTTATGTTACTGGCCGCTTCCTGTATATGGATTCATCAGGTAGTGTGCGGGTATTCCGTCACTTCCTCAATGCCGCAATGTCTCTTGGGAGCTTTTGTCATTGTTCAGAGGAGACATTGCGGAGGTCTGCCGCGAGTAATCGCGGGATTTAGAAAGAACTTGCTTAAAAAAACATGCGGTTTAGTAATTATGCATATAAGCATATCATTTATTTTTTTGGTGGGGGAGTGGATCTTGGGTGGGAGTTCCCACACTTTTTTCCCCAGGACTTGACCCCTGGAGCAGAAGCATACTCGAGAGAGCAGAAAGTGAACAGGATTAGGAGGAATGAGGAGATGACCTAGGCCTCCAGAATGTCAGATCCCAGGAAAATCAGGATTGGGATCTAGGTATTGTTTGAAGGGGTTCAACCAGGAACATTACCAGCATAATGTGGGAAAAATACACAAATATGGGAATAAATAAGGCATATTTGTTAAATGGATGGAGCAAAGTTTGAAAGTGATGGAAGTTATAAACATGAGCAGCAAATGTTTTTACTGTTAAAAGGGATACAATTGCAAAAAAGCACCAACTGTTTTACTACTTTTTGCTGCTCAAATGATATCAATGGCAGTTTTTTATGCATGTATCTTTTCACTGGTCCAAGAACTCAGTTAACTCTACTGTAATATTAATGCAAATGCATTGGTGTGAATAAGGAAGTACTGTGGAGAGATTGTAAAGATAAGATGTCTTTTTTTTAATCTTCAAATTGTTACAAAGGGCTGGTGACAAAAAAGATGTCAGTTAATGAGAAAATATTACAAAAAAAATCGTAATAATATTTAAAGGTAAAATTAATCATGCAAACATAATAACAAAAATAATAGACTTATTAGATTACAGGAGTGCTGACAGAAGAACATTTTCTTTGAAGGGAAAGTGTTTCCGTCACATTACTACAACATTCATCACTGTCTGAAAGTAATGAAAGCTCTCCTTTGTGCAGCATTTCAATGCTGGACAATAATCCTGCTGTTCATTTCCATGAAACATAAGGAAAAGCTTTGCTTTTAGCTTGCTGTGGCTGCTACACACACTTCCAATAAAGTTTAATGTGCCAGTTGCTGATATCATTGCTGTCAGCTGGTGGGTATGTGGTATATGTCGTCAGGGCTGCATGTGTACTTTTGATGTCCAGGATTCTATTTTATGATATACTCCAGTAATCAGAATTTGATTTAAGTTTGTATGTCCTCAATTATAAAAACAATAAAAAATGTTGCGCCAGGTATATCTGTAGCAAAAGCAAAAGACACCTCTATTTCTATTTTTGGCCCAAGAATTATCTAGTGGAAATGGGTGATAGGGGCAAATTGATATAGTTTATAGGGTATAAAATAGTGGATACTGGAGTATTACAAGAGATATCATGCAAAGTCCATACAACCTGGGTATAACCACTGGAGTAGCAAATTAGTTATTTTGCAGCACAGTGGAGGGCAGAAGAGAGTCTAGGATATAAAAATAAAGGGCAAAGAGCAGTGCCATTCTGAGTGTAGCAATAAAGTTTAAAACAATTTATTCTGTAAGTAATGCACTCACTAGAAGGTAGTGATATACAAGCACATCAGATGAAGTATATAAGTTGGTTGCAGAGATCCCAGGAGGCATTGAGGAGGCACGCTGTCATCACACCCAGTGGCGCCGGTGGTATCCGGTGTCCCGGGCTGAATGTGAGAGGCGCAGAAAGAAGCCGTCAGCAGGAAATCACTGAGGGGAAGACTGAATTGTGCATGCATTCGGAGCATGCATGCTCCTTCATCAGGCAAAATTGCGTGCAAGATTGGGACTCTGCAATCATCTGATATACTTCATCTGATGTGCCTGTATACCACTACCTTCTAGTGAGAGCATTACTTACAGAATAAATAGTTTTAAAATGTATTGCTACACACAGAATGGTGCTGCCCTTTGTACTTTATGTCCTCAATTATCTTTTCTTGAGATATGTTAAGTTGTTTTGTGTAAAAAGATTATCTCGACTTCAGTATCACCAAAACTAATACTCGTAGTTATTATTATTGTTTGTCATAACAAATGGGATTTACAACTAACACTATGCATTCACTTGAATGTCATATTTAAGGTCTTATTTTAGTTAGATGTCTCACGTGTCATTTTGGGTCACTGATATACATTATTTAACAGTATTCAACAGTGTTTTACATTATATAACAGAATTCCAGCTTACACCTAACTAGCCTAAAAACTGTCCCCTTCCCTCTCATTACACCTATGTTTACTAACTTATGTAGAAAATATGTATATACTTGCCTATATTCAGGCTGTTCAGGTCCCGTCATGTGATTTTCCCTCTGTCAGCCAGCGGTGACTGCAGGAGAGAGTAGGAAGTACTGTGACAACAGCTATAAAGTGTTACCAAACCCAGGACCCTGCATTCACTATATATGATCTTTCACATTACACAAAACATGAAAATGCAATAGTTTTAGTAATTATAAACTGCTAAATACCTTTTGCTCATCAGCAGTTAGAGCAGTCTTTTGACTTCTATCATGTTTGGTTAAAGTTTGTAGGAGGAGTTTTCATTCTACCCTGATTATTTTATGAGGCTGCAGGACCCTTGACCCTCTGCCTGGACAGGGCTGATTGGCCTGTGCTGGTCACATGCACACTTCCAAGAACCCCCCCCCCCCCCCCTCAGCTCTTTTCTATCAGGAGATAGTTTGGGGACTGTGGAACTAGGGGTGGATCAGAGAAGACAGAATTTTTACACAACGCAAAAGGATTAGCCCCTTAGGTTGCACAGTGAGTATAAGAAGCATATTTTACTGCATATACAGACTGATGTTATTCTTGTGGGTTTACTAACACTTTAAAGCCTGAAGTAGTAACCTCACCTATAGACTTCAATAGCCCATCTGTTGTCTGCTCTTTCTCAAGTGTATATATCTTTCTTACACAGGTTAGTTGGCATATGTGTTAGGGGGAAGAGGAAACAGTTTAGGATTAGTTAGTTGTAGGCTGGAATTCCACTTTAAGCATTTTTCATTGTATAGCTGCTTTTTAACATTATTTTGACTATATAACCATAAAACTAGAGCAAGTGGTCCATTTAGTTTGCCAATTTCAAATTTCCATAAATATTACCGGGTGAATCATCCATATGTTTCCTATATCTGTAGGAAACTCTGGTGATGTGCTTTACAGGCATGGGTTTTTTAGCTCCACCCACCTGTTAAAGCCATAACAAACCATTCTGACACTGGTCACAGTATTCTCTACTGGTTTTACCTTAAAATGAAACTCCTTTGCTTTCCTTGGTAATCATGCCATTGTAATTTCTAAGAGATATCAAGAAAAATTAGACAGGTCACTCAATCAATTGATGGACCCTCGAAACCAAAGAAGTAGTTTGGGTGTATCTGTCTTGAAATGCTTTATGTAGGCACAGACCTTATTTCGACATGATATTGTTTAAAGTATTCCCAATACACTGCTGGTTGTGGGCTCCAGGCAAATACGTGACCTTCGGTAAAATTAGGAGAACAGGGTCATATTATTCAGTATGCAAGTGAGAACTGAGTTATGGTAGATAGAACAAAATATGAGCTAGTGTCAGTAGCATCCTTTCTTTTTAGAAAAGTAAATAAAAAAAAAAAACAGGGCTTATGTGCTGTTGGTAAGAGCTCCATTTTTGTAATTATGTTTTCTCAATTTTTTATAAATCATTCCCAAGGTATGCCATTTATGTTATACACAACATGGCTAATGTTTCAACTACTGTCTTTGCCTTCTGTTGACAAAAATGGTTATTTTTTTATGCATATGTGAATTCTCCACATGTGGAGCCATTACACAGCAGAAGAAAAGAGACATAGCTTTTTGAGAGCCAGGGATTCAAATCAGCAATGCCCACACCACACAAGTAAAATATAACCCACTTTTTTATTTGTGCTTGGGAGTCTACAGTCACTATGGCAGTCAAGCACTGCAATACAAGAGCTATGCAGTTGCACTTAAATTAATAAAGTATCATAGGATAATCCTGCAGCAGCCTCTTGTATTGGGAGTTTAGATCAGAAAATGTTCACTTTCATGCATGAGGCTAAATGCTACAACAGTTGTCTGAAATATGATTTATTTCACAGTGAACAGTTAAGTCTGAAAAAGGACCTTATATAGCTACATAAGAGTGAATGTCAAGTTTGTTATGTCTTTGGTGACCTTTAACTGGGTCTTTTCTTCAGTTTGTACATTGGAACTGGGTAACGTCTGGATTAGAGATATTTGTATGCTATATAATGCTTATGTTATACCACATCCCAATTTTCATGACATCAATGAAGAGTTTCTAGGTGTTGTTATATATGTGTGTGAAGATTTTTTTTTTCTTATTTCACAACAATATTTGCAACTTTTGATATTGTGTTAGAAAATATTTTGATTCCTTGTACCTGTTTGTGGTAGCTAATCCTCCTAAAGCCCTGTACACATGATCGGAATTTCGCCCGGCCAAACTCGCATCGGAATTCTGGCGGAATTCCATTGGAGTAAAAGAGAACATGTTCTCTATCTAAACTTTGATGGAATTCCTAGGAATATCCAATGGAAAAACTCAGATGGGGCATACACTGAGTCAGAATTTTCAATGGAAAATGTCTATCTGACTTTTTCCATTAGAAATTCAGATCGTGTGTACGGGGCATAATTGTTAAAATATGTAGTCCTTAAAGGTATGTCTTGCTACATTATATTTGAATAAGGTATGAAAAGAAAAGGTATGACCAGGTATGGTTTTAATATTGGATCTACATAAACAATTGTTGCCTTACTTAGTGTATTACTAAATGCAAAACTTGTATTTTGTTAGGATAGAGTGGAGAGGGATTAGAACACCTAAGTTGTCATGAAAACAGGAATAACGAGGAAATCTTCCAAGGGGGGTGGGGGGGGTGACCCCGGTGACAAACAGAGATCCCTTTGGAGGGATTTTCTGTAACTTCCTGTTTTTGCTGTGGAACAGAAATGTGGGGGCAAATCAACACGTATGACAAAAACAAACTCCATTTTAACAAACTCGATATACAGTAGGATCCTAAAAATGGGAACCCATCAGCCACTAATCCCACACTAATGCAGAGAAAAGCCTATATATATATTAATTCTCTAAAAAAAGTGTAAACATGATTGGTTAAAGCCCAGACCAACATTGTAGGTATCATTAGGCTTTAATATGACCAGGATTTATTTCATCTTTCTGTGCTAGCAAACTATATTTTGAATTGCTTTTAGCTTCACCTATTTGTAAATACAAAATGCATTTTGCTATGAATTACCTTTTGGGGGTTCATGTTTTTGCACAATAAGTCTTACTTACTAAGCTAGTTATTGACTTCATGAAGTCACATTTGAATTTTCCTAATTTTCTCATAATCTCATAATCTCAAGTCTCATAATCAATAGGCTTCATACTTGGGTTTTAGAGTCTAGGTATTCGGTGATGAATGTGTGAGTCCTTTCACCCCCTTAGAGGTATATGCATTAAGTGCTGAAAGCTGTTCTAAGTTGCTACTGTAACTGAAGAAGGTGCACACACTGCATAAACCCCACTTTAAACTGTAGGTCTGCTTAAACATTTTTCAAGATATTACTATATTATCTGTTGAATTTGACTGATAGTTATCAGTGCTGGCATTATTTACTATAACTACAAACATTTCAGTGTATCTTGCTATTGTAACAACAGCTTGTTCCTAATTTGCTGACAAGGTTTCTAAGAATCCTTACTTCCCTATTCCTGTAATTGCCTCACTACCCTCACAGAAGTGTGCAGGGAACTTAAGTCTATCTACAGGCAGCACGTGTTGCATGGAATATGACAGTACTGGCAATTATCTCAAGTTGATTGCTGTACAAGTTTAATCTGTACATTTATTTTTGCAAGTCTACAGTTGTGAGAGGCATATAGTGTTTCTTGCTATAATACGGGACAGATCTTGTGATTACGAAAGAAAGAAAAATTCCACCTAGCACTCATTTGAGAGGTTTTACACTGCAGTAGCCCATCATAGTAGCTACAAAACATAAACAGATTTGTTCAAAGCTAGGAGCTAGGGCACACAGTATAATATATATATATATATATATATATATATATATATATCACCCCAAAGAAGCAATCTTCTTCTTCAAAACTGTTGCTCTCCTATAGCTTTGTTCTATACTCTGCATGCAATTCAGTTACAAACAGACTTCTTAATTTACCACAGTGCCCCATATGAATTACTAGAAAAAATATATTACATCACTACTAACACAAAGCTAGATAAATCTTGCAGTCTGCATACAAGTTATGACTGCATTGTGTAGTACATTCTTGTTTCTAATGTATACACCTGTATAAAAATAATTCATAGGTAAGGAACAAGAATACTATTACTACTACTACTAATTCATTTTTTCATTTAACTCTACAGTTTAATTCATTTTTTTTAAAAGACCATGACCTAAAACCATTGATTTTTATTTATTTTTTTGCTGGGTCATGATGGTTTAAAGCTGAGCATTTACAAAAACGGGAGAATTCCCCCAGGGGGTTTTGTAGCGATATGGTGTAATAGTCAATGAGATTAAAAATAATATAATGTGATCTTTTATTGTGCAGCGAATGCAAATGCAAATTGTTATTAAATTCTTAAAAAATTATTCTGGTTACAGACAGTTTAAAAGATGTACAATCAATATTAACAAATGTTTAACAATACAATACATTGTATACAATTGTGAAATTGGTGTCCATATAAATACCCTGACACGTTTCAACCAATGCTGTCATGGTTATCTTCAGGGGGTTTTACACTCTGGTGAGATATATCAGAAAAAAATATTAAGACTCTGACATTCTAAAAGCTGAGCAATTTATGCCCTGTTTTTAATACCCATGTTGTGAGATTTCCATGGAAATCCGATCCGCTTGTGTGTCAGACCCATTTGTCTCAATGGTAGTCCTCTGCCACGCAGACATGGGAATATACCATGAACACTGTGGATTATAGATCATAAAATGTATGTTAAATCTTTATGTCTAGAAAATAGGGGGTAGATTTGCATTTTTGTCTCATTACACTCTACCCAAACTATCCTGTGAATAAAGGCTTTTCAAAATAGTTGCCATTGGGCATCATGTGTACAGTGTGGCTAATTTGATGGCATGTTCTCCTGCTGGTGCCTTTCATAAAATAGTTTACTAGTTCTACAGTCTCGGCATTTAAGAAAACGTGCAAGGCCATCTTAATTGTTAAAACAATTGTGCCCAAGACTAGGTATCTGCTATTATCTTTATTAGCCTGAAAACTTTCCTCTGTGTACCCCTTATATATTTTCACTTTGTTACTTGGGACTTGGCTTTTTTTTCTATCAGATAAACATAGTCCACCTTTCACCTTCCTGCCCAAAGCGAGTGACCGCAGTTAAAATAAAACATTCTAACAATACTTTTATTGGGTAGTGGATGGTCCATAATATGCAGGTTGCTGCCAGCCCTATCACTGAGGACCAGAGGGATTGGTTTTCTCTCTGCTTTGATGGTGCTCCTAGTCTAACCATGCAGGTAGATGGAGCTTAGTCCATAATACTGAAAAGTCAAGCCCCTAGTAACTAAGTGAAGCTAAATCTGGTAGGTATACAAAGGACATTTTTTGGGCTGACAAAGATAATATCAAACCCCTAGTAGTACTTGTGCAGGATGTTTACTTAATAGTAGATATGTTCTGTTTAATGTACATGTGCCATGCATATTTTCAGTAAGCTCGATTATTATAAGCTAATGCTTAAGCAAAGAATTTGCTATGGTTTGTCACTGACGGTTTCTCCAATATTATTTGAGAAACAAGAATATGTTTGTCTACTAATAAATGTATTTCCTAAAAGTTAAATCCACCCAAAACTGATATTTAACGTTACATGAATGCAGGTAGGGTCAACCTCTAACTGGTTTCTTATCTCTCTCTTTATAAATCCTCTTTATAACGCTGTAGATGCCTCACTCCCTGCAGCCATTGCTAGGATTATGATTCTTGCCACTATAATCTCCATTTATTCTTAATAAAGTAGGAGGCAGGAAGAGTAAGATTCCTTTGCTTGGCTTTGTAACAGTAGCTGCAGAGTCATGAAAGCAAGTAGAAGATATCACCTGTATATTGCTTAAAACATATAAGCCATTGGGAGTTTCATTCTTTCAGCATCCATCAAAAAATCTTAAATATATTGCTTTTGTGTGGATTCATCGTTTTAGATGTCTTTAATTTTGTAATATAATTGTTAGAATGTATTTGTGCTATTTAATGTGTCAGTCCTAAGCCCTTCCAGAAATGATGTATATAGATTGTTTTATATATCTTTTAACATATCTGCCAAACACACATATTATTCTGCCAATGTAATTTTTTTGTTTTTTTCTACAGTCGGTACTTACTAATTTTGTTCTGTGTGATCCACAAAGTCTGTCTGCACTGTGTCCTCATATTGTATATAACTAGACAACAGATATGTATAGCAGGATGAAACTGTTATTATGGTAAATATGAATGTGTTTACAAGTTCAAGTAGCAAATTGAATAGTTATTTCATGCTATATACATAGCTTGTTTCAATACAATAAACTTATGTATTTCTGAACTACAATTTTTTTTTTATATATATATAAACATACACTATAAACAGTACTGGGTACTTATATTTTCTATCTCAAAGCAAGACACATTTGTTAAAATAGTTAGGGAATGTTGTTCTCTATCAGTACTTCTTTTTTCAGAAATAATTTAGTTCACAAATAAAATTTGAAAATAAATCTGTGATTAGAAAAATATGGAGGCTGCTATCGCTGGCCTCTCTTCCACTTTTAGCCGAAATACTTTAAGTCACCAACCTGAAATAAGAGATGTATGAAGGACAAACTTGTTTCTATCAGCAGAGGTAAACCTTGACATAGACAGGGTCACACAGGAACAGTCCAAGCAGGTTATGCAGTTCCTTTATTAGTATTCAGTAAGGGAGCACAAACTATTTTAAAGTGGATGTAAACCCACTCTCATCCTTTCTAAACTACTGCCATGGTGCTGATCTATAAGGATATAGATGTCTCCTGCATGTATCTTTACCTGTCAAATGTCTCCCCTCTGTCTGTTATAAGAACTTAAAACTGCAGATTCTGTGGGTGGATCTGTTGTCTGGAGCTCTGTGGGTGGAGTCGTGATGTCAGTAGACTCCCCTCCCTTCTCTACACTTCCCTTGTCAACATGCATTTTTTCCTGTGTATTCCTTACACTAAATTCTGCTATGATCACTAACATCCAGTGAAAATCCAGAAAAGTAACCACATAACTTCAGAAAAGAAGTGGGGGTGGGAATTAAAAAATAATGCCTGTCTGCAGGCTATTTCAAGGGATATGTAAATAACCTGTCATTCACAGCAAGGGGGCGGAATGGACCAAGGTTTTTCTCTGTAAGTCCATTTTATCTCACTGAACAATAAAAAAGGATTGCTCAGAGCTGAATTAACTCTGTGTGGCAAGACTGGGCACAGGTGATAGGAAATCGTATACTCTACATCAGGGGTGCCCAACCTTTTGAAGAGCCACTTACCAAGCCACTTAAGTGACTTGGTAACCGATCGCGTGCCACAATGAGCGGAGCGGGTGAATGGCATGTCTGTGTCTGCTCTGCTATACATTTTTTTTAGCGGATCGGATTGGAGGTAGGACACAAGTCGGTTTATGTCTGCCACTACTTAGAGGTGAATGGAGGGTCCAATTGGTCGGACCCCCCTTTCACACTGATGTGTTGTGGTTTACTCGCATCGCGGGTGCAACGCAGTGTACCCTTGGCTTTCCTGCACTTTGCAATAGACTTCTATTATATCCTGCAGGTGTGTTGCACTTTTTGAAAGCACACCAAACCCGCAGGTAATAACAGAAGTCTATGACTCAGTGCAGGAACCTGCAGGAAAACTGCTCTGCACCTGCGGGTCAGTTTGAAAGTAGCCCAGTAACCACTGGTGAACAGATACGCCCATATATACATTGTGATTTTAGTAATAAACTGACCTTTAATAACAGTATTCTATTCTATTCCATCCCAGAGCAGGAGGTCGCGTGCCACATCAGAGGGCTCTGCGGGCCACATCAGAAGGCTCCGCGGGCCACTGGTTGGGCACCCCTGCTCTACATTGTGACATCAAAAAAATAAATAAACATTTTCAGTTTTACATCCACTTTAAAGCAAAAGGGCTTTATACAGTAATTCCATAGCATAAAACAAACAGAACATCTGCCCATATGAACCATTAACGAAGCTCCGGTCAGTTGCTGACTAAAGCATTGCCTCCTAATGGGTTCCTGAAAACAAACATCCTACATTTTAGTATTCTGTCAGAAGACAGCCTTTTTACGCAGCAGAAAGATAGAGAGCCCTAAGCATCAGTCAGCTTACATAACAAGACCTGTGGACTGCTGAGACAAATTAATGAGGTCTGGATACCAGATTGGATATTGACCTAGGAATGGAGGTTTTGTTCCACCCAAAGCTCTTCAAAGCCAACAGGACCCAGACCAGGATGTATTCAAATTCTAAGAAAATAAAATGTCTGCTTTCGCTATATTGGTTACAAACCCTGGAGCCGTTTACCATGTTTTGATGAGAAACTTGAGTCACATATACACTGTACACAGCTTGATAGGGATGTTGAATCTCCCCCAACAACTGCCCACTCAAGTTCAGCAAAACTGTAACAACATTTTTTTAGACACACTTTAAGGACTAGATACCTGCTTTTCCCCTCACAGATCCCAGGTTTTAAAATGTGTAGCAAGTTCTTAACCACACCAATTACATGCTTTACAGTTCCACTAGCCATCCACACTGAGAACAGAGCAGTAGGGTAGTCTTTTAGCAATTACATTTGGACTGTAAACCCTGTCACATGGTCCATCAGAAGAATGGCTATATAACAAGGCTTCCAGAGTCTAATAATGCATCCATGGGATGTCCTTCTATGGTGATGACATTATGACATTACTGCCTCCAAGTCCCAGTTCTTAGGTGTGCTGCAAGAACAGGCTTAGCAAATAGTGATAGATGCCTCCCCAGGTCACATTCCAGAGGCTCATATGGGGCAGTTGACAGCCACATGTCCCAGTCCTTGGCACTGCCAGCACCTTAGATGCATTGTCTCTCTCAAAAAAGAGCCATGTTTTGGCCTTGGAGATTACTCCTTGGATTGGATTGGATTGGATTGGAATAAATACTTATAGAGCGCCGAATGCGAGTTGTGAAACTCGCGTCTAAGCGCTTACCAACAAGCTGGGGGTATCCAGTTCCCAAGAGCATAATAAAGAGGAACAGTCCCCCGCGGTCAACATTTCCCTGTTTTTAGGGATTACTGGAAAGGATCCTGGAGATCTCTTCCTTTTTGATAGGGCCTGTATCTGCTGCTGCATAGAGAGGCTCACTTGCTTGTTTCCCTTTAAGGAAGCCCTGGTGGGCTTCAATCAGCTGTTGCATCGGTCAGGTGGCTAGGTGGGTAACCTCTTGCAGTAGCTAATTAGTTGGTGGCTAGTTAGCAATTGCCTTTAAAACCATTTTTTACAAGCTCCTCCATTTCATTCAAGTGTCTGTTTCTTTAAAGCGCTGCCCACATCTGAGCACCATGTTGCAAGTGCGGACAAGCTCAGCTGGTGCTGGCAACAGTAAACTATGCACAATAACAGTCTAGGTAGGTTTGTCTTGCACTTTTATTATGCAAGGCAGTACAAATTGTTTCAATGCAAGAAAGCATTGCACAACAAATACATAACATAAAAAACAAACATTTGCTTCTTGCTTGAGACAACTAACTAAACTCATATCAGTTCATAACTAACAAAAAGGCAAAGTGTAAACTACGCTGTGGTGCAAGATGAAATTTAAAGTGCGTAAGAAGGGAAAGCAGCAAACATATTATGCAATATTAACAAAGGCCATTAGAGTATGAAAAACATGTTGCGCTAGCCTAAATTACATGTGAATATTAATCCAGTTATATATTATAAAAACAAGTGCAATTTAAAAAGAGTCCCAATAGCGACAAATATGTGAATAACAATCCAACAAAAAGATTGTGAAGTCACAGTCCACTCAAGTAAGGAAGGTGATTTAAATGAGAACCTCTTGGTATGAGAAATAAAGAAATAGTAGTACCATAATCCTAAAAGTCAGTTAGAATAGAATTAGGACTTAAGGGACCCCAAAGACCCAAAAGACCAGAAGAGAAGGGGGCAAGAGGACTATATCGGTACTGTATAGACAGGTAAACTCAGAGAGTAGTTAGGTAAAAGATATATATCAATTTATTAACATGGTATCAAAAAGACAAGCATAGTCATAAAATACATCAAAACAATAATACAGGACAATGAACATATAGCGAGACCAGCCATACAAATCACCGGGCTAGAGTAGTCCCCAAGGGGAGGATCACGCTGAAAGTGGAGGTCATGCAAGGCGGAGTCTCGACTAGTTTGGCAACTGAGTCGCTTCGTCAGGAGAATTCTAAAAATGATACATAGTTGTTAGCACATAGGGCTGTATATACATATACATGAACATGCATGGGCCAATCAAGTGTCAACAAACAAATATTGGAGTATCAAAATATATACAGAAACATTAAAGGAATACTTAGGGGAACAAGCGCTGTGTGGCTTACTTATAAATGTATAATTTTTAGAATTCTCCTGACGAAGCGACTCAGTCGCGAAACTAGTCAAGACTCTGCCTTGCGTGACCTCCACTTTCATCGTGATTTGGGGTTCCTTAAGTCCTAATTCTATTCTAAGTAAGGAAGGTGATAAATGTGACCTGAAGATAAAATATGGAATCCAACACCAGATAGGATACAGGAAGACTTACCAAAAAGCCATAACCCACTTATGATAGGAAGGTCCGGTAACAACTCTGAGCCAAAGGGCTCTTCAGGAATCCTTAAAGTGGTTGTAAACCCTAAACCTTTTTTACCTTAATGCATTCCTTGCATTAAGGAAAAAATTGTTGAGGTGTCAGCAACCTTCCTCAACTTCCCCCCTTTTTACTTACCTGAGCACTCATAGCACAGAGCTTTTTGTCCGTCTTGAGCTTTGTCAGTCCTGCTGTTGTCTTTTGCTAAATTAATCAAACTATTCACTCCCATTATCTGATCTCTGGCTATAGGTGATATATATATATATATATATATATATATATATATATATATATATATATATATATATATATATATATGCCAGCAGGCTGAAGGGAAAAAAGCTGATTGCTCCATCCACATTGGTTGAAGCAGCTGATTGAGACAAGTTTTCCAACTTTGTGCCTTCAACAGAAATTCCCTGAAAGTCTCTGCTGAACCGGCCATATTTTGGTCTATCTATGGCCAGCTTAAAAAAAAAGTCAATTAATCTTTATGTAGAAAACAACCAGGAGGAGCTGCTGGTTGTTTTTGGTGACACATTTACCTTGTGCTTCTTCCGAATTCCTAGGGGTGAATTGTGCATATAGCAATAGTAAAAGAATGTCCGCAACAAGTGTCTTTGCTGTGCTCTTTATTACCCAGCAGGGTAAAAACAATGAACTGGTGATGAAAGGGATAGAGTTTGCAGGAAGAAGGAGAACAGCAGATTCAGGAGTAGTATTTGGAACAGTCCTGTTCCCATATGTAACACTTTCCGTACCACTCTTGCCTGAGTGGGTTTAGTGTACCCGTACAGGCCCCTCTCACTGACCTGGCAACCGGAGTATCACTCGAACATTTGTAGGATAAAGTCTCTGCCTCAGACCCTCATGAATGGACCTCAGGGAGACGCCTCTGCCACAGGCCCTCTCTGGTTGCAGTTGCGGAGCTAATCCTCCTTAGGTAAAATACGCCTGGATCTCCTTCTTAATGTCGCCCAGGTACTGACTGTAACACTCCTGTGATTAATTTGATTGAAATAGGATCTCAAATGCGGAGGTTTCTCTGATATAACCACTACTTCACTCTTTTATATGGTCAAAGAGTTTAGGGTTTTATTCATCACAACCTCTATATGAGAATCACAATGTATAACAAGCTTATTACTGCATAAGCTATCATATGTGTGTGTGGAAGCAATAGAAAGGTCTAAGGTCTGCAATAGTAAGAGAAACAGCAGCAATGTCTATGGTTTGCAATAGCAAGAGAAACAGCAGCAATGTCTATGGTTAGCAATAGCACAGAAGCAGCAGCAATGTTAAAGGTATCCTGTTGTTAGAGTTAGCGTCCCAAGTATGCAGCATAAGGGTTAATAAGCACAAAGTCTATAGATGAGTACTGCAGGAATTAACTTAGTAATGTTATGCTCATATAGGAATACTTGCGGTTCTGTTGCAATCTGCGGTTGTAGAAGATTGGAATGAATCCTGGAGTAGGTGTATGGACTCCGAGTAGTGGAGATGATGTTTGCAGGGAATTCCTGAAGTTTGCAGGATTTGCTGGGAGCGCTGTAGCAAGGTGGAAGTCCAGTTTCTATTAGGCGGTGAGGATCCGGTAATGAGGCTCATAGACTGAGCTTCAGAGGCATCAGGGGTGCTTGGCAGCAGACCGTGGCGTGAGGCAGAAGGTCCCAGGTGACGGCAGGGGTCCAACAAAATAGCGGAACACCCTGCCGTCATCGCTGCACGTTTAAATAGCCCGTGCGACGCGGGAAACCAGGAAACTCGCTGGGGCGCGCTTCCGCGTTCCAGCGTGGAACGCAAGCCGCGGCGCACAGGGAGTGACGTTGCAGAGACAGGGAGATGAGCGCAGCTCTCTATTTCAGGTGAGGCTGCGCTCGTTTTGCTCAACATAACGCCAATAGCGTTACACTGAGTGACAGGTGATAAATCCTTCAGTGCCCAGCTACCTTGATCCCCGGTGGTTTGTCGAAACCCTTTTGGATCGCCAGCCTCTCATTGGCGCTCCTCAGATAGACTCCCCACCGAACAGCAATACCACTTGAGATCCTCAAAGGTGGGAACCAGTCGCTTACTGGATCCCCTTTGCTGCTCAGATGTTCTGGGCCAACATGGCCCCCGGAACCAGGAACACTGCGTGGCACGCACACCCCGGCCAGGTAGGCCATAACGCCGGGGTGCTGTGATGTGGCCACCCTAAAGGTGGGTGCCACACTGGACGAAGAAGACCCAGAACCAATGGCATCTGCCTCATAAATACCCTCCCCCAGCATACACAGCAAGGCTAAACCCTCCTGATTGGCTGCTGGGGAAGAGCACCCAAACCTTGACTCCACTGCTGTCATCTACTGCACAGAATGAACCCACAGCACAGCCAAGCTGAGACAGATACCCTGTTTTAACCCTCCTAGCGGTATTCCCGAGTCTGACTCGGGGTGAGATTTTCATACCAAAAGCGGTAGCCCCGAGTCAGACTCGGGCTTGCCTCACTGCAGCAGCAGACAAAGTTACTTACCTTGTCCCTGGATCCAGCGATGCCACCGCGCTGTGTGAGCGAGCGGGACCTCGCTCGATTCACACAGTGTCCTCCTGTGCCGCCGCTCTCCGTTCCCTGCGGAAACAAAC
This sequence comes from Rana temporaria, assembly GCF_905171775.1. Classification (NCBI taxonomy): domain Eukaryota; kingdom Metazoa; phylum Chordata; class Amphibia; order Anura; family Ranidae; genus Rana; species Rana temporaria. Next base: position 135,390,136 of record NC_053491.1, read on the forward strand.
ACATTACATACAGTATACTGTAATCTTATAGATTACAGTACTGTATGTAAAAAATACACCCCACCTTGTCCCTAGTGGTCTGCCCAGTGCCCTACATGTACTTTTATATAATAAAAACGGTTCTTTCTCCCTGCAAACTGTAGATTGTCCATAGCAACCAAAAGTGTCCCTTTATGTCAAAAAGGGTTTTAGAGCAGCTAGAAAACAGCGATAATAAATTATAATCACTTGCAGAATTGTGCGATAGCGATTTGTGGGGAAATTCGTCATAAAAAAATAAAAGTAATGACAGCGACAATTCTGCAACTGAGCAAATTTCAGTGATTTTGAGTTGATTACATTATTGAATAATTTTTATTATAATTATATTATTACTTGTTATAATTATTTATAATTATTTATTATATTATAATTTATAATTTTGTTTTTAAAAAAATGTCATACCCGGGATGCCTCCTAGTCTCTTGTTTGGTCAGATTTAAGTGAGGTATTCCTAAAAATTACAGACCTACCGTATAAAACGCCAAATTTCCTTGCAAATAATGGTACCGCTTTCAGCACCTTTTTTCTGAAATAATCATACCGCCAGGGAGGTTAAGCATAACAATTTGGATCAGAGCTTAAATACACTCTGATCTCCCTTTAAATTTAAATAGCACCGGTTCTTCAAAGTAACCAGGCGCTACATGTAGTACAAAGTAGAACTTGGTTGCTGGAGGAGGGTCCTTGAGATATCACAGGATGTGTGCAGACAACACTGGACAACTATGAATTCATGACAAAAGCATCAGGTATTTTTACACTTATCAAACGGTTGCATCAAAATGCTTCCAATGGTATATAACACACCACAAGGGGTCAAATAAGAAAAGTAAATTGTTATCTTTTTTTTTTACACTTTATTTCATATAATAGAGAATATAAAAGGAAGCCTGTGAACAGGTAAAGGTGAGTGGAAATATCCAAAACTTCATGGTGCAGCAGGAACACGAGTCATGAACAGGAGAAGAGACATCTTAAAGCTGCAGAGATAAAAGTATGAAGCAAGTGATTCAACCCATCAAGCTCCATATATAATTTAAATATCAGTTTCTGGAAGACATCCTGTATTTTTCACTTCATACAACGCACTTTTTCCCCCCAAGCATATGGGGAAAAATGTCTCTGCATCTCATGGAGCGAATATTGACCAGGCACCGCCCCCCGCCACTGCTGCCATGATAGCACCGGCAGAAGAGAGGCAGGAGAGTGGAGGACGGACATCTCAAGCCCCTGCGAGTGCCAGGCGATCTCCCAGCTGACCCTGTCACTCAGACAGAAGACAGAGTAGAGAATGGAATGGAGTGCAGCCTTGGCAGCCGCTCAGGCTCCTCTGTCTTCTGTCAGGCGGATGTGATGATGTCAGGTCATGCTGCATTTATGGGACTGGTAAGGCTACATTTATGGGACTGATAAGGCTGCATTTATAGAACTGATAAGGCTGCATTTATGGGACTGGTAAGGCTGCATTTATGGGCACTGGTAAATATTTTAGTACACCATTTGGTTCAGAATGTTTTTTTCTTGTTTTCCTCCTCTAAAACCTTGGTGCGTCTTATGGTCAGGTGCGTCTTATGGAGCGAAAAATACAGTAGTTTGGTGTACTACCCCACTTTTAAGTACACAATGGGGTTTTATTTACTAAAGCCGGAAAGTGCGAAATCAGGCTCACGTCTGCATAGAAACTATTGAGCTTCTAACCCCAACTTGTTTAATTAAGCGTTGGTAATAAAACCTGGAAGCTCATTGGTTTCTATGCAGAAGTGAGCCTGATTTTGCAATTTTCAGCTATAGTATTTAAACACCATTGTGTACCTAAACGTGGGGTATGCATGTATAATTTGTCTAATTACTATGCAACTTAAAGCGGGAGTTCACCCGAATTTTTTTTTTTAACATTAGATTGATGCTCATTTTGTCAAGGGGAATCGGGTGTTTTTTTTTTTCAAATCGAAGCAGTACTTACCGTTTTAGAGATAGATCTTCTCCGCCGCTTCCGGGTATGGTCTTCAGGACTGGGCGTTCCTATTTGATTGACAGGCTTCCGACAGGCTTCCGACGGTCGCATACATCGCGTCACGAGTAGACGAAAGAAGCCGAACGTCGGTGTGGCTCTATACGGCACCTGCGCACCGACGTTCGGCTACTTTCGGAAAATCGTGACGCGATGTATGCGACCGTCGGAAGCCTGTCGGAAGCCTGTCAATCAAATAGGAATGCCCAGTCCCGCAGCCCATACCCGGAAGCAGCGGAGATGATCTCTCTCTAAAACGGTAAGTACTGCTTCGATTTTAAAAAAACACCCGATTCCCCTTGACAAAACGAGCCTCAATCTAATGTTAAAAATTTACTTTTTGGGTGAACCTCCACTTTCAGAAACATTTTACTTAATTTGTTGAAGATTAATAAATGCTTATTTAAACAGTTTTGGACCTTGGCCCTCATCAGGTGCAAGATAAAATCGTATATATTATTTTTTCATTTTTTATTTATATTTTTTTCTGCATAAGGTTGGATATTTGAAGTGAATTCTGGTTAACTAAGCTAAGTGACCTTTTTATCCATTTAATAAATCGATCCCAAAGTTTTTTTGACTGCTACATCTATGATTCATTTGCTTTTAAAACTTGGCTTGTTATTGGAGTTTTTAGATGTGGAATATCACTATGCTCTGAAGGAAACAAGAAGCCGGAGGAGAGGCAGACATACAAACATAACAGTCACAGCAAGATAGGTTCAGACAGCACTGCCTAAAATTGATTCGCACCATAAGGAAGTTCACAAGACAATAAATGCCATTGAAAAACCAAAGGCTAGGCGACAATGTCTAGCTCCTACTGAGATACCACTAACCATGTCTGAGCATCAGATCCACCCAAACTGTTGTTGGGAAATTATCCTTTTACCTCATCTTCTTTCATCCTTTTCCTCAAGTTCTGCATTCCAGCCGTGTTTATTGTCCTGGAGGAAAGACAAACAAACCACAAGAGGATGTGTATTTGACAATGAGATGATGACAGGCACTTGTACGCTGCATAGCTTTAAGTATTAGTTTTGGAAATCCTGTGTACTTGAACAACATCTACACGCCATATGGAGCCAAAATGATGTCACCAACATGTGCAGTGGACACATTCATTTTAATGCTAATTTGTCACTTGCAGTGTATCCAAAAAGAACGTGTAAAAGTTTGGCTTTGTCTAAATCTACTAAATAGAGTGAGTGATAAAGTGAAATAAAGAAATAAATTGGTTGGTGAAGAAGAAGAATTTATCATTTCAATTTATAAAATGATTAACTTTTCTTCACTTGTTATCAGCACAGTACAGTATTTCACCAATAAAAATTCACAGTGCAGAGATGACAACAATGGGAACAATAAGGCCTTGGCCGGAATTCATTGGCAGGCGGGGAGGCAGTCTAGAACTTTGTATAAAACACGTGAATGTGTTACTGATAGCCGCAGCCTGTGTTTGCTGTGCAGAGATCCGGACCTGATTCTGATAGCTGCATAGACTTATCCCATGTAATGATAGTATTCAACATTGGAAATCCTCAAATGATTTTTTTTTCCAAATTTGGACACAGACCACGCTGTTCAGCAAAAGTGCTACTGAAAGAGGTTGAGACACACATTAATACCTTCGAGTGTGCTGTAACAATTACACAAATACCTTTTTACAGAAAAAGATTCCTGCTATTATAAAAATAAAAACAACTGATATAAAGCACACCTTGCAGAATTATGGGCCAGATTCACAAAAGAGATACGACGGCGTATCTCCTGATACGCCGTCGTATCTCTGTGATCCGCCCGTCCTAACTATGCGGCTGATTCATAGAATCAGTTACGCATAGATAGCCCTAAGATCTGACAGGTGTAATTGAATTACACTGTCGGATCTTAAGGATGCAATTCTAGGCCGGCTGCTAGGTGGCGAGGCCATTGCGGTCGGCGTAAAATATGCAAATGACTAGTTACGGCGATTCCCGAACGTCCGCGCTGCCCGTCGATCTAACTTTACGTCGTTTCCGTCGAGATACGCCGCGTAAAATTAGGGCTGAGCCCTAGGTGTTCTAAGCCATGTTAAGTATGGCCGTCGTTCCCGCGTCGAAATTTAAAAAATCACGTTGTTTGCGTAAGTCGTCCGTGAATGGCGCTGGACGCCATTTACGTTAACGTCTAAACAAATGACGTCCGTGCGACGTCATTTAGCGCAATGCACGTCGGGTAATTTACCCGACGGAGCATGCGCAGTACGTTCAGCGCGGGAACGCGCCTAATTTAAATGGTGCCCGCCCCATTTGAATTAGGCGGCCTTGCGCCGAACGGATTTACGTTACACCGCAGCAAGTTTACAGGTAAGAGCTTTGTGAATCAGGCACTTACGCTGTAAACCTGCCGCCGTGTAACGTAAATGGGATACATTACGCTGCCGTGGAGCAACGTAAATGTATCAGAATCTGGCCCTATGATTTTTTTTCAACCCATCAATGCAGCTTTTTCTTAACAGGTTTACTGACTTTTTTTTTTTGACTTTTGATAAAAATGTAATCAGATAAAAAAAAGTCAGGAACCATTAAAAAAAGATTCTTGGATCATTAAAAAAAAGCCCTATATTAAATGAAACTATTTCTCTTGTGGATAATAGTGCACACTTTTCAGTTCCCTGCATAGAAGCACAGGTGAAATAATGGATATTTGGTTTACAAAAGGAGTCGAGGCTGTTAGGATAAAGTGGATGCTGATTGAGCTTAGGCGATGTAGAATTCACTTTGAATACCTAATCATGTACCTTAAAAAAATATATATTTTCATGCACATGATTGGGTAATGGAAGTGAAAGTGGTTGTAAACCCTATTAAAAAAAAAAAACCTGCAAGACAGGAATAATGAGCTAGTGTGCATAGCATACTAGCCCATTATGCATTACTTACCTTACATTGAAGCCCCTGCAGCGGTCCTCGTTCCCCCCTCCGCAGGGCGTCATCTCTCCCAGAGTGACTTCCGGGTATGGCGGGCTCCGGCTCTGTTATGAGTCGCAATGACGTCACTCCCGCACCTGCAACGGCAAACTGACTGAAGCAACGGCACATACAAGTCATTGCTTCAGTGCTTTAGTGAGCATGTGCCGATGACATCGGCACATGCAGGGGACGGGATATCTCCTAAACTGTTCAGGTTTAGAAGATATGCTGGGTAGCTATAAGTATTACTAAGTTACCAGTCTCTATCCCCTTAGTAAATTACCCCCGATGAGAGGAAAGCCATTGCTAGAGGGCCTTAAGAATCAGAGTTAAGTGTTACTGCTTTAGGGAGCCCGCGATGTGGGCACTGATGCCGATCTTTGGATTGACTGTCAGGTGCAGCTGCTGCCATTTCTGGTGAGGGATCCCAGCAATGAAGCCTTTCCGGTTCCTAGCCATTTCTCTACTGCGCATGCGTGAAGCACGCTGCGCTTTCTAATTGGTTCGAAGGCAGAGGAAGGAGGAGGGGGGCCAAACTTCCGGGAGACAGCGTCACACAGAATAAGTAATATATATTTGGGCATGACACCTCTCTCTAGCACATCATATTGCAGTAAGCTCAAACAGCAAGTGGCAGAAAAAATATAATCTGTGCTTAAAGACCACTCCTGCTGGGGGACAGACTGACTACAGCCCACTGCTTCCTACAAAATCCCCCAAAAATACAAAAAAATTATTTAGCTACATATTTACATAAACATAAATGTGTCACGTTTTCACTTGTACCTTCCATTCTTTCTTTACAACATCCTTAACCAAGTACGTGATCTGACGCTTCTGGGTCTAGGGTGTGCATACGCATGGCCTGCGACCCGCTCCTTCTGTGATCGTACACAACAGGAGCTGATATGTGGGTACGGCGGACTGCGTGTCCATCAGCACCCATCGATCATTAGGCAGAGAGCCAAAACGGCAATCTGCCTATGTAAACAAGGCAGATCACCATTCTGTCAGTAGAAAAGGCATTGATCCTGTGTTCCTGCAAAGCAGGAGCATGCAACAATGCATTCTCCTAGTCAAAACACCTCCCACACAGTACACAAGCAATGACTAGGCACACAGTTAAACTTTTGATCATCCCTGATGTTAACCCTGTTCCAGCCATTGTCATTAGTACAGTGACAGTGCATATTTTTTAGCACTGATCACTGTATTAGTGTCACTGGTCTCCAAAAAGTGTCAGTTAGTGTCCGACTGTCCGCCCCAATATCTCAGTCCCACTATAAGTCACTGATCACCGCCATTACTAGTAATAAATAAATAAATAAATAAAAATATCCCATGGTTTGTAGACAATATAATTTTTGTGCGAATCAAGCAATGCGCTTATTGGAATTTTGATTTACTAAAAATATGTAGCAGAGTACATATTGGCCTAAATTTAAGAAGATTTTTATTTTTATTTTTTTTATTGGATATGTTTTATAGCAGAAAATAAAAAATATTGTTTTTCTTTTTTCAAAACTGTCTGTCTTTTTTTGTTTACAGTATAGCGCAAAAAATAAAAACCACAGAGGTGATCAAACACCACCAAAAGAAAGCTGTATTTGTGAGAAATAAAATACATACATTTTTTTGGGGTACAGCACCACACAACCGTGGTTATTTATACATACCACTGGATGAAAGCTGGACACTATTTTTTTTTGGTTAACGATAACATCATTTTATTTTCCTTTTTTCCTTTTTTCCTTTTTTTCCTTTTCTGTGCAACTAAAGCTGTTCTACGTATATCAACCACTTATTCACCAACAGACTGCCTTTTGTACATAACACTTTGCATTCACACATCTTAACTTTGATGCTTTATAAATTTGCCCGAAATTGTGAGATCACACATAAAGACATGTGATGAAGTGCAGCTAATTTGTAGTAGACAAAATAACCACACAACCTTCACATAAATCAATTACTTGAAACTTCAATGCTTCCCGTCAGTCACTAGGAAGTAAGAACGAGAATAAGACATCTAGGTGACGAGGCCAAGAATTCTTAAAAAGAACCAAGCAGGTTAAAAGCTTTAGGAGGCTTTTAAAACCCAGTGGGTAAGGCATTTACTTATAGGTTTGCCATATAAAATTGGTATTAACTCAGAGGTCAAGTATTCTTAGGCCTTGTTCACATACATAAACTACACACAAAATTAACTCTGCCATTATAATCAATGGCAATTGGGCCGCTTCTGTACTTTATCTTCGAAATTTCCTGTAGTTTAAGGCTGCTTTCATACTGATGCCTTTTTGGTAAAGTTACACGCATGTGACACAACATAATGAGATATGGGACTGAAAGTGCATGAAGAAATAGTACTATTGTACATAATGGCACAGATCCTTTTGTGTGGCATTTCACATGTATTTACCAAAAATATACAAGTGCAAAGGAGGAACATAAAGTAATAGCAGATGAACCTTAATTTTTTTTTCATTATAATATATACAGTATATACAGTCCTGATCAAAAGTTTAAGACCACTTGAAAAATGGCAAAAAATCATATTTTACATTGTTGGATCTTAACAAGGCTCCAAGTAGAGCTTCAACATGTAACAAGAAGAAATGAGAGTGAGACAAAACATTTTTTGAGCATTCAATTAATTGAAAATAACAATTAAACTGAAACAGGCTGTTTTTCAGCTGATCAAAAGTTTAGGACCACATGCCTTTAAAAGGCCAAATCTGTGCAAAGATGTGGATTCATTGTCATTTTCTGTCAGGTAGTCACACGTTGTGATGGCAAAGACAAAAAAACTCTCCTTTTTGAACGTGGTCGGGTTGCTGAACTGCATAAGCAGGGTCTCTCACATCGCGCCATTGCTGCTGTGGTGGGACGCAGTAAGACAGTCATTTGGAATTTCTTAAATAATCCTGAGGGTTATGGAACAAAAAAGTCAAGTGGAAGACCCAACAAAAATTTCACCAGCACTGAGCCGGAGGATCCAATTGGCTGTCCGTCAAGACACTGGATGATCCTCAACCCAAATTCAGGCCCTTACTGGTGCTGAATGCAGCCCCATAACCATCAGACGGCCTCTGAGACTGAAGGGCTTCAAAAACAAAAAACGTCTTCGAAAACCTCGTCTCCTTGAACGCCACAGAACTGCTCGTTTGGACTTTGCAAGAGAGCACCAAACATGGGACATTCAAAGGTGGAAGAAAGTTTTATTCTTTGACGTTACTGGCAGATCCCACCTGAGATGTTTTCTACACGCCACAGTGGAGGGGGCGCCATAATGGACTGGGGTGCTTTTTCCTTCAGTGGAACAATGGAGCTTCAGGAAGTGCAGGGGCGTCAAACGGCCGCTGGCTATGTCCAGATGTTGCAGAGAGCATTCCTCATGACTGAGGGCCCTCGTCTGTGTGGTAACGACTGGATTTTTCAACAGGACAACGCTACAGTACACAATGCCCGCAGGACAAGGGACTTCTTCCAGGAGAATAACATCACTCTTTTGGCCCATCCTGCGTGTTCCCTGATCTAAATCCAATTGAGAACCTTTGGGGATGAATGGCAAGGGAAGTTTACAAAAATGGACAACAGTTCCAGACAGTAGATGGCCTTCGTGTGGCTGTCTTCACCACTTGGAGAAATGTTCCCACTCACCTCATGGAAACGCTTGCATCAAGCATGCCGAAACATATTTTTGAAGTGATCAACAATAACCGCGGAGCTACTCATTACTGAGTTTATGTTTGGAAGTTGGATTTTTGTTTTGGGGGGGGTTTCGTTTTTTTTTGGAGGTGTGGTCCTAAACTTTTGATCAGCTGAAAAACAGCCTGTTTCAGTTTATTCTTTGTTTTCATTAAATTGAATGCTCAAAAAATGTTTTGTCTCACTCTCATTTCTTCTTGTTGCATGTTGAAGCTCTACTTGGAACCTTGTTAAGATCCAACAATGTAAAATATGATTTTTTGCCATTTTTAAAGTGGTCTTAAACTTTTGATCAGGACTGAATATACAGTAAAACCTTGGTTTGAGAGTAACTTGGTTTGAGAGCGTTTTGCATGACAAGCAAAACATTTTAATACATTTTGACTTGATATACAAGCGATGTCTTGATATACGAGTAGCGTCATGTCACAAATGAGTATGAAAGAGAAGAGAGGCGCCTCTAAGTGAAGCAATATGGTTACATTTAAAGTGGTTGTAAACCCTTACAGACTACTTTGACCTACAGGCAAGCCTAGATTAAGGCTTACCTGTAGGCGCAAGAAATATCTCCTTAACCTACACGGTTAAGGAGATATTTCCAAGAAAGATGGCACAGATGTCTACGATGCATGCGCCATAAACAACAGCGCGCAGGCGCACTGAGCGTGCCGCTACTATTGGCATCATGCCATTAGTGGCGGTTCCCGCGCGCATGACGCCATGATGTGATGTCATCGCTACTTCGGATAGTCACAGCGCCGGAGCACGGTTCCTGCGCGCATGACTTCATGATGTGATGTCATCGCTACTCCGGCCAGTCACAGCGCCGGAGCAGGGATACCCAGAAGTCACTCCGGGGTATCATGCCGGTGATGGAGGAGGTGTTTGAGGACCGCTGCGGGGGCTTCGTTCTCTAGTATTCTATGAATACTAGCTTATTATGCCTTTGTGTTGCAGGGTTTTTTTTTGTTTTTGTTTTTTAAGATAGGGTTTACTTCCTCTTTAACCACTTAAGACCCGGACCAAAATGCAGCTAAAGGACCTTGCCCCTTTTTCCGATTCGGCACTGCGTCGCTTTAACTGACAATTGTGCGGTCGTGCGACGTGGCTCCCAAACAAAATTGGCGTCCTTTTTTCCCACAAATAGAGCTTTCTTTTGGTGGTATTTGATCACCTCTGCGGTTTTTATTTTTTGCGCTATAAACAAAAATAGAGCGACAATTTTGAAAAAAAATCTATATTTTTTACTTTTTGCTATACAAAATATCCCCAAAAATATATATAAATTTTTTTTTTCCTCAGTTTTGGCCAATACGTATTCTTCTACCTATTTTTGGTAAAAAAAATCGCAATAAGCGTTTGTCGGTTGGTTTACAAAAAATTTATAGCGTTTACAAAATAGGGGATAGTTTTATTGCATTTTTATAAAAAAAAAATGTTTTACTACTAATGGCGGCGATCAGCGATTTTTTTCGTGACTGCGACATTATGGCGGACACTTCGGACAATTTTGACACATTTTTGGGACCATTGTCATTTTCACAGCAAAAAATGCATTTAAAATGCATTGTTTATTGTGAAAATGACAATTGTAGTTTGGGAGTTAACCACAGGGGGCGCTGATGGGTTTATATGTGACCTGAAGTGTGTTTACAACTGTATGGGGGTGTGGCTGTAGGTGTGACATCATCGATTGTGTCCCCCTATAAAAGGGATGACACGATCGATGCTGCCGCCACAGTGAAGAACGGGGAAGCCATGTTTACACACGGCTCTCCCTGTTCTTCAGCTCTGGGGACCGATCGCGGGACTCCAGCGGCGATTGGGTCCGCGGGTCCCGTGGTCCCGCTCACGGAGCTTCGGACCTGGTCGCGGGAGCGAGCCGCGGGCGTGCGCCCGCGACCCACAACTGGGTACTAGTACAGGACGTACCTGTACGTACATGTGCCCAGCCGTGCCATTCTGCCGACGTATATGTGCAGGAGGCGGTCCTTAAGTGGTCAATGAAGGTACAACATTTAGCAACATATTGCTACACTTAGAGGTGCCTCTCTTCTCTTTCATACTCTGTAGCTCCCGCTGGATTTTGCTTCTAATCCCCTTGTGGAGGCTGCCATTTGTAAATGGACATTGTTACACAACCAACACTGATCTTTTTATATGGACTATAAACTGAAGGACCTAAAAAAAAATGGTTGTGGAACGAATCATTTGAGTTTCCATTATTTCTTATGGGGAAATTTGCTTTGATATACAAGTGCTTTGGATTACAAGCAAGTTTCTGGAACGAATTATGCTCGCAATCCAAGGTTTTACTGTATATATATATATATATATATATATATATATATATAGAGAGAGAGAGAGAGAGAGAGAGAGAGAGAGAGAGAGAGAGAGAGGTCTTTGATTTAAATACAGAAATAAAATATATATATTAAATATTAAATAAATTAAATATTTGGATAATAATTAGACAATGGAAAATCGAGAATATTTTCGTTAGCATATGTCTTTCTAATTCAAGGTTTAACAGACGTGATGGGACCTAAAGCCTGTGTTACACTGCCATCTGCTGATCCTTTGGGGATAATTTCCTGAAGGATTAAAGCAAGCTTTTATAGAGCAAATAATGTTCAAGGTAGCTTGCTTAGCTTAGTAAATAATGCAATGCTATGTTCACATCACTGATCAAATCATGTTAAAATTGTACTTGACTGGGTATTCAAAGTCAGCACAATTGCTCTTTGCTCCCAGAACCTTTCCCTTTCGCTTAATTTATTTTTTTAAACTTTATTTTAAGGTATCACATAGCAGTGTTGACAACCTACCAGATTGAAATTTATCGACATGACACACACAATTTACTGGCACAGCCAAGTTTTTACTGCCATTTCCAAAAGTTACAAAATTACAGTGTTAAGTGCAAATTTCAGTATTTAGGCTACAAACAAGTACAATATGCAAACTAGTAATGTGATTTAAGGTAGATATTAGGGCAAAAAACATATTTCTTATTTTATTTTTGATATAGTAAGTAAGTAGCTCAGGGACAGGACTCGGGAGGACAAGAAATTAGAATGGACAGGCAGACACATGAAATTGACTCTCACAGAAAAACAGAGGATGATGACACCTCACCGACACAACACGTACCCTTCTGAGTCTCAGTCCATAACAGGTGGTCCCTTCAGTCCACTCCAGGCCAAACAGCACCGACAGTCTCACTCCCAGCTATCCTTGCTTCCATCCCGCAGACCTGCACACGAAGCTCCAGCTACTCTGCTCCCTTGCACCATGACAGCTCCAGGCACGCTCAGGCACTGCCTCCTCCAGATCCGTTCCCTGCCAGCGCCACCTGAATACACTGTAGCAGGCACTTGGATGGTTTCGACCTGCTCTGGACCAGAACTGCAGAACCAAGTGTCAGAGCCATATTGTATACTGGCGTGGGACATTCCAGGGCTCAGGTAAGTGAAACGGGGGGCTGGTGAGCCTGTGACTGAGAAGTTATTTCACCTTAATGCATAGGATGCATTATGGTGAAACAACACCTTTAAGTCACCTAATTATATGGACTTTCACATTCAATGGTGAAGGGATAGATCATGCACAATCATCCAGATTATTAAGGACTTTTTGATAGAAGGAATGATCATTTTTCATGCTTACACGTTTTCAATGTGTTTATGATTTGGTGTCAATCAACAATCTGTGTTGCTGACCATTGCATTAACATGTGCATTACCACAACACAACAGTGTGAGTCCTGCTTGATGGTTTTGAGTCTCTTTTGTTATGAACCCTGGGTGTAGACCTTTACCTTGAGTAAATCGCACTGAAGATATAGAACGTCATCTTAACATAACGTCTTTCACTGGGGTTGGAGTCTAAGAGATAGCTGGTGTGCCCCCAGGGAACTCCTCACAGGAATTTAGACTTAACTGCAACAGCTTCTCATGGCTGCAGAGAACAATAGGTGAACCAAGAGCTGTAAAGGCATTTGTATAGTATCAGTAGCAAGTGACCTAGGTAGAATACAGTGGCGGCTCGCCCATAGGGGGCGCCCGGGCGCCGCCCCCCCTCCTGTAGGCACAAAAAAAAAAAATATATATGTCTTTTTTTTTTTTTTTTTCAGTGGCCCCTTTAAGAAACTAAAAAAAAAAAAAATTCCTTTACTTTAAATTATATTGAGCGCCGGCCACTATTTCCCTATGAAGCGCCACGTCAATGCAATCTTAAGATTGCATACATGGCGCTTCATTTGCGGGCTGTTATCCCGCCTATTGAGCGCATTTGAAAGCGCTGATAAGCTTCCCGTGCCAGTGCTATTATGGGCGCCTTACTTCCGGCCATTCGTCTTACAGACGAAAAACGGAAGTGACGTCACGCGGCAGCTCACAACTTTACACAGCCTGAGCGGAGCGGAGCTGAGCAGATGGAGAAAGAGAGAAAGCCTGAGGGAGATTTCGGTGGGTTTAGATTTACAGACGTTTGATCCAGATACTTCTGTTGTGGGATGATATTGTCACATTTGTTACTTTGTGTCTTTCTCGATGTTTTATAGCTGTTTGCAGGCGTGTTTATAGCTCAGCTGTTTGCCTGTCTGGCTCACATTGACCAGCAAAATTTACTGATAGAACTTTGGAGACGGTTGAAGTTTATATCAGCAGCTACCACAGCACTAAATCACATCGGACTGACCATTCAATTGGATGGCTGCCTTATACCGATCACTCTGACCTGTTATTGTAGTTAAACTGCTGGGACTTGTAGTTCACCATCTTCTCCTGGGGCTCATGGAGAAGATGCAGATTGGAGAACTACAAGTCCCAGCAGGTTTTACATACAATAAGGCTCTGAGGTGGATGGGTGTGGTGGATTGCATGCACCTATCAATCCCCATGGGGGGGGGGGCAGGATCAGATAACACTGTTATCCGATCCTGCCCCCCCGGGGATTGATAGGTGCATGCAATCCACACCCATCCACCTCAGAGCCTTATTGTATGTATAATCTGCTGGGACTTGTAGTTCTCCAATCTCCATCTTCTCCATGAGCCCCAGGAGAAGATGGAGAACTACAAGTCCCAGCAGTTTAACTACAATAACAGGCTCTGAGGTGGATGGGTGGGGATCAGGCAGTGCACGGGATGTATATGGAGGGAGCGTGATGCAAATCAGGACTAATGTAAAGGAAGGTGCTATAATGTATTTTAAAGGAGGCTGCAAAGTAAAGTGGTGGCTGTGATGTAAAAGGGGGTGCTGTGATGTAAAGAAAGCTGTAATTTAGAATGAGGGCTGTAATGTAAACAGTGGGACTGCAATATAAAGGGGGGCTGCCATGTAAAAGGGGGCAGTGTTGTATATTATGGTTGTATTGTAAAGGTGTACCATAATGTAAAGAGGAGCCCTGCGACTTGGGACTGGAAAGTTGCAGGATAAGTCGGACCCAATGAGAACCGTTCATATCTGTGCAACTTCAAGTCACAGCGACTTCGAAGTAGTCCCTGCATTACTTTTGTCCCACTTTGATGTGACTTGAGGTCCATAGACCTCCAGAATACACAGGCATTGCTTCAAGTCGCTGCAAAATCGCCGCAAAAAATTGTGGCAGAATCTTGCGACTTTCAGGCTAACACAGTCTGAAAGTTTGATGCAACTTAAAGCAATGCCTGTGTATTCTGGAGGTCTATGGACCTCAAGTTGCATCAAAGTGGGACCAAAGTAATGCAGGGACTACTTTGAGTCGCTGTGACTTGAAGTCGCACAGATATGAACGGTTCTCATTGGAAATCATGGGGTACGACTTGTCATGCAACGTTGAAGTCCCAAGTCGCAGGACAAGTAATGCAGTATGTCTGCAGTCTCTGGTAATCTTGTGCAGTATGACCGCAGTCTCTGGTAATCTTGTGCTGTGTGACCGCAGTCTCTGGTAATCTTGTGCAGTATGTCTGCCGTCTCTGGTAATCTTGTGCAGTATGTCCGCAGTCTCTGGTAATTTCGTTCAGTATGTGCGCAGTCTCTGGTAATCTTGTGCAGTATGTGCGCAGTCTCTGGTAATCTTGTGCAGTATGTGCGCAGTCTCTGATAATCTCATGCCCATTTAGAGTCCTTCATAACTAACAGTGTAATTTTTTAGTTTGTTTGCGCCGATCTGTAAGGCTGCGCTGTATACCATGATTTGTGATGCTGGGGCTATATACTCTGTGCTGTGATGCTGAGCTGTATACTCCTGACACTATGAGTGGAAGCAAGTGGAATTCAGGGGACAAAGTGGGTGTATTCTATAGGGGGTGTGGCTTATGAGAAGTGGGAGGTACCAAATGTGGAGGGGCGGGGTCTTGCGCCCCCCCATCCTAAAACTTCACCAGCCGCCACTGGTAGAATATGTATTGAATTTACTGGCAGCAAACAGGAAGCAGAGATGTAGCAGACTGTTTTCAGAACTTGCACTGGAAGTAGACTAGTGTGGATGGGTGGTTTGGGTCATAGGCTAATTAGCTGAACAGTACTGAAGGGGACAGGTTGCAGATGGTAGTTGGACTAGTAAGTGACTGAAACAAGACTTTGGCAAACTGTAGCTGGAGAGAAGACTTATTGTAACAGACTTTGGAAGACTGGTGTTGGAGAGGGGACGGACTGTAGTTGACTGTAGCAGGAGACTGACTGTTAGGGATGAGCCGAACATCCCCCCGTTCGGTTCGCATCAGAACCTGCGAACAGACCAAAAGTTTATGTGAACTTTAGAACCCTGTTAAAATCGATGGAACTCGAACGTTTGAAACGTTTGAAATCTAAAGTGCTAATTTTAAAGGCTAATATGCAAGTTATTGTCCTAAAAAGTGTTTGGGGACCGGGTCCTGCATGTATCAATGCAAAAAAAAGTTTTAAAAATGGCAGTTTTTTCGGGAGCAGTGATTTTAATAATGCCTAAAGTGAAACATTAAAAGTGAAATATTCCTTTAAATGTCGTACCTGGGGGGGGGGGGGTATAGTATGCCTGTGAAGAAGCGCTTGTTTCCTGTGCTTAGAACTTTCCCTGCAGAAAGTGTAATTTCTGAAGGAAAAAAAGTCATTTAAAATCACTCGCGGCTATAATGAATTGTCGGCTCCTGGCAATACAGAGAAAAGTCAATCATAAAAAAAAAAAGCTTGGGGGTCCCCCCAAATTATCCTGCCAATGTTGAGGGCATGTGGCCTGGTACGGTTCAGGAGGGGGGGGCGCTCTCGTCCCCCCCTCTTTTCCTGCGGCCTGCCAGGTTGCATGCTTGGACAAAGGTTTTTTTATTTGATGCAGGGTTCCCCTTTATATCTATATTAGACCTAAAGGGCCTGGTAATTGAATTTGGGGGACCCCCACGTTTTTTTTTATGAATGACTTTTTTCTGTATTGCCAGGAGTCGACAATTCATTATAGCCGCGAGTGATTTTAAATGACTTTTTTTCCTTCAGAAATTACACTTTGTGCAGGGAAAGTTCTAAGCACAGGAAACAAGCGCTACTTCACAGGCATACTATACACCCCCCCCCCCCAGGTACAACATTTAAAGGAATATTTCACTTTTAATGTTTCACTTTAGGCATTATTAAAATCACTGCTCTATGCATGGGAAACAAGCGCTACTTCACAGGTGTACCCCCTAGGTATGAAATTTAAAGGAATATTTTGCTTTTATTGTTTCACTTTAAGCATTATTAAAATCACTGCTCCCGAAAAAATTCCAGTTTTTAAAACTTTTTTTGCATTGATACATTACCCCAGGGTCAAGTGACGTCATTCACCATGTATGGACATGACAATATATGGGCAGTGACGTCACTGAGGTAGTTGCTAATTTTGCAGCTGACAAGCAAATGCGTGTGATATCTCTCAGCAACAGCATTTTTTTCTATTCAGCGGTTGGTTTAATAAAGAACTTGTCAACGTTTGGGTGTCTTTATTTCTAGGTTAAAACTTTTTGGTGAACCTCATACCTAATCACATGGAGTTTGCAGAATACTAGGTGCCCCTTTAATAATGAGGGCTTCCATATTCTGAAAAGTCCCCCATCCACAGACGGCTCTCACACTTTTTTTGTTTTGTGTGCGGTACTCCCTTAAAAACAATACCAGACTCAAAAGGTCTGGTGTCATTTTAGGGGATTTATAAATACACTTGTAAAGGACCAAGCTGCTCAAATAAGATCATTTAGTGACTGAAATGTATACTAGAAAAACACTAATAGCCGGATTCAGTATTACTTACGATGGCGTATCAGTAGATACGCCGGCGTAAGTCCGAATCCGCGCCGAATCCGCGCCGTCGTATCTTTAAGCGTATTCTCAAACTGAGATACGCTTAAATGTTGCTAAGATACGACCGGCGTAAGTCTCCTACCTCGTCGTATCTTAGCTGCATATTTACGCTGGCCGCTAGGGGCATGTATGTTGATTTACGCCTAGAATATGTAAATGAGCAAGATACGCCTATTCACGAACGTACTTGCGCCGATACGCTGTTTACGTAAGGCGTTTTTCAGGCGTAAAGATAAACCACCAAAAAGATGGCGCAGCCCATGCAAGGTATGGGCGTCGGTTACGTTCACGTCGAAAGCTAGGAGTATTTGCGACGTGATTCTGAGCATGCGCGCGCATGCGCAGTACAAACGGCCCTCATTTACATGGGGTCACGATTCATTAACATACAACACGCCCCCTACCTACCTTTTGAATTAGGCGGGGTTACGCCGGGCCATTTGCGCTACGCCGACATAACGTAGGAGGCAAGTGCTTTGTGAATACAGTACTTGCTTCACTAAGTTACGTCGGCGTAGTGCAAATGGGATGCACTACGCCGGCATAAAGATACGCCGCTGTACGTGAATCTAGCTGTAAGAAGCCAAACTGATGAAATAAAATTCAAGCCCCATAAACATGTCTGTTCAGTGTGAGATCTGTTCACTGATCCCCACTGAGCAGACGGATAGTTTGTCTGTGTCTACTCTGCTTATGCAGAGCAGACACAGCCTGCTGTCCTCCATGGAAGGTCGGATGTGAATAGACTGCCTGTCTGTTTACACCCAATGGCCATCCAATCGGATCCGCTAGATGGATGTTGACACCCACCGTTCCACAGAGGGCAATGGATGGTCCGATCGGGTCTGCCTAAAAAACTGACAGATGGACCCGATCGGTCTGCCCATATGAAAGGAAAAAGGAAAAAACAAAGGCAGCAGCACTAGTGGGATAAACACAAAATGTACATAAATAAAAGAAGAGCTGCGCCAATAGAAATTTATTTGAATCAGTGCTTAAGAAAGAAAAAAATAACTGATAATAAGTAGCAATCCCAAAAGTGACTAATGGTGCCAATATATCATAAAAAGCAAAAAGTCACAGAAAGACCTTAGATTGTACAAGTCCAAAAGTCCAATCAGGTGACACCACAGTGCTTGCAAACCGAAGTGCCCACCACTGTAGATAAATTGGCCGCTTACCAAAAATAAGCCAAAAAGCACAGTCGGCTATGACATAGCCGCGGCCTTTAGCTTGTGTACTGTGTAGGATGGACCTCGGACCCAAAGCGGACACCCTGGACACTCATCTGGTAAACCGTATACTCGTATGCTGTATTACAAGCTTCTCTGCTGCAAGTTCCTGCAGTGTCTTCTCTCTCCGTCCTTGGTGTTCAGTTTTTAAAGCTTCTATCTTTGCTTTGTAAGAAACATACCAGCCTTTCCTATTTTAAAAATGTTTTTATTTTCCTTTTTTTTTCTGTTGCAGCATGTCCCATTTTTATCAGCTAGGCTGCTAAAATACTGATCAGATGGTAACCCTGATAACTATCATAAAAATAAATCAGTATTTATCCCTTATTATTATAATAAGGCCTCTAAAGCTGTAATGTGTTTTGTTGTTGTGGACTATTGCACTTTGCACCTCAACATTGATCTTTGGCTTGCTTTACTTACAAATAAGCACAAGGATATAGCAATTATTAAATAAATCTACTGATACATTGTACCTTCTGAGGCTAAAACCCTGTACTCTATTAGTTATGGCTTGAAAGAAATGTCTGCAAAAATAGAAAAAGATATTAGAAAAAAACTGTAAGTGAGACAAGTAAGTAGGCTTTCATTGCAGACCTTCTAAAAATTCTAGGTACCTGATAGGCTTAGCTTTCATGTGGCTAAAGTATAAGATAAATACTTATTTTGGGTCAGTGACTCTGATAAAGCTATTTAAATCATTATGACAGCCAGGCAACTTACACTTTGAACAGAAGTTTGTTATGATAGTCCAGATATTTCTCTTGGTACAAGTTTTCTTTAACGACAAATTAGTGAACTTGTTGACTTGATTTGGCGCTGATTCACACTATGGGGGTTATTTACGAAAGGCAAATTCACTTTGCACTACAAGTGCAAAGTGCACTTGAAATTGCACTGAAAGTGCACTTTGAAGTGCAGTCGCTGTAAATCTGAGGGGTAGATCTGAAATGAGGGGAAGCTCTGCTGATTTTATCATCCAATCATGTGCAAGCTAAAATGCTGTTTTGTATTTTCCTTGCATGTTCCCCATCGGACCTACAGCGAATGCACTTCCAACTGCACTTTCAGTGCAATTTCTAGTGCACTTTGCACTTGTAGTTTGCACTTGTAGTGCATAGTGGATTTGCCTTTAGTAAATAACCCCCTATGTGTGGTGACCTGTGTTTTTTCACACTGGAGAAATGCTGGTCACTGCTAGGCACTATATAAAACAATTATACTATGTGCCCCATTCACACCACAACACTGGTGTAATGTGTGGTGCGTTGCAGTGCAGAACAATGCAGTGGGGTTAATTTACTAAAGATGCATAGACTATGCACTTTGCAAAGTGCAGTTGCACTCTGCAAGTGCAGTTGCTCCAAAGCTCTGGTGACTTCCATCATCCAATCATGTGTAAGCAAAAATGCAGATTTTTCTTTTACGTTTCTAATGTGTTTATGATTTGGTGTCAATCAACAATGTGTGTTGCTGACCATTGCATTAACATGTGCATTACCACAACACAACAGAGTCCTGCTTGATGGTTTTGAGTCTATTTTGTTATGAACCCTGGGTGTAGACCTTTACCATGAGTAAATCGTACTACCCGTGAAAATCCACAAGTGCCGGACTTGTTCCTATGCAGAGTCACTTCCGGAACTTCTCCACTCGCACCCTGCACATTACGTCACCGTCACTGGACTTCTTCAGGGGTATGGACTTTCACATTCAATGGTGAAGGGATAGATCATGCACAAGCATTCCGATTATGAAGGACTTTTTGATAGAAGGAATGGTCATTTTTCATGCTTACACATTTCTAATGTGTTTATGATTTGCTGTCCAGCTTTGAGACACAGGATTTTACTTATTTTTTGTACATGCACTGCAATCACTTTTTATATATTGTTTAGGATTTTCATAAAAGTATCGGAGTCGATCAGGTATCCATCCTTAAGGTACACAACTTTGTCAATCTACTTGCAGCACTGTGATCACTTTATTATTAAGTCACTTATTACTGAAGCACTTTTCAAGCCCTGTATCAAGGGATTGACCCCAGCAAGGATCCTTCCAGGACAGGGCTTAGCTGTTTTGTTACAGCAAGGTGAAACCCCTGATGATAAACTCATCAGGGACTGACAGCTAATAAGACAATCAGAACTCTTTGCATCATTTCTTTGCACAATATTCTGAAGTCTACTTAACAGGAACTGGCATGCAGTTTAATACAAAGAACCTCTAAGCACAACATTCTGAAAGAGTCCCTGGAAAACATCAAAATAACAGGTAAATAAAGCAGAGCATAGGGAACACGTTAATATATATGCACAATTACCTTGTTTCCAATAGACACAGTGGGATTGACTTAGTAAAGGCAATTAGACTGACCTTTGCAAAGTGCAGTTGCACCAAAGTTTAATAAATTAACTGATTTTCATCATCCAATCATGTGCAAGCAATAATGCATTTTTTTTTTTTATTTCCATTGCACGTGATTGGGTTTTCTTTGCAAAGTGAAGGTGTACCTCATTTACTAAGCTCTGGAGAGTGCAACTGCACCTTGAAAAGTGCACAGTCTATTTTCCTTTAGTAAATCAACCCCAGTTCCTCCAATACTTGTAACTCTATTGCATATATTATCGAAAAGTTTTTATTACATAGTTACACAGTTTAATTTACATTTGCTACCTTTATGTAACAGGAAAAAGTATATTATACAGAAAAAGAAGGGTGTAAAAAAATGGATGTTATAATTGCAAACTGACCAATAATCAGTTCATTTCTTTTAAGGAATACTTTTGGATTACTGAAAAAACAAGCATACATACTCACCTTTATGCTGCAGCATCATTTTAACACTGCAGATGCCCTATCCCGACTCTAAATCCGAGAGCAGAGCAACCACATGAATAATCAGTCAGCTCTCAGTCTGCTCAGTGTAGAAGGCAAATGCTGTCAGTCTTTTTTGTTTAACCATTTGAGCTCCAGAAAG
Source organism: Rana temporaria (assembly GCF_905171775.1). Classification (NCBI taxonomy): domain Eukaryota; kingdom Metazoa; phylum Chordata; class Amphibia; order Anura; family Ranidae; genus Rana; species Rana temporaria. Next base: position 135,411,360 of record NC_053491.1, read on the forward strand.
TTTTACCCCCTTCGTGACCAGGGCATTATTTGCTATTCAGCACTCAGACACAGCCCATCCCCAATCAGGATTACCACGTGACTGGTTGTGTCCAATCACAGAAGGTCATAAATGTCAACAAACGGCTGTAGTGCCATTTCCGGTTCTCCTCCTTAGTGTGTGAGAAGGAGACCTGGAAGAAAAAAAATTGCAACAGTACAGCAATCCACCCCCGATTGCCCCACAAATAAAGAGGACCTGTCATCAGCCCAAGAGTACCTGTCACAGCCCATCAAAGTAACTGTCACCAGCATCAGAGTTCCTGTCACCAGCCCCAAAGTATCTGTCACCAGCATCAGAGTACCTGTCCTCAGCCCCAGAGTACCTGTTGCAGCTCATCAGAGTACCTGTCACCAGCATCAGAGTACCTGTCTCAGCCCATCAGAGTACCTGTCACCAGCCCCAGAGTACCTGTCTCAGCCCATCAGAGTACCTGTCACCAGCATCAGAGTACTTGTCACCAGCCCCAGAGTACCTGTCTCAGCCCATCAGAGTACCTGTCAGCTGAAAATTTAGGCAGGAAGTGCGTACATTCGGCATAATTCGTTGTTGTGTTAATTCAAATTGATTTGTTTTATTTCGTTTTATTTCCTAGTGAGCTTACACACATCCACACATCCAACAATAACACTCTCTGCTCTGCTCTCTGATCCTCCCTCACTGTGCTGAAATTCCTCTCAAAATGGTGTACAGGTGCGGAGGCTATAGCCGCATGTCAAAAACGAAAGTAAAACACGAGATTTTGAATCGTTACAAATAACCGCTATGTATTTAGAAAATTACGAATCCATTTGAAGCACGTTAGGCAGCGCCATTGTGACAGAGTTAGAGACACGGAAAATAAGAATCGACGAACCACAATGTACTCTACTTTTCATTAATACGAATCATTCCGATTCAACAAAAAATTATTCCGAACACGAATATCCCGTTTAGCAAAATTACGGATGATTACGAATCAAAAGGACCGAAAAGAAACTAAACTAAACAAATTTTTCCGTTATGCACAAGTCTAGTTTGACAGGGGGGCTGCCCCCCCCCCCCTCCAAAACACACTCAGTCATTGGCTGAGAACGCTTCTCAGATGCTGATTGGCTGCTGGTTTTCCAACAAGCTTGTTGAACAAAAGCCATCCATGAGATTGACTTCTGTCAAACAAGGACCCGTTCTCATGGTTTAAATTTTGGCTGGTATCTTCTCCACCAGCTGATTTCAGCCAATATTCGGCCCATGTGTATGGGGTTTTAGGCTTATTCTTACTTATGATAACAGACATGTTTCACTGTAATTCCATGTTTGGTGTCCTCCAAATGTGGCAGTTAACTGACAAAATACAGCAGGAATAAGTCTGTGATATATATTTTTATATATATATATATATATATATATATACCCATACTATATTTTTATAAGTAGTGCACCCAGTTCTAACCTGCAGTATAAGGTATAGAGTATATTTATGTTTGTGTACATACAGTATAAAACATTCCCAGACAATTATCATTCACATCTGGGTCACCCCTGCTGTAAATACTCAAACATATCTATATTCTATGTTTATATATTAACCTTCTTCTTCAGTATGCCACCATTATTTTACTTTAGTCGTTACAGGGATGTTATCAGAACCTGCTAAGAAAATATGTTTCATATCAGTTATATTGCCTTAGATATCTCCAAAGCATTTTGAAATGGTCAAGGACATCATTTCTCCTGATATTGCTGCATCTGATAAGTCTTAGATGACTGTGACGCAAACAGCCATAATCTTAGTTGCATAACTTTCTTTTTGGCCAACTTTTGCTCTAACAAATGCTGACATCCTGCAGGACTACAGTATAGGGATTTTTCTTTAGGTTACAGAGACCCTGAGTTGCAAAACCTTTGTGTTTTAGGGGTTTGCTAGCCTTAGTTATATTGAAAAAGTAAAATTTTAAAAATGCAAGTACATACACCGAGATCATGATTACATACAACCCAACCATTTTTTTTTAAATTAACATTATTGCTGTTCTGAATGATTTACCAGCTGGCTGCATATGCATTTCATATACTGTTTCTAATTTGTGAAACATAATGTAAATTATAGACATGCATTTTTTTATACAGCATTATATGTTAATTTGGAAATCATTACAATAATGATGCACAGCTAAGTTAAAGGGGTTGTAAAGGTAAAAAATAAATAAAACTATATTGCTTCCTTTACCTTAGTGCAGTCCTTCTTCACTTACCTCATCCTTCGATTTTGCTTTTAACCACTTAAGCCCCGGACCAATATGCTGCTAAATGCCCAAAGGCGTTTTTACAATTCGGCACTGCGTCGCTTTAACAGACAATTGCGCGGTCGTGCGACGTGGCTCCCAAACAAAATTGGCGTCCTTTTTTCCCCACAAATATAGCTTTCTTTTGGTGGTATTTGATCACCTCTGCGGTTTTTATTTTTTGCACTATAAACAAAAATAGAGCGACAATTTTGAAAAAAATGCAATATTTTTTACTTTTTGCTATAATAAATATCCCCCAAAAACATATATAAAAACATTTTTTTCCTCAGTTTTGGCCGATACGTATTCTTCTGCCTATTTTTGTTAAAAAAAAATCGCAATAAGTGTTTATTGATTGGTTTGCGCAAAATTTATAGCGTTTACAAAATAGGGGGTAGTTTTTTTGCATTTTAATTAATTATTTTTTTTTTTACTACTATTGGCGGCGATCAGCGATTTTTTTGGTGACTGCAACATTATGGCGGACACTTCAGACAATTTTGACACATTTTTGGGACCATTGTCATTTTCACGGCAAAAAATGCATTTAAATTGCATTGTTTATTGTGAAAATGACAGTTGCAGTTTGGGAGTTAACCACAGGGGGTGCTGTAGGAGTTAGGGTTCACCTAGTGTGTGTTTACAACTGTAGGGGGGTGTGGCTGTAGGACTGATGTCATCGATCGAGTCTCCCTATAAAAAGGATCACTCGATCGATACGGCGCCACAGTGAAGCACGGGGAAGCCGTGTTTACACACGGCTCTCCCCATTCTTCAGCTCAAGGGAGCGATCGCGACGGAGCAGCTATAAACGAATAGCCGCGCCGTCGTCCCGGATCGCTCCCCGCGGGAATCCGCCCACCGCATGCAGCAGGGGGGGGTCCCGATCGGACCCCCCGCCCGCTAGAAGGCAAGGACATATATATACGCCCTTCTGCCTGTCCGTGCCATTTTGCGGACGTAAATAGTCGTGCGGCGGGCGTTAAGGGGTTAAATGTCCTTATTTTTTCTGAGAAATCCTCACTTCCTGTTCTTCTGTCTGTAACTCCACACAGTAATGCAAGGCTTTCTCCCTGGTGTGGAGTGTTGTGCTCGCCCCCTCCCTTGGACAACCCTCACATCAGCCTCAAATGATACACAGGGAAGAAACAAATCTCACTACGTAAGTTTTACATGTAAATCTGCTGTCTTTCTCTTTCTACACTCTTTAGAAAGTGCAGATCGTGTTACAAATGTTGTTTCCTCTTCCAGCTGAGGGTGTGGAGTCTGGGCTTACACTGTGTGACAGCTGATTGGAAGAAAGGGACACACCCCCCCTCCACATAGGCAGAGGAACAAAGAAACTTGCAGAGCTGTGCTGTGAAAAGACAAGCTCTCTGCTTATCTGCCTATAAGTTATCTCCCCGACACAAATTTCCAGCTGCATTTATCTCATGTGTCGGAGAACTTGTCAGAAGTTATCATTCTGATAACAGAGGAACGAAGCAGCCGAAAGACACAGGACTTAGGGCAGAGAGAGATAGGTAAACACTACAGATATATGTGTATAGGTCAAATTTCATAAATGGGGTTTACATCTACTTTAATGCAGCCTTGTGCTCTTCCTCACTATTCTCCAGCCACAAGTGCTACCACATTGGAAGATTTTCTTTCTGCTGTCATTTGATTTCACTGATATGCTTACCTGTAATAATGCGATTCCTGAAGCTGCACCATCTTAGCGCTAGGCTTAATTGTTCAGCATCAGAAATCAGGCAGTGGTATGCTTGGTATACATTGAACGTTTTTTGTTCGTTCAACCAAAGAGTTGAAAGATTTAAAAAAAAAACACAGATCCCTGTATCCACACAAGCAATTTGGATTCAGAGATCTTCCCTGCTGTGCTATTGTATTCTGACAGTGTGGACTCCTCCTCCTGTCAGAATACACAGATTAGCTCTGTAGCTATTGGCTACAGCAACTGACTGAATGCTGGCTTTCCAGCAGGACCATTCAACTGAGAGGGATTTACACACATTGAAATTCATCTGGTTCACGCTGAACTTGCTGACCATCAATACATGCATATACTGCTTTAGAAACATTTTTATTTAAATAAATAAAAAGTAAAGTTTATTTTCAAAAAAGGGATGCAAATTATTCACCAAAAAACTGGGGAAGCTCACATTTGTTGAGACTTTTAAAATATTATTTTATTTATATCATTCTACCAATGAAATCCTATTTGTACTCCTATAAGAAACTATAAAGAGCGTTATCAGAGGAGTGTTTACAAAACAGGAAAAGGTACATGTACTCACACATCTTTCAAAATGCAGTCTCCACAAATACACTACCCTACTAAACAAAAACTGTAATTAAAGCTCGACTCGACTAAAAAAATGTTTTAGTCAATTTCTACCCCTTACTAGAACCCCAAAGTGGTTTTACCCCCTTTGTGACCAGAGCATTTTTCACTATTCAGCACTTTAACTGGCAATTTCACAGTCATGCAACTCTGTATGCAAATAACATTTTAATTATTGTTTTTCACACAAATATTTTTTTTTTGTAGTATTTGATCACCACTTGTTTTTTTTGTAAATGAAAAAATTCAGAAAATTTGAAAAAGAAAAAACGTTTTTACCATTTTCTGTTATACATGTCTGCAAACAATCTTTTTTAAATAAATGTAGGCCAAAATATAGGCTGCTACATTTCTTTGGTAAAAATAACATAAATCAGTATATATTATTTAGTCTGTGTGAAAGTTATAGAGTTTACAAACTATGGTATATACTGTATCTTTAAAAATTGATCAATCTGGATGTACTGACTGCCGCATTTCTTGAGGCTCTAAAATGCTAGGACCAATACTCCCCAAACTACCCTTTTTTGGAAAAAAAGACAGTCCATGGTATTTAGTAAGAGGCATTGTGAGTTTTTTAAAGTTGTAATTTTTTGTCACAATTCTTTTTGAAAAATAAAAAAAATGTGTTTTTATTTTCACATTTTCACAGAACTGCAATATCATATGTCTGGCGTGGCAATGATCAGGGGAACTGACTGGTGACAGTATGTAAAAAAAAATGTAATGCATTTTTATTCAATTTTTTAACATTTTGTTATTTTTTTTACAAATCTTTCCATACTTTCATCAGAGTCGTTCAGTGATATTGTACTATTCTAGTGGGGTGATCAGGGATTTATTTTTACACTGCTATTGCTTATAACAGGGATGATCACTATTAATAGCAAGCTGTCATGACTTTCCATTCATGACAGCTTGATTATTGTTAGCATGCTGTGATTGGCTAGAGCTAATCCCATAGTATGGGGTGCTGTGATTGGCCCAGGCACCATGTGATAGCTGTGCTCCAAACACAGCATCACAATTCAGTCAGTGTTTTATTGACATTGTAATCATGTGATCGCTATGACCACTTATAACATAATACCATGGCCACTCACAGTGGGTACCAAGCACCATAATCCACTGCACGCGACAGGTGGAACGCTAGAGCGCATGTGCTAGGCAACATACCAGTAGGTATGTCATCTAACCTGGCTGTGCTGCCTGTCTGCAGTGAATGTACTGTCAGTGGGCAACAAGAAGTTAATGAAAGAGGAAGAAAAGAGCTGTCTTGTGCTCTATTGAAATATGGCCTTGTGACATCTCTTAACAGTTCCTGTAGACTTATAGTTAATTTTCTGAATTTAGAATGGGATATTCAGGGATAAAAAACAAAACCAAATAAAAAAAGTTATAATTTGTACAATTTGTGCTCACAGTTAAGGTGAGCGCACAGTCTTACAGCTGTGGGGGAGGCAGTGTCTGTAAAAATACAATAGCCATCAAGAAGATTCCTCCATTGACACTGTTTAGCGTGTATGGAGGAGTCAAGTGATTGCTCTCATTCAGCCTGTATGGGGCTCAACTAAAGAAACCTGAGAAGAAAACACATATTGGGAAATGTGGGACTTCATGGGTGCTTGTTACTACAAATAGATATACCACAATAAATTTAGTAAAAAAAAAAAAAAAAATGTATTACAGAAAGAAATAGCGTTAAAAAAGTCACTTCCTTCATACAATTTTCCATGCAATCATTCTACATCTTTCAATTTGCGGCTTCCTCAGGAAATGCGTGGACTTGGTTTCTAATAAATTGATACAAAGACAAATAAAAAAATAAAAAAGAAAAGTACATAATAAAACAATTATGAAAATAGCATTAAATAACATACTGTATATATACATACAAATCAATACATACATGGATGCATCCGCATGGATGGCAGGAGTTTCCCAATCAAAGGTTCTTGCCTCAATGTTTTGAGGACTCAGAACCAGGTTTATAGTAGAAAGGTGAAGTCAGAGTGAAGTTCAGGACACAAACAATCCCACAGACCAAAACCTCCCAAATAAAATATGCCGGATCACCCGCAGAGAGAGATTTAAATCAATGACTTGTATATATATTTTAAAACGGTGCGTCCTGTGAATCAATCAGAGTGTTAATATGACATGTCAACCTCGATGCATTTATATATATATATATATATATATATATATATATATATATATATATATATATATATATATATATATATATATATATATATACTTGATTGAGATGCTAGGTCTTTCAACCAGAAGAGGTGTGCTTACATAAAAAACTTATTTTGAATGGTTAGCTGGGAGCCTATGGTTTGCTGCTGACAACAGTGATTACCTGGCTTGTGTATGGCCGGAATCTGAAAATGAGATAACATTGGAAAATAAGGAAAGGTTATGGTTGCGGGAAAGTCCCCTATTGATTGATTTAATAAGGTCAAAGATTCCTGCTTACATAAGGACGGCTTGCTTTCATGTACTAGTTTATCCATGGGTACAATGACTCCAGAGGAAAACGAGGCATAAATGTGACGGCTTGTAGCTAATGCCCTTGTTTAGACCTGGGCATCTTTCTATTATGAAATCATTATATTTGCAAGAGTCTAAGGCCCCATACACACGAGAGGATTTATCCGCAGATACGGTCCAGCGGACCGTATCCGCAGATAAATCCTCTCGAGGATTTCAGAAGATTTCTATGCGATGGCGTGTACACACCATCGCATTGAAATCCGCGCTGAAATCCTCTGGCGATGACGTGTCGCGCCGTCGCCGCTATTATGACGCGGCGACGGGCGCGACGCTGTCATATAAGGAATTCCACGCATGCGTCAAATCATTACGACGCGTGCGGGGAATCCCTTTGGACGGATGGATCCGGTAAGTCTGTACAGACGAGCGGATCCATCCGTTGGAATGGATTCCAGCAGATGGATTTGTTGTGCATGTCAGCAAATATCCGATCTGCTGGAATCCATCCCAGAGGAGATTTCTCCGCGGAAACAGATCCGCTGGCGTGTACACACCATAGGATCTATCCGCAGAAAACCATTTGCTGGGATTTATCTGCGGATGGATTCTATCGTGTGTATGGGGCCTAAGTCTCGTTCATCGAGGAATCCATGTATTACCTATATTCCTCACTTGTGTATGATGGAATTATATAGTGCTTTAATGTCAATAGTAACTAACCAAACTCCCTCTGGAACCTGACATCCATAGATAATTTTAAGTAGTTCAATCGTGTCTTTAACGTGTGAGGACAGGCTTTTTACATGTGGGTAAAGGTACTCATCTATAATCTGGGTGGCGTTCCCAGTCAGAGAGCGGCAGCCAGATATGATTGAACACCCAGGTGGGGGTAGCTCCCCTTTGTCCACGTTGGGCAGTGCATAAAATGTTGGAATATGGGAGTTAGTAGTGTCTAAAAATGTAAATGTGTTGACGTCAATGGGACCCCTATTATGAGCTCGAATGAGAATGTTCCTGCACTGCTTTGTACTCTGTATCACAAATGATGCTGGTATGGGTCTATACCATTTCCTGTTATGGATAATGTCGTAACACATTTTCTCATAACCTTCTGTACTTATAATAACAATGTTCCCTCCTTTATGAGAAGATTTAATAACAATACTCGTATTCATTTTTAAAGAGTTCAATGCTCGTTTTAGGTGAGGTGGAAGGTTGGGCAGAGGTCCTGATTTCCAATTTGTGATTTATTTTGTCACTTGTATGACAAAGGCCCACATATTGGGGTTCCCTTGTAAGATGGGAAATGATTGAGATTTGGATTTGTTTGATTTTGGCAGATCAAAGGTAGGTATGCAGGGATAGGTGGATGCACCGAAAGCCACCCCTGGTGCATTGAAAGTCCACCCTTCCTCCTCGGGATTACTTTCATCCCAGAGCTCCATCAAGTCCTGAAAGGCTCTGAGTTCCTCAAAGGTTATATCTTTCAATACAGAGTTGTCAGAGGCAAGAAGTTTGTTGTCCTGTTTCTTGTCATATAAAACCTTATACATTAATCTTCTAGTGAAAAGGTGCAAGTCTTGGACTAATTCGAATTGGTTTGCCTCTTGATCTGGACAGAAGGTGAGGCCCAGTCACAAGACTGTGCACTCGTCAACCAATAGAGGGCAAAGGACAGATTTAGAATATTATATGTTTCCTGGCCCCCAATGGAATAGAGGACAGGACCATCTACTTTGGGATTTGAGTTGATGAATGTGAGGGTGTAGGTGCAGTTGTGGCTTTTTTTCTAGGGTCTATAGAGACACCAGTATTAAATATAGGTGCCGTGCAGATATCAGATATGGGACCTTGTCCTTGAGTGCAAAGTCATGAGTGTGTTGTATTAGAGGACCCGCTGGCATTGATACTGAATTAATGCTGGCCGTGGGTGTGGAAAGTGACAAGGAAGTGTTATTCAGTGCATTACTCGGATTAGGTGTGACCAATACCATGCGATTTTGTGATCGCTGAGAACGTGACCGTTTGTCCTTATTCGGAAAGAGCGCTGTTCTTGATTGTCCGTGTGTGCTGTTGTCACCCTCGTTTTTTTTGCTTTGAAATATTTGAAGTTCCATCGAAACATGAGCCAATAGGAACATATGATTCTGAGGAGAGAGAGGAAGTGTCAGATTCACTCTAGATTGGTCAAAGGAAAGCTGTCACATTTATGCCTCATTTTCCTCTGGAGTCATTGTACCCACGGATCAAATAGTACATGAAGGCAAGCCGTCCCTATGTTATCTAATGTTCAGATTCTGGCCATACACAGGCCAGGTAATCACTGTTGTCAGCAGCAAATCATAGGCTCCCAGCTATCCATTAAAAATACGTTTTTTTTGAAAGCACAACTTCTCTTCTGTTTGAAAGACCTAGTATCTTATTCAAGTCTATATATAGAAATGCACCAAGGTTGGCATGTCATATTAACCACTTAAGACCCGGACCAAAATGCCGCTAAAGGACCTTGTCCCTTTTTGCGATTCGGCACTGCGATGCTTTAGCTGACAATTGCGCGGCCGTGCGACGTGGCTCCCAAACAAAATCCTTTTTTCCCACAAATAGAGCTTTCTTTGAGTGGTATTTGATCACCTCTGCGGTTTTTATTTTTTGCGCTATAAACAAAAATAGAGCGACACTTCGGACAATTTTGACAAATTTTTGACACATTTTTGGGACCATTGTCATTTTCACAGCAAAAAATGCATTTAAAATGCATTGTTTATTCTGAAAATGACAATTGCAGTTTGGGAGTTAACCACATGGGGCGCTGATGGGGTTATGTGTGACCTCAAGTGTGTTTACAACTGTAGTGGGGTGTGGCTGTAGGTGTGACGTCATCGATTGTGTCCCCCTATAAAAGGGATCACACGATCGATGACGCCGCCACAGTGAAGAACGGGGAAGCTGTGTTTACACACAGCTGTCCCCGTTCTTCAGCTCCGGGGACCGATCGCGGGACTCCAGCGGCGATCGGGTCCGCGACCCACGGCTGGACAATAGCACAGCACAGCACGTACCTGTACGTACATGTGCCCAGCCGTGCCATTCTGCCGACGTAAATGTGTAGGAGGCGGTCCTTAAGTGGTTAACATTCTGATTGAATCACAGGACACCTTGTTTTAAAATATATATGTCATTGATTTATATCTCTCTATGCGGGTGATCCAGCATATTTGAGAGGTTGTGGTCGGCAGGATTGTTTGTGTCCTGAACTTCACTCTGACTTCACCCTTCTACTATAAACCCTGTTTGAGTCCTCAAAACATTGAGACAAGGACCTTTGGTTGGGAAACTCCTGCCATCTATGCGGATGCATCCATGTACAGTATGTATTAAATGTATGTATATATGTTTTTGATGCTATTTTCATTATTTTTTTATTTTGTACGTGTACTTTTCTGTTTTTTGTATCTATTAATTAGAAACAAAGTCCACGCATTTCCTGAGGAAGCCGCAAGGTGAAATATGTGGAGGAAGTCATGTGACCAGTGACGCAACGCGTCGGGTGGACTTTCGTGATGTCAGTTCTGGTGGTGTTTTAACAGAAGTACGGTGAGGAGGCCTGTGTGTCACTACTCCCATTGTTTTTTACTGCGGTTTTTATCCTTACTTGATGTAAGCAGTTCTTTTACTAAATACATTTCTTTTTCATTTGACAATATTGCACTATGGCTGTTCATTGTTTTCTTTAAGCGCCATTTATACAAGAAGTGCCATTCCTCGGAGCAAGCTGTTTCCTCTATAAGTGAAATTACCCAATAAGTTTTGGAACGTAGTTCTTCATCTTCACCTGGAACCTGGATGCCTTTACAGATCCATCAGCAGGATTCCTTATCTGACTATCTGATGAGCCTTGTTTGACCCTTGGGTCATTGGTGGAGGTGAGCGGCCAATTCATAAATTTAACAGTCGATGTTTGGATAGATGTTTTATCTGTTTTTTTCTTCTATCAAGTTATCTCTATGAGATTTTTGCCTTTATATGAACCAACTCCTACCATTGGGCTTTAACTTGACTTTATTCATCTTTATTTATTTATTTGTATGTTTGGATACTCATCATATTTTTTCTTTGAGTATGTTACTTTATGGCACATTATTAAATAAGTGCCTCATTCCCATCTTTTTCTTTTACATTTCTTACGCAGTGTCTTTTGAGTACACTACTAAGTGGTTGCAGCTAATTCACGGTCACTATACATGTACTATATATATTTTTTTTCTGAGTTTATTTTCACTATATTCACTGAAGGTTGATGGTTTATATGTATTTAAAAATTAGAACATAGTAGTGCGCAAGTTTTTCCTTTATAATACATACCTTATGAAACATGTAGAACGACTGCGTGGAAAATTGTATGAAGGAAGTGACTTTTGAAACGCAATTTTTTCTGTAATAAAAATATATATTTTTTTACTAAATGTATTGTGGTATATACATTTGTAGTAACAAGCACCCATAAAGTCCCACATTTCCCAATATGGGTTTTCTTTTTTGTCTACTATAAGGGATGATGGTGCCTATAGTTTAAATCAGTGTTTTGATCACTTTTAACCCCCTACCTAAAGAAAGCTATCTGTGTATGGTTAGTTTTTGTCCTTAGCACACCACTATTTATGATCACACTGCACATTATAGTAAATATGTTTAGTTGTATTTATTTTACACAGAAAACAACATATGGTTCATGTTTTATCTTTTTAACTTGTAACAGTCATTGGTTTTCATAGTTGTTTATTAGTCATAGTATAGATCTTGAATTCCACCTGTGATTTGCTGCCCCTGAAACACACCTCTCTTTTGCCTCTCTTGTGTTATATTTCATATGTAATAAATGAGGCCAAAGATAACATAAATTGATAAAGATGCTGTAAAGTAATCCATATAATGCCTATTCAAAATGTTATTGCTCTATATTGTTTTGACATTGTTAGGCTTTTTAATATTCCACAATTAGTTTGCTCAGACTGTTAGTCCCATGATCCTTTTTTACAGTGGAAGCAATCTTGATCAATGAGTTACATATTTGTTTTGCAGAAAAACTGATAAAAATTGCCTTGACTCTATTGACTAAGGAGTCCTATGTGCAGCTCACTCCGAGTTGAACACACATGTACAAATTGTCCATATTAAACAACTAGAGAGGGCAAAGGAAAATAAATAAAAATGTGGTCAGTTTGATCAGCAATATAATATGCAGCCAGAGAGTGGAAAGAAATACTCTGCTATGTTGCAATCAACATGGGAACCAGGAAATCCATAGAAAGCAATGGGCAAGCTCCTGAATTAGGGAGGAGAGTTTTCCTGATGGGGAATGGTACAGCTTCATTATGTGACTGGTGTGGTGGTGATCAGGGACAGTGGCATTGCCAGGGGGCGGAGGGTGCGGCCCACACCCGGGTGAAACCCTCCGAGGGGTGACACCACCCCGAGTGTGGCGGAGGGTCCTGTAGGCCACACTATCCCTGCCTGAGTGAGACTGCTGCTGCTGCAGCTCCCTCCTATCACTATACACAGGCACGCCGCCCGGAGAGTGACAGTCTGAACAAGCAACTCTCCGGGCAGCTGCACACGAAAGCCTTCTCTGCCTGCCGCCCAGGTGCATGAGGGGGGTCTGCACTTATTGGGGGGTTAACCTGAGGGGGGTCTGCACTTATTGGGGGGTAACCTGAGGGGGGTCTTCATTTATTGGGGGGGTAACCTGAAAGGTGTCTGCACTTATTGGGGGTTAACCTAAGGGGGGTCTTCACTTATTGGGGGGTTAACCTGAGGGGGGTCTGCACTTATTGGGGATTATCCTGGGGGGGTCTGCACTGATGGAGTGAAGGGATTTATCCTGGGGGGTCTGCACTTATTGGGGAGGGGGGCTTATCCTGAGGGGGGTCTGCACTGATGGAGGGTGTGGTTTATCCTGGGGGGGTCTGCACTTATTGGGGAGGGGTGTTTAGCCTGAGGAGGGTTTGCACTGATGGGGGGGGGGATTTCCTGAGGGGGTTCTGCACTGATGGAGGGGGTGTTTTATGCTGGTGGGTTCTGCACTTATTGGGGAGGGGGGTTTATCCTGTGGGGGTCTGCACTGATGGAGGGGGGTGGTTTATCCTGGGGGGTCTGCACTTATTGGGGGGGTTTATCCTTAGGGGCCTGCACTGATGGAGGGGGTGGTTTATCCTGGGGGGTCTGCACTTATTGGGGAGGGGGGTTTATCCTGAGGGGGTCTGCACTTATGGGGGTTTATCCTGAGGAGGGATCTGCACTCATTTGGGGGGTTTATCCTGAGGGGGTCTGCACTTATTGGGGGGGTTATCCTGAGGGGAACTGCACTGATGAGAGTTATCCTGAGGGGGTCTTCACTGATGGAGGGGTTGGTTTATCCCCGGGGGGGTCTGCTCTGATGGAGGGGGTGTTTTTTCATGAGGGGGGTCTGCACTGATGGAGGGGGGGGGTCTGTACTAAGGGGCGATTACAGTTGGTGGCTGGGGGGTGACACCATGTTTTCCCGCACCGGGTGACACAAACCCTAGTGGCGCCACTGGTCAGGAATACTACTGGCAACAGTATGTAAAAAAATATATTTTTTTATTCAAATATTTAACCACTTCAGCCCCGGATCATTTGTCAGCCTAAGGACCAGAGTTTGTTTTACAATTTCGCACTGCGCTGCTTTTACTGGTAATTGTGAGGTCGTGCAATGTTGTACCCAAACAAAATTTGCGCCCTTTTTGTCCCACAATTAGAGCTTTCTTTTGATGGTATTTAATTGCCTCTGTGATTTTTATTTTTTGCGATATAAATGGAAAAAGACCAAAAATTTCGAAAAAAATTATATTTTCTACTTTTTGTTATAAGAAAAATCTAATAAACTAAATTTTAGTCCAAAATGTATTCAGCCACATGTCTTTAGTAAAAAAAATGTCAATAAGCGTATATATAGGTTTGCGCAAAAGTTATAACATCTACAAACTAGGGTATAGTGAGTATTTTGCATCTCTCATTTGTTTTTGAAAATGAAGAAAGAAAATATTTATTTTTTTATTTTTTATTTTTTCAATTTTCAAAACTTTGTGACAAAAAGCGAGATCTGCAAAATACTCACCATACCTCTCAGCAAATATCTTGGGGTGTCTAATTTTCAAAATGGGGTCATTTGGGGGGGTGGGTTTGTGCCATCTGGGCATTCCATGGCCTCCGAAACTGTGATAGGCAGTGAGGAGTGAAATCAAAAATGTACGCCCTTAGAAAGCCTGAAGGCGGTGCTTGGTTTTTGGGGTCCCGTACCTGGCTAGGTTCCCAAAAAGTTTTCTTGGGGAAAAAATAAACTTTTTTTATTTTAATGCACTAAAACACACTATATTGCCCAAGTGTTTGATGAAATAAAAAAAAGATGATCTTAGGCCCAGTACATGGATACCAAACATGACATGCTTTAAAATTGCGCACAAACTACATACATTTTTAAAAGCCTTTAAAAGCCTTTACAGGTTACCACATTAGATTTACAGAGGATGTCTACTGCTAAACTTACTGCCCTCGATCTGACCTTCGCGGTGATACCTCACATGCATGGTGCAATTGCTGTTTACATATGACGCCAGACCGATGTTTTTTTGTTTTTTAATTATTTATTTTGCTTTTTTATTTTATTTTTAAACTGTTCCTTTCATTTTTGTTTTATTTTTTATAATTTTTATTGTTATCCCAGGGAATGTAAATATCCCCTATGATAGCAATAGGTAGTGACAGGTACTCTTGTTTAAAAAAAATTGGAGTCTATTAGACCCTAGATCTCTCCTCTGCCCTCAAAGCATCTGACCACACCAAGATCGGTGCGATAAAATGCTTTCCCAATTTCCCAATAACGCTGTTTATAACCTGGGGGGGCATTCTCTCCCACTGCTTGTAAAAGCAGTCTAGAGGCTAATTAGCCACTAGGATCTAATGATGAGCATACATGCACCATTTATATATGCCGAAGCATGGGAGCATCCTCCCGCAAAAAAGTAATGCCGCATACACACGGTCTGACTTTTCCATGGGCAAGCCTTCGTCGGAATTTTGACCGTATGTATGCGGCATTAGGAGCAAAATCGCTCCTCCGCCCCTGCTGCCCCTATGCTTCGGCATATATGCTCTTTTTTTAACTGTGGTGGTGAAATCACCTCCTACAGCGTTGGAGTCACAGCTTTATGTATCGTGGGAGAAAACGATGTTGCTGTCAAGATAAATAAATCCGCGCTGCAACTGAATGGCATACCTGCTAAGCAAATGATGGTTAACATTAAAACAAAGTAACATTACAGTGTAACAGTAAGACTTTACCATACCATACCTGCAAAGCAAATACAAAAAAAAACAGTAAAAAATTTAAAAAAAATTAACGCAGCCTGTGCCTAAAATATATATTTGCCGAAGCATGGGGTCATTCCCCCGCAAAAAAAAGTTATGCCATGTACACATGGTCAGACTTTTCCATGGGCAAGCCTCCGTCGGAAATTTTGACCGTATGTATGCGCCATAGTGCCCTTCCTGCGAATTCTGCAGGAAGGGCACTATGGGCACAATGGGCCTGCCTTTGTATTCTTCTTGGTGGCAGTGGGACACTACTTGTGCTTGCCACCTCGCCAGCTTGAACTGCACTCAGGGCACGGAGAGTGTGCTCACAGCCCACCCAGTTGTGTTAGAATAGTGAATCAATAGTCAATCAAGAAGCGGGTCTGAGTCCCATCACCCAAATGGCTGAAAGGACAGGCAATCCTATTGGACGCCTAGCACCTAGGAGGAGGAGAAGCATGGAAGCCACTGTGACGGAGGAGAAGACAGAACAGGAGTCGAGGAGAAAAGGAGTCGCTGCCCGAAGCCTGCTGCACTCTACCTAGATGGTGTAAGTGCCGGACCAATTGGGAGCGGGCGAGCGGGCAGGGGGTCGGGTGATTAAGTGCCACTGGCCATCCGAGGGGGGGGGCAAAAATAAAAACACCAGCCACCACTGGCATTGATAAAGGAAAAATAGCCTGGAAAGGATCGTGATGCAACATGCTGATATTGAGTTGGTTAAGAAGTTTTGTATTTTAACCTTAGAGACTCCACAGTGAGGCCAAACATGTTCCTCCCACTGACACCATCGATGGGACAATATGGGACATTATTCATACCATTGACACTGTGACAGAACCCACTGTCACTGTTTGTTTTGGAAGGGACTGTGCGCGTGCCTCCGACCCACAAACTATGGCCCAGACGAGGCTGGAGACCCGGGACAAGCTGGCATTGAGATAATGTAATGTAATGCTACATCTCTTCTCCCCCATCCCCCCCCCTTGTTGCTGTGTCTAATTGTTGATTCATGTCACATAGACAATGGTCTGGACTAGAAGCGTCTCTCCGCAGGGGATGTGTATTGAGAGGATGCCTGCTTACCATAATCTCATTATGTTTATCTGTAGCCTGTTTCAATGTACAAATGTTCAGTTCCCATTGGTTGTTTCTTGTCCCTCACCCCCTCCCCTCTTTGACAAGGCTAAGGGGATTGTCCCAAACTGTGTGTAAAACTGTATGCTTTGGATTTAATAAACAGTTTGTGCTCTGCATGTTTAACCCTCAACACCTGTGTTGATTGTCTCGTGATTGAGGGGTTAAGGGCTGGTTATGGCGAATCTGCAGGCTGCGGGTGCGTTTGGAGCACAGGAGACACAGGTCTGGCGGATGTGCCCACCTGGGATATTCAAAATCCATCACAGACACCAATGATGGAGCACTATTACCCCCACTGACACCAATCATGGGCACTATTCCTTCCACTTACACCAATAGTGGGGCATTATTTCTCCTTTTACTTACCAAAGGCACTGTATAATTTTTTAACTCCCACTGACCACCAAGCTTGGGGCATTGTTTACTCCCTCTGATGCTGGGTCTTTTTCTACTCCGACTGTCCGGTCCCTCTTAAGTTTGAAAAATAAATATATGCTAGCACCAAAATATCTGATAAGGTAGGTGACAAAAAGAAAAGCATCAACATTTCTTTAGAGGTCTGTTATAAAGTAAAGGAATTGTAAATCTAAAATGAAATAAATCTTCGTTGCCTCAAATGGAGTCAGGAGACTGGCCGTCTCCTGACTTATCTTTGTATGACGGCTTATTATCTATTAGTGTACATCTATGGCCATTTAAGGCCACAAATATTTATTTCATTTTAGATTTACAATTCCTTTACTTTATAACTGACCTCCAGCTGCCTTTCCCTCTTGTCTGCGGGAGGCTCCCCTGTCCACTGGGGCACACCCACTCTCTTTCTCTACAGTCCGGTTTGCTGCTTCCGGTAAGGGTTAAGCTTTGGGGAGGGGATGCCACATTCAGCCTTTCTCAATTTTGATCACCTATTGCGATGCTTTACTGCTCATGTTTATACTATGATTAACCTGACACATTTCTTTTTTTTTAATTTTGTAGTCTTATACATTGTCTCTGTTCACATTATGCAATACAAGCTCCTAAAGCACCTCTGACCGATGCTGGCGTTGCAACCAAGCCAAGGGCACACTGTTCCATATATACTGGACTTGCCCCTTGATTGTCCCGTTTTGGACTCAGACACGAGAGCTCCTGTCTCGCCTCCTGGAGGCGCCTATACCCCTCTCCCCGAAGCTATTTTTACTGGGCCTATCCCAACCTTGCATAACTAAACCCTACAAGAAACTGTTAAGACACGTTACCACAGCTGCGAGGTGCTTGATAGCGCTTCATTGGAAGAAACCAATGCCCCCATCCCAAGAAGCCCTCTATGCTAGGGTCAAGGATGTAGAGCTCATGGAAAAGATGACGGCTAGGATCCGGGACAGGTTGGAGGATCATGATCTTGTCTGGGAGAGGTGGCATGTGGAGGAGGACCCGCCGTGAGCCGACGACAGGTCGACAAGGTACATTACTACCCCCGACCTTCCTGCCTGCCCCCCCTTTCCTTTCTCTTCTTTTCCTTTTTATTTCTCACCTCTCCTTCTTTCCCATTTCCCTCTTCTCACCCCATCCCCTCCTTCTTCTTTCCATCTTCTTTGATCTCTAGTTGTTTTACATGTTACTGATCGTATAAACAAGTATGAAGCCACTGTGTAAGTACACTAAGCTGTAATTTTGTACCTCCTCTTTTCTCTTACACTTGAAATGCTGCTATATTCTGTATTGACCTTTTACGAAAATAAAAAACTGTTATTTGAAAACAAGCTCCTAAAGAAGGGGTGAATACTCACGAAACATGTTGAGCACAGTAATGAAAAGGGTGAACTGGTATTGTCATCTTTCTCAGCTCTTCCCCTTTTTCTTTTGATTGAATAGACAGAGATACAATAATTGTATGAAATATATGTTTTAATGTGTCTATGTTAGATTAATAAAAGCTGACTTTGTTTTATAAAACTGTGTATCTTATTATTGCGGTACCTTTAAAGTCCAACAGCCTCAATCTTCCAAAAAAATCTAAACTGTCTCTATACCTTGTGGTTATTGCACAGTATAGTGTATCAGTATTATAAACATTTACACGTGTCCTGTAAACCATTTCTTCTATATACTTAGCAGCATTACTATATTCAGCTTCATCGTCATTAACATATTTTTCTTAAACAGGCAGTATGAGACAGGCAAGGCTGGGCTAAAAATGACCAAACCAATAACTTGAAATGATGCTCCACGATAATGATTTTGTATAAAGGCCTGCCTTGCACACCATCCCATTCCACCAGCTCCACTCTCCACTCCACTGTGGGGCTAATTGCCGCCCGACCGCTCCTCCCGTTCCACTCTCCGCTCCACTGTGGGGTTAATTGCATGAATAGAGCCATAACAGGTCCTTTTTATACTCCTATATACATGTATAGAGCCATGATAGGTCCACTTTAGTTATCATGATACAAAATAATGGATGTGGGGGCATTTTGGTGGGCGTAATTTTTTTTTTTTTTGGGGGGGGGCAGCATTTCATTCTTGGTACCAGGCAGCACAATGTCTTGGGCCGGTACTGTATAAAGGGCTATGTGTAATGACCCTAACCCAGATGGGTGACCTGTGGATAGGGCAAGAAAGGATCAGGAAAGGCAAGGAGGGATGTTTTATATAATAGTGTTACCGTATATACTCGAGTATAGGCCGAGTTTTTCAGCACATTTTTTTGTGCTGAAAATGCCCCCTTGGCTTATACTTGTGTCACCTTTTTGCGCCTGATCTCCTGGACTTTGGGGACCTGGTACCGGTCGGCCGTAGGTCCCCTGGACCCCAAACTGGCATACATATAGCCCCACTTTTCCTCTACAAGTGTGCAAAGTTTTCAAAGCCGGACACCCCTTCCATAGACTCCCATGTTAAATGCAAGTCTAGTCATGGACACATTGAGGCATGGGCACAGTGAGGCATGGACACAGTGAGGCATGGACACAGGGAGGCACAGTGGGGCATGGACACAGTGAGGCATGGACTCAGTGAGGAACAGTGAGGCACAGTGAGGCATTGACACAGTGAGGCATGGACACAGTGAGGCATGGACACAGTGAGGCAATGACACAGTGAGGCACGGACACAGTGAGGCACAGTGAGGAACAGTGAGGCATGGGCACAGTGAGGCATAGTGAGGCATGGGCACAGTGAGCCACAGTGAGGCATGGGCACAGTGAGGCACAGGCACAGTGAGGCACAGGCACAGTGAGGCACGCAGATGAACACCCTAGGCTTATACTCGAGTCATTACGTTTTCCCATTTTTTGTGGTAAAATTAGGTGCCTCGGCTTATATTCAGGTCGGCTTACACTCGAGTATATACGGTATATCTACAGCCAAAGCTTTTTATTTTGGAAAAGTAGAGAGTGACTAATCATTGGCAGGTTTTTCTTTTACATTTCCCCTCATCTCCTATCCTTTAGACACAACAGGGAATAACAGGAACCAAAATGAGGGTTGTTCCCCCCAAAAAGTGTCCCTACAGGAAGATTTTCTTTCTATTGCTGCCAAAATTTGGGATTTCCCCAACTTTAGATTAAGTAAGTGTTTTACTCAAAACTGGATTAGCTACTCAGAACAGTAAACTGCAAAGAATATGTCTACATGTTTCTCACCTTAAATGTTTCAGGGGTTCGGTTATCTATTTAGTTACTATTGAAATTAATTGCATGTTTTGAAACTCACCTCAAATATACTTATCTAAGATTTCAGAGGTATTCAAGGTTAGTATGATGTGACTCTAAACAAGACAATCTCTAGATATCAGCTCAGCCTTTGACTCCAATGATAAGATGCATAATCAATTATTTTATAGGTACTCTGACACTGGCATTGATTCAACAACTCTTTCAGATGCAAGTTGTTTTTTGTTCTGTATGCAATAAATTGATAACAAGGAAAAAAAACACATGCATACAGTAATTTAAGAAGCAAGTCTGCGATTCACCATGCAAATTGTCACCAATTTTTAGAATAATCTGCATAATATGCATGCATTCATTATAGTATATGTAAATCTAATCACTAGAATCTCATATAAGCCTTAACACGTTTTTGTAATTTTAAGAGTCTTTTTCAAAATATTTCAATTTGCTGCTTGCATTTACATGCCACACAGTATATCTGCCACAAATGTCCTTCTTCAGGCACTTTGTAACGTAGGGTGATATTGCCCTGTCCCTGTCCCCTGATTGTACCCCTGCAGCACCCAGTGGAGACTGCAAGTGTCCAATTTAACACACATTGCAAAAAAGGTGAAAACAAATATAATTTTTTTTTCAATAGCAATAGTTTGTTACCATGGTGATCTAGCATACAAAATGTTATTCATTTAGGGTTTACATACAATATATTTTAATATACAGTAAAACCTTGGATTGCGAGCACAATTCATTCCAGAAATATGCTTTTAATTTAAAGCACTTGTATATCAAACCAAATTTCCCCATAAGAAATAATGGAAACGCAAATGATTCATTGCACAACCATTTATACATAGGTCCTTCAGTTTATAGACCATATACATTTGCTGCTTGCATTAACATGACACACAGTATATCTGTCACAAATGTCCTTCTTCAGGCACTTTTTGATGTAGGGTGATATTGCTCTGTCCTTGTCATCCGATTGTACCCCTGCAACACACAGGCCCCCAGTGGAGACTACGTGGGCCAGATTCTGAGAGCAAGTACGCCGGCGTATCTACTGATACACCGGCGTACTTTCAAATTTGCCGCGTCGTATCTTTAGTTTGAATCCTCAAACCAAGATACAGCGGCTTCTGGCTTCGATCCGACATTCGTACGCCTTCGGATCGTAGGTGCAATACTTTGGCGCCCGCTGGGTGGAGTTTGCGTCGTTTTCCGCATCGGGTATGCTAATTAGCTTTTTCCGTCGATCCACGAAGGTACGCGCGGCCGCCGCATTCTCTTACGTCGTCGCTAGTTGGCTTTTCCCGCGTATAGTTAAAGCTGCTATTTTGTGGCGTATAGATAGACTTGCCATGTTAAAGTATGGCCGTCGTTCCCACGCCAAATTTTGCATTTTTTTTTTTGCGTAAGTCGTCCGTGAATAGGAAAGGACGTAACTCACGTCTAAGTTCAAAAAATGACGTCGGTGAGCCCAAATTTCGAAACGGAGCATGCGCATTTAAATCGGCGTGGGGACGCGCTTCATTTAAATGAATCATGCCCCCTACCCGCCCAATTTAAAATATGCACCGAGAAATACACTACGCCGCCGTAACTTACGGCGCAAAATCTTCCTGGATTTGAAAATGCGGCAGGTAAGATACGGCGGCGTAGT
The DNA here is from genome assembly GCF_905171775.1 of Rana temporaria. Classification (NCBI taxonomy): domain Eukaryota; kingdom Metazoa; phylum Chordata; class Amphibia; order Anura; family Ranidae; genus Rana; species Rana temporaria. The sequence continues at coordinate 135,433,341 of NC_053491.1, forward strand.
GTATCTCTGATACGCTGCGCCAGGGCAATTCTATGTGAATCTGGCCCCAAGTGTCCAATTTAACACACATTGCAAAAAAAGGTGAAAACTATTTTTTTTTTCAATAGCAATAGTTTGTTACCATGGTGATCTATCATACACAATGTTATTCATTTAGGGTTTAAATATATTTTAATAAACAGTAACACCTTGGATTGCGAGCATAATTCATTCCAGAAACATGCTTGTAATCCAAAGCACTTGTATATCAAAGCAAATTTCCCCATAAGAAATAATGGAAACTCAAATGATTAGTTCCACAACCATTTATTCATAGGTCCTTCAGTTTATAGTCCATATAAAAAGATTATAGCAACCAGGTTGTGTAATCATAAAATGTCCATCCACAAATGGAAGCCTCCACAAGGGGATTAGAAGCACAATGCAGCAGGAGCTACAGTGTATTAAAGAGAAGAGAGGCGCCTTTACGTGTAGCAATATGTTGCTAAATGTTGTACTTTCATTAAATATAACCATATTACTACACTTGCTACACCTAGAGGCGCCTCTCTTCTCTTTTATACTCAGTTGTGACATGATATACTACTATACCAAGACATTGCTTGTATATCAAGTCAAAATGTATTAAAAATGCTCTCAAACCAAGGTTTTACTGTACTCAAGACTCAAGTACAGTATTGCTATTTTTGATTTATATTTTTATCAACATTCGTTTTGCACTAACAGTGAAGAATAATATATTTAAGCACCAGTGTGCCATTGTAAAGATATTTTTGTTACTAACAAAAGATATTTTGATACATCCCAACATGTAATATCCCTTTACATTTGTATCTATTTAAATGGGTGTTTCAGTTATATAGGTAAATGTACAATTGGAATACATATTCATAAGTTGTTTCAGCAGTGAAAATATTGGTAATTCTTTTGAGACACTTTTGTTCCTCTCACAACCTTGCCACATTACATACCCAGCCTGATAACACCATTATTGCATTTTCTTGTATCATCTGTCTGCTCAGTGGAATATGGCTGACCATAAACATACTGCTCTAAGTTGCCTAAACAACCACTCCTCCAGATACTGTTTCTTCAAGACATGTAAGATTGACAACACACCACTACGGATGACATAGTGGAAAGATAGTTTGTAAGGATAACTAGTTCCATTTCAGTTGCATGTGGACATGGTTTTTATGCTGCCTGCATTGTTTTAAAATGAGACTCCCTATATTTCTGTTTGATTTTACTAGACAGATGACGCCCCGTAGGTTGTCCAGAGGACTTTTATACCTGTGCCAGTACCTCAAAGGAGTCCCGCTGGGGCATTTTGTTCTGTTTGTCCTTTTGTTTTTCTGTTACGTACTTACTTTCTAAAAATAATATTATGGAACAAAAAAAATAAAATGATAAATACCACCATCAATGTTTTGTATGTTCAACCCCCAAGGAGCTTCTTAAATTCTGACTGACATAGTACTGTCACACTTGCAGTTATTAGTACTAACCTACCAGCTCTCAAGAGCTACTTTCAAGTTTATAATGAACGCTTTTTGTACAAAGATCACATTTGTTAGACTTTTCCAATTGAGTAGGCATTGGTATTACTGTGTCCTTTTACCTAAGACACATGTCCTGGGTTTCCTGCCCGGTGCCCTGGGTTTCCCGGGTTGCAAATGCCATTAAAATAGTTCCACCATCTCCTTTTGGTAACGTATCCCCCATTCCCCCAATGAGATCTCCATGGTAATAGTGCCCTGACATCACTCCTCAGCCTCATTAGCGATTGGCCACTCATTAGCATTGTCATACAGCTGCATTATAGTGCCTGTATATTAATACACCTGTTTATATCCACTTTACTTTAAGCAGGCTGCAGGGCATATGGCAATATGCTGATAAGTATAGGATAGCTTTATGAGGAAAGCAACACAACAAGTTCAGACATTACTTTCATTTGTAGGTATTTCTATTTTGGATCTCTGTGTCCTGGTAGAGCTCAGTTACAGAGTGTCATTACTAATGGAATATATTTTGATGGATAAACTACGAAGCATGGGCTTAAGATTCATGAGATGGGTTGAAAATCTTTATAAGCATCCTACGGCTAGGGTTAAGGTGAATGGAAGTCGTCCACGTTTGAGATGTTCAACAGCACAAGACAGGGCTGCCCGCTATCACCCCTCCTGTATGTAATCGCATTGGAACCATTGTTGGAAAAAAATAAGGAAAAATGTGGATATAGGAGGGGTCAGAGTGGGGGACGAGGAGTATAAAGTGGCCGCGTATGCGGACGACATACTTCTATACATAACCAAGCCTGCTAATGAAGTAAAACACAGTCTTATGTGCACAGCAGTGGTGGCTGGTGTTTTTTTTTGGGGGGGCGGCAAACAACCACCACCACAGAGCGGCCGGTAGCTGCGGCACTACCTACAGCACTTACCCCATCTAGGTGGTGGGCTACGGGCAGTGGCTCCTGTGTCCTCTCCTCCAGCATGGCAGATAGAGTCTCCTCTCTCTTCCTCCTAGGCGCTAGGCATCCAAAAGGATCGCCTGGCGTTTTGGACAATCAGAGGCCTCTGGCTTAAAATCACATGCTTTAAACCCCCCCTCCCCCATTGGGATCCATAGGGGGCTGGATGCAAGGACGGGGGGGGGGCGATTGGTGCATTGTGACATGTCGACCTACTGCATTAAATAAAAAGTAATTATGAATTCACATCTAGGATAATGTATATGGAGGTTTTCTATTTGTGTCTGTTTTTTTTCTGTGTTGGTTGAACTGGATGGCTTTTTTTTTTCAACCAGATTAACAATGCAACTATGTAACATATAATTGTTGATGTGACACAAATTTCAGTGCTAATTCAGAGTAATGCCCAGTTCTGTGTGCATAGCAAAATGTAAACGCACTTGTATATGTGCTGTTCTTTCACATATACACTGCAAAAGACAGTTAAATACCCACTTTCTGTCCTGTGCACTAACTGAATTAAAGTTGTCATTACAATAGAAATAGGCAGGTAGGACAGGCTACTTCAACTTCATGTCAAGTATTGCAAAATGTCTGAAAGTGGTTGTGTAATTGATAATTATGTTACAACCCTGGCAAACCGACAATAACACAAACTCGAGAGACATTGACGTGCTCTTGAACAACTGTGGTGTAAAACCAAATCTCTGCAGGAAGGACTTCACTCTATATAAATCTGCCCTCCTAAAATACAATCCCTTCCTCTATGATGCCAAATAAACCAACTTTGTCTCTTTTTTTAATACCTTGACATCATAGGTGTTAGCAGCCTATTGCATTAGGATGTGCACCCCAAAGCTCAAACATACATGCGTCATATATATATATATATATATATATATATATATTGTAAGGGGTTAGCTCGGTAGCGGGGTGTGTGACCCCCTGGATGGGTTCACTACACACGGAACGATACAGAGAAACAGCCGAAGACGGTTGAAAACAAAGAATTTGGTTTATTCTTCCATCTTGCTGGAAACAAGTGCAAGCATCCAAACAGCATAAACAAAATCAAACATAAAATAAACCCTGGCCACTTGGGGCATCTACCTTCACCACACAGGAACCTATCTATGGAGTCTGGCACAGCCTACTGCTGAGCAGACACTGCTGGTCATACAGCAGAAAAACAAATAGTCTTTTTGATTTTTATCACACAGAAAAATCAACAGCACCTCACATCTTCAGAAGTATTTCTATTCACTGCTCTCCTTCACTCAAAAAGCCTCAGGATGCAGCAATCAGTAGTAATCCTCTGGATTACTTATAGAGGCCTTAATTGCCTCATTCTGAACAGCTGAAGTTTTCCAACTCCCTTAAATCTTTCTGGCTACTTCTGCAGCCGACACCTGATAATAATTGGTGTATTGTCTAAACAAGGCAGAAATGTATCTCCCGTCTGTGACAACACCCACAGATTTACCTGACGTCCTGTCACAAAATATATATATATATCAATGGACAGTGCCAGTAGAGCAGTGGGCAGTGTCAGTAGGGCATAGATTGGTGTCTGTAGTTTATTATAATTCTTTTTTTTAATATTTGCTCTTTACTTTAATTAGTTTTTTGTTTTTATATTTTTTTAATCATTTTTTTTTTTAGGAGCCCCATTGGGGGGCTTTGGTGAAATATCAAGGATCTAAACAGACCCCTGATGTTTCAATTTTGAGACAGAGAAGGGGACTGAGGACAGAGATTCCCCAGTCTTTCTCTGCAATCAGGGGGAATCTGAGCAGCACAGGGTGATAAGGGTGTGTCCAGGCACAGCCCGGATGCACACCTATGCTTGTCATCCAGTACCTGTTGGCTCTTCTCTACCTTTAACCCTCTGCTTCATCCACCACCCCCTCTACCCACTTACTCACTCACTGCCCAAAAGATTGCCAATCACTTCAAAGACAAGATTGATGCAATATGTGAAGCCACCTCCACTGTGCATACATCTTTCCCAATTGCCTTGTCTAACTTCACAGTCAACACTTTCATCGTTTGAACTGGCTACTACTGGAGAGGTTGCAAAACATTTCTCAGATGCCCACCTAACCAATTGTCCCTGGATCCTGTTCCTGCACAGCGGTCACCCTCTTATTCTACCATATGCTTCCTCACTCATATGTTTAATCTCTCCTTCTCTACTGGCAGCTTTCCCTCCCCTCTAAAGCATACACAGATCACTCCCATACTTAAAAAGCCCTCACTGGACCCCCCCCCCATCTGAACAACTTAAGACCCATCTAATTGCTTCCCATTCGCCTCTTAACCTTTATAATGCATAGTCTACAACCATTCCACAGAAACCCCCCTACTAAAACTCATTAATGATTTACTAACTGCTAAAACCAATAGCCACTATTCCATACTCTTACTACTTGACCTTTCTTCCTCCTTCAAGGCTTTTGATCACTGGCTTCTTCTCAATAAACTCAGTTCCCTTGGCCTTCAGGATTCTGCTCTATCCTGGTTCTCCTCCTACTTATCACAACACTCCTTCAGTATTACATACAACTCTGTCTCCTCCTCTCCATTTCTTTTTCTGTAGGGGGTCCCCCAAGGCTCTGTTCTTGGACCCCTCTCTTCTCTATCTTCACCTCCTCCCTTGGTCACTTGATAACCTCCCACGACTTTCAATACCATCTCTACGCCGGTGACACCTACATCTATCTCTCTGCTCCTCACCTCACTCCTTCAGTCTCCTCTCGCATTACTAACCGACTTATCTGCATGGATGTTGCACCACTACCTTAAACTAAATAACTCTAAAATCAAGCTCCATGACTTTTCCATCTAGGTCAATAATGCAACCATCAATCCCTCCCCTCATGTCAGAGTACTAGGTGTAATCCTAGGTGTAGAGGGAGATTGAATGGAATGCAAAAGGAAAGGCACAAAGAGTGAAACCAAGACAAAGAGGAGCTCACCATAGTATATGAAGGTAGAAAACTTCTGGCTAATGCACGGTTTGTGAAGGTAATAGTTGGCGAACGGCAACGGAGACTCCGACTAGGGTCCCTGAATTGAGTCCCAGATTCTGTTGTGGCTCAAATAGCTGGATAGCTTGTAGGCTAAATAATAGTGGAAGAAAAAGAACGAACAAATAAAAAAACTCCACCCTTAGCATATAGAGGGTGGTAACCCATCCTGCCCTCCTAAAAGAAAGGGGGGGAGTTTTTTTTTTGGGGGGGGGGGCAATACAGCCAGCATAAAAAGGTACATTAACATAGATAGGTACTGAAATTGGTCCAAAAACAGGGTAGAGACCTAAAGGGGTCTTATGTCTAAGGACCGGAGGTATAGTTTACCTTGGTAGCCATCAAAGAGCTTTGAATCCGGACCCAGGGGGAGCAAAGAGGGGGTGTGTTGTTTCCGTGTCGCACTTCCACGTGTATGCGACGGAACCGCTGCGTTTGCCATCTAAAGAAGGCAGCGCTGCCGGAAGTGTGTCAGTACGACCGGAAGTGGCGTCAGCGTGTAGGGTCAGAGATTACCGCACATGCGCCAAAGGCGTCAAAATGGCGGCACCCATGGCGTGATATGCCAGCTGGCGGACTGAAATCCATCCCGCACCAGCGGCATAACCCGGATAGTGGTGGTGCACAAAAGACGCAAATGCAAATAGGCGGCAAGAAACACGACAGTGAGAGCCCTAAAGAGAGAAAAAAAAGGAAAAAGAGGGGTGTGGGCGGCTGAACAACCATAACTGGCGCCATGCACAAGGAATAACCAGGCAGCAGGCAAACAAAATAAAATACAAAAGAGATGTAGATATGTATTAAAAAGATCACCAAATGGGGTGAGTCTAGGATAAGGATAATTATACAATTAAGAGTCAACAGGGAATCTAAACGCAAAAAAAAATAAAAAAACTGATGATGAAATATTTGATAATGTAATAAACATACTTAAAATAATACATCAAAGTAGATAACATAAGTAGGTCATAAATAGATAATGAACATCATAGATAGTGTGTATATAAATGTTGGCTCAAACATCTGTGTCCAAAGGCAGCCATATATGTAACAGTATGTCTTGATATGTACTGAAAAAGTTTACCAGTACGTAGAAAAAACATCACATGGCCAACATAAGAGGCAAAGTGGCAAAGGACCCAGCTCCGTGGCGACTGCAACCCAGATATCATAGACAGTGGTGATAAAGTGACAATAGTGCCCTCATGGGTAATTACATGTCACTAATAAAAGTGACGAGAAGGAAAGGGGGCAGGAAAACGAAAGATGTCAAAAAGAATGAAAAAAGTGAGAGAATTTCATAAAATATAGAATATAGAATATTTTATGACATTCACCCACTGATGGGTGCTCTTCTGCACCTTAAGAAGTTACACACTTTACACTTTAGCTTGATTCTATATAACCTTTCAGGTTTATCATCCATCCCCTTTTTTACTCACCTCTCACTTTTTTAATTCTTTTTGACATCTTTCATTTTCCTGCCCCCTTTCCTTCTCGTCACTTTTATTAGTGACATGTAATTACCCATGAGGGCACTATTGTCACTTTATCACCACTGTCTATGATATCTGGGTTGCAGTTGGCCATGTGATGGTTTTTCTACGTACTGGTAAACTTTTTCAGTATATGGCCGCCTTTGGACACATTTATATACACACTATCTATGATGTTCATTATCTATTTATTACCTACTTATGTTATCTACTTTGATGTATTATTTTAAGTATGTGTTTATTACATTATCAAATATTTCATCATCAGTTTTTTTTTTCCGTTTAGATTCCCTGTTGACTCTTAATTGTATAATTATCCTTATCCTAGATTCACCCCATTTGGTGATCTTTTTAATACATATCTACATCTCTTTTGTATTTTATTTTGTTTGCCTGCTGCCTGGTTATTCCTCGTGCATGGCGCCAGTTATGGTTGTTCAGCCGCCTGCACCCCTTCCCCCTCCTCTTCCTTTTCTTCTCTCCCCTCTCCCCCCTCTTTAGGGCTCTCACTGTCGTGTTTTTTGCCGCCTATTTGCATTTGCGTCTTTTGCGCGCCACCACTATAGGGGTTATGCCGCTGGTGCGGATGGATTTACGTCCGCCAGCTGGCATATCACGCCATGGGTGCCGCCATTTTGATGCCTTTGGCGCATGTGCGGTAATCTCTGACCCTACGCGCTGACGTCACTTCCAGCCGTACTGACACACTTCCGGCGGCGCTGCCTTCTTTAGACGACAAACTCTGCGGTTCCGTCGCTGCACGTGGAAGTGCGACACAGAGACAACACACCCCCTCTTTGCTCCCCCTGGGTCCGGATTTGAAGCTCTTTGCTGGCTACCAAGGTAAACTATACCTCCGGTCCTTAGACATAAGACCCCTTTAGGTCTCTACCCTGTTTTTGGACCAATTTCAGTACCTATCTATGTTAATGTACCTTTTTATGCTGGCTGTATAGGCCCCCCCCCCCCAAAAAAAAACCTCCCCCCCTTTCTTTTAGGTGGGCAGGATGAGTTACCACCCTCTATATGCTAAGGGTGGAGTTTTTTTATTTGTTCGTTCTTTTTCTTCCACTATTATTTAGCCTACAAGCTATCCAGCTATTTGAGCCACAACAGAATCTGGGACTCAATTCAGGGTCCCTAGTCGGAGTCTCCATTGCCGTTCGCCAACTATTACCTTCACAAACCGTGTATTAGCCAGATGTTTTCTACCTCCATATACTATGGTGAGCTCCTCTTTGTCTTGGTTTCACTCTTTGTCTCTTTGGCATTCCATTTAATCTCCCTCTACACCCATGTAGGCAGATTCAGGTATAGTTACGCCGGCGTATCAGTAGATACGCCGTCGTAACTCCGAATCTGCGCTGTCGTATATTTAAGCATATTCTCAAACTGAGATACGCTTAAATGGTGTCAAGATACGACCGCCGGCGCCATCGTATCTTTGCTGTCTATTTATGCTGGCCGCTATGGGTGTGTACGCTGATTTACGCCTAGAAAACGTAAATCAGCAAGATACGCCTATTCAAGAACGTATGCTTGCCCGTCGCAGTAAAGATACGCCGTTTACGTAAGGCGTTTTCAGGCGTAAACATAATCCACCAAAAAATGGCGCAGCCAATGTTAAGTATGGAAGTCGGAACCCGCGTCAAAGTTTTCAATTTTTACGTCGTTTGCGTAAGTCGTCCGTGAATGGGGCTGGCCGTAATTTACGTTCATGTCGAAACCAATGAGTCTTTGCGGCGTAATTTGGAGCATGCACACTGGGTTACGTCCACGGACGGCGCATGCGCCGTTCGTTCAAAACGTCATTTACGTGGGTTAATGCTTAATTTACATAAAACACGCCCACCTCTTTCACATTTGAATTAGGCGCGCTTACGCCGGCACATTTACACTACGCTGCCGTAACTTAGGACGCAAGTTGTTTGTGAATACTGTACTTGCCTCTCTAACTTACGGCGGCGTAGCGTATATGAGATATGCTACACCTGCCTAAAGTTAGGCACGTCTACCTGAATCTGGCTAATGATCCTTACTAGCGTCCTTATATGAGTGCAACAGGTCTATGACATTAGGGCATTTTGTTTTTACTTTCAGGTGTTTTAAATAGCCTTTCATATGCCCACTTGGCTGGTTAGGTAACAGCATTGTATATGCCACATATTGATTACCAACAGTCTGTTCCACACATCGCTGCAGAGACCTATTTTACCTGTAAGTTGTAAATGCCCTATTACCTGTTGCCTAATGTCCTTTTCACCTATCATACTTTCTGTTTCTATCTTGGGTGGCCTCTATCTTTTCCTGGGAGGCGGGATATTGGTTTGCTATGGACCACTAATAAAAAATTGGCAGCTTTTTAATTCCATACATATTTCTTTTTTTTATGTATTTGCTATGTTTAATCTGTTTAATTAATCGACATCTTCTGATGTTTCCTGTTCGTGTCATGTATGTTTACCATCAGACTGTTATGCTCCTGATGAAGCGTTCGGTAACGCGAAACCTGTTGAGTAAAAGCGAGTAAAAGCAACATCCATCACTCCGCATATCCAATCCAGTCCTAAGGATCTAAAAGTCTTTGTTTACCTTCTGGTGTTGTATGGTCTTGTTTATACGAACATATGTGCATAAGTATAAGCTTTTATGTAATATGTCTTAAATTGAGTACTGTGATAATATGCTGATTCTGTACTGTTTTGTTCACGAAGTTCTGTATATCATCAATTTTTCTTTATACACCTCTTTTTTATGAATAAATATATTTATAGATTTTCTACAATATTTACTTGTACCGTCAAAAGTCCATTCCATTAGCCCAGATTAATTTCCAGTTACATATTATCGGGACGTTGGTACACTTTAACATTGGCATTCACAGCTTTTAGTCGCCCTGTGGTTTATGCACTTTTTTTCTAGCAAGACCCATTTAAATAAGTATTCTCTCTGATATTCTTAACATTTCCATTCTAGATTCGACCTGAGGCCACGGTAGGTTGTGAGATCTCCAGTTGCAGGCGATCATCCATTGGATGGAACTGATCAAGGAGTGGATCAGTTTATTGCAAGGGGGAGGGACTTCCGGAACAGTAGCATACAGGAGACAAATTTGGGGTGAGAGGGTGATTTTCTTTTTAAGTGAGTTTTCAAGTCTACTGACTACTGCATGCCAAATTGGCTCGAGAAGTCTACAACTCCAGAAAATGTGAAGGTAATTCCCTTCTTCCGAGCAGCCTCTGAAACAGCATGGGGAGGTTGTGGGGTAAAATGAGTGAATCTTAGATGGAGTCAAGTACCATCTGGTGAGAAGCTTCAGGGGGGGTTCTCTAAATGCAGCTGCGCAATTGCTTTTACGCAGGTTGTCAAACATGTTGGACCAGGATTCAGTGGAGAATGTGCAGTTTATGTCGGATTCCCAGCGCAATATGAGGCCAGACTTTTCAGGTTGATTCAGGTTATTAAGGTGGCTGTATAATAGTGAGATTAGACCCTTGTCGCGTGAGGAGGATATGCAAATGTGCTCAAATAAGGTATTTGGGGGGTCAATGGACAGAGAGTAGTGAGTTTCATAGAATTCATGGATTAGAGTGTATTGAGACAATTCTGAAGGGGGAAGTCAAATCTAGAATGTAAGTGGAGAAGGGGAGGAATTTTGCATTAAGTCTGAAAGACTTCAATGTGGTGAGGTTGTGGTTAATTCAGTTATGGAATGGTGTGTTGTCCAGGAAGGCAGGGGGGAATCTGGGATCGCCTAGGTATGAGGCTAGGGGGGGGGACACGGAGGAGAGTTTAAAAGCAGCTTTGATTTTATTCCACAGTTGTATAGAGTGGGCAACTATTCTATTTTGTTTGGTTAAAGTGTGATGAGGCTTCGTGTTCGACCACAAGATGCCTGCAAGGTTAAGAGGTAAAATGGAGATAGATTCAAACTTTAACCAGGATATATTAGTGTCAGGGGAGGACCATTGTGCCATCTGGACCAGTCTGGCAGCCAGGAAATAAAGCCAGAGGTGAGGAAGTCCCAGGCCACCATTGAGGTGTGTTCTATGCATAAGGGAGTAGCTACATCTGGGTTTTTTAATATTGTAGATAAACTTATTGATTTCACGTTGGAGAGCATCCAATCTAGTTTTGGGAACATTGATAGGTAGTGACCTAAAATAATAAAGCAGTTTGGGGAGAATGGTCATCTTAAATGCACAAATCCTACCAAGAAATGAGATGTGGTAGGTCGACCAAATTTTTAATAAGGAGCTAATATGAGAGAAGAGGGGGAGGTAATTGGATTTATATAATAGATTATGGGAGGCTGTAATATTTACTCTAAGATATTTAAGTGATATTGGGGACCATATGAAATGAAAGTTTTTTTTCAGTAAGGATAAAAGATCAGGGGGGCAGTTGATGGCTAAGATGTAGCATTTGTTTGTATTAATATATAAACCAGAGAGTTTGTGGAATGTATGGAGTTCTGATAGGAGGTTTGGAATAGAGATGAGTGGGTCTGTAAAAAATAAGAGAGCGTCATCAGCATACAGACTAAATTTGCATTGGTGTAGGTCTTTTCTGTAGCCTTTAATGTTAATATTATTTCTAATGGCTTATTCTAGGGGCTCTATGGCTAGGGCAAAGAGGAGGGGAGAGAGGGGGCAACTCTGTCTGGTTCCCCTACTTAAGGGAAATAAATCTGAATTATTTCCAGGGATTTTAATTCTAGTTTGAGGGAGATGGTAAAGGGCATTGAAGCCATGTATAAATTTATCAGAGATACCAAACTTGGGTAAAAGGTGGTTTAAGTAAGACCAGTTAACACTGTCAAAGGCCTTATGTATGTCAAGGCTAAGTAGACACAAGGGACGGGAGTGAAGGTTGGCATTTGAATCAAGTTGGTGACCAATCTGATATTGTCAACTATGTGCCTGCCTGGGATGAAGCCAGTTTGATCTGTGTGAATTAGGGAGGTGATAACAAAAGCTAGTCTATCCGTAAGCAGTCTGCCAAACAGTTTGACGTCATTGTTGAGGACTGAAATGGGGAAAAAGTTTTGTGGTAAGGTATGGTCTTTTTGGGGTTTGGGTAGAAGGGACAGATTAGCCAGTAACATGTCTGCTGGAAAATGACCACCTTGAAGAATATGATTGAACATTTTGGTAAGGCTAGGAGTAATTTTTTTATAGTATGTGGCCGAGAAGCCATCAGGGCCAGGTGCTGTTGAAGTTTTAAGGGATTTTATCATCCTAGTGATTTCTACATCTGTGCAGGGCTCATTTAGGGAAGAGATTTGTATTTCATTGAGTTTTGGTAGATGTAGGGAGTTCAGCCACTCCAGAGTGGAGGGTTGGGGATCTGTGCGAGAGCCTGAGAGAAGGTTTTTATAGAAGGATGTGAATATTTGAAGGACATCATGTGGGTGGTTCACCAGGTTACCCTTTTGGTTACGAAGTTTGTAGACATGAGGGGGCTTAGTGTCATGTTTCAGCTTTCTGGCAAACATTGCTGAAGATGAATTGCCATGTAGCAGAAATATAGCTTTGGAGAATCGCAGGGATCTTTCGGTGTCTTCTGACAAGATTGTGTTTTAAGGCTTGGAGTTTGGTAAGGATAGATTGTGTTATTTCTGGTGAAGCGTTGTTGCTTAATTTGTTGTATAATTTACCGAGTTCCCTAGTAAGGCTCTTAGTTTCTGCGAGTTTAGCTTTTTTCTTGTCTGCTGCAATATTAATTAAATGTCCTCTCAGGACGGCTTTGTGGGCAGCCCAAACAGACGTGGGTAGCAACTCCTCTGAGGTGTTGTTTTGGAAGTATTCTTCAATATGGGTACTAATTAGCTGGTGAGTAGAAGGGTCCGAGAGGAGTGAGTCATTAAGACGCCAGTTAAAGGGGGTGGGGGTCATTCCAATATGGGAAGTTTCAAAGGCTACTAAATTGTGGCCTGACCATGGGCAGGGGTGGATAGTAGCTTTGGATGAGTTTGCTAAGAGAATAGGTGTACAGAATATGTAGTCTAAACGGGCATAGCAATCGTCGGGGTGGGAGTAGTGAGTATACTCCTTAATTCATATGTTGTGTGCTCTCCAGGAGTCGATCAACTGGAGTTTACTAAGTGTGCAATTTAAGGATTTGGAGAAAGCTTTGGAGGAGGGAACCACTCTACTTCTGTCTAAGGCTGGGTGAGCAGATTGAAGTCTCCTCCAACTTTCATGTGGGCGGAGTTATATTGATCAAGGATATCCAGGAAGTTTGTAAAAAATGAAGACTGGGCTTCATTGGGAGCATATAATGAGGCTATTGTGATAATACGTCTGTTCAGGCTGCCTTTTAGGATTATAAAAATAGCAACACCTCTTGATTTATTAGAGAAGGTTGTATAGTGGAATTGGTTAAAAGATTTGTCAAAGTACTGTGGGTGGTTTGCCGTGGAGAAGTGGGTCTCTTGCATTAAGATAATGTCTGCCCCTAGTCTCTTGTAGTGTCTAAAGGCTTTTTTACGTTTGTTGGGGGAATTAAAACCCTGAACATTTTAAGACCCATAGTTAGGGGGTAAGGGGTCACTAGGTAAGTGAGGAGTGATAAGATGGGGCAATATGGTATCTCCTATTAAGTGGTAGGGGGCAAAATAGTGTTGAATCATAGAATCACATCTATGTAATTATAGGGTAACACAGTAGTGCCAACTATAATTAATTGTTGGAAAAAGTGAAACCCGTAAAAAAGGTGTAGTGTAATACCAAATCTGAGAAAAACGGATCTAAGAAATATAACATGTCTTCCAATATAAGAGAATACTGAGTTTGTTGCCATAAAGGCAAAAAGAGTAACAACAGAAAAATAGAAAAGAAGGGGGCATGGGAACTGTGAGTCTCCCAGCCCAGCAAAACTATCTGGAGTACTATGCAGTCCTAATTCTCCCGGGGAGGCCAGCAACCCCCCCCCCCCCCCAAAGGGGGCGGGGCAACAGGCCATTAACAGTGTTTCTTGTCTGCTGTACTAAAATGTAGGGCTGTGGAAATTAAAGATTAATTCCTCGATTAATCATTATTATTTTTTTAACGATCAAAATTCTTTTGATCGGTACTAGTGGTGTAATGGATTGTAAATGATCCGTGATCCGAACGGGTCACCATATGCGGATCGGCACACCACGTTATCCGCGGAGCTCCGCTGCTGCCTCGGCCATAGGAAAGGCCGCAGCTTCGGCCCAGCTCCCGGAGTGGCAGCCATCTTGGTCCACCCAGCAGGGAAAACTAGGTGAGCCTAGAGCGGCACGCTGACGTCATCACCCGGCTTCTCTGGTATGACTAAGCAATCACTTATCTTCCTATACAGTGTGTCTGTGGATTACAGTGGGGAGATGTCTGTGGATATTACAGTGGGGGTGATTGTGGATATTACAGTGGGGGTGATTGTGGATATTACAGTGGGGGTGATTGTGGATATTAAAGTGGGGGTGATGTCTGTGGATATTACAGTGGGGGTGATTGTGGATATTACAGTGGGGGAGATGTCTGTGGATATTACAGTGGGGGAGATGTCTGTGGATATTACAGTGGGGGAGATGTCTGTGGATATTACAGTGGGGGAGATGTCTGTGGATATTACAGTGGGGGAGATGTCTGTGGATATTACAGTGGGGAGATGTCTGTGGATATTAAAGTGGGGGAGATGTCTGTGGATATTAAAGTGAGGGAGATGTCTGTGGATATTACAGTGGAGGAGATTGTGGATATTAAAGTGGGGGTGATGTCTGTGTATATTACAGTGGGGGTGATTGTGGATATTACAGTGGGGGAGATGTCTGTGGATATTACAGTGGGGGAGATGTCTGTGGATTACAGTGGGGAGATGTCTGTGGATATTACAGTGGGGGAGATGTCTGTGGATATTACAGTGGGGGAGATGTCTGTGGATATTACAGTGGAGGAGATGTCTGTGGATATTACAGTGGGGGAGATGTCTGTGGATATTACAGTGGGGGAGATGTCTGTGGATTACAGTGGGGGAGATGTCTGTGGATTACAGTGGGGAGATGTCTGTGGATTACAGTGGGGAGATGTCTGTGGATTACAGTGGGGAGATTTATGTGGATATTACAGTGGGGGAGATGTCTGTGGATATTACAGTGGGGGAGATGTCTGTGGATATTACAGTGGGGGAGATGTCTGTGGATATTACAGTGGGGGAGATGTCTGTGGATATTACAGTGGGGAGATGTCTGTGGATATTACAGTGGGGGAGATGTCTGCGGATATTACAGTGGGAACTATATATGGTGGCGATCCGAAAAATGTATGTGCATTGTAATTAATCGAAATTAGTCAATCGATTAAAAAAAAATGATTAATCGAACACAAACATTTTAATCAGTAACAGCCCTACTAAAATGTAAACTTTTTTTTCCTTGTAAAATCCTTTCTAAAGAAAAAATGCATAGAAAATAGGTACTGATGTCACTCATCTTGTTTTATTGTATTTCTTTATTCTATTTTTGGATGTAGTTTTTTTGTATTGAGATGTTTTTCTATGGTATATGTGTTTGTTGGGAACAAAAAAATTTTCAATAAATAAAATATAAAAAAAAACATAACTTCTTGTTTCTTGATAAATAAATATTATTTTGTTAAACAATCAGATTTATCTACTTGCAGTATTAAAAAAATAACACATTTAACAGCAGATACCAAAATATATTATTTATTAATTTTACATCGTATTAGTAGGGCACTTGTTTTAGAGACACATAAAAATACAAATCATGTGTACAATGTGTTAGTAAACATCCTTTTTTTTTAAAAGGTAACAACAACAAAAAAAGTCTGTAGAGATAGAAATATATTATTTAGAATATTTTAGGGGAGTTACACACAATTATTTTGAACAATAGCTTCTAATATGACAAATTAAATACATATTACAGTAATAAAACATAAACAAATCATGATGTTCACAAGTGATTTCAAGTGCTGTAAATTCACATTTAGTCAATGAAAGCTATGTGTGCCATAAAGAATGGTACCAATCCAATCAATCTACCCCTTCGCTGTACAAAACGACTGTAACTGGTTAGATCTACTTCTTTAAAAGATTTATGCCGCGTACACACCATCACTTTATGTGATGAAAAAAAATGACGTTTTTAAAAACGTCACTTTAATTGACCGTGTGTGGGGGAAAACGTCGTTTTATGTCTTGTAAAAAACGACAGAAAAAAATTGAAGCATGCTTCAATTTTATGTGTCGTTTTTCAAAAGTGCACTTTTTACTTCACAGAAATTGACCGTGTGTAGCAAAAAACGTCGTTTTCTAAGACGTTTTTTCATCCACGCATGCCCAGAAGCAAGCTTCAATGGTAAAACGTGGTGGAACGTAACCTCACTTTGCAAGATCATTGTGAGAAAACGATGGTGTGTAGGCAACTTCGTCTTAGAAAATTGAAGTTTCAAAAACGTCATTTTTTACTTCACAGAAAGTGTCGTTTTTTTTCATCACATAAAGTGATGGTGTGTACGGGGCATTAGAATCTCCTTGTCACCGTATCAATTATTGCACAAGTACATGGATGGAGCCATACTTTTCATCTACACTTTATACTTAATTATACTTTTTTTTACTTATTTTTACAAATTTTTACTTTATTAATTACAGTACTTAGTGCCTCTTTTATTTCAGTGCAAGTCCAAAGACAGAATTTTGCTTATGAGACCTAAGCAATACTCTCACATTGAACAACAGTCTCACATTAATATATGATGTATTGCTTTTAAAGTGGCATACATTCAGTAAGGGTGTTGACTGCATTGTCTGAGAGTTATTTGCCATTCAAGGATCAACTAAAAAAAATTATATACACAAATCAAGCAAGCAAAAATTGTGAAAATTAATCTTAGTTTAGGTAAACATTAGAATTCTGTTCTGCAAATCCATGATATATGGAAACATCTCTGTGGATGGGGCAGGATCTTTTCTATACACTCTATGCTAATTGGCCATCCTAGGCAACACTTGAATCTTGTATGGGTTGCATATGGTTTAGGGCATTGATCTTCATTTGGTATATCACTCTGTTTTTAACTCTAACGCTAGCTGTTCACAGTAGGCAGTGTTTAGATAGGGAGCATATTTTTTGTGCTAAAACACGCTGTATTTGTTCAACAGCTAAATAGGAGGACTGCATTCTAACTCAATAATATGGGTCTATTATATCTGATCAGGTCTGCCTAAAGTGCTAGTTAAACAGTTCCAGGAACTAAATAAACATTCCCACTCATTACTTCTATGCGTAGTGAGGAATAGGGTCAGTCAGCTTTGTACATAATGTTCTGTAGACGTTAGAGAGCTTTTCACAATGCTTGTTGAACTGTCACATTTTTTACATGGTACACATAGCACTGGGAAAATGAAGAACACACAATCATTATTCTTGTTTTAATACACAGATTAGAAACTATCTCCCCCAATAGAATAGAATTAATTAAACCTACTTTTGGCTAAAGCTTTTACCTCTCATCCATATTAATATTACAGAATCCAACTGCATTTAACGGTCAATTAATAACATTCCCTTATGCCTCGTACACACGATCGGAATTTATGATGAAAAAAGTCACTTTTTCCATCGGAAATTCCGACCATGTGTATGGCCATCGGATATTTCAAGGAATTCCATCAGAGTTTACATAGAGAACATGTTCTCTTTTCCTCCGATGGAATTCCATTGGAATTCCGATGCGAGTTTGGTCAGGCAAAAGCCTGATCGTGTGTACAGAGCATTAGTCATCCAAAATAATATATTCATGGATGATACATATTTACATCTATGTTACAACCTGATCACAAATCAGTACATTTAGATCTAAATGATAATTGATGAATTGGTAAAATATGAAAAAAAAAAATCCAATGTGTTGTATTGTAGTGTTGTAGTGTTGTACTCATACAAGTCAACATGATGTTCTCTGTTAAAAGTAAATGAAGGGTATAATTATAATTCAGCTTTTTTTTTGTGAAATCCTTTATGATACAAGTGAACCCTTCAACCATTTGAAGCATGTAAATGTCCTGACTAATAACCACAGGGTGCCTCGTGCCTTGGCTAGCCAGAAAAGTCTTATCTGTGCTCTCCTCTGACCCTCATTACCCTGTTATGGATGGGCTGAATGACCTGACTTTTATAGCAAAGCTCTTCCCACTATCAATCTCTTTATTTGGCCAGAGTGCCTCAGTTGTCAGTATGAGTGCTTTTATTGGACATAGGATGTCTGGAGAAGGGGATAGTCAATGCCTTACTAACAAAGTAAAACCGGCCCACATAGAAGTGAAACAATGGATGTCGGGGTTATTTTAGTTAATACAAATAATATAAGGTGCGTTTTGGTGCTCTTAGATAAGGATTTTACAATAAACCTGCAAAATAAAGCACAGTTCTTGACTCTCCAGTGATCAATGGATGACAGTATATATTAAATGTATAGGTCACAGAAAATGATTATACACTTATCTTTAATGGGACTCATTTTACAACAAAGTACAAAACTAAGATTGCAACCAGTCATTATTTTGTTTTCATTAGTCTACAATGAATTAGACCGATCATAGAAAATTGCTGATTGGCTGCTATGGATTATTGCACACAGGTAAAGCTTCCCACTTTGCACATTCCATTAATGGAACAGCAGCAACTCTCCTGATGAAGTGAACAATGTTCATGAAATGCGTAGAGAGTTTCAACACTTCTTTTAATGGAATAAGCAAAACATGTGGTTCAAAATGTTATTGGCATGTCTAAAGGTAGATGTGTGGTATATTTTATACAAGGCACCTCCTTTGAAATCTTTTACCAGTCTTCCAATTTTTGAAAATGTATTTGTTGGGTAAAAGAGTCACCTAATTTCTAGTCTGCAAGTTTGTCTTATACAAATCATCTAATGTCTGTGGGTATGATACCTAATTATACAACAAAACAGAGCTCAAATCTCCACTATACAAATGTAGTCAAATTCCACATACATTTACAGTAAAATGTGTATGACTACCTTAATAAAGTACTTCTTTTTTTATGTTTAAAAAATTATATATTTTTATCTGTATTAAAAAAAAATCACTGGCTAATATTTAAGATTTGTGAAGATGCAATAGACCTCTTTTCGTGACTTGATGCAGTAGTTTACATTTCATCCTATTGTTGTCTTCACAATTTTTTTCAGTAAGTCAGTTTGCGTCCGGAATACCACTTATTTCCTAAAAAAAAAGAAATGCAAAAAATGACTTTAAAAATAATACCAGTAGTAATGTTGAACAGTTTAAGTATATGTAAACCTAAATATATTTTTATTATGTGTGGCACCATGCCCTAATCCAAAATATTGCCACTGAAAACCTCAAGCATTTTAAAGTGATTGTAAAATGTTGCAGTAAAAAAAAACAAAAAAAAAATGTTCTCCTATAAGACAATTGCATAATTTGCTAGTATGCATTGCTTACTAGCGCATTATGAAATACTTACCTTAGAACAAAGCCCTCAGCAGTGGTAGAATAGCTCTGTCTTCTCTAGCCGTCTCTTCCCTCTATTCTCCTCCTTGAGCTGTCTAATAAAGGAATTGACAAAAACCGGCTCTTGTGTTTTTTGGTGAATGGGTAGGGTTACGATGTACCCGATACCCAGTCACATCTTTTTTTTTATTCTCTATTTCTTTTATTTTTAAACAAGGGAGGTATATAGAGATAAAAACAAAAGAACCATACAGAGTCCAATGACAATACAAACATTATATATATATATATATATATATATATATATATATATATATATTGTGGCAAAGTCGCTTGGGTTAGTAGAGATAGTGAAACATGCAGCGCAGCAAAGTCACCAAAAATAGCAATAAATATGGCTTTATTGCATCAAAATAATAATACAAACAAAAAGGCCTACTCCAGCTTAGGAGGCTAACTAAACAGTAGTGTCCCTCACTACGGGTTACTGGAGCGGCTAATCCGGCCTCCAGTATAAACAAACAAAAATAATAGTTTCAATATAAACAATAAGTTCTGACAGACCTTGTTCCTCAGATACACAGACAGACTTCAGTCTGCCCATCCAGCACAGCCTGGATCTCACACTGAGCTCTCCCTTCCCCAGCTCTATCAGGTGCAGGCTAATTAATGGAGTGAGAGAGGAGGTTTATCTGTTGGGCCAGGCTTAACCCTTTCTAAGACAGGGAAAGCTGACCTTTCCAATCTCTCACTGACATACCTGGAATTATGTACTCTGTCACATATCCTCCCCCCCAGCTTAACACCTGTGTGGGAAGCGGCCACCTCTGCAAACCCATGTACTCGGGACAGAGCATCTGCGTTACTGTGGAGGAGACCTGCCCTGTGTCGTACCACAAAAGAAAAGGGCTGTAGGGACAAAAACCACCTCGTAACCCGAGCGTTCTTGTCCCTGTTGGTGTGCATCCATTTTAACGGAGCATGGTCCGTGACCAGGGTAAACCGTCTGCCCAACACGTAGTAGCGGAGTGTTTCTACTGCCCACTTAATCGCCAAACACTCTTTTTCGACTGTGGCGTAGCGCTGTTCTCGGGGTAACAACTTCCGACTCAAATATAGGACAGGGTGTTCCTCACCATCCACATATTGGGACAACACTGCACCCAAACCCACCTCTGAGGCATCAGTCTGGAGGAAGAACTCCTTCCCAAAGTCGGGAGCCACAAGCACGGGTTGGGCACAAAGCGCTGCCCGAAGACCAGCAAAGGCTTCTTCAGCCTTGCTGTTCCACTTTACGGTGTCTGAACTTCTGGCTTTAATAAGGTCAGTGAGCGGGGCAGCCCTTGTAGCAAAGTGAGGAATAAACCTCCGATAGTAGCCTACGATCCCCAAAAAGGCTCTGACTTGTTTTTTCCTCAACGGCCTGGGCCAGTTCTGTATAGCTCCTATCTTGTTCATTTGCGGTTTAACAAGTCCCCTGCCAACCAGGTAACCCAAGTATCTAGCTTCAGCTAGACCCAAGGCACATTTAGAGGGGTTAGCTGTCAACCCCGCTCTTCTAAGAGTGTCCAAGACTGCCTGCACTTTGTCCAGATGGCTTTCCCAGTCCGGGCTATGAATGATCACATCATCCAAGTATGCGGCTGCGTATTCGGTATGGGGCCTGAGCAACTTATCCATTAGCCTTTGGAAAGTGGCTGGAGCTCCATGGAGGCCAAAAGGCATAATCCTGTACTGGAACAGGCCATCAGGAGTGGCAAAGGCTGTCTTCTCTCGAGCATGCTTTGTCAACGGGATCTGCCAATAACCCTTTGTCAGGTCCAACGTGGTGAAGAACCTATCTTTGGCTAATCGCTCTACCAGTTCATCTACCCTAGGCATGGGGTAGGCGTCAAACTTAGACACCTCGTTTAACTTCCTGAAGTCATTACAGAACCTGATGGACCCATCAGGTTTAGGCACTAGAACAATGGGGCTGCACCACTGGCTG
This sequence comes from Rana temporaria, assembly GCF_905171775.1. NCBI lineage: Eukaryota > Metazoa > Chordata > Amphibia > Anura > Ranidae > Rana > Rana temporaria. The sequence continues at coordinate 135,454,821 of NC_053491.1, forward strand.
TGAGACTCCTCTATCACTCCAAGCTCAAGCATTTTCCTGACTTCAGCCCTTACAGCTTCCCTCTTGGACTCCGGAATGCGGTAAGATTTCACTCTTATGACAACCCCTGGTTCTGTAATAATATCATGGGTAATTTCTCGGGTTTGTCCAGGGTCAGGGGAGAAGACATCACTATTCCTCTCAACCAGGCCTCTAGCTTCCTCTACTTGCTCAGGTGTCAGCTCTGGAGAGATTGTCACTGAAGAACTAGGTGCCTGTGGAACAGGCGGGTTGTCACCCACTGTGGCCATGCAGTCCTCTCTAGCCCTCCATGGCTTAAGGAGGTTTATGTGGAAGATGGCCTCCTTCTTCCGGCGTCCTGGCTGACTAATTTTATAATTTACTGGGCTCAGTTTTTCCAGGACCTCATAGGGTCCCTGCCACTGTGCTAGAAGTTTGCTTTCTGCGGTGGGTACTAGAACCATTACTCTGTCCCCCCTTTCAAACTGTCTCACTAGGGCCCTCTGGTCATAGTAGGACTTCTGCCTACTCTGCGCCTGCTCCATATGCTGGCGAACAAGAGGGGCAATCTGAGCCATACGCACCCGCATATCTTCAACATACTGGAGGACATTGGTCCCAGTTACCCCCTGTTCTTCCCAGGTTTCCTTTAGGATGTCCAGTATACCCCGGGGATGCCTACCATATAAAAGCTCAAATGGGGAGAAGCCCGTAGAACTTTGGGGAATCTCTCGAACTGCAAATAACAGGTAAGGAAGTAACAAGTCCCAATCCTTCCCATCCCTGCTAGAGGGTTAGTAGACCCTTGGGTAGTCATCTTATCCAGGGTTGCTTTGAGAACAGCATGGTCTGACTGTTGTGCTTTAGTCAAAGCTTCAATCTGCAAAGTCAGGAGCCTGTTGGTCTCCTGCTGTACTGCAGCTGCTGCAGCTACATGTCTATTAGTTTCTTGATGCACTGCAGCGATCTGTCTATTAGTTTCTTGATGCACTGCAGCGATCTGTCTATTAGTTTCTTGTTGCGCTGCAGCGGCCTGTCTATTGGTTTCTTGCTGCACAGAGGTAGCTTGTAACAGGGCTTTTACAATATCTTCCATTTCTGGGTCCTGTACCTTTAAGGCCACTGTAACTGTAAAGTGACCGGTACAACAGCGAACATCCCACTGCTGACACCACTTGTGGCAAAGTCGCTTGGGTTAGTAGAGATAGTGAAACATGCAGCGCAGCAAAGTCACCAAAAATAGCAATAAATATGGCTTTATTGCATCAAAATAATAATACAAACAAAAAGGCCTACTCCAGCTTAGGAGGCTAACTAAACAGTAGTGTCCCTCACTACGGGTTACTGGAGCGGCTAATCCGGCCTCCAGTATAAACAAACAAAAATAATAGTTTCAATATAAACAATAAGTTCTGACAGACCTTGTTCCTCAGATACACAGACAGACTTCAGTCTGCCCATCCAGCACAGCCTGGATCTCACACTGAGCTCTCCCTTCCCCAGCTCTATCAGGTGCAGGCTAATTAATGGAGTGAGAGAGGAGGTTTATCTGTTGGGCCAGGCTTAACCCTTTCTAAGACAGGGAAAGCTGACCTTTCCAATCTCACACTGACATACCTGGAATTATGTACTCTGTCACAATATATATATATATATATATATATATATATATATATATATATATACACACACACACACATATACACTTTACATTATCCTCTTCAACTCTATTGTCATTCATATGTTAAATCAGAGGGAAATATAAATGTAGCTTCCAGATTCCAATAAGCCCCCTGCACACAGACCCCAACAACCACCGCCTAGGGTTGTCAGGAAGAGGCCCTTGCCCTCATCAACATGGGGGAAAACTGCTTTGGGGAGGGGGGCGCAGAGCCCCCTGCTCCCAAAGCACCCACACCCCATGTTGAGGGCATGCAGCCTGGTATGGTTCAGGGGGGGGGGGGCGCTCGCTCGTTCCCTCCCCTTCCTGACCTGCCGGGTGGCATGCTCAGATAAGGGTCTGGTATGAAGTTTGGGGGGAAACCACGCCATTTTTTTAAAAGATTTGACGTGGGGTTCCCCTCCAAATCCATACAAGACCATTTTTTTTCCGCAAATTAAAAAAAAAATACATTCAGATTTCAGCGGGGAACAACTGATGACTAATGGGTTGCTAAGGACATGGAGGCATCCTTAGCAACCGGCTATATACAGTGTGTTTTACAGTGCGTTTAAAGAGGGGAATTTTTTTAATGCAAAATGCATGGAAACTGCATGCAACACGCATAAAAACGCTGGTTTAAAAACGCAAAATGCACTGAAAAACGTGCCTGAAAATGCATCAAGCGCAGCCGCATAGATGTAAACCTAGACTATAGGAGCACCCATAGCATGCTGTGAAGTAGTGGCTTAGTGTTATCAGCCTACAAGATATGTTGGTGCTGCCGGGTCTCTAGGTAAAACTCTAACAGATTCTCCAAAAAGTATTTGATTAATATACTATAAGGCTAAACCTTAGGCAAAAAGATGAAATGAATAACAAATACATTAGGAAAAATCACAAATGTATCTTCAAGCCATTTGCCACGGTGGTGGTTCATTCATTCACAGAACCATGTTACATGATACACCCTAAATACAGGTGCCAAAAGGATTTATAATTCTGTTCAGCCAATATGTGGTCCAGGAACACCTGCCAGAAAGCAAATCCAGGCCCTGGACCTAATGCAGCCCAGTCCAAGACCATCCCTGCCTATGATAAAACAAGGTTCAGCAGCACTCTGATGACGTTATCCCTCTGCTCTTCCCTTCTGTAAGCATTATCACAGAAAACACCATGCAAAGCAGTAGACATTGATAGTCCCAGATTGCTGTCCATTGTTTTCCACAGTGCTGCGTGAAGTGGATTACAACAGGCTGAAATTCAATACAGATTCAGTGCAATGTATTTACATTTAAGCCTCGTACACATGATTGGATTTTCGTGTTGACAGACTGTTGGCCTAAAATACGACCGTTTGTACGCTTCATCAGACAATTTTTCGCGGGCAAATGTTGGATGGCAGGCTTTAAAATTGTCTGCGGACAATGGTCTGTTGTCGGATTTTCTGATCGTGTGTACACAAGTCCGTCAGACAAAAGTCCAAAGTACAAACACCCATGCTCGGAAACAATGATCACCAAACACGAGGTGCCCAAAGGGTGGTGTTTAAGAGCTGGAACTTCACGTAGTACGTAACTACGTTTGTGTTTGTTGGCCGACAGTTGTGTGCCATTCGTATGCAAGACAAGTTCCTGACCAACGCCCTTCGGACAAAAGTCAGACTCTTTAATCCAATCTTTAGAGGCAGCATTAAATGAATGGAACTATAAATTAGAATTGGCACTAACTTTTGCATACATTTAGTAGACTTACTTCTTACAGCTCCTAACACAAAGTGTTATAGAACAGGCAAGGAAAATAACACCACCAACACATATTAGCACGATCCGTATAATTTCCAGCGCCTTCATTGGCACAGTCACACTTGATTTAAAGGTTTTTGCCGAATCATCACCAATAAGAGCCGTCTAAAAGAAACAAAGCAAAACATTAGTAATTGTATCTGACTTGTAGTAGTCTAGTATAATACATTACATAGAATAGAAGAGAAATTGCGCTGCAACTGGTAACACAATTGCCTGTACAGTGATATTGTAGCCTTTAGATTTAAAACATAAATAAAATAACTAACATTAGAATCCAGGACAAAACTTAGTATATGGAATGTTGATTTCTTCCTATTGTAACTTACAGTTATCACATACAGGAAAACAATAATATATAAGAGATCAGACGCATAACTTTTTAAATCACGCAAACGTTTTTTTTTTCTTTTTACAGAACTATTAAAGGGGTTGTAAAGGATTTTTTTTTCCTAAATAGCTTCCTTTACCTTAGCGCAGTCCTCCTTCACTTACCTCGTCCTTCCATTTTGCTTTTAAATGTCTTTATTTCTTCTGAGAAATCCTCACTTCATGTTCTTCTGTCTGTAACTCAACACCGTAATGCAAGGCTTTCTCCCTGGTGTGGAGAAAGCCTCTTGAGGGGGCGAGCAGGAGTGTCAGGACGCCCACTAACACACAGCTCCTTTCTCTATCTGCAAAGTAGAGAGTGTCCTGACTTGCCTGCTCGCCCCCTCCCCCCTCAAGAGGCTTTCTCCACACCAGGGAGAAAGCCTTGCATTACGGTGTTGAGTTACAGACAGAAGAACATGAAGTGAGGATTTCTCAGAAGAAATAAGGACATTTAAAAGTAAAATTGAAGGATGAGGTAAGTGAAGGAGGACTGCACTAAGGTAAAGGAAGCTATTTAGGGGAATTTTTTTTTTCCTTTACAACCCCTTTAAGGTATCAAGAGATACCACATATCTGTCATTCAAGGCCAAAAGGGGAAATGGATATCTAATGACTGTATAATGTTTGTGGCATACAAACTATAGTAGGTTAAAAAGTAATATATATATATATATATATATATATATATATATATACATACATACATACATACATACATACATATACACACACACACACACACACACACACACACTGTGAATATACAAAATAAAGAAGGATTGCCGCTCTAAGCCCCAGTCCTCTTAAGCACACTCCCTTTTAGGAACTTACAGGTGCTGGCTCTGCAACGAGTTAGGGAGGAAGACAAAAATCCTGGACGGCTGCACACCGTTAAAGGCATCTTTATTGAGATCTTGTGTAGCAGATGAAATTCAATTCAGTCACTTCATGTTATAGAAAACAGGAAAAGCTCCTGATGCGTTTCCTACCGTATGAAGGTGCTTAATCATAGCAAGCTATTAAGCACCTTCATACGGTGTGAACCGCGTCAGGGGCTTTTCCTGTTTTCTGTAACATGAAGTGACTGTATTAGATTACATCTGCTACACAAGATGGCCCGGATTTACAGACACTGGCGCATATTTATGCCGCCGTAGCGTATCTCCTTTAGGCTACGCCGACGCAGCGCAGAGAGGCAAGCACTGAATTCACAAAGCACTTCCTCCCAAATGTGCGCTGGGTTTCCAAGCCGTAAGTGGAAGTGGTCGTGAGCTATGCTAATGAGGCGTGACCCCATGCAAATGATGGGCCGAGCGCCAGACAGATACGAATCGCTAACTGCGCATGTGCCGTCCCGTGGACGGATCCCAGTGCGCATGCTCACAAATACGTCGGAACAACTGCCTAAGATACGCCGGATCACTGCCTACGGCGTGAACGTAACCTTTGCCTAGTCATATTCACGTCCTACGTAAACTACGTAAAATACGTCGGCTTGTGTTCCCTGGTGCAGCCCTTTGAATGGATGCTGCTGAGTTACACCTCCTTTATGGGGCATAACTTTACGCCAGACGTATGACTTTACGCGCACTGCGTCAGACGGACATACGTTCGTGAATCGGCGTATCTCCCTCATTTGCATATGTGAATAGAAAATCAATCGAATCGCCAAATACGTCCAGCGTAAATATGCGCCCACTCTATGCCGGCGTAGGCAAGTTACGTCGGTCGGATGAAGCCTATTTTCAGGCGTATCTTAGTTTCTGAGTCCGGCGCATAGATACGACAGCGCATATTTGCACTTACGCAGCGTATCTCGAGATACGTCGGCGCAAGTGCTTTGTGAATCCGGGCCGATATCTATAAAAATGCCTTTAACAGTGTGCTGCCGTCCAGGATTTTTTCTCCTTTCCATATACCGTATTTTCCGGCGTATAAGACGACTTTCTAACCCCTTAAAATCTTCTTAAAAGTCTGGGGTCGTCTTATACGCCGGTAACCTAACCTTACCTTATCCTAAGACATGCAGAATCGCGGCCGTACGTTTTTTCAAAAGCCGCACCTCCTACGTCTTCTGTTCCATGATAGGCGGAACACTCAGCTTCCCAGGAGACACTGTGTTTAGTGTCCGCCTATCACGGAGGCCCTCTCGTCCTGTGTTTAGTGTCCGCCTATCACGGAGGCCCTCTCGTCCTCGGACGAGAGGGCCTCCGGGATAGGCGAACACTGAACACAGTGCCTCCTGGGAAGCTGAGTGTTCCGCCTATCACGGAACAGAAGACGTAGGAGGCGTGGCTTTTGAAAAAACGTACGGCCGCGATTCTGCATGTCTTAGGATAAGGTAAGGGTACAGTCTGGCATGTAATGGGGCACAGTCTGGCATGTAATGGGGCACAGTCTGGCATGTAATGGGGCACAGTCTGGCATGTAATGGGGCACAGTTTGGCATGTAGTGGCATAGTCTGGCATGTAATGGTGGCACCATGAGGCGAGGCATGACTAGTAGGAAGGGGGTAGTCTTATACGGTGAGTATATCCCAAAACCAACATTTTGTCTGGAAAATTAGGGGGTCGTCTTATACGCCCAGTCGTTTTAATACGCCCGGCAAATACGGTATACAAAATAGTATTACTGTTATCACAAACTTTTATTTTACCTTTATATTTTATTTGTGAAATTATACTGTATTGCCTTTGTCATGTGAATAATAAACATAGAAAGAAACTATGTTTAAAATCACTGCACATCTTGCTTATTGGATTTAAATATATGTGCATTTATGATTGTGCATTAATCAAGGAAAACATGATTGTGTAGCTACTGTATGTACAATTAAAAGTCTACTGACAGGAGGACTCGTGTTCGCTAACTGTGGACAGCGGTATTGACTTGTTGAATGTATAGAAATGGACACATATGATTTATTTATAACTAATATTTTAATAGACACTGTATACTGTAAATACAATATGACAAGTACATAAGTATTTACTTACTTCGTTCAGCCACAACACAGGAAACACAAATTCTGACGTGATATTTGCCAAAACACTGAAAAGTAAAGTTAAAATAAATAAATAAATGCAACTGTATTATTCATACCTGTCAGGGGATCATAACGGCTATCCCTGGATGAAAAACTAAAGTATTCAGCAGGTAGGTTGTGCTATCTGTATGCAGCACAATGTTTTATTTTCTGCTGTGAACACAGTCTACATTTAATGGTCCAAAAATGAGAGGACCATGGCAACAATAAATCTGTAACTACCATACAAAAGTAGGCGTAGAACATAGTAAGATTTAGTTAAATCATTATAGCTGCTATTATATTATATACAGTAATACCTAATTTCACAATGCAAGCCATTTTTTTTTTTTAATCTTGACTCAGTTTGCTAGAGTTGTCTTGCAAGACGAGCTGGATTCAAGCCTCTGGGGTGTGCAGTACCACTTTTGGCCAGAGGTGCGGGGGCGCCGGTGACACTCGGAACGGCTCAAAAAACTTTTGAAGTGTCTCCAAGTGCTTCGGAGCGGCTCCAAGCAGTCTCAGAGTGTTTCTGAGCGTCTCAGGCCCCCCCACCTCTGGCCACATGCAGTACTGCATACAATTGCAGTGCCACTGGAACAAATTATCTGAGTTTCCATTGACTCCTATGGGGAAACTCACTTTGATATACGAATGCTTTGGATTACAATTTCTTCTGGAACGAATTATACTCGTAATCGAAGGTACCACTATATATATATATATATATATATATATATATATACACACACACACACACCTGCCTTCAGCTAACAACTGGATCTTCTATTTCCCTCATCATTTCATTTTTCCCACAGTCACAACCTTGTGTTTCACCAGCCCCTCCCTCGTGGATTGTAAGCTTGCAGGAGCAGGGCCCTTCTAACCCTTGTGTATTGTATTGTATTGTACTGTACTGTTGGTGTATTGTCTCCCTTTATATTGTAAAGCGCTGTGCAAACTGTTGACGCTATATAAATCCTGTATAATAATAATATCATATATGTATATATATATATATATATATATATATATATATATATATATATATATATATATAGATAGATAGATAGATAGATAGATAGATAGATAGATAGATAGATACAGGTATATCAATATTATATATTAAATAATGTTTTCTTAAAGCAGACATTCACTCAGTACAGGTTTGTCAAAGTGACGTTCACACAGTATAGCAGGAATCATAAGGTGCCTCACCTACCTGCCCTAAACTCTACTGCCAACAAAGCTACAGATTCATGGGCCAAGATAAACCCAATTCTTTGGGACACAGAGGCTAACACCCCCACTTCAATTCAGCACTTGAGATCTGAGCACTGTCACATGGAGGCAGGGGCTTTTGTTGTTCTGTGTAGGTTTCAACATTCTGGAAACTGATCTTGTACAGGAATCTCAGGGGACACCAGAAGTAGATTTACGTAGAGGTGGAACTTGGGGTAGGTACAGGTGGGCACCATTTACTTTAAAGCAAACCTCTTAGATATGAGCTATGGTCACACTGTTTGCCAATTGCCCTTTTCAGGCAGTCAATAGTGGAAACATCAGTAAACTTGTGCTCTTTTTTTAAATTTGGAAAGCTATAAAAGAAAGCAGCTCACATCCGTCTTGGTTTTGGCTTTGCATTTATTCTGAATATGCTATACCAAGTGCATTGCATTGTAATATGACTCAACCTGCTGACAGACTCAGTGAAAATATGTTAATATTTCTAATTTATAAGGCACTGCTCTACAAATAGTTGTTTCTTGGCAACAGGTTACTTTCTAAAGTAAAACTCAGCTGACTATTATTTCTAAAATCAGAATCTAAAATGGCTACATAACAACATCACTCATTATAACTATACCAAAACTAAATCCAAACTAAATGTATTATTTCTACAGTGTTCTCAAGAAACACAGAGACATTTGAAATTATATTCCTATATGTAAGCACTCTGAAGCACGCTAAACAGTCTGTTTGTTTTATTAGGAGCTTAAAAATGTACATTATGGACCTAGAAAACGCCCTAAAAGAATACTTAAAAAATAATAAATCCTCAGATATATCCCCACTAACACTATGGGAAGCGCATAAGCCTGTCCTTAGAGGGTATTGCTTACGTCAAGCATCACATCAAAAGAAAGAAAAGAAAAAACTGCAACAAAAACTTGAAACTGAATTTAACAATTGTCATAATAAATTCCAATCTAGCCCTACACCACAGAATAAAACACAACTCGAGAAAGCTAGCTTAAATCTAGACCTATTTTTATCCGAATCTGTAGATAAAACTCTTCGTAAATCCAAACAAAAATACTACTTCCAAGCCAATAAACCTGGCACTCTCCTTGCACGTGCACTTAAAAAACTAAACAACCCATCCAAACCAATCCGACTGAAAATCTCCCATGATAAATATACAAGTAATCCAGTCAATATCCTTCATACCTTCCACAAACATCTCACCTCCTTGTATAAAAAAGAAGGCTCTTTCGACCAATCCTCAGCAGAAACTTTTTTTTCTCAAATAAAACTCCCTACTCTATCCCAAAGTCAATGTGAAAGCCTTGAAAGCCCCATCACTCCCATTGAAATTGAACAAGCAATCAAATGCCTCAAACCTAATAAGCGTCCGGGACCAGATGGGTTTTCAGCCCTTTACTATAAAAAATTCTCACATATATTAACTCCCATGATGTTAGAAGCATTCAACTCCATCATTAATAACCAATCATTCAGATCTGAAACTCTAACAGCAATTATATCTATGATTCCTAAGCCACAATCTGATGACTCTTCCTGTGCTAATTTTAGACCTATATCGCTCTTAAATCTAGATATAAAATTATTAGCAAAAGTGATTGCAACCCGATTGAATAGCATAATAGGTACCTTAATAAGTAACGACCAGGTTGGTTTTATCCCAATGCGCCAAGCAACTGATAATGTTCGTAGGGCCTTGTTGCTGATCCAAGCAGCCAAAAAAAGAAGAATCCCTATGTGTCTACTGTCACTAGACATCAAAAAAGCCTTTGACACGGTAACGTGGCCCTACCTACATTTCACTTTACAAAGATGGGGCTTTGGCCCACATTTCCTTAGTTGGGTCACATCTTTATATAATAACCCAAAGGCATACATCAAGTATGCAGGGTATAAATCAGCTATGTTCAATATTAACAGAGGCACTCGCCAGGGGTGCCCCCTCTCCCCACTGTTATTTGCCTTACTCATCGAACCCCTAGCTCAAGCTATTCGAAAAAATCCATCAATTAAAGGTATAGAACTGGCTGGCCACCATCATAAACTATGCTTATTTGCTGATGATATTTTAATTTTCATGTCCTCCCCCCATATTACAGCTCCCAACGTTATAAACAAACTTGACCATTTTGCCCATATATCTGGATTAAAAATAAACATGCAAAAATCTATAGCTTTAAACGTTTCTTTGCCCCCAGATATACTTCAACAAGCGAAGATATCCCTCCCTTTTACATGGTCCGCGACACATCTCTCATATCTAGGTATTGTACTTACCCCTGATCTAAAAGATATTTTCTCCGCCAACTACCCCCCACTGTTACGGAAAATTTCAAATTATTTAAAGCAATGGTCCACTCTCCCCTTATCTTGGTTAGGTAAAATAAATGTTATAAAAATGACTATATTACCCAAAATGTTATATCTCTTTAGAGTTTTACCCATTCCTATTCCAGCCTACTTCCTCAGAAACCTACAACGAAAAACACAATCATTTATATGGAGCACTTTAAAATCTCGAATCCCTCCACACACCCTATACCTCCCTAAACTTAAAGGAGGTTTAGGTTTCCCAAACTTTGCCACTTATTTTCATGCTGCGCAAATAGCAAACATTCCCAAATACCATGTAAGCCACGAAATTCCACTATGGGTAGTAATTGAAACCATTGATAGCGACCCAATCTCTATACCAAATCTCATATGGTCCACCTCCTCTAACCACAAAATAATCGACAATAAGATTACAAAACATACAATCACTATTTGGGAAAGATTTAAAATGTCCCAGGGTTTACAATCCCCACATGTACCCCTCATATCTTTTATGAGAAACTCAAAGTTTTACCCAGCCCTCACATTTCCTAGAACCTTCACAAGATGGATTTCAGCGGGTCTAAGACAATGTTGTGACTTTTTAAAACCTGCCTCATTTAAAACATTTCCAGAAATACGTGAAAGTCATAAACTTCCGGCATCAGAAATTTTTCGCTATTTACAAATTAAAAATTTCTTTGCACCATATTTACAAGGTAGAAATAAATTGAGTGACATGACGCAGTTTGAACGAATATGTAAACGAGATCCTCATTCAAGAGGACTCATTTCAATACTATATAGCCAACTAAGTACTAAGCTTACCGCAAAATTACCTTCATATGCTGAAAAATGGATGAACGACCTTGGTTTCAATATAGATATATCTACCTGGAATAAAGTATGGTCAAATACTAAAACGTCCTCCCAAAATATACTTGCTATGGAAACAAATTATAAAGTTCTCATGTACTGGTATTTGGTTCCTGTTAGAATAGCAAAATTTGCTCCCCGTTATTCCCCGCTTTGTTTTCGCGGCTGTGGTGATCCGGGAACACATTTACATATTTTCTGGGAGTGCCCTGTTACAAAAAATTACTGGAAAGAAATATTCCTCATGATTTCAGCAGTTTTCAAGAAATCCATTACTCCTGAGCCGACTACCGCACTCCTAAATTTAAAACCGGATTGTATTTCCTATGCTCAATTTAAACTGTTCCTACAAATCACCACAGCCGCAAAGCAAACCATCTCCAAAGCTTGGAAAACAGCTACGCTTCTAGTTTCTGAAACCAGAAATAGAGTACATCAAGCCATGCTCCACTCAAAATCAGAAGCCATAACCAATGATTCCATAGACATATATGAAACAATATGGAACCCATGGGTGACCTATACTATCTCATCTAACCCAGATGATTCTCTATTGAGACCTTGGTAGGATATTGTAAGCCAGTAACATTCTGGATACAGTCCCTCTATATTATTACTATCTCTATTATGTAACGATCCCGGAGCCTTTCCTCTATCCTGTACTGCCTTTCCTATCCTATTGTTTTCATCACTTTCCACTTTTTATACTCCACATTCTGTCCTTTTTCTTTCTTTTATCTCTCACTTCTTCAAATATATAGCTCAAGCTATCTCATTATATAAAATGGTAAATGTGAATATGTAAATACGATATCTAATTTTGCTCCTATTGTTTTAATACTTAACATGAATAAGATCCTTCTCCCCCCTATTTCGGCCAGTTTTTGAACCGATTCATTGCTAAAATTACAATTGCTCCATAGCTATAGTTCATATCATAATTATATCCGGTTCCATTTATATCACAATATTCTATAATATTTTATATGAGTTCAAGTGCAATAGACTAACATGATTGGTTTGACTATAACCTGCTTTAATGATTCCTTTAATATTCCTCATAGGATCTACAAATATTTATTGGATTTGACTATGTTTCAAATACTCTCTTATTACATGATACCATTTTTATTTTTCTGTAATCTTTTATTGTCAATTGTATCTACTGTTTTCTCTTTACTTTAAACCCAATAAACTAATTTGACAAAAAAAAAAAAAAAGTACATTATGCTGCAAGTTAATGCAGTTGATGGGAATCCATATACATACAAATTTTAAGGCTGTCAAGTACTCTGAAAACAACGAAAAGCTCCCTAGATGTGATAAATTGATATAGTCTGATCGGTTAGAACTTGAGAAAAATGTAATATTGTGTATTATAGAGACCGGATTTCTTAATTTCTACCTTAGGAAGCAAAGACTATTGCATTAATGATCGCATGTTTAAGCTAGAGGAAGGAGAAAATGTATAGTGGAAAATGCTTGGAAAATACGATTAGAATGGATGCAGTGATCATTCTAATGCCGCGTACACATGATCATGAAAAAAACGTTTTTAAAAAAATGTCATTTAAAATGATCGTGTGTGGGCTTCACATAATTTTTCGGGTTCTGAAAAACAATATTTATTTTTTTCGAATATGCTGCATTTTTCAACGACGTTTTGAACAATGTCATTTTTCGGGTTGTAAAAAATGATCGTGTGTGGGCTAAAACTACGTTAAAAACCCACGCATGCTCAGAAGCAAGTTATGAGACGGGAGCGCTCATTCTGGTAAAACTACCGTTCGTAATGGAGTAGGCACATTCAACAGACAGAAAAGCGCGAATCGTCTTTTACTAACAGGAAATCAGCTAAAGCAGCCCCAAGGGTGGCGTCATCCGCATGGAACTTCCCCTTTATAGTGCCGTTGTACGTGTCGTACGTCACTGCGCTTTGTTAGAGCATTTTTTTAAAACCATGGTGTGTGGGCAACGTCGTTTTAATGATGAAGTTGGAAAAAACAAAGATTTTTTCTACATGCCGAAAAACGTCATTTTTTTCATGCCGAAAAATGATCGTGTGTATGCGGCATAAGGCATTAACAAATGCACAAAAATATATATAGAATTTATACAATGACTGGCTTTAACTACACCTGATTTTTCACACTTCCAAGATGACAGTTCAAGAACATGAACTATCATGAGATTTTGCCTCCTAAAGACCTATTTATGAAAATTGCTGCAAAAACACTGCAGTTAGAGCCCATTCACACAGGTCCGACTTGGGATCCGACTTCAGGTTGCCCCTAGTCGCCTTAAGTCGCGCTGCATGAAGAAAATAATGTAAGTGAATGGAGCCGTCTTAATGTACACTACTGCAGTCGCTCCGACTTGAAAAAAGGTTCCTGTACTACTTCAATCCGACTTGAAGTCGCCTCCAAGTCGGATCCCCGTTCACAGTGAGGCAACTTTACAGCAAGACCGGGCCCCGCTGGTAAAAGAGCTGAAAGAAGACAGCGGTGGTGCCCGGCAGAAGGGAGAATTTGGAAGACTCCCGAAGTCGCAAGATGACCCCCGGAGCTGCCTAATAAACTACTTTAAAAACCTGTCTAGTGTGATTTTATTCTTGACACTTTTTATTAGGTGATTTGGTAGGGGTACGTTGCCCCATATTTATAAACATAGGGTGGGGGGCCAGGATCTGGGGGCCCTCTTGCCCCAAAGCACCTACCCCCCCATGTTGAGGGCATGCCGCCTGGTATGGTTCAGGAGGGGGGAGTTCGCTCGCCCCCACCCCCTTTTCTGACCGGTCGGTCTGCGTGCTCGGATAAGGGTCTGGTATGGATTTGGGGGGACCCCCACACATTTTTTTCAGCATAAGGGTTCCCATTGAAATGCAGACCAGACCTAAGGGCTTGGCATGCTCCCAAAGGGCAAACCCATGCCGTTTTTTTATTTAAAATTTGGCATGGAGTTTCCCTGTGGGAGGGGCTTGCCTTAGAACTTCCTGTAAAGTTGCCTCACTGTGAACGGGGGATCCAACTTGGAGGCGACTTCAAGTCGCCCCAAGTTGCGTTGTGATTCAAACTCAAGTCGTGTTCAAGTTGCCTCCCAAAGTCGTGCTGAAAGTCGTGTTGCCCCTGTGTGAATGGGCTCTCAGCTACAGAATATCAGCGTTGTTTGTTTCCATCTTTAAAGTTGATAAATAATGGTCACTGTCAAGTAACAGTCCTACATTTTCTCCAGTTTTCTGTTCCTGTTTTTATTAATCAGTCACATTTAGTACACAAATGTAAAAAGACAGAAGGTGCAATCAGTGCAAAAAATCTAATAAAATCAAATAAACTAAAATACACCCACCAAATGCAAGCTGGACACTAAAGAATTTTCACAGAATTCAAATAGCAATGGTAAATATGGATATAAGTGCAGCCCAAAAACAATTAATAAAATAAATAATAACAACAGAAAGAATAATGATGATAAATCTAAAAGCAGTGAGAGAGACAAAATAGCAGTCCAGAGAGACGATAAACAGCCAGTTCCACAAGTTCTTTCACTAGTGCTGAAACAGTCCACAATAACGTGACAATCCCTCCACCTTGGGTCTAACTAATCACTCTCACCTTATAGCATGGACCCTTAACCCTCCTGGCGGTATCCCCGAGCGTGACTCGGGGTTGATTTTTTCTACCAAAATCGGTAACCCCGAGTCACGCTCGGGGTAGATATGCAGAGCCTGCAGCGCGCGCTGGCTTACCTTCTCTTGGATACAGCGATGTCACTACACTGTGTGAGCGAGCGGGACCTCGCTCGATTCACACAGCGTCCTCCTGTGCCGCCGATCTCCGTTCCCTGCGACGTTACGACGCACGGGAGCGGAGATCGGCGCCAAATTAAAAAAAGTTAACAAACACTATACATACAGTATACTGTAATCTTATAGATTACAGTACTGTATGTAAAAAAAACACACCCCCCTTGTCCCTAGTGGTCTGCCCAGTGTCCTACATGTCATTGTATATAATAAAAACCTTTCTTTCTGCCTGAAAACTGTAGATTGTCCATAGCAACCAAAAGTGTATTTTTATGTCAAAAATGGTTTTAGATCAGCTAGAAAACAGCGATAATAAATTATAATCACTTGCAGAATTGTGCGATAGCGATTTGCGGGGAAATTCGTCATAACAAAATAAAAATAATGACAGCAACAATTCTGCAACTGAGCAAATTTCAGTGATTTTGAGTTGATTACATTATTGAATAATTGTTATTTTAATTATATTATTACTTGCTATAATTATTTATAATTATTTATTATATTATAATTTAAAATTTTGTTTTAAAAAAAATACCCGGGATGCCTATTAGATTCTTGTTTGGTCAGATTTAAGTGAGTTATTCCTAAGAATTACAGGCCTACAGTATAAAACGCCAAATTTCCTTGCAAATAATTGTACCGCTTTCAGCATGTTTTTTCAGAAAGAATCATACCTCCAGGGAGGTTAAGAAAACATGTGGTCATGCAAGCGGGTATCCAAAAGGGTTAACACAGACTATAAACTTCTCTCACGTCTCCTTAAATCTCAGCAAGGACGCCAGGTCATGGGTAGAAAGAAAACATCTAAGTGCTCACCGCTTAAGTAATATAATTTATTTTTGTGTTTAAACACAAACTACTCACATAGAGATGATTAAAATACAGCATGTCTGTATTACTTCCGTAGGGCAGCAGCGTGTGACGTCATACATAGCTCCTCCCCGTACGTGTTACGTTCAATCATAACTTCCTCAGCGGGGCAGAGCTTTTCTTTCTACCCATGACCTGACGTCCTTGCTGAGATTTAAGGAGTAGTGAGAGAAGTTTATGGTCTGTGTTAACCATTTTTGACACCCGCTTGCATGACCACCTGTTTGCTCAGGGGTCCATGCTATAAGGTGAGAGTGATTAGTTAGACCAGAGGTGGAGGGAATGTCATGTTATTGTGGACTGTTTCAGCACTGGTGAAAGAACTTGTGGAACTGGCTGTTTATCATCTCTCTGGACTGCTATTTCATCTCTCTCACTGCTTTTAGATTTATCATCATTATTTGTTCTGTTGTTATTATTTATTATATTAATTGTTTTTGCACTGCACTTATATCCATATTTAACATTTAATACACAGAACTCCAACTTTCTGTCCATGCGATACAATGCAAAACAGACAGCACGTATGCTGAGAACACAATTTTTATCTACAAATATTATTACTATAATCCTACATACCACAGCTGGAGCAAAGCACAGGACTACTGCAGGTTAGATATAATATTTGTTGCATACTCACTCTATTTGTTTTGTTGGCTGAAACATTACATTGACCTGTAATCTTTTAGCAAAGTGCATTGTAAACCCGGTTATCTGAAAAAGAAACATATTAAGTGCATGAGACTGGCATATCAGCACAGAAATAAGACTGTAAAATAGCAAGACTTTGTTACTGTTGATTACTATGGAAAAAAGATCAAGTCTTTTCTTGTTTCTTAAAGTCATAAAACCCACAACAGAACTAACCATTCTTTTATTGCATAGCTTTATTTAATATATAGATCACAGTATAAACTGCACGCTGCGCAGTGCATTTTGCACTCTGTTTGGGCAAAACGTTGCCCAATCAGGGCACAGTATAAGCTGGTTGTTAAGGAGCAGGCCGCAGCGTCCTTCACAACCGATGAGTCATCAGCTGTCAATGAGCTTCCCCCCCACTGAAAACTGAAAAAAAAATGCTGTAAAATGTTTTTTTTTTAATAAAAAAAAACTGTGTGGGGTTCCCCCAAAATCCATACATCCCCATAACTGTGGCCGGTGGTTGTGGCGATCTGCGGACAGAGGAATCTGGAAACCCCCTTTAACAAGCATGCACATCAGAGGGGGGTGGTGCCACCAGGTGACGTAGCCAGGTGACATAGCCAGGTAGCCCCACCCCTTACGTATATCAGAACTGTCAAATGACTTAGTCTGCAGTAGGCAGCCAGCCTTCATGTCGGTGAATTTAAAATAAACAGTATTCTGCGCAGACATATAAAACACACACACATAAAACCACAATTGCAAGCTGACACTTAGGTTAATTCAAGATAATACCTTATATGAACAGAAAAATACAGACTAGTGCAGCCGAAAAAATTTATAATCTAAAAATGACTAAACTGTTCATATAATCATCCAAGGATGTCAATTGGAATGGCAGCCCATATAAAATCATCCAAGGGTATCACTTCAAGCACATGGATAAATAACTTCTCCAAGTGATCTTGCAGAGAAAACAATGTAGGGTGAGTGAGGTCCCTCCACCACACATACTTCTAGCCTCTCACCTCATAGATTCAACCTGAATCAGGCCACTGAACCTTAAACCCACTCCTGGGGTGATGATGTAAATCAGTAAAGATGTTGATCTCTCACAACATATGATAAAAGAGAGGAAGGGAACAAAATAGTGCTCTCTGTATAATATAATTTAATGAACGAAAGAAATAATACAATCTACTTACAAAAGGTTGCACTCACAAACGAGTGCCGATAAAGCAAGCATATACAGTTGTTTTTAACCTAGAAGATGGCCGCGGGCGACGTACAATGTGACGCTTTCCCCGTACGCATTAGGCGGGGACTTCTTCAGCGTGGGGTCGGTGAAAGAATCTTTTATTTCTTTTTGGGTGCCGCAGGTGGCATGATTAACAATGTATTTACATTGGGGGGCATTGTTATTTATCTTTTAATAAAGGAATTGTGAAAAACTGTGTGTGTGTTTTTTTTATAACTTTTTGACACTTTTTTGGTAAATGCCCATGGATGATGGTGGCAAGCTTACTGAGGAAAAACAGGAAGTGAGAAATTCAGACAAAGAGAAAAACCATTTAGAAGGGAAATTGAAGGAAAAGATAAGTGAACCAACAATGCACTAGCTTAAAGGAACCTATTTAGAAAATAAAAAAACAACCCCTTTTATCCCTTAATGCAACCTCTCAGTGGCCCTTTAGTTATTTCCATTTTGAACGTTGCATCTGAATTTACTTTAACTGGTCTGTTATATTCGTGATGCCTTTTCTCAATAAACACATTTACAATAAACAAAAACTCCTGTAGTGAAATGCAGGCAGTCATTTATCGGGTTGTTTTACTCACAGGCTCAACATCTACAAAAGTTTCATGTTCTTCTTTACTAGGATTCAGACCAGACACTTGTTCCAACAGGAAGTCACTTCCATACAAGAAGTGAGGCAGAGATAGGAATATGGGCTTACCTAGACGAAAATAAATATATATTATGCACAATGAAAATGTCATTATTGAATCATGACATCTCCCGTTGACCAAGCAAGCTATAAAGATACATTTGTTAGGCAACTACACGGCTATGTACCCATGTAACCAAATCACACAGAATTGTGATTTAAAGAAAAAATACTAATATAATGCCCATGACAGACTTCAACCTCATTTATTTTATGATTTTCGGTTAAAGCCCAACTCTGGGCACAATAGCTTTACCAGGATCAAAGCAGATATACTGTACATTACGTTTTCTCAAAAGCAACCCCCATCATGCAGGTTTTGAGGTGTTCACTTCCATTTCCTCCAGGCCATTCACAAGACACAGACCTAGGTGTCAGTTTGTGAATAGCCATTAGAAAAGGAAAGTAGAGACAGGGGGCCAGATCCACGTAGCGGATCGTAATTTTAGTCCGGCGTAGCGTATCGTAGTAACACTACGCCGCCGCAACTTTAAGAGGCAAGTGCTGTATTCACAAAGTTACGGCGGCGTAGCGTAAATCTGCTGGCGTAAGGGCGCGGAATTCAAATGTTAAAGATGTGGGCGTGTTTTATGTTAATTTTTTAACGGCGCATGCGCCGTCCGTGGGGGTATCCCAGTGCGCATGCTCGAATTTAACCCGCAACAAGCCAATGCTTAGTCTACGCAAAGCCCTATTCGCGAACGACTTACGCAAACTACGTAACATTTTCAAAATTCAACGCGGGAACGACGTCCATACTTAACATAGGATACGCCTCATATAGCAGGGGTAACCATACGCCGAAAAAAGCCTTACGGAAACGACGTAAAAAAATGCGCCGGCCGGACGTACGTTCGTGGATCGCCGTATCTAGCTAATTTGCATACTCGACGCGAAAATCAACGGAAACGCCACCTAGCGGCCAGCGTAAATATGCACCTTAGATCCGACGGCTTACTAAGACGTACGCCAGTCGGATCTAGCCCAGCTTCGGGCGTATCTTGTTTTGTGGATACAATACAAATATACGCCGGAGCAAACTAGAAGTTACGCGGCGTATCAATAGATACGCCAGCGTAATTTCTTTGTGGATCTGGCCCTGGATCTTAGCACTTGGGTCTATGAGACCTGCATCACTTACATCTGAATGACCTGGAAGAACATCTGAGTGGCCTGGAAGTACAGGGCAGCAGCTGTACTAATCTTGGCATGTAAAAAGGCAGAAAAAAGCCTGCATGATAAGGGATTGTTTTTGAGGCAAAGGGATGTATGACTAATTTAACGCTGGTAAGGTGATTGTGCCTGAATTGGACTTGTAAGTTGGGCTTTAAATAAATTGTAGAAAATTATAGCAATACATTGACTTACTGAAGAGACAGTTACAGTTGATCCAGTCAGAGCCGTCTTTAATATGGATTGGACCCTGGGCAAACATTTGCTTGGGCCCCCCCCCCCCCCCCCCCTGCCTATGAAATTTAGCTCTCCACCCCAACATCTCAAAAAACAAACACACATAGAATAAAAAAAAAAAGGAAGTTGACAGGCTGCAGAGACAAAACTGCGCCCCCCTGAATATTGCGCCCGGGAAGCCGTACCGGCTGCCCCCCCCCCCACGCTACTGCATGTAGCATTTTAAAATTTCAGTGGCCTTGAAATCCACCCTGCTTTTGCACCATGCGACTTACCTGCAGTTCCTGCACTGGCAAGCTTTCTGCGTTTTTAGGTATGTGGGCCATGCATTTAAAAACACAGTGCGTTTGCATGACACAGTTAACGCAAATGCACTGTGTTTTTAAATGCATGGCCCACATACCTAAAAATGCAGCAAGCTTGCCAGTGAAGATACTGCAGGTAAGTCGCATGGTGCAAAAGCAGGATGGATTTCAAGGCCACCGAAATTTTAAAATGCTGCATGCACCTTATTTTTCTTCGGGAAACGTAGGCATATCAGCCCATTCAAATGAATAGGATGCTGTGCCTTTGGAAATGTGGCCCCCAACCTGCATACATGTTAATCAGGCCTAAAGTAGGCCCATTAAGCAGTGTCTGGTCTGGTGGTGGCCCAGGCCATGCAAATAAATCCTTCTGGACACAGCCACAGCCTGGACTAGTCAGGATTTACTAACTAATTGTCTGTATTAACTACCTATATGGGGAGCAGGAGCCTAGGGAGGAGAAAGACCTACCTTGTCCGGTCCTGGCCAACTCAGCTCGCTCTGATCAGTGGCTGCCTGAGCTGCCTAACTCACAGGAGCACTCTGCTTCGGCTCCACTGCGCAGTCCGACTCCTACCTCCCCAAGGCCCCCCGCCGTGTAGCGCACACACCATTCACGGCAAGGGGCGGGGTCAGAGCGTCAGTGGAGCTCAAGGCCCCGCCCACTCCCCTCTCCTCGCTAGAGAAAATATTCAGCAGCAGAGACTGCACAGTGCGCCGATGCCAGGGCCGGCCGGGTGCCGGCTTCTGTGCACAGAAAGTGCAGTCAGGCGACCGCGGCTTAAGGAGCAGCTCTGCTTAAATTGGGCCCCTAAAGATTGACAGGGCCCTGGGCAGCTACCCCTTTTGCCCTGCGGTAAAGACAGCTATGGATCCAGTGCTATTTTTAAATGCAACATTTTACACATGCACATTCAAAAACAGAGGTTTGGGCCCCTGGATATGAAATGCATTGTTTTTTACATGTCAAACTTACCACCTTGGCAAGCTCGAAGGTCCAACACACCAGCACCTGTACAGTTTCTGGATAGCACTTGATCAGTGCAAAAGCAATGATTTTCTGGATTGGTGACGGGTGAGGCAAGAGCCGCGGTTGGCACTACAAATCGATACAGTTTAATTCCCTTCTGCATATATTCAGTTTCAAATAATCCATATATGGATCTATAGATGGGGTAAATGAATAATATATTATTAACATTTATAATAGGTACTCTTAAACTTCAGAGGAGCAGCTAAATAGATGAGTTAACAATGCATTTAAACCAGTTGCAGGCTCTGGGCTTGCTAGATACGCCAACAAAAATGTCATCAGTGTACACAGGGCATGTCTAGTACATCCAGCCGATTACACAGAGAAGGTCCAGCTAGAGCTGTTAAAAAAAGCTGTATGACAATGTTTTCAACAACATTGCTCAGCCGCAAATACAGAAAGATACAAAGAAACATGGTTACATTTTGTATCTTTCTGTTCATTCATCTACAGCAGGGATATGCAATTAGCAGACCTTCAGCTGTTGCAGCTGTTGCAGAACTACAAGTCCCATGAGGCATAGCAAGACTCTGACAGCCACAAGCATGACACCCAGAGGCAGAAGCATGATGGGACTTGTAGTTTTGCAATAGCTGGAGGTCTGCTAATTGTCTATCCCTGATATACAGGGTTGAACTTCGATCTGCAGATGAAGTTAGTTAAAAAAAAACTAACAAGTTAAACAACCTAAAATGTTCCTTTGCGTAACGCCTTCTTAACCCTTATGCCGCGTACACACGATAATTTTTCAGGGTTGTAAATAAACTACGTTTTTCAGGCTCTAGAAAAAACAACGTTTTTTTCAACTTGATCATTAAAACGGCCTTGCCTACACACGATCATGAAAAAAAAATACCCTAGCAAAGCGTGGTGATGTACAACACGTACAACGGCACTATAAAGGGGAAGTTCCATGCATGCGGATGGCGCCATCCTTTGGGCTGCTTTAGCTGATTTCATATTAGTAAAAGACAATTTGCGCTTTTCTGTCTGTTACAGCGTGATGAATGTGCTTACTCCATTACGAACGGTAGTTTTACCAGAACGAGCGCTCCCATCTCATAACTTGCTTCTGAGCATGTACGGGTTTTTCACGTCGTTAAAGCCCACAAACGACCATTTTTTACAACCCGAAAAACGACAACGTTTAAAACGTCGTGAAAAAATAGAGCATGTTCGAAAAAAAAATTGCCAGTTTTTCAAAACCCGAAAAATGCTCTGAAGCCCACTTATGATCGTTTTAAATGACATTTTAAAAAAACTTATTTTTTTACAACACGAAAAACATTTGTGTGTACGCGGCATTAGACCCCATACACACTATTAGATTGAAGATAAAAATCTGCAGACAGATTTACCAAAACCATGTAGTGCAAGGGCCTGCCTACTTACATACAAATTGAAACTCTTATGTCTCGTACACACTATCGCGATTTCCGACAAGAAAACTGCGTTTTTTTTCAGCAGGAAAACGGCTGAAACTTGTCTTGCAAACACACGGTCACATCAATCTTGGATGAATTTCCGAATGTCTAGAACGTGGTGACGTACAACATGTACGACGAGCCGAGATCAATGAAGTTCTTCTGCCTGATTCTGAAAATGCACGTTTTTTTGGGCGTCTTAATTGCATACAGACGATCGCGATTTCCTGTCACGAAAATTGAGATCATGCTCTCAATCTTTTTTTGGCCGGAATTCTCACAGAAAAAGTGCGATGGAGCATACACACGGTCAGAATTTGCGACAAAAAGCTCACATCACACTTTTCTCTTCGGAATCATGATCGTGTTTACGAGGCATCAATATTATATGGTTTTGGTAAATCTGAATACAAAAATCTGCAGAAAATCGAATAGTGTGCATGGGGCATAAGGGATGATTTACTACAGATTTCAGAAAGCCTACTTGGCAACGTAAAGCTGTATGCACTTTAGGCACCAAATCATTAGCAGAAGAATAAAACATAACTTTGGATGATTGGCACGAGCATTACTCAACTTTGCTAAGTGAACATTCTCTACTGTTTTAGTTAATAAGTCGCACTGATAAGCTACACTGTATTAGGGTGGAGAAATTGTCTATAAATTAGCACTTGGTTATTTTTTTTTTAGCTAAATGATGCCTAACATGAAGTAAATAAAAAATAAAACCTTACCTGCAGATTTCAGATGAAAAGAAATATAAAGGTTTCTTTTTATTAACGGATGGAGGAAATGAAGCTGCATCTGTTATACAAAAAATGCTAATATTAATTTTGTTGTAAACATTATTTAATACAGCCCAGTGGCAGTTAATTAGGTGAGATTTATCTTCTGTTTCTAGGATCTCTAGGACTCTAGGAATGTGGCCATAAACAGGCAGCTCTCTTGACAACAATGTGAAGTGGGAGTTCTGCACACGTTTACTCAAACTGTATGCCTACCAAACCAGCCACAGTGCTTTTTCCCAGCACAATCAGTAAGCGGCTTTGCATAGCACAATACTTGTGTAAAAGATTTGTGATTTTCTTTGTGGAGAAAAGCAAACAAACAATCTGCAGATGTTTGCAAAGATTTTCCAGCCTATCAAAAGGTCTCTACATGAATTAAAGCTGAATTATAGGCACATATAAAAGGCACATATTTATGCAGCTCAATTTTTTTTTGTTTAATGCAAGCGGTTTATTCGATTTATTTTCATTTATTTGTAAAAACAGGTTTCTGAATTTGACCTGGTATCATCAGGGCGGGATAAGGGGTGGCTGCCCTGGGTACAGTGGTTTCTTGTAGGGATGAGGGTGCCTTCCTTATCTTACAAAGCTGATAGGAGTAGTGACAACAGCAGTGATTTTGACAAGCTAGTGACTGTTGGGCATAGGAACCCCTAAGCTTGCACATCATGAACAGGGGAGGGGGAAACTGTTTGGCATCTTTTTCCTCAGCTCTGTATAGCAGGGCTGGTGTTTAAAATTAAGTAGCACTACAATGATCCAGGGAAGATAAGTTATTTAGCTTCCCTTGCTAAGCAACTCAGAGAGGCCACACCTGGTAGCTGGGCAAGAGATCTGAAGCCAAGTGAGCCAAATTAAAGTGGTTGTAAACCCTTACAGACCACTTTTACCTACAGGTAAGCCTAGATCATGGGTCTTCAAACTATGGCCCTCCAGTTGTTCAGGAACTATAATTCCAATCATGCCTAGTCATGTCTGTGAATGTCTGAGTTTTACAATGCCTCATGGGATGTGTAGTTCTGCAACAACTGGAGGGCCGTAGTTTGAGGATCCCTGGCCTAGTTTAAGGCTTACCTGTAGTTGCAAGAAATATCTCCTAAACCTGCACGGTTTAGGAGATATTTGCAAAAGACATGCACCGATATTTACGGCCCACTGAGAGTGCCGCTTCTAACAGAGGGCGCCTACAGCCTCCCTGTCATTATTATCATATCCTCCACAAAGTCCAGCTCCGATCTGCCCTAGGACCCAACAGCCATGCTCCAGTACTGGGCTTCCACTTTGCCTTCCACAGTTCACACCCCTCTGTTCTCATTGGCTGGGGAGAAGCTGTGAGCCATTTCCTGAATGGAGAGGAGCACAGGATGAAAACAGCCCAGGATGGGGAAGTATCTGTGCTGTGTACTTGCAACATGGAATGGTAACCAGTGGCAGTTTGTCTATAGAGGGTGCTGGAGCGCCGTCCCCTTTGGATCTCTCACCGCACTGATTCATGCATTGCTTTAGGTATTGAAATTTCCTTTTAAATTTGGCTGTTAGTGAACATATAAAAACCCAAATTTATCCGAAGTTACGAATTATCTGAAATAACGAATGCCGTATCTAAACAACTGGAACGTAACTAATTAATAATAATAAATAACAATAATAATAATAATAATAATAATAATAATAAAAAGGTTATTATGTTATTATTATTTAATTTGTTTTGTTCCATTTGTTTAGATGGGGCATTCGTTTTTTCTGATAATTTGTAACTTTGGATAAATTTGTATTCGTTACGTTCACTAACAGCCAAATTTGAAAGGAAATTCCAATCCCTATGATTTAATAGTTAGTTATTATTAGCTAGTTAGTTATTCTTTTTCGAATTTTCAGATTTTCTTTCTTATTTTTGAATTTATGAACTTACGAATTGTGATCATAACAAATGACCCGAAAAACCGGAAAAAAAAAGACAAAAACGAATGTAACAAAAACAAACATTTTTTTCGACAGTGCACATGTGCACTGATTTCAGTCCTGTGTAGTGTGGAGGGGAGGAGCAGTGACCTGTCAGGGGTCCCTGTGCTTTGATTCTTCAGTGTGGAACCCTGTCCTCTGGTGTAAGGAGGAACTCTGGGAGCCCAAAACTATTAGGCCCCGTACAGACGGGCAAACATGTACGATGAAACCGGTCCGCCGGACCGTTTTCAGCGTACATGTCTGCCTGGAGATATCTGTTTGATTGCTGTACACACCATCATACAGAAATCCGCGCACACTCGATACGCGTTGATGAGACCGCGCCATCGCCGTGACGATGACGCGGCGACGTGCGCGGCCCTGGCAGTTCAATGCTTCCACGCATGCGTCAAAGTCATTAGACGAATGCGAGGGATGGCGGCCGCTCGGACATGTACGGTACAGACGACCAAACATGTCCGACGGACAGGATTCCAGCGGGCATGTTTCTAAACATGTTTAGAAATATTTGCCCGCTCGAAAAAGGCCCGGCGGGCAAATGTAAGCTGGAATCCTGTCCGCTCGGCTGTACAGACGACCGAACATGTCTGCTGAAACTGGTCCGCGGACCAGTTTCAGCAGACATGTTCGGTCATCTGTACGGGGCCTTAAGCCACTTTGAGTTTCTTGGCGCACGGTGGGTGTATCTGCAAGCACGGTGGAAGTGGTGGGTGGTAGTGAGGGGGACCCAGGTCGACTTTTGCATCAGGGCCCACAAGCTTCAAGCTACGCCTTTGCACCAAACACTTCTGTGCTTGCCACAACAAAAAGAAAAGACTGGTGGTTCCTCATTGGCAAAACATGGTGTTTCCCTTTATTTATCAAAGAAGAAGTGCAGTACTTATAAAGCATAAATTATATCCAACTAATAATATTGTGCATAAAGTGCATGTATATCCAACAAGTGATAGAGATTTACGTATATCACATGTGTATTACATCAAAAATGTATGTATCAGAATGAAAAACAAATCACACTAGATAATCGCACCAATAATAAAAGTGCTCAGAAAAGCGTCTGAAAGGTTCTGGTCCTTTAAATAGCCAACGGGTAGGGCTCCACTTGATAAGTTTTGTGTGTATGTAAAATATTGTTTCTATGGTTGTTTTTATGGATGTACTGCAATACAAACAAATACTACACTATATACTTTTCTGGCTCCAATGGGTGTGCATTTACCTAACAGGATGGATGTTTGGCAGCACTTTATACTTGGAAGGTGGATTACGATAATAGGCTAATATCTATTAGGCCCATTTTACACTGGGGCAGTATGTGCAGTGGCAGTATAGCGTCGCTATTTATAACGTCGGAATTGCCGCTGAATTGCGGCGGTATTCGGCCGCTAGCGGTGCAGTACTAACCCCTCTGCAGAGGCGCATTGACAGCGGTATTACTGCGGTGTCCCATTGTTTTCAATGGGAGGGAGCGGTATACACACCGCTCCAAAGATGCTGCTTGCAGGATATTTTTTTTTCTCCCACCAGCGCATCGCCTCAGTGTGAAAGCCCTCGGGCTTTCACATTAAGAATGCTGGGGCAGGAGTATTTCAGGCGTTATTTATGTGCTATTTTTAGCGCTAAAACATCTGAAATACTCCTCAGTGTGAAAGGGACCTTAGTCTTCTGGTGAGTGCATGGTGATGGAGGATTTGCACCAGCGGATGAGTGTATGTATCACACACTTTTCCTTTTGTATACTACATCAAGGCACTTTATGGTTGGCAACTTGGAGCGATAGCCACATTTTAGGATTATTTTATTTTGGACTACTTAAAAGGAGCAGCACCTTTTCTAAGCGCTTTTATTACTGGTTTTAGTGTGATATATTCTTCATTCTGATATATATTTTTGATGTAATACACATGTGATATAAGTCTCCAGCATTTGTTAGATATACATGCACTTTATGCAAAATATTATTTGTGAGGTATAACTTCACTTCCTTTTTGATTTATTGCTTTAGGGTGGTCACCTATTTAGTGTGAGTTGCTCTTTTTGTTTTTGCGTGTTTACTGTTTCTTTTTTTTATTATAAGTTTCATTTATTTATGTCTGCACCTTTCCCCTTCTGCTCCAAAAAACAAACAAAAACATTTTACATCAGAGTCAGCATTTTTTGCTTTTAAGAATTTTTTTGCAAAAACTGATTGAACGTAATTACACACACCTGTACCATTTATCATGTCACAGTAGATATCATCCCAGTATGAGAGATTACTGAAAAAGAAACATTCATTTAAGTATGATTTGTAACTTGAACAAAACATGGGAAAATAATTAAATAAAGTTTATAGTAAACCTTTGTTTGTTAACATTGTGCGCAATACATTGGCATGCAGCCCCCTAATACTTACTTGATTTTCTGCTGCTGTCAATCACAATCAGTCAGCCAATCAGGAGAGAAAGGGGGTGGGGCCAGGTAGCGACTCCGTGTCTGAATGGACACAGGGAGCTGTCACTCAGCTTGGGTGCCCCCATAGCAAGCTGCTTGCTCTGGAAGCACTCGTCAGGAGGGAGGGGCCAGGATCACTGAAGAGGGACCCGAGAATAGGAGCATCTGGGCTGCTCCGTGTAAATTCAACTGCATATAGAGCAGGTAAGTATAACTTATTTGTTAATTTGAAAGCAAAAAAAAAAAAGAGACTTTACAATCACTTTAAACCTATCATGCATTTATACTGTATATATATATATATATATATATATATATATATATATATATATATATATTATGTACAAGGAACATTTGTCTAGGAGAGTCCTGGTAGCAGTGTTAATTTTGTCAACTAAAATATTTTCCCAGATGAAATTACCATTATTTTAGCCAACAAAAATATGACTAAAACAATTCAGATGATTAATGATTATATAATAATATCCGCGCAAAATGGAAAAAAAATGGCTGCTGACCCCCTTACAAGTGTCCTAAGATAGGAACCAGAAAAAATAATAAAGAATGTGTAATAGAGGTAGTGGGGCTGCCTATGGGCTACAAGAGCGTCAGCACCTTACGGCACACTAGGTGACGTATCACCGCACTCCTAGCGTACTGTGTGAATATTGTGCGGCCCTTAGGCTGTGTATGAGATTTAACCTCCCACAAAATCAAAATAAGGCGTGAATAAAATGAAAAGGGCTGCGTAGTAGTGTTAAAGTGCAATGTTCTAATAAGTAAACAATCCCTTAACTACTGTATAAATACAGGAGCATAATTTGCAAAAGGTTCACAAAAACAGCTAGGCTGAAAAATATTTCATGATTTTTCAGCCTAGCTGTTTTTGTGAACCTTTTGATCTCCAGAGTTGTTACTTTGGAGACATTCCCTGGCACCGCCGGTTTTCAGTCCCATTATGATTCCCTGTGAATGCACGCCAGGCATTGGCTCTTGGAGGTGCATCTCTGGGACTCCCTTCCCCCACAGTTCTTGCCCTGTTTTGTATATCACTGGGCATCTGTCTATTCCCTTTGTGCCTCTATACACTGCTTTCCCTCTTCCAAAATGGCGGCATCGGCGCTTCCGGTTGAGGCGCGCGGATGCCGCTATTGGTGGTTGGAGGAGGGTTTTTTTTCATCGAAGAGAATCTACTTGTGTTTGTGGTTTCCATGGACGCGGTGGGGGAGTTTCTCCTTCTTCCACGTCCATGTACCACGGGGTTCTCTCAGTGCATAGAGCCTGGGTGAGACTCGGTGACTGGCGCGGCTCATGAGGTGGGCGGTACCACGCCACCCTTCATGTTGCAGCTCATACAGTGATTGGTGCGACCCGCAAAGCGAGCGGGACCGCACTTTGATTGTCATGTGACGCATCCCTCATACATAAGGACACCGGGAGACTGTATGGCATCTTTCCTTCTCCCCAGCAGGTTGGCTGTGGAACTTTTTGTCCTTAGAGGACCTTATGTGTGCAGCCTTTGCGGAAATATTGGATGGAGATTCCTATACATCTTTTTGGGATCTAAGTTTTCATCTTAGGTAAGCAGTATCCCTTTTAGGATGCATATATATCCAGATGCATCTCTGCCTTTCAATATCAATGGGCTATTTTCATACTACCCTTCTCCTTAGATACAATATGACGCCATGGATATTGGATCCTTGTTCCTAGTCTCTGATGAGACGGTTGGGTGACCCATTATCTGATCAGAGTGGTGTTTTGGATTGGGAGACTCTTTTTGACAGCGCGGAGACTGCTGGGGGTTTTAATGCATACACACAGGCATTTAATGAAGTGAGTTCTGTTATTGATATTTTTGTATGATTCTATATTGGATATGATTAGTTTTATTCTATTCAATTTATTTTTCTTTATCTAGATACAATAAGACACAATATGATATCCCTGAAGAAGATCATTTTGTAATGACTGTTTTGAAACGCGTTGGGTAAGCCACTTTTTCTCATTAACCCCCAAGGGAAAGTTTGTATTGTGGCATTGTGTCTTCTTGCTTATTTATATGTCTGTTATCTTGTTTTTATATAAAATTGTATTGTTGTGAATTTGTTCTACTATTTTGTAAAGTAAATATATTTTTATATATTTTTTTGATTATTATTAGTTGCCCACATAATCCCAACCCTAGAGGTTTTCATTTTCGCAATTTCCAAGGGATGATGGCAACCACATGGTCATTGGTTTAGGCTGGTTTATCTATAGTATATGTTCATACCTTAATACCATAAATAATAATGATAATAATAATTAATGTTATTACATTTTTAGTCCAGGAGTATATAATGAGTTTGGCAATTTTAAGGAAATGTTTAAGCCCCTGTTCACACCAGTGCGACTTGCAAAGTCGGAATCAGTGTGAAAGGGGCCCTAATAATGCATTACAATTTAACTAACCCATTCGATTTTAGTCGACTAAAATCCCCAGTCCATTTTAGTAGACTAAAATCGAATGGGTTAGTTAAATTGTAATGCATTATTAAAGGAGTTGTAAAGGAAAAAATGTTTTTGCCTAAAATTAATGTTTGCAAGACAGACAGAATAGTGTAATGATTCTGTTAAAAAAACGAGTAAATACCTATTAAATTCCTTCATGTATATCACCTACGGCGTTCTAGTTTCTGTTCTCTCATTCACTTCCTGGTTTGCGGCGCTCGTTCATGTGAGAACTACATTTCCCAGTATGCATTGCGGCACGCCCAGTAATTCACACCACCTAGAAGTCTCTAACAAGTAGAGAGCGTCCTGCCACACAGATGTAGTTCCCAGGAGGGGGCAAGCACGTCACTGATCACCGCAGTAAAGCCTCCCATCACAGTGGTGAGTAATAATGAGACAAGCAGGAAGTGAACAGAACAGAGAAGAAATAGAGCAACTTCTAAGCAAAAACGAACAATGAGGAAGTGAAAAGAGGAATGTCTGCAGGTAAAGGATGCTTATTATGAAAAAAAAAAATCCTTTACAACCCCTTTACTAAAATGAAAACAATTTAGATGACTAAAATACGACTAAAACTAAAATGGAATTTTGATCAAAAGACTTTGACGTAAACTAAATAAAAATTTGTCGTCAAAATTAACACTGCCTGGCAGGGATGATTTCAGAAGAAAGGGTGTGCTGGAATGTGGAAGTAGTAAGTATTTACCAGGGCCGGCTGCACTATGGGGGGATTTATTACATGATAAGATCACTAAAACCGAATGTGTCCCTAAAGTGATAACGTTTTTTTTTTTTCTTTAAAAAAATAACAAAAATGTTATACTTACCTCCTCTGTGCAGTTGGTTTAGCACAGAGCAGCCTGCATCCTCCTCTTCTTGGGTCTCTTTGCTGCTCCTAGTTCCTCCCTCCTTTGAGTGGCCCTCAGCCAGCAGCTTGCTACAGGGGTCACCCAAGCCGAGTCAGAGTATCCATTCAGACATCCCAGCCTTATGCCGCGTACACACGGTCGTTTTTTGTGATGAAATAAAACTACGTTTTTTACCATGAAACAAAACAACGTTTTTCAAACTTCATTTTAAAAAACGACGTTGCCTACATACCATTTTTTCAAAATGCTCTAGCAAAGCGCTGTTACGTACAACACGTACGACGGCACTCTGTTCCATTCAAGCTCCGTCTCATAACTTGCTTCTGAGCATGCGTGGGTTTAAAACGTTGTTTAAAACGTCGTTTTAGCCCACACACGATAATTTTTTATGACACAAAAAACAACATTTTGAAAAATTTAAGCATGTTCTAATTTTTTTTTTGTCGTTTTTCAGAAGACATAAAACTACGTTTTCCCCACACATGGTCATTTTAAATGACGTTTTTAAAAATTTCTTTTTTTTTCATCACAAAAAACGTCCGTGTGTACGTGGCATTAGTCTGTAGGGCTCAATATGAAGTTGGCCCACCCTTTGCAGCTATAACAGCTTCAACTCTTCTGGGAAAGCTGTCCACAAGGTTTAGGAGTGTGTCTATGAGAATGTTTGACCATTCTTCCAGAAGCACATTTGTGAGGTCAGGCACTGATGTTGGACGTGAAGGCATGGCTCACAGTCTCCACTCTAATTCATCCCAAAGGTGTTCTATCGGGTTGAGGTCAGGACTCTGTGCAGGTCAGTCATGTTTTTCCACCCCAAACTCGCTCATCCATGTCTTTATGGACCTTACTTTGTGCATTGGTGCGCAGTCATGTTGAAACAGAAAGGGGCCATCCCTAAACTGTTCCCACAAAGTTGGGAGCATGAAATTTCCCAAAATGTCTTGGTATGCCGACGTCTTAAGAATTCCCTTCACAGGAACTAAGGGGCCAATTCCAACCCCTAAAAAATAGGGGTTTGCATTGTGTGTCTGTGTGTGCCACACTAAGCATGGACAACAGAAAGAAGAGAAGAGAACTGTCTGAGGACTTGAGAACCAAAATTGTGGAAAAATATCAACAATCTCAAGGTTACAAGTCCATCTCCAGAGATCTAGATTTGCCTTTGTCCACAGTGCGCAACATTATCAAGAAGTTTGCAACCCATGGCACTGTAGCTAATCTCTCTGGGGTTGACGGAAGAGAAAATGTGATGAAAGGTTGCAATGCAGGATAGTCCGGATGGTGGATAAGCAGCCCCAAACAAGTTCCAAAGAAATTCAAGCTGTCCTGCAGGCTCAGGGAGCATCAGTGTCAGCACAAAATATCTGTCGACATTTAAAAAAAATTAAACACTATGGCAGGAGAGCCAGGAGGACCCCACTGCTGACACAGAATCATAAAAAAGCAAGACTACAGTTTGCCAAAATGTACTTGAGTAAGGCAAAATCCTTCTGGGAAAACATCTTGTGGACAGATGAGACCAAGATAGAGCTTTTTGGTAAAGCACATCATTCTACTGTTTACCAAAAACGGAATGAGGCCTACAAAGAAAAGAACACAGTACCTACAGTGAAATATGGTGGAGGTTCAATGATGTTTTGGGGTTGTTTTGCTGCTTCTGGCACTGGGTGCCTTGAATGTGTGCAAGGCATCATGAAATCTGAGGATTACCAATGGATTTTGGGTCGCACTGTAGAGCCCAGTGTCAGAAAGCTGGGTTTGCGTCCGAGATCTTGGGTCTTCCAGCAGGACAATGACTCCAAACATACGTCAAAAAGCACCCAGAAATGGATGGCAACAAAGCGCTGTAGAGTTCTAAAGTGGCCAGCAATGAGCCCAGATCTAAATCCCATTGAACACCTGTGGAGAGATCTTAAAATTGCTGTTGGGAAAAGGCGACCTTCCAATAAGAGAGACCTGGAGCAGTTTGCAAAGGAAGAGTGGTCCAAAATTCCGGGTGAGAGGCGTAAGAAGCTTATTGATGGTTATAGGAAGCGACTGATTTCAGTTATTTTTTCCAAAGGGTGTGCAACCAAATATTAAGTTAAGGGTGACAAGAATTTTGACCAGACCATTTTTGGAGTTTTGTGTGACATTATGTCCAATTTGTTTTTTTTTCCTTCCTTTTTTTGTTTTGTTCCAATACACACAAAGGGAATAAACATTTGTATAGCAAAAGATGTGTTACTGCAATACTTTTCTGTGAGAAATACCTGATTTTCTGGAAAAATGTCTGGGGTGTCAACAATTTCGGCCATGACTGTGTGTGTGTGTATATATATATATATATATATATATATATATATATATATATATATATATATATATATATATATATATATATATATACATAACCTGAAGTTTAGCTAAAAAAAATCCTACAGCGTTTGTGGCATCACTTACCTGTAATGAAGTATGGCCATGTTGTGCAGGCTGCTGAATTCTGTAGAACTTTTCATTACAGGGATGCCCTACTTAGAATGAACATTTCCTGTCTCTTCAGGGTCTGCAATAGTTAACAGCTTCAAGCAGAACAACTTATGGTGCAAAGGGGACACACCCCTCCTTCTTCCTCCTCAGTGAGACAAGTTATTTCATTGATTACACTTGTAGCACTATCTGTGAATATGGAATAGTCTGATCAGACACAGGATTCTCTCCCCCACACACAGACAGGTCTCATGGGTCATCTGTAATACTGTTCTGCCTGAAGACCCAAAATTGTTAACTTTTGCTGTGTCAGAAGTTTAGAGAGGAAGAGGACAGGCACTCCTGCAATGAAGATTTCTTCAGGATCCTGCTGCCTGCACAATGTGGGATATCCTTCATTACAGGTAGGAGATGTGACTGAAGCTTTAAGGTACCTTACTTTATCAGTCCTATAACAGTCTAACAATATAGTTGTTCATTAAGCTTCACAAAAGTGACAGATCTACCGGTAGTAGCAAACAAAGCAAACAATACTACAATATTTACCTTGATCCCTTATATGTGGTAATTATGGATACTCTACTGATATCATTCTTGCCATTATACACTGTGTAAGGCCCGTCCATTGTTCCATTGTACTGCAGGTAAGAAACTATAGTTAGTTCAAACATTAAAGCAATCATTGCTATTTTTAGAAGACAAAAAAACAACACACACTGAAAATATATTGTAACAAGAACTTAAAGTGAAGCTCCACCCAAAAGGGGAAACTCTGCTTGTTTGCTGCCCTGGTTTTGACAGGTACCCGCTCCCACTTCTGGGTGACTTTGCCCTGGCGAAGTCACACGGAAGTTTGGCCCTCTCTTCCTTCCCCCCGCAACCAGGCCATTCACAAAGAGCAGCACGCTTCACACATGCACAGTAGGGAGCGGCTTTACTGTCGGTTTCCCTTACAAGAAATGGTGGCGGCATCACCCAAGAGATGGATTCCTGGACAGATAAGTGTCCTAATATTAAAAGTCAGCAGCTACAGTCCTCTTCACAGTGTGCACCCAAAGCTACCTGAATACAATTGCTGGTGGTCTCATACTAATACCACAGGCAGGGATCTGCAAGTATTTTCACTTGGTGTACTGTGTCCTCTGCACAGTGTGCACCTAAAGCTACCTGACTACAATTGCTGGTGTTCTCATACTAATACCACAGGCAGGGATCTGCAAGTATTTTCACTTGGTGTACTGTGTCCGCTGCACAGTGTGCAACTAAAGCTAACTGAAGACAATTGCTGGTGTTCTCTTACTAATAATACTACAGGCAGGCAGTTGATTCTGCTAGCTGCAGTATAATCAGTATATATATACATTCCAGCTTTGTGCAGCTACATCACCCTGCTGGCCATTAGTATGTCTGGAAGGACAACAAGAAGAGGCAGACAGTCACGATCCGATAAAAGAGGGCAAGCAAGCTCTGCATCTAGAGGCAACAGTGCTGGTCGTGGACACGGTGCATCCTCATCAGCAAGTGGCCATGGGATACGCTTGTCCTTTTTTTCGCCAGCTGGCCATGCTGAGCCACAACATGCCGAAGACTTGGTAGAGTGGATGACCAAGCCATCCTCATCCTCCTCATCCTCTCTCACCCAGGATCAGGGTACTTTGTGTGGCAAAGCAGCTGCCAACGCGGCCTCTTCCCTCTGCTCAATGGCATCACTCACTCCTTCCCTAGCCCACCATGTCCTCCTGAGGAGTCCCTCGAACTGTTTGACCACAGTGTTGGGTACATGCTGCAGGAGGATGTGGAGCGTTTTGAAGGCTCCGATGATGGTACCCAGCTAGAGGAAGGCAGTAACTTGAGTCCAGAGAGAGGGGGTGCCCAAGAAGGACAGCAATCTGGCAGTCATGTTCCCCCAGCTGCATCATACTGCCAGGTTTGCTCCAGTGATGAGGAGGGAGGGGATAAGGTCACTGACTCCACATGGGTGCCTGATAGGAGAGAGGAGGAGGAGGCACCAATGAGGCATGATGCCCTCCAGGGGCCAGCTTAAGGGCAGCACACCGACTGCATCACACCGCAGAGCTCTGCATGTGCAGGGCGCAGCTGTCTCTCCGCGTTATTCCAAAAGTTCTTTGGTGTGGTTTTTGAGACGAGTGCATCAGATCGCACTGCTGCAGGGACCAGACATTACATTAAAGCCACAAGCAGTTTAAATGACTTTTGTCCTATAGAAATGTCATTTTGTGCAGGGACAGTTCTAGAAACGGGAAAAATATATTAATAAAAATGCCATAAAACTATCCCCTATTTTGTAGATGATATAACTTTTGCGCAAACCAATCAAAAAAGCATATTGCAATTTTTTCAATTTTCAAAAAAACATTTGTCATTGGGACAGAAAGTGAGGTGAAATTTTCTGAACAGCAAAACAAATGTTACAGGGGTAATAACCCTTCCCTATGTTTTCCAAAAAGCTTAAAAATAGATTTGTTGGCTGGAGCTACACTTTAAAAATGTACCAGTTCAAAATTACAAACAGATTCTACTTAAAGGGGTGGTTCACCCTAAAAACTACTTTTTTTTATTAGACTGGCCCCCCACATTACAATACGATTAAGGCTATTATTATTTTTTTGATGCTGTACATACCTTTGTACAGCATATTCACCCGTTGCTTCGGGGTTGCGAGTCCCGCGGGAGTGGGCGTTCCTAACATGTCTGTGATTGACATTTTGACCAAAAACGAGCTCCCCCCGTCGCGTAAGCTGCGTCACGATTGGCGAAAGGAGCTGAACGGCAATGCGCATGTGCAGTATAGCGCCGACTCGCCGTTCGGCTCCTTTCGCCAACCGTGACACGGCTTACGCGACGGGGGGAAGCGTTTTTGGTCAAAATGTCAATCACAGACATGTTAGGAACGCCCACTCCCGCGGGACTCGCAACCCCGAAGCAACGGGTGAATATGCTGTACAAAGGTATGTACAGCATCAAAAAAAAAAATAATAGCCTTAATCGTATTGTAATGTGGGGGGCCAGTCTAATAAAAAAAAGTAGTTTTTAGGGTGAACCACCCCTTTAACAACAAACCTATAGTCCCTGTCTTGTTTGCACCGCCTGTATACTACTGTTCAGAGTATATAGTATATTTACAAGAAAACGCCTTTCCTTTTTTTAAGTTGGTTGTGGGGTTCCCCTTAATATCCATACAAGACCCAAAGGGGCTGGTAATGGGCTGGGGGGGGGGGGTACCCATGGCATTTTTATCAATGATTTTCATCCATATTGCAGGGACCAGACATTACATTAAAGCCGCAAGCAGTTTAAATGACTTTTGTCCTATAGAAATGTCATTTTGTGCAGGGGCAGTTCTAGAAACGGGAAACACGTGCCAGTTCACAGGCATACTATAGACACCCAGCAGGTACGATATTTAAAGGAATATTTCACTTTTTTTTTTCACTTTAAGCATCATTAAAATTAGGGTTGTCCAGATACCGATACCAGTATCGGTATCGGGACCGATACCGAGTATTAGCGGGAGTACTCGTACTCGCGCAAATACCCCCGATACCTAAATAGAATACTTTTCCCCCCCCTTTCCCCCCCCCCCCGCCGCTGCCGCCGCATCGCGCCGCCGCATCGAGGGACATTGCTGCATATGTGAGGGACATGGCTAGAGGGACATTGCTGCATATGTGAGGGACATGGCTGCATATGTGAGGGACATGGCTAGAGGGACATGGCTGCATGTGTGAGGGACATGGCTAGAGGGACATTGCTGCATATGTGAGGGACATGGCTAGAGGGACATGGCTGCATATGTGAGGGACATGGCTGCATATGTGAGGGACATGGCTGCATATGTGAGGGACATGGCTAGAGGGACATGGCTGCATATGTGAGGGACATGGCTAGAGGGACATGGCTGCATATGTGAGGGACATGGCTGCATATGTGAGGGACATGGCTAGAGGGACATGGCTGCATATGTGAGGGACATGGCTAGAGGGACATGACTGCATATGTGGGGGACATGGCTGCATTTGGGGACACATTTAAAAAAAGTATCGGTATTCGGTATCGGCGAGTACTTGAAAAAAAGTATCGGTACTTGTACTCGGTCCTAAAAAAGTGGTGTGATACATTTGCCTATATGTCTCAGTTTACTGCTCCCTGCTAGCCAGGTTATTGATGTGCTAATGTCCCCTCACTATTTCTAAAGGTTAATTGATCTATTGTGTTGTGTGAAGGAGAGCTGGGTTTAAGTGGCTTGTGTTAATTATTCTGATTGCTTCATTGTGGTAATTATCTCTCTATATGCGGGGTCGAGCGGTCTGGTTGATGTATTCAGTACAGCTAGTGCTCAGCGTCATTGATGTCATTGTCTAAAGAAAATGTGTTTCAGCATCGGCCCCGTCGTGTCTACCTAGTCATCTGTATGGAAGCCCCAGTGTGAGGGGGGCGGAGATTTGTCATTGTAACAGTTTTGGAAATGACATATAAGCTGTGTGTGTTATAACATTAAAGTCTGTGTTGTTCAAGCAGTAAGCTTGTCTCATGTGTGGCTTTCTGGGCGATTCCAGGGATATCCCTCCTCGTGGAATATTGGGGTGATTTTCGTTATGGGAAGAAGGGAACGTTGACGGGGATATCATACCGTCACAATTGGTTGGTAGCAGTGGGATTTTTCCCTTCTATTCCCCTTCACACCCGGATTCCAAGCAGACACTGGAAGAACTACTGGAAGTTCGTGGAAGGATTGCTAGCAACAAAACCAAGCGGGTCATCATAGCAGAATCAATGGAGCTAGACCAGGAGGACGGGATTGCAGCAACGCCAGCAGTACAAGAGATGGAGACACCAGTGATTCAGGAGGAGGAATCGCCAGCCAACAAGCTAATGAGAGAGAAGCTAGCGTGGTTCGGCCCGAACCCAACGCCAGATGTGGTACTAAAAGTGATGGACCTGTTAGTAAACGCAGAGCTACAGAAGGATAAACAAATAAGAGACGCAGAGCTACAGAAGGATAAAGAAATAAGAGACGCAGAGCTACAGAAGGATAAACACATAAGAGACGCGGAGCTACAGAAGGATAAACAAATAAGGGACGCAGAACTACAGAAGGATAAACAAATGAGGGACGCAGAACTACAGTTAAAACTGGCAGCAGTCCAACAAGCAGCCGCACCTTCTCCAAACAGTGAGTACAGCACAGCAGACGCAAGGAAGATTCCGTTTAGCGCTTTTAAAGCTTTTGATGAAAAGGACTGTGAGATTGATAACTTCCTGGCGGATTTTGAGCGACAATGTAACCTGCACCGAATAGCTAGAGGAGACTGGGTTGCAATATTGTCAGGCAAACTGTCAGGCAAAGCTTCTGATGCTTTCCGGACCGTGCCAGATCAGGATATTCATAGCTACGCCCGGGTTAAAGAAGTGCTCCTGGCTCGTTATGCAGTAACCCCAGAGTCCCACCGACAGAAGTTCAGGGACTCACGCAAAACCACGAAAGACTCTTATGCGGAATGGGCATGCCAATTGTCCCGGTCGGCCTCTAACTGGGCTAACAGCAGCCAGGCCACCACCGCAGAGGACATTTTGCAACTAATGCTCCTGGAGCAATTTTACAATCACATCCAGACGGACGTCAAAGATTGGGTGAGAGATCGCAGGCCCATGACTCTACCAGAGGCCGCGAAGTTGGCGGATGAATATGCAGATACTCGCAAGACGAACCAGGTCACACCACAGGAACAACCTCCACCACAAACGGTGCCCTCACACCCACCAACCGCTAGATACCAACCTCCTAACAGACCGGTGACATCTAGCCCTCGCTATCATCGCCAGGAGGGCAACGAACAACGCTGCTTCCGGTGCAAACAGCTGGGTCACTTCAAGCAGAATTGCCCCATGAATGACAACACCAGGTCAAATTGGTCTCAACCTGGGTACCGCCCACCAGCAGCAGCCCATTGTGTAGACTCGGCTTGGGATCCAAAGGAGCTGGGTCAGGAAGAACCATTGGGCACCCCTTACGAAGCCCTCATGGTACAATCTGTTATTACGGACAACAGGGAACACCATTGTCAGCTGGTCATGGGCGACAGCCCTGAGCCGGAGGGGCCCTGGAGGGAGCTGGGCAGAAAGAGGCACCGCCGGCCACCCTTCAAGAAGAAGAGGTCCTGGAAGCCGTATAACAAGCTGACCTGGGAGGAGAAGAAGCGACTGGAGGAGAGGGAGTCGCAGCGGGCGTCCCAGATGCGTGCCGAGATGTTCGCCAAGGGCCCACCGGTGGCCCCTTACACCACCACCCAGTTCCTGATGATGAAGGACCATGTGGAGAGCCTGCAGGACATGAGCAAGCAGGAGCTGATCCGTGAGTACATAGAGCTGGAGGAGTGCATAAGCCGCATGGAGGAGGAGAACAACCACCTGAGGTCACAGCAGCATGAACTGGAGATGGAGCTGGAGAAGCTCCAAGAGGAGAACCGGCGGCTGCGGAGGGAGCAGGGGGTGGCTGACCTTATGGGGCTCTGATTCCCCTTCCCCCCCCCCCCCCCGGACTCTGAGCACCAGTGCTACAGCATTTCAACAAATATAACTTTTTCTTTTTATGAATCTCCTGGGATTGTCACTTCAGAGCCATAACCTGCCCCCTCCCATAGCGGGACACCTAGACGGCGGCGCACAGACCCATTCGCTGTCTTCACACTGACTTCTGGTGACTTTGCAGATCGCACAAAGACTTGGGGACTGACCGGCGTGTGATCTGACGACCCGGTGACATACCTGAGTCTGAAGCAGTTGCCAAGGGAGGTCAGTCATGCCAAACGGAGTTAACCTCTGACTAATAGCTCTGAACCCGTCAACCCTACTGGACCAGGGAAGGTCCAACCGGGTTTGCCGGAGCAGGGAGCAAAAGGGGGGCCATTGTGATACATTTGCCTATATGTCTCAGTTTACTGCTCCCTGCTAGCCAGGTTATTGATGTGCTAATGTCCCCTCACTATTTCTAAAGGTTAATTGATCTATTGTGTTGTGTGAAGGAGAGCTGGGTTTAAGTGGCTTGTGTTAATTATTCTGATTGCTTCATTGTGGTAATTATCTCTCTATATGCGGGGTCGAGCGGTCTGGTTGATGTATTCAGTACAGCTAGTGCTCAGCGTCATTGATGTCATTGTCTAAAGAAAATGTGTTTCAGCATCGGCCCCGTCGTGTCTACCTAGTCATCTGTATGGAAGCCCCAGTGTGAGGGGGGCGGAGATTTGTCATTGTAACAGTTTTGGAAATGACATATAAGCTGTGTGTGTTATAACATTAAAGTCTGTGTTGTTCAAGCAGTAAGCTTGTCTCATGTGTGGCTTTCTGGGCGATTCCAGGGATATCCCTCCTCGTGGAATATTGGGGTGATTTTCGTTATGGGAAGAAGGGAACGTTGACGGGGATATCATACCGTCACAAGTGGTATCGGGACAACCCTAATTAAAATCACTGCTCCCGGAAAAACTTTCCCTGGGGCAGGACCCGGGTCCCCAAACCCTTTTAAGGACAATAACTTGCAATAACTTGCATAACTTGCCTTTAAAATTAGCCCTTTTGATTTCGAAAGTTTGAGTCTCATAGACTTTAATGGGGTTCTAAAGTTCGCGCGGTCCGTTCGAAGGTTCTGATGCAAACCCAAAATGGTGTCAAAAGTGTCCGATGTGTCCACCATAATGTCGCAGTCACAATAAAAATCGCTGATCGCCGCCATTACTAGTAAAAAAAATATATTAATAAAAATGCCATAAAACTATCCCCTATTTTGTAGATGATATAACTTTTGCGCAAACCAATCAAAAAAAGCTTATTGCGATTTTTTTACCAAAAATATGTAGAAGAAT
Organism: Rana temporaria; assembly: GCF_905171775.1. NCBI lineage: Eukaryota > Metazoa > Chordata > Amphibia > Anura > Ranidae > Rana > Rana temporaria. Next base: position 135,496,477 of record NC_053491.1, read on the forward strand.
ATGTATTGGCCTAAAAGGAGGAAAAAATGTTTTTTTATATATTTTTGGGGGATATTTATTATAGCAAAAAGTAAAAAGTATTGAATTTTTTTCAAAATTGTCACTCTATTTGTGGGGAAAAAAAAAAAAAAAACAATTTGGTTTGGGAGCCACGTCGCACAACCACGCAATTGTCTGTTAAAGCGACGCAGTGCCGAATCGCAAAACCTGGCCGGGTCCTTTAGTGGTTAAAACGTCATTAAAAAATGCAGGATGTTTGAAAAAAATTTTTTCGTTTTTCAGAACACGGAAAATTATGTGAAGCCTACACACGATCATTTTAAATGACATTTTTGTAAAACGTCGTTTTTTTCATGCCGAAAAACGATCGTGTGTACGCGGCATAAGACTAAAACTAAAAACTGGAAATTGTAGAGAAATGCTTAAAGAATGCATTACAATTTAACTACACCCATTAGATTTTAGATGAATAAAATGAGTTTTAGTCGACTAAAATTATTTTATTCGACTAAAATGTACTGGAGATTTTAGTAGACTAAAATGTCCTGGAGATTTAGTCGACTAAATAAAACTAAACAATTGCAGAAGACTAAAATGGGACTAAAACTAAAATGCTATTTAAGTCCTAAGACCCCTTTCACACTGGGGTGGTTTGCAGGCACTGTTGCGCTAAAAATAGCACCTGCAAACAGATCCGAAACAGCGACTGCCGTTTTTCCAGTGTGAAAGCCAGAGGGCTTTCACACTGGAGGGGTGCGTTAGCAGGACCGCTCCAAAAGTCCTGCTAGCCACATCTTTGGAGCGGTAAAGGAGCAGGGTGTTCACCGCTTCTCCACTGCTCCTTCCCTTTGAAAGCAATGAGAAACCGTGGCTATACTGCCGGCAATGCGCCTCTGCAGAGGCACATCGCGGTTGGTATTAACCCTTTTTCGACCGCTAGCGGAGGTAAAACCGCACCGCTAGCGGCCGAATACTGCCGCAATTCTAACGGTAAATCGCCGCTAAAAATAGAAGCGCTTTACCGCCACCACACCTCCCTCCCCAGTGTGAAAGGGGCCTAAAATGAAATAGAAATTTGCTGCCAAAATTAACACTGTAAAGTACACAATAAAAAACAAAACCCATCCCTGCCTTGTCCCACTGCTTGTCCAAAAAAATCAAGAGCTTGTTATGAACCCGAGTTCTATAAAAGATAATAGAGTAAGTTAGTAGGAAGCAACTTGCTTCAGGGTTGCCCACTATTTTCAAGGCAGACCTCATAAAATATAACAGCATCAAACCTTTTTTCAGTTCTGTTGCAAAATTTATGCACAGGAGGGATAAATATGTGTATCACTCATTTTCGTGTGACCTTTGTTGAAGTGCATACAGCCTAGCTTTCAACTGTCCCTGATTTCGAGGGACTGTCCCTGATTTCGAGAAATGCCCGTTTGTCCCTCTGTTCTTCTCATCTGTCCCTCATTTTGGTCTGATCTATATAGATGTATATAAAATGCACCTTTTATCGATTAAAAAGTGTTTTCCAGCGCAAAGCATTTCATCTGATTTCTAAAATTGCTGCATTTGTAAATTCTAAGAGCCAATATAAAGGAATAGTAGTGGTAAAAAAAAGCATTTTGGGTTCAACCAAGTTCTAGTTTTTTTTGTACAATTCTCCTTTAAGGGGCGTGGCAATGGGTGTGTCTTATGCCCGCATACTTTTGCGGATAGGTGTCCCTCATTCCCATCTCAAAAAGTTGGGAGGTATGCATACAGCTAAGGAATGATGTTAGACTGGTGTCTAAGGCCAGGTTCACATTTGTGCAATGTAGTAACGCATGCAAAATTGTGCATTTTCCTGCAGTGTATAAAAACATGCATTTCATTTGCAGGTGTGGTGGAGTCATTAACTCTTAATGGCACCCCAACCCACCTTGCTAAAGTGATGTCCTACTAAAATGTGTTTTCATGTATAGGGCAGCCCATTAAAAAGAAAGGGCTCCCCTTATCATGACTCTACAAAACGCACATAAACACACACTGACACACCTACATAAGTGTGAACATATACACACAGGCAAAGGTGACAATAGTTTTGATAGAAACAGTAATGTGTAAGCTTTAAAAATGTACCTGAGTTTGTTCTACAACTTACTTGAATTTGCTTGCTTAATTTTGGAACTAATAGAAGAATTTACAAGAGGGGACTTATTAAATGAACGTGGAATCATTGGTCTGAGGAACCACAAATAAATATGTGATAAATATTACACTTGCATTTAGACCTTTGTATAGCTTTATCATCATTTTTGATGTTTTGTGATATACTAGTTTTATACTTACCGGATAGAATACTCCAGTGGTTTTATCTGGTAAGATGCCACCTAGTATTTTTTCCAAGAATGGATCTCTGTAGCCCCACAGTAACTCCTTCACACTTCTGACTTGAAACAACGATGAATTGGAATTTTTTATGGCATCGTTTATCATTCCCAATAACGGAAAAATGCCTGGAGCAGCCTGATGTGCAAAAATAATAGTAGGTGATCAGTAAAAAGAAATCGAGCAGTATATGGCAATTCATTAATTTAATGATTTTAAAGTAGAAATAGTGAAAGTGTAGAAATGCATTTTTTTTTCAATAATAATATATCATTTTACTTCAACGGTTTTGCCTAACATGGCTAATCACCAGGAACTCCCCCGATGGGGTTCTTGCATATAGTCGTTGTCGGGCATATTTGCTAAACATGTGCGGTTCGTTTCGAATTGAAATTCAAATACATTTTTGATTTGCGGAAATTCTGATGTACCCGAATTACAATAGTACCGAATTTAAACAAATCCAAAATAACAAATTGTTTCCAAATACTTTTTGAATACGAATAGTTTTCAAATTCAAAATCAAAAAGGTTTTCAAATTCGAATTAGAAAAAGTATTTGAATTTGTTTTCAAATTTGAATAGTTTTCCAATTTCCAAACATAATAAAATAGAATATAAAATAAAGGAATAGAATAGAAAAAAAAATTAATACAAAGGAATATAACAGGAAAACAAGAATAGAATATGATAGAGTAAAACTGAACAAAATAGAATAGAAAATAAAAGATGAATATACTAGAATATAATAGAAACAAATAGAATAGAATAACAGAAAGAATATAACCATCTTTTGAGATTCAAATTTCAAATAGATAAAATTTGAATACAAAAGAAAAAATTGAATGGAAAATAATAGAATAGAAAAAAAGATTAAAAAAGAACTGAATAGAATTAAAAAAAACAATAGACTAGAATAGAAAGAATATAACAATTTACCAAAATTCTAATAGAATCAATTCAAGAATCAATTCAAATTTAAATAGAATAGAAAAAAAATAGATAAGGATCGAATAGAAAATAACAGAATAGTATAGAAACAAAACAACAGAATAGAATACGAAGAATATAATCATCTTCTGAAATTCAAACTTTGAATAGAATCAATTTTAATTTGAATATAAAAGAATAGAATAGAAACAAATAGAAACGAATAGAATAGAAAATAAAATGTAATGGAATAGAAAATAATAAACAAATAGAAAAATAATATAATTAAAAAACAATAGAATAGAAAGAATATAACCATTTCCCAAAATATAAATATAATTAATTTGAATAGAATAGAAAATAATAGATTAGAATAGGAAGATATATTCATTCTATTCTGTTTTTTCTACTATTGTGTTATTTTTCTATTCTTTTCCACTCTATTCTTTTCTATTTTATTCAAATTTGAATTGATTCTATTTGAATTTTGAAAAATTATTATATTATTTATATTCTATTGTTTTTTTAATTATATTCTATTCAAATTTCAGAAGATGGTTATAAACTTTCTATTTAATGTTATTCCTTTTTTATTATATTATATTCCTTTCCATTCTATTCTATTTCATTTGATTCTTTTTTTATTTTATTTCCTATTTTGTTCTGTTTTACCCTATTATATTATATTATTTTCTTTTAAGTTATATTCTTTTCTATTCTGTTATATTTTTTTCTATTCTATTCCTTTATTTTCTATTCTATTTTATTCTCTGGAAATTGGAAAACGATTAGAATTCGAAAACTCAAATCGTTTTGAGTACAAAGAAACAAAAATTTTGAAAATGAATTAAACAGATTAAACAAATTTAACAATTTTTTTTATATAAATAATGAATCGAAACAAAACAAATTTTTTGTTCTGCACATGTCTAACATTCGCTAGTGTGAATATAGTCTAAATAAAATATGACATAGTAGGGTTGATTTACTAAAAAAACAGACTTAACTTAAAGAGGTCTGCCCACTGCTGAAAAAAGGAAAAGCCAGCAGCTGCACATACTGCAACTGCTGATTTTTAATAATAGGACACTTACCTGTCCTGGAGTCCAGCGATGTCTGCACCGCAGCTGATTTTTCTATCAGCTGTCGGGTGCTGCCGTCACCATTGCCAGTAAGGGAACCTAGTAATGAAGCATTACAACTTCACGCCGAGTCCCTACTGCGCATGCGCGAGGCACGCACTGCGCTCTCCTACTGGCCCGGCGGTGGAGGAAAGAGGAGGGAGGAGGAGGGAGCCATTGCGCTGATGTCAGCGACCGAGACTCCTGGAAGTGGGGACAGGATACCTGTCAAAGGCAGGTATCCTCTCCCCCCTCCCCATCGAAAGGTGCCAAATTTGGCACCAGAGGGGGAAGGAGACAAATGAGCGGAAGTTCCAGTTCCTCTTTAAAGCCTTATGCCGCGTACACACCACCGTTTTTCATGATGAGAAAAATGCAATTTTTTTAATTGGTCATTAAACGATCGTGTATAGGCTCTAGAGCAGTGATGGCGAACCTTTGAGCCCGAGTGCCCAAACCGCGACGCAAAACCAACGTATTTCTTTTAAAGTGCCAACACAGAATTAAACCTACCAGCGGCTCTGTACAGAGGATGGGACTGAACATCCTCTCTGAATGAGCCCTAAGAGACTAAAAACGTAAGATTCTGACAGATTTGCTCAGAATGCAGGGTTCAGGAATGCATTGTGCTCAGAATGCACTGTGCAACATACACTGACCTACCTGACACATGCACTCACCTACCTGACACATGCAATGACACCAATAATGAGGCACAATGACACCAATAATGAGGCACAATGTTTCCCAAAGACACTAATAATGAGGCCAAATAATGGGGCACAATGACACCAATGAGGGGGGTAAAATGTTTCCCAATTACACTAATAATGAGGCCAAATAACAGCAATGATGGGGCACAATGACACCAATGAGGGGGGTAAAATGTTTCCCAATTACACTAATAATGAGGCCAAATAACAGCAATGATGGGGCACAAGGTTTCCAAATGAGGCACAATGACACCAATGAGGGGGGGTAAAATGTTTCCCAATGACACTAATAATGAGGCTAAATAACATCAATGATGGAGCACAAGGTTTCCAAATGACACCTATACTGAGGCACAATGAGGTGGGTGAAATGTTTCCCAATAACACTAATAATGAGGCCTTTTTTAAGATAATTCCTGTCTCACCTTGTTCCGAGTCCGGCAGCACATTCCCGCACGTCTAGAGGTCTCTCAGCATGTTCTCCCGGTCGCGTCCAGCATGTCAGCACTGATTTGTATGGGCGGTGTGGATGAGACAGCTTTTTTAATTTGATTTGCGTTCTCACACGCATGCACGTCACCTCTGTGGGCCTATTCTGTGTCACACCCACTCCGACGCGTCACCGCTAGCCCAGAGAACCGTGGGAGATGTTGTTTGCGGGTGCGTTGTGGCGATTCAATGCTAGGGTAGGTTTTATTTCTCCTACCTATGGAATTTTGCTGACAGCCCCCTCTCATGGGCTGAACAGCATTGGCTGCTACCAGGCTGTGGATATATGCGCATTTGCTCCTATGAACTTTGGTTTCTCTTGCCCCGCCAGAGATCCCAGCCAAACTTTTGTTTGTACTCTATATACATGACATGTTTTGTTGAACATATATAATCGAAGTTCTTTTAGAGCTTATAATGTATGCATATGTTAAAATTGTTTTATTCTTTTTCATCTCTTTAGAGTAATCTAGAGAGACGATCTTGTCCTAATTCCCCTGAAGAAGCCAAGAGGCGAAACTAGTAGGGTCGACCTGATCGAAAAAATTATTTCTAGATCTTGCTCCCACAAAATAATTTATGCACTATCTGTATATTGAATTACTATATTTTGTAAAAATTGAATGAATAAACCTTTTTTATATATTTTTATATATACATACATACTTTGTCTGGTTTTCTTCATCGCACCGCAATAATCCCCCCAACTCTTCCAAAAAATTCCCCTCCTTTGAATCTATTTTGGGATGAGGTGCTGTATCCTTTTTTAGGACTCTCGATCACATACCCCCCAATCTACCCCATGGCGATTCAATGGTTTTTCGGTGTAATTTCTTGATCTTCATGGCGTGCCCACAGAAATGGCTCTGCGTGCCGGCAGCGGCACGTGTGCCACGCGTTCGCCATCACTGCTCTAGAGCATTTTTTCGACGTCATTTTTATTGTCGTGAAATATGGTCGTGTGTAACGACGGGGAAAAAAACGAGCATGCTCAGAAGCAAGTTATGAGAAGGGAAATTTGCATAATCAGCCCAAAGGGTGGCACCATTCTAATGGAACTTCTCCTTTATAGTGCCGTCGTACGTGTTGTACATCACCGCGCTTTGCTCGAGCATTTTTTTTCACGATCGTGTGTATGCAACCAGGCTTGAAAAGAATCACGTCGAGAAAAACTTTTTTTTTTTTTTCCATGACATTAAAAACGGCCGTGTGTACGCGGCATTGCACTTTGAAATAGTCCCCACCACCAATTCAGAGCTGTTCCCCACAGTAATTCTGTGTTGAATGATTCTGTCTTAGAATATACCATGAATGCAGGGTTTCATGAACCTGTCCCCTGAGGAGGCATAACCACAGCTTTTAACATTCAAAGTAATGATTAGGAGAGTGGCAATAATGTAATCAAGTCAGATCCCCTGTACTGTAGAGCAGTGGTCCCCAACCTTTTTGGAATCGGGGACCGGCTGCGTGGAAGAAAATTGTGCCAAGGACCAGGGGGGGGGGGTCACGATTTTTCTCGGGCAATGGCTGGTGTTAGCGCTTCAATCATCCCGGCACCATGCTTGTTATGGTGTCAGGGTGATTGAAGCGCATTTTTTCTATTATTACATTGTAGTAATAAATTAAATAGTTCAACTTACCATAATGTAGAATCAGTGGAAGCCCTGACGTGTCACTTGCCACTGGCGCCTGCTACCAGATGTGGATAGTCACTTGCCACGATGCCTGTCACCAGATGCGGAATGTCACTTGCCACATGACCTGCCACGCTTACTGCCACAAGATGTGGATTGTCACTTGTCACGTTGCCTGTCACCAGATGTGGAATGCCACTTGCCATGCCACAATATGTGGATTGTCACCTGCCACGTTGCCTGTCACCAGATGGGGAATGTCACTTGCCACATCACCTGCCACAAGATGTGGATTGCCATCTGCCACATTGCCTGTCACCAGATGTGGATTGCCACCTGCCACATTGCCTGTCACCAGATATGGATTGCCACCTGCCACATTGCCTGTCACCAGATGTGGATTGCCACCTGCCACATTGCTTGTCACCAGATGTGGATTGTCACTAGCCATGTTGCCTGTCACCAGATCAATAAAGCATAGCATCTGGTCTCCCTTCCCTTGTTCAGAGGCAATCTGCACCGGCAAGTTTCACACAGCGAGGAGCTGCAGGAGAGCGGTGATGCGGGCAGTATGAAATGATGTCATCTCTCTGCTCCCCGCTGCATCTCCGACACAGACATGGCACTGGCTTTGAGGGCGGAAGAGCGGTGATGTGGGGGGGGCAGAGAGAGATATCATCTCTGCTTGCCCGCTCGCTTTTTCCCATCCACACAGCGCTCTCATGCCGGTGTTCTGCGGGCATTATGTGCCGGGGGACAATTCTCGGCAGCACACCGGCAGCCCAGCATCTCCCTTGCCGGCCGCCTGCACCCGTGGCCCGGCTGCAGAAGCGCCACGGCCCGGTAGTGGGCCGGGGGTTGAGGACCCCTGCTGTAGAGGACTGCTCAATTTCCATCAGGAGAAAAGAAAGAAGACCCTGAGTGTGATTTAACTGGTCTGAAAACAAAGATACATATAATGAAACAAACAATAAAGGGGACCAGTGGCAAACCTCTACTTCATATTCCCATCACACACACATTCCTGGATGAGCTCTCAAATTAGGGTGCTGCAGCAACAACCAGCTGGAAACTGGTTCAAATCACAATGTAGATATTTTTGCCAGCACACCATGGAACGACGTGAATAGTGTTCAAACGGATGATTTATTGCATGATCACAACACAAGGAGAGTGAAACGTTTCAGAGTCACGCAGGACCCCTTTGTGGCAAAGCCAGACATTCTGTCACCTAGCGAAAATACTTATTTTGCAACCCCCCCCCCATACCAGAAAAAAAGTTATTTACTGCCAAGGGCAAGGATACCAAACTGTCAAAAATGCCCCTGATGTCTGATTTTTGAGACATAGAAAGGGACTGAGGACAGATTCCCCAATCCCCTTTTCTGCAGTCTCAGCTGCACTAAACAGTGACTGAATGGGAAGTGCTCTGTGCTGAGTGGCTTCCTATTCATTCCTATTCATTCACAAACTGAAGCATAGTAAACACAACTGTGTTCATTCAGAAAAGGAAGGGGCTGGTAAATTACATACTTACTGGCTCTCAAGAGAAAAATGAAACTACGACAGGGTGGCAATTACTATACTGTATGCCAACTCACAAAATGTGTGCATTGTCCTGGTGGTCATCAAAACAATCAACTTAACTACAAATCAAGGCATAGACACCCTGAACTGAAGTGCCTATGTCCGATGGACTCCCGTGGCATGTGCACAGTTAATTAGGACAAAAAATATTTTTGAATTGAATTTGGGTCACACATGCCTAACTAAATACAGAACAGCTCAAACAAGCATATTAATCCCTTCCTGCCGACGTAAAGCAAATATGCAGCCTTGGCTTGAAGGGGTTGTACTGGGGTGATGCCTGCAGCTACAGGCATCACCCCCCAGTACCGTTTTTTTAGAGCCAGCGATCGGCTTTGTGATAACAACTGATGTGGCTAAGAAACTAGTCGGCTGTTATCCCAAACATTGGTAAGGGATGTCCCCCTCCATCTACCGCCTTCCGCAGTTTGCCCAGGCTCTCATGCCCCACCAGGAGGCCTGAGCGACCAGCTGGCGGTCATGACCGCTGGCTGGCTGGAGACCCGAACGATGCATTATCCAGCAAATATTTATTAAAAATGATGAGATAAATAAAACTACTCACAAGTGTAGGTAGTATGCTTGCACAAAGAGACACTAAAGGTGGCAACAAACTCCTAACTTTGTCATAACCTCCGGCTTGAGGGGGACCTCACCAGGCTACCTGCTGCTGAAGCGTTTTAAAGGTTTTCCTTCTTCATCAGAGCCCAGTGCTCTGTTTGGAGTTTGTTGCTACCTTTAGTCAGTAGTGTATTTAGGTTTTGTGCTGCCCTAGGACTGACTAAACTCATGCCCTCCCTAATTTAAATATGACCCAACTCTTCCTGTCAAGGCCACACCCCTTTGTTTAAGATCCGCCCTGAATTTTTTTAAGTTGGGACCCTAGTTCTGAGGGCCTGGGGGCAATGGATTTCCTTAATTTGCATAGATTTCTTCTTACTTCCTGTTTGGTTATGGGGCAGGAAGTGAAGGGAAATCTCTGCAATGGGACAGGGATGGTAAAAAATAAACTGACAGGGGCTTTAACCCTCCATTGCTCATTCCAAAATTAAAAAATAAAGTGTTGCCTATAGTTCTACTTTAAGCACAAATTTCTGATAATTTTATGGAGAGGACTAACAGATAAAGCTGACTTTCATCAGTCTTGCCTACACACCATCAGTTAAAAAAACACAACGACGTGCTGAGAAAAATTAAGTTCAATGCTTCCGAGCATGCGTCGACTTGATTCTGAGCATGCGTGGATTTTTGACCGATGAATTTCCCCACAGACGATCGTTTTTTTCTATCGGTTTTTTAACCATCAGATAATTTTAAGTTTTTTCACCGATGGGTAAAAAAACGATGGGGCCCACACACGATCATTTCGTCCGATGAAAACGGTCCATCGGACCGTTTTCATCAGACGAACCAGTCGCGTGTACATTAGGAGATATAACCATGCCAATGGTGCATCAGAAAACATATAGCACAGTGAGGAAGGTTTGTGGTCCAGGATGATGGGACAGTCAAAATTAGCCCCCCCCCCCCACAGTTGCAGCCACTTTATGGGGACGCTGGACTAATTTGCCCCTCAGCCCAGTCCGCCCTATAAGCCGGCAGGGACTCTTTCTATGCTGCCCCCCTGCAAAGTACTGCCCTAGGTCTGAGCCTTGTTAACCTAGGCCAGGATACAGTGTTGCCTTTAGTGGCTCTTTGTGCAAGCATATACTACCTATACTTGTGAGTAGTTTTATTTACCTTATCATTTTAATAAATATTTGTTGGATAATGCACTAGGCCAGTGTGCCCTCTTTTCTTTTTTTTTTTTTTTCTAAAGTAAGCCATCTTCATACCTGACCATATTTAGGGTGGAACATGTAACATGTTCTAGCTCCTGACCCCACCTCCCTGTGATCTTCTCCTCGCATCAGAAGACACAATTTAAAAACAGCGTGGCTGTGCATAGCTCGCCCACAAGGCTGTGTCACTCATTCAAAGAGTTATGTGAAAGACTAGACTACAAATAACATTGGCCAACACAGCTGATGGCTTGTACTTCTCAATAGACTGTGAGGGCTCTGGTGAGCATCCTCTTAGTTAATTGTTTCTTCCTGCAATTCTGTAACTGCCTTCCCATGTACAGGCAGACAATGGACTGAGAGTCTGCAGAAACCTGTCATTACATTTGCAATCTGCTGATCATAAATGCAATGCTTCACAGACTCCGGTGTAGAAAAGCAAATTTTTTTACCTGCAAAAAGTTTTTTTTTTTTTTTTTTTATACGTTTTTTTCTTTCAATTCAAGTTTTACACATTTTTTCACATTAAAAATACAATACTGTATGTGCAAAAGTGTTCGTGGTAAATACACACAGTATCAAATATAAAACTTATTCTGTTATAGTACAAATATTTGCAAACTGAAAATCTATTTTTTTTTTTTTTTTTTTAGGTATGTTCTTTCAATTAGGGGTCTTTGCCAATGATAGCATTAGCATGGTCCATATTCCTATGGGGTAACTCCGATATTTATTCGTCCTTTTTACTGGAGCATTATCAAGATATTGTCAATCCTCTTGTAACACTCTATTTCGTATGGATCTATTGAGTATTTATCAGATGCTTCCCCAACAGAAGTCTACTCACTCTAAGGCTGGCTTCACACTACGGTTTTCCCGTCCGTCAGCCGCATACGATTTCAGTATTGAAAACGTACGGGCCCGGACGGGAAAACGTATAGATAGACAATGCATTGCAAATCGTATGCACTCAGATGCATCCGGGTGCGTACGATTTGCTGGCAAAACGTTTTTAAACGTACGCAAAACCGTGTTCAACCACGGTTTTGCGGCCGTTTTTAAAACAGTATGGCAAACGCATACTTTTTCTTTAACATTAACGTCAATGGAAAACGCACATATGTGCGGTTCCATACGTTCCCGTCCGTTTCAGCCGCATACGGTTTTTCATATAAATCGCATGCAGCTGACGGACGGGAAAACCGTAGTGTGAACCCAGCCTTATGGAGAGATCCCTATCCCTGAGTCCTCAGGTGAGGACCCCGGTAAGGAAGTTATCCCCATTCTGGGTGTTTCCAGGCATCTATAAGGTGACCCTCATCATCTTGTCAGAGTTCAGGTAGGGTTAGAGAGAGAAAAGGTTAAGTTTGAAGGAAGAAAGATAGAAAGGGAAATAAAGGAGTAAAGATTTAGAGAATGACCTCGCTCCCTGGTTCCCGCCCCCCTTCGGCCTCTCTATGTTGGCGCAATTTGGGGGTCCCCCGTTAGATACCGAATCCAAGGATCCCAGACCTTTTCAAACAGCTGCATTCTATCATTTAACCACTTAAGCCCCGGACCAATATGCTGGCTAAAGACCCAAGGGGTTTTTACAGTTCGGGACTGCGTCGCTTTAACAGACAATTGCGCGGTCGTGCGACGTGGCTCCCAAACAAAATTAGCGTCCTTTTTTCCCCACAAATAGAGCTTTCTTTTGGTGGTATTTGATCACCTCTGCAGCTTTTATTTTTTGCGCTATAAACAAAAATAGAGCGACAATTTTGAAAAAAATGCAATATTTTTTACTTTTTGCTGTAATAAATATCCCCCAAAAACATATATATAAAAAAAAAATTTTCCTCAGTTTAGGCCGATACGTATTCTTCTACCTATTTTTGGTAAAAAAAAATCTCAATAATCGTTTATCGGTTGGTTTGCGCAAAATTTATAGCGTTTACAAAATAGGGGATCGTTTTTTTTGCATTTTTATTTTTTTTACTAGTAATGGCGGCGATCAGCGATTTTTTTTCATGACTGCGACATTATGGCGGACACTTCGGACAATTTTGACACATTTTTGGGACCATTGTCATTTTCACAGCAAAAAATGCATTTAAATTGCATTGTTTATTGTGAAAATGACAGTTGCAGTTTGGGAGTTAAACACAGGGGGCGCTGTAACATTTAGGGATCACTGTGTATGTGTTTACTAGTGTAGGGGGGTGTGGCTGTAGGATTGACATCATCGATCGAGTCTCCCCTATAAAAGGGATCACTCGATCAATGCGCCGCCACAGTGAAGCACGGGGAAGCCGTGTTTACACACGGCTCTCCCCGTTCTTCAGCTCCGGGGGGCGATCGCGACGGAGCGGCTAAAAACAAATAGCCGCGCCGTCGTCCCGGATCACTCCCCGAGCGGACCCGACCTCCGCATGTACCGGGGGGGGTCCCGATCGGACCCCCCACCCACGTCTAGGCAGGCACGTACAGGTACGTTGATGTGCCTGTCCGTGCCATTCTGCCGACGTAAATGTACATGAGGAGGTCGGGAAGTGGTTAAGGTTGATGTCATACGTTCATTAAGTATGATCCAGGAAAGTTTGTGTTTGAGCTGGTCAAATGGCACAACTGCCGATTTACATAATTTTGTTGTTATTATTTTTGCTGCTGTAAATATAAACTCTATGAGACGTCTCTAGGGTTTTGATGCCGATTCCACTTTGTTACCTAGCAATGCCTGTCTTGGGGACTTGATAAGGTTTACCTTGGTGAGAGTGTATATAAGGTTATACACCCGAATCCAGTACCGCCTCACCTTCGGGTACTGCCACCACACATAGGTACATCGTCCCCGCCTGTCCGCAATCACGGAAACACTGAGGAGACACCAGAGGCCTCGCAACCGTCTAATTTGCCTGACAATGGGAGAGGAGAGCGCAGCATCGGATAGGATTGTACTACTTACGAATGGGCAGGGCCGATCTAGAACACCGGGACTCTGCACTGTCTGCTAACACCCTCCCCCGCCCCCTTCTCATCTCTTTCACGAGGCCCCCGTGCCACTATGATTCCTGTAAAAAAAAGCACCAGTGGTTACAGGAGAGGTGAGCAGTGTCAGCCTGTCCTGTACAGGTCATCTATGACGAAGCTGGAGTCAGCTCACACACCGCCTGCAGAAAATGCTCTGTCTTCTGCACATCCTGCAGATAGGTGTGCTGGAACGCTGACAGGTGGGCGTGGCCAGTGGAGGGAAAACCATCTCACTGCTCGCCATGCTCTGAGCGGAGACTAATGAGCTGCAGACTGCGGTGATGACTGCTTGGTGAAGCCCTGCCCCCCACGTGTGCTGTGGATTCACCCCAGTAATGCAGAGGCCGCTCAGAGTGCCTGAGTGCCGGTAGTCTGATGAATTTGGGGGATTGGGGTGAGTCCGATGACAGGGACAATACTGCATGACCGCCCTGTCCATCACGAAGCAAAGCACTCCTCTTCCATTTGACCCCTTCCTCTCCCGCCTCTCTCTCTCTCTTCCCCCCCTTCATCCCCATCCCCCTCTCTCTTTCCCCATCTCTCACCCCCCCCACCCTTCCCACCTCTCTCTCTCCCCCTCTTAATCCCCATCCCCCTCTCTCTTCCCCATCTCTCCCCCCCTTCCCACCCCTCTCTCTCCCCCTTCTTCCTTTCTCCTCCCCTCTCTCATATCCCCCTTTCTCCTCCCCTCTCTCCCCCTCCATCTCTCTTACCTCTCCTGCCTCTCTCTCCCTCTGCCCCTCTCTCCCACTCCTCCTCCCTCTCTCTCTCTCTCTCTCTCTCTCTCTCTCTCCCCCTCTCCTCGCTTCTCCCTCTCTCTATCCCCATCTCTCTTCCCTCTCTCCTCTCTTCCCCTTCTCTCATATATTCCCCCCTCTCTCCTCCACCTCTCTCTCTCTCCATTCCCCCTCTCTCTCCCTCCTACTCTCCCTCCTACTCTCTCTCCCCTCTCTCTCCTCTCTTTCCCCCCCTCTCTCTCTCTTTCTCTCTAACAAAAGGATCTACAGCCTTTGTTAGGCAATGTAAAAATGTAGGCATAATGTAGAGCTGTCTAGTAAGTGACGTTCACTATACAGAGGGAGCTTGTGTTGCAGCGCATACCCCAGTGTGATATGATCCAATGACATGCTGGAATCCTTGAGGACTGATCATGGGTAAATTGCCATCAGTTCATTGTACACTGTACCATGCAATATATACATTTTTATTGCTTGAATTATTTTTATTATGAGTGGGGCATCATATCTATGTTTTGCCTAAGGCCTCACAAAGCCTAGAGCCACTTTTGGGAGATGCCTCTTGAATAAAGGTAACCAGTCTTGCCGGGACCATGTACCATCTTATTATTAAGGATGAGCCGGTTCGGTTTGCACCAGAACTTGCGAACAGGCAAAAAATTGCTAATTTTAACCACTTAATCACCGCCTCATAGACAAAATACGCCTACAAGGTGGTTCCTTAATTCTGGGAGGACGTCCTTGGGCACGCACACAGGAGTGTCTGTGACCGCCGGGTCCAGAGGTCCAGAGGCCCCGCGCATCATGGATCATGGTAAAGCGCCGCTGATAGCTGATCCAATGACGGAGCGATCACTTGTTAACAAACCGGCGTCATGTGATGACGCCGGTTCCTCCCTCCCCTCTCTGTACCGAACGGTACAGTGTGAGAGGAGAGGGGAGAGAGCGGATGCAGCAGCTGTGCTGTGGGCTGTATCTGTGACAAATGCAGTCACAGATTTAGCCATCCATCCATCCTTGCTCAGCCATCCCTGCCCCATACTGTGCAGTCCCCCACAATACTCTGCAATCCCCTGCAATCCCCTGCAATACCCCGCAATACCCTGCAATACCCCGCAATACCCTGCAATACCCCGCAATACCTCGCAATACTCTGCAATACCCGTTATTTATTATTTTTTGCGGGAAAAACGTGTCAAACTAAAATACAAGTAAAGTGAACAATAAAATATATATATTTTTTAAAGCACCCCTGTCCACGTGTGCTTGCATGCAGAAGCGAACGCACACGTAAGTCCCGCCCACATATGAAAATGGTGTTCAAGCCACACATGTGAGGTATCGCTGCGAATGTTAGAGTGAGAGCAATCATTTTGGCCCTAGACCTCCTCTGTAACTAAAAACATATAACCAGTAAAAATATTTAAAACGTTGCCTATGGGGATTTTTAAGTAGCAAAGTTTGGCGCCATTCCACGAGCGTGTGCAATTTTGAAGGGTGACATGTTGGGTATCTATTTACTCGGCGTAACTTCATCTTTCACATTATTCAAAAGAATGAAGAAAAAATAAAAATTTTCAAAATGTTATAACAGAAACAAAGAAAAATTCATTTTTTTTTTTACCGAATTTTCAGTATTTTTTCTCTTATAGCGCAAAAATTAAAAAACCCAACAGTGATTAAGTACCACCAAAAGAAAGCTCTATTTGTGTGAAAAAAAGGACGAAAATTTCATTTGGGTACAGTGTTGTATGACTGAGTAATTGTCATTCAAAATGTGAGAGCACCGAAAGCTGAAAATTGGTCTGGTTATTAAGGGGGTTTAAGTGCCCAGTGGTCAAGTGGTTAAAGGCTTATATGCAAGTTATTGCCATAAAAAGTGTTTGGACACCTGGGTCCTGCCCCAGGGGACATGTATCAATGCAAAATGTTATTTTGCTGTGGTATTGTTATAAACACAGGAAAAATGCGCGACTTTACAGGCATACTATAAACACCCCCCAGGCACAATATTTAAAGGAATGTTTAACCTCCCTGGCGGTATGATTCTGTCTGGAATTACCTACCAAAAGCGGTACATTTATTTTGCAAGGAAATTGGCGTTTTATACTGTAGGCCTGTAATTTTTAGAAATAACCAAGCAAGAGTCTAGTAGGCATCCCGGGTATGATTTTTTTTAAAACAAAATTATAAATTATAATATAATAAATAATTATAAATAATTATAACAAATAATAATATAATTATAATAAAAATTATTCAATAATGTAATCAACTCAAAATCACTGAAATTTGCAGTTGCAGAATTGTCGCTGTCATTATTTTATTTTTTTTATGACGAATTTCCCCGCAAATCGCTATTGCACATTTCTGCAAGTGATTATAATTTATTATCGCTGTTTTCTAGCTGATCTAAAACCATTTTTGACATAAAGGGACACTTTTGGACAATCTACAGTTTTTAGGCAGAAATGACATTTTTTATTATATAAAAGTACATGCAGGGCACTGGGCAGACCACTAGGTACAAGGGGGGTGTGTATTTTTTACATACAGTACTGTAATCTATAAGATTACAGTATACTGTATGTAAAGTGTTTGTTTACTTTTTTGAATTTGGCGCCGTTCTCCGTCCCCGTGCGTCGTAACGTCGCAGGGAACGGAGATCGGCGGCACACGGGGACTGTGAATCGAGCGAGGAGGTCCCGCTCGCTCACACAGCGGGTGGCATCGCTGGATCCAGGGACAAGGTGAGTAAACCAAGCCTGTGGATCCAGCGAAAGGTAAGCCCGTCCAGCCCGAGCGTGACTCGGGTTTGCCGATCCTAACATGTAAAACCAACCCCGAGTCACGCTCGGGTTTACCGTCAGGGGGGTTAATTATTATTGTTTCACTTTAAGCATTATTAAAATCACTGCTCCTGAAAAAATTGCAGTTTTTAAAACTTTTTTTTGCATTGATACATGTCCCCTGGGGCAGGACCCGGGTCCCCAAACACTTTTATGACAATACCATGCATATAAGTCTTTAAAATGAGCACTTTTGGTTTTTCATGTTAGTGTCCTGTAGACATTTGCCGCGAACATCCTGCTCATCCCTACTTATTATTATTTTATAATTTACTTCTATCAGCAATGTGTTTATGATAGATGTCGAGGCCTCCTGGGCTATCATATGCCATTATTCCAGCTCAATACTCTCCTGGAGATCTGCTTCCTATCTTGTCATGTATTCTAGCTTTTCAGATGAGTGCTTCAGAACAGTGTATAATTCAGAGATATGTTCTTTAATCTTATCAAATTTCATACACAAATATTCCAAATATTCCATATTCCATAGTAGTTATATCTGAGTTCCGCAATAAGGTTTTTAAGAAATTAGTGATCTGTGTATATCTAAAGTATTCTGAGGTTCGGCAATTGGTATTTCTCTCCTAACACCCTTTTTGTCAGTATACCTTTATGGTCACATAGGTCTGCTATTCACCCCAGCCCTCACCCCCAGAACATTTGAATGGTGGACAAACAAAGGGCTGTTGAGAAGTTTACATTGCCCAAAATAGGGGCCAGTGGAGTATGCACGGATTTAAATGTATGAGATTTTATCATTCTGTCCCATATGTTTAAAGAGATAGAGAGAGCTGGGCATACTATTGGGGACTTTGCTTGGGCGATAGCCAGATTATTTTAGTTTTTTTATAAAAAAATTAATTGATCCCTTAATTTTAAAATGAGTGTTATTTGCATCTAATTATCCCTGTGTTGCTTATAGTATTAGCTCTATCTGAAGTGCTAAGCAATTCCTAAATTTGTTGTACGAGGTGTCTTCAAAAAGTTCCTGTACTTTTATATTTTCATTGGAAACGGTGAGGACTGGAGGAGTAGTAATTAATTGTGTCTGAGAGTGTCATGTGACTAGTCTGCCTGGCAAACCGGTTGATCTTGAAGTTTAGTAAAACTGATGTATTTTGTTTTTTAAATTCTTGATAAAAGAGTTTAAAAAAGTATGGAAACTTTTTGAAGGACTCGTGTGTATAACATTTTACATTGGTAACTAAAAGTAAAGCTAAAAGCTCATTTTTATTTTTATTTGGACAGAGTGGAAATGGATTAGAACACCTGTCAGGTTTTTATTGTTATCTGTGCTCCATTAGGGAGATTTACCCTCTCTATTTGTCATGTTTATCGTTCTCATTGAAAATGATTTCCCTTAATTTGCAGGGATATCCTCTTACTTCCTGTTTGGTTATGGGGCAGAAAGTGAAAATAAATCTCCCCAATGGGACACAGATACATTTTTTTTACAGGTGTTATAAATCTCCACTATGCTATCCAAATGAAAAAAGTTTTGTCTATTGTTCTTCTTTAATTGTTCGTACTTACAGCCACACCCAGATTAAGAACTGTATATGTATCTTCTTCGGGTCCAATAGACAAATGCCGTTGAAAGATGGCTTCATTTGGCTGATTAAACGACACTGTATCATTTCTGTTCTGTGTCACATTACTCTTTTTTACGTGCCTGACCCTTTAAAAGAAAAAATGTTTATACATATTAGTGAGAAGTTAAAAGAAATACTGTCGTTTTCTCTGTAAGTTTCATTATAAAAAGTAGTCAGGGTAGAAATATGAAACAATGAGTGGATTGCGTTAACTTTAAAATGAGTTACAATAGTTTTCTTACCAATCCTATTTGTTGCCATAAAACATGTATGTTATATATGGGTCTATTCCCTGCTTGTTTTACGGAGGCTTCTAGTGTTGATGCCTCCAAGTTTCCACTAGGGATTTCAGTTGGTCAATGTATGTGTTTACCCAAACTCGGCACACTACTGTGTCTAAAAACTTGTTTTTATGGAAAGATATCTGAGTGAATGAGCATATATATATATATATATATATATATATATATATATATATATATATATATATATATATATATATATATATATATACACATACACACACACACACACAGGGCTCAAAATTTCAAGTCCTGAGCTACTAGCCAGGCCTCAAGGGTTACTCGCCACCAGTTCTCCCACCCAGCCCGCCCCTAATTCCACCCCTAAACATGCTCTCATAAAATGACACTGAAATGTATTATGCAGAAATAAGTTATTAAAATAAATATTAACAACAACGGTATCCGTGCCCACCAATGCAGGCTGCGTGTGTCCACCATGCAGCCTTGTGCCCACGAATGCAGCCTTGTGCCTAGTGCCCAACAATGCAGCTGTGTGCCCACCAATGCAGCTGTGTCCCCACCAACAAAGCCATGTGCCCAGTGCCCACCAATGCAGTCGTGTGCCCACCAATGCAGCCATGTGCCCACCATGGAGCCTTGTGTCCACCTTTCAGCCGTGTCCCCAGTGCCCACCATGGAGCCGTGTGCCCACCATGCAGCTGTGTGCCCAGTGCCCACCATGGAGCCTTGTGTCCACCTTGCAGTGGTGTGCCCAGTGCCCACCATGCAGTTGTGTGCCCACCATGCAGTCGTGTGCCCACCATGCAGTCGTGTGCCCACCATGCAGTCGTGTGCCCACCATGCAACCGTGTGCCCACCTTGCAGCTGTGTGCCCAGTGCCCACCTTGGAGCCGTGTGCCCACCTTGCAGCTGTGTGCCCAGTGCCCACCTTGGAGCCGTGTGCCCACCTTGTAGCTGTGTGCCCAGTGCCCACCTTGCAGCCGTGTGCCCACCCTGCACCATGGTGCCTTGTGTCGACCTTGTAGCCTACCTGTGGAGCCGAGGAACAGGAGAGCCGTCCAGGTGATGAGAGTGCAGCGGGGGAACACAGTGCTAACAGCTTTCATTTCAATAGCCCCGCCGCGCAACGTCATATATAGCCCTGCCCCCTGGCTGGGGAACTTTGATAGACAGATCACCCGTCCAATCCCAGTGACGGGTGATCTGTCAATCAAAGTCCCAGGACCAGGGGGCGGGGCTATATATGACAGCGAGCGGCGGGGAACACGGCTATTGAAATGAAAGCAGTTATCTCTGTTCCCCCGCTGCGCTCTTAACACCTAGGCGGCTCTCTCTCTCTTCCCCCTCTCTCGGTGATCGCTGGGAGCAGGACTCCCATTTAAAACACCCTCACTGAAGGCACCTTAACCACATGAGATAAAGGGAAAGGAAAAGGAAAAAGAGATGAAAGATTAGGAAGTATAGGATAGACCCATGTTGGTAATGTAGTTATTTTTGCTATTCATGTATATGTAATGTTGTTTGTATTTTAAATGTGATCCTTTTCTGTGTATGTTTTTTGGAAATGTATGTAAAGTATATCTGTGTTTCTTAAAAAACTTTGAATAAAAACAAATGAAAACAAAAACACCCTCACTGCTCGCCCCCCCCCCCCCCGACTCCCAGGCAGCCCCTCCTCGCCAGACCTCAGAATTCACTCGCAAAATGCGAGTGGATTTTTGAGGGCTGTGTATATATATATAGTACTAACTACGAACAAGGAATGAGACCATGGGAATGAGCTGATCACTCACTCACTGAGGACATTCATCGTGATTTGTCACACATTTTTTTCAGTTGCACAAAACATCTACTACTTTTTTTGTGTATTTATAGCAGTTTAGTCCATTTCATTTTATTGTTCTTTGTGTTTTTTTGTTTTTTCTTTTTGTGCATTGTCAATTTCGTTTTTATTTCACTCTTTTTTTGCTGTCTGTTTTTCTCTTTCTTTGAAAAAAAAGGTAAAATAATGAGGCTAATGAGTGGCTGTTTTTGGCACAAGAATAATTCCTGAATAGATGACAAGAGTGTCATTTAAAGCCCATTGCATCCTTACAGAGACACTGTCAGCTTGCCCAAATATGAAGTACAACATTGTGTGTGTATATATATATATATATATATATACACACACACACACACACACTTACAAATATGCATAAGGTCCCTTTTGTTCTAAATGTGGTTTTCCTCCTGTTAAAATTGCATCTGGATTTGTAACATGGAAAATCCAAAAATATCTATAGACGGGACTTCCAGGTACGATCCAGTTGTCATAAGCAATAGTTCCTTCCTCGATGACAGCTTCCTAATACAAAAAAATAACAAATACTGAGATGAGATGTTTAATAAATCAAGATAAGAATAAATGACTTTCAATACCGATCTCCAGTTCTCAACCTACTGACTTTTGGGGGTATTTTGAGTGAAACACACCACATCACTTTCTAAAATGTGTAGGTTACAGAGGAGTACCTGATTTACAGTCATATAAAAAGTAAGTACACCCCGTAGAAATGTTTGCCTTTTTTGTTGACTTGACAGATATTTAAACAAGCAAACACTAGGTTCTAATTTTAATCCATGCAATATAATTGAATAAAAATACATAAAACTATTTTTCTTTTCAGTCATTCATTTAACAAAATAATCTGTAAAAGAAGGTGGTATTGCCCTGTTAGCAGATATGTGTTTTGCGTTGCTGTCCACTAGTCTGGAATTTACCACTCAACTATGTAAATTTCATTCAGTTTCAAGATATTTGCACCCCACAACATTTTAATATGATTTAAATCAGAGCTTGGACTAGGCCAGTCCATAACCCTTATGTTCCTCTAAAATAATACAAATAAAATAAAACTTGCAGCGCTGAAAACACCAAAGAGTCCAAACAGTAATCAACTCTAACAAGTAAAAATAATCCTAGCAGCTAATTAGCTGCAGGATTGCTTTTACAGGAAGTGGAAGGGGGTCCCCCCTCCTGCTACCCTCAGATGCCTTTCAGGCTCTCCTGTCCCGTCAAGGAGCCCGGCATCTGACCCGGCACCTTTGCCGGCTTATCAACAGTTCATCAAAAGTGTAATAGGTTGTTAGGAAATGTTATGTGTAATTGATTCTCCTAGAACACCTGACGGTGCTCCCTGCATGTTGGACCACTCTATGTAGCCAGGCTGTAAAAAAAAGTCTGACAAAGGTGGTATTGCCAAACTCGGGAGGATTAGCAGAATGTATTATGGGGTGTAATTGGAAGTATGCATCTGCTGTGTGTAAGAAATAATTTGTTATTATGACAATTTTGTGTAAAAAAATAAATACAATTATAATTTCTAGGATTCCTAGAATTGTGGGCAAAAATTACACTTTCAAAAAACTCGCCATGCCTCTTACTAAATACCTTTGACTGTCTACTGTTTAAAAAGGGGTCATTTGGGGGATAATTGTACTGTCCTGACAGTTCAGAGCCTCAAGAAATGAGATGGGCCATCAGTGCATCAGGTGTGATCAATTTTCAATGATTGGCACCATAGCTTGTAGACTCTATAACTTTCACACAGACTAAATAATATCCACTAATTTGGGTTATTTTTACCAAAGATGTGTAGCAGTATACATTTTGGCCCAAATTTATGACAAAAGTGTTTTTTTTTTCCAGACTTTTTTGCTCACCCAGTGGTGATTAAATACCACCTTGGGTACAGTGTTGCATGACTGAGTAATTGGCATTCAAAATGCAAGAGCACTAAAAGCTGAAAATTTGTCTGGGGAGGAAGGGGGTATTAGTGCCCTGTATTGAAGTGGCTAAAGATGCTTTCTTTATTTTTTTTCAGCACTGCAGCTATTTGCATGTGACTCTAAGGCCCCATACACACGAGAGGATTTATCCGCAGATACGGTCCAGCGGACCGTATCCGCGGATAAATCCTCTCAAGGATTTCAGAAGATTTCTATGCGATGGCGTGTACACACCATCTCATTGAAATCCGCGCTGAAATCCTCTGGCGATGACGCGTCGCGCCGTCGCCGCTATTATGACGCGTCGACGGGCGCGACGCTGTCATATAAGGAATTCCACGCATGCGTCAAATCATTACGACGCGTGCGGGGAATCCCTTTGGACGGATGGATCCGGTAAGTCTGTACAGACGAGCGGATCCATCCGTTGGAATGGATTCCAGCAGATGGATTTGTTGTGCATGTCAGCAAATATCCGATCTGCTGGAATCCATCCCAGAGGAGATTTCTCCGCGGAAACAGATCCGCTGGCGTGTACACACCATAGGATCTATCCGCAGAAACCCATTTGCTGGGATTTATCTGCGGATGGATTCTATCGTGTGTATGGGGCCTATGTAAGAACAGCACAGAAAGACAATTTTTAGGAAGTACCTATTGCATCCCCATAACTGCCAATGAAACAAAATAAAGTTGATTTACTAAGGCCAACAGGCACTGTTCACTTTACAAAGGAAATTGCACTTTCTGAGCGAATGAGGTGAGGCTCTGCTGACTTCCAACATCCATTCATCCAATTATGGGTAAGTAAAAATGCTTTTTACAGTATGTTACTTGCACCTGATTTGGTATTTTTTGCAAAGTGAAACTGCACTACATTCACTAAGCTTTGAGGAAAATGTCTTTGCACAGCTCAATCTCCAATGCTAATTGAACAGTCTATTTCTGTTTTTTTAAAATTAACCCCACTGTGCTGGATTTTCTTTCCTTCAGAGCTCCTTCACAGTTTGCCCAAGTCTATTCATGTGTATGGTAGGTGTAATCCTCACTAATTTATTGTTAGCTTATGTATATTGTATGTGACCACTGTCAAACATTTTTTTGTAAACAACCCCATGTGCATTTATTTTTTTTATTTAATAAAGTAAAGTAAAGATAGAATGGGGTGCATTACTTGAAGGAATGAATTGAGTAAAAAGGTTAAACTGAGCTGGATTTCTAGATCTTCATTTTCACTGCTGTTAGTATAATTACATTTACTACTACAACTACCATTGCTGCTATTAGCTGCTATTACTGTTACCTCTGTTGTTACTAATTTGGCTACTCCAAGATAGTGGTAATTATTTTCTATGTATTAAAAGACTAAATAGTCTTGGCAACCAAACATAAACCAAACATAAGATTAGACAGGTGATGGTCCATGCTAAGATTGAGACAACTCTACATTACAGAGTCCATAAGTGCCAGAGAGTATGCCAGCCTTGGATCGATGTTTAATTACCTCGTTATTTTGATACAACCTTAATGGAGCCTTTGCAGCCTGACCTCTCTTTTTCACATTCCTGAGTGCTATAAATTAGAGAACCTACCCACCCTAATCCCCTCTTCTCTTCCCCCCCATCTACTACACTGTTATCTTTAAGGGGGCTATCTGTCCCATCAAAACCCCAAGCTATGGCTGAGGAGGAAAGGATACCCACCGCCTTTCTTATTAGTCTTGATATCTTTAATATATGAATATATGAACATTTTCAATGTTATTTACCAAGAGTTAATGTTGTCAATAACGCTACGACTTGTTTTGTATTGTACTAGGCAACCACAACCCAGGTACCATTATATGATATTGCTCCCTGTGCGGAGACGATTGTTGTACACGGTTGCACAATCTGCTGTTAAAGTGATGCATTGATTTTCTCGCTTAATAAAATGTTTAAACAAGAAAAGAAAAGAAGACTAAATAGTACCTATAAGGTACGGAGTCTGTTAAATGTTAAATAACTCATATGAAAATCATAAATTAAATATTCAGTTAACACTGAAATAATACACATATGTTTAAGGGTTGAGGTATGTTGTATTTTATTTAAATGCACTCTACAATAATGCTATTTAAATTATAATAATGTAACACAGCCATAGGAATAACTGCAAAATATATATACAGTTGTGTTCAAAATTATTCAACCCCCAATGCTGTAAAGGGTTTTAGGGAATTTAGTGTACATTTGTAATTGTATTCAGAATGAAATCCTACAAGGACTTCTTAAAGAACCATATGCAACTAAAATTACATCAATTGGTTGTGTAATACAGTAGTAAATGTTTATTTTGTGAATTCTTCATTTACACAATTATTCAACCCCTTAAAGACTAGAACAGAGGTTCATTGAAGTGTTTTCAATCAGGTATTGAAAACAACTGTGGATGTCAGGGAGCAGCAATAAAGCCTAATAAGCACCAATCAGGCAGCTTTAAAATGACTGTGATACTCAGCTCCTTCTAGACATTTACTGGTGTGGTTACAAACATGGTGAAGTCAAGAGAATGGTCCGGGAAGACAAGAGAATAGGTGATTACTCTTCACAGGAAGGGCAATGGCTATAAGAAGATTGCAAAGATGTTAAACATACCAAGAGACACCATAGGAAGCATCATTCACAAATTCAAGTCAAAGGGCACTGTTGAAACGCTACCTGGTCGTGGCAGAAAGAAGATGCTGACTTCGACTGCTGAGCGCTACCTGAAGCGTACAGTGGAGAAAAGTCCCTTTGTGACTGCTGAGGAACTGACAAAAGATTTGTCAGATGTGGGTACTGAAGTTTCTGCTCAGACAATACGGCGCACACTGCGTAATGAAGGCCTCCATGCCAGAACTCCAAGGCGCACCCCCTTGCTGTTTTCAAAGAATAAGAAGAGTCGACTGCAGTATGCAAAAATCATGTGGACAAACCACAGAAGTTTTGGGATTGTGTTCTGTGGACTGATGAAACAAAATTAGAACTGTTTGGGCCCATGGATCAACGCTATGTTTGGAGGAGGAAGAACAAGGCCTATGATGAAAAGAACACCTTGCCTACTGTGAAGCATGGCGGGGGGTCAATCATGCTTTGGGGCTGTTTTGCTTCTACAGGTACAGGGAAGCTTCAGCGTGTGCAAGGTACCATGAATTCTCTTCAGTACAGGAGATATTGGATGACAATGTGATGCAGTCCGTCATAAACCTGAGGCTTGGGAGACGTTGGACCTTTCAAAAGGACAATGATCCCAAGCATACCTCCAAGTCCACTAGAGCATGGTTGCAGATTAAAGGCTGGAACATTTTGGAGTGGCCATCGCAGTCACCAGACTTAAATCCGATTGAGAACCTCTGGTGGGACTTAAAGAAAGCAGTTGCAGTGCGCAAGCCTAAGAATGTGACTGAACTGGAGGCTTTTGCCCATGACGAATGGGCGAAGATACCCGTAGATCGCTGCAAGACACTTGTGTCAAGCTATGCTTCAAGTTTAAACGCTGTTATAACTGTAAAAGGATGTTGTACTAAGTACTAAGATTGAATGTCAATTGGGGGTTGAATAAAACTGATAATGATGTGAGCACAGAAAAGACATTTGTGGTTATTTCATTATAAATGTTATGTTATATTTGTCTGACCTACATGTGCCTCTTTGATTTAATTGTAAGCAGGATGACAGGATGATCAAAATCAATTTCAGTGGGGGTTGAATAATTTTGAATACAACTGTGTGTGTATATATATATATATATATATATATATAGATAGATAGATAGATAGATAGATAGATAGATAGATAGATAGATAGATAGATAGATAGATAAAGTGAGCGCTAAAAGATATACAGATGCTAGCACAAAAAGTGTGACTATATAACTATAGAACACTATGGAACGCTTTACCAACCAGCGTTCGGTTGGAGGAAAACCACCTGACTTTCAGAAAACAGATTAAAACTCTGCTCTTTTGATGTCATGAGACACGAAACATCAAGCGCCCAGAGGCGATTCAGTTCGCATGTGCCGCGCTATATAAGTTTTTCATTCATTCATTCATTCATAACTCCCTCTATAACAAACAAAAACCTATGGGTGCAGCGCTATAAAGTGATTAATTCATTATGTAATTAAAAAAAATCCAAAAATGTATGATACAGT
Source organism: Rana temporaria (assembly GCF_905171775.1). Lineage (NCBI taxonomy): Eukaryota > Metazoa > Chordata > Amphibia > Anura > Ranidae > Rana > Rana temporaria. The sequence continues at coordinate 135,523,492 of NC_053491.1, forward strand.
CCAAGAATGTGATGTGAACACAGTCCTTGACATAAAATAGGTATCCACTGTGCATAAATGATCTACCAGATGTTAAACACAGTTCAATTATGCACTCACCGCCATTACACTCCACCAGGTGTAATGTAGACAAAATCAACTTCAGTGAGCCTCCACCAACATATACACTTACCAGGGGTCTCAGTCACCGACCTGACTCCTCTGCCTGAGCCTAACTCAGCTGCGGGTTAGGAAGAAACATTGGGCTGGAGGGAGAAAAATCAGGCTTGCTTCATCATAGAAACCAATCAGCTTCAAGGTTTTATTGCCAAAGCTTAATTGAACAATCTGAGGTTAGAAGCTGATTGGCTACCATGCATAGCTGCACCAGATTCTGAGTGCACCAGTTTTAGTAAATCTACCCCATTGCCCTTATTGTATTAGGCAGTAAGTACACATCGGGAGAGATTTACTAGGACTGGAGAACTCAGAATCTGGTGCAGACGTACATGGTAGTCAATCAGCTTCTAACCAGCTTGCTCAATAAATATATGACAATAAAACCTGGAAGCTGATTGGTTTCTATGGAGAAGCTGCACCAGATTTTGCATGCTCCAATTTTAGTAAATCCTCCCCATCATTTACAAAAAAAACAGCTACTCTTTAAATACTTTAAATGATCACAGAATTAATGATGATTTAAAACTAAGACAGATTATATTGTAAACCCTGGATCCAGTTAATACAAATAGTTATCAAGAGGTTTCATGTACTGGTATTTGTAGGTACCAGTTAGCAGAAAGCTGTTAATATTTATATCACGCAGGATGTTTGCTATATCACCAAGTGTTGGAATAGGAAGAAATAATAGGCATACTGTACCTTTTTTATTGTATTACTAATGATTAAATCTCCCCCAGGAAACAAGACTCCTCCAAGGATAACCAGTAGTCCTCCTACCACAGATCCCACTACTAGCCAGCATGTTTTATTGCAGCACATGTTGTTTTGTTAAAGTGAATCCAAACAGGGTAGAGAGACAAACTGAAAGGCATCAGTCCTTTATATAGTGAATTTTTGTACCATGATAGATAACTCCCCCATTACCAGTAACTACAGTGATAAAGAAAATGATATCTGTTATTATGGACCAAAGTTCAAGAAACCACAAGTCTATGATAAGATAATAGGTTTTCCATACACAATAGTTTACTTTGTTACATTGATTTTTAAAGGTACAGTATACAGTCATAGCATATGTGGTTAAAAACAGTATCCAGTTTGTGTGTAAAATATCAGCGTGTAGTTTTGCAAAAAATGTAAAAGCACCTTTGTGTTTTTAGAGGAGGGGTGGCATTCTGTCTAAAGCTAGCCATGTATGTTACAATATGATTGTACTATATACATTAGAACAACCAACAGCTTTTTTACTGTAGAATTTGTTTTATTGATTATTAAGTCAAAGATTAACCACTTAAAGCGGAGTTCCAACCACAATTAGCATTTTTTTTAAATGTATGTCCTTTCATCCTGCTTTTTTATAATATAAATCTGGTCACTTACTATTTTACAATCCGCTGCCGATCCGCATAGATATTCAAAAAAGATAGTTTATAAAACTATATCTACACTGTTGTCATTTTGCTTGTGGGCATTGTGAAGCCTACAAGCACTTACTTCCTGGAAGTCTTGGATGGGGAGTGATAATTGGACAGCGCACTGCATCCTGGGAAATGATGACACACATTTCCCAGGAGCATTAGAGGGAGATGATGTCAGAATCCTAGGTGGTTTCAAAGGCAGATTTTGTGGGACCGCATAGCAACAGGCATTTCCAGATGAGTAAAAAAACATTTTTTTTTTCTTTTTTAGTCGTAAGCTACAGTTTAAAGCAAAATAGTTTTTTTGATGGAACCTCCACTTTAATGCCTACCCACCCACATTGAATAAAAATATAAATAATAGTGCGCTATATTACAATGTGTTGGTGAAAGAATGTGAATCAAAAAATGTGTAAGGCTGCCAGCACAACATGGAAAAACTGTGAAACAAAGTATAAAGAAAAAATGCGACGCCAATAGAAACACAAATGCCCGTTGTGTTTCTATTGGCGCCACATTTTTTCTTTCTACCCACCCACATTGTACTGCAGGCGAGCGGCAGCTGTAGGCAAAGCGATGTACCCTTATGTTGCTGCCTTCTCCTGGGTTTAGGGCGCAAAAACGTGCGCCCCCTGCGTAATTCCCGCTGTGATTGTACACAGCGGGAGCCTGCCAGCAAGTCCCAGGCCAATGATTCACGGCCGAGACCTGCTGATTGGCTGTGTGTAAACTCAGCGAGAGCTCTGTGTTGGTAAACAATTCAGATCTCTGTCCCGAGGGAGGAATCTGTAAATTGTACATCCCTGCAAAGCAGGCATATAAAACTGAAGACAATATCAGAACACTGCACACACATTACACATAGTTAGGCAACTTTTATCACCTTAATCGCCCTAGATGTTAACCCCTTCCCAGCCAGTGTCATTAACACAGTATTAGTGTACAGTATAATTAGCGATCACTGCTGAGTGAACATGATTAGCCACTTCAGCCCCGGAAGGATTTGCCCCCTTCCTGACCAGGCCATTTTTTGTGATACAGCACTGCGTTGCTTTAACTGACAATTGCGCGGTAGTGAGAAGCTCTACCCAAACAAAATTTACTGTATTTATTGGCGTACAACACTCACTTTTTTACCTTGAAAATAGAGGCTAAACTGTGCCTAAGTGTTATACGAGGGGGCTGTGGAAATTTTGTTTTCCCGAAACTTCCCTCTAAAAATTAGGGTGCGTGTTATACACGTGTGTGTGTTACATGCCGATAAATACGGTATGTCCCTTTTCCCCCACAAATATAGCTTTCTTTTGGTGGTATCTGATCAACTCTGCGGTTTTAATTTTTTGTGCTATAAACAAAAAAAGAGCGACAATTTTGAAAAAAACACAATGTTATTTACGAAAGTCAAATCCACTTTGCGCTACAAGTGCAAACTACAAGTGCAAAGTGCAGTCACTGTAGATCCAAAGGGGTAGATCTGAAATGAGGGGAAGCTCTGCCGATTTTATCATTTAATCACGTGCAAGCTAAATTGCTGTTTTTTTATTTTCCTTGCATGTCCCACTCGGATCTACAGAGACTGTACTTCCAAGTGCACTTTCAAGTGCATTTTGCACTTGTAGTGCAAAGTGGGTTTGCCTTTAGTAAATAACCCCCCATATGTTGTACTTTTTGCTATAATAAATATCCCCCCCAAAAAACGAATTTCTTCATCAATTTAGGCCAATATATACTCTTCTACATATTTTTGGTAAAAAAAAAATCGCAATAAGCGTATATTGATTGGTTTTGCGCAAAAGTTATAGCGTCATTTTTATTATAATTTTTTTTACTAGTAGTGGCGGCAAACTGATTTTTATCAGGGCTGCAACATTGTGGCAAACAGATCGGACACTTTTGACACTATTTTGATACCATTGACAATTATACAGCGATCAGAGCTAAAAATAACCACTGATTACTGTATAAATGTCACTGGAAGGGAAGGGGTTAACGCTAGGGAGTGATCAAGGGGTTAACTGCATTCCCTAGGTGTGCTCTAACTGTAGGGATGTTGGGATTGAATGGGGGAGGAGACCGATCAGTGTTTTTACTTAGTAGTAACACACAACCTGTCTCCTCTCGCCTGAAAGAACCGAGATTTGTGTGTTTACACACACACATGCCCGTTCTTGTTCTGTCACGAGCGATCATCGCAGGTGCCCGGCGGACATCGCGCCTGCCGGGCACGCGCATCGGCTTCGGGGACACGGATGTCTATAGTGTCTTAAAGAGGGGACGTATACAGTAGCTACGAAGATTTGCGCAGCCGTGTCAACCTGCCACAGTTTAACTGTGCCAGTTGGTCAGCTAGTGGTTAAATTAGGAAGGAAAAGTGGCAGTTAGGGTCAGATTGACTGTCACACTATTGCAGCCCCATTATAAGTTACTGATCACCTCCATTAGTAGTATAAAAGAAAGAAAGTTCCAATATGTATACCATCATTTGTAGATGCTATAACTTTCACGCAAACCAATAAATAAACACTCATTGGGATTTTTTATCAAAAACATGTAGCAGAATACATTTTGGGCAAAATGTTTGAAGAAATTAGATTTTTTTTAATTTTGTTTATTGGATGTTTTTATAGCGGAAAGTAAAAAATATATATATTTTTTTTTTCAAAATGCTCAGTCTTTTTTATATTGCCAAAAATATAAAACCTAGTGGTGAGCAAGTACCCCCAAAAGAATGCGCTATTTAAGTGAAAAAATTATATAAATTTGGTTTGGGTGTATTACTGGGCAATTACCCGTTAAAGTAGCGCAGTGCCGAATAGCAAAAAATGGCCTGGCCATGAAGGGGTAAACTCCTCCGAAGCATTAATCACTGCTTAAAAATTGCTAATTCTAGTGGTTAACAGCCATTGATTTAATCACTGGAGATTTGCTACAGCATTGGGTTGTGTTCTGCTACAAATCACTCTCTTTCAGTGATTTGTAGCTAAGCCTAGCAATTGCTGCAACATTTCATAGAAAATGTTGATGAATCTCTGAGACAGAGCAACAAATTGCTTTAAAAATGTCACTGTTGGTGACCGGACAACAAATCATCATGAGTTTCTCAGTGACAAATTCCTGTAACAAAATTGTGGGGGTGGTGGCTGCAAAAAAAAAATTGCCTCTCAACCAAAAGAAGATTGTGCAATTAGATTGTAAGGTGTATGGCCAGCAATGGGTTTTACTTAATTTTTCCTCTTTCTGCTCTATTTCTGTTCTTGGAAACATGCCAAGCAAAGGGTGCTGAATGAACATGGTTGAATTAGGAGGGAAAAGTGGGACATGACAGCCTGAGGATGTAATGGCCGTGGGTTGGCAACACAACAGCTACAGGTGGTAATGGTGCTGGTGATCATGGTTGCAATGAAGGATGGAGTTTCTACCAAGGCAAAAGCCCTGATTTGGTGGAAAGATTGCAATGAATGGTCTACTGGATGAGTTTTTATAAACTTTAAACTCTTTCTCTCTTTTCCTTTGGTCATCATGAGGGCCAGTGTTACAGAGTAGTTCTAGGACAGAAAACCACTCTTGGCTTATATGTTCAGCTGTGGTTAGGGACAAATGTCCAAGCCTTGATGCAGCTGACTGCGTCCAGGCTCAAACATCTGTCCCCAACCGCTCTGTGTGCGGCTTCATGCGAATAGCAGCAGCTGCGCTCAGACAACTATTGCTGATTACATAACCTGGTCATTTGAACAGCAAGAATCCATTGATTCTTGCCATAGGAATTTGGTTGCAGCCGCTACCCGGGAGTAAGAAAGAGGGTTTATTCCGCTGATTGGTCACTGACAGTTTCTAGTGGTATAGTTGATATTTTGTATATATGGTATTCATTTACATCTGATTACTGTGTTTCTTGCCAGTTTAGAATGGAGTACTTGTGTTTTGATGTATTTTTATAGCATATTACACACTCCTGGTTGCTACAGTAAGTCTACTGTCATGTGAATGATCAATCAGCTGTACATCTGTGAGATCATTTTCATGCACCCCTTGTACATTCGACCCCCCACAAGTGACCCTCTCACCATCCTTTACAGGTTCCTCTTTCCCACCTGCAGGTAGAGAACCCCTTGGCGGGTCATCTGGGTAGAGGGGAGTTAGACCAGTGAATGTCAGTTCATTGATCTCCCCTACCTAGTAAAAGGCCAGGATCAACATGCATTACATCACTTCTGGGTTCGGCTGTCTATTTTCCCACCAAGGCTACAATGGGGGGCAGGTGGGACATCAGGGGTTAGCTTCCCCAGCTAAATAGACCAACATCATTTGTTAAGGATACTCCTCATTTGATCAAAAAAGTGGATGCAAAGGAGGTTTCTCCTTATACCCTCTTGGTGAGCCTAGAGGCACTCTATGCTGTGAAGATGATGAGAATGGGCTAAGCAATCAGCTTAGTAGTTCTCTAGGCTAACATTAAAGGGGTTGTAAACCCTTATTTATTTTTTTGAAATAACAAACATATCATTCTTACCTCCACTGTGCAGTTGGTTTTGCACAGAGTGGCCCCGATCCTCAACTTTTGGGGTCCCTCAATGGCGCTTGTGGCTCCTCCCCGCATTGGAAAACCCCCAAAGAGAAGCACTCTCCATGGGGGTTACCATGCGGACGCACTCGAGAGTCTAGCATTTGCATCCATAGACACAGAATGCCAGACCCGACCCCGCCCCCTGGTGCCCACATCATTGGATTTGATGGACAGTAGGGGAAGCCAATGGCTGCCCTGCTATACATCTATCCAATCAAGAGCCTAGAGAACAGACAGAGAGGTAGAGCGTGTCTCTGTCGTTGGGAACGAACGGCTCAGGTGAATAAAATGGGGGGCTGGGGGGGGGGGGATGCATTAAGGTGAAAAAACACGCGGGTTTACAACCCCTTGAAGTCTTGCAATTTAAATCCACAAAAAGGCATGCGGTGTCATTCCATAAAAGGAAATTAAAAGTGAATTTTTGGCAAATCAACTGATATTTTACTCTATTTGCAGAATCTTTAAAGCCCAGCTTTGGGCACCTTGATTTTTTTTTTAATTATAACATTTTTACTGTTTTCTATAACTTCTATAACTTTTCTATTACTTAATTAATGGCAGCTGGGCTATAATGGAAATATATACTGTATGGAATATACAGTAGATGGCTGCAACACCCTGAATTTCCTTTTCTCTGGCTGCTATACTTTTTTTTGTTCTTTAGATTTGAAACGGTTTAGTTGGTTATGGTAGTTGCAGTTGCATCACTTAAAAAATAAAAAATGTAAAAAATAAAATGCAAGTACAATTTTTAATCATTTTGTAAACTCTTGTTTAAGCATTTGCTGATAACTTCTGCTTGACCTGTATCTTCTACTGATTGCTGCTTAGTACATTTGCTGACTATACAGCATAATATAATAGTGACATCTGGTGGCTATATGTCAGTATTACACAATGTGCACTTAGGGCTAATACATTATAAAGTAGTAACAAATCAATTATACACAAATGAAGTGCCACATAAAGTGGTACAGTAAAACCTTGGATTGCGAGCATAATTCGTTCAGAAACATGCTTGTAATCCAAAGCACTTGTATATCAAAGCGAATTTAACCATAAGAAATAATGGAAACTCAAATGATTCGTTCCACAACAATTTATTCATAGGTCCTTCAGTTTATAACCCATATAAAAATTATAGCAATGTGATAGGTTGTGTAACCATAAAATGTTCATCCAAAAATGGCAGCCTCTACAAGGGGATTAGAAGCAAAATCCAGCAGGAGCTACAGAGTATAAAAGAGAAGAGAGGCGCCTCTAATGCCGTGTACACATGGTCGTTTTTCGGCATGAAAAAAAAAAACGTTTTTCCAACTTCATCATTAAAAACGATGTTGCCCACACACCATCGTTTTTGAAAAATGATGAACAAAGCACGGTGACGTACAACACGTACGACAGCACTCTTTAGCTGATTCCTTGTTAGTAAAAGACGATTCGCGCTTTTTTGTCTGTTATAGCGTGATGAATGTGCCTACTCCATTATGAATGGTAGTTTTACCAGAACGAGCGATCCCGTCTCATAACTCGCTTCTGGGCATGCGCGGGTTTAAAACGTTGTTTTAGCCCACACACAATCATTTTTTACAACCCGAAAAACGAAATTTTAAAAAACGACGTTAAAAAAAATGCAGAATTTTTTTTGTCGTTTTTCAGAAGCCAAAAAACAATGTGAAGCCCACACACAATCATTTTAAATTACGTTTTTAAAAACGTCTTTTTTTTCATGACGAAAAACGACCGTGTGTACAAATGGCATTAGTGAAGCAATATGTTTCTAAATGTTGTACCTTCATTAAATTTAATATTGCTACACTTAGAGGTGCCTCTCCTCTCTTTTATACTCAGTTGTGACATGGCACTACTTGTATATCAAGTCAAATTTTATTTAAAAATGTTGCTTGTCTTGCAAAACGCTCTCAAACTATCTATCTATCTATCTATCTATCTATCTATCTATCTATCTATCTATCTATCTATCGCCGTCTTTAATATGGTTTGGGCAAAAAAAAATTGGGCCCCCCTCCAGCTTATTTTGGACCTGGCTGGTTCACATGTGCGTGTTTTGGCGGCCCTCATTTTTTGCAGGCACAGCAGCCCATTGATTTGAATGGGCTGCCATGCCTTTGTTTCCTGCAGAAAAAAGGTGCATTCAGCATTTTAAAAATACAGTTGCCTTGAAATCCATTTTGCTTTTGCACCATGCTACTTACCTGCAGTTCTTGCACACACAAATGCACTGTGTTTTTAAAAGCGTGGCCTAAGCGTCTAAAAATGCAGCAAGCTTGACAGTGCGGGAACTGCAGATAAGTCACAGCAGACAGCAGAATGGACAGACAGTGATGTATTTCAGTGCTTGATGGGCATAGGTGTGCCGTGTGCGCAGCCTATTACATGAGGCATGCGCTTTTCTTTGCAGGAAACGCAGGCATGGCGGCCCATTCAAATGAATGGGCTGCTGTCCCTGCGCAAATGTGGGCCGCCAAAACACATACATGTGAACCAGCCAGGCCCAAAATAAGCCCATCAAGCAGTTAAATACAGACAGTAATGCCATGTGCTCTGAGGCCTTACTCAGCCTGGACTGCAGGTCTGGTCTGTGATTTAAAGAGTTCCTCTATTTTACACATGGCATGGCATGGGGTCCCATGGTGCTAAAGCAGAATGGACAGACGGTGCTGTGACCCCCATGCCATGCCATGTGTAAAATAGAGGAACTTTTTAAAACACTGACCAGACCTGCAGTGAATCATCAAATATTATAAAGACGTTGGGCACACTCTACAGAAAACTTATATTTACAATATAGATTAGCAAACAGTGACATACCTTGAGGAGCAGGAAATGAAGAAGTCAGCCTCGGGAAGAGCAAACTGGGGATGTTATAAAATCACATTCTAATTCACTTTTATATACAAGCAGCACCCAGTGGCAGGAAGGGAGAAGTGCACGTCTAAAGGGAAGCCAGGGGTGCTGTACATTTTAAAACACTGGAAAGGGAAGCAGTACTGTCACTAGCTGCGTGCCGCTGATGATCTTCAGCCTGATTTGTGGGCAGCACAGGGGCTTAACGGGCGGCAGGGCCGCCATCAGGAATTATGGGGCCCCTTACACAGCTTCAGGCATGGGCCCCCTCTGGAGCAGAGAACCGGGGGGGTGCTGCCGCCTGAAATTGAGAAGCGAGGGGGGTTGTCACGAATTTAGAAGCGGGGGCCCTTTACAAAAAAAAGGAAAAATATATATAAAAAAAGGGATGTAGCCATCCGGGGCCCTGGGGACCTCTGGGCCCTTTAATAAAAAGAAATAAAAAACATATAAAAAATATATATATTTTTTTTAAAAAGGGGGCTGCCATCTGGGGCCCTGGATGGCAACCCCCCCCCCTTTTTTTTAATATAAATGTTTCTTTTTTATATATATTGTTTTTATTTTATTTTTTATTAAAGGGCCCAGAGGTCCCAGATGGCAACCCCTATCTCTCACTATCTCTCACTGTCACACCATTTCTCACTGTCACACTATTTCTTACTGTCTCTCGCTGTCTCTCAATATCTGTCACTGTCTCACTATCTCTCACTATCTCACTATCTCTCACTATCTGTCACTGTCTCACTATCTCTCATTGTCTCTCACTGTCTCCCACTGTCTCACTAACTCTCACAGTCTCACTATCTCTCACTGTCTCTTACTTTCTCACTGTCTCTCACTATCTCTCATTGGGGCTGATTTACCAAGCCTTTGCTCCATGACTCATGGAGCAAAGACAGGCGTAAAAGCCGTTTTGTCATTTACTAAAGAAATACGCTGCCAGAGCAGCGTATTTCTTTAGTTACTATAATGCCTAGTGCGCCCAGGAGAGGGCGCATGGTGCGCCTCTATGGACCTGGCGTACGGCATTTCAAAATGTAAATACAAGGGGTTTGGGCGGGAGTTTATCAGGGGGGGGGGGGTGTGGGGTGTAGTGGGGAAGTGTAGTGACATGTTTGTTTAAGTTTCCCGGGCCGAATTGAAAGTGAAAGTGTTTTTTTGTGAAATCGAGCGCCGTACGCCGCAAGTAGGAATAAACCTCCGGGAGGTTTATTTGCATACTGCGCATGCGTGCAGGGCAATTACGTTCTTTCACGCACGCCGTCTCACTACGCCGGGAAAATCTTGGTAAATTCCAAGCGGCGTAGCTGTATTTGCGTGGCATGAATCGGCGCACGTGAAAGGCCGAACTGTTTTCAGCTTGCGCTGACCATGAAGGGGAACTCCGCGGCAAATTTTTAAACAAAAAAACGGCGCGGGTTCCCCTGCAATGGCACATCAGGCCCTTCGGCTTGGTCTGGATCATAAGGGGTTAACCTACGCTGAATAAAACAGCGTGGTGTTCCCCCAGGATCCAGACCAAACCCTTATCCAAGCACACAGTCTGGCCGGACAGGAATGGGGGTGGGGATGAGCGAGCGCCCTCCTGAGCCGTACCAGACCGCATGCCCTCAACATGGGGGAGTGTGTGCTTTGGGGCGGGGGGGCACCCCAAAGCACTCTTGTCCCCATGTCGATAGGGACAAGGGCCTCTTTCCGACAACCCTTGCCGTTGGTTGTCGGGGTATGCGGGCGGAGGCTTATCGGAATCTGGGAGCCCCCTTCAATAAAGGAGGCCCCCAGATCCCAGCCCCCCACCCTAAGTGAATGAGTATGGGGTACATTGTACCCCTACCCATTCAACTGGGGTAAAAATGTAAAGTAAAAAAAACCACCACACAGATTTTTAAAATAATTTATTAGTCAGCTGGGGGGTCTTCTGCCGGGCCCCCCCTTTCTTCTTTAAGCTCTTTTACAAGGGGGGTGTAGGCCCGGTCTTCTCTCTTCCGCCGGGGCTCCAGGATTCTCCGCTGTCTTCTGCCGGGGCCCCCCACCCCCTTTAAGCTCTTTTTGATTCGGGGGGGGCATCCGGGCTTCACCGTTTTCTGCCGGGGGCTTCGCCGTTTTACGCCGGGGGCCAGGGCTTCTCTCCGCTGTGTTCTCTGTTGCCTCTTCTGCCTGTCTCCTCCGCGGAGCCCAGGGCTTCTTTCCGCTTTCTTCTCTGTTCCCTCTTCTGCCTTTCTCCTCCGGGGAGGCCAGGGCTTCTTTCCGCTATCTTCTTCCTTCTTCTGTTCCATTCGATGTTGACACGATGAGCTCTGCCTTATATAGGCATAGGGCGTGGTCACGGGTGATGCCACCCTGCGACCCCAACCTTTGTGACATCACATTCCCGGGGCATGATGGTAATGTGATGTCACAAATGTTGGTGTCGCAGGGTGGCATCACCCGGTGACCACGCCCTATGCCTATATAAGTCGATGCGGTCCGCTCAGACGCCATTATAGCAGCAAAGCTCGTCATGTCCCCCCGCCCCAAAGCACACACTCCATCATGTTGAGGGCATGCGGTCTGGTACGGCTCAGGAGGGGGGGGGCTCGCTCGTCCCCACCCCCATTCCTGTCCGGCGAAGGCTGTGTGCTTGGATAAGGGTTTGGTCTGGATTTTGGGGGAACCCCACGCTGTTTATTTCAGCGTAGGTTAACCCCTTATGATCCAGACCAAGCCGAAGGGCCTGATGTGCCACTGCAGGGGAACCCAGCCCTTTTTTTTTATTTGGTGTGGAGTTCCCCTTCAGCGTCCCCGCTCGCCCCTGGTCCCAGAGCAAGAACCGTGAGTTGTGTGTGTAAACACACAGCTCCTGGTCCTGTCAGGGGGACAAATGCCTGATCGTCATAGCGATCAGTCATTTCCCCTAGTCATTCCCACCCCCCCTTCAGTTAGAACACACACAGGGAACATAATTAACCCCTTCCTCGCCCCTAGTTTTAACCCCTTTCCTGCCAGTGTCATTTTTATAGTAATCAATGCATTTTTAGAGCACTCCTCGCTATAAAAATGCCAATGGTCCCAAAAATGTGTCCGATGTGTCTGCCATAATGGCGCAGTACCGATAAAAATCGCTGATCACCGCCATTACTAGTAAAAAAAAAACGTTTAAGAAAAATGCCATAAAACTAACCCCTATTTTGTAGACGCTATAACTTTTGCGCATTTTGCGATTTTTTTTTTTACCAAAAATATGTAGAAGAATACGTATCGGCCTAAACTGAGGCAAACAATTTTTTTATTGATTTTTGGGGATATTTATTATAGCAAAAAGTAAAAAATATTATTTTTTTTGTTTTAAATTGTCGCTCTATTTTTGTTTATAGCACAAAAAATAAAAAGGTGATCAAATACCACCAAAAGAAAGCTCTATTTGTGGGAAAAAAAGGACGTCAATTTTGTTTGGGAGCCATGTCGCACGACCGCGCAATCGTCAGTTAAAACGACGCAGTGCCGAATCGCAAAAAGTGGCCTGGTCATTGAGCAGCAAGTGGTAAAAAAATAACAAAACAATAAAATTAGCCCAATTTATTACACCGAGTAAATAGATACCTAACTTGACACGCTTTAATATTGCACACACTCATGGAATGGCGCCAAACTTCAGGACTTTCAAATCTCCATAGGCGACGCTTGTTTTTTTTTTTTTTACAGGTTGCCAGTTTAGAGTTACAGAGGAGGTCTAGTGCTAAAAGTATTGCCCTCGCTCTAACGCACGTGTGAATACCTCACATGTGTGGTTTGAACGGCGTTTACATATGTGGGCGGGACTTACATGCATGTTCGCTTCTGAGTGCGAGCTACTAGGGACAGGGGCATTTTAATTATTATTATTATTTTTTTTACGTAATAATTCAATAAGACCTCACATCTTGTCCTTCAGGCTGAAAAGCATGCGATCGGGAAAAAAATAAACAGAGATCTTATGCTTTCAGCCGCGATTGCAGCTTTGTTCATGCTTCTGCCTCTGCATTTCTGGTGAACTGAGCATGCCCAGGGACTTAGAATTTTTGATGTTGCTTTTTGTGTCTCATAGAGCGTGTTTTTTGGGTTAGTAATTTAAGGAGATAGTTAACAGGTGCAACAAGTGCACCCAATGCAGAGACTGAACTTTGTCCATGTGTTTTCAATTGCTCATTAACACACAAGCCTATGTTATATAAAGCGTGTAGAGCAGGGATATGCAATAAGCGGACCTCCAGCTGTTGCAGAACTACAACTCCCATGAGGCATAGCAAGACTCTGACAGCCACAAGCATGGCACCCAGAGGGAGAAGCATGATGGGACTTGTAGTTTTGCAACAGCTGGAGGTCCGCTAATTGCATATCCCTGGTGTAGAGCATTTGTCAGCTGCCCTGAAAGAGGGCAGGTTGTGTGTGTGGGGGCTGGCAAGAATGTCTTTGCAAAAAGATATGTTTTTGATCAAGGTTTTATTTGGTCAATGTATGTTTTTTTTTGTATGGTGTTCACTCACTTTGATATATTTGTACTGCATTATTTTGCAAAATATTTCTCAAGATGTTGTGACTAATATTTCATTCCAGTGTATGTGTCTCTATTGTGTTTTTTCCAAAGCATAAACCATATTCTGTTTAATGTCTCAAATGAACCTGTTTATTTTTATTTTTTATATTTATTTATTTATTTTTCTTTTGTTTTTTTTTGCTTTCCTTGTTTTGTTGACCAATAAAATTACTTTCAAATTTTGAAGTTTGTTTTTTGTTACTTTTTCATGCTACATATTTTGACAGCTGCAGCTGAATTAGGGCTGATTGGTTACAACAATCAGTTGTGATTTTTGTCTGGAAGCTTTTTTCCTGGTGTGTATGCATGAAATGTTTGCGGTCATGTTTATTCACCAGGGAAAAAAAATACAGTGCGGTAAGTTTTATTTCCTTTTTACTGCAGTGGGCCTCAGCCTCAGTCAAGTACCCCTGACAGGACATGTTTTGTGGATTTATCTTATCAAGAATTGCTGTCCAGACTGTCTTTTAAAGCAAATGTGCAAGATGAAGGAAAACCTGCAAACATGGCCTGTGGGGGGTGTGTTGGCGCACAGGCTTGAAGTGCTGATTTACAGCACTGTGCTTAAATCTAGCGCAAGGCAATCCTATTCTAATGGTGGGTGTTTGAGGGAAGCCAAGTGAGTGTTAGAACCCCTGCTTGTGTTTTTTGGGTTGGGCTTTGTGTCCCTTTTCTTAAAATTGGCTTCACTTCCTGTCACACAGCTGAACAGGAAGGGAGGTTAAAACCCAACCAATGTCTTTTCTTGGGGACACAGGTCAATCTAACTAGTGTCCCCATTAAGCAAATTGCACTCCAGCACTGCTATGTACACCCCAAATGATTATTTAGTTTGGGGTTTAGTAAAAGCAAAGCCACTCTGCAGTAGAAGCGTAGTCGCTGAAAATCAGAGGGGAAGCACTGATGGTTTTAACATCCAATCCTGTAGAAGCAAAGTGTTTTTTTGTTTTTGTTTTTTGTTTTTTGTTTTTCTTTGCTTGTCCACTTGTAGTGCAAAGTGGATTTGCCTTTAGGAAATGGACCCCAAAGTCCAAGACCCCTAATACTTTGGGGTGTACACAGCAAAATGCTAGAGTGCAATTTACATAATGGGAAACTATTTAGATTGATCTCTGTGTCCCCGAGAAAATATATTAGTAAGGTTTTACCCTCACTTCCTGTTTGGCTTTGTGACAGGAAGTGAATGAATTTGAATTAGAAAGTGACAACATTTGTAAGGTGTCTTCAACCTTCATCAGGGGTGCAGACATCCCCAAAAAATGAGCAGATGATACTTATTTGCAAATTCAGAAACATTTTTATTTAACATTGGGTGGTGTTTGTGGGGGTCCCTAACACACATTCATACATATTAGCAATGCTGTATCCTGGCCTATTGGCATGGTTATATTTTCTTAGTCCTCTCAAAAAAATTATCAGAAATTTGTGCATAAAGTAGAACTATAATCACTTTTTTTCTTTCATTTTGGATGGAGGGAGGGAGGGTTATAGCCCCTGTCAGTTTATTTTGTATCATCCCTGTCCAATTGGGGAGATTTGCCTTCACTTCCTGCCCCATAGCCAAACAGGAAGTGAGAGAAAAACTATGCAAATTAAGGGAATCCAGTGCCCCCCTCCCCCCCAGAACTAGTGTGTGTGTGTGTACCCCCGTGAAAATTTATGGGCGTGTCCTAAAAAACAGGGTGTGGCCTTGACAGGAAGTGTGGGTTATTTTTCTATTAGGAGGTGCAGAAGTTTAGTCAGGCCTAGGGCAGCACAAAACCTAAATATACTACTGCATATTAGGGCTTATTTAGACAGGATCCGATTTACAGCATGTTTTTATATGGTGGAAGGAAACCCACGCAGGCACAGGGAGAACATGCAAACTCCAGGCAGATGGTGTCACAGGTGGGATTCGAACCAGCGACCATTTTTGCTGCTAGATGAAAGTACTATCCACTACACCACTGTGCTGAACGAACATGATCGCGGCTGAAAGGATGAGATCAGTTTTTTTTTCCCATCTCATGCTTTCCAGTCTGGAGGACAGATGTGGGGTCTTATTGACCCCGCCCCTCTCCATAAAGAGGACCTGTCAAACACTTATCCAATTACAAGGGTTGTTTACATTCCTTGTAATAGTAATAAAAGTGATAAAAAAAATGGGACAAAAAAGTGCAAAAAGAAAAATATTACGTAACAAACAATAAATAAATAAATTAAAACGCCCCTGTCCCTAGTAGCTTGCACTCAGAAGCAAACACGCATGTAAGTGCCGCCCACATATGTAAACACCGTTCAAACCACACATGTGAGGTATTGACGCGTGCTCTAGAGCGAGAGCAATAATTTCTAGCACTAGACCTCCTCTGTAACTCTGAAATGGTAACCTGTAAACAAAATTCAAGCGTCGCCTATGGAGATTGTTAAGTCCCGAAGTTTGGCGCCATTCCATGAGTGTGTGCAATATTAAAGCGTGACAAGTTAGGTATCTATTTACTCGGTGTAACATCATCTTTCACATTATATCTAAAAATTGGGCTAACTTTACTGCTTTGTTATTTTTTAATTCATAAAACCGTTTCTTTTTTTGGGCCAAAAAAAAAGGCGTTTGAAAAATTATTGCGCAAATACCGTTGGAAATAAAAAAAAATGACTGCCATTTTATTTCCTAGGGTGTCTGCTAAAAAAATATATATGTTTGGGGGTCCTGAGTAATTTCCCAGGAACAAAATATAATTTTTACATGAAGGAGAGAAGTGCCAGAAAAGGCGCGGTATGGAAGTGGTTAAAGTGAAACAATAAAAGTGAAATATTCCTTTAAATTTCCTACAGGGGAGGGGGTGTATAACATGCCTGTGAAGGTCTGGTATGGATATTAAGAGGAACCCCGCTAGTAATTGAGCTAACACGAAGAAAGCGGCGGCCAGCCCTGAAGCAGAAGGCACCGGAGAGCTAGCGGGAGAAGAACCAGGGAGCGCCGAGACAACATCGGAGAAGATGGAAGAAGACCCCCCGGAGAGCGGAGAAGACCCCCCGGAGAGCGGAGAAGACCCCCCGGAGAGCGAAGAAGACCCCCAGAGAGCGGAAGAGAACCAGACGGTGGTGAAGACCGACACCCCCCCCCGCCGAAGAAGAAGGCCCCCCCTTGTAAAAGAGCTAAAGAAGAGAGGGGAGGCCCTCGGAGCTGACTAAAAAATTACTTTAAAAACCCTGTGTCATGTGTTTATTTTCTTTTACACTTTGCCTCCAGGTGAATGGGTAGGGGTACGATGTACCCCAGATTCATTCACCTAGGGTGGGGGGCCGGTATCTGGGGGCCCCCTTATTAAAGGGGGCTCCCAGATTCCGATAAGCCCCACGCCCGCAGACCCCGACAACCAACGGCCAGGGTTGTCAGAAAGAGGCCCTGTCCTTATCAACATGGGGACAGGGTGCTCTGGGGTGGGGGGCCGCAGTGCGCCCCCCTGCCCCAGAGCACCCAACCCCCCCCCCCATGTTGAGGGCATGCGGCCTGGTACGGCTCAGGAGGGGGGGCGCTCGCTCGTCCCCACTCCTTTCCTGACTGGCCCGGCAGCGTGCTTTGGATACGGGTCTGGTATGGATTGTGGGGGGACCCCCACACCGGTTTTTCAGCATAGGGGGTTCTCCTTACAACCCATACCAGACCTAAGGGCCTGGTATGACCCTGGGGGGGAACCCATGCCGTTTTTTATTTAAAATTTGGCATGGAGTTCCCCCTCAGAAATTATACCAAACACCGCGGCTAGAATTGGCAGGAATCCAAGTTGGATCCCCGTCACTTCTATGACGGCTTTGTCTCCATCACGGCAAGCCGGCTCGGCGCTGGCTCCCGTGATGGGGCTCGCAGGTAGTCAATCTCGCCGAAAAAGGGAGCGAGATTGACACAATATGGCGGTCACCCACTGTATCTTTCACTGTCTCACTATCTCTCACTGTCTCTTACTGTCTCTCACTGTCTCTCACTGTCTCTCACTGTCTCTCATCGTCTCTCATTGTGTCTCACTATTGGGGATGAGCCGAACACCCCCCCCCCCCGTTCGGTTCGCACCAGAACCTTCAAACGGACCGAACGTTCGCACGAACATATCGAACCCCATTGACGTATATGGGACTCGAACGTTCGAATTCAAAAGTGCTCATTTTAAAGCCTAATATGCAAGTTATTATCGGAAAACGTCTTTGAGAACCCGGGTCTTGCCCCAGGGAACATGTATCAATGGAAAATATAGTTTTAAAAACGGTCGTTTTTTCTGGAGCAGCGATTTTAATAATGCTTAAAGTGAAAAAAAAATGAAAAATGTCTTTAAATATCGTACCTGCTGGGTGTCTATAGTATGCCTGTGAGGTGGCATGTGTTTAGAACTGTCCCTGCACAAAATGAGATTACTATAGGAAAAAAGTAATTTAAGACTGCTTGCAGCTTTAACCACTTACCCCCCGGACCATATTGCTGCCCAAAGACCAGAGTACTTTTTGCGATTCGGGACTGCGTCGCTTTAACAGACAATTGCGCGGTCGTGCGACGTGGCTCCCAAACAAAATTGGCGTCCTTTTTTTCCCACAAATAGAGCTTTCTTTTGGTGGTATTTGATCACCTCTGCGTTTTTTATTTTTTGCGCTATAAACAAAAATAGAGCGACAATTTTGAAAAAAATGAATATTTTTTACTTTTTGCTGTAATAAATATCCCCCAAAAATATATAAAAAAACATTTTTTTTCCTCAGTTTAGGACGATACGTTTTCTTCTACATATTTTTCGTAAAAAAAATCGCAATAAGCGTTTATTGATTGGTTTGCGCAAAAGTTATAGCGTTTACAAAATAGGGGGTATTTTTATGGCATTTTTATTAATATTTTTTTTACTAGTAATGGCGGCGATCAGCGATTTTTTTTTCGGTATTGCGACATTATGGCGGACACTTCGGACATTTTTGACACATTTTTGGGACCATTGGCATTTTTATAGCGATCAGTGCTATAAAAATGCATTAGATTACTATAAAAATGCCACTGGCAGTGAAGGGGTTAACACTAGGGGGCGGGGAAGGGGTTAAGTATGCCTGGGTGTGTTCTTACTGTGGGGGGGGGGTGGCCTCACTAGGGGAAACACTGATTTTCTGTTCATACATTGTATGAACAGAAAATCAGCATTTCCCCTGCTGACAGGAACGAGAGCTGTGTGTTTACACACACAGCTCCCGTTCCCCGCTCTGTACCGAACGATCGCGTGTGCCCGGCGGCGATCGCGCCCGCCGGGCACACGCACGGGAGTCGGGGGCGAGCGGGGGGCGCGCGCGCGCGCCTCCGGCGGCGCGCGTGCGCCCCTAGTGGCGGCTAAAAGGTAGGACGTCCATTTACGTGGTCTCGCCTAGGAGAGCCACCTTGTGGATGTATAATGACGGTGCGGCGACGGCAAGTGGTTAATGTAATGTTTGGTCCCTGCAATATGGATGAAAATCACTGAGAAAAATAGCATGGGTTTCCCCGCCCCCCTCCCCCCAGGTCATTACAAGCCCCTTTGGCCATATATACTTTGAACAGCAGTATACAGGCAAGACAGGGACTGTAGGTTTGTTGTTAAGTAGAATCTGTTTGTAATTTTCAACTGGTACTTCTTTAAAGTGTAGCTTCAGCCATAAAAAAAATTTAGCTTTTCTGAAAACATAGAGAAGGGTTATCACCCCTGTAACATTTCTTTTGCTGTCTGTGTGCATATGTTCAGAAGATTGCACCTCACTTTCTGTCCCAATGACAATTTTTTAATTTTTTTTTGTGAAACAAGGATTGTGATAAAGCATCAGTGGACAGGAGACACCTTTTACAGAAGAGAATTTCCCTCCCTAGGGGTAGATTTCCTCTCTCTTCCTGTTGTCTCCTTTCGTTTGCAAGTAAGAGTGGTTTGTAAGTTGGATGTTTGAAAGTAGGGGCCTGCCGTATATACTCTGCATAAATTTTGGCCCTAGGTGTTGGTGTTGCCACAACACTGCAAGCCCTCACAGTTAGTCTTGGTGGGCGCTGGAACGCCCTGCTGTGAAATATTAGATCAAGAATTGTAATTACATGCCCCTGTTGAACAGGGGCAGAAAAATTGGGCCTTAGGCACTGGTGCTGGTGCCACAACACTGCAACCCCTCACAGATACTCTAGCTGGAGTGCAGGATTGAGCCCGCTGCAAATTATTGCATCAAAAATTGTAATTACACGCCCCTGTTAAATATGGGGCAGAAAAATTGGGCCTGCAACCCCTCACAGAGACACTTCATTGTTAAAAAAAGTTCAAACCCCATTCAAACCATAAAAAATAAAACTGACTGGGTGCTTGAAACAAGTGCAGCTATGCTTAGTTGGCAGAAAACATATTCTTATACTAAATAATCCTCAGGTTGTCAGATCTCAACAAAACATCATTTTGAGAAAACTGTCTTTCCATTACAAACCACTAGATGGGAGCCAAGAGTCTTCTTTGCTTTCATAAATTATTCACTAAATTCCATCTCCATGATTTGGACGCTTTCTTAGTTCTTGCATAAAATATTTTTGGGGAATTTTTTTAAATCTCTTTATTTATTATTTCACAAACAGTTTAAAACATCTGATAGAATGAGAACCAACTTACTACAGTATACACTTTAAAATTTACATAAATATAAAAAGACATATATTGGTTGTATGATAAAAAAAAAACATACATACATAACCTAACATTGTGGAATTGAGTATAAGATGTTGAAGAATTGGTGGTGGAATCTATTGTTAAGGGTTAAAATGGTGAACGTGATATGGGTTATATGGTGGTACCATTACTAACGGTAAGAGTGGTGAAGGTGATATGTTTTACAATATATGGTGGCTTCATAGTTAAGGGTAAGGTGAGATTGGTGAGGGTGAAATTAATTGTGTGACAGTTCACAAAGTGAAAGATGGAAAAGAATGTCAAGAGCATCAAGGGTATGTCAAGTTGGGGGATGGACATGGGTGGAAGGCAGGGGTCAAGTCCTGGGGAAAAAAGTGTGGGAACTCCCACCCAAGATCCACTCCCCCACCAAAAAAATAAAAATAAATTATACGCTCATATGCATAATTACTAAACCGCATGTTTTTTTTTTTTTTCGATCCACTGTACCTTAGTAATCCTTTATGTTACTGGCCGCTTGCTGTATATGGATTCATCGGGTAGTGTGCGGGTATTCCGTCACTTCCTCGATGCCGCAATGTCTCCTGGGAGCTTTTGTCATTGTTCCCAGGAGACATTGCGGAGGTCTGATGCGAGTTATCGCGGGATTTAGAAAGAAGCAAGTTCTTTCTAAATCCCGTGATAACTCGAGCTGGACATCACCGCTTAGTGAAGAATTGGCTCGGGCGGCTCGGCTGCTCTCGGCCTGCAAAGGGAACTGAGTTCCTGCTGTGAAAAAAGTGCAGGAACTCCATTCCCACGTGTTCCCGCAGGACTTGAGCCCTGGTGGAAGGAATATATGAGGGTGGAAGGAAAGGGAAGCGAAATGAGAAGGAAAGGAGGAGGGGTATTGAGAACTAGGGAAAGAAGGTTTAGAAAAAGAAGCAGAAGGGGTTGGGAGGTGGGAAAGAGGCTGATGGTACCCAGGGAAGTCTCAGAATGATTTGAGCCAGGGACGGGTTCAGGTTCCTGATGTTTTTCCATTGTGTTGAGTTATTGTAGCGTATCCAGGATGCTCCTGCAGTACTAACGTTTTCTTTTTGTTGTTCACATTATTAGGCATAAATCTAGAATGTTTGTTTCCATTTGTCTGAAATGCAATATCTTTCTGAAATAAGAAAGTGCATAGGTGTGCAGAGGGGGTGTGCCAGGTGTGCCTGGGCACACCCTAATTACTATGTGCGGTGTTGATTCCCCCTGCTGGCAAGGGTTCCCCCATGTGCTATCCCTGCAGTGCTGAAGGCTTCCCTCCTCTCCTTTCCCCCCAGGCTGCTGCAGGGGATGTTTCAGAATGGAGAACGGGGGAAGGGAATAGTAAATATTTCATTTACCGTCCCCTTACTTTCTAAATAGACACAGTGAACACACCCGCTCACTGTGTTCATTCATAACTGAAGCATAGTAAAATTTCTTCCCTATGCTTTAGTTTGTTAATGAACAGGAAGCACAGAGCACTTCCCATTTATTCACTGTCCAGTGCAACTGAGGCTGAGAAAAGCATTTGTTTTTGCGCTTTGGGGCACACACCCTAATGCAATAGGCTGTGCACACCTATAAGAAGCTACAGTATATAGTAAGGGAATTTGTGTATTTTTAATAGGGATAGTCATTCCAATGTATAAAGTATAACTGGGTTGTCTCCCGAGTCCATTAATGTCACTTCTTGGGTTGTGTGTCTAACTCCCAGAAAAATCGATTATTTTGGCAAGACTAAAAGATATGTAACAAAGTGCCCGCTTCAGATTTACAACTGAGGTACTTGTTTATGTAATTTTTTGAGATCTGCTCAAACTCAAAGCCAATAGGACAAGATCTTTTTTTAGAAATGCTAGGAGTGAGCCAGCTCGTAAAGCTTACTTTTTTGTTCAGGGAGTATTTGAATCTCAAGGTCTGAATCCCATTTGCAGATATAGACGGGAATAAAATCAGGTGGGGAACTAAGTAATTTGTAGATACAAGAAAGAGAATTTGAGATTGGAAACTAATATTTGCAAAGAACCTCAAATTGAGTGAGAGGGTGGCAAAGGGAGGAGGTAGGTATTTAATTTGGAGAGACCTTCAGTTGTCTAAGAGGGGGGTTATTATGTTTTGGATGTCTGATTGAGAGAGCTAACCCACTGACAAATGTAAGGTTGCTAGTATGAATTTACTGAGATAAAGAAGATTGTTAATACAGTGGAACCTCAGATTACAAGCATAATCTGTTCCAGGAGAATGCTTGTAATCCAAAGTACCCTCATATCAAACGCGAGTTTCCCTATAGAAGTAAATGAAAACGAAAAAATAATTTGTTTCCGCATTGACTTCAATGGCATGCAATACTGCATTTGGCCAGAGGTGGGGGGGCGCCAGAGAGCCTCAGAAACACCCAGAAAGGCCCGAGAACAGCTTGGCTGAACTTGGAAAACCTCAGAAAGGCTCGGGAACTGAGTATTTATATTTACAAGGTTTTCCAAGCATTTCCAAATGGCTGCGATCGGCTCTGGTGCATCCCCCCATACCCCAAAAAAAAAAAGTTTTGGTACTTGTACTCGCTTAAAAAAAGTGGTATCGGGACAACCCTAGTAATTATCTGACTAAAACTAAATATGTATTCATTATTTTAATCCTAACGAAATAAGGAAAATATGTACAAAACCACTGTGCCTTCTTTTTAATGGATTTCTTTGGAACTTTGGAATTCCTTAGAAGAACCCTCTCTCTGCAGGTGCACTAATTGCTGTGGCATTACTATAAGGTGAGCCTTTCATTGCTGTCATTAATTCCTCACTCCCAGCAATAGAACCTCTGTCTAGAGTCAACTGAGGGTTGCCAAATCTCACTGGGAACGTTATCCTGATACAGATGCGTTTGCTGTGGTGTACAGTGGTGTGTTCAGTATGATTTGCGTGATGCTCATAGAGGTGCTTCTCTCCATTTTCTTTTGGAGTTTCCCACTATCTGTTTGGAGCTGCCTCAGAAGATTTTACCTGTTTACCATACCACATCTCACAAACAGGACAGTCTTTTGCTTCCTCAGTTATATGTTTTTCCTACCTTTTAATAAGACTGATATAAAAACATTGTTAGACATAATTGGGAGATAGTGGGTTGAAAAAAAGTATCAAGCATGAATAAATCTATCAAACCAAATAAGTATTGTGTCCATTATCCCACAGAAGAGACCCAACCCTTAGCTCTTGTATATTGCAAAAAAAAAAAAAAAAATGGAAAAAAGGCCCTCCTACTGGAGAAAGGGCACTCAGTAAGTTTACCTGGGCACCAAATGTTTGGGAGATTGATAGGCCTTTCCCATCAAAACTCAATTAGCTAGATTCAGAGAGGGTGTCCTAACTTTGCGGCGGCGTAGCGTATCGTGTTCACACTACGCCGCCGTAAGTTAGCGAGGCAAGTACATGATTCACAAAGTACTTGCCTAAGTTACGGCGGCTAAGTTATGTTTTATGTTAATGGAGCTTGACCTGACGTGATTGACGTTTTTTTGGAACGGCGCATGCGCCGTCCGCCTGCATATCCCAGTGTGCATTGTGGCAACGTACGCCGCACGGGCCTATTGGTTTCGACGTGGACGTAAATTACATAAATCCCTATTCACGGACGACTTACGCAAACGACGTAAAATTTTCGAATTTCGAAGCGGGAATGGCCATACTTTAACATTACTATTCCAAATATTTGATGGAATAACTTTAGGCCTGATAATGCGTTACGTAAACGGCATATCTGTACTGCGTCGGCCAGGCGTACGTTCGTGAATAGGCGTATCTAGTGATCTACATATTCTACGCCGACCGCAATGGAAGCACCACCTAGCGGCCAGCCTAAATATTGCACCCTAAGATAGGACGGCGCAAGCCGTCGTATCTTAGATAGGTTTTAAGTGTATCTCTGTTTGAGAATACACTTAAACTTAGGTCGGCGCAGATTCCGAGTTAGGTCGGTGTATCTACTGATACGCCGACCTAACTCTATGTGAATCTAGCTAATTGTCTATGTCTGGTATGTATTTTCTTTACTAAGAATATTTTGTAAAAACTGCAAGGAGAACCACATAAAAAAGTTAGCATTAAAGAGTAACTCCACTTTTGTTAAGAAAGAAATCTTCCTCTCTGGGTGATCTATGTACATTGTATAAATAAAAGTGCAGCGCTAGATAAGTAAAGTGCAATTTGTGGGAATAACACAATGCACCTGATGTGGTTTTATAATTATCAATAAGCTGCTGCACCTGCAGGGCTCTAATAAGAAAACTTGCCTTATTAGACAAGGTTTCCCTTTGAGCGCATCTCGCCAAAATGAATTTTTTGTTGCAGGGGATGCTCAAAATCTGATTTGTATCTTAGTGCAGACTTCTTGGAAAATCAGTAAGCCAATCACAAAAGCAGGCAATGACATATCTGGGGGGCCGTTCTGTACATATACTTTGTACAGAATGCCCCCAGGTTGCCATATTGCATTTCAGAGAAAATTACCATAGATGCAGATTGAAAAGGAAAGGTCATTTTTAATAACATTCAATTACAATATGACTTGTGTCGCAATTGTATACGCTATATTATTTTTTTTTTATTCACTATTTTTTTCCAAAAAAGTGGAGTTACCCTTACACTGTAATTCTAAAGGAATAATTGTTTTTTACATTTGAAAAGCAGGCATGTGGACCACAATTTATTGGAATTAATAACCAGAGGTATGTTAATAAAAAAAATGATGTTGTGAACGTATATACAGTAAGTGGTGTTCTTGAATCTCGATCTATCATGGTCGACCGCTAAACACCCTCTATACACACTGCTGTTTGACCACAGTGCTGATTGACAATGCTCATCTCTGCCAGCAGGCACATGCTGGAGACAGGTGCTGTCATTCAATATAGTAGCAAGGCTTACCTCCATTCATAACACAAGTAACTAGAAAAAGATCACTCAGCGCTGGTGGGACTGTGTTATTTATCTGCCAGTGTTGTAGATGTTTGCTAGCAGATAGATCACACAGCCCCATCAGTGCTGATTGATTGTTTACTATTGTTAATGGACAGTCAGTGCTGGTGGGGCTATGTGATAGGTGTCTCAGCTGATAGTAAACATCCACTGCTGTATCAAATAGAACAGGCAGCCCTGCCAGCGCTGACTGATTGTCTACTATTGTGAATGAATAGTCAATGCTGATGGGACTGTGTGTAATAGATCTGCTGGCTGCTAGTAAACATCCACTGCACTGGCACATAGATCAGACAGCTCTGCCAGTGCTGGCTGTTCATTCACAATAATAAAAGAGCAATCAGCACTGATGAGGCTGTGTGATCTGTTTGCCAATGCAGTGAATGATTTCTAGCAGCCTGCAGTTCTATCACACAGCTTAACCAGAGATGACTAGAATAGAGTACATGCATGGCAATGGTAAAAGCATGTAAATGTATACATTCATTCTCATTTACAGTTAGAATCTTGTAGAGAGGGTGATGCTTAGTGCTGGGCTGTATATCCCTAATAGGAATGTCCATATTTAGTTTGGGGTATAAAGATAAAGATGATTTAAGCTCTGTGAAAATTAGACACAAAGAAAGTGGGGTTCCCCTATTGATGGGACTTTCTAGGCACTAAAGTATATACCAAGTGAAAAATTAATTTCATAAAAAACAAAAAATTTTATTGATACATCACTAGATAAAAGAAACATAGACACATGTTATGAATAGCCATTAGATACACCAACTGTGAGAATGATGATGATACAGTATAGCTTCCTCTACCCAACGCATTTCAGAGACTAAGCATCTCCTTCATCAGGGGAGTATAAGGGGTATCATTCGTCTACAATATAAATGCATAAATCAAAAACATGCCTATATCAAAAATCTATGGCTTAGGCAACATTGCTGTCAAATCCAAGACTTAGGCCGCGTACACAGGATCAGTCCAGTCGATGAGAACTGTCCGAAGGACCGCTGTCATCGGTTAACCAATGAAGCTGACTGATGGTGCGTACACACCATCAGTTAAAAAACTGATCATGTCAGAACGCGGTGACAGTGTGTTCTGACAGAAAGGTCACCCTGCTGTCAGAATACAAAGGCTTAGCAGGGAGGAATCCCCCTGTCCACGTGGAATGTGTGGTTGGGGTAATCAAGTAAAAAAAATCAAGTAGTCGCTTGTGTTCCAGGTCTTGTGATTGCTCCTGTGCCTGTGTCTGTCTTTTCTGGATCCTGGCACCCACACACATCGAAGGAGAGCAAACAGGCAGTGCAGCAAGGTTTTTGTTCGCTTTCAGATAATTATGAACAATAGTAAAACTCATACACAAGTTGGTGATATTGCTCATTTATAACTTATTTTTTTTTTTAACTTGTGTATGAACTTAATATGAAGCTTAGGAATGATGTACATGTAGACATGACATCCACACACCAATTTCTAAATTCCCTGACTTAGGCCAGGCATACATGATTCGAATCTCGACCGGTTCAGCAGGGACCGGCTGAGATTCTAAATGTTAATGGGCAGGCTGATTGTACCAAGGTAAGTGAACGTGTTGATGGAATCGTGGGTTGGGATTGAATCCTTGATGGGAATCGTGTGAATTTCTTTCCTGCAACACGTGGTTGCAGGAAAGAAATTTGCACTATGTATGGCCAGCCTTAAAAATGTGAAAAAATGTTCTGCTGTTAAAGACTTTGATTAAGAGTTCAGAACAATTAATGTTTGTACTTAAAAATGATGAGGTCACAGAAATTAGATGGTGGTTGTAGGTTAGGAAGCATTCAACTGCCAAGAAATCTTTAGTATGTCCCTAGTTAAAGCTGAACTCCAGAATAAGCATATATTGTCTAAATACTAGAGGCATGTGTATTCTTTCTTGAATCTTAGTTTCTTGGTGTATTTTTTCCAGATCTGTGGGATAATTCAGTCTGTTGTCTGTTGAATAGGTAAAAAAGAATGAGAGTCGTATTGCTCGTTTGTAGGTAATCCGATTTTCCCATGCACAGCCATTGATAGACAGTGCCTTAAGGCAATCATGTGCTATTGTAGCACATAGGAATTTGATCATCCACAGTGAAATCATATTTAGCTCAGAGACCAGTGCTATTTAAATGTATCAAGTCTTGTAACATATCATTTACTATAGTTGTGTAAATTGTAGTGTTTGTAGATTTTTCTCTAGTATTCCTTACAGAATGATTACTTAAATATAGCTATGTGTTTTACGGATGGCAGATGACTATAAGGATCTTGACATTGCATATTAAGTGTAGTTATGTAAGAAACTGTTCTTTTGTTTAATGCACTTAGGTTATGTTGATTTTTAAAAGCGATATGGAATGTTTCTTTTTGTTTGGCTTGGATTGCTACACAAAGATTTATTTTTTTACTAAGATTATTGGAAATATATAAATTTAGATATATTCAAAGTTTAAAGTGATTGTAAAGGTTATATATTTTTTTTTTAAATAACAAACATGTCATACTTACCTCCGCTGTGCAGCTCGTTTTCACAGAGTGGCCCCAATCCTCGTCTTCTGGGGTCCCTCAGTGGATGTCTCGGGCTCCTCCCCGCATCAGATAACCTCCCGAGGGGGTTACCTTGCGGGCGCTCTCCCCGAGTCCAGCATTTGCTTCCATAGACATGAATGCCGGTGCCCGTGTCATTGGATGTGATTGACAGCAGCAGGAGCCAATGGCTGCCTGCTATCAATCTATCCAATGAAGAGCCGAAAAGACCGGGCTGAGATCCAGCGCGTTCTTGATTCAGGACTTTCGAGGGCTCAGGTAAGTAAATGGGGGGGGCTGGCAATTAACGGATATTTTTTCACCTTAATGCATAGGATGCATTAAGGTGAAAAAAATGGGAAGATTTACAACCCTTTTAAGACATAAATATAATAGATTTAGGGATCAGTAGATTTCATCACAGCATGGCAAATATAACAATTTAGAACCCTAGACATGGGCTTTACAGATGCACATGACTTTTAGCTCCCTCTAGTGCAGGGATCCTCAAACTACGGCCCTTCAGCTGTTGTAGAACTACACATCCCATGAGGCATTGTAAAACTCTGACATTCACAGACTAGGCATAATGGGAATTGTAGTTCCTGAACAACTGGAGGGCCGTAGTTTGAAGACCCCTGCTCTAGTGCTTCCAACTTTAACTACTCAGTCAGCAGGCTACTGACTTTGCTATGTGTCTTTTATTCCTGAATCTATACTTTGTTTTAGAGAAAACCAACTGCGCTAAAAATTAAAACACAACAAGACTGTAGCAGCAAGCACACCAACAGATATAAATTGGTCACAACAACAAATTTACAAAAGTGCTGCACATATACAATATAGTGTAATTTATAAATAGCAAAGAAAACTACTGAATTCAATGATATCAATAAATAGAGTCCAGTAAAAAAAAGTCCAATGAAGTGCCAGATGTGAACGGGGTTAAATCCTACCAATGTGTACCTCTATTAAACACTCAATGGCTCCCGTTTACCAGAATGCTTTGACCCCCATTACTGAGCAGTGAAGACGGCCAGATAATGACCAGGCTTCTACAACAGAGCCGCCCATAATCGCCATTTCAGGTCAGGACTCACTGATCACCCTCCGGTTCAATTATAATTAAAAGAATAACCAGGGGAACCACAAAGTGTGAAAGCAGTAAAACTGGCACATATGTGAATCACAGCCAGTCTCAGTAGAGGGTCGGGCGGTCTCGCAGAGCGTGACATCATAAACTTAGATTCCACCCTATGGCATGTACCAAAAAATGCTATTTGTAGCAAAACACGTAGGGTGGAGTCTAAGTGCATGACATCATCACTTTTTTGCATGGGGTTTATACATGTAAAGAAAGGACATGAGTATAAGCTACACTTAAAAAACACGAAACTAAACACCTCAAAAAACAAAAAAGTAGAACTAAAAAAGAATGCTAGGTCTATTCAAATTAAAAATGAATCAGGTGGGTTTACACTGCACTATCCCTAGCCACTGCAATTAATTAGTGTCATGCCAACCCCTAGCATAGGTGGTCAGGCATTTCTAGCTGGTTCTGTGTTCTTCATCTATAGCAATCCCCATAAGGCAAGTAGGCCTACCAGTACTCGGTTGCCCAGGTTTTAAACAAAATGCTATAGTGCCTGGTCACCATGCTTGGGCAGGAGTGAGCTAAGCAGGGTAAACAGGTACTTGTGGTTGGCAAACAGGCCGAATCAATGGTCAAAAGGCAGGCAGAGTAGATAGGGCTTGGGTGAAGGTAAAGGTCAAAGCACTGGAACAAGGCAGGTAAACAGGGAGCCTGAAGTATGTGTGGCAAACACTATCACAAGCATGACACTAAGGGCTCACAGGCTTAAATCTGGTTTGGACTCCTACACGTGTCTACATCAACCCCCTGCAGGTGGGCATTCAGACAGGGAGAGTGCAGGCCAGCCAAAACTGGATGCTACCAAGAGACCAGCAGTTGTTATAGAACAGGAGTGTTACAAGCTCTTAACAATTAGTAGCAATATACAGCACTGAATATAGTACTGTATATAGCAATATATAGCTCTAAAGTAACACAATACACTAGCAAATACGCAACTTTCTCTCTGAAACACAGGCAGTAGTCCTTTACTCTCACTGAACTCCAACACACAAAGGGTTGCTGGGAGAGCTGCCTTTTATAGTGTGTGGACTGAGACTTTGGCCAAACTGATGTAAGACTTTGGCCAATTATGCTTTTTTTTTGGCAATGCATTGTGGGATGATCCGCTGGCCAATTCCAACTGAACGCTCTTAAAGGAAAAGTATGGAAACAAACATACATACTCACTTCCATGTCCCCTGCCATCTCTAAATTTGAGACTTAGGTGATCACATGACTGCCAATTACACAGTTCTTGGTTTGCTCAGAGCTGAGAGCGGTGACTGGTTCTCCCTAGTTTGCTTACTTCTCAATACTAATGAATGAGGCGAGAGTATCTTTGGGCTATGACTAAGCACTGATTGTTTGTGCGAAACGCGTCAGCTTTTTTACCCCACTGCTTGCTGTGCTGTGCTTTGTAGTGCTTTTTATCCTTTTTACACCAATAAAGGCTACCTTTTTAGGTTTATTTTGGCTGTCCATGAATTATTTTCATAAATTTTTTTGGCTTTTATGTTGGCCATCAACTTTTCGCTTTTTTGCAGTTGCCAACTACTTACAGACATACCCTACTTTTAAGTACACAATGGGGTTTTATTTAGTAAAGCTGGAAAGTGCAAAATCAGGCCCACTTCTGCATAGAAACCAATGAGCTTCCAGGTTTAATTAACAAAGCTTAATTGAACAAGCTGGGGATAGAAGATCATTGGTTTATATGCAGAAGTGAGCCTGATTTTGCATTTTCCAGCTTTAGTAAATAAAACCCATTGTGTACTTAAAAGTGGGGTATGCCTGTACTGATCAAGGAATCCAATCTCTGTAGTTAGTGTACAGGGTGGGCCTTAATGGGAAGTTTTGGATTTGTTTTTTGTAGTATTAGGAACACTGGGCCAGATCCACAAAGAGCAGCCGTAACTTAAATATTCTGATTTAAGTTACACTGCCGCAAAATTTCTACCTAAGTGCCCGATCCACAAAGCACTTACCTAGAAATATTCGGGTGTGTAACTTAAATTCCGCCGGCGCAAGGCGTTCCTATTCAAATGGGGGCGAGTCCCATTTAAATTAGGCACGCTCCCGCGCCGGACGTACTGCGCATGCTCGCGACGTCAATGTTCCGACGTGCATAGCGCGAAATTACGTTACGCTGAGCTTCCTGAATCGCGCCGGGTCAAAAAAATTGTGTCCGAAAAAAAAAAAAAAATAACAGCGTTGCGGGTAAGAAGGGTCTGCTTTTACAAGGTGTAAACAGTTTACACTTTGTAAAAGCAGCCCTAATTTTACACATGCAACTTAATACTTACGGAGAAAAAACGAAGCTGAAAAGCTTCGTGGATCTCCGTAAGTGCTAATTTGCATACCCGAAGCGGCATTTCGACGCGAAATGCCTCCAGCGGCGGATGCGGTACTGCATCCTAAGATCCGGCAGTGTAAGTCCCTTACACATGTCGGATCTTCTGTCTATCTCTTGGAAACTGATTCTGTGGATCAGTTCCAAAGATAGAAACAGGGATACGCAGGCGGAAGAGCAGATCCGCCTGCGTATCTCTTTTGAGGATCTGGCCCACTGTTTAATCTCTTGCGCTGTATTTGCCATTTCATGCAATACAGTGAGGGAAAAAAAGTATTTGATCCCCTGCTGATTGTGTACAGTGGGTGACCGCGATATTGTGTCAATCTCGCTCCCT
Source organism: Rana temporaria (assembly GCF_905171775.1). Lineage (NCBI taxonomy): Eukaryota > Metazoa > Chordata > Amphibia > Anura > Ranidae > Rana > Rana temporaria. The sequence continues at coordinate 135,555,048 of NC_053491.1, forward strand.
TTCTCGGGGAGATTGACCACGAGCCCCATCGCGGGAGCCAGCGCCAAGCTGGCTTGCCGCGATGGAGACAAAGCCGTCATAGAAGCGACGGGAGATCCGACTTGGATTCCCGCCAATTCTACACGTGTGCGGCGTTTGTTATGAATCCTGAGGGGGAAGTCCCCGCCGGATTTTAAATAAAAATCCGGCATGGGTTCCCCCCTCAGGAGCATACCGGGCCCTTAGGTCTGGTATGGGTTGTAAGGAGACCCCCCTACGCTGAAAAAATGGCATAGGGGGTCCCCCTACAATCCATACCAGACCCGTATCCAAAGCACGCTACCCGGCCGGCCAGGAAAGGAGTGGGGACGAGCGAGCGCCCCCCCCTCCTGAGCCGTACCAGGCTGCATGCCCTCAACATGGGGGGTTGGGTGCTCTGGGGCAGGGGGGCGCACTGCGGGGCCCCCCCACCCCAGAGCACCCTGTCCCCATGTTGATGAGGACAGGGCCCCTTCCCGACAACCCTGGCCGTTGGTTGTCGGGGTATGCAGGCGGGAGGCTTATCGGAATCTGGGAGCCCCCTTTAATAAGGGGGCCCCCAGATTCCGGCCAGGGAGGAGGAAGTGGTGGAGGAGGCCGTTATCCTCAATCTGGAGGAAGCAGTGTCCCTCCAGGAGGATCCCACCATCCCTGACCGACCCACCACCCCCCCCCGACCATAACATCATCCCCCTCCAGGGCAAGCCCCTCCAGTGTCCCTCCCTCCAGTGTCCCTCCCTCCAGTGTCACTCCCTCCTGTGTGACCCCCTCCCCTTCTGCTCCCTCAGTTCGTGCCCCAGCCTCTTCTCCAAGGAAGGCTCTTTCTAAAACTAGGGGTGTACCCTCCAGCCTCCGTGGGGGTCTGCAGGAGGAGCAGGCCTGGCAGACCCACCATATAGGGGAGATGGTGGGAGACCTGAGGTGGGTGGCGGACAGCCTGGCATCCTCCTCCTCCTCTGTCCAGCAGGCCCTCACCCACCATGCTGACCGGGGGGACCGACAGAATGAGACCCTGGAGGATGTTAGTGGCAACTGCGCAGCCATTGTGACCTGTCTGGTTGAACAGCAGGATGCCACTGCATTATTAACTTCGGAGGTGAGCAGGTTGGCAGGTGCGGTGGAGGCCAACACTGCTGCTGTGCGGGAGGAGGGGAGACTTACCCGACGGCAGTTGAGGATCACCACCACATGGCAGATGAGGATGTTGGGACAGACCAACACCGTCCTCAACCGCCTGGCCAACGCCATGGAGGGCTTGCAGGCACCACCTGCCAGGAGAGATGAAGTAGGGGTTGATTCTCCCCCCCCCCCTCCATCCCCACCCCATGCTCCACCACGGCGTCTGAGGAGCCAGAGCCGGGGCACCTTTGGGCCAAGGATGTCCAAAAGAAAAAAATAATTTATGACCATTTTTTTTTTCTTGGTGGCACAGATTATGAGCTTGTTTTTTGGTTATGCTCAGATTTTGATTTTTTTTTTATTGATGCTCAGATTATGAGCTTTTTTTTATTTTGTAGCTGCCCCTGGCATGTTGGCACACAGATGTGAGATCCAGAAAGTGTGGGTGCTCTGCTTGTTCAGCTCGTCCATCTTGGTGCTGCTGTAGTTGCTCTCCAGCTGACCTGTGGCCATCTGTTGCTAACTTGCCCCTGCTTTTATAAAGTGCAAATTTGCCCCGGCCAAACAGCTTGCGCGCTTTGGGCGCAAAATGCGCCTCACACGCGCAAGTTTATGAATCAGTGGCAGTTCCTCATTTGCATATTTGCTGAGGGAAAACCATGAGAGCGCAAGTTGCTCCCTGAGCAAAATTGCCCCTTAATTGCGCCGGGGCAGAGAAACTCCTCCGTGCAAAAATGCCACATTTCAGGCTTAGCTTGCTTTCTGGGTCACCCGCAAATTTGCCTGGTCGCAAATCCGTACTTGCGCGGCGCAAATCGCACTTGCTCCCACGCAAGTCGTACCTGAATCTGGGCCAATGCTTCCAAGCATGCGTCGACTTGATTCTGAGCATGCATGGATTTTTAACCGATGGTTGTGCGTACTAACGATCGGTTTTGACCTATCGGTTACCAATCCATAGGTTAAATTGTAAAGCAAGTTCTCTATTTTTTAACCTAAGGTTAAATAACCTATGGGGCCCACACACGATCGGTTTGGACTGATGAAAACGGCCCTTCAGATCGTTGTCCTTTGGTTAATCTATCGTGTGTACGAGGCCTAACTCTTTTACTAAACCCTTAATATGTATGATAATGTGAATATTATCATCTGGAATATCTCCGGAACTCTTAACTCAAACAATCACTTGTGTTCAATTTTCCTTTCGCAAACCACATATTGTATGCTTACAGGAAACTCACCTAGTGGGTTGTAAAATCATAGTGCTTAAAAGCACTATATAGCTAAAATATTAATGACACACATTAATATTCCAGGTGAGTCTCTATACTAAATGGTAAATCACTTCCAGCGGACAGTCTATACAGATACGTAAAGTTGCTATGTTATACTTAAACTAGAGATAGCACGCAAACAAATAACTAACCCTAGTAAATATTTACCCCTCCCCCAAACCTTTCTGATCAAAATAGGTGCTTGATATAGCAGAAGGACCTCTCCTAATAGGAGATTTTAATTGTGTTCCAGGGGCTATAAGAGCTCACTTGGGAGGTTCAAGTCAACCTCGTACTGTATCTGTGGACTGGATACCAAAATCTGATTTTGCTCATGGAGATATCTCACTGACAAATTAATAAATAAGACACAAATTGTTCATACGATATGAATGCCTTGGGTTACCACGACCCACACACGTTCTCTTCTGGAACCAGGTTTACTATGCTTTAATTCTGTGCATAGATCTGGAAACCCTACTGCGCTCTTGCACTTTTTGTTGTTAATGTATGGTACAAGTCTTTAAAGATTTTTTTTTATAGATATCTGTGTCCTTGCTGGGAAGATTTAACCTTCCTTTTTTTTTTTTACAATTGTTACCAAGAGAAAAAATTGAGTGGTATCTTTCATTTTAAAACTGTCACAGGATGGTACAATACCCCAGATAAAATGGCCAAATTCGGAGTAGGGGAGTCAGAGGAATGTTGGAGAGGATGTGAGGCAAGAGGAACGATGGCCCACCTGTGGTGGGACTGCGTAAAAATCAAAACGTTCTGGGGAAAAGTTTTGGCTTTGATAAAAGAGATAACTAAAAAAGAATTGGAAAATAACCCTTGGATAGTCCTCTTTCATGGGGGAGATACGCCAGTGAACGAATATAAGGGATCACTAATTCCGCATTTGTTGAACTCTGCGAAACGATTGATACCCCAAAAATGGAGAAACCCGGCAAGCCCGCAAATATGGGAGTGGATCGACTCCGTAGAGGGTACTTATAGGAGGGAGAAAGTAAAATACAGTGGCGAAAAGAACAAGGCAGGAAATAAGGATATCTGGGAAACATGGATTGTTTTCAAAAAGTCTCGGAAATACGCAGAAAATATGAGAGAGGAATAAGAATGCAGCATTACAGGAAATAAAAATACTAGGTGGAGTCGGGAGATGGTCCGGGAGGGTATTAGAGGAGTTGAGGGTGAAGGCGAGGAATTGCCCTTCCAAGGCTCATAGGCCAAGAATAGGCCAGGGGGGAGGAGGGAGGGAGGGGGGATGGGGAAGGAGGGAGGGAGGGGGGAGGGGGGAGGGAGGGGAGATGGGATGGAGGAGGGAGGAGGAGGGAATGGGAAGAGTGGGGGGGGAGGGGGGAGGTAGGGAGACCATCTGACCGACTTCACAAGAAAATATCCCAAACACTTAAAAAAAAAAAAAAAAAAAAAGATATATGACAGATGTCAAGTTTCTCTCATATAATGTAAAGGGACTAAATTCCCATATTAAAAGACACAAAATTCTCTGTGAATTAACACAGTATAAAACAGACATTGCCTACCTTCAAGAGACCCATATTACCTTGGAATCTAATATAAAGCTCTACTCAACAGAATATCCGATATGGTATTATGGGGATACAATCTCATCGCGATCTCGGGGGGTTGCTATTGGATTCGCTCGTAGAATCCGATTTACACTGGTGGGTAGACAAACAGACCCGGAGGGGAGATTTCTGTTCCTGAAAATAAAACTTGGAGGAGAGATCTATACCCTAGCTAATGTGTACGCCCCCAATGTAAACTCGGTTAAATATATGAGTAAAATTATGAGAAAACTAAAAGAATTTGAAGAGGGACATGTAGTTTTGATGGGAGATTTCAATTTCTGTATGAGTCCAAGCCTCGATAGTACGTCCTGTGCACAGGGGACAAATAGTGAACAACTAAAAATACTGATAAAACAAATGACACAAAATCAAATGGTGGATGTATGGCGGATCCTCAATCCGAGGGCCCGTGACTACACGTTTTTCTCACCTGTGCATGGGACGTACTCGAGGATAGACTACGTCCTCGTCGACCACAGACTTCTGGAGAGTGTGATAGAAGCAAAGTGTGAGATCATGACGTTATCAGATCACGCCCCTATAGCCTTAAAAATAAAAACTTCTATACAAAAAGACACACCACCAGAATGGAGATTGGATGAGAGTCTGTTGGGGGACGAGGAGGTAGTGGAGAGGGTACAGAAAGAGTTGGAATGGTATTTTCTGGAGAACGATAAGGAGGGTATCTCCAGAGCATCTCTTTGGGAGGCCCATAAAGCGTATATAAGGGGAATCTTCATCGTAGAAGGGGCAAGGAAAAATAAAATAAGAACGAGTAAATTAAAAACATTAAGGGAGGAGATATATCGGCTAGAACAGGAGCATAAATCACAGGGGCAAAAAGGGGAAATATTTCATAAGTTGAGTATAAGTAGGGATGAATACAGAGCTCTGGCGGAACAAGAAACTAAGAAATATATAGACCGGACAGAGAGAGAAAGATATGTCTGGGGAAACAAACCTAGTAAAAATTTGGCTAGAATGGTAAGAAAAAAGAAAACTAGGAATTTTATAGAAAAAATCAGAGACAGGAATGGTGACTTAGTACATGCGACAAATAAAATAGCAGAAGTATTCCGGGGGTACTACGAAGAACTTTACGATATCCAACAAAAGATCAGGTGCCCACGCGAAAAAATGGATAAGAGTAGGGAAATACTACAGTTAGCCAATCTCCCAAAATTAGAAGAAAAGGAGGTAGAAGAGATGGAAGGTTCAATAACGGAACAGGAAATAAGGGAGGCCTTAAAAAATACTCCTAAGGGGAAAAGCCCCGGGCCAGATGGCTTTACATCTGCCTACCTACAAAAGTTCAGCACCATCTTAATCCCCAGACTTTGCCAATACTTTAATGGTCTTGGAACTGATTATGAAATGAGTAGAGAGGCTTTAACAGCAACGATTACAGTGATCAAAAAAGAGGGAAAGGACAATACGACTTGCTCGGGTTATCGACCGATTTCACTCCTGAATGCAGATACGAAACTATATGCAAAAATTTTAGCGGAAAGAATGAAGGGAGCGATGACAGCCATCGTCCACCCAGACCAGGTAGGTTTTATACCTGGGAGGGAGGGAAAAGACAATGGTGTGAGGGCGCTTCTTCTCCTGGAGCAGATCAAAGAAAGTGGGACCCCCGGTCTATTCCTGTCGGTTGATGCTGAGAAAGCGTTCGACAGGGTAGACTGGGGATTCCTGATACAAACCCTAGAATTCATAGGATTAGGTCCAGGGATGATAAGGAGAATCAAAACTCTATATTTCCATCCGTGTGCAAGGATCAAAATTAACGGATCCTTATCCGCTCCTTTTGAGATGAAAAATGGGACTAGGCAGGGATGCCCCCTATCTCCCATCCTCTTTGTCTTATCATTGGAACCCCTCCTGGCGATGGTCCGACAAAACCCAGAAATCTATGAGATAGAAGTAGGTGAAGACGAGCATAAACTGTCAGCCTTCGCAGATGATGTATTATTCTACATAAGCAGCCCAAGAATCACTCTCCCGAAGTTAATAGATACCTTAAAACAATATGGAGAGGTCTCAAACTTTAAAATGAATATAACAAAAACGGAGATTTTGAATATTAATATCCACAAGGACGAAGAACTATACTTGCGGAAGAAATACAACTTCTCCTGGCAAAGAGAGATAAAATATTTGGGGATTAAAATGGCAAATAGTTTGAAAAAAATATATAGAATAAACTTTATCCCCCTTCTCGATGAAATCAAAAGAGAAATTAAAACTATATATAATAGACCAATATCATGGTTTGGGAGGATAAATGTGGTAAAAATGGTACTTATCCCCAAAATTTTGTATAAATTCCAAATGGTCCCAATTTATCTGCCTCCGTCATATATTAAAATAATGAATTCCCTCCTAATGAAGTACATATGGAACAATAAAAAACACAGAGTCTCTGCCCAAATACTAAAACGAACCAAGAAAAAAGGCGGCCTGGCTGTACCTGACATTAGATTATACTATAACGCTTCGGTCCTCACACGTGTCATAGAATGGGCTAAAGAGTCACAGGATAAAAGGTGGATAAGTATTGAATGCACGTTAGCGAGAGCACAGTTAGGGAGATTAATTTGGAATCCTCCACACCGTAGAACCCTATACACGTCAACACACGCAATCACACACAATGCTTTAAGGATATGGGATCGATTACACAAACAATTAAAAACTAAATTCAACTCACCCCTTATGGATTTGAAAGAAAACAAATATTTTGCACCTGGGACTAAAGAGATAGGGGGTAAGTGGATCAAAAACAGAACACAGTTAAAAGACATAACACTAGAGGGCAAAATTATGACCCTCCACGAAATCAGGATGGAAATGGAGGCACTCAGCGAGTGGAGATACCTTCAGTTGGTGTCATTCGTTAAGTGCCTCCCACACCCATTGAGGTCACGAGAGGAGTACACTATATTGGAACAGTTGTGTAGTACCGAAAGCTCAAAAGGAAATATCTCCAAAGTATATAAATATTTGCAGAAAATAGACGAGTCGGATACGCTAAACTACATACAGAAATGGGAGAGAGACCTGGGAGTCCCAAGGGGGAAGACGACCATAGGGCGAATCCTTAACCTGACTCATACTTCGGCGGTAGATGTAAAAACCGCCGAGATGAATTTCAAGTGCCTGACAGGGTGGTACATCACCCCAGATAAAATGGCCAAATTTGGAGTAGGGGAGGCAGAGGAATGCTGGAGAGGTTGTGAGGCAAGAGGAACGATGGCCCACCTGTGGTGGGACTGCGTAAAAATCAAAGCATTCTGGGGAAAAGTTTTGGCTTTGATAAAAGAGATAACTAAAAAAGAACTGGAAAATAACCCTTGGATAGTCCTCTTTCATGGAGGAGAAACGCCAGTGAACGAATATAGGGGATCACTAATTCCGCATCTGTTGAACTCTGCAAAACGATTGATACCCCTAAAATGGAGAAACCCGGCAAGTCCGCAAATATGGGAGTGGATAGACTCTGTAGAGGGGACCTATAGGAGGGAGAAAGTAAAATATGGTGGCGAAAAGAATAAGGTAGGGAATAAGGACATCTGGGAAACATGGATTGATTTCAAAAAGTCCCGGAAATACGCAGAAAATATGAGAGAGGAATAAGAATGCAGCATTACTGTCAATAAAAATGCTAGGTGGAGTCGGGAGATGGTCTGGGAGGGGGGGGAAGGGTAGTGGGGGGGGGAGGGAGGGGAGGGAAGGGACTAGGAGGGGGGGTTGCGCCACGTCACCACGTAATGATAGCATGTTGGACCCCGTTTACATGAGGAAAGCTCTAGCCTGTCTAAATTGCTATAGGGCTGAAAGAAGCTATGTTTGGGAAAAAAATAAAATAAAAAAAAAATAAAAAAATTTTTTTGCAAATAGCAGAATAACAAATATGGAATCAAGCAAAAAAAAAAAATAAAAAAAAAAATAATAAATAAATAAATAAACTACCACAAATGATGCTATACCTGAAATAGAGACGGAATTATGAATAAAATCATGAGCAGGTCTCTTGCTGTGGTTATGTCTGACGTGGAAAAAAAAATAAAAAAATAAAAAAAAAAATAAAACTGTCACCAGAACAAATAGTGAGGCTAAATATTCCAATGGGGCACCTATTCTGGTGACAACTGTCTAAAGCCTTGTACACACGACCGGTTTTCCTGCCAGAAAAACTGCAGGTAGAGTTTTGGCCGGAAAAACCGGCCGTGTGTATGCTTCCTCGCAGTTTTCCCGACAGGGCAGGAGAATAGAGAACCTGCTCTCTATTTTCCCGCTGGGATTCCCGGCGGTTTTAAACCCGGCAGTTTTCCTATGGGAAAACACTGTGAGGTAGCATACACACGGTCGGGATTCCTGGCCAAAGCTCTCCCCACAGTTTTCCAGATGGGAAAACCTCTTGTGTGTACACAAGGAAACTTACCAAGCAGGTTCCCGAGACTCCAGGCGGACTTTATACCGCTGGGAATCCCAGTCCTGTGTACAGGGCTTAAGAGGGGAATACCCCTCATTTTAAAAAAAGTGCTCTAACTTCCTGTTCACCTTTGGGAACATGGTACAAGTTACACCTGTTTTTAGGGTGGGCCCACTCCTGCAGCATCTCTCTGATTGGCTGCATCTAGTGACAGCAAATGGATGATCTTCTCCCCCTGCTCACTGTCACTATTTAAAAAAGATGCAGCCGCACGGGGCTCTGCCCGCATCATTTATTCACAGAGTTCGGTGAGTGGGAAACTACAACAACCTACAGACTTTACGGATGTCGCCTTTTAGTTCTCATTGAACTACCAGGGTGCTGCTGAGTGCTCTGGTAGTGCATTTATTCTTCCCGAGGCATGAGCAGACAGATACACTGAAAAGTCTACAGGAGTCCCGCATTGCACCCGTAATCTGCTGATCGTGGGTACAATGCTTTCCAGGCTCCTAGTAAAATATTAATAAATGCATTTTTTTTTAATACGGTAAACTTATCCTTTAAAGTGTAAGTTCAACTTGTAAAGTCAACTTCCAAAGTTCCCCCTTGCACCCCCTACCCCCAAGTCCCGCTGACCCGGACCGCCGCAATCTCCAGTTCTAAGCCCCGGTATATCCGCCCCAGGGCTTAGAAATCCTCTCTTCATCCACGCAGCTTCTTCATAGCTGACTGGACGGGCTGTTGATTGGTCGGCGCTGTCCACGTGACAGCGCTGATCAATTAGAATGCTATAAAACGTCCCCCTAATGGGGGACGTTTTGGACATTCAGCTTAAAGGATTTTTAAGCCCCACATCTGGCATAGATATACCGGGGCTTAGAACCAAAGATTACCGTGGTCCAGGTCAACTGGACCAGGGGGTCAAGGAGGGGTACCTGTGTAAGTTCACCTTACAGAGTTTTCTGTAAAGGTGAACTTTCCCTTTAAGTATACTTTAAGTGTATGCAAACTAAATTATGTCTAAGGCCGTGTACAGACGACCAAACATGTACGATGAAAGCGGTTCGCCGGACCGTTTTCACCGTACATGTCTGGCCGGGGATTTCTGTACGATGGCTGTACTAACCATCGTACAGAAATCCGCGCGTAAACAATACGCGGGGCGTGTCTGCGGTGTCGCCACAACGATGACGCGGCGACATGGGCGGGCCTGCCAGTTAAATGCTTCCACGCATGCGTCAAAGTCATTCGACGCATGCGAGGGATGGCGGGCGCTCGGACATGTACGGTAGGTCTGTACAGACGACCGAACATGTCCGAGCGGGCAGGATTCCAGCGGACTGTTTTAAAACAAGTCCAGGAATATTTGTCCGCTGGGAAAAGGCACGGCGGGCAAATGTTTGCTGGAATCCTGTCCGCGTGGACCAGTTTCAGCAGACATGTTTGGTCGTGTGTACGGGGCCTAACAGTAATACATACAGGTATTTATTACCTCTCAGAGATTACAGTACTCACCTTGACAATGTATTCACTGCTTTTCTCTCCAGAAAAAAAAGTAATTCTCCAGAGTCAGCAATGATTTCCTGTACTGAGCTAAAGCTTACACTTTCCACCGAAAAAGTGAAGATTTTCTATGTTATAGGGAACATATAGAAATTTTGTTGATGGCTAAACAGTACCATAAAAATCTACCTTTTATAGCGGATGGTTGCTACTAGTTACTAACATCCACCATGTTCACCCTGCTGCCAGACTTCCAAACATCGCTCTCCAGTATAAAATGAACAGTCATTTGCTTTTGATTTGTTTTTGTTTATTAGGGGGGATATAAATTGGTTGGGGAGGGGTATAGGATGCCCATAGAACAAATCACTTTTGCCATCATTAAAGAATTGTTGAATAATGGACTCTAACATTTACAGTCTCTCCTCTGCACAAACTCCTGCAGACTGTTACCCCCAGGACCCTTCTCCTCCTGCACAAACTTCACTGTACAATGTTAGTCTCTCCTCTCATCTTTACACTGCACCAGGGATTGCTGTGAACAGTCCCTGATGGATGCTGAACTTTCTGACTTCTAATAGGCCAGGGGCCTGCAGTACTCCTTGGCAGCCTAGTTTTTTTTAGCAGCATTGGATAATTGGTGAAATACTGATCCCAGCTAGACCAACTTGCAAATCCTGTGCCCATAGGCCACATCGATTTGACACAAACCCCATAGTCTCTCCTCTGGCCTTGCACCCAGCTCCCCTGGCATGCCTCTTCCAGATATCCACTGTGCCCCACTCACCGACCTTCTACTGCCCTGAGTCCTTGGTGAAGAATTTACCTGGAAATGCATGCCGACTGCTTTTCCGGCTCCTCTGTTCCAGAACACTCCCTCCATAACTGTAAGGAGAGATGCTTCCTCCCAGCTCCCAAGATCCTCCGCCAAGGCACGTACATTTCCCATATGGGGATGGGTCTCCGATAACTCCTTTTTTTTGCATGCTAGTCTGGAATGTATCGAAAAGGAATAGGTTACTGAAATTACGAAAATTCTTGTACAACAGTATAAAAAATCTGGAAGTGATGTAATGTATTTGTATTGTATTTTTGGATGAAAACTGTACTGATTAAGCAAAAATTGTACGATCTGGTATTGTATGGGAACATTTTTTGTTTGTCTGCTTAGAACATTTTGGACGAAAGCTGTGTATCAATGATCCGATTATCATAAATCCTTTTAGAAAGCTGTATTTTTGTATGATATTCTGATCCTGTGTACAGGGCTTTAGCCTCATGAGATATGAATTGAGATTTGGTGGTGTCACTACTGTGTGGCTTCATGGAGAGGAATCTGTACTGCATGTACCCTCCTGCTTCTGCTTTAATTAATTCTGTGAACATGTGCTTTCTGCACCTCTCCTGCTACTTTTTTTAATATTGACAAGCCTAGTCCTGCTCCTAATAGACAAACACAATGTGCTTAAAGTGGAGTTCCACCCAAAAGTGGAACTTCTGCTCATCCTCCCCCTCCGGTGCCACATTTGGCACCTTTCGGGGTCTTTGACAGGTATCCTGTCCCCACTTTCATTTGTCCGGGCTGTGGCGAATTACATCACAGCTCGGCTCCCTCCTCTTCCCTCCTCCTTCCCCCGCTGCTAAGCCAGTAGGAGAGCGCAGAGGTGCCTCGCGCATGCGCAGTAGGGACCCAAAATGAAGCCATAATGCTACACTGCCGGGTTCTCTTACCAGCAATGGTGGCGGGAGCACCTGACAGCTGATGGAAACATCAGCTGCGGTGCCAACATCGCTGGACTCCAGGACAGGTAAGCACCCTATTAAAAGTCAGCATCTGCAGTATGTGTAGCTGCTGGCTTTTAATTTTTGCAGGGGTGGGCGGACCTCCTCTTTAAGTTGATAACACACAAACAAGTCTACTTTCTTGTGTCTTTTTTTAATACATCATTAAACATTTACAGTGCAGGAGGAAAAAGTGCACCTTTTGAGTTAATAGTTGGTTGAACCTCCTATGGCAGCAATGACTTCAAGCAAGCACTTTTGGTAGCTCCGGGTCAGACATGCACAACATTTAGAAGGAATGTTTAACCATTTTTCTTTACAAAACTGCTTTAGCTCAGGCACATTTGTAGGATGTCTGGTGTGAACAGCTCCCTTAAAGGTCATTCCTCAGCATCGCTATGGGGTAAAGGTCTGGCATCGGACTGGGCCACTCTAAAAGGTGCATTTTTTTTATAAAGCCATTCTGTGGTGCTTCACTGACATTATTCTGGAAGATATACCAAGTTTTATGAACATTTTTAATTTTTTTTACAAAACAGGAAGTCTATCAAAATAAATAAAAGAAGTTCATTGGCCTAACAAGGTCTTTACATGGATTTAAAGTGTATACTATAAGCCACAATCCAGGACGGGAGATTACTCATACTACAAATACATATCTCTATTGCAATAGTTCTGAATACAGCAATGGCAAGAGTGGGGGCAGGAGAATGGGTAGGGGAGGGCGGGGGACAAAAGAAAGGCAGGGTGGAAAAAAAAGGGCAGATAAAGAAAAAAAAAATAGAGAATTAATTTTCCCCTTAATGATGGCAAGTCGTCCAGGCCCTAAGGCAGACAAGCAAACCCAAATCATGATGTTCCCGCCATCATGTTTCACTTTTGAGATGATGTTTTGATGTTGGTAAGCTGTGCCCATTTGCGCCATACATATAAGCTATTACATATATATTAAGAGTTTTCTTCCCGAACAATTAAACTTTTGTTTCATCAGTCCACAAAACATTTTCCCAATAGCGTTGCAGTTTACCAAGGTTCTTACCAAACGCTTAGCAATGTTTTTTTTTGTAGAGCAGCAGTTTTCTCCATGGTGTTTTGCTATGAATACCCTGCCAGCTTAAAGACTTATGTAGACTCATGAACAGGCATGTTTGCCAGTTTTAGTAATGTCTTCAAGCCTTTATCAGTTGCTCGTAGGTTCTTCTTTATTTCATTGAGGATTATGCATTGTGCCTTGGAAGTCATCTTGGCTGGGCGCCCACTTCTAGGAAAAGTAGCCACAGTACTAAACTGTCTCAATTTACAGACAATTTGTCTAGCCATCAACTGATGGATTCAGAGAACTGGGGTCACATCAGCTAAAACTTCTTATGAACAGCAATCTAAAAAATTTTGCGTGTCTTTTATCAATCAAAGTAGCTTTTGTTAATTAGTCTATGGGTTCACTTATTTTATTCCTTCAGCACTGTGAATGTTTAATGGGTGTGTTCAATACAAACACAATTTAATTGTTTGTGTGTTATCAGCTTAGGCGCATTGCGTTTGTCTAATGTTGTGACTTAGATGAGGATCAATCAGATCAAATTTTTTGCAAATTACTGCAGAAAAACAGTCGATTCTAATGCCGCGTACACAAAAAAACAAAGTTTTTCTCTACGTGATTCTTGTCAAACCTGCCTTGCATACACACGATCGTGAAAAATGCTCGAGCAAAGCGCGGTGACTTACAACTGCACTATAAAGGGGAAGTTCTATTCGGATGGCGCCACCCTTTGGGCAGCTTTTGCTGATTTCGTGTTAGTAAAAGTTTGGTGAGAGACGATTCCCGCTTTTCAGTCTGTTACAGCGTGACTACAGCGTGACTAATGTGCTATCTCCATTACAAATGCTAGTTTTACCAGAACGAGTGCTCCTGTCTCATAACTTGCTTCTAAGCATTCGCATTTTTTTCCCGTCATTAAAGTGTACACACAACCGTTTTTCACTTCACATTCAAAAATAGAGCATGTTCTAATTTTTTAATGGCCATTTTTCACGTCGAGAAAAATGCTCTGGAGCCTACACATGATGTCTCGTCATGAAAAAATGGTCGTGTGTATGCCGCATAAGGGATTCACATATTATTTTCTTGCCACTGTACTTTATGCACTGTGATTTTCTTATTCTCTGTTTTTTTTTCCTCTCATGTTTTGATCTCATGTTCTCTAAGGCCTCGTACACACGGGCAAGAATCTCGTCAGGAAAAAAACGTTGTTTTCCCTGACGAGATTCTTGGCAAGAAACTCTTGCTCCCAGAGTGTACAGACTCTCGTTTCAAAAGGAACCGCGGTTCTCTTGAAAGGAAAGAACGCTGTGACGTCATTGCGTACGACGAGCATGCACTTGTCACATTCAATGCCGTCGCCGCCATCTTGCTTCACCGTACCTATGCGTCAAAGTCATTTCGAGCATGCACGGGTTTCCACGGTGACAGGTATAGTACACTCTCGGGTTTCTCGTCGGGAAACAGGCCGACAAGAATCTCGTCGAGAAAAAAAGAGCAGGTTCTCTTTTTTTCTCATCGAGATTCTGGCCAGATTTCCTGACGAGAAACCTGAATGCCCCCTAATCTCGGCAAGAAGCAGTTTTCTTGCTGGTTTTTGCCGAGAAAATTGGTGGTGTGTACGAGGCTTGAGCTGCTGATCTCCAACAAGTTTATCGATTAATAGTTCTGGCAGCCCCCATACTTCATGACAGAGTCACTTTAACTACCAAGTGTAAACGTACCTTACATTTAGGACACATCTGCATTAATCCTTTGTGTGTTTTTTGTTTCCTTTGTATCTCCATTTAACTTTTTTTTTTTCAAATACACAAATATAGTATTTCCTACTGTTATTCCACATCATATTTTTTCCCAACTAGGTTCTGGGTCTGTTGCTATCAAAGAAGCCATTAACTGGAGCTGAGCAAAGCATTTCTGCAAATATAGATTCTTCTATGAGTCTCAAAGGATTTTAGCAAGCTTATCATTTTACAGACACAAAGTAAAGTTTTTGCAATTCAGAACAAAAGTTTATTTTAAAATGTTATTCACTAAAATTATCTTAAAACATATAATCTATACAACTAAATGGGAATATATAATTTAAAATGTGTTAACAAGGACAGTAAATTTGCAAAGTTTGTAATATAGTCTCTAAAAAGTTTTGTAGTTGTTAAAAATAAGCATTTTACATACAGTAATCATCAGATTAGATGAACAATGTTAGCATCAGAGTTGCCAACCTACCAGGTAGAAATTTACTGACACAACACCTAAAATTTAGTGGCACAGCCAAGTTTTTACTGGCGTTTCCAAAAGTTACAAAATTACAGTTTTAAGTCCAAATTAGAGTATTCAGGCTACACACAAATACAATTAGCAATATGATTTAACGTAGATAATAAGGCAAAAAACATATTTCCTATTTTATTTTCGATATAGTAAGTAAGTAACTCAGGGACAGGCTTTAGGAGGGATGACATCTAGCAACATGCTCAGGCACCACCTCTGCCAGAGCCATCCGATCACACTGTAGTAGGCACTGAGATGGTCTCAGTTCCGGACCAAGCTGAGCGTCACAGCCATATTTTTTACTGGCAACCTCTTACTTTTACTTCCATTTACTGGCAGGAGAAAATTGCCTGTTTTTTACTGGCTGCCAGTAAAAATACTGACGGTTGGCAACACTGGTTAGCACAGAGTGCTAATATAAGGAATCCAGACCGCAGGGGTTTTACCTTTCTCTACTGTATCCAAAAAATAAAGTTTGGGCTTAACATTTGCTTTGATGCTGACTACAATGATCATAGTGATGATCTTTTAAATATCTGTATGATATTTTTTCTGAGATCGAAAGTGAATGTAATCCTTATCAAATTTTTTTTTTTTTTTTTTTAATTTGTAACTTTCAATAATATAATACATCTGCTTTAAAATGTTGTGCTACTGTAAATTTTGTTGTTTTCAGCTTTAGTGTTGCAGTATTATTTAGCCATGAACCCGTATCTACAGATCACATTACTGCAGACTTTTTCCAAATAAACTGGCGTTATAAACAGAATCTAATTCATGCAGCTCCACGTTGCTATTAAGTAGAAGGGTTGGAGACACTCTATGAACCCAGCTGTGCTCACCAGTTGTTTTGTTAACACACAGACTGGTAGGCAGCTGATGAAATCCCTTTGCATGGGTGCCAGCTCAGTGACTAACACTTCTGGCCAGCAGTCTCCTATGGAATAGGAAGAGATATGATGTCCTGATTAATGCCATTTGAACTCTAAATGAATATGTGGGTCTGGATGGAGAGAGAGAGATTATATATATATATATATATATATATATATATATATATCTCTATCTATCTATCTATCTATCTATCTATCTATCTATCTATCTATATAGTGTGCATGTGTATGTGTATAAACAGGCGTAGAATGCAAAATGAATATAACTTTTGAAAAGAAAATACTCTCAGGCCCCGTACACACGACCAGTTTCCTCGGCAGAATTCAGCTTCCGACCGAGTTTCTGGCTGAATTCTGCCGAGGAAACTGGTCGTGTGTACACTTTCGGCCGAGGAAGCCGACGAGGACCTCGGCGAGGAAATAGAGAACATGTTCTCTATTTCCTCGTTGTTCTATGGGAGCTCTCCTCCCGCCGAGGTCCTCGGCGGCTTCAGGGCTGAACTGGCCGAGGAACTCGACGTGTTTGGCACGTCGAGTTCCTCGGCCGTGTGTACGAGGCCTCAGAGGCATATTCATAGCAATAAGAACAAATTGGGTTCAATCTCATTGGCTACCTGCTTTTATGCAATTGATTACATTTACCAGAGTTGAATGCCAACATAGCGAATTAGCATTTTAGGCTAAAACAACACTCATTTAGGGAGTGCCAAATGTATGCAGGATTGAGTGGCTCAGTATCATAAAGAACATATTGAATCATTAATGAAATCAATAGCTTTTATGTGATAAATAAACTGTATAGGGTGTCCCAAAAAAATGTATACACAATTTGAACAATTATAAAGTCAAAGGGGCAGATCCACAAAGCAAGTATGCCGGCGTATCTACTGATACGCCAGCGTACTTTCAAATTTCCCGTGTCGTATCTTTGTTTTGAATCTTCAAAACAAGAAACGACAGCACCTGGGTTAGATCCGACAGGCGTACGGCTTCGTACGTCTTCGGATCTAAGATGCAATTCTTCGGCGTCCGCTGGGTGGCGTTCCTGTTGTTTTCCGCGTCGAGTATGCAAATTAGCTATTTCCGACGATCCACGAACGTACGAGCGTACGTACCTCGTCTCTAGACTGCTTTTTTCGGCGTATAGTTAAAGCTGCTGTTTGGTGGCGTACTCAATGTCAAGTATGGCTGTCGTTCCCGCGTATCATTTTAATTTTTTTTTTTTCGTTTGCGCAAGTCGTCCGTGAATCGGGCTGGACGTAATTTATGTCCACGTCAAAACAATGACGTCCTTGCGATCAATAGATACGCCAGCGTAACTTCTTTGTGGATCTGGCCCAAGGTCTTACTCAAAGATGAATGCACTGTCATTGGTTTCCAGCTCTCGTTATTACTACTCCCAGACTTTTTGATACAATAGAATTTCTGGACCTACCAGCAGCCTTATAAATCTCACCCTTTAGTAGGGTAAAAGCAAACAAAAAATGGACTTTACATTTTTACTGGACTGTAACTTTAAAAACCTTGTGCTCTCTCAGTCTTTGAAGAACTTTCTGATGCTGTCCACCATAGGACAGAAAAACTTGAAATAAGAAAAAATAGTGGGCAATCTCAATGTTCATATTTAGTGGACGTGATGCAAATATGTATGTGATTACAGCAATTTATTGTCAACAATAGGATGTTTATGTACACCTATGGCTATGATACACTGAATTTATTACTTTAATGATATTGTCTCTTAATAAATATTTTGTATATTTATTACATCAGTCTTGAGTGAATTTCTATATGGTGCACCTTTAAAGTCCTATAATTCCAACAAAATTCCTTTAAAAAAGGTGTGTATATGTAATGACAGATCACGTGACACGTAGATTGCACACAGGTGGACATTATTTCACTAATTTTGTGACTTCTGAAGGTAATTGGTTGCACCAGAGCTTTTTATGGGCTTCACAACAAATACACACATGCCAGTTATCATTTTTTATTTCTGAAAAAAAAATGTATATATTTTTCTAATTTTACTTCACTAACTTAAACTATTGTGTTATGATCCATCACATATAATTCAGATTAAAAAAACATTGAACTAAAGACTGTAATGTAACAAAATATATATAATATATAATGTGGCTGATTTACTAAAACAATCTGGTGCAGCTCTGCATAGAAATCAGATTGCCATAACAAAGGTAAAAAGAAGCACTTTCCATTTATAAAAAACCTTTATATCAAACACCTATTATGAGAAAAAGCAGATAGATATATTTTTTATTTTAGTTACCCAACTACACTAGACGTTAGTGCTATATCTGTTTTTTATACTCTTGATCTGTCTGTGTTTTGCAAGACTCCCCACAAAAGATGACAAAGATGACAAATAAATGAAAACAAGGCAGAGGGGAGAGCAGTCATTCAGCATATTAGATATAGTCACTGTTGCCAGACATCTGCATCCAATTAGTAACAGAGCAAGTCAATCAGAAAACATGACCTAGATTTACGAGGAGTTATTCCCAAAGCAAGTAACATCACCAAACATGTAGGATACCTTAACAACTTGGCATACCTTCTGTTAAAAAATCTCAGTACACGATTTTGAAGTTCATATATAGCTATAATATCTATCTAAAAGTGGATAATAATTTCCTATGTGCAGTATATAAAAGTGGACTTCAATCAGAAATGATATAGCTCCTGTTTGCTGTGTAAAGGCAGATACAGTTTAATTCAGTTATACATTTAGTGGAAATAAGGATATGTAGTTTTACATTGAACTAGCCTTTTGTAATACAGCAGCAACCAGAGTGATGCCCTGTACACACGATCGGTTTGTCTGATGAAAACGGACCGATGGACCAATCCTTTGCCAGGTACATATATGTATTTCAACGGTGTATTTAGCTGTTTTTCTGGAATTCGGCTTTAAAGTGGAACTATAGGCAAAAGTTTTTTTTTTCATTTTGGATAGAGTAAGAGAGGGTTGTAATCTCTGTAAGGTTTATTTTTTCCATCTTTGTCCTATCGGGGAGATTTACCTTCTGACACGTACCTTGGGAGTGAGCCTGACGTGCAGAGGGAGACCTCTCGTACCGCCCTGGTTCCGGGATCACTGGGGTTGAGACAGTGACCGTAGGAGCACAGTGGGGTATGAGTGCCTGCAGAGTCTCTGAGATTGGAGATGAAGTCTAATGAGAAGGGCTGGAGCGCTGTAGGTGCAGGTCAGCTGGATGCAGATCAGCGGATGCAGATCAGCGGATGCAGGTCACCGGACACAGGTCAGCAGATGCAGGTCAGCGGATGCCGATTAACTGGTTAGCAGGATGCTGGTCACCGGGATGCAGGTCAGCGGATGCAGGTCTGCGGACACAGGTCACCGGATGCAGGTCAGTGGACACAGGTCACCAGATGCAGGTGCGCCTGAGAGCAACATGCAGGTGCAGGTGACAGAAGGAGAGGAGTCAGACAGGCCAGGTCATACACGGAGGATCAGTACAGACAAAAGCAGCAGGCAAGGAATGGTCAGATTTCAGGCTGGATTCAGCAACAGAGGATCTTGCAGACAGGTAAACAGAGCAGGTCAGGACTGGAGATGGCAGCGGAGTAAGAAAGCCAGGTCAGAATGATGCAGGTTCAGGATCAGATCTCCGGATAAGATGCAGATCAGACAGCAAGGACACAGTGCTGCTGAGGGGTTTAAATAAGGCAGCCTGTTGCCAATCATTGGAATCAGTCTGCACTGTTAACCCTTAGGTGGCAGATTTCTGACACCTTCACTTCCTGCCCCATAGCCAAGCAGGAAGTGAGGGAAAATCCCTGAAAATTAGGGGAATCTTTTTGGGTACCCCCAGGTCACCAGAACTAGTGACCCCATTGGAAGGGTTTCCCCCATTACTTTTCTGGGGACAACCCAAAGTTTGGAATTTTCTTTTACTTTCACATTCAATGATAATGGTAAACAAGACAAATAGAGGGGGGGGGATTCTCCTTAACGGCAGCAATAAAAACCTGACAGGTGTTCTAATCAATCTCCACTCTAAAACTAAAAGAAAACATGTTGGCTTTAGTTATACTTTAAGCAAAAACAAAGGAGACAGTTCTAATACAGCAATGTTATGGTATTTAAAAATCTACCAGGTATATAATATATGAAGGTAAACAGTAGTGCTGAAGCTAAAAATATATACCAAGAACACATTAAATTACACACCAAACTGATAATGTGCAAAACAAGAAATAGTCTATATATGAGATCGATGGGAAAAAACTCTATGAGCCGTCAGTTGATGTACTGATCCGACACCACACCGAAGTGAGTAAACGTCTCTCCACTCCCCAGTTGGATGTAAACTCACCAGCAAGTATTGCCTCACACTCTCGTGTTTTGGCATAAGAGCAGTTAACCACCTCAGGGTTTAAGTGAATTCCGTCAATACACGTTCCAAAGTAAGGCAATATGCGGAGGAAATGAAACTCCAGATTGTGTGATATTGTCAAACCAACAAACACATTTAGTTAAAACACACAGCCGATGGTATTGCACTTACAAACAGGCAGAATAAAATTGCATTACTGTAGTAGAGATGCCAGAATTACCCAGTCACGGCGGACATAGGGTATGTGCCAATTCTCACCTGACCCACTGTTCATAACACATGGAACGTCACTTCAGGTGGTGTTTGAACGTCACTTCCGTTTGCAGTCACGTGATGACACTTTTAATCATAGTGACTTTGTCCTGGGATTGGCTGTACGACACGGCAACCATCTTTAAATACTCCTACCTATGTAAATGTCAGGAATTTACTTATCCACCCACACAGTGTCCCCACGGCAATGATATGTCTAGCATCTGCCACACGCAAGTCACTTTACAATGCATATCATTCATACCCAATGATCTAAAAATTAATGGTGGAGTGGGGTTTTAAGATGAGAGTTCTAAATAAAAAGGAAACAAGATTTTTGGTCCTAGTGCATGTAGGATATCAATAATATATACACATTGACATATACCCTATGTCTGCCGCCACTGGGTATTTCTGGCATCTCTACCACATTAATGCGATTTTATTCTGCCTGTTTGTAAGTGCAATACCATTTGGCTGTGTGTTTTAAATAAATGTGTTTGATGGTTTGACAATATCACACAGTTTTATTTCCTCCATATATTGCCTTACTTTGGAACGTGTATTGACGGAATTATCTCAGGTGGTTAACTGCTCTTATGCCAAAACACAAGAGTGTGAGGCAATACTTGCTTGTGAGTTTAGATCTAAGGCCCCATTCACACCTGAGCGTAGCGTTTTTGAGGTTTTTTTTCCTGGGTTGTCGCGCGTATTCGCACGTATTTGCATGTTTGCATACAGCGTTGTCCGACGTTTTTGAACTTCGTCGTTTTTTATTTTAGCCAATAGGAAAAATTACCATCTCTTTCATCATTTGTTGCTATGTTTGTAGATTTTTTTTATCTTCTTCCTGGGTGAATATTCTATTTCATAGAACGACAAAAGGCCAGTAGAAATGCTCATTGTCGCGCTAGACGCTTGAATCGAGCGTTTCCATTGGTTTCTATGGGAATACAAACGTTCAAAAATGCCCAAATCAGCCCAATTCGAGCGACAAAAAAGGGGCCAGAACTTGTTTGAGCTTCAGGCGTTTTGGAGTGGAGATGTGAACAATCTCCATTGAGAATAATGGATTTTTTCCCCCTCTATGTTTTATAGCTTCAGACTTTAGGCTAAAAAACCCTAAGGTGTGAATGGGCCCTAACTGAGGAGTGGAGAGACATTTTCTCACGCTGTGTGGTGTTGGATCATTATATCAATCAATGGCTCAGATTTTTTTAGTTTTGCACATTATCACAGTTTGGTGTGTAATTAAATGTGTTCTTAGTATATATTTTTACCTTCAGCACTACTGTACCTTCATACATTATATATCTGGTATATTTTATATACTTGTATTCTTTTATTCTTTGAAAGTGGCTGCTGAATTATATTTATTCTTCTATTTACTGTATCTGTGGCGCAGTGTATTATACAGTTGATTGCATTTTATGAGATCTTGTTTTTTCAATGTTCAATGTTATGGTTTTCCCTTGGTTGCTTTATCACACTCCAATGCCAAAATGTTTTTAATGTAAAAATCTGGATAATTGTGTGGTAATCACATACAGATGCAGATGTGATCAACCATCAAACTGATTTCTGATACCACCCACTGATTGACCAAGCAAAGCATAATCAGGTGGGTTAGTTTGATTCATCCCACATATCTTCTAAAGGAACCTAACCTTGTCAATACTTGACACACGTATGAGCAACTTAAAAATATAAGTATTTGCTGTATAGAACTACCGTAGCCTAAACTATTTAACTCAATTAAATTTGGCGGTCAGGCAGTATATCTGCTATCTGTTACTTTTGGTAATTGTATATTAAAGATTTAATATCGGCAACATATCCTTCATCCCAAAATGGCCAGACTCATGGTGCTGGACATCTTGATAGTACAACTTGCATTACTTAGGAAAATCATCAACCTCATTTTTTTCTTACATTTCTAATTGTCTTGTTCAAGGAAGTGGGAAAATCCTCACTAGAATTTAAATTCTGAAGCTAGTATTCTGTCTTGTCAGAGCACTTATATTCATACTTATTTAAAGAATATTGAAGTTCCTTGACCTCTCTATGCCCTTCCCTCTTCAGATACATTCTGTGGCATAAAATGTAATTTGCAGGGAAAGCACAGTTAATGAAACATGTATCTCTGTTTTAAGTGTGTACTTTACATATCTCTGTCGTTCTAGAATTCATGAAAATAGTATGCTGTACAATCCCAGGTTTACAATTTTGCCTGTGGCAAGCATACTAAATTAGCACAATGACGTTAAGCTAACAGTGCATGCTTTACCCTCTACCAGGTAAGGCAGCTGCCTTAATTAGTAACCTTTATAAGGGACTGACAGCCAAATTAATTGAGGCTTAAAGAGGTCTTAACAGGATTCCAAATACTTTGCAAAGTGTGACTATACTGTAAAGAAGCAAACGCAGGGTTTGTTAAACGTGTCATGGTAATGTTATGGATAGTGGGCAAGAATATTCATCATCATTACTACTCTCCCCCTATCCATCCAGTGTAACTCATACAGTATAACAGAATACTTACCTTCAGCCATGCTTCACACAAATTCACTAAGTGGCCCAAGGCATTCTTTGAACAAAAAATATCCCGGCCATGTCCTGCATTTTTTGACATGTTAAGATCATCTTGTCTGGTCTGGTTTTCACTGAGAGCATAGAATGATTCAGTAAAGAACAACATTTAGACAGGTGCCTACAGAGTAATGTGGCATATGTCTTTGTTTGTTGTATGTCATAAAAGTTATGTTTTCCATTGTAATGTTCAAATACTGCATATGGTTGCCCCTCGGTTTGGGAGCATTAATAAGTTTTGATTATTATGCTTAGTCATGCTGTTCTTAGATGTTCATGTATCTGAGAAGTGCATAAATGCAAAAGATCAGCAGTCTGAGAGATTGGTTGTTGCTTTATGATGGGAACTAGAGAGGAGATCTTGTCACAATGTGATTGATTTTTCTGTATCTTCATCCCCCTTGGCGGGAATCCAGTCAGGGTTCCCAGGACATGGACATTATGGACTATAAAGACTTTCTGCATTATGAAGGTGTGATAACTAATGGGGCAGGGGCTACCAGGAAGCACCACAGTTAGAGAGTTTTGATTGACATTTTAAAACATGCTGGAAGAATTATAATATTCTTTGAGCTGTAACATGTAAAGCTTTGGGAAAAGTAAGATTTCATTGCCAATGGCGATTACCTGGCCTGAAGTTATTCCACCATATAGAATAGGGGTGCATGCATGGCATATCCCCAAACAGGGTTCACACCTGAGGACAGGACAACATTAAATTAAAATACAGTACAAAGGTCTGATGTGCAGTCAATCTAAACATGAAAAAAAAAACTATGTTGCTGTTGGTAATGACTACACTACTAATGTCTATGTGCATAATCAGCCAGCCAGTCTGAAAGCTGAGGCGACATGGCATAGGTGATGGATGGCTCTGGTAGAGAAGGAGCTTAGAGTTCCCTCCCTAGTGACTAAAACCCCATTATGGGTTTGACTTGTGACATAGGGCATCCTAGGGACCCAGTCTATAATATCAAATTATATTTTGAACTACAGGTGAGTTATTAAAGAATTTCCGATTCATTTATGTGATTTTGTTCATTAAGCGCATAGCCATCATAAGCAGTGAGCACCTTGTGCAGTCGGCAGTGCCACCATCCTATGTTTTTTTTTTTTTTTTTACCACTGCAACAGATACAGTAAACATACTCTCCGTATTTCCCACTCTCAATTCTTATTATCTGTTACCTTGCCACTCTTCAAGATCAGAAATGTGCAGTATGATCAAGATTGCTCTGTTAATATCAGCTTTAATTCAAATTGTTATAAGAGCAACATTTGCTTACTGCACAGAAGGAGGCACAATAGTAAAATATTAGATATGCTTTGATACAACCAATAGCTGGCCTTGATAAGCAAAACAAAATAAAAAGCATGTGCTTATTGGAGAGCCCTGAAAATCAAATATTGCAAATATCTTGGTTACTATAATTGAAACGTAATGTCCAATGAAAATGTAAAACTGAAACCTTGCCATCTTGAAAATTCCATAAAGTATTACTGTCACAAATGTCACGTCTACCCCAATACAGGTGGTCAGACACTATAGCTAGCTACTGTGTGCTTCACCTATAGCAGCCCCATTTCCCTTAAGACAAGCAGGCCTACCGGTACTTGGTTGCCCCCAGGACTTATACACAATGCTATAGTGTCTGACCATCACACCAGGGCAGACGTGAATAGAGCAAACAACAGACTACATGCAGTTTAGCAGACAGATGGAGAGGTTTTATGACAGACCAGGTAAATGGCAGGCAGAGTTCAGGGAATAGTCCAATATCCAATCCAGGTCATACACAGGGAAAAAATCCAATAGCAAAGCAGGGCAGACAAACGGGAGGCCTAATCAGGAACAATGCAGGTAACTCTGTCTATCACAAGCATGGGATAGAGTGTTTGGTTTGCTTATATCAGGTGACTGACCAGATCAATCACCTTGCAGGTGAACACAGACAGGGGGAATGCAACAGCCAACACCCGGATGCTGGAATGAGGAACAGGAGCACTAAGTGATCCTGACAGTTACCCATTACTGGATTTTATTTCTGTCTAAAAACTGGCTCATTCCAGACTATAGTTGCACAGGCAAATTGGAAGAATCAGGAAAACATAGGAACAAGGGGCCAAATCCTCAAAAGAGATACGCAGGCGGAACTGCTGTTCAGCCTGCGTATCCCTGTGCCTATCTTTGGAACTGATCCTCAGAAGCAGTTTTCCAAAGATAGGCAGAAGATCTGACATCTGTAAGACACTTACACTGTCAGATCTTAGGATGCAGTACCGCATCCGCCGCTGGGGGCATTTCGCATTGAAATGCCGCTTTGCGTATGCAAATGAGGACTTACGGAGATCCACAAAGCTTTTCAGCTTTGTTTTTTCGGCGTAAGTTTACGTTTGCATACGTAAAATTAGGGCTGCTTTTACAAGGTGTAAACTGTTTACACCTTGTAAAAACAGACCTTTTTTTCGATCGCCGCGATTTTTTTTTAAATTAGATTTTTTTTTTCGCCGTATCTTTTTTTTAACCCGTCGCAATTTTTTAACCCGGCGCGATCCTCAAAACTCGGCGTATCGTAAAAACACGCGATGCACGTCGGGAAAAATGATGTCACGGGCATGCGCAGTACGTCCGGCGCGGGAGCGCGCCTAATTTAAATGGGAATCGCCCATTTGTATTAGGAACGCCTTGCGCCGGACGGAGTTAAGTTACACTGCCGAAAATTTACAGGTAAGTGCTTTGAGGATCGGCACCTAACTTGGGAGATTTGCGGCAGTGTAACTTAACTCGGAAAAGTTAAAGCGGGAGTTCACCCATTTTTAAAAAAAAAAAAAATCTCCCCTTAGCTTCCTGCTCGTTCGGTCTAGGGGAATCGGCTATTTATATTAAAATATGTGCAGTACTTACCCGTTTTCGAGCTGCATCTTCTTCCGTCGCTTCCGGGTATGGGTCTTCGGGAGCGGGCGTTCCTTCTTGATTGACATTCTTCCGAGAGGCTTCCGACGGTCGCATCCATCGCGTCACTCGTAGCCGAAAGAAGCCGAACGTCGGTGCGGCTCTATACTGCGCCTGCGCACCGACGTTCGGCTTCTTTCGGAAAATCGTGACGCGATGGATGCGACCGTCGGAAGCCTCTCGGAAGCCTGTCAATCAAGAAGGAACGCCCATTCCCGAAGCCCATACCCGGAAGCGACGGAGAGGATGCGTCTCGTAAACGGGTAAGTACTGCACATATTTTAAAATAAATAGCCGATTCCCCTAGTAATAATGAGCAGGAATCTAAGGGGGAAAAGTGCCCTCTAAGGGTGAACCCCCGCTTTAAGTTAAGCACGTTTTTTGAGGATTTGGCCCAAGGTAACCCACACCCCCCCAGTTGTTGAAGTGTTCTATCATATGAGCTGTTGCACATGGTGACACTATATGGCATTTTCCCACTGCCCTGCATGGGCTACCAATAAGGGAACCTACAAAATAATTTTCAAATACAGATACTTCATAATAAATACATTTCACAATATAAATGTGCATCAGAAGTATATATTCAATAAGGTTGCTTCAGATCCACTTAATGAGCTTAAAATACATCATATGACTCAAAAGAAATGGCAATTTCACAAATTTAATTGACAGCATTAAAAGTAATACATTAATATGAAATGTGTGTTTCTCTGCTTTCTATTAGGATAGAACCAAGGGAGAGGAACATGTTGATCCATTGCCAAATGTACTGAAGAAAGCCGAACTGCTTGTAGTTTTATAAAAAATGAATATTTTTTTGCAGAAATGGATGTCCCATGGAACTTCCATTGACAAAAAGACTTAAATTATTTAGGAATGTATTTAAATGTTTATTCTTGAGCCAGCTGGAGTCATACATAATGGATCGGTAAGAAGGAAAGGTTCTGAATACAGTCTTGTAAAAAGGGAAATTCAGATTGCTGCCAGGCGTTAGTTATAAATCTGATTATCTGGTAAAAGAAAGTGGATTCCTGTTTAAAAAAACATGTCACTGTAAAACCATAAACTAAAATGTTCAAATACTTTCCACATTTTGACACAAAGTAAACTTTGTGAACACTTGATCTGTTACATGTCCTTGGTCAGTTATCTATGCAAGATTTAGCAAAATATTAAAACAAACCGAGGCAGTCTTTATATCAAAGAGGGTGAAGGCTTTGAGCATGTGCAGTAGCTTTCGGCAGAAGCCAGCCCACATTCTCTATCATTTTAAATTGGTTGGTGTTTTGGAGCTTTTAAACAGTGACATGTTTTTTTAAACAGGAATCCACTTTTCCTTCTTGCATGATGGCACTGATGTTATGGATTTTATTTTAATCTAACTTTTTGGATGTATTCATTATGTGTATTGGATGTGTTTAATAATTTTACTATATGCACTTTATTAATTATATGAGGATATGAATATGTTTAATGGCAGTGAACAATTTTTTTCTTTTTTTCTATAAATTAGATATTGGTTTGTACAATATTGTGAGTGCAGCTGTCGGCATACACTGATTTTATCATTACCTTCCCATTCAGCACAGATAGTTCTTTTTAGGTTATACATTATACATGCTGAGGACACTTTAGTCCAGTCACATGATCTGTCCACTGGGCCAGCTTTAATGAAGAGGAAAGATCTCTGGCAACAGCTGCAATGCCTGGGCGGTGACATCACTCATAGTCTTACTATGGGGCATCTGTTATCTGCTGTTCCTCCTCTACCCTGAAGCTGCCATTGGGAGCTAATCATGTGACCGGACTGGACCCCCCGAGAATAAGTAAATATAAACATCTTTCCTTGAGGTGGAAGCAGGCTTAAAGGGGTTGTAAAGGTACACTTTTTTTTCCTAAATAGCTTCCTTTACCTTAGTGCAGTCCTCCTTCACTTACCTCATCCTTCGATTTTGCATTTAAATGTCCTTATTTCTTCTGAGAAATCCTCACTTCCTGTTCTTCTGTCTGTAACTCTACACGGTAATGCAAGGCTTTCTCCCTGGTGTGGAGTGTCATGCTCGCCCCCTCCCTTGGACTACAGGAGAGTCAGGACGCCCACTAACACACAGCTCCTTTCTCTATTTGCAACGTAGAGAGCATCCTGACTCTCCTGTAATCCAAGGGAGGGGGCGACCACGACACTCCACACTAGGGAGAAAGCCTTGCATTACTGTGTGGAGTTACAGACAGAAGAACAGGAAGTGAGGATTTTTCAGAAGAAATAAGTACATTTAAAACAAAATGGAAGGATGAGGTAAGCGAAGGAGGACAGCACTAAGGTAAAGGAAGCTATTTAGGAAAAAAAACTTATACCTTTACAACCCCATTAAAAATAGCTAGGATTTGACTGGACACTTTCATATATAATATAATCAGATTTTTCCTGAAGTAATTTGACAGACTAAAGAATGCTATGTGAAATAGTCCAAACAGTAGAGAGCCAACCCCACTGTAGCCTAATAGATGGAGGAACTGCTTCTGATTGCCTATGCTCTTATTGATAATGCTAGTTGCCTATCCGGTCATGTTGATCTGGAGGCTTTACGACTTTCCAATTTACTTGCCCAGAAAAATTGTGCAGATTTAGGAGTTCTAACGTTACTTGCTTTACTGGCTAAAAAATGTAAGCCCGGCAGGCAGAACCTAACAAGACCCCATATTTCTATGTATACTATGTACACATATTGTCTTTATTATACGGGATGTATGTCCAGTAGATTCAGATACCATCAAACTAGGGCTTACAATATATTGAAAATACATAAAATGTATTCTCTGCTTTACTTACTTTTACTTATTTTATTGGATTCTAGGAAATGTGGTGCTAGATTATATAAATACCATACAGCAATATCTGAGCACTCTGTGCAGAAAGTTGTAAATTAAATGCAATGTCTTCTGCGAATCTACAGAATTGTGTCAATTATAGTGGACGTAAACCTGATTCATGAAATTTGACCAAGGCACACATACAGTTGTGTTCAAAATTATTCAACCCCCCAATGCTGTAAAGGGTTTTAGGGAATTTAGTGTACATTTGTAATTGTATTCAGAATGAAATCCTACAAGGACTTCTTAAAGAAGCATATGCAACTAAAATGACATCAATCGGTTTTGTAATACAGTAGTAAATATTTATTTTGTGAATTCTTCATTTACACAATTATTCAACCCCTTAAAGACTACCACTCTGAGGAACAGAGGTTCATTGAAGTTCAATTTCAATCAGGTATTGAAAACACCTGTGGATGTCAGGGAGCAGCAATAAAGCCTAATAAGCATTAATTAGGAAGCTTTAAAATGACTGTGATACTCAGCTCCTTCTAGACATTTACTGGTGTGGTTACAAACATGGTGAGGTCAAGGGAATGGTCCAGGAAGACAAGAGAAGAGGTGATTACTCTTCACAGGAAGGGCAATGGCTATAAGAAGATTGCAAAGATGTTAAACATACCAAAAGACACCATAGGAAGCATCATTCACAAATTCAAGGCAAAGGGCACTGTTGAAACGCTACCTGGTCGTGGCAGAAAGAAGATGCTGACTTCGACTGCTGTGCGCTACCTGAAGCGTAGAGTGGAGAAAAGTCCCTGTGTGACTGCTGAGGAACTGAGAAAATATTTGTCAGATGTGGGTACTGAAGTTTCTGCTCAGACAATACGGCGCACACTGCGTAATGAAGGCCTCCATGCCAGAACTCCCAGGCGCACCCCCTTGCTGTCTCTAAAGAATAAGAAGAGTCGACTGCAGTATGCCAAAAGTCATGTGGACAAACCACAGAAGTTTTGGGATTGTGTTCTGTGGACTGATGAAACTGTTTGGGCCCATGGATCAACGCTATGTTTGGAGGAGGAAGAACAAGGCCTATGATGAAAAGAACACCTTGCCTACTGTGAAGCATGGCGGGGGTTCAATCATGCTTTGTGGCTGTTTTGCTTCTGCAGGTACAGGGAAGCTTCAGCGTGTGCAAGGTACCATGAATTCTCTTCAGTACCAGGAGATAGTGGATAACAATGTGATGCAGTCCGTCACAAACCTGAGGCTTGGGAGACGTTGGACCTTTCAACAGGACAATGATCCCAAGCATACCTCCAAGTCCACTAGAGCATGGTTGCAGATTAAAGGCTGGAACATTTTGGAGTGGCCATCGCAGTCACCAGACTTAAATCCGATTGAGAACCTCTGGTGGGACTTAAAGAAAGCAGTTGCAGTGCGCAAGCCTAAGAATGTGACTGAACTGGAGGCTTTTGCCCATGACGAACGGGCGAAGATACCCGTAGATCGCTGCAAGACACTTGTCTCAAGCTATGCTTCAAGTTTAAAAGCTGTTCTAACTGTAAAAGGATGTTGTACTAAGTACTAAGATTGAATGTCACTTGGGGGTTGAATAAAACTGATAATGATGTAAGCACAGAAAAGACATTTGTGGTTATTTTATTATAAATGTTATGTTATATTTATCTGACCTACACGTGCCTCTTTGATTTAATTGTAAGCAGGATGACTGAATGATCAAAATCAATGTCAAACTGGCCAAAACAATCAATTTCAGTGGGGGGTTGAATAATTTTGAACACAACTGTATCTGTAGTGTTTAATTATCTCTCTCAAAAGCCCTAAGTCCTGTGTCTTTCTGGTGCTCCGTTCTTCTGTTATCAGCATGATAACTTCTGACAAGTTCTCCGACACAGGAGATAAAAGCAGCTGAAAATTTGTGTCAGGGAGGTATCGAAGAGACAGGTAAGCAGAGAGCGTGTCTATTCACAGCACAGCGTTGCAAATATCTCCGATCCTCTGCCTATGTGGAGGAGGGGTGTGTGCCTTTCCTCCAATCAGCTGTCACACAGTGTATGCCAAGACTCCACTTCCACAGCTGAAACAGGAAGAAAAAATTCTAACATGATGTTCACTTTCTAAACAGTATATAAAGACAGCAGATATACAGATAAAACTTATGTAGGATTTGTTTAATCTCTGTGTATCATCTGAGGTTGTTCACTCCCCTGGGTTCAGGAGAGGGTTTACATCCACTTTAAAGCGGAGGTCCCACGAAATTTCTTTTATTAAAAGCCAGCAACTACAAATACTGCAGCTGCTGACTTTTAATAAATGGACACTTACCTGTTCAGTGCGCCCGCGATGTTGGCAGCCGAAGCCCGAGCAATTGCTCGTCTTACGGCTGCCCCACCACCATCCTCAGTGAGGGAATCAGGAAGTGAAGCATTGCGGCTTCACTGCCCGGTTCCCTACTGCGCATGCACGAGTGGCCCGTCCTCACTGGTCCCTGCTGTCTCCTGGGACCAGTGTGTTTCCCAGAAGACAGCGGGAGGGACGGGAAGGGGCATGACTCCTGTGGGAGTCTATTCCCAGAAGTGGGTGCGAATACCTGTATTACAGGTATCTGCACCCCCCCCCCCTCTGAAAAGGTGCCAAATGTGACACTGGAGGGAGGAGTTCACTTTTTGTGTGGACCTCCGTTTTAAGTTAATGTGTTAAGAATAAGCATATTCCCCACACATTTTTCTTTTTCATCACAACGTTTGCTGCATTTAAAGCAGAGCTAAATGTAACAAATACAAATTTGCGAACAGACATGGTTTTTATTGCAGAAGAGACATACAAGGTCTCTTCTCTTCTGCAAAAAAAAAAGTACTTTACCTTATTGCATGCGCAGGAGTAACTTCATCTCCTGCTGACCAATCAGAACAGCTGAAGACAAGCACTCGGAAGAGCCTGAGGATAAGATGCAGGTGCTGGTGAGGGACCTTGAGGAGTTGGGCTATTGGAACTAAGGTAAGTATGTGTGCCTTTAGTTACGCTTTAAGCAATTGTTACGACATGCAGTGTTATGCCACCATTGAATTTCTTTTGGGCTTCGTTCATATATTCAAATGTTTAAATGTTCTTGGCTAAACTTATCTAAAGACATAATCCAGACCTCCAAGATTTCCTCTTCTTCTGCTGTCAAGCTGTGTTAAATCAAGAAAACATCTAAAGAATATTTACTTTTACAGACATTTTATGAGTACAAGCTTCCGTGTTTCACTTACTAGTTTAAAGTATATTCATAGTGTTTAATATATATTTTCTTAATTTATTATGTTCAGCCTTTGATTAATGTAAACATAAAAATTATGCATTTGGATATTTCATATTTCTCATTTGGAGTAGCTGATTTACTGTTACATTGTGAAAACCCTAAATAGCATATGCGTACAGCAGGGAATACAGTTATGCCCTCATATTAGACATGTGCGTTCCCATTCGTAACAAATGGATTTTCGTACAAATTTGTTCGTTTTCGTACATTCGTATCAATTCGAACATCCGAAAAGCTGAAAGACCCAAAATACGAAAATTACGGAATTACGAATAAGCAAAATAACGAACAAGCCAAAATACGAACGTATGATTGGAAAATCTTACTAAAATATGAAACACCGAAAAAGCAAAAGAACGAAAATGACATCTATAACGAACGATTTGCATTCCGTCGGATTTTTTGGAAAACGCTCATTTTGACGTTTGTTGGCAAAAAGTCCGACCGTGTGTACAGGGCTTAAGAGAAAGTATATCTTAATATGGATTGGCCACGTGTTGCTAAGTATTTACGAAAGTACAAAATTACGAATCCATTAAACGAAAATTATTATCTAACAAAATTACGAATTTCGAATCAACAAAAATAAATTAGACAGAATTACGAATCATTCAGTATAAATGAAAATAAAACTGTTATGAAAAAACAAACGGGTCCGAAAAGGTAAACTTGCGTCTTACGAAATACGAACGGATCCAAATAGGAAAACTTGAGTCGTACGAAATTACTAATCTTTACGATTCTACGGAATGAGACGAAACGGAACAAAAAAATTCAAAATTTTTTGTTGTTCAGACGAAACGTAACAAACAAATACGAAAATTTTTGTTGAACACATGTCTACCTTATATACTTTAAAGTTGTCTCTTCTCAAATTCCTGTGCCCCTGGAGCAAACCAGTGTGGGTACACGAGCAGAACAAATAGGAAGTGATGTCACTTCTTACTACTCTAGAAAAAGACACATGCTGTAGGAAGCATCATAGTATTTGGCCACTAGAGAACTATATGTTCCCCCCACCAATTCTTCACTCATCTTTCTCTACAGTCAGACACCAAAAGGTGATTTGCTAGATCTGCTTCCCCTTCCCTGCTCTGTGTCATTGTGTACTTACAGAATTTCAGCCTTTCCCTTTGCTTCTCTTTTTTTTCTTTTTTATTTAGCAGTCAAGGAAATGAACATAGGGCAGTGAACAAACATTTACAAAAAACAAGCATTACCAAAAATTACAATTGCAAATCCCATCCATGCCATTACACAAATAGCTACTAGGTTAGCTATCAAATGAACCATCGGCAACCGCTTACCACATTACGTGTTGTAGAATGGTACTCTGTATCGTCCCACACATTTCCCAAACAATTTTATATTTCCCCAATAGAAAGATAGAAAATTTGCTGTAGGGGTCGAAAATACCAAACCCGAGTATGTGCAGAAGAGAGATGAAAAAGTAGCATAAAATAAATTAAGAAACAGAAAAAGAAAAGAGAAAAAAAGTGAGGCAGGTGGGGGAAGGAGAAACCACCCCTCAGAACCTAATCCTCTCCTGATGTTCCATTAGGCTGAGAGGCCAATGGTGTCTGATCCCTATAATAGGGGTAGGGAGTCCAGATCTTCCAATACTTATCTTCCTGTTCTTTCAAAGTCATGGTATATCTGTAATTCTAGTACGCCAATTGGCAACAGTAGGAGTACAGGTACTCTTCCACAAAGCTGAGATACAGGCTTAAGATGCTTTAAGTAAATGTCTGAGTAGGGAGTTATTACATTTTTTTATTAGACATAGGGGTGTCATTCAATTGAAAGGCCGCTGGATTTTTATTGAGTGAGACACCTGTCAATGTCTTAACCACTTGCCGTCGGCGCGCCGTCGAAATACGTCCACAAGGTGGCTCTGCTGGGCGAGAGCACGTAATATGACGTCCTCTCTCCCAGCCGCCACTAGGGGCGCGCGCCGCCGGAGGCGCGCGCGCGTGCCCCCCGCTCGCCCCCAACTCCCGTGCGTGTGCCTGGCGGGCGCGATCGCCGCCGGGCACACGCG
Source organism: Rana temporaria (assembly GCF_905171775.1). Lineage (NCBI taxonomy): Eukaryota > Metazoa > Chordata > Amphibia > Anura > Ranidae > Rana > Rana temporaria. Next base: position 135,589,345 of record NC_053491.1, read on the forward strand.
ATCGCTCGGTACAGAGCGGGGACCGGGAGCTGTGTGTGTAAACACACAGCTCCCGGTCCTGTCAGCAGGGGAAATGCTGATCTTCGGTTCATACAATGTATGAACCGAGGATCAGTGTTTCCCCTAGTGAGGCCACCCCCCCCCCACAGTAAGAACACACCCAGGCATACTTAACCCCTTCCCCGCCCCCTAGTGTTAACCCCTTCACTGCCAGTGGCATTTTTATAGTAATCCAATGCATTTTTATAGCACTGATCGCTATAAAAATGCCAATGGCCCCAAAAATGTGTCAAAAGTGTCCGAAGTGTCCGCCATAATGTCGCAGTACCGAAAAAAAAAAATCGCTGATCGCCGCCATTACTAGTAAAAAAAATATAATAAAAATGACATAAAACTACCCCCTATTTTGTAAACGCTATAACTTTTGCGCAAACCAATCAATAAACGCTTATTGCGATTTTTTTTTACGAAAAATATGTAGAAGAAAACGTATAGCCCTAAACTGAGGAAAAAAAATGTTTTTTTATATATTTTTGGGGGATATTTATTATAGCAAAATCTAAAAAATATTCATTTTTTTCAAAATTGTCGCTCTATTTTTGTTTATAGCGCAAAAACTAAAAACCGCAGAGGTGATCAAATACCACCAAAAGAAAGCTCTATTTGTGGGAAAAAAAGGACGCCAATTTTGTTTGGGAGCCACGTCGCACGACCGCGCAATTGTCTGTTAAAGCGACAGAGTCCCGAATCGCAAAAAGTACTCTGGTCTTTGGGCAGCAATATGGTCCGGGGGGTAAGTGGTTAAACGTGGACTCTACATCAGTCCAAAAGTTTTTTAATTTTAGGCATTTCCCAGAAGATATGAAAAAGGGTTCCCACAAACTTAACTTAGAACAACCCACTTTCCCTTTGGTTTCTGTTATTTGCCACTGTATTTTTACATCTACCTATGAGACCATACAACAGTAGAAGTGCCTTATCCACCTCCATACATCTTCATTGGGTACCATCAGAAGGACACCACCAGCTGGATACCTTGAGTAATGCCTATGTTTAGACATGTGAGGTTCGTTCAGTTTCGAACCGAAATTCGGACACATTTTTCATCATTCGGAAATTTGGTTGTATTCTAATTTTTTTTAACGCATCTGAAATAAGGAAATTAAATTTGGCTGAAATTCCCATTCGAATCTAATTCAAAAACAAATTTGAAAACAAATTAAAATTTGAATTTGAATTAAAAAACAAGAATAGAATACAATAGAACAGCAATTAAAGGAATAGATTATAAAAGATTAGAAAATAAAATAACATAGAATAGCAAATAAGGGTATAGAAAATAATAGAATAGAATAGAAAATAAGGGAATAGAAAATAAACATAACAGAATAAAACAGAAAATAAAAAATAGAAAATAATAAAATAGACTAGAAATTAAAGGAATAGAATAGAAAATAATAGATTAGATTAGAAAAGATAAGAATAAAATAGAATAGAAATTAATATAGAAAGAATAACTTTGAATTTAAATAGAATAGATTGGATTAGAAAAGAAAAGAATACATCAGAAAATAAGGAAATATTAAACATATATTAAATATAACCATCTTCTGAAATTTGAATAAATTCACATTTAAATGCTAATTCAAATTCAAATGACGATTCAAATTTGAACACTGAATTCAAATCAAATTCAATTTGAATGTGAAAATGAGCAAACGTCACAAAACTAACTCCGAAAATAATTAAACAAATTTAACAAAAAAATATTATTTCAATAACTAATTGAAACAAAACAAAACACATGTTTTCGTTCTGCACATGTCTACCTGTGTTACACAATCCTAATGTAATTGCATTTTTTTTTGTATATTGCCTTTTATTAATACTAGACTGAGAGTGGTGTGTTTCCCCTCTGTCCTCATTCTTATCATTTTACATTCATTGGATTACTCTTAAAAAGCTGCTGTCTGTTAATGTCTTTACTGAACATATTGATATGCTGCTTATCACTCAGTTTTTGTATTGATTTTCTTACCTCTATTATTCTTAGACAGTGGCGCTCTTTCTCTCTCTCCCTGTTTTCCGTATTCTAAAGCATTTTTGCATGATTCTTTGTAGCCTGGAAAATCTGGGCAGCTTTGTTGTGTCTTCTCTCCCTCTCTTATCCTGGGCTAAGGCCCTTGCAATGATTGACTTGGGTGTTGGTTCTCAACGCAAATGGACAGTCCTCTGCTTCCTTAGGGTCAACTGTGGGGGTAGGCTCTGTCTTCTCTCCCTCTTTCCTATCCCCCTAGGACCAGTCAGATTGTAAACCCTTAGAAGTTTGCCACTCAGTCTTCACTGGGTTCTCGGACAAACTTGGGGGATCTGGAGTCTGACTCAATATCCCCCTGTTTCTCCAACGGGCTCGTCCTTCTCCACAAAGCTCTCTGCCTCTTCCGTACTGTAGGGTACCAGAATCACTGCTGCTGCCAGCTTCTCTGATGCAGACTCTTCCATAATCTTCCTCTTACTGATGGGTGCAGGTGTCTCTAGCTCCCTCATGCCTGCCTTCTACTCATAACTATAGGTGTAGCCCCCTGACTTCAGTCCTGCCCTGAAACCAGATCAGCTCTTTCCTGCTGCATAGCACCAAGGGTGTTTGACACGTCACACCATACTCACACTGATTAAAAAGGTCTAACACCTCCATGCATCATCTAGTGCTCCAATTCACTGCATAGGTAGCAGATCCAAAAGCAGTTTGCCATACTGTCCACAACGAACCAACGCCTTGACCACCATAGTTTTCCTATTACAGTTCAAATTTACCAGGCACAGCCGATCCATGCCCTCTACCCTACCCAAGACAAAGCACCCTCTGTGAACAAGCTGCATGCCAGTTTCAACCATTTACTTCCGCTGCTCAGCCAACTGGTTTAGATGCCCTGGGGACATGCTTCTTTCCAGCATAACCTTGGCACCCAAATAAACAAATGTGTTGTGCTATCTTGATACACCTTCCTCCATGTGTTTCTCTGCTCTGCACTGCTCTCAATGTGCAAAGGGCAGCTTCACCGCTTCTCCTGGGCCGCTCTGGTGTCAAAACCTCTCTCCACACAGCAAGCTCCCCTGCTGCACAACTTCTTGATCTATGGTAGGAAATGCTCTTTAACTTCAACCATCTCTTTTTCAAACCAGACAATGTCCCTGTAGTGGAACACTGCAATAATGATCCCCTCTACATATATGTACCCAATAGTCCATATACCACCCCAGCTCTTGATTCTCTGTTGGTTGTTGCTGGCAACAACAGCATTCACTGAGGGAATGTAGTGCCACCCCATTGGTAATAGCTGAATCTTTCCTAACAGTTGAGAGGCTGCCACTCACACAAGCACCAGTCCCAACTAATCAGTCTAAAGCCCCATAAGCACGGTAGGACTTTTTGACAACAAACTTCAAAATGAGCACGTTTTCAAAAAAATCTGACCGTGTGTACGTTCCATCAGACAAACTTTTTTTGTTTTCATCGGACAAAAGTTTGCTCTGCAAACGGACAAACTCTTCGGCAACAAAAGTCCTACGGTGCAAAGTCCTATCGTGTGTACAGAAATCCATCGGACTTTTGTCCAAAGTACAAATACGCATGCCCAGAACCAATGTTAAAATCAACCAACATTAGCAGAAGTTGACCAAAGGGTGGCGGTAAAGAGCAGAAAAACCACGTGATGATGGGAACGTTTTAGAAAAGTTTGCAGAAAAGTCCTGCCGTGTGTATGCTATGGGTGTGCCCGGCCAACTCCCTACGGACAAAATTCCAAGGAAAAGTTTGTTTGAAGTCTGACCATGTGTATGAGGCTTAAGGGGTTTTTTTTGTGCTTTCCTGCTTCAGACATGAGAGGGGTTAGGTTAGGTTAGGCGAGGTTCTAAAGCAGTGGTTCTCAAACTTCTAGTGCTGTGACCGCTTGATAACATTTTCCAAGTTGTGGGGACCCCCAACAGCAAAATTATTTTCGTAGCGTGGGTTGTCAGCACCCAAGGCAAGACAAGTCATTTGTGCCCCTAACCCAAGGACATTTAGCGCTCCACGAGTCCCTTCCACTCGTACAGTATTAAAACCCCTTATGGTACATTTTAGGATGTACCAATCTTTCTCTTTGCACTTCTTTTATCTCTTTCTATCCTAATTTCTTGTTTTTTTCCCCCCATGCCTCTCTCTAGCCGTCTTGTTCTTTCTCTCCCTTTTTCTTTGTTTCGCCCCCTCTTTTCCTCTCCCTTCCATGTATTTTCTATTGTTACTCCTTCTCTTACTTCTTGGTGGGGGGATGGGATGAGTGGCAGTGCTTGTGGTGGGTAGGATCAGTGGCAGTGCTGGGTGGGAGTTCTGATCAGCCAACGTAGGTGCTCAGCTGATTTGAGAACTGTAGTGGGGACATTTAATGGCAACTATAAGTGTCAGGCCCCGTACACACGACAGAGTTTCTCGGCAGAATTCAGCGAGAAACCCTGTCAGAGCTGGATTCTGCCGAGAAACTCTGTGGTCTGTACACTTTTGGCCCGATGGAGCCGCCGAGGAACTCGTCGAGAAAATAGAGAACATGTTCTCTATTTTCTCGTTGTTCTATGGGAGAAGGCGGCCCGCCGAGCTCCTCGGCGGCTTCATCCCTGAACTCGACGAGGAACTCGACGTGTTTGGCACGTCGAGTTCCTCTGTCGTGTGTACGGGGCCTTACTCACTGTTTCTCCAACTTCAATGTGTCTCTGACTTTGTGGTGTCTCGTGGCATTAATACCTATGTTAAAATCAGGAGATAGGGTCTCCCCCAGCCCCTCCCCTTCACATTCCTCACCAGTCAGCTGACCTCTAGTCTCTGCCCCCCAGCCATGCCGTGAACTGAATGGGCGGCCACGAAAAGGCTGGGAGAGAAGTGCAGGCTTCAGGAACAGCCCAGAATTCAGTGACCCGTGGCAAATTGGCATTCGACCCCCAGGTTGAGAACCAGTGTTCTAAGACCTCGTACACATGATCGGACTTCAAACAAGCTTTTCCTTGGATTTTTGTCCGAAGGGAGTTGGCCGGACACACCCATAGCATACACACGCTCTGACTTTTCTGCAGACTTTCCTAAAACTTTCCCAACATCACGTGGTTTTTCTGCTCTTTACCTCCACTCTTTGGTCAACTTCTGCTATTGTTGGTTGATTTTAACATTGGTTCTGGGCATGTGTATTTGCACCTTGTACAAAAGTCCGATGGCTTGCTGTACACATGGTCAGACTAGGCACTATCGGACTTTTGTTGCCGAAAAGTTTGTCCGTTTGCAGAGCTAACTTTTGTCCGATGAAAAACAAAAAAGTTTTTCCGATTGAGCATACACACGGTCGGATTTTTTGGAAAACTTGCTCATTTTGAAGTTTGTTTGCAAAAAGTCAAACCGTGTGTATGGGCCTTAAGGCCTCACAGCAGACCATGTATTACGTAGCCAGAAGGGAGAGCCACATGTATAGTTGCCATCATCCCACTATTCATAGTATTATTGAAAATAATACCCCCATAGCTTGGGACTTTTAAGGCAACATAGAAAAATTACCGTGTATGATAAAATAACAATGCTTTGTTTTAAACATCATTTAAAAACAGACAGAATAAAAATTATTGTGCATATGTGGCTGTATATACAAACATGATCTGGCATGCAAATAGCAGTTCTACATATCTTGACAAACTTGTATCATATTCCCCTTTTTTCCCACTGTCACAGATGTTCAGGCATTAGGGTATAACACTCAGTGGGGAGGGAAAAGAAAACAACGCATTTTGAAAAATAGCTTTTTTTCTTATGGGGTATGTAAACAGAGGAGAAATTGCCTATTTGTGGCACCAGGATGTCAACATATTATACAGCCGCTATAGGTTAAAAGGTAGGCGTGTCATCACCCCTCTAACCCAACAGGGTCAAAGCCATCATACAAGCAGAGGCAAGGCTCACTGAGGCCAAGTAGTCTTACAAGCTACCTGACTGCACTATAAAACATTTTCCAAGGGGGAAGTTTCATCCTTTGTTATTCATTCAGGCATTTGGGGACATTTGGAGGATTTTTTCCTCTCTTCTCTTTCGTGCATGACTATTTGGCCTCAGTGAGTGTTGCCATGGCTTGGGTGATGGATGATGGCTTTGGCCCTGTTGGGTTAGAGAGGCGATGACACACCTACCTTTTAACCTATAGTGGCTGTATAATATGTTGACATCCTGGTGCCACAACTTGGCGATTCCTCCTTTGCTTACATACCCCTGAAGAAGAAAAGCAATTCTTCAAAACGCATTGGGTGTGATACTCTCTTGCCTACACATCTGTGGTAGTTGAACAAGGAGGAATATGATACAAGTTTGTCAAGATATGTAACAGTGTTACTTGCATGTCAGATCATGTTTGTATATGCAGCCACAAATGCACAATCATTTTATTGTGTCTGTTTTCAAATTATGTTTAATATAAAGTATTTTTATTTTATCATACAGTAATTTTTCATTGTTGCTCTAAAAGTCCCAGAAGACAGAGGGCTAATATTTTTTGGCAATTTGTGCCCTTGCACTGAGGCATAACTGCTGGTACCCAGTGCAGTCTCAAGAATACTACACAGTCACATGGATTAGTTTAATTACCAAGGACAGCTGACATCTTCCAGCTTCCTCTGGACACAGTCCAATGAGTGAGACGGCACCTCTCCAGGCCCAGATCCTTTATGGTAAGGTTCTGCAAATAGCTTCTAGCCAAGTTTATCTAGGCCCTCAGCCCTGACATTGTTGAGATCTCCAGAACAGCTGTACAGTCCATGGGCTGTATGAGAACAGTAGCTCCTCTGGTTATGAACCACGCCTGGGGAAAAGGAACCCTGCTCTCTGGTGTTTCGGACTGTTGATCACCATCCCAGCCCCCTTCTGGACACACCTCTCCAGGGTTTGGCTGGAACCTGATAAATATTCAGGCTGGTTGTTTTGAATGCTTCACACCCCTGTAGAGGAGTGCTTCTTATTTTTTTAATACCCAATGACTTATGTCTCTTTGTTACACAGGCTGTCTTAATGTACAGGCACCTCTAGGAACTTCCCACGGGTCACTGTACTGCCAACAGTTCCCCTCACTTTGGTCTTGGCTTTTTTGGCTTTTTTGCTTCAGTGCTCTCTCCCTCCCCGGCATCTTCCTCCTTGCCTCAGCCACTATCCCATCCTGCTTCCATTCATCTGCACACAGATTATCTCTGCCTGTCACACTGCTTCCCTCTCAGGTCCTTGTAACCCTTGCTACCTTCTCTCAGCCAGGTGGTTTGCCAACAATTAACAGCCATGCTAATTTATAGCCTCTTCCAGGCTGACTGGAGTTCCTGACATTTTTCCAACAATAATCCCTGACTAGTTCCCTCACTCTCCTCCCCCATCCAGTCTTCTTCTCTGGAGGCACTTCACCTTCACACAGGTGTGTGTCCCATACATAAACATTGCAAATCCCTCTCCAGCCCTCCATCCATTTGTCTCCCCTCCCCATTCCATCATGCCAGCACAAATTCTCCTCCTTCTGTATCCCTATATAGACCAGGTTCCCCCAGTTTTACTCCCATTTTCCACCCATCCCCCATCTTCTACCGATTTCCCCTTTTTATCCCCTGTTCATTCTCCCCTACCCTATGGTTCCCAGCCCCACCCCCATTTTTCTCAGGGGCTAAGGAAGAACCCTGAGGTGGAGCATCTTATTACTACTGCTGCTTGTGTAGGCAGGATGTGTACTGCGCCAATCCCTGCTGACTCTCCTCTCCTATTCATCCCATGTGATTGGCTCAGTACACATCCCCCGCACAAATAGCAGCAGTAATAAGATGCTCCACCTCAGGGTTCTTCCTTAAGTCGGAAGTGCTGGAAGAGAGACAGAAACTCTGGAGAGGAAGGTTAGAGGGGGAGTTGTTGTTCCAGTTTTTATTTAGCCCAGTGACAGCCTGCCAGAATAGGTAGAATCAGTGGCAGCCGCTTCCCTGAGCAGCTCTGCTTGAGGAGACCATATCTGTAGTATACATTACTGCCCCTATACTGTACTGTGTCTGCGTACCCTCCCCCTGTGCTGTGTCCTCCTGCGCCCCCTGCACTATACCCTCCTAACCACTGTACTTTACCCTTCTACCTCTCTATACTGTACTCCCCCTGTACTGTGCCTGCCTGCTGCCCCCTGTAACTTCCTAACCATTGTACTATGCTCTTTTGCCCCCCATACTGTACCTTACTCCCCCCCCCCGGACTGTGTCCTACTGCCCCCATACTGTTCCCTCTGTACTGTACCCCCTAACCACTGTACTGTGCCCTCCTGCACACCAGACACACACCCCCTGTACAATACCCTGTACTGTACCCTCCTATTCCCCCCCCCCCCCCGTAATTTTGTGCGTTTTGTTGTGTTTGTGTCCGCTAATAATGATGTTCATGTATTTTCTGTGGGAACATTGTTTTGATATTTTTTTTGGGGGGGGGGCTGTCAGGTAGGCTGTATGGGGCCCCGCGATTTCTAACAGCAGTCCTGATTACACTTGTGGTAATAATATTACAAACTATGGCTCGTAGTTTTTTTCTAATCATACATAGAAACATCCTATTTTAGCATACTGCTTACGTGTGGGTTTGCTGCCTGATGCGTTTGAGTGTGTGCCGTGCCACAGTTTAGCCTGCCAACAAGATTTCTTAGCAGTGATAGAAAAGACTGCTCTTATGTCAGCAAATAATCATGTGAGTCCCTGAGTGATTTTCGCCTTTCCACATTCCATCAGGAAGCAAAAAAAATAAATAAATAAAAGTGTGTGGCAGTATGCTGCTTTGTTGTAGATGCAGAGTGATAATAACCATTAGCATACAGGAAGGGAACCATGCAGACTAAATGATGATTCATCTCCAAAGGTTACCATTAATGCCTACTGTATATAATACATTATACAATTTAAAAGCAACAATTCCCTGTGCAGCTATTAATAATTATGATGATAAATCCAGAAGACAAACTTAGCTGAAATAGATCTTAGACATCTCCCTTAATAACAAATATACATAACACTGTTTAGAATGGGTACCCCACAAAGCATGTATCTGTTAACTAACTCGGATGACTCTGTATTGTTTATACAATGATGGTATAAATAGCAAAATAGAAATATACATTACAGTTTAATATTCATGAGGATTAACACTATTCTAAATCTTCCTGTTTTTCAAATGGGCTCATATTGCTGGTGCCACATTAAAAGTAAAAAAAAAAAGTGTGTAGAAATACTTTTCTCTGCAGTACCTTTTCTGTTCAGTGATTCGGATATTATTTTTGCAACCATAGGGCTTATCAGAAATTCCTAGGGATTACTTTTCCTTTCAATGATAAGAATAACTCCAAATTAATTTGCACACTAATCAGTATCTTTAAGCCCAATTCTCAAAAGAAGCAAGCAGACACTGCAGAATGTTACAAGGGTAAAATGACTTGGACTGCTTAGAGCGAAGTGGCCTGAACATTTCTATTATAGAAACAAAGACTATAACAAACTGGAATATCAGTTACAAAACTAAAATATAATCCCATGCACAGCATGCCTGGGAAAGATCATAAATCCACCAAATATGGAAATGTGGTTTATATGCAAATGCAGCACTTTTCAACATTATATCAGTATTAATCTATATGCAGGAAAAAAACATATGGTATATTTAAATGACTTTATTTTTTTTTAAATTTACATTGTAAGTACCGTATATACTCGAGTATAAGCCGACCCGAATATAAGCCGAGGCACCTAATTTTACCACATAAAAATGGAAAGACTTATTGACTCAAGTATAAGCCTAGGGTGAGAATACAGCAGCTACTGTAAGTGGAAAAGAGTCAACAATGCCCATTTGCAGCCTCACTGTACCCATTGCACGCCTCACTGTGCCCATTGAACACCTCACTGTGCCCATTGCATGCCTCAGGGAGAGATAGAGACAGGGGGTCAGGGAGATAGAGGGTTGAGTTCAGAGATTGAGAGAAAGAGAGGTCAGTAAAAGTGCCCACTCACTTGGAAAGCTGCTCAGAGCTGACTGCAAGGATGCTGGAGGTGGAGTGGACGGAGCAGTGTGGGGAATGGATCTTGTCCACCTAGAACTGCTAAATTTCCAGAGCCGTCACCCGCACACAGAGAGCAGAGGAAGGAGCAGTCATCATAGGAGGGAGGGGGAGGAGAGGAGCAGGGTCCGTGGTGGGCGTCCAGTGTAAAAAAGCAGCGCCTCCTCCTCGTCCTGTTCCATAATAGGCGGAACATTCAGTTTCCCAGCAGAGACTGTGTTCAGTGTTCCACCTATCACGGACGTTCTCTCATCTTCGTCCCACGGACGAGGTTGAGGGGAAGTCCGTGATAGGCGGAACACTGACTCACTGCTGGGAAACTGAGTGTTCTGCCTATCACGGACAAGGAGGAGGCGCTGTCTAACTGCATGTCACAGGCTGACCAGTGACTCGAGTATAAGCCGAGGGGGGCATTTTCAGCCTAAAAGAAAGGGCAGAAAAATTTGGCTTATACTCAAGTATATACGGTAATATGTTTTGTTTAGGGCTAAAGTACTGTTTTTTTATTCAAAAGGTAAAAGTGATAGACCTTTTTTTTAACGTGGTAATTTTTAGTTTTTGTTTTGGATAGAGCGTGGACCAGCTCCCTGTCACGGTTTATTTTGCCGTCTGAGTGCCAATAAGGAGACTTCCCTTTATTTCCCTGACTGAAAGTCACATCAGAAGTAAGAGAAAATCTCTCCAAAGTTAGACAGTAGACAGTTATCACCAAAATAGGTGTCCCCATTGGAGGTGGAATCTTCACGGCAGAGACACAGACAGCAATTAAACTTGGAAAGGTGTCCTAGCTCTTCTTTGCTCCATCAAATATAAAAAAAGGTACAGGCCATAATTTACAGAGATTACATTGTTAGAATAATGTGGAATGCCCCTACTGCCTCCTCCTGTGGCCGCTCCGGCTGCCTCTTCTTCCACAGCCATCACCCAACTACCCCCCCCCCAATTGCCCAGCAGTTGTGCCACTTTGGAGGGCATCTCCGTTGCTAGCCAGTGGGTTGGTTCCATCTGCCTAGCCTTCTCCTCTTGCCCTTCTTTATGGATTACCTGCCTGACTGCAGCCTGTCCTAAACTCTTGCCTGGATTTGCATTATGCCTTTGATCCCCACCTGCCTTGACTTTTTGCCTGGATACAGACCAACCCACCATCCACCCTCTGCCTTGAACCTTGCTTGGATAAATGGCAATGCCAGCTGTAAGCCAGTCTAGAACCTTAGCACACTTGGTGTCCAATTAGCCCTGTTTGCATCAGCATACAGTACCTGTGAATGAATAAATGGTGATGTCTGCACTGTGTGACTCGAAGGGCAAAGGAACAGTGTGACTGATGGGCACACTGAATGTGTAAACACAATATGTGAAAATCAGCGGAATCGTGGGCATGTCCGGACAAAGAGGAGGAGTCAGGAGCGGGAAGGCGAATGTGAGGAGGTGGACGAGCTGCGTTTGAGAGACAACAGAGAAACGAAACTGATAGGAAAAGGGAGGGGCAGCCAACCAAACAGAACAGCCTTCTCCCTGCTCGGTCATAGGAGAAGCCTCCAGCCCTGGCAGGTCGGTGGCCAGGCGGCATTACACGCTGCGGGGACAGGCAGACAAGGGCCTTTTTATCCAGCACACGTGACCTACCCGGAGAGGAGAGGCACCGACATACAGGCTCTGAGTCCTTCAGCTACATACTAGCCTCTTGCACCATCCACTGAGTGTACATTTTAAGATTTTTTTGGGCTGTCTGTGCAACAGCTGTGAGGTGAGCTGCTAGGAGACACAAGAGGTGTTTGCACTGATGTTTCCCTCCTTTAAACACTTGTGCCGGGCTTTGGGATCACCTACAGAGACTTTCTGTTTATAAATTATTCAGTTTTTTTTGCCATATTTTTTGCTCTTACATTTATATTCCTACTTTATTTATATGATTCACGTTTGATTTATTTCACCTGTTTCACGTATGTTGTGTTTATTCACATTCCATGTTTGTTGAAGATTTCTGATGTTCCTGGACCACTTATTGCTGTTATTGTGATTTTCACATATTGTGTTTACATATTGTGTTTACACATTCAGTGTGCCCATCAGTCACACTGTTTCCTTGCCCTTTGAATCACACAGCGCAGACATCACCATTTATTCATTGACACATTTCTCTGGCCAGGACAGATCACCAGGTGTCTGCAGCGGTGCCCCCTAGTTTAGTTTTAGTTTTACTGACAGCGCGGGAGTCCTTTTGTTTACACAGCATACAGTACCTGCCTTAAACAATTTACGGTTAGGCATACTGGGCCAGATCCACAAACGAGATACGACGGCGTATCTACTGATACGCCGTCGTATCTCTGTTTCTAACTATGCGACTGATTCATAGAATCAGTTACGCATAGCTAGCCCTAAGATCCGACAGGTGTAATTGAATTACACTGTCGGATCTTAAGGATGCAATTCTAGGCCGGCCGCTAGGTGGCGAGGCCATTGCGGCCGGCGTAGAATATGCAAATGAAGACTTACGGCGATCCCCGAACGTCCCGAACGGCTCGTCGATCTAAATCTACGTAGTTTCCGTCGGGTTACGCCGCGTAAAACTAGGGATGAGCCCTAGTTCTCCTAAGCCATGTTAAGTATGGCCGTCGTTCCCGCGTCGAAATTTAAACATCCACTTGCGTAAGACCTCTGTGAATGGCGCTGGACGCCATTTACGTTAACGTCTAAGCAAATGACGTTGGTGCGACGTCAATTAGCGCAATGCACGTCGGGTAATTTACCCGACGGAGCATGCGCAGTACGTCCGGCGCGGGAGCGCGCCTAATTTAAATGGGACTCGCCCCATTCTATTTGGCCCGCCTTGCGCCGGACAGATTTAAGTTACACCGCTGCAAATTTCCAGGTAAGTGCTTTGTGGATCGGGCACTAACTTGGACAATTTGCGGCAGTGTAACTTAAATGGGAAAAGTTAAGTTACGCCCGCTATTTGTGGATCTGGCCCACTGGCCTTAAGGGAAATGTGGCTGCTATGGTGAAACTGTGCATAAGCTCCTTTAGTTCTGCAGAACCGAATGTGAACCAGTGAACCATACATATACTATATGTACAAAACCACTATGTCCTACCTTTAACATACAAACTGTTAACTGTACGCGAGGCATTTATCACAGATGAAACATGGTAAAATAGATGGTCTCATTGCCCATAGTAAATGGAAAATACAGCTCAGTTGTTTCAGTTTAGCATGTGTATACTTCTAGTGACAAGAGGAGTAATTTCATGTAGGAGTATTGCAGACCATTGTCCTACTTTTCTATTTGCTCTACATAATGATTTTTATTGAATGCAATTAGTTAATGGTTTGCTGAAATCCCAACGACATGAGCATGAAATACACTTGACTGATTTTTACTGGGTCAATCCAACTGAGCTTTAGATCTCTATGAAACAAATAGATTCTGAAGCCCCTAATTAATATTTCCTTAAACTGATGGTAGTCTCGGTGTACTTTAGCTGTAATATTAAAAAGCCCTTTCTCCTCTTGTATATGTACATGATAGATTTTCTTTTAATCTGTTACGAGTAAATGGAACTGGAATCATTTATAAAAAAAACAGTAAAATACACTTTGTATCTTGAGAAGTAACACAATAATATTTGAGAGCTGGGATTAGGCTTCTGAGGATTTGCATTTCATATGTATTTTCTTTTCAGCTGGAAAGCGTGTAATCTACTCAACAAGATATTGAAGTAACTGACTTTGTGTCATCCAAAAAGTAATGTGGCGCACCAAATACAAAAAAAAAAAAAAAAAAATGTTACACATTTGTAACATAGTTTTACCTCCAGGCCTATACTAGAAATCTATAAAAGTCTGGCATAAACCAGTTTATATTAATGTATAAGGATTCTCTGCAAACAACCTTCTTAATGTACTAAAAAATTACTATTCTGCACTGCACATCTTCTGTATTCTACGAAGCTAGGAGCAGTCCAATGTCATTCTAGGCTTCTTAAAATTTGCAAATGCAAAAAAGTCTATACAGTTTGCAAGTGGACGAAGAAAACACATCACGGTGCAACAAGAGAGATTCTAAAATATAACTGCAATATGTTGATAATCTTTCTACATCTATTATTCGGGTACTCTTTAACCACTTCTATACCGGGCATTTTCACCCCCTTCCTGCCCAGGCCAATTTTCAGCTTTCAGCACTGTCACACTTTGAATGAGAATTGTGCGGTCATGTGACGTTGTACCCAAATAAATTTTGATCGTTTTTCCCCCCACAAATAGAGCTTTCTTTTGGTGGCATTTGATCATCTCTGCAGTTTTTATTTTTTGCGCTATAAAAAAAAAACACAATGGGCCAGATTCACGTACAGGTGCCTATCTTTAGGCGGGCGTAGCGTATCTCAGAAACGCTACGCCGCCGTAACTTAGAAAGGCGAATACTGTATTCACAAAGAAGTTGCGCCTTTAGTTACGGTGGAGTAGCGTATATCGGGCTACGTAAGCCCGCCTAATTCATAAGAGGCTGGTTGGGGGCGTGTTCTATGCTAACTAATCGTGACCCCACGTATTTGACGTTTCTTACGAATGGCGCATGCGCCGTCCGTGAAAGAATCCCAGTGCGCATGCTCAAAATTACGCCGCAAATCGTCAATGCTTTAGACGTGAACGTAACTTACGCACAGCCCTATTCGCGAATGACTGACGCAAACGACGTAAAACGTAAAAAATTAGACGGTGGCCCGACGTCCATACTTAACATTGCGTACACCTCATATAGCAGGGGTAATTTTACGCCGGAAAAAGCCTAACGTAAATGACGTAAAAAAATGCGCCGGGTGTACGTACGTTTGAGAATCGGCGTATCTACCTAATTTGCATATTCCTTGCATAAATCTACGGAAGCGCCACCTAGCGGCCAGCGTAAATATGCAACTAAGATACGACGGCGTAAGAGGCTTACGCCAGTCGGATCTTAGCAAAATTTCGGCATCCTAGAAGTTACGCGGCGTATCAATAGATACGCCAGCGTAACTTCTTTCTGAATCTGGCCCTATATGTATTACTTTTTGCTTTAATAAATATCACAATTTAAAAAAAAAAAAAAACATTTAGGCTGATATGTATTCTTCTACATATTTTTGGTAAAAAAAATCGCAATAAGCTTATATTGATTGGATTGCGCAAAAGTTATAGCGTCTACAAAATAGGAGATAGAATTATGTAATTTTTATTATTATTTTTTTTTTTGTTACTAGTAACGGCGGTGATCTGCGTTTTTTTTGTCGGGACTGCGATATTGCGGCGGACAGATCGGACACTTTTGACACTAGAGCTATAAAAATGCACTGATTACTGTATAAATGTGACTGGCAGGGAAGGGGTTAACACTAGGGGGCGATCGAGGGGTTAAATGTGTTCCGTAGGGAGTGATTCTAACTGTGGGGGGAGGAGACTGACTGGCGGAGGTGACCAATCGGTGTCCCTATGTACAAGGGACACACCACTGGTCTCCTCTACCTGACAGGATGTGGATCTCTGTGTTTACACACAGAGATCCACGTCCCTGCTCTGTGACAAGCATCTGCGGGTGCCCGGCGGACATCGCAGGCACGCGTGGCGGGTCCCCAGTGATGTGGCGAGTGCGCGCGCGTTCGTTACACTGCAGGGAAACCCAGGACGTCATATGACGGCCGCCCGGAGGGACAAAAGGTTCCTGTGGCCGTCATTTGGTAATGCGCCGGAGTGGAAGTGGTTAAACTCTACGGCCCGGATTCAGAAAAAATTGTTTAAGTTGTAGGCGGGCGTAGCGTATCTGAGATACACTACACCGCCGTAACTTAGGGCGCAAGTTCCGTATTCAGAAAGAACTTGCGCCCTACGCTACGGTGGTGTAGTGTAAATCTGTCAGCGTAAGCCCGCCTAATTCAAATTTGGTTGGTAGTGGGCGTGTTGTATGTTAATCTATCATGACCCCACGTAATTGACGCTCTTTACGAACGGCGCATGCGTCATTCGTGGACGTATCCCAGTGCGCATGCTCCAAATCACGTCGCAAATAGTCAATGCTTTCGCGAACGTTTTTTGCAAACAACGTAAACGACGGAAAATTCAACGCTGTCCCGACTTCCATACTTAACATTGCGTACGCCTCATATAGCAGGGGTAACTTTACGCCGGTCCGACGCCTTACGTAAACGACGCATATAGATACGCCGGGTGCAACTACGTTCGTGAATCGGCGTATCTACCTAATTTGCATATTCTACGCTTAAATCTATGGAAGCGCCACCTAGCGGCCAGCGTAAATATGCAACTAAGATACGACGGTGTAAGAGACTTACGCCGGCCGTATCTTAGCAAAATTCTGGCGTATCTTCTTTCTGAATACAGAAAGAAGATACGCCGGCGCTTCCTAGAACTTAATCGATACGCCGACGTAAATTCTATCTGAATCCGGCCCTACATTTCTAAACTCAAGAATCATGGGCCACATTCACAAAGCATTTTTTTCCTCTTTAAAATTTGCGGTAAAATAGCTCCTAGCGTTAAAAAAAAAAAGTGCAACTCAAAAAAAGCTACTAAAATACTGCATGCAGTATTTCATCGAAATATGCAGTGTTTATCTCATGAAACCATGAAGTATTGTATCTCATGCGATAAAGCATAGCCTTTGTCATTCTTTGATGTTCTTGAAAGTGTCACTCTATCTGTCAAACCTTCAGCATGATGAGACCCCTACCACAACAGCTCAAATTGAACACCTTTGTAAGAATATTATCTATTCCTAATCCAATTCTGTCTTATGACATATGTTCTAACAAGGGATTAGACCATTGTGATATGCATGTACATTGTATTATGTTCGGGATTGGGAGGTTTGCAGCAAATTATGTATACGCCTATATATATATATATAATCGATATCTTTCACCAAATATAATAGAGTCGATTTACTAAAAATAGTGGGTGAATTTACTAAAGGCACATAGATTGAGGACTTTTCAAGTGTAGTTACTCCAGAGGAAGCTCTACTGACTTTCATCATCCAATCATGTGCAATCCTTGTATGTGATTGGGTGTTCTTTGTAAAGTGAAGTCTTACCTCATTTACTAAGCTCTGGAGCAACTTTCAAATAGACAGTCTATTTGACTTAAAGTAGAACTATAAGCACAGCTTTTTGTGACTATAACCCCTGTCAGTTTTTTTTGCCATCTGTGTCCTATTGGAAGATTTCCCCTCTATTACTTTTCTGGGAACAACCCAAAATGTGTGATTTTCTTTTAACCACTTCATTACTGGGCACTTAAACCCCCTTCGTGCCCAGACCAATTTTCAGCTTTCAGCTCTGACGCATTTTGAATGACACTGTACCCAAATTATATTTTTATCGTTTTTTTTCCCACAAATAGAGCTTTCTTTAGGTAGTATTTGATCACCTCTGCGGTTTTTATTTTTTGCGCTAGATACAAAAAAAGACAGAAAATTTGGAAAAAAAACCACAATTTTTTACTTTTTGTTTTAACCACTTAAGGACCGGACCAATATGCTGCTAAATGACCCAAGGGGTTTTTACAATTCGGCACTGCGTCGATTTAACAGACAATTGCGCGGTCGTGCGACGTGGCTCCCAAACAAAATTGGTGTCCTTTTTTCCCCACAAATAGAGCTTTCTTTTGGTGGTATTTGATCACCTCTGCGTTTTTATTTTTTGCGCTATAAACAAAAATAGAGCGTCAATTTTGAAAAAATGCAATATTTTTTACTTTTTGCTATAATAAATATCCCCGAAAAACAAATATAAAAAAAAAATTCCTCAGTTTAGGCCGATACGTATTTTTCTACCTATTTTTGGTAAAAAAATCGCAATAAGCGTTTAGCGTTTATCTACGTTCTTGCTTAAGGGACGATAGCTGGTCGTTAAACCAGCTGGAGTTGTATTTTCGAATACAGGTTTTATGTTTAGGCGCTACCAAGTCGGCTGACTGCAGTAGAGCTGTGTTTATGGCATCCAGGGTTTCAGTGGCTGATTGATGTGAATGGATCGTTTTTACTTTATTTCCTAGTATTGTTTTGAAGAGCTCTGAATTGAGCTTCTTCTGAGATCTCGTCCAGTGCATTGTCACTGGTTTGGGCGTTTTTGTTAAAGGGGTATTTTTGGTAATCATAAATTTGATTACATGGTGGTCTGTCCATGGTAACGACTAATTTTCCAGAATTTTTACTTCCAGATTTTGTCTGAAAATAAGATTGAGGGTGTGCCCAGAAGCATGTGTGGGCCCACATACTAGTTTCTGCAGACCTAGTCCTTCCAAGTGGTCAATGCAGGCGACGGCCACGGGATCCTGTGAGGAGTTGGCCCAAAGGTTGAGATCCCCAAGCAGCAAAAAATGTTTGCTGTTTAGTGTATAAGTGGACAGAAATTCTGTCAAAGATGTGAGAAGCTGCGATTTTGGACCCGGTGGTCTATAGCAGAGTAGGATATGGACGGTCTCCTGTGGATTTGTTTGAAGTTGTAGGGAGAGAGATTCCATAAATGGAAGTGTGTTCTGAAGGACTGCTTTAGTGATCGAGAGGTGACTCCTATGGATCACTGCCAAGCCTCCTCCTCTTTGTCCTATTCTGTTTTCTGTTATTATGCGATAGTTCTCTGGCACCAGTTCGTCGAGAATGGTGTTACAGTCAGCTGTGAGACAGCTTTCTGTAATAAAGAGACAGTCTAAATCTCATTGTAGGATGAGATCATGAATTTCTATTCGGTGTCTTACTGCTGATCTTGTATTGACCAGAGCGCATGATATGGGCTTTGGTTTGGCTAGGCAGGTGTAGTGTTTGACTGTCGATCGTCGATCGATTCTCCACAGTCGTTCAGTCCTTAAGGCTTTTTTGGTGTTGGCCGGCAATTTTGAGGCCAAGGGCTTTAGTCTCCAAATAGTTGCTGGCGAGTACCTCAGTTTTGTCATAGTCACTGAGGCACTGGGGGCAGAATACCTATAAGGGGGGGGCTTTGCAGTAGTGCTGGGAGTGATGATTCACAGAATATCAGCTCCCTGTTTTTGATCCAGAGGAAGGCGAAAAAACCCCTGTCCGTGCTAAGCCAATGTGCTGTGGCAGGGGAAAAAATTCCTTCCTAACCCCCACGGGGCGATCGGACGTGGCCCTGGATCAAATGCTGCAAAGAGCCAAGGTGGTGACCTCGAGGGGGGGGCGCAAGGGGGGGGAGGGGGGGTTTACCAACTGGTAGTTATTGCGTTGTGGCTTGAGTCAGGAGAGAGCGGTAGGTGACCCAATTACATGGGGGTACCAGGCTGGTTTCTGGTGGGGAGGTGCGGGGGGCCACTCGGCCACGGCGACGCTGGCTCGGGGGGGAAGGACCCTACCTATCTACATCCATGAGCCACATGTCCTACTCCTAGGATACGTGCGCCGGTTACTACTGGATGCAGTTCTAGCCCTGGGGAAGAGTCACGCTTTCAGACTCAAGCCTGAAGTCAGGAGAAGCTGTGTCCCAAAAAAATTTTTTCTCAGAGTCTGGGTGTACCAAGATGGCCAGATCAGGCCCAAGCCAGGGGCTATGAGTCTGGGGGTCTGCACAGTCTGCGACAGGAGGCTCAGGGGTAACTGGGGGGATACTAGGGATCCTCCTGGGCCACGGGGTTTGGTGGAGTTTGAGTGGGGGTTGATGGGTGTAGTGTGCGGCGCTAGGCCGCAGTTGAAGCCGCGGACTTTCCTAACGTGGCCGCCGCAAATCTTTCCATACGGTTGGGCTGGGGTTGCAGGTGATGATGGATGGCTGGAGCTGCTGGTGGGATTGGTGGTGTGGGGGGGTAGCGAACGCCGTTCGCTCGCTGTGTTTAGGCCACCGTCAGCGCCGCCGCGGCTTGTCCTGAAAAGGACGGCCGCAAACGGTTCCAGGAGGGGGCGGAGGAAGCCCTGTAGTGGCCCTGAGAGTCAGGGGCTTACCCTTACCCGCTCCTGGGAGGTGAAGCTGCAAGGCGAGGTGAAGAGGGAGGCCAAACGGAGGAGAGGAGAAGCGCTGGTCCTCTGGCAGGGAGTTGGAGAAACCCTGCCTGTCTGTAAAGCACCCAGTGAGAGCAGACTCGCTGCGGAGCGTCCTGCCTCACTGACTGCAAGACACTATGGCCGGTCAATGTAGTCTGTGGACAGATGTGCCCTTTTATCTGTCACAGAACCTCCGGAACCACTGAATGCCTGTTTGGAAACACGCTGGATGCAGGGCAGTACAGCAGCTCAATTTCATACTGGGCAAGTTCTGGCCAGTGGATCGTCTACTGGAGAGCTCTCCATGTCTGTTTTCGTCCCTAGATAATCTTCCACCATATGATGCAGATGCTGCGATGGGATGTGGAAGCTGACAGCCCTGGGCGCTGAGGACTAAAACATTTTTTAATGCATCGCTGAGGTGCCCCCCTTCTCCACCGCTCTTCTTTTGACAAACAGAAGCCTCAAAACTAGCTTTTCCATGAGACTGTAACCTACAAGAGCCTGGAAAGGCATTACAAAAACTCCTCCCTAAGGTGTCCTTGAGATATTTCATCCTGTGCTCCCTCTGCGAGGGCTGGTTAAGTTCTGGGACTTTCCCGTAGTAACAGTGGTCAAGGAGGGTTGCTAGCCAATAATGATCCTTCTCCTTGATGCCACAAATTCTCTGGTCCTTTCGCAAGCTTTGAAGAATAAGGGAGCCCATACACCGAAGTTGGCGGAGACATTAGAAGTCCTCGGGGTCACTGAGGATTACAGTATCTGGAACTGCCTCCTCCCAGCTACATACTATTCCCAAGGTTTCTGGAGACTGAAAACCATCTCTTAAGCCCTGTACACATGATCGGATATCTGATGGAATCTAATCCGACGGATTTTTTCGTCGGATATCCGATGAAGCTGACTTTCATTAGTCTTGCCTACACACCATCGGTCAAAAATCCGACCGTGTCCAACGCGGTGACGTAAAACACTACGACGTGCTGAGAAAAATTAAGTTCAATGCTTCCGAGCATGCGTCAACTTGATTCTGAGCATGCGTGGATTTTTGACCGATGGACTTCCACACAGACGATTGTTTTTTTCTATCGGTTTTTTATCCATTGGAGAATTTTAAAACATGTTCATCGATGGAAAACAAACCGATGGGGCCCACACACGATCAGTTTGTCCGATGAAAACGGTCCATCGGTCTGTTTTCATCAGACAAACCGATCGTGTGTACAGGGCTTTAAGGTTTGACATATGTCTTCCTCTGCTTCAAAGCCTCCAAAACTGACAGAATCCTCCTCCTTATCCCTCTTCTCTTGTGTGTTCTGTGGCATAAGAATAGTGTCTGCTCTGCCTCGAGTGCCCTGTCCATTATGCCACGCAGAGTATGCTCCAGCAGGAAAACAAGAGGGATAGTGTCACTGATGCATCCATTGTCATGGCTTAACATCCTTGTTGCCTCCTCAAATGGTGACAGTACAGTGCATGCATCCTTTATCAGCAGCCCCTGGTGTGGCTGTTTGACCTGCTTCTGTCTGGGATGCATGGTGGAAAACCAGCATCCGACCGACTCCTGATCAGCACTCTCAGCCAATGGCAGAGAGCCATGAATCGGAGTGTTCTGGCAGGTGGGTCATCACCCTGTCAGAATGCAATAGCTATGCGGGGGAGATCCCTAAACTAACTTTGCATGGTTAGTACAGCGTCTCCGACTGGAGCTGACAGTTTTTTTTTATAATAGTGTGTACTCGGCTTTACTTTTATTTCAGGGTAATGCACTCTGTTTTGACAATTTATTACCCCTTTGGAGACAATGCCATGTATATATTTAAAAAAAAGTCACAACAAACAATACTATATGATTGTTGTACCACTGGCCAATAACGACAAAGCTGAAGGCTTGAGCATTAAGTAAATTCTCCTATAGCTGTTAGATCTGTTGTAGATACTACTTCCATCATTCCACAATACCTAAAAATACTTTTTTTTTAAGTTGTAGCAAAATCAGATTGGGTTGCTACTGCTGCTGTACTGTTCTATAATGCCACATACAATTTAATACTATCTCCCTATTATATGTTTGAAAGTATTGATGTTTTTACTATATCACCCTCAAAATCACATTAAAGGGAAGACCCTCTCTGCTGAAACATATATATATATTTTTGCATTGATACATGTTACTAAAAGGCAGTGCACAGCCCCTTAACTCCTTTTTTTAACAATTTCTAGCTTTTTAGCCTTGAAACTAAAAATAATCAAGATCTGATTCCCTATGTACTTCTGTTGAGTTCAGTTTTACATTCAAAGTTTTTGAACTTCATGAAAGATTCAGCAAACCCTAAAGAGGCTCTTTACTGAGAGAGCCATGCAGCTGGTATGTGCACTGTATACATTCAGAGGGGGACACAGTAACCAGAAGGGGGGGCAGATAACAGGTGCACACATGGAGTGATGGGAGGGGAAAGGAAGGTATGGGGATATGTGCCGGGGAGGGATTTGCAAGGGAAGAAGATATGTGCTAGTGGGGGGTCTGATCCCCCCAACTAGCACATATCCTCTCCCCTCCCAAATCACTCCCCAGCACATAACCCTTATACCCCCTCTCCCCCCAAATTAAAAGATGCTGCATTCCCTCCCTACAGCTTCCCTCTATCCCCTCCCCACAGCTTTCCCTCTGTCACCTCCCCACAGCTTTCCCTATGTCCCCTCCCCACAGCTTTCCCTATGTCCCCTCCCCACAGTGTCTCTCTGTCCTCATCCCACAGTGTCTCTCTGTCCTCATCCCACTGTGTCCCTCTGTCCTTATCCCACGGCGTCCCTCTGTCCTCATCCCACGGTGTCCCTCTGTCCCCTTCCCACAGTGTCCCTGTGTCTTCATGCCAAGGCGTACATCTGTCCTCATCCCACGGCATTCCTCTGTCCTCATCCGACTAACGTTGTCCTCATCCCACGGCGTCCCTCTGTCCTCTTCCTACGGTGTCCCTCTGTCCCCTTCCCACAGTGTCCCTCTGTCTTCATGCCATGGCGTGCCTCTGTCCTCATCCCACGGCATTCCTCTGTCCTCATCCCACTGTGTAACTTTGTCCTCATCCCACGGCGTCCCTCTGTTCTCATCCCACTGCGTCCCCCTGTCCTCATCCCATGACATCCCTCTATCTTCTCCCCATGGCGTCCCTCTGTCCACATCCCATGACGTTCCTCTGTCCCCTCCCCATGGCGTCCCTCTGTCCCCTTCCCACAGCATCCCTCTATCCCCTTCCCACGGCATCCCTCTGTCCCCTTCCCACACATCCCTCTGTTCCCTCCCCACGGCGTTCCTCTGTCCTCATCCCACGGTGTCCCTCTATCCTCATCCCACGTTGTCCCTCTGTCCTCTTGCCATGAAGATGGCAGGGCGGATCTTAAAAAGGAGGGGGTGTAGTCTTGACAGGAAGGGGTGGGTCATAAATAAATTTGGGGGTGCGCAAGTTTAGTCAGGCCTAGGGCAGCACAAAACCTAAATACACCACTGCATGTAGGCAAAGACACCCTTTCATCAATTTGCCCCAATCTGCATCCCAGTAAAGTGTGAAGATGAAAATATTAGAAAAGTGTTAATATTTTTGGATAATTGCTGCAGGGGGGCAACATGGCCAAGCCTAGGTGAGAGTACAGCTATAAATGGCAGTGACAACCAACAGTCGCCATTCTTGTTATGACCACTTGTGATGCCAAACTAAACATTAACATAACATAATCAAAAATCAACTTTTTAATAACATGTAGTATATAAAACAAATGTGATACTTTGTTTAAATCTTTCTGCAAATCATGTAAACGTATTAAAGTAACCTCCTTTGAATACTAAGTAATATTTTATATATTAGCTTTTATTTAAGTTTATTATCATTTAAATAGGAGCTGTAGTATCTAATTTAGTTTTAAGTTTAATGAATCTCACTGCTAATATAAAGCAGCCCCATCTACTTCATTTAATCAAAAAGCATAGACATAATAATAAAAAAAACTACTAACACCCAGACATGTTTCTTATCTTGAAATTAATTGAAGTGCTTTGCTCGACTGGCTCTAATATACAAAAGATTTGTGTCATGAATTACATTTTCCCCCCAAAATATACAGTCAGCGTTTTAGCCTCAGTCCAGATACCAATCTTACAAGAGCCTATCAGCAATTACAGCATCATTAAAGAATAATAATAGCAGCAAGGGTCATTTGATGTAATGCAAGATGAAGAGCGTTAGTAAAAGAATAAGTGCATATTCATGCTAAAAATTTAATCAGGGCATCATGTCAAGCTACTACAGACTAGTACACAGGTTTTTACATACATACACGCTGCTTTCTTTTGCAGTTAAAAGTTCCCTAAACCAGCCATTTCCATCTATAGAGTTAAAAAAGACATGTTTAAAAGGCTCAATTCAAACCTTTTGATTTGTACACACGTTAAATCAATAAAAACTGACCTGTTAATGTTATATTTAATATCCTAAAAAAGTGAACATTGTATATATCGCATACGAAAATGAAAAAAAAAATTACAAAAGGCATTCACACAAGCAAACAGTTGATTTATACAGGATAAAAAGAATAAAATAATCAAATGATTTCCTTCAAATTCCTAAGCTGCTGGGGCTTGGAGAGAAACACGTGAAGCACACCCAGTCAGCTATTGGACCCCAAGAGTACACACAGATTTTGAATTTCTGCCATCTGAAATATTTTGGATTTATTAAATGTGAACTTCTTTTGGTTGCATGCTAAGCTTATTTCTATAGACATGTTTAGGCTCTGTGTATGCCCAGCATACATTTTGCCTAATCTCTTCTACAATGAAGAAGCATCAAAAGAGCTCGACAATTTCTTAATAATGACCTTGGAAGCATAAATCTGTAAGTAGGCTGTCATCAGTTTTCAATTACCGTATATACTCGAGTATAAGCCGACCTGAGTATAAGCCGAGGTACCCAATTTTACCACAAAAAACTGGGAATACTTATTGACTCGAGTATAAGCCTAGGGTGAGAATGCAGCAGCTGCTGTAAGCGGAAAAGAGGGTCAACAATGCCCATTTGCACGCCTCACTGTGCCTATTGCAATCTCACTGCCCATTGCAACCCCACTGTGCCCAACCTCACTGTGCCCATTGCAACCTCACTGTGCCAACCTCACTGTGCCCATCATCACTGTGCCCATCCTCACTGTACCCATTGCAACCTCACTGTGCCAACCTCACTGTGCCCATCCTCACTGTGCCCATTGCAGCCTCACTGTGCCCGAGTCAGTGTACCTGAAATTATTGACAGGCTTCGGGCGTCCATTCATTGTTTAAAAGTCGCGGTCTCCTCCTGGTCCCTTCCATGATAGGCGTTTCTCAGCAGACACAGTTCGGCCTATCACGGACGTTCTCTTATCCTCGGGCTCAGTTTCCCAACAGACACTGTGTTCAGTGTTCTGCCAATCACGGATGTCCTCTTGTCCGAGGATGAAAAGACTTCCGTGATTGGCGGAAACACTGAACACAGTGTCTGCTGGGAAACTGAGTCCAAGGATGAGAGAACGTCCATGATAGGCAGAACTGTGTCTGCTAAGAAATGCCTATCACGGAAGGGACCAGGAGGAGACCGTGACTTTTAAACAACGGACGCTCGCAGTCTGTCAATACTTTAAGGTACACTGACTTGAGTATATGCCGAGGGGGGTATTTTCAGCCTTAAAAAAAGGGCTGAAAAACTCGGCTTATACTCGAGTATATACGATATTTAGTATATGTTCTATTGATTCATCTACATTTTTATGTGTGTTTGGTGGTATTTCTGTCAGGGAGTTATTTCAGCTAGGCCTCCTTTTTTGTTAGCTAGTGTCTTAGCATTAATATAGCATGCCTGCCACTATTTGCATTTTGCAATGTAATAGTTGACAGGGATTCCGTCCAGATGTCCCAGATTTTATGGAATTTCTTAGCACAGCCACGTGACAGGTAAGTAGCCTTGTATAGTGGCAGAGCGGAGTTCACTAACCTCTTCCAAAAAGTTATTGAGGGTGCGGACGAAGCATTCCATCGGAGGTGCCCTATTGTTGATGATTTGACTCATAATGTATGCATAGAAAAGTTAATAAAGGAGATCCACATAGCGTAATTCAAATCATTTAAAAAAAAGTCATTTAAATTGAATTAAAATCAATTACACTCACATATAAAAAATGTAAGCAGAATGCCAAACTCTGTGCGTCTCAGCGACCTGAGATGATGTCACCAACAGCTGTCACCTGATGTGTTTCACCCCTTCTCCAGGGCATTCTCAGAGGACCGATGAATGTACAATATATGTAAAGTGCTGCGTTAAATTTTCAAAAGGGGGAGAAAGTGGGTGGGGATTATCATGGTGCTTCCAAATAATAATGTAAACCATATATATAAAATATTTTGTATAGTTTAATATGAACAAGATTAAAAACCAAACAAGAGAGTTTGTTAAATTATATTTGACATTTATATTATGGTGGTCACGTGACAAAGATTCTGTTGAAACAGAGATCTGATATTCGTATACTATCCTGACATGTTTCACCTTTTGGCTTTATCAGGGGATATACGAATCAACCAATGACTACGAAAAACGATACAGAAAAATAGAAAATTTTACATGAGAAACATTGTATGAGCTATAAACCATACAACAATACATGTAGCAAAAAGATTTAAATCATTTGTCAATATCCACCCATATGGGAGCTTACCACCTCAAAACCACCAGAGAGGGTCAACGCCAAAGAAGGGGACCACCAAGAGGAAGAGGCAATGTGCGGCCACAGAGGACACACAACGACCAGGCTAAAAAAAGAGGAGGGTGAGAAAAAAAAATAGTTCCCAGATGTTCACAATATCAATCATTTGGAAAGATCGCACCAAAATGCAAATCGCTAAAGGGTGCATAGGGAATAAACCTTACAATGCCCTGGGGGTAAGAAAAATATATTTTCGGCAAGTTACTTACTGTACTTAAAAGAGAATTCATTCAGAGCATATAGTGGAGGGCACCTAAAATATAGAACAATGTATGTCCAATAAATATTAAATAGATGGCACAAAAAAAAATGAAAAAAGGAGGAAAAAGAAAAAAAATGAAAAAAGTTGGAAGGGACATATCAGAACAAGATATAAATTAGGTATTGATATTCCTAGTTATTATATTGGGTATATTTTAAGGTCCTAAAGTCAGGAATTTTAAAGAGGCCATTTATTGGGATCTTTGTAGTAATTAGTTATATAAGGTAAAATAGCCAGGGTTGAATATAAAAATATCCATCCAAAGGTTACATTTTATGGATTGGTACCACATGATACACAAGACTAATGTGTCACGCTATTTGGGAATAAATTGAAATCACAAATACCAGATAAATAAATATAACAATGAATT
Organism: Rana temporaria; assembly: GCF_905171775.1. Classification (NCBI taxonomy): domain Eukaryota; kingdom Metazoa; phylum Chordata; class Amphibia; order Anura; family Ranidae; genus Rana; species Rana temporaria. Next base: position 135,616,864 of record NC_053491.1, read on the forward strand.
GGATAGAAAAAAGGTGTAATATATATAAAAATAGTAAATATAGAACCCATATAGTAGACACCTAAATGGCCAGCAACAAACAAAAAGGCGTATATGAAACTAAGTCAATGATAAACAGGCTTAAACCAGCAGTATCCAAATCAGTTCCAAATCAGCTAACTAAAAGATCGGTGCAAAGAAACATATCTATAACAACAAAAAAGCTTTACCTTGCAGGAAAAGAAAGATGGTTCATAGATCGCCCTCTGTCTCTGGCAATGGTGTTGCCTGAAAAGCTGGCTTAAATATGTCCTCTATTCTGTCTGCGTCTGACGTCACCGACGAAATGCGGTCGTGATGGCGCTACCACGCATGCGTGAAAGCACCAAATAGTCCCTCAAACTACAATAACTAGAAGGCCCAGTGGCGGGCAGCATGGCCAACGGCGCATGCTGCTGGGCATTCTGGCTAATTATCCCATCCTCTATATAATTTATGAATAAATAAAACAGAATTGGCCCTATGACAGAGCCTTGGGGTACCCCACTTACCACTCTAGACCAGTCTGAGTACACATTATTTATCACCACCTTTTGGACACACCCCTGTAACCAGTTTTATATCCAAGAACAAACCTTATGGTCCATGACTGCAGACCTCAGCATGTAGATAAAGTGTTTGTGAGGAACTGTATTCAAATGCTTTTGCAAAATCCAGATACACCACTAGGGATGAGCTTCGTATTCGAGTCAAACTCATGTTCGATTGTTCGTCGAATTACGAATGTTTTGGGCCGTTCACGCCAAATTCGAGTTACGTTTCACGGCCCATAATTCACTGCGGCATCGCAGTGCATTGCTGGCTGATGATTGGCCAAGCATGCACTATGACCCGCATGCTTGGCCAATCACAGCTTGCAAAAAATGGAGAGCCATAATTGGCCAAAGCCAGGGTGGTTTTGGCCAATTATGGCTCAGGGGGTTTAGTACACGCCCCACACTATAAAAGACCGCCTGCAGGTCGGCCTTGTGTAGTGTATTGCGGTGGTTAAAAGAGAGAAGAGAGAGAGAGAGAGAGTCAATTTTAGTAGGTAGATAGAGCAGGCAGGCAGGCAGGCTAGTCAGTTAAAGTTAAAGTGTGTAGAGGATATATATGCATCCCAGGTGTTGTATATATATTTATACACTGTATAGTTTAGCTAGATCAGCTCTTCCTAATTTACTGGCAGGCAGGTGATTGTGCTAGCTGCAGTATTCTCACGTGGTGTATTGCCTGTGTCCTCTGCAGTGCGCAACTAAAGCTACGTGGTGTGTGCACTGCCTTTGTCCTCTGTAGTTTGCACCTAAAGCTACTTGGTGTGTACTGCCCGTGTCCTCTGCAGTTTTCACCTAAAGCTACGTGGTGTGTACTGCCTTTGTCCTCTGTAGTTTGCACCTAAAGCTACTTGGTGTGTACTGCCCGTGTCCTCTGCAGTTTGCACCTAAATCTACGTAGTGTGTGTACTGCCTTTGTCCTCTGCAGTTTGCACCTAAAGCTACGTAGTGTGTGTACTGCCTTTGTCCTCTGCAGTTTGCACCTAAAGCTACTTGGTGTGTACTGCCCGTGTCCTCTGCAGATTGCACCTAAAGCTACGTAGTGTGTACTGCCCGTGTCCTCTGCAGTGTGCACCTAAAACTACGTGGTGTGTGTACTGTCTGTGTCTGTGCTATTTTTCTCAATGATTTTCATCCATATTGCAGGGACCAGACATTACATTAAAGCCGCAAGCAGTTTTAAATTACTTTTTTCTTATAGTAATCTCATTTTGTGCAGGGACAGTTCCAAACACATGCCATTTCACAGGCATACTATAGACACTCAGCAGGTACGATATTTAAAGGAATTTTTCTTCTTTTTTTTTAAAGCATCATTAAAATCACTGCTCCAGAAAAAACAACAGTTTTTAAAACTTTTTTTCTATTGATACATGTTCCCTGGGGCAAGACCCGGGTTCTCAAAGACGTTTTATGACAATAACTTGCATATTAGGCTTTAAAATGAGCACTTTTGAATTTGAACGTTGGAGTCCCATAGGCGTCAATGGGGTTCTAAATATTCGCGCAAACGGTCGGTTCGTTCGAAGGTTCTGGTGCAAATCGAACGGGGGGGTGTTCAGGTCATCCCTATACACCACATCCACAGACCTCCCCCTATCTAGATGTCAGCTCACTTCCTCGTAGAATATAAGCAGATTGGTCTGGCAAGAACGTTCCTTCATAAACCCATGCTGATTACTACTAATGATACTGTTTTCTTCTGCAAATGATTGAATAACAATCTGTAAAGTCAGCAATATTTATTCCAAGGTTCATCATTGTCAACAAATCTGCATTTTTTGTGTTGCAGCTTATTGATTGTCCCACAGAACAGTTTCAACATCTGCTCATAATGGGATCCTAAATTGATCACATTCAACAAACATCAGAAAATGGCACCATGATTTTGATGATAGTTTACATTTCCTGTTGATAAGGACACAAGTATGCAAAACATATTTTATTCAAAGACTACAGCTGGGCAGGAAAATATAACATTTTTAGAAATTAATAGAGTATGTGTACCGCTGATGTCAGGAATAATACAGTGGTTATTTAAACCAATTTAATTTGACTCAGACAAGATCTTAACAAAAGCACAAAACAGGCTACAAACTATATTTTATGATCAAATGCCATGCATTTTGTAGCATTCCCGGTTGAATGTACAGACACATTAAAGGAACAGTATTAACGACTGAATGTGAAAAAGCATTCATACATATAGATTAATATAATTGATATGAAGATACAGAGGGGCGGATCCACAAAAGAATTACGCCAGCGTATCTATTGATACGCCGCGTAATTATAAATTTCCCGCGTCCTATCTTTGTTTTGTATCTACAAAACAAGATACGACTGCATCTCGGATCGATCTGACAGGCGTACGTCTTAGTACATCGTCGGATCGTAGATGCATTTTTCCGCCAGCCGTTAGGTGGCGTTTCCGTCGAATTCCACGTTGAGTATGCAAATTAGCTAGTTACGGCGATCCACGAACGTACGTCCGGCCAACGCATTTTTTTACGTCGTTTGCGTTCAGCTTTTTCCGGCGTATAGTTACCCCTGCTATTATGAGGCGTGCTCAATGTTAAGTATGGCCATCGTTCCCTTGTTGAATTTTGAATTGTTTACGTCGTTTGCGTAAGTCGTTCGCGAATAGGGATTTGCGTAGAATGACGTCACCATCGTAAGCATTGGCTTGTTCCGGTTTAATTTCGAGCATGCGCACTGGGATACCCCCATGGACGGCGCATGCGCCGTTCAAAAATGTTTTCGTTTACATTGGGTCACGACGTATTTACATAAAACACGCCCCCATCACATCCATTTGAATTCCGTGCCCTTACGCCGCCAAAGATACACTACGCCGCCATAACTTACGGCGCAAATTCTTTGAGGATTCGAAAAAAAAAAAGTTACGGTGGCGTAGTGTATCTTAGATATGCTACGCCCGGCGGATATATGCGCCGATCTACCTGGATCTGCCCCAGAATGTATACAATTGCTTCTGGTATTAGTACTAGTTAAAAAAATGTCATAGGTACAATGCATATAGACTAGAGGGATCGATTTTACTATACAGTAAATTAGAACTTGTGTTTGCTGAAATACAGAGGTTGCCATTGCTGATCTTTGTTTCTGAAAATGCTGCTTGCTTGGCTCTCATGGCAATCCAATTGCTTTAATGTTTTTGAGCCATTGACCCCAAAAAAAGAGTGCAGATCCAAAGTTATAACCTCTGTGGCAGACAGCCCTTGTGAGTGATAGATGGAGTGTATCTGCCACACAGAATCTTGAGGTTCTTAAGATAAATGAGTGGCAGTGAAAGGTCTATAGGCAGCAAGGTGTTAAGCAATGGCCACACCTTGCTCCCCACCTGAGGTATAATTCTGCCTTACTGGGTTAATCAGTGGTGGTGCTAAGAGAGGACAAGCAGGCTGTGAGGGAACATGCCTGCAGGACTGAACAGACGCAGTGAGGTCTATATATTAGCAAGGAGGCTTACATTTTTTTTTTTTAATCAGAAAAGTTTTTATTGCTCACATAACATACAGGAAAAGAAAACCAATATGACATAACAGCCACCGCATATATAGTACACTTCACATATGTCTCTCCATCCAGCCTCTAGCACATTCTAGTAACATCCATCAACATGCCCTCTAATCCCACCGCCCCTTGACTAGCAAGTCTAATTACCACCCAGCAACCTCCCCTGAACAAGTTCCATAGGGCTCAAGCCAGGTGTGGCCAGCCAAGCATCCCAAAGCCTGTCGAATTTGCCTGCATTTCCCCTATGCTGATATATGTACTTCTCCATGATGAGCATCCTGCCCATGTGCATCACCCAAGATTTAAGCGTGGGAGGATCCTCCAGCTTCCAATTCAGGAGAATGGCCCTCCTGGCCTGGAACAGTGCCCTATTTAGTGCCATTCGAGTCAACTCCTCTGTTACCACTCCCTCCAATACTCCAAGCAGGCAGTATATCGGCTCCAGGGGTACGGCTACCTGGAACACAGAGTTAAGTGTGTCCACAACTCCCTTCCAGAACCTGTGGAGTTTGGGGCAGCGCCAGAGCAAGTGAATCAGATCGCCGGACATTACCTTGCACCTGTTGCACATCGGGTCTGTAACCCCGCCCATTTTAAAGAGTTTTACTGGGGTGTAATGAGCGAACAGCTGTTGACTGCCAGCAACGCTTCCTCCCACATGTCCCCTGTCATCGGGCCTACATCTGCCTCCCACTGGTCCGCCACTTTCATGGGATGCACCTCTAAAAACGAGTCTAGCAACATGTTGTAACATTGTGAAATAACACCTTTAGTCTCAGTTGCGGCCCTTAAGACGCGGAATACTGGAGTGGGGGACTGAGCCCACTCCACCGCATCTCCCTGGGCTCTAATTGCATGTTGCAGTTGTAAATAGTAAAAAAACATGGATTGAGGGAGTGCAAATCTGGACCGAAGGGTGTCAAACGGGAGTAGTGTACCACCACGGAATACCTGTTTAAGAAGCGTTATGCCCTGAAGGCGCCATCTAGGACCCTGATCTAGTTTGGCCAGTTCAGTGTATGTATTGTTCTCCCAGATTGGGCTGAATTCAGTGAACCCTGTGACCCCTGAAGCTGCCTCGCCTTATTCCAAACCTTCTGGATGAGCGCAAAAGTAGGAGGCTTACATTTTGATTTGCTTGACTTTTGCTTTGGGACTATGTTTTTTACTAAGGATGGGCTCAGGCATGTTTGCAGCTCCACGTGCCCGAGCCAGCTAGGAAGCTTACACTGCACAGTGCTAATCAGAGGCAGTGAGACATTTCCATGTCTGCACGGATCAGGAAATGTTTCACTGCCTGTGATTGGCGCTGCGCAGTGTAAGATTCCTGGCTGGCGCGGGCACATGTAGTTGTGAACGCGCCTTAGCCTATCCTTATTTTCTACCCCTGTGTGGGAATCTTTTTCTGTTGCTGTATTTACTGACCAAATACACATGGTCAACGTGGTTAACCTTGCACATGGCTGGATTACCTTTCTGAGAATTCTCTATCTGAAGCTAACCTCCCACAATTGGTGGAAATGGATGCATGCAATCCCTCTACTGATCCATGCTGAAAGGCAAGTTTGTTGGCTACACTGTGTACCTGTTGTTAACAGACTGCATTAAAGAGGATGTCCGCTGATGGGCACTGTTGGGGCTGCACTGTAATTACTGATTACCTATATGTCTCCACTGTGAGGTGATGCCTCTGATCGGCTCTCCTTACCTTACACTCTGTCAGTGTGAGGCGAGAAGAGCCGATAAACGACATCTCTTGTTTACATGTGATCAGCTGTGATTGACACAGCTGATCACATGGGTAAAGAGCCGCGGCTCTTTACCGAGTTCAGGGTTGCGCCGTGTCCCAGGGACACAGCGGGGCCGCGATCGCGCTGAGACTGGGTGATGTCACAATGACCCAGAATGAGAACCACCCCGCTCCCCTATACAAAAAAAAATAAATTGGTTAGACCTACTGTTCCTTACAAATGCAGCAACTTAGAAATTGGATGAAAGGTTTAGCACTGGGAAACACTTTTTGAAAGATAAATAGTGCATTTTATATACAGTACAACTATATGGATCAAACCAAAATGAGGGACAAATGAGGAGGAAAGAAGGACAGAGGGACTTTGTTCCAACTTAGGGACAGTCCCTTGAAATCAGGGACAGTTGGGGAGCTATGGACAAATGTACAGTAACCACCTTTTTTCATTTCAGAACCAATATTGGTAAATACATTTTCATCTACTGAATGTGTTGGTGAATGTGGGGTGATTGTATTCATTGATGGTCTTTGATACGAGTGGCCATACACTTATCTTAGTTCATGTAATGGTCTAAGCCACACATGACATTTTCATTTGAGAGATAGCAGATTGCTGACATTGTTGCAGAAAGTTAGAAATTTTGTGCAAAAGATCCCAAGGATAGCACAGCTTTGTGCATTTGGTTTGTAACATTCTAGTATGTATCATCTATTAATAAACAGTGCTCAATATATCAACCTCTGCAGAAATATCACTGTATGCACATGGGAGCATGGAGCATGCTGGCAAGGGAAAGGCTTTCTACTCGAATGTGGCTACTTTCTGTGGAAAACAAACTCTAGGGCCTCTTGCACACAGGGGCATAGACCCTTACATCTGTGCAAAGAGCTGTATTTATGGGCCACAAGTGTCCCATATAGCCAGGCTGTAAAAACCAATGACAGGTTGAGAGATGCAACAGCTGTACAGATCTCCCCCACATCTCAGTGTATATTTTTCTACAGGGACATATGCACAGTTCTGGTCACAGTCTATCTGCATCCAGAGCTGTGCACCCATCCCTGAATGGATGTAAACACTTGTATTGGAATGATCCATACAGACGCTGCATTTCTCAGCATGTCAGCACATGGCTGAACTGAACACCTGTAATTCCATGGGCACATAATCACGGCCCCCTGTGCGGATGTAGGTGTCTATGTGCCTGTATGAATGTATGAATTTACACTGAAAACTTAGTTGGGCCTCAAATGGGGTAAAACAGTGAAGTATATGGTCTCTGTTTAGAGAAACTAAAATGATGCAAAATAATAGAAACAGAAGCATGATAGCTCAGCATTGTTCATCTTCCTGCATGTGCGTCCACTGAATTTTTTTCGGGGGAGGGGGGGGGCGCTTGGTCAGCGGCGATACACAGTCGCATTTAACCCTTTCTTCAAACACTAGCGGGTGTAAAAAGAGCTCCACTAGCGGCCAAATAGCGCAGCTAAAACAATGCTAAAGCGCTCTGCTTTACCAATAACTCTTGAGATAATTCAGCTTCACTCCATGCCCATATAAATATAGCCTAGAGAATTTTACAGACCCCCCTTCAGCACAGATGGACCCCCCTTCAGCACAGACCCCCTCTTTTAGCACATACCCCTCCATTCAGCACAGATGGACCCCCAATCTGCACAGACCCCTCCATTCAGCACAGATGGACCCCCCTTCAGCACAGACCCCTCCATTCCACACAGACCCCTTCATTCAGCACAGACCCCCCTTCAGCACAGATGGACCCCCTTTAAGCACAGACCCCCCTTCAGAACAGATGGACCCCCCTTCAGTACAGACACCCCCTTCAGCACAGATAGACCCCCTCCTTCAGCACATACCCCCCTTCAGTACAAATCCCCCTTCAGCACAGATGGAGCCCCCATTCAGCACAAACCCCCCCTTCAGCACAGATGGACCCCCCTCCCCCATCCCATTCAGTACCTCAGATCAGCCTTCAGCGCAGCACAGGCAGCAGGTTCCCTCCCCCCGTGTACACATTAACACTGGAGGGGGGAGGCGGCTTCACTCTACTCGCTGTGCCTGTGTCGATTTTCCAGGGGGGTCAATTGCCCCCCCTTGCCCTATGGAGCGAACGTCCATGTCTTCCTGAATGGTAGCCATGGTTGTGGCAATTAGTTCTCCACAATGATCATTTATGGGAAACAGTCACATCAGTGAGCCATATAATCCTAACCTGTGCTGGCAATATGTAGCTTGTGAAGGTCACTGTCCCTATGGGAATTGCACACGCTACTGGATTTTCTACATTTTAAATGTCTATTAAAATTCTATATAATTATACAATAGCATTATTTTATACAGTATACAGTTAGTATATGTCTAGCAAACCACTTACATTTTCACTTGGCGAACATGCTCCTCTGTGTCTCCCTCTATCCATTCTCTACTTTATAAAATAAACTTTATTTTCCTGGAAGTTTGCTAAGCAGTGGGAAGTCTCTGTCATTCGTTTTTCCTCTTCCAGCAGGCTGAACTGTGAAACTGCAATTTGTTCTGTTAGCTGTTAAATTCTTACTGATAGCCAGCAATAGAGAATCAGAAACTGTCAGCATGTAGTACATATCATGTTTTGTGAGTATAGATCTCTGTGCGGGAAGGGGGGAAATTTGACAAATACTGCTGTGTGGTCTCACCTCCTATTGCTTAACGCCACTCACCACTCTAGAAAGCTGTCTGATTTTAGAGCACACTCAATGCTGAAAACTCTAGTGTTAGCACTGATCATTGCCTGACATTTACCAAGTTTATAAAAGGCTTCCTGAGGTTTCTTTCAAGTACCTTAAACACAAGTTTAAATAGTTGCTGTTACCCTGCAACTAAAGTGAACCTGTTACCTTATTTTAAACATACAAAAATTTAAGTTTCACCTAAGATTACATAGCTTCTCTGTGTACTCAGCTGATTCGGTACTGATCAGAGTACCATTGTTGGCCAATGACCTACTCTCATTGGACAGGAGAATGGCAGGTTGGTGGGGAAAGTAAGTATACCCATACATTTCTAGCCACTTAAAATCCATGAAATTAGAATCAGATGCTACATATTATTTTCCAGTGGTTAGAACATCCTGAAAGTATGCAGGTCGAACCTCAGGTAACCAGCGTCTGTTCTTTTTGCTATTGACACGTGTGGTGTCATTATGCCAAGATCAACAGAGCTAGCAAAGGCCAGCAGAAAGAAGGTTGTGGATGCCTGTGAGTTAGCCAAGGGATTTAAAAGATCACTAAACTGGATTAAATCAATCATTTAACTGTAACAAGTGGGATAGAATTCACATGACTGCCAATTTGTCCAGGGCTGGTCAGCTCAGCAAACGTAGCCCAAGTGTTAACCATTTGATGCTTAAAGAAGTCTTCAAGAACCCCAAAATGTCATCATAAGATATGTAGGTAACCCTTGCAGCAATTGATATCAACATTTTAGAAAAAGCCTTTGTTGTCGAAAAGAACATTAGAGCAAGGCTACAGTTTCACTGAACATATAGGGAATGAGAAGGCCTTTATGCTGTGAACCCATAAATTAAAGATAGAGTTGTTTGGTCACAGTATTATGTGTGGGACAAACATTAGGCAGCAGTTTTGGAGATGAACCCCATGCCATCTGTAAAGCATGGTGGTTGAAGTGTTCTGGTTTGAGGTTCATTTGCTGCTTCAGGGAGAGCATGAGAAGTACCCCACATGGTCATATTTAGTCAATGACGTCAATAAGTACACCACTACTTTGTTTACATTTAGTCGTGGGGACCTCTGTTGTTGTTAGGGGAGAGTGTAAAGAGGGAATTGGACACATCAATCATGTGGCAGATTTTTTTCTTTCAGCGAGTTGGTGTGCATCAATGATTGATTATGATTTATGAGGATCATCACTGGACAATGTAATTGATGATGGATGCACATTGTGGGTAATTTTTGTTGTTGTTTTAACAAGGAGCTTGTTAAAAGTCTGGTGTCTTCATTTACTTAATTTACTACATTATTTGTGAATGAATAGGGGCACTAGGCAAGGGTTATGGGGAAGAGGCCAACATGGGGACAATGTATTTTGCCAGGGTTCCCCCCCTGGCAAGGTTCCCCCCTAATTGAAGACACATGGTCTGGTAGGGCTCAGGAGGGGTGGGCAACACACTCGTTACCCTCCTTTCCTGCGTGACCTGAGAAGGGTCTGGTATGGAGCCCACACACGATTGTTTTTAATGACATTTAAAAAAAACGTCATTTTTTACAACCCGAAAAATGGTCGTGTGTACGCGGCATAACAGTGTTTAAGTGACAGTTAGTTTGTTCTTATTATTGTTACTATACCTTTGAGTACTCTGATGTTGCCTAGTACTCCTGCAGAATATCAAATTTTGATTGTTGTCCAGTATAATGCTAGGATTGAATATAAAAATAAATAAAGGAGCACTGGCAGACATCAGATTGAATATTTTTGCCTACTAATACCTAGTAATGATGAATCCAAGTCTGTGAATACATTTCCAGGAGGATTTGTGTGCTGTGGTTCCATTGCTAGAGAAGAACTGGTAAAGGTTACTGCCCAGTAACCTAACAGGTGCAAAACTAAGTCACCCTGAAAAAACAGATAACCCACATTGTGAGTTACCTACAGCTCAGTTACACTAGAAAATATGGTGTATAACAATGAAAAATATATATTTTTTTAATTGTAGCTGTATCGCTATGCCATGTGGTCCAGTTATATCAGTGTATTTAATACACAATAATGCTAAATACATCCTGAATTAATTGACCAATGCATTACATTTTCATATTATGTTTCAGAGTAGTGTTGTATTCGAAGTTCACTCAGGGACATGCCTTGGTAAATGTATTTCATCATTTTTTATCAGAATGTTGTTTTGGAGAGTTTACCTATCATTATATTTTAAGCTTTGTTTTCTAGCAGATAGAATAAAGGTGACACACATATCAGAACCTGAATGATGACAATTAAAGTTTTAATGTAAAGAATGATTAAAGAGGAGCCACAGGATGCTGACAAGTTATTTGAAAGATATATATTTACAGTTACATAATTAGCATGATTGAGAAGAAAGCATACACAATTTGATCCAGATAAAGATTATCCCTATAATGGGTTAAGCCCCATTAGCTGTGTATGGCTTCTTATATAATTACATTTAATAACTGGGTTTCCACTAAATTTTGATAATATATAAACCATATTTTTCCTAAGAATTTCATAAGTTAAAGCAGTATCACCAATAACTGGAAGGAATCGGGTCATGTTGCAACATATTGAAAGTATAGAAAAAATACAAACATTTTGCAGGATGCAGGAATATTTTAATAATTGATTTTGCCATTACTCTTTTTTTTACCAAGTGCAAAATGAATAGTTCTTTTACCTGAGCATATTTAATGAAATGTTTTAAGCCATCAAGAGCTTGACAATTGATATTCATTAGGGAAATAATCAAAATGTTGGCCTCAGGGATATTTTCAAAAATAAAGAAGCTTACCTTGAATTCAGAGTGCCAAGTAGTAAAATCTCCTGGTGGAAACAAGAAAAAAAAGTATAGGCTCTAAAGCAGAAATAGCACATTGAAAAAGTTGCATATTTAATGATTCCTCTTGTATTAAAATCATTAACCCTCAATTGTATAATTGTAAAGAGCATATCAAAAAAGCTTTTTCTTTCCTTAAATCAAAAAAGGAAACCTATACTGAGAAAATTCTGCATGCTGACCTTTTTCTAAAAACAACAAAAACATCAAAGATTATGGAATGATCGGTAATCATGGCACCACATCCCCATAATGTGAAAATATTTTATGGTTTTGGTTAGGACTACTCTTATAAAAGGTTAACCATAGTACCTGTTGCTAACCACCTCTAGTGAAACATAAACAGAGGTATTGTATGCTGTTCACCTTCAATCATGATATACCAATTGTTTTTACATTCAAACAATCCATTAATATCAGTTCAAATTTACAACAGACAGAGGAGGGATAATTATCAAAACTACCCTCAGTCTTCTGTGCCCATAATATTGTAGATGTCCCTTAGGTTCCACCAACTGTGGCTATCATAGACATATATCTAACTTAAGAAGGTTAGAGGAAAAGTCAAACACCTTTTGGAAAAATATCTGGAGAAAATTATATTAATGGTGATTTATAATGCTTATAAAAATGTTCCTGAATATAAAGAACACTGATATGGCATTAAAAAACATCATGGGAGGAAAACTTGCAAAGGTCCACTTTCAACATAATATAAATGCTAAATCTTATTACAAGAAAGAAATACATAGTTTGAATAATAAGATTGGCCTTTTGTATGCCGTTATACATCTGTTAGTGTCCTACCTAGTTTTATTAACCAAAAGAAGAAACCGAAAGAACATAAGAAAAATATCATAGAAAAATTATTTAAAAAGTGGCTTATTGTGCAGGATGGGCATACAAATGGAGGAGGGATCAGAAAAGTAGACTGTATGGATCTGGGAAAGTAGAAAATGACAACAACAAATTTAGAGAATATGATTATGAATCTGATGTCTCGCTTTCTTCCTCTTGCCAGTCTCCACAGCACATGGACACATTATATTCCAACATTGAAAATTGCACACCATGGAAAACATTTGGTGGGTATCATGCACTAAAGTACACATTCTTCCATTAAAAATTGTGGATGACTTTCACATTGATCCAACAGATGATGGTAAAGGAGATGGGGGTGGTTTTGCAGCACCTACACTACACATTCTGAAGAGGGTGTTCAATGGGGTAATAGGCCTCCTTTACTTGTAAGTGCACTATTGACATGGGGCCAAGATTTTAGCTCACATGCTGCCTCAAAAGAAGGATGTAGTCTTAATATGCAGTTATCTACTCATAATGTAATAGAAAAACCCAAATCTACATTTCTTTTTCTTTTTTAGGCAATTAAGTCAGGAATTTATGGTTAGGCCTGAGTTTTTCCCATTCCAAGATATAGATAGGTTTGAGATCGTTAAGGACTAGTGTTGGGGCGAGTAGTTCGAACTGAACATAAATTTGGCCCGAACATTGCCTGTTCGCCCGCTTAAAAAAACAAAATTGACATGGGGTTCCCCTTAAAATCCTTACCAGACCCAAAGGGCCTGGTAGGGATATAGGGGGGACCCCCACACCATGTTTTAAGCATTTTTGTATTGCTGGCAATGGCTTGCATCTGAGAAAATTATAAAAGTTAAAAAGTCTTTATTACAAAATTACTCAATCATAAAAAAATCAACCCACAGCCAATATATTTACCACAATGAGCAACTCAATCCAGGTATGGGTCCCTGCCTCAGATAATATAAACTCCATATTCTAGAAGTACAGTCCTCTGAGCATACACTAGAACCCTAGGAAGTCATCAACTACCTTATCATAGAAAGTTCCTTAACCAAGATTGTCAATAAAAACAGGCAAACAGGCAGGCATTAGGTATGTAGTGAAAGCAAAGATGTGGATGTATATAGCAGCATTGCCCAGCGAGCAAGGTTGCATAAGCGAGTTCAAACACACATAAGCAGGAGTAAGGTAATATAGCAGAATTGGCTATCAAAAGCAATTGCAGGAAAGTGTATTGGAAATATAAAACAGACAGATTCGTTGGATATGTGTATCCCAAAAACACTCCAGCTGTATAAAATCAAAACAAAGTATAGCTATAAGCACAGAGTCCACACTAATAGTTCTGCAGTCTCTGGTTACCTCACCCTTATATATACGGCATAAGGAGAGGTTTGTCATATGCACTTTCAACTCAAAGATGGGAGAAATCATGTACAATAACCATAGATGTGAACTCCAACAAACAAATCCACTCCAAGCATCGGGGGTTCAGCAGAGGAAACAAGGGATCTGAAATCGGGAGTAGAAAAGAAAGAAAGCAAAATTGGGAAACATAAAGGGGAACCAAAGAAAAAGAAGAAGAACCAGGCAAGATATTCTTCACAGTCAATCTCATAAATTAATAATGCATTATATATTCTTGATGATAAAACCCAGGATACCGACAACAAGAGAATCTCAGTTGCTATATTCAGTGTGGGGTTACTGTTCAAAAAAGATCTGCAAGGTCAATTCAGCATTCAGGCCCTTGTGTGCCAAGGTCCCCAATTTATAAATCCACTTTCTCTTTTCTATGAAGAACAGTATTAAAATCACCACGTTACAGAGGTTGTAAAACCTCAAAAAAAAGCAAGACAACGATATAATGAGTTAGTATGCATCGCATACTAGCTCATTATGAAATACTTACCTTAGAACGATGCCCTGCAGTGCTGCCCGGACTCCACTCCCTCGGCCGAAATTGCTTCTGGGTTCACGGGCTCCGAGGCTGTGATTGGCCAGAGCCGGGATGATGTCTCTCCCATGCATGGCCGCGATTGCTGCCAGTCACGGCATGAGTACTGAAGAAACATTAGTGTGCATGCGCCTTAATATAGGCTTACTTGTAGGTACAAGTGGTGTAACAGAGTTTACACCCACTTTAAATGGACAAATTGAGAGCGTAAATACCTTTAACTCTCAGGCCCTCTGTCCCAGTCTCAATAAATAGTTTAAAATGCTGAGCCGGAGTGCTCTTAGGCTCTCTCTTTTAAATGTCCCTCAGGTGTTCACTGTCGAAGACCTGAAGCTGACGTTTAGGGTTATCGATATAAAACTTACCACAATGGCACTACTGACTATATATGACTCTTGCAATAGAGCAGATGATCAAAAGTCGTATATCAAAAATCTTATCAGCCTCTTTTCCGAAACCGGGTATATATTTCCTTCGCCTTCTCCCTAAACTCCTCTACATCAGTAGAGTTCCTCCATATTCAAAGTAACTGCCCTGCAGGTAGGTATTCCCTTAATCAAGGTTTTAGGGTGATGGCTATCAGCCCTTAACAACATGTTGATGGTCATGGGTTTACAGAATGTCCTAGCTGTCAAATATCTATTTTTTAATTATTAGGTCCAAGAAAAAGTGATTTATTTGGACCATATTGCAGGAATAGGTCAACCGAATGTTCTTATTGTTCTGATTGAAACCCTGCATAAAGCGTTGTAATTCTGATTCAATCCCTCTCCATACCACCAACAAGTTGTCAATATATCTATACCACCTTGTCATGAAATTCCAGCAAATCATAAATAGACACCTCCTCCCAAAAGTCTCAATGTAGACATGCATATGCTGGCGCATGGCACTGCCATCGAGGTCCCTGTTATTTGTTGGTAGTTAGTACCCAAAAGTTGGAAAAAAATGTTCATTAACATAAATTATAGCAACTTCAACAAAAACTCATCAAAAAATATGCTGATACCTCCAATCCTTTGTATATTTGATTTAGAATTTTTTTTGCAAGAAATTATTTGATGTTGTCTTTCATAGGAAATAAATAAAACAAATGCACATGTTAGCTTCAAGCAAATAACCCCAGCATCTGCAACAAATCTCAGCAAAAAAGAAAAAGGCCAGAATGAGATTTGACAGGAGAAGTTAGCTCATTGATTGTTGCCAGATGGATATTTGTTAATACATTAATATAACCCAGTGACAAATAACTGAGTATAAAGTGGGATGTGAGCATTCTAAATCTATTGTTTTGACAGAGGTTTGACATAATACATGCAATCAAAGCTTCACATTTTAGCTAAAATTGATTCAAAGATTTAATTGTAGTATGAGACCAAGTTAGTCACAAAAACAAGCACACTGATAACAAATCAAGTGGAATAATTCACTTTATTGCTCACTTGGTGGCTCTTTTTTAAAGTAAAAAACATTTGTAAATCTGTACTATTTTGCACATTTTGCATCCAAAAAAGTGGTCTTCACACAACTGATTCTGTTTCTGATTTGGGACAAATTATATTGCTCCAAGCATCAATGGGAAGTGGACAGGAAACATGCATTTTCTTTTTTTTTGCTGATACCTCCTTCCAGCAGCTGGCGGGTGTGTTTAAAATAAAATATATAGCAGGGCAGCATAGCCTGATGTATGCTGTAAAGGTATTATAACTGTCATTCTTTTTTGTTCTACATTTCTTTTGAAACATCACATGTCCAAAATAAGCACATTCCCTAGCTACCAGATTGAGGATGTCATACCCTTAACGTCTATTATTTTTGTTTAAGAGATCTTTGTAATGTCTTTTTAACAAATGGCCATGTGATGTTTTAAAAATAATATTTGTTCTGTAACTTAGGCTCAAAAAAATCTAGCTGTCTCTTTTCACAATAGGTCTTGCAATCTCAGTCTAAAATATAGTTTGATATTTTTAGACTGTAAATGACAATAGCTGTCTTTTTTTTTTTTTTTTTTTAAGAAAGAAATCGTCTTGGTGCAATATTAATAGAAATGAACATAGGGACCGTCATACAGTAGTCTGATATGCAGAAGTTGATTATACTCCTGCCATGCACATTTTGGCATGATGACCTACTGATTTTCAGCCTTGCAAGTGGTAAAATGTTTATTAGGTGTTTTTTTATTTATCCCGAACAAAGGGAAAAGAAGCTTTTGCAAGAAAGATCTTGAAATGCAATCTGTTCATTGATATATAACAGATGCCCTTTTATTTCACAACATCTATGCAGGAACAGAGTAATAAGTGTCAAACTGACTGATAGCAGGAAACCAGAGACTGACAAAAAAATACAAAGTTTAATCTAAATCTACAAATATATTCCATTGTTACTTATAACAAAATGTTCTGCAGTTTAAATCTAACATTAAGCTTGCATTGTTATGTTTTTCCAGAAAACCCATTCACATAGCTGTTTCATTGGAGTCTCCCTCCTGTCCGCCTACCCCCACTAGTTATAATTCTTCTTTCAGTAATTCTTATCAAAACCGCTTTAATACAAGGAAGACGATGAAAGAACCAGTCAGTCGCAGTGATCAGTGTGTATATTATTGGTACTATATCAAATATGACACAATTAACTATGTTTAGCACTAGATGTAATTCTTGAATTTTTACTACGCACAGATAACAGCTATAATGCTATTATTAAAATTGTAAGGCACCATTCTTTTAATAGAAACTTTTTTTTGGTTGTGCCTGCAGGTATGCAATGGAAAACATTATTGAATAGAAGTATAGTGCAATCACTTGCAGCTGTAGAAAAAAAAATATCTATCTATCTATATATCTCAAAATATATACAGTATATATAGATACAGTCAATTGTAAGGGGGGCAGTGCAGATGGTGGTCACAGCAGCAAAGCCCAGTGCGACCAGGTTTATCATTCAGCCAGGCAGAAAATAAACACCGTTTAATCCAGGAGGGTCATGCACAGCTAGGCACTTTCATTAGAAAAAAAAAACTTACTGTTCCATACCACCATTTCCATACAACTAATTTAACAAATTTGTGTATTTTCAAAGTGGCCCTTTGAGGTCTGGCGAAACTGGTCAGGCTATGGTTTAGCACCATCATTTAACCGCCTCAACTATGACTAAACTTGGAATAGTATGCTATGAATAATGGACTGCTCATCAATCCAATATAGAGACCGCTTTGGAGAACTGGACCTGATAAGTATATATATATATAATATATATATATATATATATATATTATATATATACACACACACTCTATTTGAAATATTGGTAAAGTTCCAGTTATGGAACCTATATGGCTATGGACTGCTTTATTACATTATTGGGGACATCAAGTTGAGACGCTATAAGTGCAGTTTGGGAGAATTTTGTGTTGCTCTTACCCACAGTGAGAGGGGAGGCGGTCAAAGCATTAATGGACAATCTCTGACAGAACTATACAAGGATGAACTTTATTGTCCATTCGATTCATACTACACAAAGCTTTGATCAGGCCCACCCCCCAGACCACTGCAATTGTTTATGCATTATATCCATACTGGTATCTACCACGGAGTCAATCCAACTTATTAATACTAAGGTTGAACTATCCTACATTCTTCAAAATGACGGACTCATGATATATGATCTCCTACATATGTGATAAATCAATTTAGGAGTTGGAGCATTTTATATCCATTGGATCCTTTGGGATCATTCGATTACTTCATTCCTAAGAGCTATACAAAGCAGTGAAACTGATCAAATCACCTGTGCAAAATAATGGAAAACCTGAAAACACGACCTGTTGAGGCGCCTTGAGGACTGGAGTTGAGAAGGACTGGTCTAGATAACCTATGACTTGGATGCCCTGAGTTTTTAGAAGGGCAAGAAAAGGTGTTAGACCTTTGTGAATACTCTGGGAGCACAGGATAGGTCAAAAGGCAGTGCAACAAACTGGAAACTATTGTCTTCCACTGCAAAAAACTCTGATGAGGTAAATGGGAATGGGAACGATAAGCATCTTGGATGTCTATGGATGGCAGGCATTCCCCTTGTCGCAGTGAGGCTATAGGCGATCTTGCAGATTCCATGCATAATTTTGGAATATGAAGGGACTTATTGAGGGATTTTAGGTCCTGAGCTGGAAAAATACCCCCATTGGGCTTTGGTACTGTGAACAGTTTTAAGAAGAATCTTTTAAACCTCTCCTGTTGGGGTACTGACAATGTTTCCCTGGCACAAGAGATGGTTTAGAGAATTCTGCAAATCTGACTCTGAGCAAATTTTGGTTGATTTGAAAGAAGAAAGGGCGAAAAGGTAGAGTTTTGAACTTGAATCCACAGCTCTTGGATGTTTCAGCATCCAACTGAGTGAAGGCGCCCTTCATTGGGAAGAGGACTTTGGGGATAACTTGGTGGGCTTAGTCTTTCCTTACTGTTTTAATGATGAACCCTAGGTAGAGCAATTAGGTCCCTCCTGTAGTATCTCTAATGAATATGTCAAGTCCCTCAACAAAAAGACGTCCACCTTCAAAGTGCATATGTGAGAGGCGTCTTTTACAGGCAGCTTCAACTGTCTAGACTTTAAACCACAAGATTCTGTACATGTGAATGGATAAGAGACATTCAGGAAATGTATTGAATTATTTGTTTTAGGGCAGGGGTCTCAAACTGGTGGCCCTCCAGCTGTTGCAGAACTATAAGTCCCATCATGCCTCTGCCTGTGGAAGTCATGCTTGTAACTGTCAGCCTTGCAATGCCTCATGGGACTTGTAGTTCTGCAACAGCTGGAGGGTCGCCAGTTTGAGTCCCCTGTTCTAGGGCATCCATGAGAGAGGCAGAAGGTAACTGTAACTGCTCAGGTAAGGCATGTTCTGGAACGAAGGATCGTATTGGTTGTTCATTGCTCTAGTTCAGTTAGCTGCAGTTTGACAGACATAAATCACTGGTTACAAATCTGGGCCTTCAAGTGTAAAGAGAGCCTTTTAAATTGTCTCAAACTTCCTATTTGCTGAAACTTTAAAGCGGAGCTTCACCCAAAAGGGGAAGATCTACTTATGTGTCTCCTTTCCCCCTCTGCTGCCACATTTGGCACCTTTTGGGGGGGTACCTGTTTTTGACAAGTACCTGCTCCCACTTCTGGCTGAGTTTGCCACGTCAAACTCTCTAGGCCTCCCGTTTGACCCTCCTCCTCCTTCCCTCGCAGTCGGCCCATTCACAGAGCGTAGCGCATTTTATGCATGCGTGTAGGGAACCGGCTGTGAAGATGGCGGTGGCAGCACTCGACAGCCGATTGAAGAATCGGTTCAGGGGAAGACACCACTGGAATCCTGGATAGGTAAGTGTCCTAATATTAAAAGTCAGCAGCTTACCTTGAATTTTTTCTGCAGGTGCCTGGAGCTCCTCTTTAAGTGTGGAAACATGTGCAATTGGTACAGAGAGATCATTTGAGACTTAGACGGCAGGATCAACTTCAAGAACAGAAAACCAATAATGTATCTCTTTTCACTTTTAATCACAGCTGTCTTAATAAGAGGGCACACCTAGGCACTGCCCAGGGGCCCCAGCTGCATGGGGGGGCCTCTGCACTTTGCCCAAAGCAGCTGGTCCTTGAGCCCACCCAGCCCCGAAATTGGGGGCCCATGATAGCACTGAGAGTGATAGATACATAGGGGGGCAGTCTGCCTCCTACCTACTTGATGTCTGTTTACCTGCACTGTCATCATTGTAGGGGCCCAGAGCATTAATTTGCCCAGGGGCCCAAGATGCTATTAAGACGGCCCTGCTTTAAGGCCTGAATCACACTAGTGCGTTGCGTTTTGGAGCTCCGTTGTCTTTGCGAATTTCTCTATAAGGTGTTCTGCAGATCAACTGCGTTTTAGCTGCAGATCAGGTGCGAATTTGGAGACCTGGGAGAGGGGAGGGGGGAAGTGTATTGAACTGAATGAGACAAATACTGAAGAGAAATGAACATATCTGCGAATTCAGCTGCGTACCCATAGAAGATAATGGGACTGAATTCGCACCTGAGCCGCACCGCAAGACATAAAAACCGCACACGGTTTGGAGGCAATGCGCAGTGCGGATGCATCGCACATATGTGAACCAGCCTCATTTAAAACAATGTATTTTGAAATGTCCTGCGAATTAGATGCGGTTTAAGCCGCACTCAATTCGCATAGGTGTGAACCTGGCCTTAATGGCGTCCGGAGGAGTGAAAACCTTTTCTGGATTGATCCAGTCATCATAAATTGCCCATTCTATCATGATATAAATGGAGAAAATGTCCCGAATGTGGACACCTCACATCTGTACGCGTTACGCTCTCTGATTAGCAACACGTTTTCTACGTGTGATTCAGAAGTTCTCTTCAGAAGCTCATCAGAGGTCCTAATGCGTACAGGTGTGAGGTGTAGCCATTACGGACATTTTATTATTGATGATATGCATGTTTTTCACATTTGTATGTGACTATGTTATCCCTAAGTTATAGTTTTAACAAATGTTATTAGCAGAGAGCACAATGGTCCGAGTACAAGTACCGATACTTTTTTTCAAGTACTCGCCGATACCGATAATTTTTTTAATGTCATGTGACAGTGGCAGTATTTTTTTTCACAATTTTTTTTTTTTTTACTTTTTTTTGGGGGGGGGGGGGGGTGGATTGTCAGTGTGTTTTTTTTTATTAAAAAAATGATTGCAATTTTTTTTCTTTTTCATCAGCCCTGTTGTGGTTTTTTTTGGTGAGATATCAGGGGTCTTAACACCCCTGACATCTCTCCTTTAAGACAGAAAAAGAGACTAAGGACACAGATTCCCCAGTCCCTTTCTCTGAATAGAATAGAGAGAAGCTCCTCTCCATTCATAAACTGAAGCATCATAAACACAGGTTACGATGCTCTGTTATGTGAATGGACAGAGTCAGTGATCACTGACTGTTCATTCGGAAAAGGTAGGAGCCGGATTTAACGTCCCGACAGATTGAGGGGGAAGAGCAGCACAGAGGGGGGAGAGCAGCACGGAGGGGGACAGCACAGAGCAAGGAGGGGGACAGCACGGAGGGGGACAACATGGAGGGGGACAACATGGAGGGGGACAGCACGGAGCAAGGATTCGGACAGCACAGAGCACGGAGGGGACAGCATGGAGGCGGACAGCATGGAGGACGAAGGGGGACAGCACGGGGACAGTCAGTGGTGATCAGTGCGGCTTTGGGGGGAGTTACAAGCACCAATCACCGCTGTATAACTTTAACTAAAGCAGCTGAAAAGGGGCAGATCAGTGCTTGCAACTCCCCTTCCGCACCGATCACCTTGACTGCCCAGGTATCGGGTGAAGCATCGGAGAATTTCCAAGAGTACAAGTACTCGGGGAAATGCTCGGTATCGATACCAATGCCGATACTAGTATCGGTATCGGGACATCCCTATTTGAAATATAGGATAAGCATGTCTGGAAGGAGTACATAGAAACCCAGGTGTAGACAGTCCTGTAGTGAGGTCCTTGTGGCTCTAGGAGGAAGTAGAGGTAAAGTGTGAGCAACATCTAATCAGCAACCTGAGACTAAGCTCTGAGTGGTTGAGATTTAGCACAAAGTTTGAAAAGTTTACACTGTAAATAAATACATTCCAAACATACTTCACCAAAGGTAAAAGTTGATTGAAGAATACAAGATAAAAGAATAAACGAGTCAAAGGATAAGTTTCACATTTCTGGAAAAAATGTATGCACATATTTTTGCAGAGTTTTTTTTTTTTCCTACAGAAGCTTGCAAAGCATTGTACCCGTGGTTAGTAGATCATAGGTAAAATGTCAAACTCCTGCAGATATGTTCTCCAGCTTTCTTGCCCATACCTCTGTACAGGCTTTCTTTTAGAAAGCTGAAGGAAGAGTCAGTGGACTACAAGGGCGCTAATCAGTGCGTAGGCAGGTTCGGTTTTCCCTCCTATTTGTAGGTGGTGCTGTGTCGCTGACCGTTGTACAGAGGAAATGGAGAATGATAGCAACTTTATTCCTTTGAAGTCTCCATAGGTCGTACTAGAGGAGCAGCAAACCGATTGGAGGCTGCAATACTGGATGAGCTCTGTGGCCATCTTTGGTGAGGGCAATGCTAATATATAGTACTGTCCCACTTCAATTGGTGCACATTTGCAACGCGGATAGGCAAGGGACAGGATCCATGCTGGCTAGGAACAGAGCATCCAGTCCTAGGGAAAAGTTCCTGAGGCGGAAGGACAGAATAGGAATACCTTCCATGGCTCCACTTTCTCTGGAGTTTAGAGCTGGTGATAAGGATCGGCCATTGACTGGATTAACATCTCAGGAGCCTATAGGCAGAGAATTCTGAAACGCCTCCCCCTGCCACTGCTTTAACACATCTCTCTTCATACCCATTTTACCATCCCCGTTACGCAACCCCTCTTCTACACATAGCCCTTCTACTACCGTCATACACACCTCCCCTCTCCACTTAACCCTTCTACTGTCCCTATACCCACCTCTCCACTCAACTTACCTCTTCTACTCCCTTTATACCCACCTCCTCTGATACCCTTTCTACTGCCCCTACACCCACCTCTCCTTATAACCCTTTCTACTGCTCCTATACCTACTTCTCCTCATAAACCTTTCTACTTCCCCTATACCCACCTCTCCACATAACCCTTTCTACTGCCCCTATACCCACCTCTCCACATACCCCTTCAACTAACCCAATACCCACCTCTCCACTCACAGGCACTGTCATGAAGATCCTGCCAGAAACAGGCGCCTCAGACTCTGCAGTTCCCGATCGCGGCTGCAACCGTGCATGCGTGTGCACACCCCTGTTGGAGCCAGGCGGGTTATTTAAGCCGGCCTGTCACACACCATCCCTGCTGTCTGCTCTACAGCGTTTGTGTATCTGAAACCTGATCTGTGACTTGACCTGTGAAAGACCCCGGCTTACCTGTGACTATTCCAGCCATCCGCCTGCACCTGATCCTTGGCCTGTTCTGACTACCCTTCTGTCTGCACCTCTGTACCTCGCTGACCGCCTGATAACCGACCCGGCCTGTCTGACCATCCAGTCTGCTGAACGGTTCCTGTCTGTTCCTAGTTCCAGTCCAGTCTGCTGAACGGTTCCAGTCCATTCCTTGTTCCAGTCCAGCTGAATGGTTCCAGTCTGTTCCTAGTTCCAGTCCAGTCAGCTGAACGGTTCCAGTCTGTTACTAGTTCCAGTCCAGTCTGCTGAACGATTCCCGTCTGTCCTGGTTCCAGTCCAAGCTGTTCCAATCTGCTGAATTGAGCAGGTTTGTTCCTGGTTCCAGTCCAGTGATACAGCTCCTGTCTGCCTAACCTGTCAGCTGCTTCAGCTTCCCAGTTCCTGAACGTCCGGATTACCTCTACCTCTGCTGATCCTGCCAGGCACTCGTACCACTCCTCACTCCTGCGCCTCCTGTTACTTTACCAGGGGGCGAGAGTAGGAGCTGTAAGGGAGGCCTCCCTCTGCTATATCAGGCTCACCACCATCAGGTACGTGACAGGCACCCTCCATAATCTCCCATTGCACAGACAGTCCCCTTATTTCTCCATTACTATTTTCTCTTCTCTTCATATTTCTCCACTTTCAGTCCTCACACTCTATCTCCGCCTTCTCATTCATTGCTGGCATTCTGTCTCTCACTCAGCACTTCTGGTCTGGCCACAGACCTCACTTCCCTCTCCACCAGATTGAATGGGGAGCCTTCCATGGGCCAGCTACAACAATGCTCCCTGCATCCTGGAAGCAGGTATAAATCCTAACTGAATTTATTCTTCAAAGTGCTGTACAAAACAATTGTCATGTTATTTTTTTCCCTTCAACTCAGAGCTGTTGACCCCCCCCCCAACTTATTTGCAGCCACTTTGTCTACATGCACTCACTCCAGTGGCAGCTGCACATCATTGCTCAGAGAACCTCTTGGCAGGATTACTAGGTAATTTAGATCTTGTTTTAAAGAACGCCAAGGTATGCAAGACCTAAACGGCAGATAATGCTTTGTGACTGCTGGTAAGTACTCATATACATGCAGTATGGCTTTATAATGAAAAGCAAATGAGGCAATAGTCAATAAATAACAAAATAAAATGTGTATTTGATTCTTCACAGCTTTTCCTTCATAAATGATATTAAAATAGAGCTTTGTGCTACTGTACAGAAAAACCTTTTTGTATATTTGCCACAACAAGTATATTTCTCGCACTATACTAACTCAAAATAACTACAGATTATTATACAATTAATATTTCAGAACAAGACTTTGTGGCTTTCTTTTCTACTATTATTTAACTAAAATCCTTATGGAACCAGCTTAGAGGTCACACAGGTTATGTGCTTAGCATGCAGTTCTGACCCTGCTGGGTATTTCCAAGTCAAAACAGTTAAACAATGTAAAGAATTTATTAAAACATAATGCCTGCAAATCCCCTGATGTGGTAGCTGCATTAGTTTAACTTTTTCCAGGCATAGCACCAGCTTTGTCCACTCTGCCCACAAAGTCACCAAGGCTCTGGAATGGGCATTAACAAAAGACAGAAATGTCTGCATAATTTGAAATGGACTATCTAAATCCACCTCTTCTGACATCCTGCTAACTGAAACGTTTCTCTGTGTCCAGATCTATTGTTGCAAAACATTCTATAAAAGGAAATGGATACTTTGGGCAAAAATCCCAAATACTTTTTGAGAATAACATAGTCCTCAAAAATAGAAAGAAAAGGCTCTCAAATAGAAAGAGACTGTAGCTCACTGATTCTACAAGCCAGAATAATGACAATCAAAAAATTGTACATACGTCCAGAGCGCGAAGGGTGTACAACAAGCCAATGGCTGAGCCTGCTTTTTCTTTCTCCAGCCAACCCCTGTCTCTAATGTAAAAGTGATTCAAGCAGCTACATAGTCGCTCAATCACTTTTACATTGCTGGAGGTGTGGCCACACCACCCTCTGTCGTTCCAATACTCTCCTGCTCCTCCCAGATCCACAACAAATGTGCTCAGGATGACAAGCAGGAGGAGATCCGGAAACATCTGCTCCCCCATCTCTTCTCTTGTTCTACTGCAACATGACATGGTCACTGATGTGAATGAGCCCACACAGGTTTACCAAAACCCTTTACCCATTTTCAGAAATCCTGGCCAAATTTTTGTCAGCTTACACTTTTCTATAAAATTTGGGTATAGCAGAAAAAATACAGAGACGTGATTAGCAAGTGATCATAAGTTCCTGAAGTTACTCTGATATGTTTTATCCCTCAGACCTTTTACCATTTTTGTTACCCATCTCTGGACTCTTTCTATTTTATCAACCTCTTTGAGTAAGTGAGGTCTCCAGAACTTGACACCGTATTCTAAATGAGCTCTCACTAAGGATTTACTGTATACAAGGGAATTAGAACTTCCTTCCTCTTGCTGGTGACCCTTCTAGTGCAAGTAAAGCATGAAGCTGCTTATCTTCTCGTGATTTTGGTGTATGTTCCAAATTTTTCTTAGATCCTGTTTTAAAGTTTATATGACAATGACAGAGATATTAAGTAGATCATATATTCTGACTTTAACCTCACTGTTGTCCTGGGCTCATCTTTCCTTCTGCTTCTTGATCCTTACCGACCCTTCAAGTAGAGTAGATCTAGCGACAGGAAGCAAAGGCCTTCTTCGGCCAAGATGGCACACTCCACAAAACAGTGGGACAAAAGGCATAGTACATTGGTCTTGAGAAACAGATGATCTGCAGTGAGCCAATAGACAATACAGCAGACCAGTCTTTTGCAAGCTTTACTTTTTTTTTTTATGGGCACAGCTTTCAAAGTAAAGGTCCTCTTTAACCACTTGCCTACATGGCACTTTCTCCCCCTTCCTGCCCAGGCCATTTTTCAGCTTTCAATGCTGTCACACTTTGAATGACAATTGCGCAGTCATGCAACACTGTACCCAAATTACATTTTCATCATTTTTCCCCCCCACAAATTGAGATTTCTTTTGGTGGTATTTGATCACCTTTGCATTTTTTATTTCTTGCGCTATAAACAAAAGGAGGGACAAGTTTGAAAAAAAAAAAACACAATATTTTCTACTTGTTGCTATAATAAATAGCAATTTTTTTCCTCAGTTTAGGCTGATACATATTCTTCTAAATATTTTTGTTAAAAAAAAAAAAAAAAATCGCAATAAGCGTATATTGATTGGTTTGCGCAAAAGTTATAGGGTCTACAAAATAGGGGATAGATTTATAGCATTTTTATTATTATTTTTTTTACTAGTAATGGCGGCGATCAGACATTTTTATCGTGATGGCGATATTGCGGCGGACACATCAGACACATTTTGTAATGGCGGCGATCAAGGGGTTAATGTATTCCCTAGGGAGTGATACTTACTGTGGGGGGAGGGGACCGATGGTTGTCCTTATGTACAAGGGACACACCATCAGTCCCCTCTCCCTGACAGGACGTGGATCTGTGTGTTTACACACGCAGATCCACGGTTCTGCTCAGTTACTGGACAATCGCGGGCACGCACATCGGGTCCCCAGTGACACAGAGCGCCCCCCAGTGGCTTAAAAAGGCGCAACATCATATGACGTCCACCCAGGACAATAGGGTCTGCCTCCCGCCGTCATTTGACGACAGGTGGTGGATAAGTGGTTAAATCCCATCTCCTGAGCATGAGCTGATATTTTCAGGATTGGTCATGTGGCACGAGTGTCTCCTTCAATCTCAAACCAATTTCCTAGAATTATTACCCAAAGTTTACAGTCTAAAGCGGTTTCAAAACCAGAGAAAGAATATTGCAAGTGTT
This sequence comes from Rana temporaria, assembly GCF_905171775.1. Classification (NCBI taxonomy): domain Eukaryota; kingdom Metazoa; phylum Chordata; class Amphibia; order Anura; family Ranidae; genus Rana; species Rana temporaria. The sequence continues at coordinate 135,643,928 of NC_053491.1, forward strand.
CAGGCAGCATTAAAAGTTTAGACTGGTCCTTTCTGCCATGTGCCACCATCATTGGTGTTTAAATGCTATGTGCAGATAGGCCGAGTTTTCTACGTCTCATGCCGGTAAACGGTGGCACTTGTTGATGTAATTGACCAAAATAGTGCTCTTATTGATGGTCACTGCACTGGTGTAAGAAGGCAAGCCCTGTATTCGAGCATGCAGCATATTGACTTTGTTCTGAAGTTCCCCCACAGTGCTCAGCAGAAATATGTCCATAAAGCCTGGCAGAAGGAGAAGATCAATGGGAAATGGATTGCTACTAACTGGACAAAAAAGGATTGATGCTAGAGGGGAAAGCAAAGATGACAGATTTTGACCATTGCAAAGTCATAAGAGCAAAGAAAATTAAAAACAAGATAATCGGACATGAGATGAAACAACTCCAGAAAGAGGCTACAAAGCCAGCGTGCACATACAGAACTTTATCTACTCTGCATCTTCCTACTATCTACGCAGTGCAACTACATCAGTTAAACGCTCCTTGGAAATAAAGGGTTGTAGCTTCCCTGCCCAAAGGCCAATTGGTAGTCACATTACCCTAACCTGGGAAAGATCCCAATACTCCAGCCAACTTTAAGCCAATCTCACTTTTAAACACAGATGTTAAAGTATATGCCAAACTGTTAGCTAGACGCTTAATGGATATTGTACCTTCTCTTCTGGTTCAATGTGATCAGATGGCAGCCTTTGATACCGTTGACTCCTTCTCAATAAACTCCATTCCCTTGGCATCCAAGATTCTGCTCTATCCTGGTTCTCTGCCTATCACAACGGTCCTTCAGCGTTACCTACAACTCTGTCAACTCTCCATTGTTCCTTTCTGTGGGGGTCCCCCAAGGCTCTGTTCTTGGACCACTTCTCTATCTACACCTCCTCCCTTGGTCACTTAATAACCGCCCACGGCTTTCAATACCACCTATACACAGATGACACCCAAATCTATCTGTCTACTCCTCACCTCACTCCTTGAGTCTCCTCTCGCATTACTAACTTACTGACTGACATCTCAGCATGGATGTCGCACCACTTCCTTAAACTAAAATCTCTCTAAAACTGAGTTACTAATATTCCCCCCTGCCCGTGCCCCCCTCCATGACTTTTCCATCAAAATCAACAAATATCAATATTTGTTTTATAAATTATAAATATAAATCAGCAAATATAAAATGCAAACTACAGGCAGGCCTTCATGTGCCTTTTACTGAGGAGTGGCTTCCATCTGGCCACGCTACCATACAGGCCAGATTGGTGGAGTGTTGCAGAGATGGTTGTTCTTCTGTAAGGTTCTCTCCTCTCCACAGAGATAGGCTGGAGCTCTGTCAGAGTGACCATCGGGTTCTTGGTTACCTCCCTGACTAAGGCCCTTCTCCCCTGATTGCTCAGTTTGGCCAGGCGGCCCACTCTAGGAAGAGTCCTGGTGATTCCAAACGTATTCCATTTACAGATGATTGAGGCCACTGTGCTCATTGGGATCTTTGATGATGCAGAAGTTATTCTGTAACCTTCCCCAGATCTGTGCCTCGATACAATCCTGTCTCGGAGGTCTACAGACAGTTCCTTGGACCTCATGACTTGGTTTGTTCTCTGACATGCACTGTTAACTGTGGGACTTTATATAGACAGGTGTGTGTGCCTTTCCAAATCATGCCCAATCAACTGAATTTACCAAAGGTGGACTCCAATTTGTAGAAACATCAAGGATGATTAGTGGAAACAGGATGCACCCGAGACAAATTTTGAGTGTCCTGGCAGGGGCTGTGAACTTATGTGATTTTTTTTTTATTTAATAAATTTGCAAAGATTTTAAACAAACTTCTTTCACTATGTCTTTATGGGGTAACTATGGTTAGTATTTTTCAGGGGAAAATAAATGAATTTAATCCATTTTGGAATAAGGCTGTAACATAACAAAATGTGGAAAAAGTAAAGCGCTGTGAATTATTTTCGAATGCACTGTATGGGTAAGCAACTTCCTTTCTTACTGCTTGAATTATTTTTCCTTTTTCCTGAAGCTCAGCCAACACAGTGGTTCCCCCACTCCAGATTAAAGGGACCACTCACAGGTCATGTTTTCCAGTCTTCCAGACACTTGTCCAATCTAGTTGTATAGTTTAACCACTTAAGGACCGCCGCCTGTAAATATACATCGGCAGAATGGCACGGCTGGGCAGATGGACGTACCGGCACGTCCTGTACATCTACCCAGCCGTGCTCCGGGACCCGATCGCCGCTGGGGTCCCGCGATCGGTCCCCGGAACTGAAGAACGGGGAGAGCCACGTGTAAACACGGCTTCCCCGTGCTTCACTGGGGCGGCAGCATCGATCGCGTCATCTTCTTTATAGGGAGACACAATCGATGTCACTCCTACAGCCTCACCCACCTACAGTTGTAAACACACACTAGGTGAAACATAACCCCTTCAGCGCCCCCTGTGGTTAACTCCCAAACCGCAACTGTCATTGCCACAATAAACAATGCATTTTAAATGCATTTTTTGCTGTGAAAATGACAATGGTCCCAAAAATGTGTCAAAATTGTCCGATAAATCGCTGATTTAGTAGTAGAAAAAAAAAAAAAAAATTATAAAAATGTAATAAAACTATCCCGTATTTTGTAAACGCTATGAATTTTGCACAAACCAACCGATAAACGCTTATTGCGTTTTTTTTTACCAAAAATATGTAGAAGAATACGTATCGGCCTAAACTGAGGGAAATTTTTTTTTTATATATATATATTTTTGGGGGATATTTATTATAGCAAAAAGTAAAAAATATTGAATTTTTTTCAAAATTGTCGCTCTATTTTTGTTTATAACACAAAAAATAAAAACCGCCGAGGTGATCAAATACCACCAAAAGAAAGCTCTATTTGTGGGAAAAAAAGGACGCCAATTTTGTTTGGGAGCCACGTCGCACGACCGCGCAATTGTCAGTTAAAGTGACGCAGTGCCCAATCGCAAGGGGCCTGGTCCTTTACCTGCATTTTGGTCCGGGGCTTAAGTGGTAAAAAGAAGCATACTAATCATTTTACCCATAGTTCTGTAAAAACATGACATTTTAATGCATAGACCAAACATAAAAATCAAGATAAATTCATAACGTGAGCAACATTTAACAAAGCAATTAAAATCTGAAAAAAATGCAAGGTTTATTAGGAATCACTAGCAACACAGTTATACATGAGAAAATCAAGGTACCCATGTAGAACACTGACCAGCTTGTGTAATATATTACAAAACACAGGTTTTCCTTTCTTTTACAGGTATGCATCTGATTTTCTAGGTACTTTAAATTAAAAAAATAAAATCATCCAAGGCACAAAGAATTCAGTTGTAACCTTAATCAATCACCATGAATTCATTCCATATAGTGAAGTACAAAAACTTTAATGAAGAAGGTAACAAGTACAATTAATTTATACATGTTCTGGACAACACAAAGGTTACTGGTGAATTTCAGGTAAATATGAAGCAACACAAGTTTGATGAGATTGTCTAACAGTGAAGCCAGCAGTCAACTCACAGTGAGGTATAGGTGTGAAAAACTGTCTCTATGCAGGTTTTTAGTACCTACGAGTAAATCAGAATGTCTGAAAAGTTTTGAGGTTTGTTTTTAAAACCCAATTTTAAAAAAAAAAAGGCAACAGGAACTTTTTTTTTTCTCTCTTTAATTCCAAGGAGGGCCTACAACATCACACCACCCCTGAAATTTACAATGGTGAAGGAATGATCGGATTTTAAGACAACAGTGACAGTGAGGCAATTGCAAAGACAGCATCACACATTAAAATGGAATATCATGGAACGTCATCTGGCTGCACGGTTTAATGGAAAGGCTCAGGTGGACTAAAATGTAGTACATACGTGGAATTAAATTAATGCCAGACTGACTCATCTATACAAAGTACTGCCATGGTCAGCATGCCAAGAACAGGATTGTTCCAACAAGAATAAAGTTATCAATCTCAAAAAAATTATTTTTTTTGTTTGCATTTCAATAGCCCACAAAAAAAAATGTTCTAGACGAACACCTGGAAAAAATCTATTTACAAATAAAAGATTTGTTGATTTTAAAATGTATAAAAAATGCAATTTTGGCACCACCTGTAAGGCAATGCACAAGATAACTATTAGATAATAAAAATGCACAGTGAAGGCTCAGGCCGACAGGATGATTCTGTGTTACATGCCCTGGGGTTGTGCAACTTTAAGGTGTTCAGATTGCATTATGCTTCATTTATATATATATCTATCTTACAGGCTTGCAAGGAAACGTTGCAGAACACAGAATAAGGCAGCATGCATGCTTAAAAAGGGAAAAAAATAAAATATACATTATTTCTTTAAATAACCTAACCAGGCGAGGAAAGAAAAAAGGTAATGTCCTCTAAAAGCATTTCATAAAACAGAGGATTTTTTTTTTTAGAACAAATCAAATTATTAAAATATTCTGTTCAATGTCTGTACAAATAACATTCCTACAATTACAGTATACATACAATCAAGATACCTTCTCCATTGTGTGGCCTAGTAGCAGTTACTTTATTTATTTTTTTGAAAATTTACAAGACATGAACATAAATAAAGCTAATAAAACTGGCAAGTACAGTACTGGTCCGCTGTTCATTAAGAGTCTTAAACCACTCCAAAAGCCATCAAGCTATAACAGGGTGAAGTCAAATGCAATCTGAAAAGAAAAAAGGAAGACACTGAATATTAGTCAACCCCATATACAAAGCCTATGGCACTTTGTTTACAATTGACTATAGAGCAAGGAGCTAGCAATAAAGGGCCAGATTCACAAAAGAGAAACGACGGCGTATCTCCTGATACGCCGTCGTATCTCTGAGATACGATTGTCGTATCTATGCGACTGATTCATAGAATCAGTTACGCATAGATAGCCCTAAGATCCGACAGGTGTAACTGTGTTACACCGTCGGATCTTAGGCTGCAATTCTAGGCCGGCCGCTAGGTGGCGATTCCATTGCGGTCGGCGTAGAATATGCAAATGACTAGTTACGGCGATTCACGAACGTCCGCTTTGCCCGTCGATCTAAATGTACGTTGTTTCCGTAGCGATGCGTCGCGTAAAACTAAGTATGCCCTCTAGGTGGTCTAAGCAATGTTAAGTATGGCCGTCGTTCCCGTGTCGAAATTTTAAATTTCACGTCGTTTGCGCAAGTCGTCCGTGAATGGCGCTGAATGCCATTTACGTTAACGTTGAAACCAATGACGTCCTTGCGACGTCATTTAGCGCAATGCACGTCAGGTAATTTGACGGACGAAGCATGCGCAGTACGTTCGGCGGGCTTGCGCCGAGCGGATTTACGTTACACCGCCGCAAGTTTACAGGTAAGTGCTTTGTGAATCAGGCACTTACGCTGTAAACCTGCGGCGGTGTAACGTAAATGGGATACGTTACGCCGCCGCTGCGCAACGTATTTGTCTATGAATCTGGCCCAAAGCATTTATCTAGGGCAGGGATATGCAATTAGCGGATCTCCAGCTGTTGCAGAACTACAAGTCCCATGAGGCATAGCAAGACTCTGGCAGCCACAAGCATGACACCCAGAGGCAGAAGCATGATGGGACTTGTAGTTTTGCAACAGTTGGAGGTCCGCTAATTGCAAATCCCTGATCTAGGGTAATAAGTGTTTTGTGCAACTTTAAAAAAAGAAGAAAATTGCTAATACACAGCAGCAGCATTTATTTCACTGTAGGTCTACCATTTATCGAGGAACTGCAGTCTGCTCAAATAATTTGTAATAAAAACATCTTTACCATTCTTAAGCTTCCCTCCAACCAATTTGCATATTATTTTATATATACTGTGGTTCTGTACTTGTCAAATATGCTGCAGAAATCTCCCACCACAGAGTCTGGCTGCAACCATTTTAACTGTGGGCAGCTGAAGCTGCTGCCCGATTACTTCCTGGATTTACACAGAGGCACACCTCCAGCTCCCCACATCCCCCCTCATCCCCTCAGAGAGTGAGAGAGAGTGCTGTGCATGATGTCATACGCCTAGGTTAATGACCAGAAAAGAAATGGGAAGTGTTTACTGGCAGAAAAAAAATGTTTTACTAAAGTTAAAACAAAAAGGCAGAAGATTTAAAAGATGGAACGATGAAAAAAATGGCTGAAGGTCCGCTTTAACAATCCGTCCTTAACTTTGTGCACAAGAGTAAAACAAATTAAGCCCAAGCTTAATTTTGCAACTTTGACATGTGTTAGTAACCTGTATATTTCTTGCTACTACCATAACCTACCACCAAAGAACAACCCAAAATATTGCAGCAATACCACATGTGTATGTTAGTTTTTGTTTGTACCCGTAGTACAGCCCAGAAACAATAGCGCACATTTTGCTTTTTTTTTTTTTTAAATCCTACCTAAAGCACACGACACAAGTGAAAAAAAAAACAAAAAAAAACGCACACCTGTCCAAAAAATACTGACCCTGACCCAAAAACTAACCCTGGGGCTGACGTAGATCTAGTTTTTTTTTTTTATTAAATATTCACACACACACGCACATATGTCGTCAATTCACAGAAGACACAGGGGCGGGCTTCACTGTGACTGATCACTATAACAGCCAGAGGCTATCACAGCAATCGGGTGACCCAGAATTGGACGCTCCTGTTCCTGCTCGTTAGAACGGGGACTGGAGCTCTCGGCGAGACCCCAGTCTCTGTGCTGGAAACGTGTCATAGGGAGATGCACAAAAAATGCAGTCCCACAAAAAAAAGCCCAGTCCAGTGAGGCTGCATATTTGCGTTCGGTCAGCGTGAAAGGGTTAGTTATAGTAGTAAACATTTTTTTTTATTGCAAAAACATTTCATACTGGTTTGCTCTGTGCAGTGGTTTTGCACAGAGCAGCCCTGACCCTCCACTTTTTGGGATCCCCACTGTTGTTTCTTGCTCCTCCTCTTCAGCAAGCACCCCATAGAAAGCTGCTGCCCTGTCTGCATTTATACACAGACGGAGGGGCTCAGCCGTGTTCACTCTGAGAATATGATTGACAGCAGTGGGAGACTATGGCTCCCGCTGTTCTCAATATGCCCTACGAGAAAGAAGAGAACAGAGAGCCGCTGCGCTCGTATACAGCGATGGATCAAAAATCAGGCTAAGGCAAGTAGATGGGGTGAGGGGGAGATCCTCCAGCAGAGAAGTTTTTTCCCCTAATGTATAGAATGTAACCAGGTAAAAAAAAAAAAAACTAAAAAAACCTTAAAGCATTAGATGCTTTCACATTGAAGCGGTGCGCTAGCAGGAGCGCACCAAAAGTCCTGCTAGCCGCATCTTTACCGCTGTATAGGAGCGTTGTGTTCACCGCTCCTATACCGCGCCTTCCCATTGAAATCAATGGGAAAGCGCAGTAATACCGCGGTAATACCGCCCGAAACGCGGGCGGTATTAACCCTTTTTCGGCCGCTAGCGGGAGTTAAAACCTCACCGCTAGCGCCCGAATATCGCAGTAAATACGACAGTAAATACGGCGTTGCGGGCGGTATTACCGCGCTTTCCCATTAATTTCAATGGGAAGGCGCGGTATAGGAGCGGTGAACACACCGCTCCTATACCGCGGTAAAGATGCGGCTACCAGGACTTTTAGTGCGCTCCTGCTAGCGCACCGCTTCAATGTGAAAGCCTTCGGGCTTTCACATTGAACACTGCAGGGCATGATTTTTCATGCGGTATAGCAGCGCTATTTTTAGCGCTGTACCGCATGAAAAACGCCCCAGTGTGCAAGGGGCCTTAAACAGCATTTTGCTTTATACACCAAATATTAAAGTATAAATAAATAAATTTGTAAAACTTCAAAGTATTTACTTACCATGTAATTACAAGTTTTAGAAAAGGCCACAGTCTTTGAGATTGTTTTTTATGATGACATCAGTTACTGCATCAAATACAAACTGCACGTTCTTGGTATCTGTTGCACATGTAAAATGGGTATAAATTTCCTTTGTGTCCTTTCTTTTGTTAAGGTCTTCAAACTGACACTGAATATATGCAGCTGCTTCTTCGTAAGTGTTTGAACCTAAATAATAAGAAAAAGTATAAATAAAAAGAGTATAAATAAATGTTATAGAAACTTTTTTTTAAAGTAGTATTCCAGCATTCGGTTCACTAAGTGGCAGGTGTGGAAATCATTGGGTTATCGGTTCAAGTCTCCTCCCCAGGCCAATCAGAGGAAGCCTTGGATTCACTTCTTCTGACTGATGGAGAAGCACAGCAGGCGGGAAATTGAACATATGGCAACTGCTTACCGTAAAGTAGCTAATTGCCAATACTTCTAAAGTGCATACATTGCCTGCATTAGTGGAAATAGTTTTCTTGTGCAAGCTTGGCCTAAATAAACTAAAGTGAACTGAAAGCTTGACTTCGGTGTTAGCCCCTTGCTTGCCAAGGTACATTCTATATACATTCTTGTAATTAAGGGATTAAAGCTCACCACTTCTGCTGCAAGCCTGGTTATTCATTTTTCAAGCAGGCAAGGGGCTTTAAGGCATAAGCGATCTGGGTGGCTATTTTTACGGGGCTCTGAAGGTTGCACCATTACGGGGTTCTGAAGGTTGCACCATTACGGGGCTCTGAAGGTTGCACCATTACGGGGCTCTGAAGGTTGCACCATTACGGGGCTCTGAAGGTTGCACCATTACGGGGCTCTGAAGGTTGCACCATTACGGGGCTCTGAAGGTTGCACCATTTAGAGAGGTCCACAACAGCAAGTGCACCGATTGCATGACTGCAGATGTGTGCTAGAAAACACAAGGCTAGTGTGCCAATTCTGGATCGTCGCAGTTTCCTTTTTTCACAGAACTTTATTAAAAGGTCAAAAATAACGGTTCAATAAAATTCAATTCACCGTAGTGGTTTGCATTGCAACTCGCCACAAGTAATGCATTGCATGTTTTTTAGCACACACCAAAGAAAACTGAAATTGAAGACCAGCGTTCTCGTCTTGTCTATGTGTAAGGGTGAAGGTGGAAATAGCCGACAGTAGTCACAAGGCATCAGGTTTGAAAAGGCCTTTAAAATGATGACATACGTTTATAAGAATGCATATCAACACATGTATGTCATTGACACTGTGAATGGGGCCTTACTTGTACAAATTCAGGCAAATCTAAAACTAGTGATGATTGAGTCAGGATGATCATAAATTCACCAGTCTGCACCAAGGGAACTTGTTACCAAGGAAACTGATCTATGGTGTGCATAGTGAACTCTGTAGTCCACAGGATAATACCAAAGCGACATGCCAAAGATGGAGGCTACATGCAGCCTTTATGATGGCAGCCTTCATGATTGCAGAAACTGAATTTTCTTTAGAATGACTGGCACCTGCAGATATCTTTGAGGATTGCTGAAGCACTGTTGCTGTTACTGCCAATAGAATTAATGTTATTAGACTTCTGACCTCAACTAAAAACACCACATTGCAAACAATAGCTTATTCTCATTTGTTAACAACCAAGCAAAATTATAGTGAAAAATTATTATATATGCACATATGCCCACCAATGATCTATGATGCTAGACAGCTTTGTTGTACCCATATTCTCTACTAAAAAATCAACAGTCTAGAACCTTTATTGAATTAGTTCAGTGATTAAACCCCCCCTACCGCTATTAACAGCAAAATGCATTTTCTAAAATGGTTTTGAAAACCACAAAAAGATGTAAATCGTTTTGACAAACCTCTATATCCACACAGATTTTTTTTACAGATAGATTTCAGAACATTCAGCACTGTAGTATTACAGAAACCCCCCCCCCCAGGTATTTGAGTTATCAGCTCCCAAATACAGTGGAATCTCGGATTACGAGCATAATTTGTTCCAGGAGAATGCTTGTAATCCAAAGCACTCGCATATCAAAGCGAGTTTCCCCATAGAAGTCAATGGAAACTTAGATAATTCGTTCCACATTGACTTTTATTGCATGCAATACCACATGTGGCCAGAGGTGGGGGGCACCGGAGAAACTCGGAAATACTCTGAGACCGTTCGGAAAGACTCAGGAACTGAGTATTTATGAACGGCTCAGAGTGTCACTGGTGCCCCCACACCTCTGGCCAAAATAGGTACTACAGCACACCGCAGAGGCTTGAACCCTGCTAGTTTTGCAAGACACTCGCAAACTGAGTAAGGATTTAAAAGAATAAAAAATAATGGCTCATCTTGCGAAACGCTCGTTTAACGCGCTACTCACAATCCGAGGTTCCACTGTACACCATCTAGTAGAGCAAATTCAAGATGATCCTAGTGCTACCAATACTATACACCCTCTTTTCACCACAGACTAACAAAATATGTGCTTTATGTCTTGAGGGCAAATTTGTTAAATGGCATATAAAAAAATAAAATTGTACATCTTTTGAATACATGCAGACCTCACCATGTTTTATCCATTTAAACACGCTACATGTACAGAAAAATAAGTGTTGGTGTCTGCTGGCCAATTTATATACCGGTCAGAAGCGAGTTCATAAATCTGTCAGTGTTGAGAACAGAGGTTGGTGTGTCCATTCTGATCTCCTTCATTCGTGGGCTCCCTCTCCTCCCCAGCCACAGCGCCCATCATGCCAACAAGCGCTTGGTCTAGGAGCTTTGTTGTAAGGGCCCATTCACACCTGAGCTTTTGTAGCCTGAAGCTACAAAATGCTAGAGAGGAAAAAATCCATTATTCCCTATGGAGATGGTTCACATCTCCACTCCAAAACGCCCGAAGCCGAACGCCTGAAGCTCAAACAAGTTCTGGACCCTTTTTTGTCACTCGAATTGGGCCGATTTGGGCGTTTTTGAACGGTTGTATTCCCATAGAAACGAATGGAAATGCTCGATTCAAGCGTCTAGCGCGACAACGAGCGTTTCTATGGGCGTTTTGACGCTTTAATCTGTTCTGTGAAATAGAATATTCACCCAGGAAGAAGATAAAAAAAAAATCTACAAACATAGCAATAAGTGATGAAAGAGATAATTGTTCCTAGTGGCTAAAATAAAAAACGACGAAGTTCAAAAACGTCGGACAACGCTGTATGCAAACGCGCGAAAACGTGCGAATAAACGCCGGAAAAAACGATGCGCTCAGGTGTGAATGGGGCCCAAGGGTGTGTAGAGCAGAGTGACTAATTCTCCACTATTGATTCTAAAAGTACATCACATGGTAGCAGGCGGACTATTAGACTTAATAAAGTCCAATTGCGGCATTTGAATTCCATGCACCATCAATCAAAAGTCATTTTTCATGGCCGAAGGCAGTTTACAAACATAACCGCTTGATCATGGCAACGTTTTTAAATTGTTATGAAATAACAAAAAAAAACCTCTACAGATACTCCTCTCTTAACCACTTCCAGACCCTGCACTGTATATATATGTCCTAATTTTAAAGATGGATATCTCGGTAACGGCAGCAGCTGCTGCCACAGCCGAGGTATCCATCTTTAGTGCTAAGGATCCTGTACATGATAACAGCGGTCTTCGCGGCGGATTCGCCGCGAGATTGCCGTTATCGGTGGCGGGAGAGGGCCCCCCCTCCCGCCGCTTACCGTTGCCGTCGGTAGCGGCGGAGGCGATCGGGTCTGTTCGGCAGCTGACTGGGGTTGCGAGTGAGGGAAAAATGTCCTTCACCCGTCCCCATAGCTCTGCTGGGCGGAAGTGACGTCAAAACGTCAGTCCCGCCCAGCGTCTTAAAGAAACATTTTTTTTTTCTTGCATTTTAGTCTAAATATGAGATCTGAGGTCTTTTTGACCCCAGATCTCATATTTAAGAGGACCTGTCATGCTTTTTTCTATTACAAGGGATGTTTACATTCCTTATAATAGGAATAAAAGTGATCACATTTTTTTTTCAGTGTAAAAAGTAATAAAATAAATAAAAATAAATAAGAAAACAAAAAAAATATTTTTTAAAGCGCCCCGTCCCAACGAGATCGCGCGCAGAAGCGAACGCATACGCAAGTAGCGCCTGCATATGAAATCGGTGTTCAAATCACACAAGTGAGGTATCGCCGCGATCGTTGGAGCGAGAGCAATAATTCTAGCTCTAGACCTCCTCTGTAACTAAAAAAATGCAACCTATAGAATTTTTTAAACGTCGCCTATCGAGATTTTTAAGGGTAAAAGTTTGACGCCATGCCACGAGCGGGCGCAATTTTTAAGCGTGACATGTTGGGTATCATTTTACTCGGCGTAACATTATCTTTCACAATATATAAAAAAATTGGGCCAAATTTATTGTTGTCTTATCTTTTAATTCAAAAAATTGAATTTTTTCCAAAAAAAAGTGCGCTTATAAGACCGCTGCGCAAATACGGTGTGACAAAAAGTATTGCAATGACCACCATTTTATTCTCTAGGGTGTTAGAAAAAAATATATATAATGTTTGGGGGTTTTAAGTAATTTTCTAGCAGAAAAAACTGTTTTAGTCTTGCAAACACCAAATCTGAAAAACACCCAAGGTCCTTAAGTGGTTAACGACCAGGACGTTTAACTAATTGGTTGTTAAAACAAGGAATCACAAGTACGGTATTTATTGGCATATAACACTTTTTTTACCCTGTAAATAGAGGGTAAACTGTGCTGCGTGTTATACGCAGGGAGCTGTTGAAAGTTTTTTTCCCCCTGAAATCATTATTCTAAAGCATTCTTAACTACTGTATTTTGTAAAAAAAAAGGGTCTAAAACACAAAACTCCAACTCAATAGCGTTATTTTAATTTGCAAAGTACAAAACAAAAATTCTGTACTGTACAATACAATGATGTACAAGCGTGTTAGGGTGAGGAATGCTGGTCGTAAGTTAAACGAGGAATATCTGTAATGCATTTTTTAATTCTAGAGAAGTAATGTTATTTACCTGCATATTCAGGATAGCAGATTGTCAGAGGACTCCTCTTAATTTTCTCCTCGAACAGATCCTTCTTATTTAGGAATAGAATAATGGAGGTGTCCGTAAACCACTTATTATTGCAGATGCTGTCAAATAATTTCATGCTTTCATGCATTCGGTTCTGAAGAAAGGGCAAACAAAATAAATTATAGCCGTTAATATGAACCTTCAAAATAAACACTGATCCTTCCAGTACATTATGAAGACAATACTTTATTTTTTAAGATAAATACTGGTTGTCTAAACTTTAGACAACCAGTATTTATCTTAAAAAATAAAGTATTGTCAAAATTGTACTTTAGACTCTAAATTACAATTTTAAAATATGGGTTTACCATGAGACTTTTTTTTCTTTTAACCAATCACTGGACATTTAATTTTTTTTTTAAAAAAGTTGACGGATCTTCCATTCTCATTGAGGGAAAGGGTGGTACTTCTGTGATAGAGTTGATAAAATTATTTGATGTTAGCTCTCCCTTTTAAACACTCAAATATTGTTACTCTTTTCTTTTTTATTACTGTATTTTCCGGCGTAAAAGATGACTTTCTGGATGCAAAAACATGCATCCAGAGTCGGGGGTCGTCTTATACGCCGGGGACGGTCTCCGTGCTGCCAGCGTCAATGATTTAAAAGACGCTCCTTCACCTCAGAGTGTTCTATGATAGACGGAACACAAATCTTCCCAGCAGCGCCTCTGTTCTGTGTTCCTCCTATCACAGATGCCTTCTCATCCTCGGACGGAACACAGAACAGAGGCGCTGCTGGGAAGATTTGTGTTCCGCCTAACACAGGCCAGTCTGAGGAGAAGGCGCAGCTTTCAAATCATTGACGCTCGCGCTCGCAGCACTGAGACTGTCACCGCCTGCAAAAAAGTGAGTGTTTGCAGTGATTGCACGGGGGGGCAAGTTCAGGCACAGAGAGGGGCAAGTTCAGGCACAGAGAGGGGCAAGTGATGGCACAGAGAGGGGCAAGTGATGGCACAGAGAGGGGCAAGTGATGGCACAGAGAGGGACAAGTGATGGCACAGAGAGGGACAAGTAATGTAATGGCACAGTGAGGAATGTAATGGCACAGTGAGATTTGAAAAAGCCTGTTTCTGTCAGCGGTTCTGGCTCCCCCTCAGCTTCCAGAAAGACTAGTAGGAAGGGGGTAGTCTTATACAGTGAGTATATCCCAAAACCAAAAAAAATTCCTGGAAAATTAGGGGGTCGTCTTATACGCCGGAAAATACGGTACTTTTATTATTTATTTTCTTTCTTGTTGCTGTGTATGTGTGTATGTCTTAGTGATCATGTGAGAAACGGTAGCATTTTCCTTGACTAAAAACATGACAGAGGTATTCATCCCTCCCGCCGCCTATGAGAACGATCAGGCGGCTGAACTGCCACTATGATCGTTCTTATGGTGCGCAGAATCGCCGGCTAAAAAGAAGGATATCTGGATATCTGAATGAGGCCTGTAGCTGCAGGCATCATACCCAAACCCATACTCTTAAGATATACATCATTCAATTTAAGTAACCAAAAAAAAAAAAAAAACACATGAATATGTCTTGAGGCAGCTGCAGGAAAAACATTCAGCAACATGAATACATAAGTTGCCTTAATGTGGAGATACGACTACAGAAAAAGAGGTGGAATATCTCGCATCTATCCAGATATCACCTTGTGCAAATGTAACCTTTATACTCACCATCTCTTCATCTTCGGCCAGAACCAAGTCATAATCACTCAGGGCTACGCAGAAAATGATTGCCGTAACTCCCTCAAAGCAATGAATCCACTTTTTCCTTTCAGATCTTTGACCGCCAACATCAAACATCCTGGGAGAGAAGTGAGAAGATAAACGATCAGAAAGACAGTTTCCATGCGTTGGAGACTGAACTAGTTTCTAAGCTCTAAACCTAAATAACTTCCACTACGCCAAGTACCAGCCAATGACTATCAGCTACATTTTGATCAGCTTTTTCCTGAATTATAAAAGGCATACTAATTTTAAACTGGACATGTCAACATTAAATTGTTTATTAAGATAGAAATACATATTTGCTATTTTTCTTACTTTTTTCCTGTAATTGATTAATTCTATGTGTTAAAAGTAGCTAAATGCATCCAGAGCATTACAATTAATGGCATAAGAGACACGTGCAGCTAATGTCAAGTTAGCAAATCTTAAATGGTTTCCTATGTAAAAATATAATGGAAGAACAGCTCTTGGTGCCTTCAGTAACCAGAGACCCGATTCTTCCACTGCACAAATGGGAGTCTGATCATTGCTCTGAGCAACATGGACTGAAGTCTTGAAACAGACACAGGCCACATCAGGTAAGTGGCATTTAAATGTAAAAAGTCATGCAGGTAGATTTAATGATGACAGGTCCATTAGTAACAGAAACACATACATATACTAGATATGGCAGCAATGACTAAGGGTACAGGAAAAAAATCAAGATTTTTTTTTTTTTTTTTTCATTTTTACATTTTAAAAGTCTAAGGCAAAGCACAAGTTGCATTGGAAAAGAAAATCATACTTTTAAAACTGGAGAATGTTAGGCTAAGGAAGAGAGAAATCAAGAGTGACTACATCACAAAAATAGTACATAACTTATTACACAGAATGTTAGTGAAGAATACAGTACTATATTCAGATATGTGCAGGCTTTGTGTAGGGTCGAAACAACTAATCGATTATGAAATGAATCGATTACAATTTTCATAATCGATTAAATCGGCCAGTAACATAATGGGGTTAAAACAACAAAAATTAGCCCTTTATAGTACAAAAAAGCAAATCGCTACTGTAAATATTACTTTCACTGTCCCACAGTAAAAAAAATGAACCCCTTACAGTAGCAATTATTTGCTCTTTTTGTACTTATTTTTGTTTTTTTAACCCCATTAGGTTACTAAACATCTCAGGCCTGGGTCACACCTCCGTCTTTTAGTGCTTTTTGCAGAAACACACTACAGTTCATTTACATGTTTTCCTATGGGACACGTTCACATCCATGATTTTTTTTTCAGCTGCTGCGTATTTGGAAAGGGCAAGGACTTTTTAATGCAAAATGGTGCTTTTTTTTTTTTTTTTTTGGTTCAATATACTTCAATGGAGAAGCTGAAGAAAAGCATGTAATGTGTTTTTGTGGCAATTTGTGTTTTGTAACCTGCCCAACAAGAAATTGGGCCAAAAAAAATATACCATATTTTCCGGCGAATAAGACTTCTTTCTGGATGCAAAAAAATGTATCCAAAGTCGGGGGTCGTCTTATACGCCGGGTACGGTCTTCATGCTGCGAGAGCGTCAATGATTTAAAAGACGCTCCTTCTCCTCAGTGTGTTCTGTGATAGGAGGAACACAAATCTTCCCAGCAGCGCCTCTGTTCTGTGTTCCTCCCATCACAGATGCCTTCTCATCCTCGGACGAGATGAGAAGACGTCCGTGATCGGCGAAACACAGAACAGAGGCATTGCTGGGAAGTTTTGTGTTCCGCCTAACACAGGACAGTCTGAGGAGAAGGCGCATCGTTTAAATCATTGACGCGCAGCACGGAGACTGTCACCGCACCACCTGAAGTCTATTCAGAAAAAAAGTGAGTGATGGCACTGTTTGCAGTGATTGCACTGGGGGGGCAAGCTCAGGCACAGAGAGGGGGCAAGCTCAGGCACAGAGAGGGGGCAAGTGATGGCACAGTGAGGGGGCAAGTGATGGCACAGTCGGGGCATGTAATGTAATGGCACAGTGAGGAATGTAATGTAATGGCACAGTGAGGAATGTAATGTAATGGCACAGTGAGCTTCCAGAAAGACTAGTAAGAAGGGGGTAGTCTTATACAGCGAGTATATCCCAAAACCAAATTTTTTCCTGGAAAATTAGGGGGTCGTCTTATACGCCCAGTCTTATACGGTATATATATTTTTTTTTAAGGCTATTATCCGATTAATCGAAACAATAAATCGGCCAACCAATTTGATTACGAAAATAATCAGTAGTTGCAGCCCTAGTTTTGTGTAATCTGACTGCAGAGTGATCTTCTAAACAGATTTATACAAACCATTATGCCGCGTACACACGGCCGTTTTTCGGCATGAAAGCGCTCGTTCAGGTAAAACTACCATTCATAATGGAGTAAGCACATTCATCACGCTGTAACAGACAAAAAAGCTCAAATCGTCTTTTGCTAACAAGGAATCAGCTAAAAGCAGCCCAAAGGCGAATAGAACTTCCCCTTCAGAGTGCCGTCGCACGTGTTGTACGTCACCGCGCTTTGTTTATCATTTTTCCAAAACGATGGTGTGTGGGCAACGTCGTGTTTAATGATGGAAAACCAAAAAAAAACAAAAAACGACCGTGTGTACGCGGCATTATTGTCCATACAACTTCAGAAGACAACTATCTGGATGGCACAGAACTCTGCTGTGAGGCCAACTCATAATGCTAGCTGGCAGAATAAGCTGCAGGAACGCATTGCACAAAAGGGGGTTGGGATGGGGTTTTCCAACTCTTTCCTGGCTCTGAACTTCTGGGGCTACAATGGTTAACAGCTTCGGGTCTTTAGGCAAAACAGCAGTGCAGTTTGTCTGATAGGGGTACACCCCTTGCTTCCTCCTCCAATGAGAAACGTTATTTCATTGATTGCACTGTTTGTAACATCATCTGTAAAAAACCCGAGAGCCTGATCGGTCACAGGATTCTTTCCTCCAATTACAGATTGTGTTACAAGCAGTGTAATCAATGAGAGTTCTGTTCTGCATGAAATTAACCACATGGTCAGATCACCACCACTGAGCTTCTAACATTAAAGTGATTATAAATGTAACTTAAAAAAAAAAAAAAAAAAACATCGATCACTTGCCTGCTCTGTGCAATGGCTGTGCACAGAGCTGGCCCAATCCCCCTCATCTAAGGTCACCTTTTGGTGCTCCTGGCTTCTCCCCCCATCAAGTGCACCAAAGCAAGCCGCTTGGTATGGGGGAATCGTGCAGGTTTGTGCCCACGCTGAACTGTGTACATCCATAGACACACACACACACGCGTTTATTTATTTTTTAAAGAACACCACACTTCTTTACCCACCTGATGACCAGGCCTTTTCTAGAACCTTTTGTTTACAAGTTTAAAGTAGTAATTATTTTTTTTGCAAAAAACAAAAACAAACCAAGAACAACCAAAAATTATATTTTTTTTAGCAGAGACCCTAGAGAATAAAATGGTGATCATTACAATATTTTATGTCACACTGTATTTGCACAGCGTTCTTTCAATTGCAATTTTTGGGGGGAAAAAATACACTTTCATGAATTAAAAACAAAAACACAGAATAGTTACACCAATTTATTTAATAATTTGAAAGAGGATGTTACACTGAATAGTTACCTAACCTATCATGCTTTAAAATTGCGCACACTTGTGGAATGGCGACAAACTACGATACTTAAAGATCTAACATTTTTTTACAGGTTACCCGTTTAGTTACAAAGGTCTTGCGCTAAAAGAATAGCTCTCGCTCCAACGATCGCAGCGATACCTCACATATATGGAACACAATTTACATATGCGGGTTCGCTTCTGGGCGCAATCTGAGACAAAGTATTTAAGCCACTGGATCACAGCGACAGCCAGGCAACTAGAATTTTCAGAAGGAGAGATCCGAAATGGCAGACTGCATAGTCGCCAAGTACAGGTTTCCTTTAAAGCGATTCTGTGATTTGACTACACATATCCTCAATACCTAGATGCTATGTATTTCCCTTGGATCCAATGGCTAAACAGGGTACATGCTGCGGAGGAGTGACCAATTAAAGCAAAATCAGTTTATTTCCCCTGAATGGCTAAAACACACGTTTGCACCATTTTCTAGAGTGACCTAAACGGTTTTGTCAATTACTTGACAGGATAAGCGAACACATGTTCAGATTTATTTTACTGTGACCCAAAAAATATTTATTGTATTTTTGTATTTATTTCTTTGCTTTAAAAGTAAATGGCTTTTGCGTAAAAGCCCATTACATTCTTAGTCCGTATGTAATGACTATGACGCCATTTGTTAATACAGTGTACAGAACGCACAATTAAATGACCACCAAGAAAAGCCACAGCTATTCCAGAATGCATTCAGTGGTTTTTCACTACCTCTTCATTAAAATAAAAGCAGCACTAAAACAGATGCTTGAAATAAATCGGCTTGAGTTTACAGAAATGTAAATCCTGAACTGTACAGGACCTTCCAAAAAAACAGCTTCTGCAAAACTGAGCCTTTGCTATTGTTAACAAAATCCCTTGCTCACTGGCTCCCATAGACTGGCTATACATTACACAAATTGTATTCAATTTCCTTTAGATTTATCTTTAACTATGTAGTACAAGGGCCTGCCCGACGATTGCATCCAAAATAAAAGTGTTTAGGTTCAGCCTCATTATATATTGGTTTTGGTAAATCTAAAGGAAAAATTGTACAAGAAAATTGTATAATGAATGAATGGCCAACCTTAAAAGGGGTTTGTACAATTAAATATCATTACTGTCTTGTACAGAAGCACAATGACGTATGGCACTCATAGTACAGGTCTGTATTTTCAAACAGGATCAGTTTGCAATAAACTTCCCCAATGGACTGCCTCTTGTAAACAACTTCTAGCATGCTGTTCTCCAGTTAGTGCTTTTTTTTGGGGGGGGGGGGGGTTCACCTTTTATAACACCCATATTCAGGGTGTAACACACCCGGCCCACCTTTCCCGTTATGACAGCGAGCGGAGGTCTTCACCCACTCGCATCATTCACAGTATTCTGTGAAGGGGAAAACTACAAGTAACCACAGCCTTTGTGGCTGCTGGCTTTGGTTCCCAATGAACTACCAGAGTTTTGGAGTGCTCTAGTAATTCATTGAGTCTTCCTAGATTTGATAGCAAGGTACTTAGACTGCCTAGGAAAAGCCTTATTTAAATCCAGCAATGCTAGAGGAATTCAAAAGCAATACAGGGGAGGAACAACATATATTACAGATATTGCACTCATCAGAAAAGCGTGCACAAATAATTATTTAATTTAAATAAATCCAATCTAGGGTGCCAGCTGCCACTTAAACGACCCAAAACGCTGCATATTTAGGCCCCTTGCAAGTGGGGGCGCCTAGTTGCTGTGTGTCCCTCCCAGAATTCTAGTGTGCCTGGGAAGGAGGGATGCAGTGTTATATTTCTGATGGCGGTGCCCTGTTGAGAAATGCCCCCTATCGAAAAATGCCTGGCCAGAAATGCGCATGCGCAGAACAGAACCTCAGCACAGCTGAGTTTACGATCAGCTGTTGTCTCACGTTGCCGAGGCACGTTTATGTAGGAGAGGGGCGGATTTTTAAATAATGGGCACTGATGGAGGCGGAATTTTTATTGATGGCCAAACAAATCTACAGAATAAATCTTTATCTACTATTCATTATGTACGCTTGCGGGGCGTGTTTAGTCAGTTGAAGGGTGGCGTTTTCTATATTAAAGATTTATTTTCCAGCTTTGTTTGGCCATCATAAAAAATTCCACCCCCAGCACTACCCATCATTTAAAAATTCACCCCTTTGTGTAAATATCCGCACTCTCCTACATGATTGTGCCTCAGACTCGCGACACAACAGCTGATCGCCAACTCGGCTCCGTGCGGTGCATGCGCAGTTTTACCCGGGCACTATCCGATAGCCGACAGAACACCGGCAACCTATCAAAGTCTATGGGAGGCTGCAACTGGACAGAGCTGAACGCTGTAGTGAACAGTACTCATGTTTAGGACTATGCGTTGCCCAGAAGGCATTCGCCCTTGAACGCACAGGGCCCCAAACGCTTTGATAGGCAGTGTGGCTGGATGCAGAGCCTGTGCCTCCCGGGCACACAAACACAGGGAGGGACACACAGCAGCTAGGCATGCAAGGGGCTTCAGGCATACTATACACAGATATACAGCAAGGAAAAGATACATATAAAAATGTAATGTGTGTGTAAAATTATATATAATCGATTCACTACACAATAAGGTGGATTATTAAATAGCCATTACATTTAGAATATATGTAAAAGGAAACTGTTGATCTTGATAAAAAATGACTATAAAAAGACTTACTTGAAATGAAGGTCTTTGAATGTAAAATGTGTTTCCACTATACCGGTAGTTTTTACTCTAGTTCTGAGAACATCCTGCTGAGTGGGTATATAACTGTTCTGTGCTATTCTGTCCAAATCATTGAGGTAACTGTAAATAAAGAATGAAGAGAAGGTTGAGTCATTCTGCTCTGTGGATCTGATATGAGAGGTTTTGCTGCATTATCAGAATTCTTATATTTTCACACTTTACATTTTACAAAAGCAGACAGAAGAACAGCAGGGAGAGAAGTGGGTCCATCATTTTCAAAAAGTACATCAGCAAATCTTTAACCAGCTAGAATACCCATTGTCCCCCACAGACAAGAGAACAGTTGCCAATCTGGTGATTTTACGTCCAGTCCGAGAAGCGTTCACATGAAGACATCTACCAGCCCACATTTCTCAGGGAAGGGACAAGAATCCGGCATTGATCCTCCAAGATATGGCCATGCCCAAGGCCTCTTGTACACGGTGCTCATGTTTGAGCATCAACATTTCTGGACATACGGTAATTTCAGCCATTTGTGTTGCACGCAGGGGTCGACAAATCCCGGGCGCCAGGTCGCCATGGCGACTAGAAATAGGGTCCTGGCGACTTGGCTTGTGAGCTGGCACCATCTGGTGGTGAGCCGTTGGTATTACAAGTTATTACCACCAGATGTGTAAGCTGGCGCTATCTGGTGGTGGCCGTTGTTATTACAAGTTAAGCATTACAAGTTAAACAGCAATTCTAATGTAATTTTTCACTATTTTCACTGCCATCTTCTTCCCTCTAATTAGAACCCCCAAACATTATATATATTTTTTATCCTAACACCCTAGAGAATAAAATGGCGATCGTTGCAATACTTTCTGTCATGCCGTATTTGCGCAGCGGTCTTGCAAGCGCACTTTTTTTGGGAAAAAATTACACTTTTTTTAATTAAAAAATAAGACAACAGTAAAATTATCCCCATTTTTTTTAATATTATGAAAGAAAATGTTACGCCAAGTAAATTGATACCCAACATGTCACGCTTCAAAATTACGTCCGCTCGTGGAATGGCGTCAAACTTTTACCCTTTAAAATCTCCATAGGCGACGTTTAAAAAACTCTACAGGTTGCATGTTTTGAGTTAGAGGAGGTCTAGGGCTAGAATTATTGCTCTCGCTCTACCAATCGCGGCGATACCTTACATGTGTGGTTTGAACACCGTTTACATGTGCGGTCGCTGCTCACGTATGTGTTCGCTTCTGCGCGCAAGCTCGTCGCGACGGGGCGCGTTTTCTGGCTCCTAACTTTTTTAGCTGGCTCCTAGATTCCAAGCAAATTTGTCAACCCCTGGTTGCACGTATTCCTTCACGATTCATTCCTAGGCAAAACCATTAACCACTTGGGCCTTTGGAAGATTCCCCCCCCCCCCCTTCATGACCAGGCCATTTTGCGCTATAAACCAATTTAAAAATAAGAAAAAAATACTACATTTTACACTTTCTGCTACAAAACAAAAAATATTATTTTTTTCATAAATCTACACCAATATGTATTCCGCTACATCTTTTTGGTAAACAAAAAAGCGTATATATGGATTGGTTTGCGCCAAAAAGTTATAGCGTCTACAAATTATGTGATATTTTTATTTATCATTTTCTTATATTACTAGTAATGGCAGCAATCAGCGACTTATAGTGGGACTGTAATATTGCAGCGTACAAGTTGGACACTGACTGACAGCTTTTGGGGACCAGTGCCATTGTTACAGTGATCAGTGCTAAAAAAAATATGCACCATCACTGTACTAATGACACTGCATGGGAAGGGGTTATCAAAGGGTTAACTGTGTGCCTACCCAGTGTTTGTGCACCGTGTGGCAGGTGTTTTTACTAGGGGCAAGCATGGATCCATTTCACTGCTTTGCAGGAACACAGGATCCATGCCCTCCCTACTGACAGAACGGCGATCTGTCTTGTAATGAACAATCCACAGGTGCCAGCAGACAGAGTCCATGGTACCCATGAATGGGCCCTCGCTGTGTGCGATCACAGTGGGAGCACCCACGCGTCCTTGCTGGAAGAACCGGATCACGTGCACAGGTGCCGCCCTTTAGCCATGGGGCAGACCTGAACTGGTTAATATTTATGCTCATATGCGTGTATTTTGTTGCGCTTTTGCATGCACCAGCACAGAATACGGACAGTGAACCCAGAGATTTTTTTTTTTTTTTAACTACTCAATAGGCAGTGCTTGTTTACAGGCGCATGGTAAACATTGGGCTGCATTTTTTTTTCTCTAAAAAGGATGTACTGAGCTTTTTCAAGGTGCAGTGTGCAAAAAGACTAAAGCCTCGTACACACGATCAGATTTTAAGCCAGGAATTGTGTGCCGACAGCCTGTTGACGGAAGATCCGACCGTTTGTATGCTCCATCGGACAATTGTCAGATCTTGGCGGACAAATGTTGGATGGCAGGCTTTAACATTTTCCAGTCTGTTGTCGGATTTTCCGATCATGTGTACACAAGTCTGTTGGACAAAAGTCCAAAGTACAAACACGCATGCTCAGAAAAAAAATCTCACTAGACACATTAGCAGAAGGTGTCCAAAGGGTGGTGCTAAAGATGAAAAACCACACAGTAGGTCTAGTACGTCACTACGTTCGCATTTTTTTTAGTCGACAATTGTGTACAGTCGACAAAAATCTGACACACTGTGCAGTTACCAGTGTTTCTCCTCATGGATACATGAAGGTAACTGAAAACAGTAGTGTTCAGTGTGTCATGACAACACCAGAACTCTGCATGTCTCTGCCTTCTAGAGAGGTGCAATATTATGCGACATGTTTCCTGATCGAAAATCTCTCTTGTGCCTTCCCTCTGCATGGATATAAACTTCCTGGGTCAACAATAAGCTGTCAAACACGGTTCATGGTCAGCTTGATGGTCTTCTCACATTTTTGAGTATACAGGTGAAACTCGAAAAATTAGAATATCGTGCAAAAGTTTATTTATTTCACTAATGCAACTTAAAAGGCGAAACAAATATATGAGACTCATTACATGCAAAGCAAGATAGTTCAAGCCGTGATATGTCATAATTGTGATGATTATGGCTTACAGCTCATGAAAACTCCAATTCCACAATCTCAGAAAATTATAATATTTCATGCAATCAATAAAACAAGGATTGTACATAGAACAATATCGGACCTCTGAAAAGTATAAGCATGTATATGTACTCAGTACTTGGTTTGGGCCCCTTTTGCAGCAAATACTGCCTCAATGCGGCGTGGCATGGAAGTTTGAGAAAGTTTTACATCAGGATCTCAAATTTTCTTGCCACTACAGTCAAAATGAGTGTCAATCTGACCACTATGCAGGAGTAGCTGCAGGGCCCCTGTAACGGAACGTCCCACACTCCGCTTGAGTGCTTCCGTCATATACCACTTCCTATCAGTCTGGATATAGATATCAGATATTCCAGCTGCTCACAAGCACACAACAAGCCGATGCTCATTTGTCTGCTGAACATGGAGTATAGAACCAATAATACAACCTTATATACAGTTAGAGGAGGTAACCAGAACATAAATTAACATGAGCTAATTAACTAATCATTTACCCAGGCTAGGTGACTCATAGATATGACCTTTCAGAGTAGACGTCACGTCTCCTGCTATACAATACACATCATAAGTGTAAACACAGGACATCTTCACACAATAGCAGGGTCAATTAGCACAGATAACAGATGGCTGGAGGTGGACATTAGCATCTAACAGTAGGTGTCCCAACAGTATGAATGAGTCACTCTTACAATTAACCCGTTGAGTTCAGAATCAACAAACAGTAAATAGTTTGTTACAGATATCCTGGAATATATTGTGGATAATAATTACATAATAATCCCATCTCAGATAGTCCAAGATATAATTTCTCAGTCATCCTATGCCCCTAGTGGACATGGGATGATTTTAGACATAAGAGGGTCTGGGGATGTCCCGGGTGAGTCTGTCACAGCCCCGATTGCAGACCATGTGTGTTCTGCAGTTGTTTAAAGCAGAGCTTCACCCAAAAGGGGAAGCTCCACTTGTCTGCCGCCTCCTCTTCCTCCTCCACTGACACATTTGGAACCTTTTTTTTGGAGGGGGGGGGGGTGGTTTTGACAGGTACCTGCTCATACCGTCTGGCCAAGTTGGCCATGGTAAAATGAGCAGGAGGTTCGGCTCCCCTCCCCCCCAGCAACTGGTCCATTCACATAGCGCGATTCGAGCATGAACATGAGGAAACCATCCCTTAGCCAAGATGACGGCACCAGCACCTGAGAGCCGATTCAAGAGCCAAGGACACAGCTTGATGCCTGTAGAGGTAACAGCCCTAAAAGTAGAAGTCAGCAGCTAAAGCAGAACTCCACTTTAAGCATGACTGTCAAATATTGATGTGCTACTGCATCTATACAGCCACTACATTCACTTATATTAGTTGCCTGCATGCAGCTTGGGTGGATGCAGATGTCTAAACAAAAGAAGCCTGCACGAGGAACATGTGCTAGCTACTGTCTGAACAATAAATACAATAATTTTTTTAAAGAGCAACGACCAGAGTGCGGATCATCTTTTCCTCACTGTCTGATAGAGCTGCACAATTAATCGTTATCTCGATCCAACCCCCCTGACAATCTCCATTCTTTCATAAAACAAGTGGAGAGACTTTATCTGCTCACTCAGCTTTTAAAAACAAAATATCTGGGCAGTCTGCCAAGTTCTTAACAGGAAACATTGTAACTAATGCTTCCTTCTTAGATCAAAGGGATACACTTCTTTGTGTGTAAACTGTAAAGAAAGCAATCCTGGCAGTCTGCCAAGTTTGTAACAACATGAAACATTGTAACTTACTTCCTTCTTAGAGCAAACTTCTGTGTGTAAATGCAAGAAGTTTAACCACTTAAAGTCCAAATAGTTTTCTGACACTTGTTTAAGTTAAAATCAATATGTTTGTTGCTAGGAAAATTATAATTATAATATAATTACAAACATAATATATATATATCTCAATATCAGAGACCACCTAGGGAATAAAATGGCAATTGCTGCAATATTTTATGTCACACTGTATTTGCCCAGTGGTCTTTCAAATGCAATTTTTTGGGGAAAAAATACACTTCAATAAATAATGATAATAATAACAATAACAACAAATCAGTAAAGTTAGCCCAATTTTTTTTTTGTTTTAATGTGAAAGATGTTACGCCGCAAGAATCGTGAGAGAATCGTGATCCATCTTCTATACAAAAAAAATCGTGATTTTCATTTTAGCCAGAATCGTGCAGTTCTACTGTCTGAACAAGGCCTTACCAATCACCCAAAATAAGAAATAATAATAAGCATTGGTTCTCATTTATGACAAAAATTTGAACAAAACAACGGCTAATAATGGAGTATGCATCTCCTAGATGAAGCTAAACGAACACAAAGTTAGGTTTAATATTTCCCCAACACTAGGTCAGTTTTCCTCAACATCCTTGAAATGACTAAAATAAAAATGGGAAAATTTAAATGGTCAAAAAGGAGACTTGCGTAGGTTCTCTTGATGGAACATTCCAGGTTTGTAAAGATTAAATTAAATGTAATTCCTGTAAACCTTCTATTCTTGTATAGCTGAAGAGAGACAAGCCGAACCCTGAGCAATAAATATTTTAATAAATGTCAAGATTAATTCCCAGAAAATGAAGACACAACAAGGGTTTCTCTTGCTTCCTTTCAAAGATGGTCCTTCTTATACATTGTTTAAATACTTCTCTGCATATTTTTAGAAGCAGTAAATAGTGCATCATGCTTCAGTCATAGGAATAATTACGTTACAGAAATAAAACAGTGGGTGGACAGAGCTCAGCAGCTATTTAAAACTGCCTCCTTCTCTCCCCAGCTTTGTTTTTTCCGCCATCATTTCGGTGGACTCCTAGAAGATTACACAGAGCTGGTATGTCAAGTTCAGAGCTAAGTGGTTTTTCTAATAAAAAACAGATGATGCCAGCTCATCGAAACTATAAATATACTGACAGGATACATTCGTCATTATCCAGCCAAAAATACACAGCTGTACCAAAGGGCCAATCACCCGATAAAAATAAAAGTACATTTCAACGTAAAGAAAAATGGATTTCTATAATTTATTTCAATGTACTAGGTTCATATTAAGCCACTATTTTTTTACCTTACCTACGTATGTACTGTGTGCTATATGCAGGGTGCCACCGCTGACCTCTTCTGAAAGTGGACGTCGCCACAAGATCTCCCACGCTATCCACTGTCCATCGGGTGCAATGCCCAGCTCTTCAGCTGAAATCTAGGGTATATAAAAGTATCTTTGGCTGGCTGCAAGTCTCAAAAATTACAATTTATTGAAAAACCAAGTCATGAGTAAGCGCTGAGCTAACACGAAACTTGTAGACTCCTCTATACACACCCTATATACCTTATTACATGTACATGTGTTTTTATGTGGTTTTTCAATAAACTGGAATATATGTGGAGTGCAGCCATCCAAAGTTACTTCATATTTTCTAAAAATGCTAGTTGCATGGTAGTCATACTGATCTACTGGGCCTAAAAGTGGAGCTTTACCTACCAAACGGCATGGGAATCAGACCTGGGCGAAACAATTGAAGAGGAGATATTGATAAAGTGGTTGACCATGGTGCATAAGGGCATGCTCAATACTTTGCTTGTGGAAGCAAGGGAATCGCGTTGGTACCTCGTCCCAACAAGACTGGCAAAACTATACTATACTATGCAGGCAGGAGGGAGATATGAAACCTGGTGGTCCTGTCCGATGCTCCAATGTTTTTGGATCAGAGTATTCAGTCTTGTTTATTCAGTGACGGGACAGAATATACCCAGAAAAATGTGTAAAAATATACCCAGGAGGTGCCAAAACGGCACTGTTCGCTGACCTTGTCGGAGGAGATCCCCAGACATCTTCAAACTCTTTTTTTTTATCTTTCTAGCAGCCAAAATAACCATAGCGCAAGCATGGAAATCGCCCGTGATTAATGTCACGATGGTGAAAAAAAATATCCTGGAATATGGTAAACTGACCAGTATCCGCAAGCATAAACAAGCCAAGTTTGAAAATGTATGGAACCCCTGGATTGCATACCTCCAAGTCCCCCAGCTGCTAGACCCCCCTGAGGATTGAGGCCTGAGCTGAGGGGGACTAACCCTGCAATGGTGTGAACCCAGCCTAAATGACGGTTTACAAAATTAAAAAAACAGCTTACATGCACAAGTACCAGGAGCCTGAAGAGTGAATTAATCTTCTAATTATATGTTCTGTCTGATGAAATCTCACATATTGGCAGTCATGAGACACTTATCAAATGTACACTTGGTCAATCAGTTCTATACGCATGCACAGAGTTTTCTCAGCAATCAGGAAACTGAAGAGGATCTAAATTTTTATTTATGCAAATTCTTATAGTGGCGCAAGCCAATGCTGGACAAACAGGGATGCAAAATATTCAGTGAACACATATACAAGAAGCTGTTGTCCAAGGTCAGGGATTGTGGTTTGTAATTCTACTTGTGAAGTGTTTTTTTATCCTTGTTTAGTTTTGGATAGAGTGGGTCATGGTTAAAGCAGTAGTCAATCACCCAGAAAAAGAAAATTGGGCACCTTGCAGCGTTATGCCATAATGTGCTAGTATACACTGCTTATGGAGCCCTCCAGCACAGCGCTGTCACTGGGCTCCCATCTTCACACAATTTTCCTTCTGAGTTTGTGGGCTCCAGCTGTATACATGGCTGGGGCTGCGATGACATCATTCCCACGCAGGAGTCCCGGCATGGAGCTCCAAAAGGTACAGCATGGGTACGCTTGCCCATTCAGAGCGCATGCACCGGTGACATTACCAGCCACATCCCGTGTGAATATTTCCTAAACAGTGCAAGTTTAGGAGATATTCACTGTACCTACAGGTAAGATTATAGGCTTCCCTGTAGGTACAAATTCAAAAGTGGACTTTTCTTCCACTTTGAGGGCCAGTTCACACCATAGAAATTGAATTTTTTATTAGTCACGGTTATAAAATTTAGTAAATTCGTAAATGTTCTATTTTATGCATGCTAAAAATGTACAAAGCCTAAATGATTTACTGGCTGCTACAGTTAGGGCCCTTTCGCAGGAGCCAATAGCTCCCATTGCTGCGGAAAGAGAGGGCGAGAGAGAGGGGGCGAGAGAGGAGGAGACTGCTCTTGGGCACAGGTCTGGGTCGAGATTGGTCTCAACGTTTTTTTTGTTGCAGGGAATGCATCAAAGGTAAAAAAAATGTACCTTTAGAACCACTCCGTTTAAAACCCTTTTGACGTTATAACCACTTTTAACAGCTTGTCGGTTGTCAGGATCCAGGACTCCTGACCCTCTACCTGGACAGTGCTGATTTGCCCTGCGCTGATCACATGCCCTCTTCCCAGAAAAAAAAACACACACTAGCAATACACACCAAACTGAGCATGTGCAGCCTGGCTCCAATGGCTCTGTACTATCCAGACATGTTCTGGAGTCAGTGTAGGAAGGAGGATCTGAGGATTAACCCCCGAGGCTCCACCGTAAGTATAAATAGCATGCTTTACTTTATATACACACACTGATTTTACTATTGTGGGTTTAGAAATACTAGAAAGATGATCTCTTGTTTTTAATGTAATTGAAATAGTTAATTTTTACCAAGCTGGTCCAAATGAACTATTGCCTGCACTACAGGTTATGTCCACTGTGTGTGCTATATAGGCTAGAACAGGGGTTGACAAATTTGAAATCTAGGAGCCAGCTAAAAAAGTTAGGAGCCAGAAAACGTGCCCTGTCCCGACGAGCTTGCGCGCAGAAGCGAACACATACGTGAGCAGCGACCGCATATGTAAACGGTGTTCAAACCACACATGTGAGGTATCGCCGCGATCGGTAGAGCGAGAGCAATAATTCTAGCCCTAGACCTTATCTGTAACTCAAAACATGCAACCTGTAGAGTTTTTTAAACGTCGCCTATGGAGATTTTAAAGGGTAAAAGTTTGACGCCATTCCACGAGCGGACCTAATTTTGAAGCGTGACATGTTGGGTATCAATTTACTCGGCGTAACATTATCTTTCATAATATAAAAAAAATGGGGATAACTTTACTGTTGTCTTATTTTTTAATTAAAAAAAGTGTAAATTCTCCCCAAAAAAGTGCGCTTGCAAGACCGCTGCGCAAATACGGCGTGACAGAAAGTATTGCAACGATCGCCATTTTATTCTCTAGGGTGTTGGGATAAAAAAATATATATAATGTTTGGGGGTTCTAATTAGAGGGAAGGAGATGGCAGTGAAAATAGTGAAAAATTACATTAGAATTGCTGTTTAACTTGTAATGCTTAACTTGTAATACCAACGGCCACCACCAGATGGCGCCAGCTTACACATCTGGTGGTAATAACTTGTAATACCAACGGCTCACCACCAGATGGTGCCAGCTTACAAGCCAAGTCGCCAGGACCCTATTTCTAGTCGCCATGGCGACCTGGCGCCCGGGATTTGTCGAGCCCTGGGCTAGAAGGTAGCCTGAGCTGCATATAGTATACAGCACTGTGTTCCAGCAGGACAGGAACTTCCCACCTCACTGCTGGAACAAAATCGAGCCGGGCTGAACACTGCTCAGCCATTCACATGAATACAAAACTTCCGATGAATGGCTGAGTTAGAGATTGTGATGTCATCTGCCCGCCTCTGCTTCAGCCAGAAGAAGCTTTGTATTCATTAATAGAATACAAAACTCCCTGTGAATGCCTAGCCCGATTAAATTTTGTTCCAGGAGTGAGATGGGAATGTTCCGTCTCATTGCCGGGACACAGTACTGTATGCTGTGTGTAGCTGAGGGTAAATACAGGGCACACATCTAGTAGTGAAAGTAATAGTTAATTTAAACCAGCTTGGTCCAAACTATTTAAACTTCACTAAACCTGGAAATCAGGTTTAGGGCACAGTTTGTCCAACAAACTTAAGACTGAGCTGCCCAACAAGTTATGAGTCACGAACGCTCCACCAACTGCCTCAAAACATAAATAAATCTCTCGATTATATCAAAATTCTGTATAAAATTGAATCGGGAAATTTAAACTAGGCAACTCTAAACAAGGAGCAGTGCACTGCATGAGGCAGATTTATTACAAGGTTACTGCTCGAGTCCTAAATTCCCCCAACGGCTTCTGTAAAGTCGCTTGACTGAATGAAATCTGACCCTGACCACTTCTTAAATTATGTTGAAATTTGCCTCATCTTCAGTAATAAGTCTGTCTTTTAACTTTAATAACTGTCACACTTGGCTGCCCAAGAACTGAAATGCAGAGGTCTTTGCTGACAGAGATGCAGCTTGATTTGTGACTAATCGAGCAGCTAATCTGCTTGATAAATGTCCCCCATTATACATTCACTTAAAATTTACCTGTATGGAAAAAAAATAGTCTTCACTTTGACATGCACAGACCTGGCACAACCTTTACTCATACAGTACTTCGGCACAGAACCTAGTGCATGAACCAAACAGCACAGAGAATGGCCAATAGTAATACTCAAAACATACTGAGCAGACGTATCACTCTCTATTGAAATCCTCTCAGAACGGCTCATGTGGATGTGGTAAAAGTTACTTTTTTTATTCTAGGTTTGCATTATATTATGTTTTATTGCTGTGCCTTTTATACTGTACTGTATGTTCCAAGCCTGGGAACATAGACCTGTCGAGGTCATCCATTCCTTGTTTTTTTTTTTTTACAAATTGCTCAAGAATGTGAAATGTAAAAAATATATACATTAGCAAAGTATGATTTTCATTATATATGGAATGAACAAGAATGGATGCCAGTTTCTTTGATTACCGTAGTTTCCAAGTTATTTCAGAGAGAAAGGGTTTTCTTATTGTGCATAACAAAAGGGTAACAAAATTTGTCCATACAGTAAAACCTTGGATTGGAAGCATAATTAATTCTGGAAACATGCTTGTAATCCAAAGCACTCGTATATCAAAGCAGATTTACGGAGACACAGGACTTTTAAAGAGAATAAGCAATTTAGCTGTATTCTTGTTTAAAAGTAAATGAATCACATTTATAAAAAGATTGAATTTTTACTTGTTTTTTTTTTCCATGCAGCTGTGTGGGCCCTTTGCGACGTTGCTGCTATATAAAGGCGGCATGTTACTATTTTGTAAACCATGATTTATCAGTATAAGCAGGAATTTCATAGATTTTCCTGTACAAGGAATCCAGAACACTAAAATCACCAATTTTCCTGGCCATATACCAGAAGACCACATGAGTGTATACAGTTCATGCTATGCTATGTTTCAGATAATAGCCAGTTATAAAGCCATCATACTGCAATAGCACCGCATGCAAACCACACTAACTGCACAGTAAACATTAGTGCTTATGTATGCAAAAACAGCGGGACAACTTTGGCTGCCATTCCTTCATTATTGACAGATGTCCAGCACCATACTAACAAACCTATTTTATATAGGGAATAAATAGAATGAAACCTTGAGTATTAAAATAGATAATATGTTGTCAACAGTAATCCGAATCTTTCATCATCTAAATCTGCCATAGGAATAAACTGACTGGTTGCTATACGGCAACAAAACAATAGGCCTTTCAGATACATCGGCAACATACAGAACCAATAAACCAAGGCCTAGCTTAAACACATTAAGGGCTTGTCCACACTTGCTCAAAAATACTTACACTTATCAAAACACGCTCAAATCATTAATGCATGTAATAGGCGTGTTTGATAAGAGATTAATGTGTTTGCATCGCAATTGACATGCGATTTTGGTACATTAAAACCGCATCACAAATGGCCATTAACTGTAATGTACTAATGCACCGTAACCACATGCTAGTGGCGCATTACCATAGACTTGAATGGAAGGAGATGAAATGCTTCAACTCAATTCAAGCTGCACATGAAGTGTAAATTTTGAGGTGAAGTGATGCAAATGTTCTAACATTTTGATACTGTGAACGGCACTGTGCGCTGTCCAGATTATCAACCGCATAGGCGTTTAAAGGAGCATTAAAAACGCCCCTCTAATGCCAGTGTTTCGTGAGATTTGGCGACCCACCAGAATTGGTAATGGAAGAGACGTTCTTTTGTTGCCATCTTTCTACACCCCGTACTCCTCCGTAGTACGGATGAGCTCTGGCGTGTTCGCACACTCCACGTGCAGAGCTCGCCAGGAAGTCAGCACCACGCTGTGCTAATCACAGGCAGGGAGACATTGTCCCGATGCTAGGCTGGAGAGATCGGGAAATGTCTCCCTGCCTGTGATTAGAGCAGCGCCGTGCAGAATTCCTGGCGGGCTCTGCACATGGACTGTGCGAACACGCCGAAGCTCATCCTTACTCCATAGTAAGGATACTCTAAGAAGGGGGAAAGCGGACATCTTGTTACACCCACCGGAGTTTTCCACTTTACACGCATCTTTAACAGGAAAGTGAGTTTATACACTGCTTAGTGCTTCAAAGTCCATCTGACGGTTAGATGTTGAATTTTAAAAGCAGCGAACTTCTGTCAGATTAGCAAACCTGTGAGATGAGCAGGCTTGTCGCTGCTTTTAAAATTCAACATCATAACAGTCAGGTGGAGTTCAAAGTACTTTATTTCAGTATATAAACTCGCTTTACTGTTAAATATAAGTGTAAAATGCAAAACTCCGGTGGGTGCAACAAGATGTCCGCTTTCCACTTCTCAGAGTATCCTTACAATGGAGAAGTGCGGGGTGTAGCAAGATGGCGGCGACAGAATGTCACTTCCATTACAAATTCTGTTGGGTCGCCATATCTGAGTAAACATCTGCTTTCATTGCCAGTGTGAACTAGGCCTAAGGCCCCGTACACACAATAGAATCCATCCGCAGATAAATCCCAGCAAATGGGTTTCAGCGGATAGATCCTATGGTGTGTACACGCCAGCGGATCTGTTTCCGCGGATATATCTCCCCTGGGATGGATTCCAGCAGATCGGATATTTGCTGACATGCAGAACATATCCATCTGCTGGAGTCCATCCCAACAGATGGATCCGCTGGTCTGTACAGACTCACCGCATGCGTGGAATTCCTTATATGACAGCGTCGCGCACGTCGCCGCGTCATAATCGCGGCGACACGTCATCGCCAGAGGATTTCGGCGCGGATTTCAATGCGATGGTGAGTACACTCCATCGCATTAAAATCTGCTGAAATCCTCGAGAGGATTTATCCGCGGAAACGGTCCGCTGGACCGTATTCGCAGATAAATTCTATCGTGTGTATGGGGCCTAAGAACTAGCATGCTACAGGATACCAGTGCCCTAGTGGTAAGCACTTCCATCTTGCAACACTGGGACCATCTCTTTGAATCTTGGCCAGGACACTAAACGCATGGAGTTTGCTTGGTCTCCTGCTTGCTTGGGTTTCCACAACAACCCAAAAGACATACTGGTTGGGTAATGGCCTTGTGTCTAAGTATGGTATGATGTTTACACACTAGGGGGAGTAACACCGTGCAACAGGGTAATATACTCCAAGGGCTACTATTTATTCTGCCCCTTTTTACATCATTAGGGGGAAAGGCT
This sequence comes from Rana temporaria, assembly GCF_905171775.1. Lineage (NCBI taxonomy): Eukaryota > Metazoa > Chordata > Amphibia > Anura > Ranidae > Rana > Rana temporaria. The sequence continues at coordinate 135,678,624 of NC_053491.1, forward strand.
GTTAATATTAAACCCCACCGATTGGTAGATCCCAAGGGAAGGGGCGGTCTGTGCTGCACGATGTTACCCATATTTACATGCAAGTGACTGATGAGAAACAACACCTCAGAAGACGTCATTACGAAACGCGCGTCAGTCGGTGTTGCGCATTACGTCACTTCCGGGTGAGCGCAAGGTGGAACGCAGCTGGAGCGCACACTGTAATCCCCGCTACAGGCGCTCATTACAAATACCCGGCAAGCTACCCACATTTTATACGAGCCTCGCTCACTTAGCTTGAGCTCACTAATGCTGTCCTATGTTGTTTTTATTTGATAATTAATTTTTAATATGTTTGTCCGTCACTGAGCTGTATTGTTTGCACAGTGCGGTCTTTTTTATTCATTGTTTTGGCAGGCTGTGGCTGTAATAAATAAGTAGTTTTTTAATACTACACCATGGGAGCTTATTCTTTTTCCTCCCGAGGGATTACTGCATAAATCTGGGACTGGAAGGACTCTAAAGTGGAAAGCTGATACTTGCCGAGGAGAGATCTGGAGCAGTGGACATCTGGGAAACCTATACTACACGCATTCTACCCCTGGCGGGGAGTTATATCTGGTGAGTGGGGACCCTTGTGGGGGAGCACCGGGACCACCGCGATTGTACCACCTGTATAGGAACACCTATCCTCACTGCAAGAACCTGCACCCTAAGTCCTGTTTGGAACAAATAGAACTGGCTCGCTTAGAGGCTATTTCCTATGCGACACCTTAATGTGGAATATTGTCTGAACTCTTTTCCTTGGACCTTAGATCTATTTTTGGATTTATGTCACTGAGGTTTTGTTTTTGTTTATTGTTTTTTCTTGATTTGTACACAGCACTCTGCTATTAGGCACCTTACTGCAATATAGGCGGTATTGTAAGGCAGGTTAATCATACCTGCATAGGGCCTTTTTTTAGGTCTATATTAATTTTGGTTTGTTTCATCACTGGTTTTTGACACAGGTATCTCATGTGGAATACATCCATGTGACCTTAACACTGGTATTTGACCCAGGAGTTTCACATTTTTTACACTATTGACCTCTCTTCACCCTTTATGGTTTAGGGGGGTAGGGCATAGGCAGCACCATCACCCCACTTTCACACATTTATTCACCTTGTGTCTAAATTGGCCCAAGTATGTGTATGCATGCGAGATAGAGACCATAGATTGTAAGCAAGGATTAATGCTAGATGTACAGTATGAAAAGTACTGTTTAAATTGTTGCAGCTACATAAATATCTGCAATGATAAAAGAAATACATACATCATGTAGCATATCAACCAGACTGTGTTGGCATACATTTAAAAAAAAAAAAAAAAAAGGAAAAAGAAGTAGGATTGCAAACACTGTTTAGCTGTGGTATTGGCGCTGCACTTCCCTGCCCCATTCACAACCAGTTTTATAACAGATTGTTCTGCCAGGGGCTCTTCATAACCATTCCACATCAACAAAAGCTCTAGCCATTTATTTTTTAACTACTTTTTACCTATGTTAGCCCTTATCTTGCAGTTACAATACAAAGCACAATAAGGGCCAACATAGATGGAGAAGCACCACATGATAGGCAATTACATGCTACAAAGAAAGTTTGTATGAACATATAAAAAAAAAAAAACAGAAACCAAACGACCAGCATAAATGAGGTTCTATACAAACTCAATATGAAACGAGTCAGTACACAAATTCATTTGTTGGGTAGGATATTTAAAGCCTATGTGGGTTGTCTGTAAATACCTTCTGATGATCAGACTATACCCCAACCACTGACAAATCACTTGAAGTTGCCGCTTGCTTTTAGGAATACTCACTATGCTGCAGAATCATTCAATTGATATTCCCTTGATCTGTTGAAGCAAGCCTGTACCCCGCCATCTTTCCACAAGCGTTTGATGACTCCGGCCAGCTCAGAAGTCATAAAGCCTTCTTCTGCAGCTCCAGCCAGTACAAAAAGTTGACGAGCATCATCCTGTCCAAAAAAACATGAGAATTATAAAAAAAGGATAGAAAAATACACAACCTTTACCAAGAAAAAAAAAATATTTATGGTAGAAGTATATTATCTTTGTTAAATAAATGTGACTTGGCTTGGCTAAGGAAGCCGTTTAAATTAATTGCACAACCAATAAGCTAGCATGCCATTCAGCAGACATCAACGCTGCACTAAATGCAGATTTATCCTACCTTATACGGAAAGTAGAATGTTTGTTCAGTAAACCTACATGCGCACACAAAAATAATTAACATTTAACTTCTATGTGATGTTAAAATGTTTAAATGCTTACCAATTTTTGTTATTGTAATAGCCACTAGAGGCAGCAAACACAATTTAAACAGACGTTTTTAAACCACTTGAAGAGCGGCTTTTCTGACAATTTTTGTTTACACGTAAAAATCTGTATTTTTTCTAGAAAATTACTTTTTTTTCCCCCTAATTTCTTTTTATTAAATTCTTCAAATATAAACCTTTTACATTGTGCAAGATTCACTTACAATATACACGATTCATATAAATTATTCAATATACCAAATCTTGATAAATACAGATAACTTTAAAATACGATGCCCTTCGACAATCATCCACCCCCTTCCCCCACCCCCCCATCTTCCCCATACACTCATCACGTTTTTGAAAAAAAAGAAAAAAAAATTACTTTGAACCCCTTAACATATCTATTTTTAAAGCAGTGGCCCTATAGAATAAAATGGTGGGTGTTGCAATGTTTTATGCCACACGGTATTTGTGCAGCAGTTTTTCAAACACAATTTGAGGAAAGTCCCCCACCTGCTGCTTGCAAAAGCAATCCAGTGGCTGTTTAGCTGCCATGATTGCTTTTACAAGAAAGCCAACCACCGGCTGAAAAATATATCCGGGATGGTGCCTGCAGCTGCAGGCATAACACCGGTATAACCATTTAAAGGGGTTGTAAAGGTAAAAAATAAAAAATAATTCCGAAATAGCTTTTTTTTACCTTAGTGCAGTCCTCTTTCACTTATCTCATCCTTCGATTTTGCTTTTCAATGTCCTTATTTCTTCTGAGAAATCCTCACTTCCTGTTCTTCTGTCTAACTACACACAGTAATGCAAGGCTTTCTCCCTGGTGTGGAGAAAGCCTCTTGAGGGGGGAGGAGGCAAGCAGGAGAGTCAGGACACTCTCTACTTTGCAGATAGAGAAAGTAGCTGTGTGTTAGTGGGCGTCCATGACACTCCTGCTCGCCCCCTCCTCCCTCAAGAGGCTTTCTCCACACCAGGGAGAAAGCCTTGCATTACTGCATGTAGTTACAGACAGAAGAACAGGAAGTGACGATTTCTCCGAAGAAATAAGGATATCAACGCGATACAGTTTGTCTATTCAAGCCGGCCAGCTCTCGATCACAGCCCGTAGCTTCCAGAACTGGCACAGTACGCGGTGACGTCAGCACGCCGATTCACCCTACGCCGTTTCGTCAAAATTGACGTCTTCCAGGGGCATAAACTTTTTTGTCGCTGTGGACACACAGTGATCACTCACTTTATATAGTGGGAGAGACGGGATGTAGTCTCTTCACTTTATGTGTATGCACCGTATAAATTTTTACACGTCAATTGTATCATCACAGAAATTTGCATAGCTTGTAATTTTTCGTTGTACTATAGTGTGTGTGTCTCACATGAAAGTTGCAGCAATACTATTCACTAATTTTTGGGAACAGCGCAGTAAATAACTTTTCCAAGTTCTTTTCAGTGCCAAATATTTTGAATGAAGATTGAAGAAAACGTGGCTAGAAACTGGTAAATCTAATGTTCTCCAGGTTTTACCCGATAGATATGAGGGCTGTGAAAGGCTGAAATAAGCCAGATTGTCCCCGTGACCCAGAGACACACATGGCAGGAAATGCACAGCCTGCGAAGTCAAGTCATGCAGACTATACCATAAACTCACAATAGCAAGCAACATTAACTGTAGAAGGAAAGTGTGCACAATAACTAGACTTGACAGCTTCAGATAAACACAATGAGGAATTGCTAAAATGAAAATGCAGAATCAAGGTTATTAGCACTGATACAGACTGGGTTCCAGCCTGCTGGTAATAGAGGAAATTAAATTGGCTGGCTGAACACAGACACCGGAGGTAACAATCTCGCTCTGTTAGGTCCTTCACATCATTCTGGCATAGTATTAGGGTAATATAGTCTAGAGCCATGCTGGCACAGCCATGTTTTAGTTCAGGCTTGTTTTTCTCCCCACACAGAAATCTGCAGATTAAGACAGTGAAGAATATGGGTGTGTCACAGCCCAGCTACAAGCCAGAGCCTGAACATCTGTACAGCATACAGGATACGCAAACAATTGTGTTGTCAAGAAACTATTCAAGCATTTCTTACATTTAGAGACAGCTGAGTATGGTACCAAATGGCAGAAATGAAAGCAGAGTTTCACAAATACACAGACAGGCAGCAAATATGCACAACGTGTTCAAAATGAGCAGCAATTTATCTTTTAAAGAGATCCGCCACTGGATTATTCATCAAATACAAAAGATTATACATTATGCATTTATGGTTTTATTCTGCACGTCATCTAATCGGTAAAACGTTGTGTAGATACTCCAAAGCCCCAAGACTGCTGCTGGGTGCCGTCATCCTGGATGTGATGTCAGCAACATCAACAGACTAGGAGCTGTCACTTAAAGAGGAAGTAAACCCTCTTATTTTTTTTTTATTTTCACCCTGCAAGGCAAAGGCATAATGAGCTAGTATGCATAGCATACTCATTATGAAGTACTTACCGGAGATCGAAACCCTCCTCCGTCAGCGCCATCTCTCCACGATTCATTTCCGCGTATCGCGGCTCCGGGGCTGTGACTGGCCGGAGCTGTGATGCCGTCACTCCTGCGCATGCGCCGGCATGATCGCTGTTAGATATGACACACTCAGTGCACCGTTGTATACGGCGCAGGTGCCTTTCTTTTGCAAATATCTCCTAAACCGTGTAGGTTTGTTGCACCTACAGGTAAGCCTAAAGCTGTGTACACGCGAACGGTTTGTCTGATGAAAACAGACCGATACGATCGGTTTGTCCGATGAAAACAGTCTATGTGGTCCCCAATCGGTCTTTTTTACCCATGTTTTAAATTTTTCATATGGATAAAAAAAAAAATGATAGAAAAATCCGATCGTCTGTGTGGAACTCCATCGGATAAAAATCCACGCATGCTCAGAAGCACTGAACTTCATTTTTTTCGGCTCGTCCTAGTGTTGTACGTCACTGCGTTTTGGCACGGTCGGATTTGACTGATGGTGTGTGGGCAAGACTGATGAAAGTCAGCTTCATCGGATATCCGACGAAAAAAATCCATCGGATTAGATTCCATCAGATATCTGATCGTGTGTACAGGGCTTCAATCTAGGCTTACCTGTAGGTTAAAGTTGTCTGTAAGGGTTTATAACCACTTTAAAGCTAAAGTTCCAGCCTCAAAAGTCAGCAGCTACAAAACTGTAGCTGCTGACTTTTAATATAAAAATTCGTAGACCCCATACACACTATTACATTTTCTGCAGATTTTCGTCTTTAGATTTACCAAAACCATGTAGTGCAAGGGCCTGCCTGATTGCATACAAATTGAAACTCTAATGGCGCGTACACACGATCGGAAATTCCGACAAGAAGACCGTGGATTTTATTTCTGACGGAATGTTGGCTCAAACTTGTGTTGCAAAAAGTTTCGACCGCCAAGAACGCGGTGACGTACAACACCACAAGGAGCTGAGGAAAAATACGTTCAATGATTCAGGGCATGCGTCGAATTTATTCCGAGCATGCGTGTTTTTTTGCATGTCGAAATTGCATACAGATGATCGGAATTTCCGACAAGAACTTTTGCCGTCGGAAAAATTGAGAACCAGCTCTTAAATTTTTGCCTGTCGGATGGAGCCCACACACACGGTCGGAATTTCCGACCAAAAACTCAAATCGAACTCTTCTTGTCGGAAATTCCGACCACGTGTATGCGGCATTAGGCCTCTTTCACACGGGCGGCTGTTCTGCCGCTGTTAAAAGCATGTTTTGTTATTTTGAAATTCCAAGACTCCAGGCACAGCGATCACTTGCATTTTTACATTGCGATTAGCTGCAATTACTTGCGGCTGCGTAGGTAAAATGGTACACTGCGAATACCTGCGGTTATGTACAGATAGCTGCAGTAAATCAGTCCTGGACTGTTTTTTTTTTTTTTCTAACCGCACCAAACCCCATGTAACAAAACAGTTGCTAAACTCAGTGTGTGAATGGGGCCATAGGAAAGCATTGTCTGAGATAAATTGATCCATCTGCAGCTAAAAGATGAATTCTATCTACTCGTGTGAAAGGGGCCTAAAGGTCTGATCTCATATTATATCGGTTTGGTAAATCTGAAGACAAAAAAATCTGCAGAAAATCCAATAGTGTGTATGGGGCTTTACTTGTCCAGGGATCCCATGATGTCAGCCCCCCCGAAGCCGATTCGGGCATCGGCTCGGGTGCAGGCGCCGCCGTTGGAACTAAGGGAAACCAGCAGTGAAACAGAGTCGCGCTGCGCTTTTTGAATGGCCCTGACGTCTGATTAAGACTCCGCTTTAAAGTGGTTGTAAACCCTTTACGACCACTTTTACCTACAGGTAAGCCTAAATTAAGGCTTACCTGTAGGTGCTCGAATATCTCCTAAACCTCCACGGTTTAGGAGATATTTGCAAAAGAGCCGGGCACCGATGTCTACGACACTGTAGACAATGGCGCATGCGCACTTTAGAAAACCTTAAGAAATGGTGATCGTGCCGTGGCTGGTGGCTCCCGCCAATCACAGTGCCAGAGCCGCGATACCTGGAAGGAAGAGGGTGAAAGATGAGCGATTCGTGGAGTCTAGGAAAATCGGGACATCTCAGGCTTCGGTTTCAGGTAAGTGACACATAATGGGCTACTATGCTATGCATAGTAGCCCATTATCTTTTACCTTTACAGGGAAACAAAGAGGAAGTAAAACCCATCAGGGTTTACTTCCTCTTTAAGATACATTATATAGCAAGGGTAGCCAACCTTGGCACGTCAGGTGTTGTAGAACTACAAGTCCCTAAAAGACTGACAGGAAGATGAGATTTGTAGTTTCACCACAGCAGGAATGCCGAGGTTGCCTACCCGACATTGTATTTCCCTAGGGCTGCTACATAAGGCTGCATTAACACTAGAGACTTAGGCCAGTGCGAATTTTAGCGGCAGGAATCAGTAGTACACACAACGGCCCTGTTCACTATAATGACAGGTCGCTGGTTGCCTGCAGCTATTCACGGCTCTTCACAGCCAGCAATTACCTGCGGTGATCACTGCTTAATGCACTACTTTACATCAAGCAGCAATCACAGCAGGTCATCACTGGCTGTGCGAACAGCAAGGTATAGATGCAGCCGCTGCCAACATGTCATTATAGTGGCTTTAAAGTTGTATAAAAAGTATTTAAATACTCTGTCACCAATGACTTAGCAAACCAAAACCTTTTTTTTTTTCTTTGCATTTCAACCCCCCCCTGATTGCCCGCCTCCCCTGTAATATACAATAAAAGACTAGTTAAATTCCAATAAAGTGACACATTCATAGCAAGGAAGTTTCCGAGAGATAACCAACTCAACTTCTTGGTGCAAACACAAAACTGAAATTGCAGCCGTGGCAAGCCTCATCAAACTTGCAGTACTTACAGCTCGCGCTGGATCACCAAAATCTATCTTCAATCTGCCCATAGCTCGAATAATGGCAATAATGGACTGTATGGTGTTACTGTATACCACAGCTTTATACTGTTTACATTCCTCTTCTGAGTAGCCAGCTTCATGAATAATTCTGAAACAGAATAAAAATTAAAAATAAACATTCAACTTAACAACTAAAGTGCATCCCTAATAATGTCTCCTAAAGGAGTTCTACGTTCACTGTGTACACTTTTTATTGTAGAACACCAGCATTGTAATAGAAATACAAACAATAGTTTGATTTGACAATCCAATACAAGATTACGTGAAACATTTATTTTCATGTTGTGAGTTCTCTCTGTCTACCGGCCATCTCTTTCCACAGCTTCCTGGATTCCCTCCATGCTTTCTGTTGGATGTCTCCGTTCAATGTCTAAGGACTACATACAGTGCACCCGGAAAGTATTCACAGCGCTTGACTTTTTCCACATTTTGTTATGTTACAACCTCATTCCAAATTCATTATTTAAAGTGGAGGTTCACCCTTTAAAAAAAATTCTGACATCACACGCCATCCTACCGACAGAATGCCGGTGTTTTTTTTTTTTTCTCAGCACATACCTCTTAATCCCGATTTTCACCTCACGGCAATCCCGCGGGAGTGGGCGTTCCCAAGCACTGCCTGTGATTGACAGGCTTCCGAACGGCACATACTGCGCGTCACAAGTTGCTGACAGAACCCGACAGTCGGTGCGCAGGCGCCGTATAGAGCCGCACCGACGTTCGGGTTCTTTCGGCAACCTGTGACGCGCAGTATGCGCCGTTCGGAAGCCTGTCAATCACAGGCAGTGCTTGGGAACGCCCACTCCCGCGGGATTGCCGTGAGGTGAAAATCGGGATTAAGAGGTATGTGCTGAGAAAAAAAACAAACCACCTGCATTCTGTCGGTAGGATGGCGCGACTCCGTGTCATGTCAGAATTTTTTTGGAGGGTGAACCTCCACTTTAACTCAAAATTCTACAAATACCCCATAACAACAACATGAAAGTTTGTTTGAAATCGTTGCAAATTTATTCACAGCCTTTGGAAGAGAGCCCAGGAAGAGAGCCCAGGAAGAGAGCCCAGGAAGAGAGCCCAGGAAGAGAGCCCAGGAAGAGAGCCCAGGAAGAGAGCCCAGGAAGAGAGCCCAGGAAGAGAGCCCAGGAAGAGAGCCCAGGAAGAGAGCCCAGGAAGAGAGCCCAGGAGCATCCTGTTTCCAATGATCATCCTTGAGATGTTTCTACTACAACTTGATTGGGTCCACCTACGGTAAATTCAGTTGATTAGACATGATTTGGAAAGGCACACACCTGTCTAGTTCCCACAGTTAACAGTGCATGTCTGAGCACAAACCAAGCCATTAAGTCCAAGAAATTGTATGTAGAACTCCAAGACGGGATTGTATTGAGGCACAGATCTGGGGAAGGGTACAGAAAAATATCTGCAGCATTGAAGGTCCTAATGAGCACAGTGGCCTCCATCATCCATAAATAGAAGAAGTTTGGAACCACCATGACTCTTCCTAGAGCGGGCCACCCGGCCAAACTGAGCGATCAGGAAAAGGGGCCTTAGTCAGAGAGGTGACCAAGAACCTGATGGTCACTGATAGAGCTCCAGCATTTCTCTGTGGAGAGAGGAGAACCTTCAAGAAGAACCACCATCTCTGCAGCACTCCACCAATCAGGCCTGTATGGTAGAGTGGCCAGACGGAAGCCACTCCTCAGTAAATGGCACATGACAGCCCATCTGGAATTTGCCAAAGGGCACCTGAAGGACTCTCAGGCCATGAGAAACAAAATTCTATGGTCTGCTAAAACAAAGATTTAACTCTTTAGCCTGAATGACAAGTGTTGTGTCTGAAAGGAAACCAGGCATCGCTCATCACCTGGCCAATACCATACCTACAGTGAAGCATATTGGTGGCAGCAGCATGCTGTGTGGATGTTTTTCAGTTGCAGGAACTGGGAGATTAGTCAGGATCGAGGGAAGATGAATGCAGCAATGTACAGAGACATCCTTGATGAAAACCTGCTCTGGACCTCAGACTGTGAGCAAACGTTTATCTTGTGGCGATGGGAAAACTATGTGAACGTTCTTGAGGGGCCAGGCCGGAGCCCAGACTTGAACCTGATTGAACATCTCAGGAGAAATCTGAAAATGGCTGTGCACCAACGCTCCCCATCCAACCTGATGGAGAATGAGAGGTCCTGCAAAAAGGAATGGGAGAAACTGACCAAAAATAGGTGTACCAAGCTTGTAGCCTCATACTCAAAAAGACTTGAGGCTGCAATTGGTGCCAAAAGGAGCTTCAACAAAGTATTGAGCAAAGGCTGTGAATACTTCTGTACATGTGATTTTTCATTTTTTTTCTAATACATTTGCCAAAGATTTCAAACAAACTTCTTTCACGTTGCCATTATGGAGTATTGTTTGAAGAATTGCAAGGAAAACAATGAATTTAATTTGATGTGCACAAGAGCCTTGGCTCACTGGGGACTTTGCCCCCTCCTCATTGGCTAAGACAGTAGCGAGAGCCATTGAGGAGAGAGCAAGGGAACAGGTCCAAGCCGTGGCTGTGTGTGTGAATGGACAAGCAGCACTGCGGCTCTGGAACAAGCCTGCTTGGGTGCCCCCATTGAAAGCTGCTTTCTTTGGGGGGACTTGGCAGGGAGGAGGGGCCAGGAGAAGAGGAGGATTGGTGTTTCTCTGTGCAAAATCATTGCACAGATCAGGCAAGTATAATTTTCTTTTATTTTTTAACAATGTTGACATTAACCACTTGCCAAATGGGCACTTTTACCGCTGCTGCACTTTGAATGACAATTGTGTGGTCATGCAAAACTGTATTCATATGACATTTCAATCACATAAATAGAGCTTTCTTTTAGAAGTATTTAATCCCCACTGGGTTCCCCTCCAACAAAAACAGACCAAAAATGTAATCTTCTTAGTTTCGGGTATAAAATTTTGCAAACAGATAAATTGGTCTCCTTCACTGATGCGCGCTGATGAGGACTGATATGCACTAATAGGGCTGTACTGATAACCAGTAAAAGGATCATCAGTGTAGATGTCCCCTTCCACACTTGCCAAATACCAGCTCCCTTCCTCTTCTCACCCTGCAGGAAAGCAAAGCAGATAACCGGCAAGTGTGTTTACATTGTGATCAGCTGCCTTTTACCCTGATCTGTGATGAGCACTGTACGATCACAGAGCACGCCAGATACGTGCCCTCCCAGAACTGGATGGCCAACACTGTACCAGTCATTCGGCAAGTGGTTAATATCACTTTAATTTATTACAAAATTACTACTATTGTATCATTAAATTAAACGGTGTAAAGATTTTTTTTTTTTTTTTAGGAGGAGTTGTAGATGCAAGGTCCTTTTAAATCGATCACACTGTACCGCCATTGTCATCACCAAGACAAGTGAAACCCAGTGGTAATAATCATCCAACTGTGAAGGACAAGAATACGTGGGCAGAGATACAGTAGATAATTCCAAGAACAGGTGAGGGACATGACCACACAGCAGGAATGCATACATTAAAAGGAAATGTCATTATGGGGTGTAGAACCTAAAATCAAAATGGAAGCCTGAAAGTAAAACCATACAGACAATAAATTGTTCAGACAAACCTCAATATGATAAAATTCATCAGAAACTTAAGAAAAAATAAATCAAAGAGACTTACTTCATTTGTTTGACAATTGTGCTTTTCCCTGACTCGCCAGCTCCTGAAAAGAGAAAAAACAAAACCAACATTAATGACAGCTTTTCAGAAAAGTCTTAATAACCACTCCTAGCTCTCTAAATTTAAGACAGTACACAAACATTTTAAGGGTGGTACACAAAATTTAGGACGGTACACGACATATGACAAGTCAAGTCCAATCTTCTGGGACACGTCACAGGTCCCAGATGATTCCCTGGCCAATCACAACGTGCAGCTGGGCACCCACAGTTACAATGCCGGCGCCGGGAAGAGGAGCGAGGCTTCCGGCACCCACATTGCTAGACCTTGGGACAGGCGAGTGTCTGTTTATTAAAAATCAGCAGCTACATTTTTTGTAAATGGGTGGAACTCTAAGTGAACTTTATAGGAGAATTTCACTGACTACCAATTTAAGGGGCATTCTTCCCACCGACGACCAATGTACGAGCAGAAATGTATTAATTTTTAGCCCCTACGATAAACTATATGATATTTAAATTTAAAACCGTACCATCATCCAAAATCTAGTTAGATAGCGAGAGAACTCAGGGAACCCCAAGAACCCACAGAAAGGAATGGGCAGGGAGGACTATTAGGTTACAGGATGAGTAGATGAACTCAGGAAAGAGCAGGTATATCAAAAAATAGGTAAAAATGTATTAGTATAGTATGAAAATAAATAAAAACATCAAACATTAAAGACAATTAAAACAATACACATGGATTCGTGACGACCGATCAAATCACCGAAAATGCAGTCCCCAAGTGGGGAATCCAGATGAATGTTGGGGTCACGGTACAAGGAGTCTCTCTACTAGTTTTGCGACATTACATTGCTTCGTCAGGAGAAGTTCTGAAAGTACGAGCAGGCTGAGGAAAGCTGTTCTAGACTACAGATTGCTCTTCACCCCAATGTCCTATTTTCAGGATAAAAAGTGTGCTTTGAGTTACAGCTGCACGATTAATTGGTAAAGAATCAAAATTCTATCTCCTCTCGATCTTGAAGGGGAAGTAAACCTTAGTGGGGGTTTTTTCCCCCTGCAAAACGAAGCGCCCAAAGTCCCTGCATCCATCTGTAGCCTCTTCCTTCCGGTGCCATGGACTCTGGCTCTGACTGGCCAGAGTCATATGATGTCACTCCCGCACATGGGCACGGGAGTCGTCGGTCACAGCATGGGCCCTTTAGAAATGACACGTGCCCCTTCTTTGGTGCACATGCGCAGATGTCGGCGCAATCGTATATGCTAAATATCTTCTAAACTGTGCAGGTTTAGGAGATATTTCCAGTACCTTATAGGCATACCTGTAGGTAAAATTGATGTAACTAGGTTTACAGCCACTTTAAAAAAGCATTTCCTTGATTCAGTGCAGCGAATGCTCTGCTAAAGCCGACAGCTGTCAAAAAAAAAAGGCAGCCTGCCAAGTTACTCACAACATCGCTAAAGAGAAACATTGTAACATATCGTTCTTTTAAATGTAAACCTTTGACACTTATAAGTTAAAATAACTTTTTTGCTAGAAAATTACTAAGGGCCCTTTCACACGGGCGGACGAACGGACCATTTATTACAAGTCCGTTTACAATGTATCCCTATGCGATTGCAATCTATCCCTATGGGATTGCAGACGTTAGCGGATGATGCATCCGCTAACGTCCGCAACGATCCGCATCCGCAAAGTTCTGCTTTTTCAGACGGAAGAAAACCCTATTTTTCTTCCGTCTGGCGGAACTGATCGGGTGATCGGGTACGGTCCGTATTCATCCGATTCCCCATAGGGGAGAGCAGAGCAAAGACAGGGCGGTCTCTGCACAGTTTGCGGGGACCACCTCTTTCCGCCGACAGCTCAGCGGGAATTAACGGAGGAATCCCCGCTGAGCCAAACGGGCTAACGGAGCGGATCAATACGGATCCGCTCCGTGTGAAAGAGCGCTTATAGCGGAGTTCCACCCTAAAGTGGAACTTCCGCTCGTCCGATTCCTCCCCCACCACCGGTGCCACAATTGGCACCTTTCAGGGGGGAGGGGGGTGCAGATACTTCCGGGGAAAGATATCTGCAGAATACCGCCCCCCGCTGTGTTCTGGGAAACACACAGTTCCCCGAACACAGTGGAGACCAGTGAAAATGCACGGCTCGACTCGCAGAGACGCAGTAGGGAACCGGGCAGTGAAGCCGCAACACTTCACTTCCTGGTTCCCTATATATATATATATATATATATATATATATATATATATATATATATATATATATATATATATACACACACACTTTTTTTATTTATTTTTTAGCAGAGACTTTAGAGAACAAAATGGTGGTTGTTGCAATATTTTGTCACACTGCATTTGTGTGAAAGATGTTACGCCGCAAGAATCCTGTTTATTCCAAGCCAAAAAATTGCGATTTTCATTTTAGCCAGAATCGTGCAGCTCTACTTTGAGTCCAAACCCTAAAATGTATCTCTTGTAGCATAAAACACTTGAAAAAGATAGTAACTTGTATGACGGAGGGAGGACTTTTGATGCGGGTGCGGATAACTGCAGTAAGCAGGTGCAAGCAGGTGAGATAGACTGCCATGCATGCACGGCATGTTCAGCATAAATGGTCCTAATAAAGTTTCTTAGGAGACATTACTTTAACGTGTCATATGAGAGACTTGCATTTGATGGTAAAATGTATTATGTCACATGTCACTCTCACTCCTTATCCAAATAGCCTTGATTAGTATATGTGACATTAATACGGCCATACTGTGCACTTTATAATAGCTTTGGATGTGAAAATAAACATGGTATTATCCCCTTGTATTCCATGGCAGTCAAGCAATATATGAAGTATGGTACATACAATTATAAAAGCATACAAAACAATTCAGAGCATTGCTGAGATTTCTCAGATTTGCAGGAATTTTGTTGTTTAGTCTCAGTGACTCAGTGATAGCACAGAACAAAGCCAATTTGTGTTGTAGCAAGTCAATAAAATGAAATCTGTTTAAAGCCATGAAAAGGGGTTAAGTACACATGAGTGCGGCACAATAAGAGTCGTTATGAACATACAAATGCTTTGCATTGCAATCCGAAAATCAAGCGTGTGAGAACAATGCCTGACAAACGTCAATTCTACCGCTCTCCACCCACAGCAACTGGTAGGCATCCCTATCGTTGGGCAGGAATCCATATTTTCTTCCTAAATATAGAAAGATCACTCCAGTCAAGATCAATGCAATAACAATTACAGAGAGAAATATAAAGGGGAACGTGTCACCATCCACTCAGGTCTATAATGCATCACAGTTCAAAACATGTAATGGCCATGAAGACTTGCCTGTAGGTAAAATGAAGATCTCCTAAACGTGAACCGCTTAGAAGATATTCACCCTGCATGCAGCCTCGGACGCCACCGGCTTATGCGCTTTGAAGACCCAGCATACCACGCTAGACCTTTAGAGCCTCTTGCCGGAACCGAGGGCTCCCACGCGCGGGAGTGACATCATCGCGGCTCCGGCCACTCACAGCGCCGGAGCCTGTAAACCCGGAAGAAAAGCTGGGGGAAGATGTCACAACCCTCAGTGGTGACCGGGCGCCGCTGGAAGGGCTTTGTTCTAAGGTAAAGTATTTCATAATGCACTAGTATGCAATGCATACTAGCACATTATGCCATTGCCTCACAGTGTATTTTTATTTATTTTTAATTCTGCAGTGATTTACTACCGCTTTAATAGCAAAGGTAAAGTAGAATTCCTGCTTTCATTTGACTTCATACATTTTTTTGGGGCCAAGCTGGCCCAATTAAAAAATGTCTATGACATTACTATGCAGATGCTGTGGTTGCTGTATAATATCTGCAAGTTTCTGACCCATACCAATTAATTGAAACATGTATTTATATCAGCACCCAACAATGTAACGGAAATAGATTGTTTGGGCCACCTTGAACAATTGAAAGTCAAATGAAGGCTGGAACTCTTTAAATCGGAGGTCCACACAAAAAGTGAACCTCCGATTTTCGGAACCCTGCCCCGTTGTCACATTTGGCACCTTTCGTGGGAAGGGGGTGCAGATACCTGTATAATACAGGTATTTGCACCCACTTCCGGGCATAGACTCGCACTGGTCTCAGAAGACGGGAACCAGTGAAGATGCGCAAGCGTGACTTGGCTCGCGCAGTAAGAAACCGGGAAGTGAAGCTCCAACGCTTCACTTTCTGATTCCCTCACCGAGGATGGTGGCGGGGACAGCCAAGCGATTGCTCGGCTTCGCTGCCGACATCACAGGTACCCTGGACAAGCAAGTGTCCATTTATTAAAAGTCCGTATCTGTTGGCTTTAAAAAAAATTTAGGCAGACCTCCGCTTTAACACATTCACACATGATCGCGGGCGGAATCACTGTGCTTGCAATGCCATTACTTCTAATGGCGCCGCGATTGTCGTGTAGTAAATTGTGCTGCAATCGCAACTCAAAAAGAAACGCAAGCTTCTTTTGGGCGATAGTGTCGTGTGTTGCCACAATTGCAGTGCGATTTAGCGCACGACAATCATGGTGCAATTGGGGTGCCATTAGAAGTAAATGGCATTGCAAGCGCGTCATGCATTTTTGAGCTATTTGAAATCACTGGGCGCCTGCGACCATGTGTGAAGGCAGCCGAAGGGCTTGATCACACCAGGTGTGCAACTTGCCGAGTGCAGTCCCGAATCCCGATGCAAGACGGGACAAAAGGCCTCGCCACCAATGGTGTCAGTTCACACCACTGCATGCAGTCTTTTTCAGCAAAGCGGGTTGTGCTGCAAACTACTGAATCACAACGTCACTGCGTGGAAACGTAAGGAATAAAAAAACCTCATAAAAAAATAAAATATTTCTAACCAGAAAAATCTAAAGTTATGACCAGCAGTTCCATTTCTCCTTTTCTTCAGCTTTTAAGACCTTTAAATAAATATACATCACACAGGTTATGCCTGATCAGCACAGTTCAAGGTTCCATAACATTCAGCATTTTTTTCATGGACATTAGCAACTCCAACGTTCATAAAGTTTATAGCAGACAAAAAAGAAAGAAATCACTGCAAGTCCGCATTACTCAATAGCCTGGTCAAGCTATTAGAGAGTAAGTGCATGCCACAATCTATATATAAAACTAAAACATATGGTGACATGACATCAAGGAAACCACACTATGATACAATACACAATTAGCACTGTTTAGATTTCACCGTTTTGTTCTGCCAGCCAAACTGGTTCTAGGACAGGAAATGATGTCAAACGCAGCAATCTCTTTCTCTGTTAAGTAATTGTACAAACCATCCTAGTGACAGTAAACTGTTTATTATTCTTGAAACATGTCACGTCTCATCTAACTTGGTATTTCAAACTACTTAAAGTGGAATTAAACTCCTTTTGTTTTCAGCCAAGGAAGCTGCCATCTCAGCCTCCGTTTACTCTGCAACTGCTATGATGCTGCACATGTGATCCTTTATAACGCCAGCCATTGGACGATTTGACAGTTAGGTTGAAAGCACAACACATGTGAATTGCTAGCATTTTCAGCATGCCGGGAATGTCAACTGTTTTTTGAAACTTTCAAATCGATGGGTTTACTTCCGCTTTAAAGCGGGGTTCCAACCACAATTAGCATTATTTTAAATGTATGTCCTTTCATCATGCGTTTTTATAATATAAATCCGGTCACTTACTATTTTACAATCCGAAAAATATAGTTTTATAAACTATGTCTACACCGTTGTCATTTTGCTTGTGGGCATTGTGAAGCCCACAAGCACTTACTTCCTGGAAGTCTTGGATGGGGAGTGATAATTGGGTAGCGCACTGCATCCTGGGAAATGATGACACACATTTCCCAGGAGCATTAGAGGGAGAGGATGTCAGGATCCTAGGTGATTCCAAAGGCAGATTTCGTGGCATTTCCAGATGAGTAAAAAACATTTTTTTTCTTTTTTAGGTCTAATGAGCACAATAATGAAAACAACATTTTGGGATGGAAACTCCACTTTAAAGTGGGGGTTCACCCTATAAAAAAAAATATATATATTTTTTTTTTTCTTCTAGCATAAAATTAAGCATAGTAGCGCGAGCTACAGTATGCCTGTATTTATTTTTTTTGCCCCGTACTCACTGTGCAATCCTGTATTGAAGATTCTGACTCCCCGCGGGGAATGGGCATTCCTATCCAGAGGGAGGATGATTGACGGCCGGCTATGGCACGTCACGCTTCTCCGGAAATAGCCGAAATAGGACTTGGCTCTTTACGGCGTCTGTGCGCAGGCGCCGTATAGCGCCGAGACCTACTCCGGCTATCTTCGGGGAGCGTGACGTGCCAGAGCCGGCAATCACCTTCCCTCTGGATAGGAACGCCCATTCCCCGCGGGGAGTCGGAATCTTATCTATACGATTGCACAGTGAGTACGGGGCTAAAAAAATAAATACAGGCATACTGTAGCTCGCGCTACTATGCCTAATTTAATGCTCAAATGTTGGTAATGAGGGTGAACCACTGCTTTAACTTCTAGCAACTTTCCCACCATGTAAAGACATGGTGTGAAGATAAGTAAATAAAAAAGTAATCTAAAAAAAGTCCAATAATTACGGTACTTGCCTTAAAGAAAAAAGGGCAACAATATTTTTTTTGGATAAGAGTAGCATGGGGTTAGAACACCCGTCATTGAAAGTAAGAGAACATTCTGGGTTGCCCCAAAACAAAATAAAGGGGAAATTTTCCAATGGTGGTGGTCTGTCAAATTAGGGCCAGTTCACACCAGACGCAGTTCTGTTCAGTTCCGTGTGCTTTTTTTCTGCACAAAATGCATGCAGTGTTTTCAATGTATTCCAATGGCTCTAGTTCACACCATGCAGTCAGTTTCCGGTCAGTTTCTGCACGGGAAACGGACTGCGTGGTGTGAACTAGAGCCATTGGAAAACACTGTGCATGCATTTTTAGTGAAGAAAAAATGCACACAAAACTGTGCGGAACTGCATCTGGTGTGAACTGGCTCTAAACCAGCTGTAATGGGACGAATTGGTGGTTGGACACAACACCGACAACCGAACACAGTCCGGTGCAGGATATTATGAGCGGAGAATCTTACTCCGCCCTGATGCTAGTCAACAAAATGGCGGCCACGACTTTGTCCTTGTTAGCTGCTGTGCTGTCAAAACAGCTAAATTTTCCTGTACCAGAGTCGGTTGTCAGTGTTGTGTCCAACCAGAAGTGACGTGGTTGGAGTTTCTGATGGGTTGGAGAAATTGACGCTGGTGGCAAGTAGGGGTGCAACAGATAAAAAAACCTCACAGATCAGATCGATCCTCCGATCAGAGCCACGGATCAGATCAGCAGAAAAAAGTTGTAGCCTCACTGTGCCCCCATTGCAGCCTCACTCTCACCTCTACCTGACACTCCTCTCTTCCTTCACCTTCTCGCCCCGATGCTCATCTCCTCCCCTGACCCTCCTTAGCCCATGGGCATGTCTCCCCCCAGGTGGTGGACAGTCGGGTCACACTTGGCTCCTATGATGGGGTGGAGGGGGGGATACACTGAGTGTGGGTGTTTATACCTCTACATCCCCTCCCCCATGTCTACATTCCCTCCATATGTCTGTCACACTCCATGCAGCCCCGGACATCAGCTGCACCTCACCCCCCAGGCTGGTGTCATGTGCCCTCCGCTCCCCCTCTCTTTCCTGAGGGATAAACAATCCCCACATGGGAGGAAAATTCTTCCATACCGACGCGACCCCACACACATGGAGCCTCACCTGCCGCCATGCACCATCCTCCCCTCGGCTTCTCTCACAGCTCACCGCGGGACAGCCGCTCACCTGCAGCGTCCATCACTCTGCAGTAAGCCACGCTGGGGGCGTGGCCGGACACGCCAGAAGGCTATTGGCTGAGGCGCACATTCTGTCTATAACAAGCGCGGTATAAGGAGGAGGCGGGGCTGTGTGAGTGCGAGCAGAACGGAGACCATTTCAATGTCAGCTGTTACAGCGAGTTTTACCGCTCTGCTCCCCCCCTCTATCTGCGCTGCGGATCATGTGTGTGCCGATCCAAAGTCACTGATCCGTGCGGATCATGGATTAATGATGATCCGTTGCACCACTAGTGGCAAGCAAGGATTTCTTCACTTTAGAGGGA
Source organism: Rana temporaria (assembly GCF_905171775.1). Classification (NCBI taxonomy): domain Eukaryota; kingdom Metazoa; phylum Chordata; class Amphibia; order Anura; family Ranidae; genus Rana; species Rana temporaria. The sequence continues at coordinate 135,698,250 of NC_053491.1, forward strand.
TATATTGTCAATTCCTGTTGTGGACAGGAAATAAATCTCCCCAACACGTAACAAAGAAATTGTCAGGGGCTACAACCCACCCCCTTTACTCTATCCAAAATGAGAAATAAAAAAAGTATTGCCCATCAGTAGTTCTTTAAACCAGGGTCATGTAACGCAGCCCGAAGGCTTTCTCCTTTGAGTGCCCACATCAGTGCCTGCATACCATGGTTTCCTATTGAATGTAAATCAGCCAAGGTGCTCTCAGAAGAACTGGTTTGAGCAGAGAGAGTGAAGGGGAACAACGATCCCATGCTACACTGCACTACTGCATTTGTGGTCCTTAGCACCAGGAAACGGCGGTGTAGAGGGAACTGAAAGGGGAACTTAAGGCGTAACTCCACTTTTGTTGAGAAAAAAAAAAAAACATTCCCCTCTGGGTGATCTATGTACATTGCAAGGATTATAACAACCTTTGCTGCAGATTCTGACCTTTTGTTATTCTGAAGATATACCCGATTGTTCCTCTGTGCTGAGGTGCTGAGTGCGTCTAATGGGAGTGGTTTCAGAATTATCCATCAGCTGTGCACCTACACAGCACTAACGAGGAAATCTGCTGGGCCTGCATCCCTATTGAAAGTACCGTATTTATCGGTATATACCGCGCACTTTTTTGCCCTGAAAATCAGGGCAAAATCGTGGGTGCGCGGTATACGCCGATACCCGCGCAGAGTTTTGAATACTGCGCCGACATATACCGAGTGCAGTACACTCGGGTATAGTCGGCCAGTCTACAGGACATGAGCGCGAGTGTTGCCGAGCCTGCCCGACAATACACCAGTGTACTGCGCTCTGTATATGTCGGCGCAGTATTCAAACTCGGCGCGGGAAACGAGCAGGGAGGACGCCGCAGAAGGACGCCGGACCCGACGAAGAGGACACCCGAAGCCGCAGAAGGACGCTGGACCCGACGAAGAGGACACCCGAAGCCGCAGAAGGACGCCGGACCCGACGAAGAGGACACCCGAAGCCGCAGAAGGACGCCGGACCCGACGAACAGGACACCCGAAGCCGCAGACGGACCCGACGAGGCCGCCGATGGACGCCTCGCAAGAGACACAAAAACTAAGTACAAAAAAAAAAAAATTCCACAAGATTGGGGGCCACTTTAGGGGTGCGCGGTATACGCGGGAGCGCGTTATACAGCGATAAATACGGTATCTCACCAAAAATTAAATTTTTGTTGCAGGTGATGCCTGAAATCTGATTAGTATCTTGGGCAGACTTCTGGGGAAATTTGTGAGCCAATCACACAAGCAGGAAATGATGAGGTTTCTGGGGGAGTGGTCAGTACACATTCTGAGTACAGAACAACTCCAAGTAGCCATTATGCACTGGATTTAGAGAAAATTACAGCGGCTGCAGATTGAAAAGGAAAGGTCATTTTTAAAGAACATTCAATTACAATATGACTTGTGTCGCAATTGTATTCGCTATACATTTTCTTTATTTGTCATTTTGTTCCCCCCACGAAAGTTGAGTTATCCTTTAAGGTAAGAGGAATAAAAGCCTAGTCAGATGGGTTACGGGGAGGTGGGTGGAAGGCAGATCACTTTTTGCTGGAGTGGGGATTTAAACCGATAGGTAGTCCAATCACCACCTATTAGCAACTTTCAATGCCAAGCTAAAAGCTCAATCCCAGAAAGTGTCACAACTTCAGTTAAGCACCTGTCTCAACACGACATGTTCAGCAATCACAATCTGAATGTGCTCAGAACATAATTAATATGGTAATTGTACGCCGTTGGGAGTACTCGTAAGGTTTTAAATGCCGAGGAGATTCTCTTCCAACAAAAGAATGATCGATCAATGAGTAGTAAGGAAGTGTCGGGTAATTCCCAAAAGGAAATGAAATATCCTCAATATGGACGCAGACTAAAAATGTAATACTTTTCCCAATCTCTTCAAAATTACAAAAGAGCTGGCTAGGGTTGGGCTTGCTGCAGTTTGACAGCCACATTTCTGCTGAGAGCTGGGAAATGTTTATCATTGACAAAAAGATGGACATCAATGTGAACATCCAAAGACATGCTGGTAGGTCAGTTGGCTCTGTCTAAATTGGCCCGTGTGTGTTAGGGACCTTAGATTGCAAGTCCTTGAGGGCAGAGACTGATGTAAAAGTAGAATATATATCACACACATATACCTTATTTAATCGGAGTATAACACACACCCTAATTTAAAGAGGGATGTTTCAGAAAAAAAAAAAAAAAAAAAAAAATTTTTTTTTAAATGAACTTTGAAGCAAAATAAGGGTCGGTGCCCATTAATACAGCCTGATCGGTGCCCATTTGCAGCGTCATCATTTCCCATTAATGAAGCCTGATCAGTGCCCATCTACAGCTTGCCATTGTCCATCATTTAAGTCTGATTAGTGCCCATTTGCAGCCTCAGCAGTGCCCATCATTGCAGCCTGCTCAATGCCCATCTGCAGCCTTGCTATTGCCAATCATTGCAGCCTGATCGGTGCCCATTTCCATGCAAGCCATTGCCCATCATTGCAGCCTGATCAGTGCCCATCCCCAGCCTTGCAATTGCCCATCATTGCAGCCTGATCAGATCAGTGCACATCTGCAGCCAGCAATCTTGTGTACTTGGCTCAGCACGGCACTCGGCTCGCAAAATCCGAAACATGTGCCATGCTAGGAGCCATCCAGGATGCGGAACTAGATGTGACTGCAAGCCGAGCTGAGCCGAACACACAGGAGATCACGGCTCTGTTTAATCCAGTGGCGCTCGTCCTCTCCTTCCCCTCCGAGGCAGCACTATGTTGGCATACAACATGCACCCACGATTTCCCCCCTATTTTTAGGGGGGAAAAAGTGCACGTTATATGCCGATAAATACATATATGGAAAGTGCTGCATAAATTGACAACACTATAGAAGTTATAACAGCACCTTCTGCATACCCAGTTCTTACATGGCGCCCCAATACAAACTTAAAGCGGGAGTTCACCCGAAAAAATTAAAATTAACAGTAGATTGGGCCTAATTACGGGAAGCAGAAATGGGTGTTTTGATTAAAATCAATGCAGTACTTACCTTTTTTGAGATAGATGTTCTCCCGCCGCTTCCAGGTATGGTCTTTGGGACTGGGCGTTCCTATTTGATTGACAGCCTTCCGACGGTCGCATACAGCGCATCACAAGTTGCCGAACGACGGTGCGGCGCTATACGGCGCCTGCGCACCGACGTTCGGCTTCTTTCGGAAACTGGTGACGCGCTGTATGCGACGGTCGGAAGGCTGTCAATCAAATAGGAACGCCCAGTCCCGCAGCCCATACCCGGAAGCAGGGGGAGAACATCTATCTCAAAAAAGGTAAGTACTGCATTGATTTTAATCAAAACACGCGATTCTGCTTCCCGTAATTAGGCCCAATCTACTGTTAAAAAATCTTTGGTGAACTCCCGCTTTAAGGCCTCTTTCATATGGGCGGCTGTCCTGTCCCTGTTAAAAGCAGGTTTTGTTTTTTGAAAGTCCAAGACTTCAGGCACAGCGACCACTTGCAGTTGTACATTGCGATTATGTGCATTTACACCCGGCTGCGTTTACCTGCGGTGGAACACTCTTGCCATTTCTGATGCGCTTCCAGTTTTTCTTTTCTCATTGCCGCTGCTATACGCAGGTGAAATAGTAACTGCAGTTATGTACAGATATCTGCAATAAATCGGTCTTGGTCAAATGTATTTTTTCTAACACTAAACCCCATGTGACGAAACCATAGCTAAACTCAGTGTGTAAATGGGACCCTAGGAAAGCATTATCTGAGATTAGGTGCGGTAGATAACTTCATCTATTCGTAGCTAAAAGCTGAACTCTATCCGCTCGTGTGAAAGGGGTCTTAAGGATTTCTAGTTTCATATATTCAAATTTAACTACACAAGTTAGTTTTGGTAAAAAAAAAAAAAAAAAAAAAATTATGCCTTTAGAACCACTTGAAGCTGGCCATTGATGTTACAAGGTCAGCTGGTTCAGCAGGGACTTGCTGAATGTCGATCCATCTATGACCATAGAAGTCGATCTAACGAGTGACTATCAAACGTAATGTGGAAAGTTTTTCGATCGGCGGGCTGCAGCCAATCTGTTGCATCACTAATCCGTGTATTCTAACAGTGAGGAAGTTGCTGTTGTTCAAGTACAATAGCACAACGGGGAGGATTGCTCTATCCACCACCCTTGCATGAATGGGGGGGGGGGGGATCTGCTCTCCCCCACCCCAACAACATATGCCCAGCAATATAATCACCTGCAGTGATCACCTACAACATACTGCCGTGCTCAATTGCTACATCTCTAGTCTGACTAAGGTACGAGAAACCGTACTAGTAACCAAAGCAACTGTATACAGCACTCCTTCCTCCAAAAGTAAACACACCTGATGGAGCTGTATCTACTATCCCCATGCTGGTGTAAAAAGTCAGAGCTCTTGTACAACATCAATACATTTTGTCTTTTCTTTCTAATGGGGATTGTATAAGAACTAGAAGTACAAAAAGTTACTTGTTAATCTTGTAGAAATGCACTGGTGCTGCCAACTCCTGTGGTGGGCCAAGGCTGGCCATACCCATCTGCAGGCTGAACAAAAATGATAACAGATTCCATCATCCATCCTACACAATGCGGATGGATGAATCTCCCACTGTGTCTATTGTACGCGATTGGACGCAGAGACACGTTTCTGCCCAAAATATTTTTCCATACCCCTATACTGGCAAGCTTCCTCAATCAAGTCCCCAGCAGTATCTTCTCTAAGCAGCTCCAAGCTACGGTCACTTGCATACAATACATAGCCCTGCGTCATGATGTCAAGGGATCGGTCACAGCCCAGAGCTTAAGCACCCGGGAAGATAACCGATTTTTATTGAGATAAACCTGTGAAATACTGGGAGAATATTGTCTGGTCAGATGAGATCAAAATTAAACTCTTAGGATGCCATAATACACACCATATTTGGAGGTCAAATGGCACTACATATCACCCCAAAAACACCCCCATACCAACAGTGAAGTTTGGAGGTGGGAACATCATGGTGTGGGGCTTTTTATCAGCATACAGTACTGGCAAACGTTCTATCATTGAAGGAAGACTGAATGGAAAAATGTACCAAGACATGCTTGATAAAAATATGATGCCATCTACCAAATCATAACATGAAAAGATGAAACAAGGGTGGCGATTTCAGCAAGGCAATGATCCCAAACACAAAACCAAAGAAACTCTCAATTGGTTTCAAAGAAAGAAAATTAAGCTGCTAGAATGGCCCAGCCAATCACTTGACTTGAGTATAGAATAGAAAGAACTAAAGATCATCAGAGTTCATAGAAGAGGCCCACGGAACCTTCAAGATTTGAAGACTGTGTGGAAGAATGGGCCGAAATCACACCTGAGCAACTCCATACAGGAGGCGCCTTAAGGCCCCTTTCACACTGAGGAGTTTTTCAGGCGGTTTAGTGCTAAAAATAGCACCTAAATACCACCTGAAAAACTCCTGCCCAGCATTCTCAATGTGAAAGCCTGAGTGGTTTCACACTGAGGCGATGCGCTGGCGGGAGAGAAAAAAAATCTCCTGCAAGCAGCATCTTTGGAGCGGTGAGAGGAGCGTGTGTATACCACTCCTTCCCATTTAAAACAATCCTGCTGCAATTACGACGGTATAGCGCCGCTATTTTTAGCGGCGCTATACCGCCACCGCACCTCCCGCCCCAGTGTGAAAGGCGCCAAAAGCTGCCATTAAAGGATTTTGTACAAAGTATTAAATATAATTCAGTTAGGCCTCATGTACACTGCTGCTGGTAAACGGATGTTTAGGAGCAGTTGGACATTTTTTCAGCTGCTCCTGAACTCTCCTCTAGGTTATCTTATCAGTACATGTACACAGAGTCATTTATAGTTGTTTCTAGGCAGTTGAGTTTAGAGGCTTTTTTTTTGTAAAGCAAAAAAATTCGTTCAGACGCTTCTAAACGCGGCATTTCACGAGCCAAACGCTTCTAAAGACAGCCAAACACGGTAACCCGCATTTCGTTTACAGATGTTTTTTGCTATTTAAAAAAAAGAAACTTCTAAAAAACACAAATGTAACAAAACACAGCATTTAAACGCGGCAAAGCGGATGTTTTAAAACGTGGGTTACGATTAGAGGTCAACTGATATTTAGCCTTTTTAAAGAAATCGGCATCGGCCGATTATTATCTTAAAAAAAAGGGCGATTGTTAGAGATCTGAGGCAGGGGTGTGCCGTCTATTTTAAACAGCTGCTATCACGGCCGCTGCCTGACTTTTCTTTTTTACCCAGTGGAGGAAGTTGGCAGCGGCAGCCGCCGATTGGCTGTTCCTTGCCGCACTGCATTCTGGGGATTGTAGTCTGGAGGCAGAGGCAGGCCGCGCAGCACGTCAGGGGACGAATGGAGCGGTATTTTGCCATGCGAGGGGACAGCACGGAGCCGGGAGCGCTCCGCTGGTGGGCACTGATGAGGTGGCCGTGAATGACAGCTTGGCACTGGTGGGCGCTGGTGAGCTTGGCACTGGGGCACCGATGTGCTTGGTACTGGTGGGCACTGAATGACAGCTTGGCACTGGTGGTGGCAGTGAATGACAGCTTGGCACTGGTGAGCTGCACTGATGGACACCAATGAGGTGGCACTGATGGACACCAATGAGGTGGCACTGATGGACACCAATGAGGTGGCACTAGTGGGCACCAATGAGGTGGCACTGACAGGCTGAACTGGTAGGCACTATTGAGGTGGCACTGATGGGCTGCACTGGTGGGTACTGATGGGGTTGCACTGACAGGCACTAATGAGGTGGCACTGAATCTGATGAGGTTGCATTGACAGTCTGCTTTGGTAGGGACTAATGGATACTGATAGGCTGCACTGATGGACACTGACAGGCTGAACTTGTGGGCACTAATGAGGTGGCAATGATGGGATACTGATAAGCTTAACCCCAACTCTCCACCCTAAACAATAATCTGCTCCCCACCTCTCTCTCCACCCTAGATTTTCTGAGATGAAAAAAAAAGTCGGCCTAAAATATCGGCAACATATATCGGCCATCCCGATTTCTAAATTTCGGCATCGGCCAGAGAAAAACCCATATCGGTCGACCTCTAGTTACGATCTGTCAAGTTAAATTGTTCAGGAGAGCTTGTAAAAACGTCCCGTGTACATTAAGCCTTAGCGTGTCCAATACTCTTTCCCTGTGTCATTCCATTTTATTACACATAACTTCATTTGTTTTGTATGCATGGATTGTATGGGTTGTTCCTTACATGTGATGAAAATGTCATGTCAATAGAGGCTTTAGCAATATATTTATCTAGAAAAATGGTGACGTGTTCAACACTTATATATATATATTTATTTTATTCACACACCGCCCCTAACCCCCCCACAAAAACAAAGTGGCAAAGAGGAGAATGAATAGAACGTTGGGTGAAGTTCAGCGTGAATCATAAAGCCTCTTTTTTTCTTACATTGCCATTTCTTACTGCCACCCAAACCTGCAGCTTGAGTCTTCTCTTTATTAGCTGAAAGTTAAACCCGATTCCTTTCCTAGTTTATGTTTGAAGCGGTCGTCTTACGATACACCAATCACACAAGATATAAATTGTCAGGACCTAGTCTTCCGATTCTGTTCTACCAGACATAATCCTATCAGCTTCCTCCATTTGATAGTGTAGGGAACTCACTCGTTTACTTTGCAATGTCTTTTGGATTATAATCTGTCCGTCTTCCTAGATTTGCCTTTTCTCACTATTATGAGCACAATAGAGTGTTTGCAATACAATATTTTCCAAATAATGCTTCAGATAACCTCTGAACTCGGTTTAACACGTTTTGCTGGAAATGCAGCAAGCAGGACGTCTAATGCACTGCACCTACATGTCTAACATGTGCAAACATGAACATGTACAACCACTGAACTGCAGAGATTTCAAGCACTTTTGAAAAATGTTCTGGCTTATAAAGGGGTCAAGTACAATGAGGTGTATGCCACCTTGTGGACTTATCCCTTATTTACATACGGGGAGCATACCCATCGCTACACTTGTGGTGCTCCGACACTGGACCTTGGGGTCTCGGATATAGAAGCCACTACAGCCACTTTACCAGTGCCTCCTTTTCCCAAATCACAGAGGGCTTTGCATTGGGTGAACCCATTAATAAAATACAAAGGGCTGGATTCAGAAAGCCTGCCATAAGTTCGTGCCGGCGTAGCGTATCTCAGATACGCTACGCCGCAACTTAGTGAGGCTGGGGCTGGATTCACAAAGTAACCTGCGCCCTAAGTTACGATGGCGTAGCGTACATCTGCCGGCGTAAGCGTGCCGAATTCAAATTCTGAAGAGGTGGGCGTGTTTTATGGAAATAAAACATAACCCCACGTAAATGATGTTTCTCACGAACGGCGCATGCGCCGTCCGTGAACGTATCCCAGTGTGCATGCTCCTAATCACGTCGCAAATAGTCAATGCTTTCGACGTTGACGTAATTTACGCAAAGCCCTATTCGCGAACGACTTACGCAAACGACGTAAAATTTTCAAAATTCGACGCGGGAACGATGTCCATACTTAACATTGGCTATGCCTCATCTATAGGAGTAACGTTACGCCGGAAAAAGCCTTGCGCAAACGTCGTAAAAAAATCCGCCGGGCGCACGTACGTTTCTGAATCGGAATATCCAGCTCATTTGCATATTCTACGCTGAAATCTACGGATGCACCAACTAGCGGCCAGCGTAAAAATGTAACCAAGATACGACGGCGTAAGAGACTTACGCCAGTCGGATCTTAGCCTAATTTCAGCGTATCTTGCTTTCTGAATACAGAAAGAAGATACGCCGGCACAGCTTTGAATTTACGCGGTGTATCAATAGATACGCCGGCGTAAATTCTTGCTGAATCTAGCCCAAAGTATTCTATGATTGGACAGCAGACTTGAGGGGGGGGGCACAGCGGTTGCCATGTAGCAGAATTAATTTGGCCTGTCAGAGTGCCAGGAGTATAGTAATGGCTGTACACCTGATGCTCAGCAAAAAAAAAAATAAAGATAAAAGTCCAGGGGGTGGCATAGACCTTTTAGACTTAACCCCTTATTAACCAGCATGAGTGCTGGAGCTCCACTTTCCTATGTAGTCTCCTTTAATTAAAATGCTAGCCACTGAAAGGTCTCATAAAAATGCAATGTTTTTAATGCTGCTAGCATTTTTTTCCTGCCTCTAAACTCCCCCCGAACAAATTATTCTGGACAACTAAATGAATTAAAGTGACTGTAATCCTAAAAAATAATAATAATCATAATATGGATCCTGTTCCCTTAAAGCATGTTATGCTGCACAGTGCTTGTGCTGTGTAATTTGGCCCTTTGTATTATCTGAAATACCTGATCCTGCCTCCCCCGCTGTAGACTGACCATGTTTATCATAGTTGCTGAGCCTGACATCATGGTCAGTTTACATGCCTCCGTCATCCACAGCTCTCCTCCTCTCTCCCCCCTCCCTGCCTGTCAGCCGTGTCCGTGCCGATGACTCCCCTCCTGCTTCTAAATGTACCGTTTTCTTTCTATAGTCCTCAGTATTATAGTACAGTATGTGCCCCAGCGTATGTTATGTATAAAAAACATGGTGCTTCATAGCTAATTTCAGAGTGCCACTTGGCGCTCACGTGACAGCCCACCGCTCTCCTCCCAGTCTCCCGGCTGTCAGCAGAGTATTCTCAGCGCCTCCAGTAGTTAAATCAGGGAAGTCAGCAGCAGACAGCCATGTGACCGGAAGGTGGAAAAAAAAAGAAAAAAAGTGTTTTTACAACCACTTAAACTCCCAAGTGCTTGACGCATCTAAACTACACACATTTACAAAGCGTCAAGTGTTTATGTATGCCAAAATCCTGCTGCCAGCATAGAAAGATAGCCAAACGTCCAGAGGACATGAGACGTAATGACGTCATTTTGGTCTAGGTCACTTCCCATGCTCCATTTTTCCCCAAAAAGGGAAGTTCCGCTGTAAGTCCTCCCCCCACCCGGAACTTGTTTTTGGGGGTGGGACAGGGGTACCTAGATTGAACAGGTACCCGCTCCGTTTGGATTGCCTAGGCCAGGGCTCGACAAATCCCGGTCGCCATGGCGACTAGAAATAGGGTCTTGGCGACTTGGCTTGGAAGTGGGGGCAAAAAAAAAAATGTTTTTTTGGTGAGCTGGCGTCATCTGGTGGTGAGCCGTTGGTATTACAAGTTACTACCACCAGATGTGTAAGCTGGCGCCATCTGGTGGTGGCCGTTGGAATTACAAGTTAAGCATTACAAGTTAAACAGCAATTCTAATGTAATTTTTCACTATTTTCACTGCCATCTTCTTCCCTCTAATTAGAATCCCCAAACATTATATATATATATTTTTTATCCTAACACTTTAGAGAATAAAATGGCGATCGTTGCAATACTTTGTCACGCCGTATTTGCGCAGCGGTCTTACAAGCGCACTTTTTGGGGAAAAAATACACTTTTTTTTATTAAAAAATAAGACAACAGTAAAGTTATCCCCATTTGTTTTAATATTATGAAAGATAATGTTACGCCAAGTAAACCCAACATGTCACGCTTCAAAATTACGTCCGCTCGTGGAATGGCGACAAACTTTTACCCTTTAAAATCTCCATAGGCGACGTTTAAAAAAATTCTACAGGTTGCATGTTTTGAGTTACAGAGGAGGTCTAGAGCTAGAATTATTGCTCTCGCTCTACCAATTGCGGCGATACCTCACATGTGTGGTTTTTGAACACCGTTTACATATGCGGGCGCTGCTCACGTATGTGTTCGCTTCTGTGCGCAAGTTCGTCGGGACGGGGCGGGTTTTCTGGCTCCTAACTTTTTTAGCTGGCTCCTAGATTCCAAGCAAATTTGTCAACCCCTGGCCTAGGCGATCTGAGCGGAAGATCCCTAGTCCTAGAAGACTGCAGGACCATTCACAAAGCACATGCGCAGTGGGCAGCCGGCTTTGAAGCCACAATCAGCACAGCTAGCTGTCCAGTTAAAATGCCGGTGCCAGAAACCTGAAGGCTAGTGAAGAACTAGCCCATGTGAGGGCAGCACTGGATCCCTGGACAGGCAAGTGTCCTTTTGTTAAAAGTCAGCAAATACAGGATTTGTAGCTTTTTTCTAGACTGAATAACCTCTTTAAAATGCCGTTTTCCCCCTTTGCGGACCCTTGGAGAGGAAGTGCCCCAGACAGATGTAGAAAACTTGACAGAGATTCTAAACTCCCCCCGAAGTCAATCCAAAAAAAAAAAGATTTTGGATGCTGTTGCACTATAAAAAGGCCAAACATTAACAATTAAAACATGCACTCTTGTTTTTTTTTTCATTGCGCTAGATGACATTTAAAAGGTAAGCTGTGCAGCATTTTATGATTGTTTTTGCTCTGCTATGTAAACTTATTGGTTTCTGAAAAATTCCAAAAGCTTCATAAAAGTCACTGGACTGTAGAAAGGACAACAAATTAGCTGCAGCAATACTGCAAATAGCAGCCAAGCCTCTACTATTTAATGAGCTCCGAGACATACCACTCATGTGCTACGTGCACTGACCTTGGATAAACTCCATTCCAGCTTTTAAACAAAAGTTTATTTTTGTAAAACTATCAAGATTCATCCTTGAGAATTCACACATAAAAATTGTCTTTTAGGTTATTTTACTTACGCAAGAAATCCTGCAGTCTTCCAGCAAGAAAATATTTCCTGTCTGTGTAGGTTACTTTACAGTGCATTACAAAGACATAAATGCAAACTTTAAATTTTTCTCATAGTAAATGGTTTTACACAGCTGTGATGGCAAAGTCGTATGACTCTGCCCTGCGACTTCCTTCCGACTTGGATGCGATTTAGAAGGCTGTACAAGGGCTGACGTCAGGAAACAAACGTAGTGCAGGAACCTTTTCTAAAGTCAGGGCGACTCAGTTAAGGCGGCTCTCGTAGTCGTGATTGACGATAGGTCTTAATTTTTTTTCAAAGGAATGGTCAAAAACTTGTGTTGTACCTTTACTCACTTTTTTTGGTGAATGGGTAGGGGGTACCCCTTCACATAGGGCAACCCCCCTTGTTAAAGGGGGCTTCCAGATTCCAATAAGTCCCTTACCCGCAGACATGCCCAACCACCAGCCAGGGTTGTGGGGAAGAGGCCCTTGTCCCCATCAACATGGGGACAAGCTGCTTTGGGGGGGGGGGCTGTTGAGGGCATGTGGCCTGGTATAAACCCTGTGCCATTTTATATTAATTAACTACTTTAATTGAAGTGGGGTTCCCCTTAAAATTCATACCAGATCCTAAGGGCCTGGTATGGATTCGGGGGGGAACCCCACATTGGTTTTATTCACATTTTTGTATTGCCGGCAAGGTGTTTTTTTTTTTTTTACATCCAGCTGTCAGTGGGGAAGCCCGTTGACAGCTGATGACTCATTCGTTAAGGATGCGGTGGCTGGCTTCCTGGCCCGCTGGTTAACAAGCTATTCACCAATTGTTAAAGGCGCTGGCGGCCTCCGCTCCTTAACGCTGCAGCTAAACGTAGCTCAAACACGAGGCCAGTGTTTCTCAACTCCAATCCTCTAGGCGCCCCACCAGGTCATGTTTTCAGCGTTTCCATTATTTTGCAAAGGCAATTTAATCAGTTTCACTGCCTTAGTAATTACCACAGCTGTTTCATCTGAGGGAAATCCTGAAAACATGACCTGTTGGGGCGCCTTGAGGACTGGAGTTGAGAAACACTGCACTCGGCTAACACTGCTAAATGCCAGCAAAAAACGCTAACAGCAGTTTTTAGCTTTCTAGTGTGCATGAGGACTAAAAATCAGCATGCAGCACTGTCTGATACAACAGCATATGCTGGGATATCTCGATTGACACTTAGGCCCCTTTCACACGGGGCAATGGAGGTGCGGTGACGGTATAGCGTTGCGATTTTTAGTGCCACTATACCGTCGTATTTACCGCAATATTTGTCCGCTAGCGGTGCGATTTTAACCCCCGCTAGCGGCCGGAAAAGGGTCAATACCGTGGTTTCCTATTGATTTCAATGGGAAGGAGCGGTAAACACCCCACTCCTATACCGCTCCAAAGATGCGGCTAGCAGGACTTTGGGAGCGGTCCTGCTTCAGTGTGAAAGCCTTCTGGGTTTCACATTGAAACCTGCAGGGTCAGTGTGAGTGTGAAAGGGGTCTAAATGTCAAGAAAAGTCTTTATTTTGCTTATAGTTCAGGAAAAAGGATCTACCAATCTACCTTATTTAATTGGGTTACATAAAAAAATGTAATCCGAAGTCCAAACAAACCACAAAACAGGACATTCCTCTGACAGTATATAGTCTTGTGATTGAGCGTCTTACTTTGTTTTCACTGCATTAGAAGAATCGTTTATTTCGCTTCATGCCAAATCAAAATATTACACAGCATGAAGACAATGGCTTGGTTGTTACAGGCATTCTTATACTTTGTATACTGAAGCCCACAGTCACAGAGGTTGCGTTGTCATATCGAATATAATTAAAGCAGAACGGAATGCATTTTACAAGCGATAGCGAGCATGGGGTCTATTATCGCAAAAGAGACGTGCAATGTCTCTTCTGTGAAAAAAATACACCTACCTGCAGTGTTCAGGAGCATATAAACCGAGCTGTGCATGCACAGGTCAGCTTATATCGCCGACACGGTCCCTGTGTGCTGGATTGAGTGACTATTGTGCATGTGTGGGAGTTGCATCATCACGTCCTGGCCAATGGAGATGCACAAAGACCTGCAACCAGGGAAAAGATGCCAACGCCTGCAAGGGACCCAGACCGACAGGAGGTAAAGTGTTGATTTAATTGCAACCGTACCCAAAATCGAAAAGGAAAATGACAATTTATATGAAGAAAAATAATATACATTAAAGAGTGCTTTCACGCTCACAGCGCCCGGGCGTCGGCGGTAAAACGCTGCCATTATTATCTTTAGCGTAGTTTTTGCAGTGCTTTTTAGACGCTAGCGGGGCTCTTTTAACCCCCGCTAGTGGCTGAAAAAAGGCTTAAAATCGCCCGCAAAGCGCCGCGCTTAACCAGCAGTGCTGCCCATTGATTTCAATGGGCAGAGGCGTTTTAGGAGCGGTGTATTCACTGCTCCTAAAGAGCTGCAAAGAAGCTGCTGGCAGGACTTTTTTTGATGTCCTGCCGCCTCAGTGCCCCAGTGTGAAAGCACTCAGGCTTTCACACTGGGATTTTTTCAGGGGCTTTACAGGTGCAATTTTTAGCTCTAAAGTGCCTGAAAAACGCCTCCAGTGTGAAAGGGGTCTTATAATTTGCCTAACAAACTTCCAAACTCATCTGTTCAAGGACTAGGTCACTGCTGATCCATCACTGGATGGAGTACACTCAGTACGGGCTTCAAGAAAGCAAACGGAACATAAAAAAAGATTTATGAATTCTGTAGAACAGCACGGCAATGCCAAACAGGAGCAGCAAGTCAGATTTACTCGCCGTCTGTTCTAACCCCCTAAAATTTCACACAACCACCACGTGCATTGCGGTTGCAGGCACAGCTCCTCATAGCAAAGCATTACAGTACGTGTACACCCCAGGCACTGCCTTTGCAGCTTGAACTGAGAGTTCCACTCAAAAGGGCGCTTTAAGCCCCCCCCCTCTCAACAAATGGCACTGTTTTTTACAGGATGCAGCCGGTACATAGTTTCGACAGGCACCAGCTCCCACTTCTGCCCAGATAACCAAGGCGACCCGAGCAGATGTTCTACCCCCCCTTGCAGTCTTCTGGGACACACAGGTCCCAGAAGACTGCAGGACCATGCACAGTGCAAAGCGCGACTCACGCATGCGCAGTGAGCACCCGGCTGTGAAGCCTCAAGGCTGTCATAGCTGGGTGCCCACAACTGAAATGCCGTCGCTGGGATGAGAAGCCCGTGGTAAGGGTCAGCTTGGGTGAGCACATCGCTTTGTCCTGGAACAAGTAAGCGTGCGTTTATTAAAAGTTATCAGCTACAGTTTTTGTAGCTGTTGACTTTTAATGAACACAAACGACTAGAGCTCCTCTTTGGGCTGGAGCAGTAGTTGGAGGGCGGTAAAAACCACAGTTCAAGCACGTGTTTTAAATCACCTCTAATGCCAGATGTCCTATATGTGTCAATGTTGCTGCGTTGTAAAAAAAAAAAAAAAAAAATGAACAGAGCAGAAGTGAACACATACGTGAGCAGCGCCTTGTACTGTCTTCCCCGATGTAAAGTGCTGCGCAAACTGTTGGTGCTATATAAATCCTGTATAATAATAATAATAATAATAATAATAATAGAGAATGCTGTGCATTTTCTGAGCGAATGCAAAGTGTTCTCTGAATGGACAAGGTGGAGAAGCAGGGAGATGTCACACACTCCACCTCATCCAATCATAGAATGCTTTACATTTATTCAGAAAATGTGCCAAGCAGCCCGCTTCCTTTGGTCACAATGGATCAGGCCGGCTGCTCAGCACAGGAACCGGAAGCAAGTGAAGATCACTCGAGTAGAGTAAAGGGGGCTACTTTAGGGATTTCAAGTTTCCAGGGGCATCGGCCAAGTATGGCAGGGCTCGACAAATCCCAGTGGCCAGGTCGCCATGGCGACTAGAAATAGCCTCCTGGCGACTTGGCTTGGAAGGTGGGCAAAAAAATGTTTTTGTGAGGGACACTCTTCCTTGTGTGAGCTGCCATCTTCTTCCCTCTAATTAGAACCCCCAAACATTATATTTATTTTTTATCCTAACACCCTAGAGTATAAAATGACGATCGTTGCAATACTTTCTGTCACGCCGTATTTGCGCAGCGGTCTTACAAGCGCACTTTTTTGGGAAAAAATTACACTTTTTTTTATAAAAAAATAAGACAACAGTAAAGTTATCCCCATTTTTTTTTTATATTATGAAAGATAATGTTACGCCGAGTAAATTCATACCCAACATGTCACGCTTCAAAATTGCGTCCGCTCGTGGAATGCCGACAAAATCTTCATAGGCGACTTTTAAAAAAATCTACAGGTTGCATGTTTTGAGTTACAGAGGTGGTCTAGGGCTAGAATTATTGCTCTCGCTCTACCAATCGCGGCGATACCTCACATGTGTGGTTTGAACACCGTTTACATATGCGGGTGCTGCTCACGTATGTGTTCGCTTCTGCGCGCAAGCTCGTCGGGACGGGGCGCGTTTTCTGGCTCCTAACTTTTTTAGCTGGCTCCTAGATTCCAAGCAAATTTGTCAACCCCTGAAGTATGGTATATACGTTGTTACATTGGTTCATGCTTGAAATGACAGAAATACATTAAAAAATAATTCCAAATATTGTGCTCTGAAATTGACGAGTGAGAAACAAAAGTAGAAGTTGGCCCAAGAGGATGCAAATCACCTTTCCAGGTTGTACACGAGGTTTGTGTTTTCCGGCATATCTGAATGGTAAATTTAAAATGAACTAAACCACAAGCGTTCTACTCTGGTCAGAGCTTCCCTTCCTTTAAATGAACAGCTAAACATGAAAAGCAGGCCACACATGCAAATGCTGGTGTTTGGTCTGCTTTCTTTTCATCTTGGCAATTCACAGCGTTAATGCAGGTGAGAACAACGTACCGGTTTAAGAAAGGATGTCTATAAACAAAAGGAAAAAGAACCGGCCATTAAAGCAGGACGACTGCTATTACAGACATTCGGAAAATGGAAGAGGACTTATTCCAGGGGTTGACAAATTTGCTTGGAATCTAGGAGCCAGCTAAAAAAGTTAGGAGCCAGAAAACGCGCCCTGTCCCGACGAGCTTGCGCGCAGAAGCGAACAAATATGTGAGCAGCGCCCGCAGATGTAAACGGTGTTCAAACCACACATGTGAGGTATCGCCGTGATTGGTAGAGCGAGAGCAATAATTCTAGCCCTAGACCTCCTCTGTAACTCAAAACATGCAACCTGTAGGAGTTTTTTAAAATCTCCATAGGCGACGTTTAAAGGGTAAAAGTTTGACGCCATTCCACGAGCGGACGTAATTTTGAAGCGTGACATGTTGGGTATCAATTTACTCGGAATAACATTATCTTTCATAATATTAAAAAAAATGGGGATAACTTCACTGTTGTCTTATTTTTTAATTAAAAAAAAGTGTAATTTTTTCCCCAAAAAAGTGAGCTTGCAAGACCGCTGCGCAAATACGGCGTGACAGAAAGTATTGCAACGATCGCCATTTTATTCTCTAGGGTGTTAGGATAAAAAATATATATAATGTTTGGGGGTTCTAATTAGAGGGAAGAAGATGGCAGTGAAAATAGTGAAAAATTACATTAGAATTGCTGTTTAACTTGTAATGCTTAACTTGTAATACCAACGGCCACCACCAGATGGCGCCAGCTTACACATCTGGTGGTAATAACTTGTAATACCAACGGCTCACCAGATGGTGCCCCCCCTTCCAAGCCAAGTCGCCAGGACCCTATTTGTAGTCGCCATGGCGACCTGGCGCCCGGGATTTGTCGAGCCCCGACTTATTCTTCACTATTTTTGGAGTTGCTGAGTGCACAGGTATGCAGAAGAGGTCTCCTCACTTTCCTGATCTGCGTCAGTCCAGAACACCTCATTTAACCAGCATACTGTATTCACAATGTGGGCAGCTACCACACCTCTCTCCTAATGACAGGGTTACTTTAAAATGAGCCCATTTCAGAAAAGTGAAGACTTGCCAAGTTAAAAGGAACATTTAGAAAAAGTATTTGCGACTTAGCAGTACCCTGAAAAAGTACCTGGTCTTGAATTCCTCTTGAAAAATAGCAATGCGTTTCCCAGCATGCCCTGCCTCTACCAAGATGGTTGCTGGAAGTCTCCAGACAATACTGGTTTCCTCTGCTAATCTAGGCACAGCTCCTGGAGTTCTGATCCTCTTTAAAACAAGTGCTTGTAAAAGGTGAAACCGATTGGTTTGAAACAGGGAAATATAAAGAGTTTTACTGTCTGTGTTCAGATCCATGCATCTGCTCCTATACACGTCACATTCTGATGTGCGGCTGTGTCCATGCAGCCACTGTGTCTGCATTCACCTCTATGAGATGCCCAAGCATGCAGGCACATTAATTAATGAGAATGGGTGTCAACGCCATTTAACTATTTATAGGTAAAGAAGAATTCCGGGGAAAATATATATATATATATCATGCAGTGGGACACCATTTAATAGCAGATTTGCAATCAGCAGGAGCGGGCGGGCGCAGGTACGAGCAGGGAGGAGGACAGAGAACACAGGGAGAGCTGCGGCCTGACGGAATCACGCAAACAACCCTTGGTATCAGGGGCTTAGCAGCCATGATTATCGTGGTCTGCTTGCAGAGGGGAGGGTATAGCCAGGCAGGATCAGACAGCAAAACACAATACTATAACAATACTATTTTTAATGGTTTCCCACAATTGAAATGGCAGATGACACTACAAACAAAAACACACCTGCAACATGTCTATGAGGACTAAATCATTTAGGCTGGGTTCACACTATTGCGAATTGAATGCTGGTTTTCTCGCATCCAACTCGCATGTCAGGAGATCGACTGGCTCTCAATGGAGTCGGTTCACACAGCTCTGGGACGGCTGCGGAGGGAATTGCATAGAAAACCCGTTTGTCCGTTTCAGGTCCGAATTCAGCCAAAAATGTGGCTTGAAATCGGACCTGAAACGGTGAACATGGACGCACTGGACCCCTGCTGTGAGCCGCTCCCAACAGCAGTGTGAACTCAGTCTAAATTCTCATGCATATGGGGCTTTTTTCTGTGCCTGGGAAGCCCAAGTGCTGAACAGAGCCACCCATAGTTGGGAACGTCTGTTCAGCTGTATGCAAAATACAAGCCAGCACTCACTTATAGCGCAGATATGTAGTCCCCAAACATTCTGCATTCAAGGATTGAAACAGGATGAAGGGACAGTCTTACATTTTGAGTAAACAAAAAAATGGCCTCAGACGGTTTTACACAGGCCACACTCAGCTGACGCATTTCACCCGGCCCACGGGGCTTTGTCAGAGGACCTTGGTTATGTTTCAATCACTGCAGAATGAATGAACCCTGGTGTCGGCTCCACTATCTCAGAGGACTACACACGGTCGGACAAAACCGATGAGAATGGACCGAGGTTCAGTTTCATCGGTCCAAACCGACCGTGTGTATAGGCCATCGGTCTGTTTTTCTTTGGTCCAAAATTTTAAAACATGCTTTAAAATCGACCCGATGGACCGCTGCCCGATCGGTCCAAACCGATGGTTAGTACAGAAAGCATCAGTTCAAAACCCGCGCATGCTCAGAATCAAGTCGACGCATGCTTGGAAGCCTTGAACTTCGTTTTATTCAGCATGTCGTGTGTTTGACGTCACCGCGTTCTGACCCGATCGGTTTTTGGAACGATGGTGTGTACGCACATCAGACCATCAGGCCACTTCATCGATGAACCGATGGAAATTGCCCGGACCATTCTCATTGGTACAACCATGTGTACGCGGCCTAAGCAGCGCTGTAAGCTGGTTACAGCCCAGTTTCTGCATTCAGGGAATACATCTGTACAGTACACACAGGTCTGCGCTAGTACTGGTGTACACCCATGCACAGCCATTTCTGTTTATGGGTGGCTGTATGCAGCACCTGGGCTTCCCGGTTGTCCATGTGCACGAGTCCTAACAAAAATATAAAAAAAAGTTATCACCTGTATCGTTTTTCATTTGCCAAATACCCTGCATCCTTTTGGGAATCCAACAAAGTTGGACGGTTGGAGGATCTCCTAGGGCTAGGCTATGCAGTTAGCTACCTGATTTTTTTAGCGACTTCTTCCATCACTTGTCTGCCTTTCAAAATATAACTGCAAGCAACATCTAATCCCCTACAGCTTCCATGGTAACACATTTATACGAGACAAGGCTAAATATCATCCTTGCAAAAAAAAAAAAAAAAAAAAATACTAAAGCTTTATAATATACTTGTACTTTGCTGCAAATCATCTGCCACATTGCTACAGATTTACCTAAAGACTGTATCCACGAGGAAATAAATAAATGCACACACATATTTGCAGGCCATACTTTTTCCTTTCCAAGGCAATCCACTACCTCGCACCACGGGGAGGCCTTAAACTGCTAAGAAAAAAAAATACAGCCTGTGCATTTATTTTTTCCTCGTAGATACAGTGTGGCAGGGTGAGCCAATGTCACCATTTAATATGGCGGTCTGGGCCAGGTTTTCTGGGAAGCAAGCACACTAATGATACATGCGTGTGCTGCATTCATCTTCAAGCCACGGAACCATGAGAGGTGCACCATATTGTCCGAGACAGGACAGATTGTGGCACAAGCCTGAGAGAAAGACAGTCCATAGCCGTCAAATGCAGGACTCGGCCCCGCCCCATTGGATTTGACCGATGGCAGCGGGAGCCAATGGCTGGGCTGCCATCAATCTATCCAATCAAAAGCAGAGAGCCCCGGGCAGAGAGACTGCGTGTCCTCGCCGCGGGACATTCCAGGGCTCAGGCAGGTAAAAAAGGGGGGGGGGGTAGATGGGGCACCGGTGCCTGCTAGAAGTTTTTTCACCTTAATGCATAGGATGCATTAGGTATAAAAACAAGGGGGATTACAACTCCATTAATGTGCCCATTGCAACCTCACTGTGCCATACTTCACTGTGCCCACTGCAGTCTCACTGTGCCATACGGTACTCACCGTGCCCATTGCAGTCTCACTGTGCCTGGGTATCTGGACAGGCGTCCATTTTTTAAAAGTCGTGGCTTTCTCCTGGCGTTCCGTTCCATGATAGGCATTTGACACTGTATCACAGAGGTCCCCTCATCCTCGGACAGTTTCCCAGCAGACACTGTGTTCAGTGTTCCGCCAATCACGGACATTCTTTCATCCTCAAACAAGAGGACATCCGTGATTGGCAGAACACTGAACACCGTGTCTGCTGGGAAGATGCCCGAGGATGAGAGGACCTGCGCGACAGGTGGAACAGCGTGTCAAATGCCCATCACAGAACGGAACGCCAGGAGGAAGCTGCGACTTTTAAAAAAAAATTACTCCTGTCAAGAATGCATGTACACAGACTCGTTTAGGCCTAAAAAAAGGACTGAAAAACTCGACTTATACTCGAGTATATACGGTAATTAAAAAAATACTGTTTTTGTTTTATTTTTATACTTTCACTTTTAATGATAAATGGCAAACAGGACATAGAGCAGGGGTCTTCAAACTACGGCCCTCCAGTTGTTCAGGAACTACAATTCCCATCATGCCTAGTCATGTCTGAATGTCAGTGTGTTACAATGCCTCATGGGATGTGTAGTTTGAGGATCCCTGACAGAGGGTGAATCTACCTAACCGGGGCACAGACAACAATAAAAACTAACAAGTGTTATAATGCCTATCCACTCTATCCAAAAACTTAAAGTGTTTCCCTTTGTTCTAATAAGTGAATATGAGTGATCAATACATCTTACACAGAGGCAGCCGATAGCGATCAGTCTGGCCCTGAATCTTGGGCTGGGGTATGGAAAAGTACCTCACCCTCCCTCCACTGTGATAAAGTGGAGATATTTCAAGAAAGCCCAGCCAGTTTTAAAGGAAACCAAGCGAGAAGTAAAAGCTATGTGCTGACAGCTTACATCACCGCATCCCACAGCTGTATGAGGTGTCATCACTCGGCTCCCTTTCTTTAGAAATGGCGTGTTGCTGCTAAACATAAAAATACAGATTGCAGATAATTATACTAAGCGAACTGAACAGGATCTCACGACTTGGGAAAGAATACAAAAGGTAGTTGCCTGGAGTTGTCCCTTAAAACCTACACATGAAATTCTGCCTAATATCCCGTGGCTCTCCCGCACATGAAATCTGAGAGTCTAGAAAAGGTATTTAGTGTACAATTCTCATTAGACATTCCTGGCATAACCCGAGTATAAGATTCTATGGGATTGCAACACTGTCCACTAAGATACGTCATTGGGGAGCACACAATACGGCACACGGAGCTTTGTCATGAATAAAACTAAAGGCCGTCATTGCACTGCCTCTGGCTCCAAAGATGTGGAGGGCACGTTCAATGGGTAGCATTGTTTTCTCAATATTTGGAATATACGGGATAACGACTCCAACGGACTTCAATTTCAGGTTCAATCTGTTATAACCGAAAGCTACGATACCAACATACAAAACCTGGTGTAAGGTACAAACACCGGATTCTCTCAGCCACAATACTAAACACTGAAAGAGACCCGTCTCTAAACCATTTATTTCAGTAAGAGCCCTTTCACACTGCCAGTGCCTGGGCGTTGGCGGTAAAGTGACGCTATTTTTAGCAGGGCTTTTTGGCCACTAGCGGGGTGCTTTTAACCCACGCTAGCGGCCGAAAGGGTTAAAAGTGGCGCTGCAGTGGCGCTTTGCCAGCACTTCCCATTGATTTCAATGGGCAGGGGCACTTTACGAGCGCTGTATACACCTTGGAGAAGCTGCTCGCAGGACTTTTTTTGATGAGGGCTTTCACAGTGGAGTAAAAACGTGTTTATTAACCACTTCGGTCCCAGACCATTTGGGTGGTCAAAGTCCAGGTCACTTTTTGCGATTCGGCACTGTGTCGCTTTAACTCACAATTGCGTGGTCGTGCGACGTGGCTCCCAAACCAAATTTATGTCCTTTCCCCCCCCCCCACAAATAGAACTTTCTTTTGATGGTATTTGATCACCTCTGCGGTTTTTATTTTTTGCACTATAAACAAAAATAGAGCAACAATTTTGAATAAAAATTCAATATTTTTTACTTTTTGCTATAATAAAGATATAAAAAAAAAAAAAAATTCCCTCAGTTTAGGCAGATACGTAATCTTCCACATATTTTTGGTAAAAAAAAAAAAAATCGCAATAAGCGTTTTATTGGTTTGCGCAAAAGTTATAGCGTTTACAAAATAGGGGATAGTTTTATAGCATTTTGATTACTATTTTTTTTTTTTTTCTAGTAATGGCTGCAATCAGTGATTTTTTTTGTGATTGCGACATAGTGGCGGACACATGTGACACATTTTTGGGACCACTGTCATTTTCACAGCGATCAGTGCTATAAAAATGCACTGGTTACTGTGAAAATGACACTGGCAGTGAAGGGGTTAACCACTAGGTGGCGCTGTAGGGGTTAAGTGTTCCCTGCCTTGTGTTTCTAACTGTAGGGGGGATGGGCTCTCTGTCACATGACACTGATCTCTGCCCTGAATACACGGAGCCGAGACCAGTGTCATTCTCACTCTCTCTCACTCATTCTCACTCTTACACAAGCATCTCCCTGCTCTATACCTCCATAAGACGATTGCGGTCCACACGGCAGGCATTTAAAGGGCCACGTACAGGTGCGTTATTATGCCTGTCTGTGCCATTCTGCCGACGTATATCTACAGTGAGCGGTCCTTAAGCGGTTAAGACCCCTTTCACGCTGGAGGAGTTTTTTCAGGCGCTTTGGTGCTAAAGCACCTGAAAAAAGTGCCGAACCACCAGCAAAAGCGTGCGGGCGCTTTTAACCCTTTTCCGGCCACTAGCGGGGGTGTTAAAAGTGCCCTGCTAGCGGCCCAAAAAAGACGGCAAATCGCCGCTAAAAATAGCCTGGGCACTTTTTGTAGCTGCTGACTAAATAAACTGAAAAATTTGTGGAACTCAGATTTAACCTGCCCAATTCAAACGCCTGAAATTTTTTGAGCTTCAGGTGAATATGTGAACCGATTTGGTTTTCTCCTGCATTTCCGAGCTTCGAACTTCAAGCTACAAAACGCTGAGGTGTGAATGGGGCTTAAGGCTCCTTTCACACTAGGTGGACTCCGTCGCTACTGAGTCCGCCAGCTTCCGCCGGCTCAGCGGGAGATCTGTCCGCTGATCTCCGCCGAGCCGGCGGATGACAAGCCCCTTTCTGTTCACTGAGTGGGGAAGGGCTTGTGCAGCGCCGCTGTCTCCTATGGAGCGATCTGATGAAAACGGACAGCATGATCCGCTGACATCCGACGCTCCATAGGACTGTACGGAGCGGCCGTTCAGGTCAGACGTTAAAACCGACAGGCGGACCTGAACGGTCTGATCGTGTGAAAGGGGCCTAAGAGTTTTTCACAAGTCAGTTTGGTATAATTTGATACATTGTCAGCATTTTAAATTGTTCTCTTTTCTGTAGCAGATTTTCCCTCACTTTTTGTCTGGTAAAACATTGTCCCCAGAACAGAACGTGAGGAGAAATTTCTGTAAGGAAGCCCTGGAAAGCAATAAAACCTGACTGGTGTTTTTACTTTTCCCATTACATCCAAATCTAAACAAAAAAAAAAAATGATCTACACCCAAAACTTTTACCACAACACTACAAATATAAAACAAATGTTCAAAGATGAGACACGTGCAACAAAAAAAAAAAGAGGAACCGTCACCTTCCCATGCAAGGACAAGATGAATAAAGTATTAATTTGTATTCGGAATCACCTGACAAGTAAATCTGCCAAAACTCTCCAGCTGAATGGGTCACCTTCCTAACAGAGGTGACATGAACACCTTGAACTGAAACATTCACATTCCTCATAGGAGGAGAGGGACAATTACTAGAATTTAACTACAACACAAAGAAAATCAAAGTCAAAATAAATAAAAAAGGACAACCTGCAAATACACAGCTTGTGGGTCCACCAATGTACACCCAGCTGAGACAAGTACCTACCAACATGTTCATGGTTTTAATTATAATTTCTACCTAAATTGACCCAAGTACTCGATACAGTATATGTTTTCATGTAGAAGCACGAGGATTAGACCCAGGCTCCAGCGAGGGAACAAAGTGGCAAAGGAGTCTCTGCGGTTGAGGGTGACCCAACAAGTGAACTGGTAACCTTGTCCTATATAGGCAAAGTGACAGGTTCTCTTTACAACCTTCCCCTTTTAACGTGGGCTTCAAGGCCTGGAGGTGGCACAGCTTACCGATCATGTGATTGTTGTCATTAGTCTTCATAGCAGTCACATGATCGGGAGCTTGTCCCCCTGGCTCCAAATCACAATCCGTGACCTGGTCAGTAAGTTGGCAAGATACAATCATACCCTGGTAGATGTATATGTGCAGCAGCTGGGCATTAATGCCCGTTTTTCCTGGTGCAGCATATATATGCATTACGGTGGCAGCAAGAGGTGACAGTGGGGTGAGTCAGACCTTTATTTTACCTGGTAACCACATCCACAAAGACAGAAAAGGATGAGGATCCAGTTTTGAGCTTTCCTTAGAAGGAGAAGTAAGGGTACGATGTACAAAGGAGACATTTGTACTGCACACAATTGTTTTAAAGGGGAAATTCCCTAACTTTATAAACATTTACTTCCACTTTCCTTTCTGTTCTTTTACTTCCAGGAAAGGCAGTTATGTGAATAGAGACGTAGCAGTTCTAAAGTAGTAGCAAACCACAAAAAAAGGGGGCACCAGGCAGTTTAAGAACTAGTACATTATGACAGGTTTAAAGGAGTTGTAAAGGCGAGGTTTTTTTCCAACTAGGGCCTCTTTCACACGGGGCGGATCAGTAATGATCCGCCCCGTGCACCTCTGCTTGCTCAGCGGGGATCGCTCCGTTGATCCCCGCTGAGCCGGCGGATGACAGGGCGGTCCCCGCACACTGTTCAGGGACCGCCCTGTCTTTTCTCTGCTCCCCCCTATGGGGGGATCGGATGAGCCGATCCGCCAGACGGATGGAGAAGTAGGTTTTTCCTCCGTCACACTTTGGTGGGTCAGATGTCAGCGGGCATGTCACCGCTGACATCTGCGGCTCCATAGAGGAGCACAGAGGGCCCGCTCAGGTCTGCCAAAAAAACTGGCAGGGGGACCTGAACGGGCCGCCAGTATAAAAGAGCCCTTAATGCATCCTATGCATTAAGGTGAAAAAACACCTGGCAATCACTGGCCCCCCCAACACCCCCCCCCCCCGTTTTACTTACCTGAGCCCATTCGTTTCCTCGGCGTGTCCCCCTCTCCACAGAGTTCCGGCTTTGATCGGATAAATTGATAGCAGCGCAGCCATTGGCTCCCGCTGCTGTCACCGACACAGATAATAAGAACTCTTAACACAATGGGGGTTATTTACGACAGGCAAATGCACTTTGCACTACAAGTGCAAAGTGCACTAAAAGTGCAGTTGCTGTAAATCTGAGGGGTAGATCTGAAATAAGAGGAAGCTCTGCTGATTTTAGCATCCAATCATGTGCAAGCTAAAATGCTGTTTTTTATTCTCCTTGCATGTCCCCCTCGGATCTACAGCGACTGCACTTCCAAGTGCACTTTGTACTTGTAGTGCAAAGTGGATTTGCTTTTCATAAATAACCCCATTGTTCCAACTTTCTTCATTTTGGTCTTTTAATAAAAAAAATTGAAGCGTTTTGGATTTGTATTAAAGCAACAAATACAGAAAAAAAACAATCTTGTGAGCCGATTTCCAGTACTCTATACCTCTGAACTGAGATCAGCTAGAATTATTCCTAGCTATGTTTGAGGACTACAAAACACCTCCTGGTTTATATAAAAGACAGCATTGTTATGTGGACCTACCATCCTCCTTGTCTTAGGGTGCCAACGCTGCTGGGGACGGTTGTCACTCTAGGGCAAGAAGTGAATTAGTCGCAGCATTACCAGATTAAAATAAAGATAAAATAAACAATGTGGCCACCACATCAAGGGACCAGTAAACTGCAATAACAACAATTTCTGTCATTGGGTTTAGATACACTTTAATGCAAACAGGTGGCCATGTTTTTTTCCTATAGCCACGGATCGGGTGGGCAAATACTAGTAACAATCAGATCATTTTAATCAATACAAGGTCATAATATATGGGAGAGGGTATGTGCTCCATAGAGAGTAGAGGCACATTTTTTATTTTTTTTCTCCCTAAAATTAAAAAAAACACACAAAAAAAAAAAATGTAATGCAGAAAAGAAGATGGAAACAGACTGATAAAATGTAGGTGCCCCTGGAACTTTTTTAGTCCCATCAATAACCTTCTAGACATGTTGAACCTGTAAACATATAGCAGTCAAAGTGGCGTCACACTTAATTACTATTTAAGGTTCTCACTGGCTTAGATAAAAGCTGTCAACAGAAGAAGCCATTGTTTTGCACAATAATATGACCTACATGTTTGACTCCTATGTAAAAATATTACTTTGTAGAGTTACCATTATTGATGGTTTTCCACTTCTACTAAAAAAAGTCAAACTCATCTGCGCCGGTGTTCAGTATATGGAAACATTCTTTGTCTTTCATGACGGATCAGCGAGTAAAAAGCCAGTTCAGCCCGGGTCTCAGCCATCGTAACCGGGGGCATTTATAAAGTACGGCTGTACCGCCGTTATACCGCGCCAGTTTTACAATTGTGGTTTGAGTTTAGCTTCAGGAGTGTCCTAGGAGCATAAGAAAATATAAGGGAGCTGTAAAAAATTTAAAATTAAATAAAGGAGGCCCGATTAGGCAGATTGAACTCTGAAATACTGCAAGCTCAATATCGCAGCCTGCGCTTTATTACATAGAAGAAAAAGAGAGCACAACCTGCGCGTATGTAAGGTGGAGATAAGGAAGGTATATGTGAACAGACTGCTGCCCCCCCTAAAAGATGTTTACCAAGGTAAACATAAATGAACCAAAATACAAAAAATGTGGGGGTAGTGGCGCTGTCTGTGTATGCCCTGTGTGACCAGGGTGTGATCTGGCTAATTAGCCTGAGAGTGATCCTAACGCTCAAATGACGAGGATCATAGAGTGACAAATGAATACCACAAAACAGTGTATTATGTGAAGACTAGTTGGCCACTAGGTGGCGGTAATAGGTGCCTCCGGTTTGACTAAAATAGTCAGGGTATATGAGTGCAAATGCACTAAAAATGTAACCAGCTAGTTATAGCAGAACATAACATTAAGTACTAGAGAAATAGTAAGTAGTGTAATTGTCAAAATTGTAAGGTGAGTATTTATATACAGTGAACCAACTCAATGTGGGTGTAGAGTGTGATGTCCACCAATGGATAAGGTGGGTGGTTCTAAATTGTTAAACCAATAAGGGAGTACAGTCAAGTCATCTACAGATAACACCAAAATACTGAAAATGAGCAATATACTGTGACCACCGTCTATTAAAGTGAATCAGGGAAAAAAATGACGACATGAAATAATTCATTCAGACGGTGTCATCTTAATACCTAACTAAATGAACAAACACAAAACAGTGTAGTGATGTGATTAGAACATCCACAGATAGCAGCAAGTTGATATGGTAACCATCTGTTGGAAGTAAGTCACAGAAAGTCCTTCCACCTAGAGGCAGTAATTGAGTGACAACATAAAGCAGTTCATTCAAAAGGTGTCATCTTAGTGGCTTGATGGGTGAACAATCATAATGCTTCAGGTGCATTCGCTGTGGCTCCGGTGCTCCCCCTTATGTGTCCCCACTCACCAGAGTTGAACACCCCTACAGGGGTAACCAGCATAGATAGGATATCCACCAGATATTGCACGGCTTAAGCCTGGACCTGCACGGCAATGGACTTCCCGGCGTTCCCTTTGGATCCACAGTGCGGCTAAGTTGCTGTATTTATACACCTCCAAAAACAAAAAAGACAGGAGATCCCATAGCGTAGTAAAGTTGAAAAAATAGCCCAAGGCTAGGTTTATTGGCGTTGCCAGCAGAAATGACAAAATTGCAGAGGGTAACAGGGGATGAGTTGTAAAAAATAAAAAATATAAAAAAGCAAAAAATATATATAAAAGGAATTTTAAAAAAGTCCAGGCTGGTAAGTATCCCAGCCGTGGAATATAAGAGAAAGAACTGCTGATCCAGCAGTGTTCCCACTAGGCACTAGTCGTCCGGTGCTGGTGACTGAGCTGTGGAGCGGCGTGCGCTCCAGGTGCGTTCCAGCTCGTCTCCCGGAAGTGCGTGGGGGTATGCGTGTATCCGCTTGACGATCGTTTCGTCCAATCACGTCTTCTGCGCTTTATTACATGGCTGAAAAATGAAGGCCGCAGTATTGAGTAACATTGCAGAGAAAAATGGAAAGCAGATATCGATATTTGTGCTTGGTTATGAATCGGCTCCCAACTAAAAAAAAAAAAAAAAAGCTGTAATACTTACCTTAAAAAGTAGGTAGTAAAGTCTAAGAAAAAAAAAAAAAAGTTTCCCCCTAGTGTGCCCCGCATACTAACACATTATGAAAGACTTGCCATGAAACAAAGCCCTCCAGTAATGCGCTGCCACCACTGCAGAGGCTTCCATCATCATCCCGTCTCCCTTCCAGGTTCGCAGTCTCCGGCCGTCTGGTTGAGCTGCGATGATGTCACTCACTCCCGCCAGTAGTGTATTTAGGTTTCGTGCTGCTCTAGGCCCAACTAAACTTGTGCACCACCTAATTTAAATATGACCCACCCCCTTCCTGTCAAAGTCACACCCCTTTCCATTTAAGACCCACCCTGAAATTTTGGAGTGGGGACAAAAGTTCTGAGGGCCTGGGGGTGGGCAATGGATTCCCTTAATTTGCATAGATTTCCTCTGACTTCCTGTTTGGCTATGGGGCAGGAAGTGAAGGGAAATCTCTGCAATGGGACAGGGATGATAAAAAAATAAACTGACAGGGGCTCTAACCCTCCCTTACTCTATCCAAAATTAAAAAAGAAAGTGTTGCCTATAGTTCTACTTTAAGCACAGATTTCTGATAATTTTATGGAGAGGACTAAGAAGATGCCCCCCTGCAAAGTGCTGCCCTAGGCCTGGGCCTTGTTGGCCTAGGCCAGGATACAGCGTTGACTTCCGTGCATGATCGCAGGATAGCAGGAGTCACAGCTCTGAAGGAATGGCACAGGTATGCTGTTCCTTCAGTGCACAAGAGTCAGTGATGTTGCCGGCCAGAAGCTAAAAAATAGGCCAGTAAAATCCTGGATCTGGCTAAGTAAGGTAAGCACAGAAGGTTTTTCCACCTTAATGCAGGGGTCCTCAAACTTTTTAAACAAGGGGCCAGTTCACTGTCCCTCAGACTGTTTGGAGGGGGGGAGGGGTTGAATCAGCACAGCCTCACCAGTACCCATCAGTGCAGCCTCACCAGTGCATAGAATGCATTAAGGTAAAAAACCTTGAGGCTTTACAACAGCTCTAACAAGAAGGGCACTCGATTCTTTCTGTATTGAATTGTAACTGTACCATCTGCCCACATGTTGCAAAGCGCTGTGCAAACTGTTGGCGCTATATAAACCCTGTATAATAACATCACTTTCCTGCTGACTAGACAAGGAAGGGTAGCAACTCATTAGTACATTATCTCTGCCCACTGCTTCTGTACAGGCAAGATGCCAACATCAAGGTTTCAGGTACTTATTCTTACTGTATGCAAAATCATTTTAAAGGAATACACTGCAATAAATTGTGTTCTGCCTAAAATTCAGTTTTAAAGTGAAAACAAAGGGAAAAAATAATGTTGCCTTTAGTTAGCCCCCATTCACACTATTAGGTGGATTCAGAAAGACTTAGGCTGGCGTATCAGTACGCCAGCCTAAGTCTGAATGTGCGCCGGCGCTAATTTAAGCGTATTCTGGTAACCAGATACGCTTAAATTAGGCTCAGATACGAGCGGCGAAAGTGTCTTACACCGTCGTATCCTAAAGTGTACTTTTTAGGCTGACCGCTAGGTGGCGCTTCCATTACGGTCGGCCTAGAATATGTAAATGAGTAGATACGCCGATTCACGAACGTGCGCTTGCCCGACGCAGTAAAGATACGTCGTTTACATAACGCACTTTCAGGCCTAAAGTTATTCCATCAAATAGCTGGAATAGTAATGTTAAGTATGGCCGTCGTTCCCGCGTCGAAATTTGAACATTTTACATCGTTTGCGCAAGTCGTCCATGAATACGGCTGGACGTAATTTACGTCCACGTTGAAACCAATAGGACCGTGCGGCGTACTTTGCTGCAATGCACACTGGGATATGTACACGGATGGCGCATGCGCCGTTCGTAAAATACGTCAATCACGTCAGGTCACCCACCATTAGCATAAAACACGCCCCCTCAGCCGAATTTGAATTATGCGCGCTTACGCCCGCCCGATTTACGCTACGCCGCTGTAACTTAGCAGGCAAGTACTTTGTGAATCATTTACTTGCCTCGCTAACTTACCGCGGCGTAGTGTAAATGCCCAACGCTACGCCGCCGCAACTATGCGCCCGCCATCCTGAATCCAGCTATAAAAGTGGCTTTGAAAATTTCAAAGCCGCAGGTCAGTGCGACTTGTGTGAAATCTGTGCGACTTCATGCAAGTTGAACTTGAAATTGCAAAAAATATTGCAGGAACCTTTCAAATCAGTGCAGCACTGCAAAGTCAGCATCACACTGATATGAACGGTTCCATGCCGACAAAAGGTTGCAACTTTGACCCGTCAAATCGCATGACAGGTCGCACCAGTGTGAACGGAGGCTTATACTTTAAAGCACAACTAAAAGGCAAAAAAAAAATTTTTTCCTAGCTTTGGACATAGTGGAGAAGGATAGGACAGGTTTTATTGTTGCCCCCCACCCAAGGGAGATTCAACCTCGCTCCTGTATACCATGATCACTGAACGTGAAAAGTATAAGAAAACCCCAAATTGTGGCTTGTCCCAAAACAGGAATAGCTAAGCTATGAATAGCTAGGAATAGCTAAATATCTTCCATGGGGACACTAGTTCTGGTGACCCTGGTAGCAGCCAGGGATTTTCTCTCACTTCCTGTTGTGCCTCTTGGAAAGGAAGTGAAAGTAATTCTCTTTAATAGACAACAGACAGAAAACAAACTGACAGGGGCTAAAACCCGCTTTACTTTACCCAATATGAAAACAATGTGTATTGCCCATAATTTGATTTTAGGCTATAGGACAGGAAGTGAAGGAAAATCTCCACAATAGGATACTGCAAAAGTAAACCATAAAGTAGTACAACCCTCAATTGCTTTATTCAAATTGAAAAAAAAGTTCTGCCTTTACTTCTTTAAAGTACAGAGCTGAGAAGCCACGTAAATGGTTTACAAGCTTGCACATTTGACATACAAAACAGCCGCCAATTAAAGTTAGGGCACGGCAGTGGGTGATGGGTGGCTTTTAATGGGAAGCCAGTTAAAGGCGGAGTACAAATGGTTTGAAGACACACGGATCATACAACCAGGAGACATATTTCATTCAGGAGAGAGCAGGACAGTGCAAGAGGAAGCTTCACAAATCTGGTCTATAATAGGTAGATTCACAAAGAGTTAGGCCGGCTTATCAATATCTACAGATAAGCCGACCTAACTCTGAATCTAAGCCGACCTATGTTTAAGTGTATTCTCTAACAGAGATACACTTAAACATATCCAAGATAGGACGGCTTGCGCCGTCCTATCTTGGATTGCAATGTATTGGCTTACCGCTAGGTGGTGCTTACATTGCGGCCGGCCTAGATTATGTAAATGAGGGGATACGACGATTCCCGAGCGTACGCCGGGCCTACACCGTCGCATTACGTCGTTTCCGTACGCGATAGGCCGCCTAAAGTTATTCCACCTATGAGGTGGAATAACAATGTTAAGTTTGGCCGCCGTTCCCGCCGTGAGGTTTGAATTTTTTACGTCGTTTGCGCAAGTCGTCCGCGAATCGGGATTTACGTCGTTTACGTACGCGTCAAAATCAATTGGCCCGTACGGCCTACTTAGCCGCAATGCGCACTGGGAAAGGTAGTCGCCGGGGCGCATGCGCAGTGTAAAAAACGTCAAAAAACGTGAGGTTAAGCCTCATTTCCATACTACACGCCCCCCTCCCAGTCATTTGAATTAGGCGCTCTTACGCCCGCTCGTTTTAGGCTACGCCGCCGAAAATTTGAAGGTAAGTGGTTTGAGAATCACTACTAACCTAAATATTTTACGGCGGTGTAGCCTAAAAAGAGTAGGCTAGGCTGTCCTAATTTTAGGCGCCCCTACGTGAATCTACCTATAAGTGTTTAGATAAAACTAATGCCTCCTCCACACGACCGGGATTCCCGACAGGAAAAGATCTGACGGAAATCCGAAAACCTGCTCGGTAACTTTTCCCCCCATACACACAAGATGTTTTCCCATCAGGAAAACTCAGATGAGAGCTTTGGTCGGGAATCCTGACCGTGTGTATGCTCCATCGCAGTTTTTCCCATAGGAAAACTGCCAAAAACTGCTGGGAAAAATTCCCCCGGGAATCCCAGCGGGAAAAAAAAGAGAGCAGGTTCTCTTTTTTTGTCCGGCGGTTTTTGGGCAGTTTTCTCGTCGGGAAACCCGGATGTGTGTACAAAGCTTAAAGCGGAGTTCCGCTGAAAAAAAAAAAAATATTAAAAGTCAGCAGCTACAAATACTGCAGCTGCTGACTTTTAATATTAGGACACTTACCTGTCCTGGAGTCCAGCGCCGTCCGCAGCAGAGGACGAGCAATCGCTCGTCACTCTGCAAGCGCGCCATCCTCGGTGAGGGAACCAGGAAATTAAACACAACAGGAGGGGGGTGGGGGAAGGTAGGTGACGTCATGCCCGAGACTGTGTGGCCGGAAGTGGGTGCAAATACCTGTCTTTATACAGGTATCTGCACCCCCTGAAAGGTGTCAAATGTGACACCGGAGGGGGGAGGGTTCCGATCAGCGGGAGTTCCACTTTAGGGTGGAGCTCCGCTTTAAGGCGAGAGGCACGCTTCTTTCTGAATTTGCTAATCTATGTTCATCTCGCATCTGCCCAGATATTCAGCATGAAACAGTGCAGGATGTTACCTTCAGTAAGGGATCATTCACACCACATTATAGATGCAGATCAAAGCAGGCTCACTGCCAGGACACACAGAAGGCAATGGTTTTCTATGTGCCCTGTTTACACCACCACTCTGCCATGATGTAATCCGCAGTGTGATGCGTACAAATGTACACATGCTGTATTTTTCTTCAATTCTCTGTGGCCAACTTAAAGCGATTGTAAAGTCTCTTTTTTCCTATAAAAATAATAAATCAGTAATTTGTACCATTTACAACTGTGGCCAAAGGTTTTGAGAATTACAAAATAATTTTCACAAAGTCTGCTGCCTCCATTTTTAGACCCCTTTCACACTGAGCCGCCCATAGAGCTGGCAGTAAAACTCCGCTATTTTTACTGCCGACGCTATGGACGGATTTTCGGCGCATTTCAGCGACTAGTGGGGCGTTTTAAACCCAAGCCAACAGCCGAGAAAGGGTTAAAACCGCCCGCAATGCGCTGCTGCAGCAGCGCACTGCCAGCGGTATAGCCGCGCTGTCCCATTGATTTCAATGGGCATCAGCGGTGGAGGAGCAGTAAACACACCGCTCCAAAGATGTGGCCAGCAGGACTTTTTTTTACCGTCCTGCTAGTGCAAAGCTCCAGTGTGAAAGCCCATGGAATGAATGGTGCAGCTGTTTGAGGGCAGATTGCAAGTGCTATCTTTAATGCTATAGCGCCGGCAAAACGCCGCCCTCAGTGTGAAAGGGGTCTTGTGGTGACAATTTGCATATACTCCAGAATGTTATGAAGAGTGATCAGATGAATTGTAATTAATTGAAAAGTCCCTCTTTGCCATGAAAATGAACCTAGTCCCATAGAAAACTATTTTCACTGCATTTGTGAAGAAGGCTTCAGGGCACCCAAGTCCAGAAAGCTTCAGGACCGTTCTACAGCCGATTCAGCTGCGGGTTTGGGGCACTGCCAGGGCAGAGCTTGCTCAGGCAGGTGTGACTACATCTTCATGCACAGTGAGAAGACTTGGAGGATGGGGGCACTGCCAGGGCAGAGCTTGGGGCACCACCAGGGCAGAGCTTGCTCAGGCAGGTGTGAGTACATCTTCACGCACAGTGAGGAGACTTGGAGGATGGCCTGGTGTCAAGGACAGCAAAGAAGTCACTTCTCTCCAGGAAAACCATCAGGGTTAGACTGTTAGAAGAAAAGGTGACCGATACCATCAGTCCTGTGTAATGCCAGCAGTACAGCATTCCGAGACCAATCATGTGTGGGATTGATTCTCAGCCAAGGGAGCGGGCTCACTTACAATATTGCCCAAGAACAGATCCATGAATAAAGAATGGTACAAAAACATCCTCCGAGAGCAACTTCTTCCATGATGGAGCACCATAAGGCAAAAGTGATACCCAAGTGGCTTGGGGAACAAAACATGAATGTTTTGGGTCCATGGCCAGGAAACTCCCCAGACCATAATCCCTTTGAGAACTTGTGGTCAATCCTTAAAGCAGCAGACCACACAAAAATGGACCCTCCGCTTTTCGGAACAACCCCCCAGCTGTCACATTTGGCACCCTTTAGGGGGGAGGGGGGTGCAAATACCTGTTTAATACAGGTATTTGCACCCACTTCCAGGCATAGACCCCTCCCCCGCTGTCTTCTGGGAAACACACAGGTCCCAGAAGACAGCAGAGACCCGTAAGGACGCGCAGCGCGACTCGCGCATGTGCAGTAGGGAATCAGGAAGTGAAGCCGCAATGCTTCACTTCCCAATTCCCTCACCGAGGATGGTGGCGGGGGCAGCTGAGAGCCGAGCGCTTGATTGGCTTCCAACATCTCAGGCACCCTGGACAGGCAAGTGTCCATTTATTAAAAGTCAGGAGCCGCAGTATTTGTAGCTGCTAACTTTTAATATTTTTAGGCAAGCCCCCGCTTTAAGAGGTGTGTAAACAAAAAAAAAAAACACAAATTCTGACAAATTCCAAGCATTGATTATGCAAGAATGGGCTGCCATTAGTCAGGATGTGGCCCAGAAATTGACCGACAGCATGCCAGGGAGAATTGCAGAGGTCTTGAAACTCTTTGCATAAACTTAAAGAGGAAGTAAAGCCTCTCAAACTTTTCCTAAAAAAAAAAAAACCCTGCAAGAGAAAGGCATAATGAGCTAGTATGCATAGCAAACTAGCTCATTATGAATTACTTACCCGAGATCGAAGACCCCGCAGTGACTCTCGTTCCTTTCCTCCACCATGATACACGAGTGACTTCCGGGTATCGCTGCTCCGGCGCTGTGACTGGCCGGAGCAGCGATGACATCACTCCCGCGCATGTGCACGGGAGCAATCAGGGACGGTACGATCCCATTCATTAAGAGCACGCTCATTGCGCCGTTGTCTATTTTTGTCCACAACTATACTTCCAAGCAAGGGGAGCTCTTTTCTAATAAAAATTGGGAACATTAGTATCATGGCCTTTGGATCAATACCTCAGTGATAATATGCATATGCTAACAAGGAAGGCAAATCCCCACTGCAACATGAAGATTACCTCCACCGCAGCATAAACATAGAACACCTTAAGTACAAATGTATACTCATCTTCCAGCATTATGTAAAACTCCATTCCACAACAATCTAGAAACACCAGTCCTCCCACTTTCCCAGCCTATGCATGCACATGATACACTTTCATACAGGTAACCTTAATACGAAGGAATAAAAGAGCCTGGTAAAGCAGCAAATAAAGCTGAAATGTGGGCGAAAACCCAAATCCTCCCTGGCAGTGGGGCTGCCCCAGCACTTACAAGACTCATTAATGCCTAGGGAATACTTCCCCATTCCACTCAAGCTCCTAGACCGGTGCCCCTAGGCTATTCTCCCTTATCCTTTACAGTCACATGCTCTATAATAAGTACAATGCAGACTCAGAGCCCATAACTCTGTACTGTTTGTGAGGCTGCCAAGAGAAAGTTCACAAGCCGATGCGTAGGAGGAGGGGAGAGGGCCAGGTCAGTGTTTTTCCAGTACCCCAAGAATAAGGACCAGGTAATAAACCAGGGAAAGGGCTCAAAAACCTGTCGATTGTGGGCAGGTGATGGGTAGATTGTGTCCCTTCCTTGGTGACCCTGGTGGCATTTACAAGAACCGATCACCTGCACCCCCCCCCCACCCCACTTCTCCCTCACTCCCTCCCACTGCCATTCAGCTACTGCAAGAGGAAAATACCAGGGATCTGTTCCAGAAAATGCCACCCCTCCTGTCCAAGTTACCCTTCCTTCTGCTGCCCACCCCCCGATACCGATCACTCACTGTGTTTATTTATATCTACAGCATTAGTAAACTCTTTCCCATGCTTCAGTTTGTGAATGTCCAGAAAGCACTGTGCAGAGCTCTCCCGTTTGTTCAATCTGTGTAGCCGAGGACTATGCTGCAGTTCATGAAGCTCAGAGCACTTCCCATTCATTCACTGTGCAGTGCAGCTGAGGCTGCAGAGAAAGAAACTGGAAATTTCTGTCCTCAGCCTCTTTTCTCTGTCTTAAAGTGGTTGTAAACCCTCTGCGTTTTTCACCTTAATGAATTCTATGACTTAAAGCAGGGATCGACAAATCCCGGGCGCCAGGTCGCCATGGCTGGCGACTAGAAATAGTGTCCTGGCGACTTGGCTTTTTTTTTTTTGTGAGCTGGCGCCATCTGGTGGTGAGCCGTTGGTATTGCCACTAAATGTGAGCTGGCGCCATCTGGTGGTGGCCGTTGGTATTACAAGTTAAGCATTACAAGTTAAACAGCAATTCTAATGTAATTTTTCACTATTTTCACTGCCATCTTCTTCCCTCTAATTAGAACCCCCAAACATTATATATATTTTTTATCCTAACACCCTAGAGAATAAAATGGCGATCGTTGCAATACTTTCTGTCACGCCATATTTGCGCAGCAGTCTTACAAGCGCACTTTTTTGGGAAAAAATTACACGTTTTTTAATAAAAAAAAAAAAAAAAAAAGACAACAGTAAAGTTATGCCCATTTTTTTAAATATTATGAAAGATAATGTTACGCCGAGTAAATTCATACCCAACATGTCGCGCTTCAAAATTGCGTCCGCTCGTGGAATGCCGACAAACTTTTACCCTTTAAAATCTCCATAGGTGACGTTTAAAAAAATCTACAGGTTGCATGTTTTGAGTTACAGAGGAGGTCTAGGGCTAGAATTATTGCTCTCGCTCTACTAATCGCGGCGATACCTCACATGTGTGGTTTGAACACCGTTTACATATGCGGGCGCTGCTCACGTATGTGTTCGCTTCTGCGCGCAAGCTCGTCGGGACGGGGTGCGTTTTCTGGCTCCTAACTTTTTTAGCTGGCTCCTAGATTCCAAGCAAATTTGTCAAATTTGCAGCAGCGCCCCCGAGCCCCCCCCCCCCTTATACTTACCTGAGCCCGTAAATTCCCACAACGGGAATGAGCACACCAGCTCTGGCTTGTGTCTCGTTTCCTGATTGGATAGATTGATAGCAGCGCAGCCATTAACTACTGCTTCTGTCAATCAAATCAAATGACGTGGGCGCCGGGGGGCAGAGCCGAGTCCTGCTATCTGTGTCAGACAGCAGCAGGACAAGAGAGCGCTCCTGCACGGGTGTCCCGTAGTAAACCGATTCATTTTACAGGACACTTAAGGAGCCAGGAGTGCCGTGGAGGAACCCCAGAAAAGGAGGATCAGGGCCACTCTGTGCATAACCAACTGCACAGCTGAGGCATGAAGTATGACTTTTTTTTTTTTTAAACCTGAACCTTTACAACCCCCTATAAAAGGGGAGACACCAGGAGTCTGTTTAGATCCTGGACCCTGATATTCTGCCAAAGCCTCCCAACAGGGCTGCCAAAAAAGAAAAAGAAAGAAAATAAAAATATTGTAAAAAAAAAATAATAATAAAAAATACAATTGTAAAAAATGAATAGGATACATAGAAAACAATTGTGTCCTAGAAAACAATTGTGTCCTAGTCACTGTATTAAGAATTAGCCAAAAAATAACATTTAACCCCTTGAAGAATGGAGGCAGCTCCACTGCAAAGGATTTTGGTTTTCCCCAGAGATGGGTTTTAAGGACTTCAAAAAGGGTCAATAAAAACAAAAAGAACCTGGTTAGCAAGTACAGCAATAATTCTATTCAATGTCCATGAGCACTTATAACAACGTCATGAAAAAAGTTAAAGCTTAGAGGAAATTTGTATAGCTCTACACAGTAAATATTAGGCCATTAACCTACCTCATGTAGCTAGATTCCGGTTAGGGGCGCGCAACGTTAGGCAGGCGTAGCGTATGGCATTTACACTACGCCGCAAGTTAGATAGGCAAGTGCTGTATTCACAAAGCACTTGCCTCCTAAGTTACGGCGGCGTAGCGTAAATTGGTCGTAAGCGTGCCTAATTCAAATGAGGATGTGGGGGGCGTGTTTTATGTATATTAACTGTGACCCAACGTGATTGACGTTTTTTTACGAACGGCGCATGCGCCGTCCGTGTACATATCCCAGTGTGCATTGCTCCAAAGTACGCCGCAAGGACGTATTGGTTTCGACGTGAACGTAAATTATGTCCAGCCCTATTCACGGACGACTTATGCAAACGACGTAAAATTTTCAAATTTCGACGCGGGAACGACGGCCATACTTAACATTGACTAGTCCAGCTATTTGATGGAATAACTTTAAGCCTGAAAACGCCTTACGTAAACGGCGCATCTTTACTGCGACGGGCGCACGTACGTTTGTGAATAGGCGTATCTAGTGATTTACATATTCTACGATGAACTCAACAGAAGCGCCACCTAGTGGCCAGCCTAAATATTGCACCCTAAGATACGACGACGCAGGCTGTCGTATCTTAGATAGGTTTAAGTGCATCTCAGTTTGAGAATACACTTAAACTTAGGACGGCGCAGATTCTGAGTTAGGTCGGCGTATCTACTGATACGCCGGCCTAACTCTCTCTAAATCTAGCTAATAGTGTACTATTTTAACATTACAAGATTAAATTTAGTTTTAAAAGTTGCCATATTAGAGAACAAGCACAGTGCCATAGTAAGCTTGTTGTCCATGTAGCCGGAGCTTACGAAACACTTCTAATGTAATAATTATAGGAACGCTGATCTCTACCCAACCCATTAACATTTATTTTTCCAATGCTCAATTATGTTAATGAATGCATTTGTGTTACCTCTATTGAAAGCCTGTGCAGGGCAGCACAGGGATGTCTGTGGCTACAAAGGGGTTCAGTAAAAATGAAACAATTACATGTTGGCCATTCTATTATTTTTCTTAGCCTATGGAGATTTAAAGAGGAATACTTTTTTTTTTTTTTTTTTTTAAACATAAGGTACAAAAAGGTACCATGACAGCCAGCGCTCTAGTCGGCTTTGCTTTTGCCCCCAGAATGTGGATATACGTACAGTGGCATAATGTACAATACAGAATACGCTAAGCTGCCGGTACTGCATTGCAAGTGATAAACAGGGGGGGGGGGACATAACCAGAGAAGAGAAAAGTCTTCTAGTTGTCACTCATGGATCTTGGTGGGGAGGAAGGCAACAGTAACTCTTTTAATGCATTCCCTCTTGACTTAAAAGCATTGTAAACCTTCCAGTTTTTTCACTTTAATGCATTAAAGTGGAGGTTCACCCGGAACTAACATTTTTTACCCTTAGATTCCTGCTCATTTTGTCTAGGGGAATCGGCTAGTTGTTTTAAAATCAAAGCTGTACTTACCGTTGTAGAGAGCGATCTTCTCCGCCGCTTCCGGGTATGGGCTGCGGGACTGGGCGTTCCTATTTTGATTGACAGTCTTCCGACAGGCTTCCGACGGTCGCATCCATCGCGTCACGATTTTCCGAAAGTAGCCAAACGTCGGTGCGCAGGCGCAGTGTAAAGCCGCACCGACGTTCAGCTACTCGTGACGCTATAGATGCGACCGTCGGAAGCCTGTCGGAAGACTGTCAATCAAAATAGGAACGCCCACTCCCAAAGACTATACCCGGAAGCGGCGGAGAAGATCGCTCTCTACAA
The DNA here is from genome assembly GCF_905171775.1 of Rana temporaria. Classification (NCBI taxonomy): domain Eukaryota; kingdom Metazoa; phylum Chordata; class Amphibia; order Anura; family Ranidae; genus Rana; species Rana temporaria. The sequence goes on from NC_053491.1 coordinate 135,739,129, forward strand.
CGGTAAGTACAGCTTCGATTTTAAAACAACTAGCCGATTCCCCTAGACAAAATGAGCATCATCCTAAGGGTAAAAAAAAATTTATGGGTGAACTCCCGCTTTAAGGTGAAAAAACATCCGATAATTACAGGCCCCCAACCCCCAGGTTTACTTACCTGAGCCCTCAAAAGTACCGTGTCGAGAACGTGCTGGATCTCGGCCCGGTCTTCACGGCTCTTTATTGGATAGATTGATAGCAGTACAGCCATTGGCTCCGGATGCTGTCAATCAAATCCAATGACGCGGGCGCCGGGGCAGAGTCCGGCATTCGTGTCTATGGACGCAAATGCAGGACTCGGGAGCGCGCCAGCAAGGTAACCCCCTTGGGAAAGCGCTTCCCAGAGGGGGTTATCTGAGGTGGGGAGACAGCCGCTGAGGGACCCCAGAAGACGAGGATCGGGGCCACTCCGTGCCAAACGAGCTGCACAGTGGAGGCAAGTATGACATGTTTGTTATTTTTATTTTATTTTTAAATATTCAAACCTTTACAATCACTTTAACAAGCACTTCCGAACATATGGGGACAGGTGGTGGGAAGGTCACATCCCCAAGACAAAGTGTAAGAAAACACCCTTTGTTATTTCATTACTTTGCATATTGACTTGCACTTGCAACATATGAAAACACGCCAACGTGATGGGTTACCATTACAGCACAGCAGACAAGTCCAATGTCAAGCACCATGGTTTAGATAAACCTGGCTATGTACTTACATCCTGCTTTACTGTAAATAAGAAGCTGCTCCAGGAGCCAGGATACTCATTTAAGCATTGCAAAGCAAGTTTCCCAACAGCACCCTCTTTGAATTGCAGAGAGCAGCTTGCTCAGAGAAAAGCAGGATGTAAACATCGCACCCGGAGGCTCTTCAGAGTCGTACAAGTGAAAATCAATAATTCACGAGAAAATGTAGAACTTTCAATCAACATGCTTGTTCCAGGTCAGAGACTTAAAGTAGTAAAAAAAAGAGGATCTGTATGACAGGTAGTCAACAAACCATTTAAAAAATAAAAAGCGATCATCCATGGCTACCCCCCTTATATCTCTCAATACGGATTTTCTTTAACAGGGTTTACTTCAGTTATGTACAAATGCGGCCAAATTTGTTTTTCCCCCTCCACGAAAAAAGAAGAACCTACAATTTTTTTTCTGATATAACTGAAAACTGCCCAAAATAACTGCCATCTAACATTGTTTATTCTATATTGAGTGGAAAAAAAGTTTTGATTCAACAGGGTAATTTTAGGCCTCATGCACACTGAATGTTTTGCCATCTCTCCCAGATACCTTTCCTCCTGGCAGCGATGTTTTGGTAGAAAAACATGTGCATTTAGGCATGTCAAGTGCTCGGGAGTTAGTTCATTTCATAGGCCAAAATAATAATTTTAATGGACAGAATAAGTTAACACTCAAGCGCTAAGTGCGCTTAGCAATAAAGACGTGGTAAACCTCCCTGTGTAAGTTGTACCTTTAGGTAAAGCCATATTTTAATGTGCGCCACTTAGGACAGTGTTCTCCAAACTGCGGCCCGAGGGCACTATCCCTTTGCTTGCCTTTATCCGGCCCTTGGGGCACTATCCCTTCCAATGATACGAGACACTATTCTGCCATCTGACCCTGACAATGGAGCACCATTTCTCTCACTGAGACCACTAATGGGGCACTATTCCTCCCCCTAATACCAGATGTTTACTCCCACTGATGTCAGGAAAATTTTCACTCCCGCTGGCCAAAGTTCAGCCCTCCAAGAGTCTGAAGGACAACAAACCGCCCCTTTGTTTAGAATGTTTGGAGACCCCTGGTTTAAGAGATATTTACTGTGCCAACAAGGTCAACGATGCATGCGCGCCGTGACCAACGGCTCCCGTGCATAATGGGAGGAATGACGACACGTGGCTCTGGCCAGTCACAGAGCTGCGGCCCCAGAAGGAAAACGGGTGAAGATGGATGCAGCCTGGTAAGTGTCAAATAATGTGCTAGTATGCTACACACAATTTTGAACAGAAAGCTTCTTAGAGAGATCAGCACACTTTTCATGGCGTGCTCTAAAACAGTCGTCATCAACCCTGTCCTCAGGGCCCACTAACAGGCCAGATTTTATGTGGGCCCTGGGGAGATGCAGACTAGAATACTGCAATCACTGACCAGAAAATATCACCGGTGATGTATTTCAGTTATCTTGCAAACCTGGCCTGTTAGTGGGCCCTGAGGACAGGGGCGATGACCACTGCTCTAAAATAGAGTGGTCAGCAGCAGGGAACGAATCAATAGGTAGGCTTTGTTGTGTTCTCAGCAAGTCTCCTCCAATATCAGTCTAAAGCTGCATAGCCAATTGTGTGTCCTCCTCTGCCTAGATTTGTCTTGACTTCATGTGGTTGGGGTAGAGAACTCACCCATGTCCTGAGAAGGTGGGCCGTATCTCCAAGCACGCAGCCGGCGCAATCTTGCCTTTCCTGCCAGCCAAAGGATAAATCTTGGTAAGCTGCTGGGGAGGCTTGGAGGACTTTCCGACATGTCACCCAGGTGAAAGAGGATCCCAGGAGGCAGCTTAGATCAGTGTTTCTCAACTCCAGTCCTCAAGGCGCAGTAACAGGTCATGTTTTCAGGATTTCCCTCAATTGAAACAGCTGTGGTAATTACTAAGGCAGTGAAACTGATCGAATCACCTGTGCAAAATAATGGAAAGCCTGAAAACATGACCTGTTGGGGCGCCTTGAGGACTGGATTTGAGAAACACTGGCTTAGATGCCAGAATCCGCTCCTCCAAAGTTGCTGTGTTCGCCGCTGAACACCTCAGCAAGGCAGGAGCACTGAGCCAAGCGGCCTCTTCCTCGTTAGCCAGACACGCCCCTTGTTGACACCGGGAAAGGTCTTTGGTTGTTAAGGCCGCAGCGGCTCTGCTCCTTAACTGCTTGCCGACCAGCCGCCGTCATTCTACGGCGGCAGGTCGGCTCTGCTGGGCGAGAGCCCGTAGCTATACGGCGGCTCTTTGAGCCACCACTAGGGGCGCGTGCGCGCCGCCGGAGGCGCGCGCGCCCCCCCCCCCGACTCCCGTGCGTGTGCCCGGCGGGCGCGATCGCCGCCGGGCACACGCGATCGCTCGTTACAGAGCGGGGACCGGGAGCTGTGTGTGTAAACACACAGCTCCCGGTCCTGTCAGCAGGGGAAATGCTGATCTTCGGTTCATACAATGTATGAACAGAGGATCAGTGTTTCCCCTAGTGAGGCCACCCCCCCCCACAGTAAGAACACACCCAGGCATACTTAACCCCTTCCCCGCCCCCTAGTGTTAACCCCTTCACTGCCAGTGGCATTTTTTATAGTAATCCAATGCATTTTTATAGCACTGATCGCTATAAAAATGCCAATGGTCCCAAAAATGTGTCAAAAGTGTCCGAAGTGTCCGCCACAATGTCGCAGTACCGAAAAAAAAAAAAAAAAACGCTGATCGCCGCCATTACTAGTAAAAAAAAATATTAATAAAAATGCCATAAAAATACCCCCTATTTTGTAAACGCTATAACTTTTGCGCAAACCAATCAACGCTTATTGCGTTTTTTTTTTTTGCGAAAAATATATAGAAGAATACGTATCGGCCTAAACTGAGGAAAAAAAATGTTTTTTTATATATTTTTGGGGGATATTTATTATGGCAAAAAGTAAAAAATATTCATTTTTTTCAAAATTGTCGCTATATTTTCGTTTATAGCGCACAAACTAAAAACCGCAGAGGTGATGAAATACCACCAAAAGAAAGCTCTATTTGTGGGAAAAAAAGGACGCCAATTTTGTTTGGGAGCCACGCCGCACGACCGCGCAATTGTCTGTTAAAGCGACGCAGTCCCGAATCGCAAAAAGGTCTCTGGTCTTTGGGCAGCAATATGGTCCGGGGGGTAAGTGGTTAACCAATAATTGGCGGCATTCTTTTCTTTACATTTAAGTTGTTAGCAGGGAAATCCCACTGACAACAGAAAGAACCGAGTCAGACAGTATCGTTTTGGGCATCAGTAAAATTTCAAGAGTACCCATGCAAATGCCTAGTATCAGCACAGATATTGGCATCGGTGCAACCCTAGCTTTACCTCTTCAAAACAAACCAACTATACAGTATATTATGCTAAAAAGAGCAGCAGAGACCCCCATTACCTTTAGTTTTTTTCACACACTTTGATTCTTCAAATTCTACAGTTTCAAAAGCAACCCATCTTATTACATGGTGGTGGACTCTAATCATGTTAATACAATTATACATACAATTTTGTCACCATCCAACTACTGTACATACTAAGCCATCATTTCAGCAATCTGAGAAAAAGAAACTTAAAAAAAAAAAAAAATCCAATAAAAATCCCCACCAGGCATGAATTTTTTCTGTGCAAGAAGAAAGGCTTGCCACGTGAAAAGACTAACAAAACAGCATATGGTCAGATATGTTTAGTGTGCAATTTACAAGTAAAGCAGAGATAACCTAATGACACTAATGTGTGTAACCAAGTAACACCAGGACATTGCCACCTTCCTTTGTGTTGTGTGAAGAAATACCTCCAGGCCTTCAGAGAAAGCAACAGGTTTCTCATTCTGTAAGTTTTAACACTTCATAGGGCCACCTCAAACCTAGAACAAGGCCATTTGTTGCTTGGAGAAGATAGAAAACCGAAAGAATCAAAGTGAGGAAATTGTAAATCCTCCATCCCCAGTGTAAAGCCAAACATTGCTCTGTAAATAGCACAGCCTGGTAACAGAGGAAATGTGCAACTGATTATTTCCTTATGGCCAGAAATACCAACCACCAGTGCCACCGAGCTGAAGACAGCCGGCAGGAAATACGTGCGCAACCCATTCTGTTAGCAACTGGTAAAAGGCTGAAACAGCAATGTCTTATTACACGTATTTATAGCCACATACTACAACAAACGACAACATTTTATCTAAAATTACACAAAAAAGAGTATTAAACTAAATAAAAAAAAAAAAGATTGGCTGGTAACCCAAATCAAGTGTACAAGGGCAGGCCGCCTTGGTAAATAGAGGAAAAAATAAAAAATAAAGTTAAGTGAAACGACCACCCCCCCCCCCCCCTTCACACCACGTTGAGTGCTTCCAGAAACGCTTTAACATTCCATTCCAGATTTCCATGATCTTCATTTGTCCCGCTTTCACATCTGTCACTCATCGCTCACAAAATCTACCGGAATATCTGAGGCTTGGCCCCAACAGACTTCAACAGGAGCCCCTAAAAAAAGTCAAAGAAAAGTGCATTTTTCACACCTGGCAAACACCTGGTAACTAGCTTTCCATTGGCTAGAACGAAAATGCTTAAAGGGTCACTAAAGGAAAAAAAATTTTTAGCTGAAATGACTGTTTACAGGGCATAGAGACATAATTGTTAACTGATTCCTTTTAAAAATGATTAAAAATAGATAAAAAAACAATCATATAATGTGCCTGCAGTGTAGTTTCATTTTTGCTGTTGTTTGCTGGTTCTCTGATGTACAGAGAGCCACTAGAGGGCAGTCAGCCAATAGAGAGCAGTGATACTTTGTCTAAAACTCCTCAGCACCAATCCAGTTTCGTTTTACACACAGTAATCACACCTCCTTGATTAGTGACCACCGTGAGAAATCTCCCAGTACTGTGGTGATCAGGAAACAGGCAACCAGGAAGTGTCCAGAACAGAGAGGATTTACAGCAACATGAAAGCAAAAACGAACAATGAGGTCATGAAACCAGGACTGCAGCAAGGTAAAGGAAGCTATTTAGCTAAAAAAAAAAATTCCTTTAGTGACCCTTTAAAGAATTCCAGGATTTTTTCCCCTTGTCTAGGGGTGAGGAGAGCGGAGATTTATGTACCTAATCCACCGACCCTCTGGGCTCCTGCCCCCCTGCACACTAGCAGTCTTGTGTGGTGGACTGTTCCTAGCTTCATCATGCTCATAGACTGGCTCTGGATGGTAGGACAGCAGAACAGTCCATCGCTGGACATGGGGGAGCACTGTTTTCTGGAGGATTGAAGGATCATATGAGTTTATCCTTTGTGTGCCCCTAGACAAAATGAGCCGTTAATCCATGCAGTGCGGGCACAGCCCCATTGCATGAGACAAAGTTATGCTTAATGCTGCATTCACACTATAACGCGGCGTATTTTCCCGCAACAAATTGCGGCGTATTGTACCGCAATTTGCCGCGACAAAACGGGTCGTTTTAACCTTTTTTTTTTTTTACAACACATTGTTGTCTATGCCGAACGCCGCCTGAAAAAAAGGGCCCGGGACTTGTTTTCAGGCAGCAGGCGTACGGCGTGAGATGTGAACCATCTCATAGACAACAATGTAAAATCGCCCCTCCAGCGGCACAAGCATCGGGCGTAAATACGCCAAGGTGTAAATGCAGCCTTACGCCTGCAAAACTACACAAAAATGCTTACACTCAAGTGTGAATCCAGGCCATGGCTAATGACACATGTTAATCACTGCTACAAATTACCAAAAACAGCGATATTGTAGCTAGAGATGCTAGAGTCGCTGGCCATTTGCTACAATATTGGGTTGTGTTCTCTTACAACTCATTCTCCCTCAGTAATTTGTAGACAAGCATAGTGAATGTTGCAACTATTCATAGAAAAGCATTAAACCCACAACAGTAAGAGTCTGTATTTGCAGTAAAGCATACTTGTTATACTCACTCTAGAACCTAAGAAGTTAAAATCCTCTGCATTGTGTAAAAAAAGCTGCCCCTAAATCAATCTGCTGATAGAACAGAGCCCTAGGAGGCTCTGCACATGCTCAGTTTGATGTATATTGCTCTAGATTTTTATTTGTTTTCATGGGAGGGTGCATGTGATCCGCACAGGTCCAATCGGCATTGTCCAGACAGATAATCAGGGGTCATGCAGCCTTATAGGACAATCGGGGGAGACTGAAAACTCCTCCAGGCTTTAACCAGAAATTAATAGAAGTCACAAGACTTCTATTAAAGGTATTGAGCAGTATATATTTACTACAATCATTGCAGCTATGTGTACTGTGGGAGACCAGATATGGTGAATGCAGGGTCCTGGGTTTAGCAACACTTCAAGAGCGATTGACGCTAGCTGTTTTACAACCGAGCCCAAACACTGATCAATCTCAATCGCTGCGTGGAGGGGGTGACTGGTACCTGTTTTTTGACGATTGCCCTTCCTCACTTCCGGGAGACTGCGCCGTCCCTCAGAAGTTCGGCCAGTTAGAAAGCGCAGCACGCGTTGCACAAGCTCAGTAGGAAACCGGCTGCAAAGCCGAAGGTCTTCGCTGCTAGTTTCCCTTACCATGAATGGTGGCGGCCGATCGATGAGAGCCGATCCGAAAATCATCTGGGGGCGCCGACATCGCAGGAACCCTGGACAGGCAAGTGTCCCAATATTAAAAGTCAGCAGCTTCAGTATTTGTAGCTGCTGACTAATTTTTTTCCGTAGGAGGGGCGGAACTTCTCTTTAACAACAAATCCCTCTAACAAAACAAGGTGGAGGCTACAAGAAAATCACCCGTCTCATCAGCCTTAAAGGGTAACTCCACATTCATAGGAAAATAAATTGCATATACAGTAAAATTGTGACCCAAGCCATATTGTAATTAAATGTTCTTAAAAATGACCTCTCCTTTTTATCTGTAGCGTGTAATTTTCAATTGCAATATGTCTCCCTGGGGGTGTTCTGTACACAGATGGTGTACCGAGAGCCCTCCAGAAACATCATTTCCTGCTTGTGTGATTGGCTTACCGATTTTCCCAGAAGTCTGCACTCAGATACAAGTCAGATTTTAGGCATCCTCTGCAACAAAAATTTTATTTTTTGGGGGAGATACTCCCAAAGAGAAATCAAACCTAAAGGGATGCAGACCCCATCACTTTCCTCATTAGAACCCTGCTAGTGCAACAGCTGACTGATAATTATAAAGTCACTCCCATCACATTTATTCACAAATCACCATTTCTTGAGAACAAAAAAAAGGTAGGCAGCAGACTTTTCAAATCTCTGCAATGTACATAGACCACCCAGATAAGTTTCCCCAACCAAGCCCCTCCCCCCCCCCAACAAAAAGGGGAGTTACTCTTTGAACTATAGTATAAAAAGCTTCAAGCAAAATCTAACAGGCCAAATTCATTCTCCCTGGTTTGTAGGATCATGCGTTTCTCCCTGAAATCATGCTCTGCGACTCACTTTATATTATATGGCAGCATGTCAAAGCAATTCCATTGATGCAATTAAAATGCAGGCATAATAAAAACGCACAAAGGATGACATAGGTAACCACTTGTGAAATGGCTGTGGCCTGGCTGTCACACCTACACTGTCACTGCAATTACTTGAATTACTCACACAAAGCAACTATGAAGAGAAACACTTCCGACTTCTCCAACTTTCCTGATCTACAAACTTATTACACATCAGTGACTACAAAAACACTGAAGCCAACTGCCAATAAACCCGGTGACATTCGCTCCACAGCAAACACCAAGCTTTTCCGAAAAATCACCATCGGAGGATTCCCAACATAATTATTTCATGAAAGGTTTACTAGCTCATCATTAGGATTTTAGAACATGTGGGGAAGATTTACTAAGACTGGAGAGTGCAAAATCTGCTGCAGATGTGCATAGAAACCAATTGGTCTCTAATCTCAGCTTGTTCCATTACATTAAACAAAACAAACAGTGACGCCAATTGGTTTCTATGCAGAGCTGCACCAGATTTTACACTCTCCAGTTTTAGGCCCCTTTCACACAAGCTTTCCGATCAGTTTTTCAGGAGGACCCGATTGGAGCCTCCATTCACTCCTATGAAGCGGCGGATCAGTGTCCCCCGTCACCGATCCTGTCCACCGTGGTAGTCATTTGAGAACTACAAGCTGACTTCCACAAAGGATGATGGTACTTGTAGTTCATTTATTCACAGAACTCTGTGAATGAAGGACGTGGATGTGTGGGCAGAGCCTGATTTCAAAAACTGACAGCTTGCACGGGGAACCATAGTGACAAGCTGATCTTCCCCCCCCCTTAGGCACACCATAGTGACAAGCTGATCTTCTCCCCTAGGCACACCATAGTGACAAGCTGATCTTCTCCTCTAGGCACACCATAGTGACAAGCTGATCTTCTCCCCTAGGCACACCATAGTGACAAGCTGATCTTCTCCTCTAGGCACACCATAGTGACAAGCTGATCTTCTCCCCTAGGCACACCATAGTGACAAGCTGATCTTCTCCTCTAGGCACACCATAGTGACAAGCTGATCTTCTCCCCTAGGCACACCATAGTGACAAGCTGATCTTCTCCCCTAGGCACACCATGGTGACAAGCTGATCTTCTCCCCTAGGCACACCATGGTGACAAGCTGATCTTCTCCTCTAGGCACACCATAGTGACAAGCTGATCTTCCCCCCCCCTTAGGCACACCATGGTGACAAGCTGATCTTCTCCTCTAGGCACACCATGGTGACAAGCTGATCTTCTCCCCTAGGCACACCATGGTGACAAGCTGATCTTCTCCCCTAGGCACACCATGGTGACAAGCTGATCTTCTCCCCTAGGCACACCATGGTGACAAGCTGATCTTCTCCCCTAGGCACACCATAGTGACAAGCTGATCTTCTCCCCTAGGCACACCATGGTGACAAGCTGATCTTCTCCCCTAGGCACACCATGGTGACAAGCTGATCTTCTCCCCTAGGCACACCATGGTGACAAGCTGATCTTCTCCCCTAGGCACACCATGGTGACAAGCTGATCTTCTCCCCTAGGCACACCATAGTGACAAGCTGATCTTCTCCCCTAGGCACACCATGGTGACAAGCTGATCTTCTCCCCTAGGCACACCATGGTGACAAGCTGATCTTCTCCCCTAGGCACACCATAGTGACAAGCTGATCTTCTCCCCTAGGCACACCATGGTGACAAGATGATCTTCTCCCCTAGGCACACCATAGTGACAAGCTGATCTTCTCCCCTAGGCACACCATAGTGACAAGCTGATCTTCTCCCCTAGGCACACCATAGTGACAAGCTGATCCCCCCCCTAGGCACACCATAGTGACAAGATGATCCCCCCCCCCTAGACACACCATAGTGACAAGCTGACCCCCCCCCCCTCGGAACACTCATAGTGACAAGCTGACCCCCCCCTAGGCACACCATAGTGACAAGCTGACCCCCCCCCCCTCCCCGGCACACCCATAGTGACAAGCTGACCCCCCCCTCCCCGGCACACCCATAGTGACAAGCTGACCCCCCCTCCCCGGCACACCATAGTGACAAGCTGACCCCCCCCCCCCTCCCCAGCACACCCATAGTGACAAGCTGACCCCCCCCCCCTCCCCGGCACACCCATAGTGACAAGCTGACCCCCCCTCCCCGGCACACCATAGTGACAAGCTGACCCCCCCCCCCCAGCACACCCATAGTGACAAGCTGACCCCCCCCCCCAGGCACACCACAGTGACAAGCTGACCCCCCCTCCTAGGCACACCACATTGACAAGCTACCTCCCCCCCTAGGCACACCATAGTGACAAGATGATCTCCCCCCCTAGACACACCATAGTGACAAGCTGACCCCCCCCCCCCCGGCACACCCATAGTGACAAGCTAAACCCCCCCCCCACAGGCACACCATAGTGACAAGCTAACCCCCCCCCCCCCAGGCACACCACAGTGACAAGCTGATCTTTCTATTGATGGCACTAATGCACCACGAGATGCAGGTAGAATTATTTTTAGATGTTCCGCAAAACCTGATGGTTATTAAAAAAAAAAAAAAATAGAAAGGATGTTCCAAGGGTCAGATGACAATAGCGAGCCATGCTGCCAATCCTGGACCATTTTTATTTATTTTTTCTGGGCAGAGTGACATTTCAATAACGTTTGATTTGGCACAGCAGCATTGCCATGATTGATGAAGACTTGTGTTGTAACTTTCTATACTGAAATAAAAGTTGCAGGACTTTTTTCCCAGCATTGCTGTAGTGTGAGCTGCCAGCATAGCCAACAATGCATTGTGTTGGGTCCAGCACAGCCCCAGGGCACCTGGTGGCAATGAGCCCTACAGCATTGCAGCACACGTCACATCAGACAATGATAAATCACAAGGAATGACTTTCCCTTTTCAAACATAAAAGCAACAAATGCCAATGTCAGGACACGGGCTGATAGACATCTACAGAGTTCCAGACGGGATCATCTGTACAATAATCATTTACATATCAGGCTGGCCATCAGCACAGCACTTACCAGAGATAGTCTTCAATTAAAGGGATCTCGTCTAATGAGCCAATTATGTGCTTATTGCTATCACATCAGCACTAAATTAGGACTAATGGGTTATTATAGCCAACATATGTAATGTATGGCCACTGAGGAACGCCATACAATCTGATCAATCATCTTCACATCAGCCAAGCATGTAGTGCAAAGAAGGCCTGGCCTGCCAGGATTGGTTATGCCGAGTTCACACAATGAGAAACGCGGAAGAGGAATACCACGATTGGAGCGATCGTCTGATAACAAGAGCCAATCACAACAGTTCATGCAAAATGATCTGCAGGGACAAACGGGAAAATGTTTCTCGTAAAATACCAGAACGGGCGACTTTCATTTCATTGGTAGTATTCGACCAAAAAACAAACAAGACCACGCATGCTCGGCAACGACAGAATACAACACATTGCATCACTTGTGAAGTTGTATTCTGTCACACGAGGAATGTCGGAACTTTAGGAACATTCTTTATTTTCGATATAAGATGAACATGCAAAATAAAATAAAAATGGACGTTCAATCGTCCGATAGTCTCATTGTGTGTACGAGGCTTTAGGTAGGTCCTCTTATCACACGGCTCTGGTAGATCTAAAAGGGAATTGTACAGAGATTGGAACATGATTGGAAGGCAGCCATACATGGACCCAACTTCCATCCATGTACCACTTTTGTACAACCACCAGCCTGTTGGGAAATTCTTTCAATCGGTGCTGCAGGTTATAGCCGCCGGTGCTGATCAGTTCATTCGGATGGCAGGGAAGTCTCCCCACCGTCAGTATACAATAGCACAGCACCAGGGATTCTCCCCCCATCCACACTGAGGGTCTAGTTGGGGGAATTGTGGGCCAGATTCACGTAGAATAGCGTAGATACGTTACACCGCCGCAAGTTTTCTGCAGAAGTGCCTGATTCACCAAGCACTTGCGTGAAAACTTACGCTGGCAGCCTCCGGCGTAAGCCCGCGTAATTCAAAGGGGCGTGTGCCATTTAAATTAGGCGCGCTCCTGCGCCGGACCTACTGCGCATGCTCCCTTTTGAATTTCCCACCCTGCTTTGCGCGAAGTGACGTAATTTTTTCGAACGTCGACGACGTGCGTAGCGTACTTTCGTATTCCCGGACGTTTTACGCAAGACAAAAAACATTTTTTAATTTCGACGCGGGAACGACGGCCATAATTTAAACAGCACATACGTGTGCTGTCTAAAGTTAGGGCAGGTCAAACGACGACTAAAATTGCGACGGGAAACTAGAGTAGCGGCGACGTAGCGAACGCGAAAAACCGACGTGGATCGCCGTAACTGCTAATTTGAATACCCGACGCTGGTTTACGACGCGAATTCCCCCCAGCGGCGGCCGCGGTACTGCATCCTAAGATCCGACAGTGTAAAACAATTACACCTGTCGGATCTTAGGGATATCTATGCGTAACTGATTCTATGAATCAGTCGCATAGATACTCTGAGAGATACGACGGCTGTTGCAGAACTACAAGTCCCATAATGCCTTTGCCTTTAGGAGTCATACTGTAACGGTCAGCTTTGCAGTGCCTCATGTGACTTGTAGATTTGCAACAGCTGGAGGACCACAGGGTGGGTCTTCTCTTCATCCATTCAAAGTCCAGAATTTATAAAGCTTGTCTGAGAGTTTAAAAAAAAAGGGAAAGGGGGAGTGGAGAGCTGAAGTTACACTCTGCAGAGCTCAGTGAGGAGAGCCAATTGGAGGGAAAGGACACACCCCCTCCACACAGCAAACAGAGCTGAGGCTGTCAATCTGCTGGAGCTCCCTCCCCTGTCACCGTTTTTCTCTTGGTGTCAGGAAAACTTGTCAGAAGGGATTCATGCTGATAGCAGAGGAACAAAGCAGCAGACAGAAATGGCACTTAGTGTTCTGGACTGAAACAATTACACACTATAGAAGGATATGTTTTGTTCATATTTCATGTCTGAGGTTTCCAACCACTCTAAAGCCAAATGACTGGCCAGACTAATTTCTATAAAGTTCCTTAGGCTCACCACACATGCTACAATCTGACTATATGATTTCTGAACACTCAACTTTAGACCTACCAAAACTATGAGGAACCCCTAACCTAATCCATTTACATCCAATCAGACAGGCCCTTTCACTACATACTTGTCAGTAGATCTAATAGCGAGACCGCACAATTGAATTGTAACTTCTGTACAACATACCAACAGGTAGGTAGCACCGGGCCTGCCCAATTGGATAGTTTAGGCTGCCCCTCACATTACATAGTTTTGATCTGTCATTAATCCTTTATGTTACAAGGCTGGATTGATGCTGCCTAAAGCTACAGCTGACTGGACAGAGATTGGACGGTCAGATTGTAAAATGTATGAGAAAGGAAGGGCGACCCCCCTGGAAGCCACATCTATGGTGTCCTGCTGCAATGAATGGAGTGGCAACCCCAGCCTGGACTCAGGCCACGCCCCCAAAGCTTTTCACTCCGCCCCCCACCCTGGAGCTTGGTCATGGGGATTGTAAAATGTGGGGGGGGCAGATCGCAACGTGCGCGCGTGTGGTTAGATTGAAAGTGGGCGCAGGGTCAGATTGCAGCGTGCACGGGGTCAGATCGCAGTGCGCACGGGGTCAGATCGTAGCGTGCGTGTGTGGTCAGATTGAAAGGGGGCGCGGGGTCAGATCGCAGCGTGCACGGGGTCAGATTGAAAGCGGGCGGGGGTCATATCGCAGTGTGCACGGGGTCAGATCGCAGCGTGCACAGGGCCAGATTGAAAGCGGGCGGGGGTCAGATCGCAGCGTGCACAGGGTCAGATTGAAAGCGGGCGGGGGTCAGATCGCAGCGTGCATGGGGTCAGATCGCAGCGTGCGTGCGTGGTCAGATTGGAAGCGTGCGCGGGGTCAGATCGCAGCGTGCGCGGGGTCAGATCGCAGCGTGCGCGGGGTCAGATCGCAGCGTGCGCGGGGTCAGATCGCAGCGTGCGTGTGTGGTCAGATTGAAAGCGTGCGTGTGTGGTCAGATTGAAAGCGTGCGTGTGTGGTCAGATTGAAAGCGTGCGTGTGTGGTCAGATTGAAAGCGTGCGTGTGTGGTCAGATTGAAAGCGGGCGCGGGGTCAGATCGCAGTGCGCGTGTGCGGTCAGATTGAAAGCGTGCGCGGGGTCAGATCGCAGTGTGCGTGTGTGTGGTCAGATTGAAAGCGTGCGCGGGGTCAGATCGCAGTGTGCGTGTGTGTGGTCAGATTAAATCTGGCCATAGATGGATTGAACGTTGGTCATGATCAGCCAAATATTGATCCATCTATGGCGGCTTCTGTTGGAGGAGTCGGATCTGATAAATGTTGGTTGGATCAGAGCCTGCAGTGCTGATCAGTGTGTAGTGACAGTTCTCCCCGATATCACAATAGGATAGCGGGGAGGACTCCTCCATCCACCTCCAATGAATAAAAAGGACAATCCATTGGGTCTTTTCTTTGATCAGCCTGCTGAGTGGCCAGCCTAAGGATCCCCATACACGTCCCAATCTCTGTACAATGTGATAGGAAGTGGATGTCATGTATGTGATGAGGCCTCCATCCAATGAGGTGGTGAGGTGTGACATGTGAATGGTCAGACATGATGGGGGGATGTGATTGCAGAGCGCTGTGATCGATCAGTGATCGGCTGCTCATCCTCCGATCACCACACCCAGTGTCGGACACATGGACAGGGGGTGATGGACAGGGAAGGTAATGGGCAGACAATGGCGGAGATCACAATGAAGGTGTATAGGAATGCACACACACCATGGCCGTCCGGTCCACCTACCGAGTAGGAGCAGCTTGACCTCCCGGGCCGCCTTCTCTCCGTCCTCTCGGAGGTTCCGGTCGATCATCTTACTCCTCTCCACCGCCGCCTTGTCCTCGGCGCTCAGTGTACATCCCATGGTGACAGCCCAGCGGCACGGAGCTCTCAGCTCGGCTCAGGCGGCTGGACGTGTGTTATATTCCCGGGGGTAGAAGAGGAGAAGCGGGACTGATGATGGCGAGGAGCCGGCCAGACGCTCCGGCTTCTATAGCTTACTTCTCCCAGGAGCGTCTACCCTGTCTCTGCTCTACGAGGATGACGGAGGGCCCGTACTGCGCCTGCGCGAGACCACTAGCTACACCCCAAGGGTATAGCCCTCCGTTCGCTACAGTACCCGGATTGAGCAAGCCGACTAGGCCACGCCCCTCACCTGCGATTGGCTGCCGGAATGAATGCCGCTTAACCCGTGGCTGCCGGGAGAGGGACAAAGATGGGGCGATAAGACGAGCTGGGGGGCTGGGGAAGGGTTAACCTGGCAAGCTGTGCTCATGACGTCAGAGCCGTGTTTGTGTATAAAAAGAGCGGAGAGCCGTTCGGTTCGAATGTCAACGGTTGTGTCTGTGGAAGAGGCGCTGCGTCGTGTACGATAGTGGGAGGTCCGTGTCCTATGTATTGTGTGAGGTGATATAGGAGGACAGTGTACTAGTGACATGGCCAGGTATCCAGAGCCACAGCCTAGTGTTGTGTTCACCTTGTACAACAACCCATTCGCTTTATACTAGAAATGAAAGGGAAATTACAACTTTTATTTGTTAGGGCCAATTCACAGAGTGAGGTGACTGGATTATAAAGCGCCTGTCACCTTAAGGACGTGTAGCACCCGCCTCTAGGTTGCCGAATGTGTACAGAGAGGTTTTTAGGTTAGGAAAACTTAAAGTGTAAGTTCACCTTCACAGAGGGCCGGATTCAGAAAGCACTTACACCGACGTATCTTCTGATATGCCGCGTAAGTGCGCTGATGCGCCGTCGTATCTCTGCGCCTGATTCTTGAAATAAGATACGCATGAATTTTGGCTCCATCCAACCGACGTAAGTCTCCTACGCCATTGTATCTTGGGCGCATATTTATGCTGGCCGCAAGGGGCGCTTCCATTGATTTACGCGTCGAATATGCAAATGACGAGATACGCCGATTCACAAACGTACTTGCGCCCGTCGCTGTAATCTACGCAGTTTACGTAAGGCGTACGTCCGGCTTAAAGTTATTCCACCTATAGGAGGTGCATCCCATGCAAAGGTATGGACGACGGTACAGCCGTCGTATTTTACGTAGGACAACGTGAATAGGGCTGGGCGTAGGTTACGTTCAGTGATTTGACGTATCTTTTTTTTTTTTTTAGTGTATTTTGTGCGTGTACTCGAGAGAGGAGCTGGACTGCAGGAGTTGGGAGTAGGCAGGCCTCCCCCAGAGGCAATCTGCCACCTTTCTCCATGCCCCGGGTGGCAATGGCGGGTGTGTGAGGGGGTCCTCCCACACAGCCCGCCCTACCTGCTCCGCTTTGAAGCCCAACGGGGCAGAGGGACTCCCTATGAGGGAGTGAGAGGATTTGCCCGCTCAACCAGCCCCATTAGTCCTTCGCCTCTCTTTTAGAGACCGCGTGGTCAAAGTGCGTGCATGTTAACCCAATTTCGAGTGCGTGTAAGTGTGGTGGGTTTTTTTTGTGGGAGGGGGGTGGACGTACTAAGCGCAGGCTTACCTCGCATAGCACACCCACCGGGAGCCGGGCTGAGATCACCAAACTCAATTCACATGTAGCCGAGACCGGGATCCGAACCCCTAGCTGCAGAGGTGAATGGCTTGTCAGCGCAGTGCCAATCGCGTTGAGCCACCGCTGCTCCCTGATTTGACGTATCTTAGGCGTTAGGTCCGACGTGATTCTGAGCATGCGCACTGGGAAGCGCCCACGGGACGGCGCATGCACCGTTCGTTCGGCCATTCATTTGCATGGGGTCACGGTTCATTTAAATGGATCACGCCCACTTCCTTCCTACTTTGAATTAGGCGGGCTTACGCCGGCCAATTTACGTTACGCCGGCGCAATGTTGGGGGCGAGTGCTTTGTGAATACTGTTCTTGCCTCACTGATTTACGTTGGCGTAGCGCATATGAGATGCGCTAAGCCGGAACAAAGATGCGCCAATCTACCTGAATCTGGCCCAGAATGTCTATAAGGTGAATCTTCAATGGACCCCTCCCTTCCCCCGTCCCGCGGTACTTGAGGCCAGCCATCCCCTGCATCGTATTGCCACCCTACCCATCCAGGGATTTGAAAGCCCTGCAGCTTTCTCACCTCTTCTCCAGCACTGACAGGACGGGCTACGCGGATTCTGAACGGTCAGGTATCTGGAACACCTAGGTTGGATTCTCAATCTGGAGAAATCACCCTTACAACCAGGAAAAAGACTGGAGTATTTGTGCTTGGTCATAGATACAGCCCAGGAAAGAGTGTTTTTTGCCCCAGGGCTGGTCCAGGTGGTCAGGGCAAGGAAGGGTCATTACATTCGCCTTTGTATGAGGTTGCTAGGGAAGATGGCGGCTTCATTCGAAGCAGTTCCCCATGTCCACTTTTATTCAAGACTGTTGCAGTACAGTATTCTGTCTGCTTAGAGCAAGAAAACCCAAACTTTGGATTATCCAATGAATCTGGCCCCAAAAGTGCACCAGATTCTCAGTTGGTGTTCGATAACCAAGAATTTACAGAAAGAAAATCCTTCATTCCGGTTACCTGGAAGGTGGTAACAACGGATGCCAGCCTATGGGCTGGCGTGCAGTCCTAGGAGAGACCACTGTCCAAGGGAAATGGTCAGAGTCCGAGAAAACCTTGCCCATCATAGCCTGGACATTTCAGGTTACGGAATTGTTCCGTCAGGATACAGTCCGACTATGCCACAGCAATGGCCTATATCAATCACCAAGGGGGCACCAGAAGGCACGCAGCCCAAAGGGAGGTGAACTATATTCTGTCTTGGACAGAGGAACATGTTCCTTGCCTGTCCGCAGTCCTTATCCCACCAGCAGTTGTTCCCGGGAGAATGGTCCCTATGTACCAATGTTTTTTCTGGCCATATGCCAGAGATGGGGACCCCGGACGTAAATCTGTTGGCATCCAGTTTCAACAAGAAGTTGGACAGCTTTGTGTCAAGAACAAGGGATCCTCTCGCACTCGGGGCAGATGCGTTAGTGAAGCCGTGTGATCAGTTTTCACTGATTTATGCATTCCCCCCCAGTTCAGCTGCTACCGCAGCTTTTTTGCAGGATCAAGGAGGAAGGGAAGCCTGTAGTCCTAGTAGCTCCGGCGTGGCCCAGAAGATCCTGGTATGCAGAGATCATGAGGATGGCAGTAGGGGTTTTGTGGACTCTTCCATCTCGTTCAGACCTCCTGTCGCAAGGGCCAGTATTCCATCCTACCTTACAGTCGCTAAATTCGACGGTGTGGGTGTTGAAACCTGCATCCTAAAGAATTGGGGGCTTTCAAGTTCAGTGATTACCGCCCTGGTTAATGCTAGAAAGCCGACCTCTAGGACCATTTATTATAGGGTCTAGAGGGCCTATGCCCCCTGGTGTAAAACAAGGGTTGGTACCCTCAAAAGTATGTCATAGAATTCTTGCCTTTCTACAGTTGGGGGTAGAAATTAAGCTGGCCTTGATTACGATCAAGGGTCAGATCTCGGCCGTGGCAGTATTTTTCTAAAAGTCGCTTGCTTCGCATTTTTGGTCTTGGCCTTTTTCACAAGGGGTAATTCGGATAAGTCCGCCAGTCAGGTCAACCTTGTGCCCATGGGATCTGAATCTAGTTCTGTCGGGTTTTCAAAAAAGCCCTTTGAGCCAATATACAATATTCCTTTGCTTGTTTTGACAAAGAAATTGGTGTTCTTAGTTGCGGTAACCTCCGCAAGAAGAGTGTCAGAATTGGCCATACTTTATTTTCATAAGGACAAGGTGAGGTTGCGTCCTCACCCAACCTTTTTCCCTAAGGTAGTGTTAGGTTTTTCATATGAACCAGGATGTTTCCCTACCTTCGTTTTTTTTCAGAACCATGTTCTGCAGATGAGGAGTTATTACATTCTCTGGATGTAGTAAGGGCAGTTCATTTTTATCTAGAAACAACTGCCCAGATATGGAAAACTGACGCTTTGTTTGTGTTGCCAGAAGGCCGCAGAAGAGGGCAGGCAGCATCAAAATCTAAAATTTTTAGGTGGATTCGTCAGGTTATTGCTCAGGCTCAGTATTTAAAAGGGGAAGATTCCGCCTTTTCGTCCTAGAGCGCACTCTACCAGGGCAGTCAGTGCTTCTTGAGCAGTGCATCACCAAGCCTCTGTGGTTCAGATTTGCAAGACCGCAACATGGTCATCAGTGCAGACATTCACAAAGTTCTACCAGGTGGATGTAGGTCAGCAAGAGGATGGCACCTTTGGGCGCAGTGTTCTGCAGACAGCAGTATAGGTCCTCACGTCTGACGGCGGTTTGCTTATTTTGTGTGTCTCCCTCACCTCAGATGGCATTGCTTTGGGACATCATATAGTAATTACTATAATGCTCTGTGTCCCAAGATGTACGATAAAGAAAATAGGATTTTTATAACCGCTTACCTGTAAAATCCTTTTCTTGGAAGTACAGTGGGTGACTGCGATATTGTGTTTTTAGCACGTCAGCATCGCGCTGATTCTCGGCGACATGGTGCCGACATCTCGCACTCGCTGGAATAGACAAAGCACATTCCAGCGAGCGCGTCATAGAAGCGACGGGAGATCCAACTTGGATTCCCGCCAATTCTAGCGTCGGCATTTGGTACGCATTCCTGAGAGGGAGAACTCCACGCCAATTTTTAAATAAAAAACCGGCGTGGGGCGTCCCCCCCCCAGGAGCATACCAGGCCCTTAGGTCTGGTATGGGTTGTAGGGAGACCCCCCCTTACGCCGAAAAAACGACGTAGGTGGTCCCCCTTCAATCCATCCAAGACCCGTATCCAAAGCACGCTACCCGGCCGGCCAGGAAGGGAGTGGGGACGAGCAAGCGCCCCCCCCCCTCCTGAGCCGTACCAGGCTGCATGCCCTCAACATGGGGGGGTCAGGTGCTCTGGGGCAGGGGGCGCACTGCGGGGCCCCCCCACCCCAGAGCACCCTGTCCCCATGTTTATAAGGACAGGGCCTCTTCCCGACAACCCTGGCCGTTGGTTGTCGGGGTCTGCGGGCGGGGGGCTTATCGGAATCTGGGAGCCCCCTCAAATAAGGGGGCCCCCAGATACCGGCCCCCCACCCTAAGTGAATGGATATGGGGTACATCGTACCCCTACCCATTCACCTGGAGGCAAAGTGTTAAAGTTAATAAAAACACGACACAGGGTTTTTAAAATAATTTATTAGTCTGCTCCGGAAGCCCCCCTGTCTTCTTTAGCTCTTTTAGCAGAGGGGGCTTCTTCACCGTCGTCTGGTTCTCTTCCGCTCTCCAGGGGGGGGGGCTTCTTCTTCCGCTGTCCGGGGGGTCTCCTCTGCTCTCCGGGGGTCTTCTCTGCTCTCCAGGAGTCTTCTATTTTCACCGCTCTCCGCAGTTGACTCGGCGCACCCCGGTTCTTCCTCCTGCTGTCCCGTGCCTTCTCCTTCAGGGCTGGCCGCCGCTATGCTAGCGGCGGCCAGTCCGCTCTTCTGTGACGTCATCTTCTTCACTTCTCTTCTTCTGCCTTCTCCCGATGTTGACCCAACGCCTCTTCTCGCTGCAATGACGGGTGCGCGGCTTGCATCTGACTTATATAGGCCTCACAGTCCAATCATGCTCCGGTACCTACCCACGTGGGTAGGTACCGGAGCATGATGGGACTGTGAGGCGGTAGCGTGCTTTGGATACGGGTCTGGTATGGATTGTAGGGGGACCCCCTACGTCGGTTTTTCGGCGTAGGCGGGGGTCTCCCTACAACCCATACCAGACCTAAGGGCCTGGTATGCTCCTGGGGGGGGGGGGAACCCATGCCAGTTTTTTATTTAAAAATTGGCGTGGAGTTCTCCCTCTCAGGAATGCGTACCAAATGCTGACGCTAGAATTGGCGGGAATCCAAGTCGGATCTCCCGTCGCTTTTATGCCGGCTTTGTCTCCATCGCGGCTGGCTAGCTCTGGGCTGGCTCTCGCGATGGGGCTCGTAGGTGGTCAATCTTGCCGAGAAAGGGAGCGAGATTGACACAATATCGCGGTCACCCACTGTACATCACGGGACACAGACATCCCTCCCCTCTTATTGGGATATATATATTGCTTTGCTACAAAAACTGAGGTACTCCCAGTAAGAGAGGGGTTATATAGGGAGGGGGACTTCCTGTCTTGATTATGCCAGTGTCCGTTCACCTGAAGGTGGGCGTATTACCCATATAGTAATAATTACTATAGTGCTCTGTGTCCCGTGATGTACTTCCAAGAAAAGGATTTTACAGGTAAGCTGTTATAAAAATCCTATTTTTTTTTTTTTTTTTTTAAGAAAGTGTAAAAATAAATAATATTTTTTTTTAAAGCACCCCTGTCCCCCATGCTCACACAGTGGCAAATGCAAATGTCAGTCCCGCAAGCATATGTAAACAGTGAGGTATCACTGTGATCATAAGAGCGAGAGCAATAATTCTAACACCAGACCTTCTGCGCAACTCTAAACTAATAACCTGCAAAGGCTTTTAAAGCGTCAACTATGGATAATTTAACCACTTCAAAACCGCACGCCGTCATATGACGTCCAAAAAGGGCATCTCTTATCCCGGGTGGACGTCATATGACGTCCTGTACTCTGTGCGGTGATATCTGAATGATGCCTGCACCTAGAGGCATCATTCAGATATCATTTTTTTTTCGGCGGCGATCCTGCGCACCATAAGAACGATCATAGCGGTGGTTCCACCACTTGATCGTTCTTATAGGCGGCGGGAGGGGACATCCCCCCCTCCCCCCGCCGTCTGGTGCTTCTCCGGGCTCTCCCGTGCCATTGGGGGCTCGGAGAGATAATCGTTGTGCGCCGGATGGGAGGCATAGAGATGACTGGTGACCAAATGGTTACCAGTCATCTCTATGACCGTCGGAGGCCCGGGCGCAATGTGATGACGTCATGCCCTGGTACCCGTAAGTAAACAAACCGCAATTGCGGCTAGCAAGAATGAGATCTGTGAATTTTTTTCCACAATCTCATTCTTTACAGCCTGGAGGAGAGATGCGGGGTCTTATTGACCCCGCATCTCTCCTTAAAGAGGACCTGTCACACACTATTCCTATTACAAGGGATGTTTACATTCCTTGTAATAGGAATAAAAGCAATCAAAATGTTTTATTTATTTTTTAAAAGTGTAAAAAATAAGTAAAATTAAAACGCCCCAGTAGCTCGCGCTCAGAAGCGAACGCACACGCAAGTCCCGCCCGCATATGTAAACGTTGTTCAATCCACACATGTGAGGTGTCGCCGCGTGAGTTAGAGCGTGTGCAACAATTCTAGCACTAGACCTCCTCTGTAACTCTAAACTGGTAACCTGTAAAATTTTAAAGCGTCGCCTATGGAGATTTTTAAGTAACGAAGTTTGGCGCTATTCCATAAGCGCAATTTTAAAGCATGACATGTTGGGTACCTATTTACTCGGTGTAACATCATCTTTCATATTTTACAAAAAAATTGGGCTAACTTAACGTTTTGTTATTTTTTAATTCATGAAACCATTTTTTTTTACAAAAAAAAGGCGTTTGAAAAATGATTGCGCAAATAACGTGCAAGATAAAAAGTTGCAATGACCGCCATTTTATTCCCTAGGGTGTCTGCTAATAAAAAACATAAATAATGTTTAGGGGTTCTGAGTAATTTTCTAGCAAAAGAATGATGATTTGTACATGTAGGAGAGAAGTGCCAGAATAGGCCCGGTATGGAGGTGGGTTTTAAAGCCCTGTATTGAAGCGGTTAAAGCATGACATGCTTGGTATCTATTTACTTGGTGCTACATAATATTTTATATTTTACCAAAAAAGGTATTATTTTGTGTTCACTAAAACTCATTAAAGTGTATTTTTTCCAGAAAAGCTCTTGAAAAACTCCTGTGCAAATACCATGTGACGTAAAAAATTGCAACACCCGCTATTTTATTCTCTAAGGCCTTTGCTTAAAAAAATATATAATGTTTAGGGGTTCTAAGTAATTTTCTAGCAAACAAAAAAAAAGATACATTTTACATGTAGGATAGAAGTGGCAGAATAGGCTTGGAAAGCGAGTGGTTAAAACCAAAAAGAAAAGAGCTGTGTGTGATGGGTGAATTGTACACCACACTGCCCCCTACTGCAGTCGGGAACAGACAGCTGCCACAGAAGTAAAGTGCTCCACAAACTCTCCGTTCCTGTGTGAATACAGCCTAAGTGATTGCATGATCTCTGTTCTCAGCTCCGTAAAGGTCTTAGAGAGGTGGGGGTGGCAACTGCAGGAGGCAGCTAAACGGTAGTACATTGATCTTCCTAGTCAATGGGTGTGTAAGCACAAATCTGATCATTGGAGAACAGGCAGGCTGTGCCCCCAGCACAGCCAGAAAACTGACCATGTTCGAGTGGATGTGCCCTCATGCCTAGCATGGTCAGTTAAGTATTGGCAGGAACACCAGGCACTTCACACAGAGGAAGAAATACAAAGAGAACAGGAGACTCTTTTTAACACATGGTACAGCAGCAGGCATATGTCAGGAATATGAAATGTTTGAGTAGCATTCACTTTAAAGCAGAACAAAAGTCCACAAATGCTGCGCTCCAGCAATGCAACATCCAAACTCACCGTTGCTGACATCTTGCCAGCTTTTCCCGGATGCAGCATTTTTAGCTGGCGAGGGAATGACGTAACTCCAACACGTGTGAACAGAAGTTAAAGTAGAATTCCAGGTTTTCTATGGTGTCAAAGCCTCACTCTGGGCTAAAATAAATTTATAAGGATTAGTTACAGTGGGGCAAAAAAGTATTTGGTTAGCCACCAATTGTGCAAGTCCTCCCACTTAAAAGATGAGAGGCCTGTAATTGTCATCATAGGTATACCTCAACTATGAGAGACAAAATGTGGAAACAAAGCCAGACAATCACATTGTCTGATTTGGAAAGAATTTATTTGCAAATTATGGTGGAAAATAAGTATTTGGTCAATACTTTGGCGTCCTTTTTTTCCCACAAATAGATCTTTCTTTTGGTGGTATTTGATCACCTCTGCGGTTTTTATTTTTTGCGATATAAACAAAAATAGAGCGACAATTTTGAAAAAAAATAATTTCTTTCTCGTACATCATGGGACACAGAGCAGCATATTCATTACTATGTGGGTTATATGGAGTACCTTTAGGTGATGGACACTGGCAATCTCAAACAGGAAGTGCCCCTCCCTATATAACCCCCTCCCATAGGAGGAGTACCTCAGTTTTTTCGCCAGTGTCTTAGGTGTTGGTCATGGAATAGCTTGTCTCCTACATCCTTGGGATCAAGGCAGGCTAACCGGATCTGTCCAAGGTGCCTCAGAGCCAAAGTGGACAGTACCCGGGCCCCAAACCGTGGGGTTTTGCCCATAATGCTTCTCTTTTTAGAGAGCTGGACCCTGGGCCCAGGACTTAGAACCTCTGCGGTACCTAAGGTAACCTGTTTGCCAGGGTGCTATATGGGCCCAGGACAGTGGGTTCCTTTTAGGACCCCAGGGCCTGAAGGTCTAGTACGCCACCCACGGAGATGGGGGAAGATTGGACCGCTTGCTATGCAAAGTCCTGCGGCATGGAGCAGGTAAGAAAGGGGGGGCCTGCGGGACTTGGTTCGTCGGCAGGCTCTCTAGGGAGATCTTTGGGGGATGTGCCTGAGTATGCTCTTGCATTGGCAGTTTTTGGGCCACTATGTCTATCAAAGAGACAGGATGGTCTATGTATGGTCTCCCATGTGTGATCTTCCTAAAGATAGGTGTTGCATTGTAAATTGTCTGCTGGGCGCTGGGTTGGGAAAGGAGCTGTGTGTTAGCTATGCTTTCCCAGGACTGGGGGGTCAGTGACTCACCTGAGGCCTTACCTGTCTGGGTGCCGTGCGGTGTCCTCCTCCAGCATGTCAGACGCTTCCGGCGTGGCCCCGTCCTCCGCAACACGGGCGCGCGCGGGCGCGCGCCCTGTAATATAGGCGCAGGGTGATGATTCGCGCCGTTGTGGAGAAAGAGGGGCGGGACATCTAGTCTCATAAAAGGAAGGGGCGGCCCTTCCTCTATGCTGTGTAGCTCAGTTGCTTGCTGAGCTTGAAGGAGGAGGACGCAGAGCGGCTGCAGTGCGGCTGAGGGCACCCAGTGGCGCAAGGAAGTATTGCAGTTCTGGTGAACAGAACTAGCTGTGTGGTTACTAGCCTAAAAAATTCCTTATACAGCAGATGGATACTTGCAATTTTTTGAGGGAAGACAGCATGTTTTCATAAAAAAAAAAAAAAAAAAAAGGTTTTTGAAAAAAAAAAAAAAAAAAATATAGGAAACATACTGGTCTTCCCGTTTTGGTTTTTGGACGTTAATTATTAATACCGTTCCCTAAAACCGTACTATTTCTTTCTCCTAGCTACAACCATCAAGGGTTGTAAGCAGGGGTACCTCGGTATTGTACCATGGCTTCCAAAGGTTCAGGATCAGGGGGTACAAAAGAAAGGGGCCCCCCCTCAGATTCTGACGGTTCAGATCGGCCTATGCCGGTACTTTCCCCACAGGTTATTACACCATTGGGCACCTTGGTTAAGCCATTAGGGAGATCTGGTGCTGAGGCTACATCAGATCCACCCAACCCTGTGTTTATCACAGAGAGTATGCTAGCCGCCTCCTTGGAGGGGCTAGAGAAAAGATTGGCGGCTATGATAGCCAAATCTACACCGGGTAAAATACGGACTAGGTCTCCGTCGCCTGAGTGTGGACCCTCAGATGCTGAGGTTCTCTCCCCGGGGGGATTTGAGTTGCAGGAGGATCATTTGGACCGGGACCAAATTGGTTCAGAGGTTGAGGGTTCGGCTAATGAAGAGCCTTGCTCGGCCTCCCAAGCGGAAAGCTTCTGGGTTCATTCTCTGACAGACATGGTCCACTTGGCGTTTAATTTGCCTTTGCCGGAACCTCAGGGTCCGGCCGTATCATCTTTAGGCTCTTTGAAAACGCCTCGCAGTAGCGCTGTTTTTCCAGTCCATCCTCTTTTAGAGGAAGTAATCTTCCAGGATTGGGCACGACCAGACAGAATCTTTTTACCACCTAAAAAATTTTCCGTCGTCTATCCTATGGAAGAAAAATTTGCCAAAAAGTGGACTCTCCCAGTGGTGGATGCCGCCATCTCCTGTGTAAATAAGTCCTTGACTTGCCCGGTAGAAAACATACAGGTGTTTAAAGAACCGGTTGATAAGCGTTTGGAGACGCTTTTAAAAGCATCCTTTACTACGGCGGGTGCAGTAATACAGCCAGCGGTGGCTGCTATTGGAGTTTGTCAGGCACTAACAGACCAGACAAGACAAATGCTTAAGGTTATTCCGGCCCAACAGGCGGAAGAATTATCTGATATTCCTAGAGCCATGTGCTTCGCGGTGGATGCTATAAGGGATTCCATCCAGCAAGCGTCTCGTCTGTCACTATTTTTAGTACATATGAGAAGGCTCTTATGGTTAAAGAACTGGGAGGCTGAGCCCCCATGCAAAAAGCTCCTGGCAGGGTTTCCCTTCCATGGAGAACGACTCTTCGGAGAAGATCTGGATAAATACATTCAGACTATTTCAAGTGGTAAAAGTACACTTCTACCAGTAAAAAAGAAGGTCCGGGGACCTGCGTTCAAACGGCAGCTTCCCCCTGCTCAGGGGCCCGCCAATTCCAGGCAGTATCGACGGCCTCCTGCGAGATCATACTTTAACAATAAGCCACCAGGACAAGCCTTTGGAGGCAAGAAGCAGTGGTATCGTAAACCAGCAAAGACAGCCCCTAAGTCTGCCTCATGAAGGGACGCCCCCACCCACGAAGGTGGGGGGAAGGCTGCGTCTTTTTTCAGAAATTTGGGAGACCGACATTCCCGACAAGTGGGTCCGGTCTTCCGTGGCACAGGCTACAAATTAGAATTTCTAAGAATCCCTCCACCTCATTATCAGGAGTCGAGAGTGCCAGTCGAGCCGACAAAGAAGGCCGCCTTAATGGCGGCATTAAATCGTTTGCTTTACCAAGGCGTGATAGTAGAGGTACCAGCCCAGGAACAGGGGCTAGGGTTCTACTCCAATCTGTTCATCATCCCAAAGCCCAACGGCGATGTCAGGCCAATCTTGGACTTAAAGGGATTAAATGCGTACTTAAAAGTACGCTCGTTCCGGATGGAATCCGTGCGATCGGCAGCCGCCGCACTTCAGAAAGACGACTTTCTGGCCTCCATAGACATAAAGGATGCTTACCTTCATGTGCCAATTTTTCAGCCACATCAAAGGTTTCTACGCTTCACAGTGGCTCGGCGTCATTTTCAATTTGTGGCACTCCCTTTCGGGTTGGCTACGGCTCCTCGAGTATTCACCAAGGTCCTAGCTCCAATTCTAGCCAACCTAAGAATCCAGGGGATCATTGTCCTAGCATACCTGGACGACCTTCTAATCATAGATCATTCATCTCCTGGCCTGGAGCGAGCAGTGGCTCTCACGGTTCGATACCTAGAGAGGTTCGGTTGGGTCCTAAACCGAGAAAAATCAGCTTTCCAACCCACAAAGAGGTTGGAATATCTCGGCATGTCATTAGACACGGAACAACAAAGGGTGTTCCTGCCTCGAATAAAGGTCGAGGCTATCAAAGAATTGATACATCTGGTTCTAAGCAAGAGAGAACCAACGATTCGCCTATGCATGCGATTACTAGGCAAGCTAGTGGCCACCTTCGAAGCGGTGCCATACGCTCAAAGTCACACTCGTGTCCTGCAGGCAGCCATTCTGTCAGCATGGAGCAAGAGGCCACAGGCCTTGGAATTTCCGTTGCCACTCTCATCAAGAGTCCGGCAGAGTCTGTGTTGGTGGTTAGACCCTCAGAATCTACTGAAGGGAAAATCTTTCAGCCCCGTGACATGGAAGATAGTGACCACAGATGCCAGCCTGAAGGGCTGGGGAGCGATCTTGGATGGGTGCACTCACCAAGGTACGTGGGCACAGGAGGAGAGTCAATTGCCCATCAATATCTTGGAGCTCAGAGCTGCTCGGCTAGCCCTCAGGGCTTGGACCTCCAAATTACAGGGGTGCCCGGTGAGGATACAGTCAGACAATGCCACGGCTGTGGCATATATAAATCACCAAGGGGGAACCAAGAGTCAAGCAGCTCAGAGAGAAGTGAGCTTAATTTTCCTATGGGCAGAGAATCATGTGCCCTGCATATCGGCAATATTCATTCCCGGGGTGGACAACCTGCAGGCGGACTTCTTGAGTCGTCAGACTCTGTCGCCAGGGGAATGGTCTCTGCATCCGCAAATATTTCAGATAATTTGCCAGAAGTGGGGAATGCCGGACGTGGATATCATGGCATCAAGGCTCAACAAGAAACTCGACAGGTTCATGTCCCGGACTCGGGACCCTATGGCCTGCGGGACCGATGCATTAGTTTACCCTTGGCATCAGTTCAATCTTCTATATGCCTTCCCTCCGCTCCAGTTACTACCCCGCCTGTTGCGCAGGATCAGGGTGGAGCACAAGCCAGTCATTCTGATAGCTCCAGCATGGCCCAGAAGGGCATGGTACTCACTAATCCTAAAGATGTCAGTGGGAGACCCTTGGACGCTTCCTCTACGACCAGACCTACTCTCACAAGGCCCGATCCTCCACCCTGCATTACGGCGTCTAAATTTGACGGCCTGGCGGCTGAATCCCTGATTCTTAGGGGTAGAGGTCTATCTAGACAAGTAATCTCTACCCTGATTAAGGCTAGAAAGCCAGTCTCCAGAGTAATTTATTACAGGGTTTGGAGGGCCTATGTAGGCTGGTGCGAGTCCAAGAAATGGCTTTCCCGCAAATATACCATTGATAGAGTATTAAGTTTTCTCCAGCTAGGAGTGGATAAAGGATTGGCATTAAGCACAATCAAGGGACAGATTTCAGCTTTGTCAGTGTGGTTTCAGAGGCCGCTGGCCACCCACTCGCTGGTTAAGACCTTCATTCAGGGGGTCTTGCGTATTAATCCTCCGGTTAAGTCACCACTTTGTCCGTGGGACTTGAATCTTGTTCTGTCAACTCTACAGAAACAACCCTTTGAGCCGTTGGCTGAAGTTCCTTTGGTTTTACTAACAAGGAAGTTGGTATTTCTGGTCGCCATAGTTTCCGCTAGAAGAGTGTCAGAGTTGGCAGCCTTATCTTGTAAGGAGCCATATCTTATTCTGCATAAGGACAAGGTGGTTCTCCGTCCTCATCCTTCCTTTTTACCAAAGGTTATATCCAGTTTTCACCTGAACCAGGATTTGGTATTACCATCCTTTTTTCCAAAGCCCACTTCCAGAAAGGAAGGGTTGCTGCATACCTTGGATATTGTCAGGGCCATGAAGGCCTATCTTAAAGCTACAGAGAAGATTCGGAAAACAGATGTGTTATTCATTTTGCCAGATGGGCCCAAGAAGGGGCAGGCAGCTGCAAAATCCACCATTTCGAGATGGATTAAACAGTTAATTATTCAGGCCTACGGCTTGAAGAGGTTGCCTCCTCCGTTGTCAGTAAAGGCCCATTCTACCAGGGCCATGGGCGCCTCCTGGGCAGCACACCATCAGATCTCTATGGCTCAAGTATGCAAGGCGGCAACCTGGTCTTCAGTCCACACGTTTACAAAATTTTACCAGTTGGACGTAAGAAGGAATACAGATACAGCCTTTGGGCAGGCAGTGCTGCGGGCTGCGATTTAAGACCCTCAGAATCGGGGACACCCTTGAGTTAAAATTTAAGTTTAAATTTAATTTTCTCAACTAAGTTGGATTTATTATTATTTGAGAGTATCTCTGAATTAAATCCTTGTGTCTTGGGAAGATTTCTCCCTCCCCTCAGTAAAGCATTGCTTTAGGACATCCCACATAGTAATGAATATGCTGCTCTGTGTCCCGTGATGTACGAGAAAGAAAAAGGGATTTTTAATACAGCTTACCTGTAAAATCCTTTTCTTGGAGTACATCACGGGACACAGAGCTCCCACCCCTCTTGTGGGGACCATTTTGGGAGGCATACTGCTTGCTACAAAACTGAGGTGGTACTCCTATGGGAGGGGGTTATATAGGGAGGGGCACTTCCTGTTTGAGATTGCCAGTGTCCATCACCTGAAGGTACTCCATATAACCCACATAGTAATGAATATGCTGCTCTGTGTCCCGTGATGTACTCCAAGAAAAGGATTTTACAGGTAAGCTGTATTAAAAATCCCTTTATTTTTTGCTGTAATAAATATCCCCCAAAAATATATAAAAAAAATTTTTTTTTCCTCAGTTTAGGACGATACGTATTCTTCTACATATTTTTCGTAAAAAAAAAATCGCAATAAGCGTTTATTGATTAGTTTACGCAAAAGTTATAGCGTTTACAAAATAGGGGGTATTTTTATGGCATTTTTATTAATATATTTTTTTTACTAGTAATGGCGGCGATCAGCGATTTTTTTTTTCGGTACTGCGACATTATGGCGGACACTTCGGACACTTGACACATTTTTGGGACCATTGGCATTTTTATAGCGATCAGTGCTATAAAAATGCATTGGATTACTATAAAAATGCCACTGGCAGTGAAGGGGTTAACACTAGTGGGCGGGGAAGGGGTTAAGTATGTCCCTGGGTGTGTTCTTACTGTGGGGGGGGGGTGGCCTCACTAGGGGAAATCACTGATCGTCTGTTCATACATTGTATGAACAGAGGATCAGCATTTCCCCCCCTGACCGGACCGCTCTGTAACGAGCAATCGCGGGTGCCTGGCGGCGATCGAGCCCGCCGGGCACACGCACGGGAGTCGGGGGCGTGCACGCGCCCCCTAGTGGCCGCTCGAAAAGCGGACTATAGCTACGGGCTCTCGCCCAGGAGAGCCGACCTGCCGCCGTATAATGACGGTGGCTGGTCGGCTAGTAGTTAAGACATACTAAGAAAGTCACCAAATTCAAGTCACATGTAACACAGCAAGAATTCAATATTAAATCTCTAATTACCTGTTATTCCAAACACGTCACATACCTATTGGAATGCCCTTGCTCCCTGCAGTACGTGGGTCGTACCACCCGCGAACTAAGGGTTAGGATAAATAAACACGTGACAAATATAAGGAAAGGTTTTCCTAACCATAGTGTTTCATGACACTTTCTCCAGTTCCATGACAGGGACCCACGCTATTTGACCTTCTATGAAATAGAGTTAAATATCATTGGAGAGGTACGGACATGAAGAAGGCCATCTCTCAGAATGAGACTCAGTGGCTGTATCGTTTGAGAACTATGCAGCCGCTGGGTCTCAATATAGATATGGACCTTAATTGCTTTCTGACCAATAACTGATGTAATTTTCAGCCTATTGGTTACATGTCACCATAAAGGGTTTCCTGCACCTCTTTTACACAACGCTGAGATTTTAGTACTAATTTTTAGTATCAATACATTTTTTGACGTGTTTTTTTAATAATTTGGTTTATAGTTATTGAATTGATCTCGTTCATAACTACAATGTTACTTGTCATGTCATCACAAAGGGTTTCCCACACCTAATTTACACCCTATTGCAGTGGTTCTCAACCTGGGGGTCGGGACCCCCTCGGGGGTCAAATTAAGATTTGCCAGGGGTCACCAAATCCTGGACTGTTCCTGAAGCCCGCACCTCCCTCCCAGCCCTTTTGCGGTCACAAAACAGGGTTGTCCCTGGAGCCCGTGGCCACCCATTCAGTTCACGGCATGGCTGGGGGGCAGGGACCTGAGGTCAGCTGACTGGTGAGGAATGTGAAGTGGGAGGGGCTGGAGGAGACCCCATCTCCAGATTTCGGTAGAGGTGTCACCACAAAGTCGGGCACACAGTGAAGCTAGAGACACAGTGAGTGACACTACCTGTGATTATAGTTCCCACTACAGTTCTCAGATCAGCAAATGACCTTGATCAAGAGCACATAAGTTGGCTGATCAGAACTCACCACCAGCACTGCCACTCATCCTATCCCCCCCCCCCCCCACCAAGGAGTAAGAGAAGGAATAAACATAGATAATACATGGGAGGGAGAGGAAGCAAGGTGGAGGAATAAAGAAAAAGGAAGAGAGAGAAGAAAGACGGCTAAAGACAGGGGTGAGGGAAAAAAACCAAGAAGGATAGAGAGAGATAAAAGGGAAAAAAGGGAAAGAAATGAGAACAAAGAGTGGTACATCCTAAAATGTACCATAAAGGGTTTTAATACTGTACAAGTGGAAGGGACTCGTGGAGCGCTAAATGTCCGTGAGTTAGGGACACAAATTACTTGTCTTGCCTTGGGTGCTACGAAAATAATTTTACTGTTAAGGGTCCCCACAACTTGGGAAATTTTATCAAAGGGTCACGCCACTAGAACGGTTGAGAACAACTGCCCTATTGGGAGTGGCTGTATTGTTTGAGAACTGCAGCCGCTGGGTCTCAATATGGATCTGGACCTTAATTGTTGTTTGACCAATGACTAATGTAATTATCTGTCTATTGGTTACATGTCAAAGGGTTTCCCGCACCTCATTTACACATTATTGGTATTTTAGTACTAATTTCTAGTATCAATTCATTTTTTGATGTCTTTTATAAGAATTTGGTTTATAGTTGTTGAATTGATCTCGTTCATAACAACAATGGTACTTGTCATGTCATCTTAAAGGGTTTCCTGCACTTTATTTACACCCTAGTGGGATTTTAGTACTAATTTTTAGTATCAATTTTCATATATATATAATTTTTTTAATTCGGTCTCTAGTTGTTGAATTGATCTTGTTCTTAACAACTATCTATACTTGTCTATAGACCAAGTATTAATATTATTTATTTCCATGGTGTATTGTATTGCATTTTATTTATTTTATGTACTTTTTAACTAGCTGGCTGTCAGTATTATTATACCATTCAGACTGGGACTGAGGCTGTGGTAATTGCCAAATTCTTTCACCTACTGATGGCCTAATTGACAGGCACATATAAACCAGTACATTCAGTGACTAGGCACGCTTTCTGAAGACGTGTCAAACGAAACAGACGTAGAGGCGTCACCTGATCACGTACTGAGGTCACCTCCGGTTCCCTTTGGCTCACTGCGGTGCAGGGTGGAACGCATGCCAGCGCAAACGAGTCGGGACCATCTCCATCAATTTGATTCTATGCCATCCAGCTTCAGTGTTTTACTCCCATTCGTGATTTATGGAAACTCAGGCTGCTGCCTACTTTAGAATCGGTCCTGTAGGTCAGTCTGCTCTCCAGGGGTGTGTTATCACCCCTGGGCGGCAGTTGGCGCTAGAGGGGTTCTGACGGACCCACCTTCTCCCAGCAGCCAATCGCAGGAGTTCTTCCCTCGTTGGGCATGCTGGGAGGGGGATATATCTGGGGCAGCCGCTTTTGGTTGGTTGTTCTATGCGGGGCCCGAGTTCCAGGTGCGGTGCCCACCTTCAGGGTACGCGCATCCATGGGCCCGCCACCTTGGCCTGCTTCGCTGAGGTTGTGCACCATGCAGAGCCTCATCCTGACATTGAGAGGGGCCCCAGCGACTTGCTGGGTCCCAACCTTCTGTTGAGAGGATCCTAAGCTGGAGGCTGGGCGATGGGGGATCGGCTCGGGGGAACCTAGAACTAGAGGTTGTCCAGGAGGCCTAGACAAACCATCGGGGATCCGGTCACCACACCATATGACAGGTATGCTGAAGCTGTCAGTTGCAACCAATTAGTGAGCGGTAATAACGTATAGTAACCTCTATTAACCAATGGGTAAACTGTAATGATGTGCAGTAAACTCTAGCAACCAATGGGTGAGGGGTAATGATGTGCAGTAACCTCTAGCAACCTAATATTGTGCAGTAAGCTCTAGCAACCAATCAGTGAGTGGTAATTATGTGCACTAACCTCTAACAACCAATCAGTGAGCCTGGAGCAATAAGTGAGTGTGGACCAGTTTTTTTATTTTGAGATAAGTCTATGTGCGTGTTTGATTTTTGGGATGTTGGCGTAGAGAGGGAAATGTTTGCCCAGGGTCCAATCAATATTAAAGATGCCCCTGGGTGTCCCCAGGCTGGCTGAGTGAGCAGACCAGCACACACTTTATGTAAAGCCATGGAGGTTTCAGCCAGCTGTAACACCTCCCTCAAACGGAGAACATCTCATCAGCTACAGCCAACAGCAGGCTCTATTGCCGTCTTAGCCTTCTCCCAAAGCCTGCTCCACAATGCACGGCAGGAGTTGTAGTTCACCACACCACACACTAGACTTGCCCCGCCGGTGCCTGTGCTCTGCAGAGACTAGACCTCCCAGAATACATTGCAGGGTACTCAAAGCGAATGTGTCGGCTTCTCCTTCTTGTAGGGGATGGAGGAGTGTATAGAAGGATCACCTGTCTGCACTCTGTCTGTGTCTATAATGTTTGGTGGCTTCTGCAGCAATGTGGTGACATTTTGCTTGTCATTACCGTAAGACCATCTCTTGTATCATGTTGCACAGTCATTTCCCATTGTGGAAGTAAGTGGGGCCTTATGACTAAAGCCCCATACACACGGTCACACTTTTTGCCAACCAACTTCAAAATCTGCAAGTTTTCTAATTTGTCTAACCGTGTGTACGCTCCATCGGACCAACTTTTTCGGGTTTCATCCAACAAAAAGTTGGGTCTGCAAACGTACCAACTTTTCGGCAACAAAAGTCCGATGGTGCCTTGTCTGACTGTGTGTACAGCAATCCAACCAACTTTTGGACAAAGTGCAAATACGCATGCTCAGAACCAATGTTAAAAGCAACAAACAATAGCAGAAGTTAACCAAAGGGTGGCGGTAAAGAGCAGAAAATAGCAAAAAAAACATGTAATGTTAGGAAAGTTTTAGAAAAGTTTGCAGAAAAGTCTGACTGTGTGTATGCTATGGGTGTGGCCGGACAAATCCATTAGGAAAAAAATCCAAGGGAAATTTTGTTGGATGTCTGACTGTGTGTATGAGCCTTAGGGCCTCACAAAGCCTAGAGCCGCCTCTGCCTCGGAATAAGATGTTTTTACTCAGCACAGTGCATAAAAAATTCCAGTAATTCAGGGCTAAGGTTTACATAAAAATACTTATTCAGAGCTGAAAGATCACCATGGGAGAGCTACAGGGCCCACAAGACCAGGGGACCCACATCTCTCCGGTCATACTGAGATTTGTGTACAGACTAATAGCATTTGGCCAGTACATTGACATGAAGGGAATTTGTATATGCATTGATCAGCCTTAACATTATGGTATTATCTGTATACCTCCGTTTGCTGCTTCGCATTAATCTTCCTTGGGCTTCAATCTACCGATTTAACTGTATATAGTGTTTTTATTCTTCAATCAGTTAATATAAACATCTTTGATATTAAAGATGTTATAGAACGTAATTACATTGTAGAATATTAAAAAAAAGTCAGTTACTTTGAGTAACTAATTACTTTTTCAATGTAGTAACTGAGTCACTAATGCAATTACTTTTTTGGAGAAGTAATTAGTAACTAATTACTTTTTTAAAGTAAGATGAGCAACACTGCCTGGGACGCATCCATTTTGGAGGGAGGGTCTTCTTGGAGTAGGGTGTAAATACAGGATATTAAGTGTCTTTGTGATGATTTACGTGTACATAGGGATTTAAACTGCGTGAGTTGTCTATTCCAAATGGTTGTTGGGTCTTGAGTTGAGAAAAAGTGCCTACTTTGTCTGTATGTCCAAAAGGGAAAATAATTAGTGCACAAAGTAGACGCCAAATTCTGGTGTGGAAGAGCCAGCAAGAAAACTGCTGGCAGAGCTTTCTTGCCGAGTTTACCGAGCTTGTGTACGAGGCTTTCAGGTTTCTCGACAAGAAAACTGCCCAGAATCTGGACGCGAAAAATAGAGAACATGTTCACTATTTTCTCGTTGTGAGATTCTCGGCAGCTTTCCTGCCAAGAAACCCGAGAGTGTGTATACTTGGTCGCCTTGAAAACCTGTGCATGCTCAAAATGACTGACGCATGCGCGGTAGCTTCCTAGGCATAGGTAGGTGCAGCAAGATGGCAGCGACAACATCAAATGTGATGAGCGCATGCTCGTCATACGCAATGATGTTGCCGCGTTCTTGTCTTTTTTTTTATTTTTTATTTCTGTTTATTGAAAATTTCGGATATAACAAAATCTACATTTCTTGGCACAACACCAAGCTTACCTAACGGTCAACATGACCAGTTACATACTAACGTAAAACCTTGCCATCGCAGATAGCAGTCATAACAACTTAACCCCATCTCCCCCCCCCCCCTACTCAGTTCCCTTCCCCCCTTCAAACCACATCTTAGATCATAGTGAATAGAAGCCTCCTCCTCCCCAATGCGAAACACAATGCGCTATCCCCGATGCACCTGGACTAAATGAGATGACTGCGTAATACGGGAACCTTCATACTTCAGAGATCATTCTCCGCTACCCAACCCTCAAATCAGATTCATACCAGGCCCTCCATACTTTCTCAAATTTCCCAACGCAACCCCGAGACAAGTACGTCGCCTTATAATATGGAAGCATAGCATTTACAAGCCCTTTCCAGAAAGCAACCTCCGGGGCCCCGGGACTCCTCCACTTGAGTAAAATAGCTTTTTTCCCATAGAACAGTAGGATACTGATTAAGGTTCTGTGAGCCCTAGATGGGACCACTTCCTCCACCAGGCCGAGCAGACATACACTAATTTCTTGTGGGATAGGTACCCCCAGAACCCCTGCTATACAGGAGGTGACCCCAGTCCAAAACTGATGGATCTGGGGGCAGCCCCAAAACACATGATGCACGTCCACCGGAGCAAACTTACACCTCCAACACTCTGAGGGCACCAACAGATAGATCGAAGCCAACCTGGCAGGGGTATAATACACTCAATGTAGAAACTTAAACTGAATCAGCCGGTCTTTAGCCGCCACCAAATATTTAAATGGACGGTCCCACATGTCGTCCCATTCCTCGCCCTGTATACCTGCAACTTCTACCTCCCACCGCTCTCTGCACTTGAGCAATGCCTTGGGACTGGTTTTAAATAACTCTTTATAAGTCACTGACAAGGTCTTGGGCAAGTCTTCTGTCATAAGTAAGTCCTCGAATCTAGAAGGGAAAGATTCAACCGTCTGTGTCCCAAACTGAGTCTGAAATGCATGTCTGTCGGAGATATCGAAAAAATTGTGCTTTGGGAAGATCATGTTTGGCCTTCAATTGATCAAACGTCAAGAGTACCCCATCGCGAGTAATATCTTTAAGCAATTTAACCCCCTTAGATGCCCACCCACAGCGTCGTCAAACTTATAGAACAGTTGTAGCTTCGGGTTCATCCACAGGGGGGTTGAAGGTAAAAACCCCTTGTAACTTGGACAAGCTAACTTCTCCACCTCCTCCCAAGCCTTAACAGTAGCCTTCATAGAATCAGTAAGAGGGAGATCCCGACCAGTGCCCCTATGTATAGCCAGACGGAGGGACTCATAGGATCCCAGATGAGCTGCCTCCAATTAAGTAGCCGTGTCTCCCGCATCCGAGCTCAGCCACCTATGTACAAAAACCAACTGACCAGCCAAGTAGTACTTACGCCAGTCAGGTAGCGCCAGTCCCCCCTGGCCCCATGGCTCCCGCAAGACCTCCAATCCCACCCTAGGCATTTTAGGTGCCCAGAGAAACGAGCTGGTAATACTGTCAAGTTTCTTAAAGAAGGACTTTGGTATCCAGACCGGAGCATTCCTCAAAAAATATAAGATAACCGGGAGAATTTTCATCTTTAAAAGGTTAACCCTGCCAATCAATGATAAGGGAAGCTTTTGCCAAGCCTGCGCCTTTTGTTTGAAAAATGTCAAAAGGGGCAGCAAATTAAGAGACATGTAGTCCATCACACTCGCTGTTATCTTCACCCCCAGATACGTTATCTGTGTAACCCATTTTAGTGGTAAGTTCGAATTCGCCTTTGCTCTAGCCCCTTCATCCAAAGGTAATATGGACGATTTGCCCCAATTAACCTTCAGCCCGGAATAGGTAGTAAATGTGTTCATAATTTCCAAGGCGGTCACTAACAACTCCCCCGGGTCCCTTAAAAACAGCAGAAGATCATCCGCGTACAGTGCCAAGCCCTCATCTATACTACCCACCCTAGTTGCCTTTACGTCCTCTGACGCCCTCAGTGCCACCGCCAGTGGCTCCATCATTAGAGCAAACAGGAAGGGTGACAAAGGGGCACCCCTGCCTGGTGCCCCTACCTATCGAAAAATACTCGGAGGTACAACCCCCCATACGAATAGCTGTCCTAGGTGTGCTGTACAATAATGAAATCCACTGCCGGAAAGACTGCCCAAAGCCCATAGACTCAAGAGCTGTATGCATAAAATGCCAGTCCACTGAGTCAAAGGCCTTTTCTATATCAATAGAAACAATTACCCTATTGGACGAATCCAAATTAGGAAGCTGCAAGTGTGTAAAAAGTCATCTCAGGTTGGTACCTGTGGACTTACCAGGCATAAATCCCGTCTGGTCAACATCTACCAGTGAGGAAATAACCACCGCCAGTCTCCTCGCCAACACTTTCGTCAGAATCTTAAGGTCCATATTCAGTAAGGCAATGGGTCGATACAACGAGCAGTCCAGCGGATCCTTACCTGGCTTAAGTAATAAGATTATATAGGCATCAAGCATTGACGCTGGAAGCGCCTTTTTTTGTAGGCAGCAATCAAACAAGGCCGTGAGCCTGGGGGCCAATTGGTCAACATATGACTTGTAAAAATCCGCCGGGAACCCACCCGGACCCGGCGCTTTTTCTAGGTGGGAAGGCAAAAATCGCCGACACCACCTCTTTGTTCGTAATTTTGGCATCCAAGGCCGCACGGTCTTCTTCGGACAGCTTAGGAAGGGTCAAATTTCCCAGCAGATCACTCAGGGCAGCAGGGTCATACGTCGGGATCGGGGCGTACAGGACTGAAAAATAAGCCTGGAACTCAGCCAGAACCGCAGTCGGGTCCCTAACCAGGTCACCACCTACCCCCCTAACAACTGAAATATGCTCAATGTGATTTTGGTCCGCCACCAACCTAGCCAGCAATTTTCCATTTTTGTCCCCCTCAGAAAACAATGAATTCGCTCTATGTTTAGCCTCAGTATGTGCCAGGTCATTACAGTGCATAGAGAGTCTACGTCTAGCCTCCAATAAGGCAGTATAAGAGGCATCCGTCTGATCAGCAGCATGTACAGTCGCACACCCCCTCTCCTTGTCTTGCAGCCCCTGAATGTCAGCGTTTTGATCTACTCTCACCCTCTTAATAGCCGTGATAGACTCCCCTCGAATCACTGCCTTAAAAGCATCCCACACAACCGTCGGGTCTGCAGAGTCCACATTCAAAGCCCAATAGTCATTAACTGCTTCAAGCAAATGTGAAGAGACCTGTTCTTCCTGTAACCAACCCGGGGACAGTCTCCAACTCCGCGCCCCCCCCAACTGCCGGGAAGAGCAAGGAGACGGAGAGTGGGTTATGATCCGATAGACCTCCCGCTAAGTAATCCGCCCCCCTTACATAGGACAGCATGGCCTGATTCCCAAATGCCAGGTCAATCCTAGCTGAGGAACGATGCGTCTGAGAAAGGTGGAAATAGCATGTAGTAGTAGGATTCTTAGCTCTCCATATTTCAGTCAAACCAGCCATAGATGCCCAGGACAAGAAGTCCAGCGACCCCCCCCCCCCCCTCCCAGGATTGGAAGAATCTAGCACCCCAACGTGGCATTGAAATCTCCCATCATCAGAAGCGGCAGATGTGCATGAGGTGCCAACTTCACAAACAGGTCATACAATAATTGCACATTAAAAGGAGGTGGCACATATACATTTACAAGCAACATTTTACAATTACCTATATCTAAGACCACGGCCGCATATCCCCCCCCCCCCCCGGATCAGTTATCACCTGGTGGATCGTGCAGGGAAGCGTCCTACTAATAAGTATAGACACGCCCCTGGCAAATGTGGAATACGTGGCATGAAATGGCTTTTGATTCCAGTGTTTTCGTAAGGCCAGAATTCTATTACCATACAATTCACATTAGCCATATTCCCCTGTAAAAAACATCCCAGGTGCATCTCAAATAAACCCAGAAGTCAAAGTCAGAAAGCATCTTCAAGAGTTATAGAGAGGCCCGTGCTAGTCGAGGACCGGGAACTGAGTAGCAAGTATGCAAAAAAAAAACAAATCCCCCTCCCTCAACCACAACAACCCACCCCCCCTGCCATTATACCAGAACCAAAAAATAAAAAAAATAGACCTTGAAGCAAAAAGGCTTCAAGAAAACCCATTGTCTGGTATGCAGCTTCAAAACCCAAAAACAATGCAAAACACACTCGGGCGGCAAGAGATTCTTGCCAAGAATCTCATCGGGAAAAAAAAAATTTTTTCCTGACGAGATTCTAGCCCGTGTGTACAGGGCTTAAGAGAGGGGGAGAGAGACCTGCAACATGAATTTACTGAACTTCAATTTGACCATCTTTGCCGCTTTATACATACTAGCTCTGTAGATACGAAAATGCAAGAGAGTGGGTTCATATTACCTACTCGCCAATATAGGGTCCCCTCTAAACTTGTTAGAATTTATCCAACATTAACTGATGCTTGCTGGGGGGTTTGCAGGCTACGGGCACATTTCTACATGTTTGGTGGGAGTGCCCCAGGCTGCCACCCTATTGGCAAGATATCAGGACCCGAGTTAAAGTGATCTTAGATATTGAGCTACCCGACTCCCCATTGGAGCTCTTGCTGCATGTCCTCCTGGCTATTACCATAAATCAGTACTTCCCCATCTTCTGAACGCAGCTAGGTGACTGATCCCAGTTTTACTAGAAGTCAGCTCAAATTCCCAGTACGTAAGATTGGATATGTTTAGTGAACAATAATATAGATATAATATATAGACTTGACAAGTTCTACATTATATGGGCTACTTGGATTCACTATACAAGCACGACCCCCCCAGAACTCTCAACCAATGGCTTCTTGAACGTTGGACTTTGTTGACTGTTTAAGCTTTATTGGATTTGATCCATGGAGAATTTTATTGTTTACTTAAAAGCATTTATATCGGAGTGCTGTTTCTGTTACCTCCCTCCTTTGCTTCCCCTTCTCCCCACCCCTTTCCCCTCCTGGTCATGCTCACATGATCTTCCCTGTTGGGTTAGTTATCTCTGATTTGTTGATAGGAATACGGCAATTCAATATGTGTGGATTCATTGGTTTTAATATTGGGTATGTAGATCATATGCATTTATATTCCTTATATAGAATGGTCAATCTGACCTTTTGTTATGTATCAGGACCGTCACCTATTTGGGCCTGTTGACAAATTGCTAACTTTCTTTTGCCCTTTTCAGTTTTCCTGCTTATATGGCTTATGTTTTTTTTTTTTTTTATTAAACTAAATAAATAAACATTACTCAACATAAAATAAATAATTAAATAAATTACAGATGCAACTAAATTAACTTGTACAGCTTTGATAATTGACCCTATAGATAAATATAGTCATATGCAAATGTTGACTTCTCATTTAAAAGTCAAATATGACTTTGGCTCTCTCATCTTCCATACTTCCCCATGAGCAGCCTTTATGTCTTAAAGATTTAGGAAGGGCCTGGGCCAAGTTTGACATTGCAAAAAAAGTCAGCTTCCGGTATCTCTGGATTTACAAATCCATTTTTTTTTTTTTTTTTTTTATGAGCTTAGTTTGATTTACCAAGGTTTATGACAGATTTACTTTATTCAACTCGATAAAATGTTTATTTTTTAATTCATTCGGGGATATTGATTTTAAGAAGAAGCCCGGAATATAAAATGTATGTGTTCAGCCAGTTGCAATCTCCTCTCCCACACATATGTGCCCTTGTGAATCTATGATCGGAAATAATACAATACAGTATAACAATACTGGATGGAGTTCAAACAAGGAAATGCTCTGAAGGATGCAACAAATAATGAGAAAGGAACATGAAACAATATGATCATTGTGGAGACCTGAATGTGTGTCACATTGTATTAACTGTTTGTTAGCTAAACATGGCTAAGCCCTCTTGTATAAAAAATACACTTCTAACAATAACTATATAACCCCACATGATAGTTGCAAGTCCTTAGTCCATCAATTTTCCTGTTAGTAAAATAAAAATGACAGGTGACATTACTCATTTATTTCTTCAGTGAGAGATCCACTGCTTACCAAACCATCAAGAATATTTATATATTCTATGCACAGCTGGAAATAAAATTTCAACTTCATTGTCATCAGCACAGATAATTTCTATGCATCCTCTTTTAACAGATATAATTACTGGGAACTGTCCCTCAATTCATATTCTTTCTCACAGTCACTTTTGCCTTCAAATCAGCATAATGAGCGCGTGCATAGCAGTCAATCACTGTCATGTTGTGGATAACAAGGTTTATTGTGAGAAGACATGAAAATTTAACACAAGCAATTCAATAAGCATACTTCTGCTTTTCACATATTTTCATTCTTTAACTATTTGCGGACTGGCCACCCACAAAGTACTGCAGACATGCAATCCGTGCAGGCAAAGTAATGTATCCATACGTTGCTGCCTGCTTCTGGGAATAGGGCGTGTGCTTGCATGCCCCCTTCAAGACACCCGCTATGATTATACACAGTGGGAGTCTGTCACCAAGTTACGGCCAATAAATCATGGCCTGGCACCTGCTGATCGGCTGTGTGCAATCCCAGCCCAGAGCCCTCTGTTGACAATCAACACAGAGCTCTGTACAAAGGGAACAATCTCTCTGTTTCGTATTCCGGCTAAGCAGGGATAAGAAACAGAGACATTTAGTAAAAATCAGTACACATTGTTAGGCACACATTTACCCCTTGATCATCCTAGATGGTAACCCCTTCCCAGCCAGTGTCACTAGTATAGTGTAGAAAAAAGTGGCAACCACCCCAACCTATAAGTGGTCTTTGCAGCAAGGTGCACATGGAAGGGCAAAACACATCACAAACACACAAAAAAGAGCACACTTACCGGTCAGCTTGCAAAACAATCAAATTTACCCTTAGGCCCCTTTTACACTAGGTGCGGTGGCGGTATATCGGCGCGATTTTTGGCGCTGCTATACCGTCGTATTTACTGCGATATTTGGCAGCTAGCGGTGCCGTTTTAACCCCTGCTAGTTGGCGAAAAAAGGGTTAATGCCGCCCGCAAACCGCTGGAAAATCTTGTGTTTGTTCAATGGTACAGTGACAGTGTATAATATTATCACTGATGACTGTATTAGTGTCACTTGTGATGTCAGCGGCAGTTAGTCCCCCCCCCCAGCGTCAGTTTGTGTTAGTCCCATTATAAGTTGCTGATCACCGCCAAAATAGTAGGGATTAAGGATGAGCTCCGGTGTGTTCGCACAGTACATGTGCAGTGCCCGCCAGGAAGTCGGCACATCGCTGCGCTAATTCCATGCAGGGAGACATTGTCCCGATGCTCGGCTGCAGAGATCGGGAAATGTCTCCCTGCCTGTGATTAGCGCAGCGATGTGCCGACTTCCTGTCGGGCTCTGCACGTGTACTGTGCAAACACGCCGGAGTTCATTCTTAGTAGCGATATGTTTTATGTCAGAAAGTCATTTTTTTTTTTTTTTTCATTTTCAGTCTTTTCTTGTTTATATCGCAAAAAAAAAAAAAAAAAAAACCCCAGTGGTGGTCAAATACCACCAAAAGAAAGCTTTATTTGTGTGAAAAAAATGATATGAATTTGGGTACAGCGTTCCATAACCCCACAATTACGAGGTAAATTAGGGCATTGCTAAAAAGCCAAAAATGGCCTTGCCATGAAGGGGTTAAACTGCTGAAGTGGTCAATGGAAAATGTCACCGTTTGTTCAGCTTTTTTTAAGATCGTATTGGATTTTTCACTTTAACCAGCTATGTGGATTTGTACTTAAACCCCACTTAAATTAAAGGATTATTCCACTGGTATCATTTAACCTCCCTGGCGGTATGATTATTTCAGAAAAAAGGTGCTGAAAGCGGTACCATTATTTGCAAGGAAATTTGGCGTTTTATACTGTAGGTCTGTAATTTTTAGGAATAACTCACTTAAATCTGACCAAACAAGAGACTAGTAGGCATCCCGGGTATGACATTTTTTTAAAAACAAAATTATAAATTATAATATAATAAATAATTATAACAAATAATAATATAATTATAATAAAAAATATTCAATAATGTAATCAACTCAAAATCACTGAAATTTGCTCAGTTGCAGAATTGTCGCTGTCATTACTTTTATTTTTTTATGACGAATTTCCCCACAAATCGCTATCGCACAATTCTGCAAGTGATTATAATTTATTGTCGCTGTTTTCTAGCTGCTTTAAAATCATTTTTGACATAAAGGGACACTTTTGGTTGCTATGGACAATCTACAGTTTGCAGGCAGAAAGAACCGTTTTTATTATATAACTGCAAATAAAAAATAATAATATAACGTATATATTTGCGACACAAGTAATTTTGTAATTGGATTTTATTAAAAATCACCTTTCCTTTTCAATCTGCAGTCACTGTAAT
Organism: Rana temporaria; assembly: GCF_905171775.1. NCBI lineage: Eukaryota > Metazoa > Chordata > Amphibia > Anura > Ranidae > Rana > Rana temporaria. The sequence continues at coordinate 135,784,001 of NC_053491.1, forward strand.
TTTCTGAAAATGCAATACAATATGGCTACCTGGAGTTGTTCTGTAACATAATTTCTTGCTTGTGAGATTGGGTTTACCAATTTGCCCAGAAGTCTGTCAGTCAGATTTCAGGCATCCCCTGCAACAAGAACGTAATTTTTGGTGAAACACTTCCAATAGGAACACGTCTAAGACCCCTTTCACACTGATGCACGTTTCAGGTGTTTTAGCGCTAAAAATAGCATCTGTAAAGCACCTAAAAAGCGCCACTCTCGTACCTCCCCAGTGTGAAAGCCTGATTGCTTGCAGGATGGGAAAAAAAGTCTTGCAAGCAGCATCTTTGGGGTGGTTTGGGAGCGCTGTATACACCATTCCCGAAAAATGCCCTGCCAATTGAAATGAATTGGCAGAACTTCCGAAACGCCTACAAAGCGATTTTGCAGTGCCGCAACACTGGCGCTTTTAACCCTTAGGATGCTAGCAGGGGTTAAAATCACCCCGCTAGAGGCCGAAAAGCGCAGCTAAAATCACGGTAAAGCACAGCTATAACTAGTGGCTAACACACCCCCACACCATTGTGAAAGTAGCCTAAAGGCTTGCACGCCCAGCAGCTTTCCTCATTAGTGCTCTGCAGCTGCACAGCTGACTGATAATTATGAAACCATTCCCACTCGCACAGGGTCACAGAGGGACAAACAGTGATTTCTTCAGAATAACAAAAGGTAGGAATCTGCAACAAACGTTGTTATAATCCTTGCAATGCACATAGATCACCCAGAGGGGAATGATTTTTTTCTCAACAAAAGTGGAGTTACTCTTTAAATTAGAATCTGAATTTTTCCACTGATGGACTCTTTATTTACAGTAGCATTGATCTACGGTACATCATGTTTACACCTGAGGCTGACTCGTTCTCACCTTTCTATTCTAAAGGTCAACAACAGCCTATTAAACGTTGTAAATGGAAAATAAAAAGCAACAACATTCAGCAGCCGCTTACTGCAAATAGTATCAAGTAGTTTTAAAGGCTGAAGTTTTTTTTTTGCTCCCAATAGAGGCTTTAGTAACTCTAACCAGCATTCTCTGGGCCGGAGAACACTGGTTCGTGTTACTACAGCCACTATTGACTGATGGGCTGAGGACGTGTGACTATGATACGTTTTAGGCTGGGTTGACATATGTGCAGCCGGCGGTTTCCAGCCTGGGGTCCGATGCGTTCCTGTTCACCCATAAGGTGCCATTCAGGTCTGAATTTTTGCCTGAATTCGTACCTGAACCGGACCCAAAAACGCACAGGACCCTTTTGGTATTCCCACTGCGGCCGTCCCGGGCATGTGTGAACTGGCTCCATTGAGAGTCGGTCACACTTGCATGTAATGTGATGAAAACCACATCCAAATCGCACATAGAGTATGTGAAGCCTAAAGGTGCAATTCTTCTTGGGGAAAAGATTAAGTGCAACTGGAGTAGCCAGCAAACCTCAGCTAAGGAATAACTACAGAGAAGGTGTGGCTCAACCGTTTTAAATAAATAGGTAAAAGAAGACGATCTGCAGGTGGAGGATGATGTCGTGTTTTATCACTTATGACTAACATGGACCCCGTTTTGAAGTGTGGCTTTCTGAGAGTGGATTCCATGTGCTGGTATGAACGGCTGATTTTACATGCTAATATCCATTAGCTGTCTGAGTCCATAAGGGTGAAAGATTAGTACACTTTGGTGACACAGTGAACTAACTACTACACTGGGAATCACTATCATTGAAGGTCTCGAGTGGATTCTTTATATGATTCTGGGACTTTTATTTGGACTTTTAGATATTTGTAGAGCACTAGCCCTTTATAGATACTTTATTTGCACTTTATAAGTTTTCTGTATATTGCCACATATGGCTATAGATTGATGCACTTTACTGTTTTTGTAATTTATGCACTTTATTTTTCTTTTCATATTATATTTTGATGCACTTTTTTTGGTTTATTTTTGTCATAAGGTTGGTGTCACCTTTTTGTGCGAACTGCTTTCACCTCTGAGCGCTCATTTGTGTTTGAAGTAATGGAGGCATGTTAAGCATTACGACCAGTGTGCGAATACATTGATATGCACTACAATTCATATTAGGATTCATTTCAGTCCATCAGAATCAAATATAAAGTTTTTCCTTGAATAGAAAGTATATCAGTGAGATTGCCTATATTTATTACAATGTACGCTTTGTGTGGGTTCAAAGGCAATATAGTGGCTCAGACTAAACTCATGAATATCACTCTGAGCAGTTTTTTAAAGTAGATGTTATTGAATGACAGTTATTTTCCTAAAGAAGTGTGGCCAAAGCTATTTTAGCCATACTCCTTCTTTGCATCACAGGAGTGCATTTTCTTCGGCACTCCCATGACCCGTTTTCAGCGGACAGTGGGTTAACATCCGCTGTGAGGTGATGTCACTCAGCCGGTCCAGGCTCTGGAAAGATCCATCCAGATGCCTGGACCGGCAGCTGGCTCAGCCTCTCAGCAAGTTGCTGGGAGACTGAGCCAACCGTTCGTGGCCTCTTCACTGCCTGGCACTCGCTGGAGGGGCAGAGCAAGAATCAATCTCCAGTTCTCTGCAGACTGAATATTGAGAACTGAGCAATCAACGAACGTTTTATGATCGTTCATTTCTCAGTGAAGTGCTGGCAGGGGACAGCTGCAGCTGGGAACATTGCTGCAGCCATCAAGGTGAGTATGATTGTTTATTTCTTTGTATTTCAGAATTTCTCTTTTAAGCACTGTTTAGCATAAAAAATTGAGCTTTTGTGTATAAAATGTTTGTATATATTGCATATGCTTGCATTAATACCAAATGTTTAGCAACACTTGAAAGAAGACTGCAAATGTCTTATGTAAGATACACAGGGCTCAAGTCCTGCGGGAACGCGTGGGAACGGAGTCCCTGCACTTTTTTCACAGCAGGAACGCAGTTCCTTTTGCAGGACTAGAGCAGCCGAGAGCAGCCAAGCCGCCTGAGCCAATCCTTCACTAAGCGGCGATGCCCAGCTCGAGTCACTGTCAGGGGCAGGCGAACCTTAGTAATCCTTTATGTTACTGGCCGCTTCCTGTATGTGGATTCATTGGGTAGTGTGCGTGTATTCCATCACTTCCTCGATGCCGCAATGTCTCTTGGGAGCTTTTGTCATTGTTCCCAGGAGACATTGCGGAGGCCTGCCGCGAGTTATTGCGGGATTTAAAAAGAACTTGCTTAAAGAATCCATATACAGGAAGCGGCCAGTAACATAAAGGATTACTAAGGTACAGTGGATCAAAAAAAAAAAAACATGTGGTTTAGTAATTATGCATATGAGCGTATCTTTTTTTTTTTTGGTGGGGGAGTGGATCTTGGGTGGGAGTCCACACTTTTTTTTCCCCAGGACAGCATTCCTAAGAAATTGTGGATGTAAACAGAAGATAATCAGTCTGTTTTTTTTTTTTGTTGTTAAAAATAACAAATATGTTATACTTACCTGCTCTGTGTAGTGATTTTGCAGAAAGCAGCCCAGGTCCTCCTTTTCTCAGGTCCCTCTTCTGTGCTCCTGGCCCCTCCGTTCTGTCGAGTGCTCCCACAGCAAGCAGCTTGCTATGGGGGCACTCAAGCCGAGCCACAACTCCCTGTGTCCATTCAGACACAGAGCCGGGCCTGGCCCCACCCCCTTTCTCTCCTCATCGGCTGACTGACTTTGACAGCAGCAGGAGCCAATGGCGCCTTAGCCAATGAGCAGGGGAGTCCCAGAGGGCCAAGATACTCCTGCAACATTGCTGGATCTAAATGCAGCTCAGATAAGTATTAGGAGGGCTGAGGTGGGCTGCTGCACACAGAAGGCTTTTTATTTTAATGCAAAGAATGCATTAAGATAAACAACCTTCTTCCCTTACAACCACTTTCAGTTAAATGTGACGGTGACCGTTTGTGAACTGCAGTCTTCAAGTAATTCCACAGATTTTCAATGGGGTTTAAGTCTGGGCTCTGACTAAGCCATGCAAGGACATTCACCTTTCTCCTTCAACCGCTGTGTGGTCATTTTTGCTGTGTGCTTTGGGTCATGTTGAAAGGTAAACTTTCTTCCCATTAAAAACTTTTTGGCAGAGGGCAGCTGATTTTCCTCAAGATTTTGATGTTTTTTTTTTGTCCTATTCATTTTTATTCTATCCTGACAAGTGCACCAGGGCTTGCTGCAGAGAAACACCCCCATAACAGGATATTACCACCTCCATGCTTTACTGTTGGAATGGTATTATTTGGATGGTGAGCTGTATTGGGTTTCCAGGTTTCCACCAGACAAATGGTTTAGTTTTGAGGCCAACTAATTACATTTTAGTCTCTTTTGACTACCTTAAACGCACCTTGAAGATTCTGAGGCCACATGTAAAAAGATGTCATGGTGAGATGAGACCTTTCCAGTACATTTATTACCGCAACCTGAAGACCATTCTGCAACTTCTCTTTGCAGAGCACCAGTGTATATAGGCTGCTGAGCATCAAGCCCAGCACCGAGCATGCACACTAATTCTTGCGTTTCACACACACCAACCAGTCACAATACGCAGGGCCAGATTAAGAACATCATGGGCCTGGTGCTGAGGATTTTGGTGGGGCCTTTTATAAATAGTAAATAAATGCGTGGGAATGACATGAACGCAGCCCGGCCAAGGCAAGTGACCAGGCATAGAACCCAGAAGGAAGACCGGGTGAAGATGAAAGTGCCCGGGCCCCGCCTGATTCATCACAGCGCAGCACTGGAGGGCTCAGTCTGAAAATGTAAGTGTACACTAATGTGCTAATATGCTGTGCATACTTGTACGTTGTGGCATAACCTACCCCAGGGCCACTAAAAAGTAGTAATGTCAGGAAAATGTACTACCACTTTAATATCACAGGATCCCAGGAGCCTCTCATTGGGCCCCTACTGACCCAGTGGCCCTTGGGCAGTGCCTAAGTGCACAGTTGGCAACATTTAAAAAATATTTTCAGGGACACTTTTTTATACAAGTGCTATATTTAGAGTAGCTGAGATCCCCGATGTTCCTCTATACATCATAGTAGTAATCATAAACTTAAAGGAGTACTAATAATGGGGCAGAACAAATATGAGAACTGAGATTTCCTTTAGTTGAACTAACAAAAGTGTGTCCATTCTAGAGCTGGTAACATTGAGGATATTCTGTATAATTTTAAAGAACTGTTTTTGTGGGTAAGCGACATAGGGGAGGAGTATGGATGGTATATAAGTGGGAAGTATGTGCAGGTGAGGGAGAGGAATGTGGAGGGTCTAACAGTGGGCACTATGTACAGGAGAGGAGTACAAAGGGTACGGCAAAAGGCACTATGTGCAGAAGAGTAGTGTGAAGGGTATGACAATGGGCAGTATGTACAGGAAGAGTGTGGGGGTATGACAGAGGGTAGTACGTACCAGAGAGAAGTGTGGAGGGTATGATGGGGCAGTATGTACAGGAGAGGAGTGTGGAGGGTATGACAGTGGGCAGTATGTACAGGAGAGGAATGTGGACGGTATGATAGTGGGCACTATGTATAGGAGAGGAGTGTGGAGGGTATGACAGTGAACGCTATGTATAGGAGAGGAGTGTGGAGGGTATGACAGTGAACACTATGTATAGGAGAGGAGTGTGGAGGGTATGACAGTGGGCACTATGTATAGGAGAGGAGTGTGGAGGGTATGACAGTGAGCAGTATGTACAGGAGAGGAGTGTGGAGGGTGTGACAGTGGGCACTAAGAACAGGAGAGAAGTGTATGACAGCAGGCACTATGTACAGGAGAGGAGTGTGAAGGGTATGACAGTGGGCACTATGTACAGGAGAGGAGTGTGAAGGGTATGACAGTGGGCACTATGTATAGGAGAGGAGTGTGGAGGGTATGACAGTGGGCACTATGTACAGGAGAGGAGTGTGTAGGGTATGACAGTGGGTACTATGTATAGGAGAGAAGTGTGGAGGGTATGACAGTGAACACTATGTATAGGAGAGGAGTGTGGAGGGTATGACAGTGGGCACTATGTACAGGAGTGGAAGGATATTTAGGGACTGAGTAGTGGTTAAGCGGGTCATACATGGATTGAAATGACGCCAATTATGCAGAGACCAGCCATAGTCAATCTATGTATGGGCTAGCTGGTTTTACACAAGTCAATCTATTAATCAACTTGAGTACAACCAGCCTGTTTTTTTTTCTTAAAACAATCAGTGCTGCCAGCTAAAGTTAGCAACACTGATCATTGTACGCACTGGCAGAACACAATAACACTGCAGGAGTGATTCCCCCATCCACAGGTCAGCAGGTGAGAGGGTGTGTGGGGACAGGCTGGGGAGAGATACTAGTCAGTGGCTGGGTAGGCACTGGTAGTATCAGAGCCAGATACACATAGGTTACATACGCCACGATCGCTAGAGCGAGAACAATAATTCTAGTACTAGACCTCCTCTGTAACTCTAAACATGTAACCTAAAAAAAATCGCTTAGGATACCAAAAAAAATTGTGCTAACTTAACTAACTAACTGTTTTTTTAATGAATGAAACATTTTTTTCCAAAAAAACATGTTTGAAAAATTGCTGCGCAAATACCGTGCTAGAGCTGCGCAATTAATCGTTAAAAAAATTGTGATCTCGATTCAACCCCTCTGATGATCTTTAATGCAGAGTTTGCTGATTCTTTCATATAACAAGTGGAGAGACTTTCAGCTGTCAAAAGAAAATATCTGGGCAGTCTGCCAAGTTTTTAACAGGAAACATTGTAACTGACACATCCTTCTTAGATCAAAGGGATACACTTCTGTGTGTAAAGAACAAATCTGGGCAGTCTGCGAAGTTTGTAAACAAAATGAAACATTGTAACTAACTAACATTGTAACTAAATTTAACCACTTAAAGTCCAACACTTGTTTCTTAAGTTAGAAAGCAATATTATTTGCTAGAAAATTACTTGGAACTGCCAAACATTATATATATTTTAGCAGACTCTAGGGAATACAATGGCTATTGCTGCAATATGTTATGTCACACTGCATTTTCCCACTTCAATGAATAATAAAAACCATAAAAACAAAACAGTGAAGTTAGCCCATTTTTTTTTTGTTGTTTTAATGTGAAAGATGTTACGCCGCAACAATCGTGAGAGAATCGTGATCTATCTTCTAAGCAAAAAAATTGCAATTCTCATTTTAGCCAGAATCGGGCAGCTCTAAACCGTGCAACATAAAAAGTGCAAAGACCACCATAGAGTAATTTTCTAGCAAAAAACAAATGATGATTTTTACATATAGTAGAGAAGTGTCAGAATTGGCCTGCGTGGCAAGGGGTTAATTACCATGAGTAATATACAAATAATTATTATAAGCCCTGTGATCCTATCAGTCTGCTGCAGTGTGTCAGCTTGTATTTATATTGGCCGCTCTGAATGTAGCTTCTGACAGGCTGTGCAAGCAGGCCCGTATCTCCGGAACCATAAATGATAGCCGTCCCATATTTTAACCAGTTGTGGGGTAGCTCTTCCCATGCCTACCCCCAAATGTGGGGTTTCTGTGACCTCTGGTCATCGAGCTACAACCCCCCAAATTCGATCTTAGAAAAAAAAAAATCTTAAAAAAAAAAAAAAAAATTTTTTTTTTTTTTTTTTGGGGCAAAAGGGCCTATCTTGAGAAAGGGGCCTGGAGCTGCAGCTCCATCAGCCCCATTGTTAATCCGGCCCTGACAATACGTATGGCGTTTCCTCTGTCTAGAAGTATGGGCAGCATAATGCAACACAGGTGCTGAAAGACTAGCAATGAAAGACTGCAATGGTGGCAGTACATTGGTAGAATTCTAGCATAAAGGTTAATCTTTGTTATACACCTGCATCAGGGCTGGCTAATAGGAATGTGGCAGTGAAAGCAACACTTAGAGGAGTAGTGCAGGTCCTAAAACATATCAGAGAACACAGTGATGTCCCTAATCTATCTCTCCTTGATATTTATTAGTATTGCCCACACTAAAGATGGCTGCCCAGTGTTGCAGCGTCCATTCTGACCACTGCTTCCTTGGTGACACCTATGGAGTCTGCAGAGGAACAATGTTGCTCTCATCCTCCACTCCCTCTGTAGGGGCCAGCAATGCAGTGCCACCTACAGAATGGAGTTTAAACTGCACTTTTCCACAAGCCACTTTTGTGACCCACACACCTCTGCCAAAGCAGACCATTTTCTCTGTTTAAGTTAAGGAATAAGAATGAGAAAGGTGAGGGGTTCCGCGCAACCTAGCACGCGGACATGGTGAAAGTGCTGAGTATAAATAAATAAATAAATAAATATAAATACTGATCAGTGTTAACACAAACACGAGCAAATCAAAGCTCAATCCAATCCAGTGAAGGAGTGTAAATATCCAAACCTAAAAATAGTAATTCTATATATACCATGTACATAAAATATACTATACAGTGAATATATCAAAAATACTAATAATAAATATATACATATAAAAAACAGTAAATGAATGTATATAATAAAGTCTATAGCCGTGAAAGAGTGTCCATTCATAGGATGAGAAATAAATAAATGAATAAATCAATCTGGTGATCCCGTGCTAGTATTAATTCTTCAAATAAGCATAGGCTGCCAGAAGGGATGTGGCTGATGTGATCACAAGATAATCCAATAAATAGTGTTGGTAGATGGGTGTAATGATCCCTCCCCGAGCTCCCGGGACTCTTACCTCCGCACAGATAGTCAAGTGCATCCACTATAGGTATCTCGACCAGACCTCCGTGTATGTGTTCCACTAATCCTCCTTAGATCTCCATGACAGGGTCCTCTTATCCATCCAAATAGTCAATGTGTCCAGGCGAGGAAACAGGGGAAACACAAAAACAAAGGAGGGGACTCCAATCGTGAAGTAGTAGGCACAGGCTGAGTATTTATTAAAGAAGGAAAAATCTGCGCTTACATGTATTTTAAAATTATACAGCAAGGAACTTTTGAAAACGAGCGGCGTTTCAGGCGCCTGTATACGTCACTCTGGGTGTACGTCCTCCCGTCCAATCCCTACGCGTTACGACACGTGTCACGTGTCTTCATCTGGGGAATCTGATTGGCGGTTTTGGTATTGCTTATGTATCCGAGCGACCGGAAGTAATGGCGTGGCCATTTTATCGGAGTCCAAAAAACAGCACATAGACTGTCAATTCACCACTATACATAGCAGAAAGCGTCACTAGATATGAAGCTGCGACTTACAATTGCTAAATTATGGGATCTCGTCTGCTAGTAATGGTACAGTAGTGGATCATATTCATCCCTAGGGGAGGGAGTGGAAAGCGCGTATATATAGAAATTATAAATAAACATTATGAGGTGTGTAGAAATAGCACTGTAAATATCGGTCCATTGGCGATACTTCATACTAACCTCAGGTTCAAACAGCAGGAACGTCATCCAGCTGGTCACACCATGATGGCGTTTTTCATTTAAATGTCTATAGTTACACCAATAATAAAAATAAGCTTATTGCATAAATGTATATCGGAAAACATACATATGCCATACACTTAAATAATTAAAAATATATTACATAAAATATGTATATATCGACCGTGAACTAGTAGAGAATAAATAACCTTATAGACGTCTCTACATGAAAAAATAAATATATATATATATACACAGCCCAGTGTTCTATACATATATAAATAGAATAAATAATTATAAAAAATGTAGTTAAAAGATTATATATAAAATGTAATAAAAGAAGTATATAATATAATATAGGGAGGCCGCACACCTAGTTTGTCGCATGATAGTCAACATCTATGCGTTATATAACATCAATATGAATAATCACAGTAGTAAATATGAATAAAATATAAAAGTAAAAATATAAAAGTAAAAAACTTCAAAATACTGTACAATATATGAAATCAGAAATTGCTTAAGAAGCAGTTGAGGTCAAATTCAACATTCATTCCTCCTGGTACTAATGTTCGCATACGATGAATCCATTTGGATTCTTTTTGGCTAATTGTGCGAATCTTATGGCTCCCTCTCCATGAGGGGTTGTATTTCTCAACCCCCCAAAACTGGAGTTGGGTAGTGTCTCTATTATGGACCTGGTCAAAGTGTCTGGAGACACTATGTTTTGGGTAGCCATTAATAATATTGTCTATATGTTCGCCAATCCGTACCTTTAGGGCCCTTTTTGTCCTCCCTACATATTGGAGGTTACAACTACATTGCAACACATACACGACACCTTCAGTATGACATCCAATAAAGTCCCTAATCACATGATTTTCTCCTGTGTTTGTAGCTAGAAATTCAGTACGTTTTTTCTGGAATCTCTGTGCTTTGCGACATGCCTTACAATTCTTGCAAGGGTAAAAGCCTTTTCCCGAGAAAAACGTATATCCTGGTTTCGGTGGTGGTTCAACTACCGTTTTAACAACCAGGTTTCTCAGAGTAGGTGCTCTCTTATAGACTATCCTCGGTTTCTCTGGAAGTATACATCCTAGATCTTTATCTCCTTTTAAGATGTGCCAATGTTTTCTTATTAATTTGGCTACATCTTTGTGCTGAGAGTTATAGTCGAGGATGAGCACCGGTGCGGCTTGTTGTGAAATATTTTTGGGTTTGTTATGTAACATCTCATTCCTATCGAGTTTCCTCACCAACTCTATTTGATCACTGATCCATGATTCTTCATATCCTTTATCCTTAAATCTAGATCCAATGATGCCCGCTTGTAGTACAAAGTCACTCTCTTTTGTGCAGTTCCTTCTCAATCTGACAAGCTGTCCTCTGGGGATATTAAAAAGCCAGGGTTTAAAATGACAACTGTCCAGTGAGAGGTAGCTATTAGTGTCCACGTTTTTAAAGAAATTCTTAGTAATTAACTTATCATTTTCTATGCTGATGTTCAAATCTAGAAAATCTACAGATTTCTCATCGATCTTCCACACCAGGGTGATGTTTTTGTCGTTTCTATTGAGTCCTTCCAGGAAGTTCTCCAGACTCTCCCTACTCCCGTTCCACAGGATAATCAGGTCGTCTATATATCTTTTATAGAGAGATAATTCCACTGGGGTATTCTCATAGATAGCTGATTCTTCCCATAATGCCATGAAGGCAAATGCCACACTAGGTGCAAATTTAGCACCCATGGCAATACCAATTGCCTGATTATAATAATTATGGTCATACCAGAAGTAATTGGACTTGAGGCAGAAATCAAGGCATTTGATGAGAAACTTTCTCTGTTTACAGATAAGACTACTAAAATTTCGTAAAAGCCACTTAGTGGCAAAGCAGGCGTCGTGGTGTTGTACAATGGTGTACAAGGATGTAACATCTGCCGTGGCCAGTAGTGTTCTTCCTTCACAGACTGGCACTGTATCCAATAATTGTAGTATATGCTTCGTATCCTTCAAGTAAGCAGGTGTCGCTTGGACGGCAGGTTGGATAAAATGATCAATGTACTGACCCATCCTTGACGTTAAGGAGTCAATCCCATTGACTATGGGCCTCCCTGGTGGGTCTTCACGGGATTTGTGTATCTTAGGAATGGTGTAAATTACTGGTATCCGACACATTTCTGGCAATAGAAATGTGGCTTCTTTCTTATTTAGAATCTCCTTTTTCTTTCCCAGATCTATAAGTAATCTCAATTCTTTTTTATATTTAGATGTGGGGTTACCCAAAAGTTTCACATAGGTATTACCATCTTGTAATTGTCTATTCAACTCACTCTGATACTGTTCTTTTGATTGTATTACAACTGCTCCGCCCTTATCTGCAGGACGGATAACTATATCACTTCTTTCTGTGAGTAGTTTAATACCTTTCCTTATATGTACCGGATCATTTCTTTTCTTAAGTTTCAGAGACTCCAGGTCTTGTAAAACTAGCTTCTTAAAAACATCAATATATTGATTATTAGAGACCTGTGGGTTGTATACAGAATTGTTTCTTAAGGTGCTATGTAGTGGTCCTATCTTTGTAGTAGACGGTGCATTACTCGATGTAAAAGGATTATTGAGAATTGCTTTCTTAATAGTGAGTTTCCTCACATATTTCTGTATTCCGATGTACGTTTCAAATTTATTGAGGTTTTTAGTTGGGGCATGTTTAAGTCCCTTATCCAGAACTGCCAGCTCTTCTGCAGTAATGGATTTCCCACTGAGATTGACCACATTACTGCCGACTACTCTCTTTTTCGCTTGGAATCGCGTTCCCGCTCGATGGCCTCTCTTTGTGCGGGACTGAGTCGGTCTTCCTGAGTTCTTCTCGGTGGTGAGCGATAAGGTTCTGGTTGCCGTCGGGGGGAGGGATCTCTCCTCTCCCGATCTAAAAAAGACCTCTGTGCATTATAATCATAGTAGCCTTGATATTGCCGCTGATCCTGATATGGCTCCTGATAATGTCTAATCGGTTCGAATCTATTCTGTGTATGCACAGGGGTTCTATCATATCCTCCATGGTATTCATACTGTTGTGGTGGTGCTCTATATTCTCTTTGATTGGTCTGATAATTTGGACCACTTTGCCCATTATTGTATGGTTTCTTATATGGTTTCTTATAGGCTTTTTTGCCAGTTTTCTTTGGTGTACGCTGTCCCTGATTACCAGTATAGGGTTGTTCATAGTAAGGTCTTGTATACTGTAGTGGTTCTGGGTATGTCCTGTTAGTTTCAGGGTAGTTAGGCCTTTCTTCCAGTCGTGATTCGGCCCTATTGGCCATAGGTGTTGGTTCCAATATTCTGACCTCCCTTTCTGGTGTAGAGTAGGCCGAATTAGGTTGTGCTTGCTCGACCTTTTGTTGCCATTTAAAAACTAGATCGGACTTATAGTCACCAACATCGCGTTGATACTTTTTCATTTTCCGTTGCTGCACTTCGAGATCCTTAGCAGTGAGGTCTTTATTTAAAATTAATGTTAATTTCTTGAGGTCTTCGGATTCCTTATGTGGCTCAATTTTAGATTTTAATTCCTCTATTTGTTTATCTAAAATTCGTAGTTTCCGCTGTTTACGCTTCAATAGAAACTTTAAGCCTTCAACACTTCTATTATTAAAAAATTCAAACCACTCATCCATAGACTCTTTATCAATCAGGCCGTCATTTGGGGGAAGTTCCCACCTGAGTCTTCTAGGTACAATATTTTCCCTAATGTAACGGTCAAAGGTGTTAATGTCCCACCACAGACTCACTTTCTTTTCCATGTGATGGCCCAGCTTTCTAACTAAGCTTTCAAGGTCCATATTACGTGATTTGTTGAGTGGGTTAAAAATATCATCAAGGTTCACATTTCTATTATCCATAAATGAAAAAACATCCATAATGGCAGCACAAGTGAAATATGTAAATAAACAGTGAATAAAGTGACAGTGCTTATGCGCTACTATAGACACTCAATGAATAAACCCTAAACAAAGTGTGTTAATAAGTTGCTGCAAAACCTAAAGTGTTTACAATACACAAAAATATAAATGAGAAAGGTGAGGGGTTCCGCGCAACCTAGCACGCGGACATGGTGAAAGTGCTGAGTATAAATAAATAAATAAATAAATATAAATACTGATCAGTGTTAACACAAACACGAGCAAATCAAAGCTCAATCCAATCCAGTGAAGGAGTGTAAATATCCAAACCTAAAAATAGTAATTCTATATATACCATGTACATAAAATATACTATACAGTGAATATATCAAAAATACTAATAATAAATATATACATATAAAAAACAGTAAATGAATGTATATTATAAAGTCTATAGCCGTGAAAGAGTGTCCATTCATAGGATGAGAAATAAATAAATGAATAAATCAATCTGGTGATCCCGTGCTAGTATTAATTCTTCAAATAAGCATAGGCTGCCAGAAGGGATGTGGCTGATGTGATCACAAGATAATCCAATAAATAGTGTTGGTAGATGGGTGTAATGATCCCTCCCCGAGCTCCCGGGACTCTTACCTCCGCACAGATAGTCAAGTGCATCCACTATAGGTATCTCGACCAGACCTCCGTGTATGTGTTCCACTAATCCTCCTTAGATCTCCATGACAGGGTCCTCTTATCCATCCAAATAGTCAATGTGTCCAGGCGAGGAAACAGGGGAAACACAAAAACAAAGGAGGGGACTCCAATCGTGAAGTAGTAGGCACAGGCTGAGTATTTATTAAAGAAGGAAAAATCTGCGCTTACATGTATTTTAAAATTATACAGCAAGGAACTTTTGAAAACGAGCGGCGTTTCAGGCGCCTGTATACGTCACTCTGGGTGTACGTCCTCCCGTCCAATCCCTACGCGTTACGACACGTGTCACGTGTCTTCATCTGGGGAATCTGATTATGATCTGAATCTTATTATATACATTCATTTACTGTTTTTTATATGTATATATTTATTATTAGTATTTTTGATATATTCACTGTATAGTATATTTTATGTACATGGTATATATAGAATTACTATTTTTAGGTTTGGATATTTACACTCCTTCACTGGATTGGATTGAGCTTTGATTTGCTCGTGTTTGTGTTAACACTGATCAGTATTTATATTTATTTATTTATTTATTTATACTCAGCACTTTCACCATGTCCGCGTGCTAGGTTGCGCGGAACCCCTCACCTTTCTCATTTATATTTTTGTGTATTGTAAACACTTTAGGTTTTGCAGCAACTTATTAACACACTTTGTTTAGGGTTTATTCATTGAGTGTCTATAGTAGCGCATAAGCACTGTCACTTTATTCACTGTTTATTTACATATTTCACTTGTGCTGCCATTATGGATGTTTTTTCATTTATGGATAATAGAAATGTGAACCTTGATGATATTTTTAACCCACTCAACAAATCACGTAATATGGACCTTGAAAGCTTAGTTAGAAAGCTGGGCCATCACATGGAAAAGAAAGTGAGTCTGTGGTGGGACATTAACACCTTTGACCGTTACATTAGGGAAAATATTGTACCTAGAAGACTCAGGTGGGAACTTCCCCCAAATGACGGCCTGATTGATAAAGAGTCTATGGATGAGTGGTTTGAATTTTTTAATAATAGAAGTGTTGAAGGCTTAAAGTTTCTATTGAAGCGTAAACAGCGGAAACTACGAATTTTAGATAAACAAATAGAGGAATTAAAATCTAAAATTGAGCCACATAAGGAATCCGAAGACCTCAAGAAATTAACATTAATTTTAAATAAAGACCTCACTGCTAAGGATCTCGAAGTGCAGCAACGGAAAATGAAAAAGTATCAACGCGATGTTGGTGACTATAAGTCCGATCTAGTTTTTAAATGGCAACAAAAGGTCGAGCAAGCACAACCTAATTCGGCCTACTCTACACCAGAAAGGGAGGTCAGAATATTGGAACCAACACCTATGGCCAATAGGGCCGAATCACGACTGGAAGAAAGGCCTAACTACCCTGAAACTAACAGGACATACCCAGAACCACTACAGTATACAAGACCTTACTATGAACAACCCTATACTGGTAATCAGGGACAGCGTACACCAAAGAAAACTGGCAAAAAAGCCTATAAGAAACCATATAAGAAACCATACAATAATGGGCAAAGTGGTCCAAATTATCAGACCAATCAAAGAGAATATAGAGCACCACCACAACAGTATGAATACCATGGAGGATATGATAGAACCCCTGTGCATACACAGAATAGATTCGAACCGATTAGACATTATCAGGAGCCATATCAGGATCAGCGGCAATATCAAGGCTACTATGATTATAATGCACAGAGGTCTTTTTTAGATCGGGAGAGGAGAGATCCCTCCCCCCGACGGCAACCAGAACCTTATCGCTCACCACCGAGAAGAACTCAGGAAGACCGACTCAGTCCCGCACAAAGAGAGGCCATCGAGCGGGAACGCGATTCCAAGCGAAAAAGAGAGTAGTCGGCAGTAATGTGGTCAATCTCAGTGGGAAATCCATTACTGCAGAAGAGCTGGCAGTTCTGGATAAGGGACTTAAACATGCCCCAACTAAAAACCTCAATAAATTTGAAACGTACATCGGAATACAGAAATATGTGAGGAAACTCACTATTAAGAAAGCAATTCTCAATAATCCTTTTACATCGAGTAATGCACCGTCTACTACAAAGATAGGACCACTACATAGCACCTTAAGAAACAATTCTGTATACAACCCACAGGTCTCTAATAATCAATATATTGATGTTTTTAAGAAGCTAGTTTTACAAGACCTGGAGTCTCTGAAACTTAAGAAAAGAAATGATCCGGTACATATAAGGAAAGGTATTAAACTACTCACAGAAAGAAGTGATATAGTTATCCGTCCTGCAGATAAGGGCGGAGCAGTTGTAATACAATCAAAAGAACAGTATCAGAGTGAGTTGAATAGACAATTACAAGATGGTAATACCTATGTGAAACTTTTGGGTAACCCCACATCTAAATATAAAAAAGAATTGAGATTACTTATAGATCTGGGAAAGAAAAAGGAGATTCTAAATAAGAAAGAAGCCACATTTCTATTGCCAGAAATGTGTCGGATACCAGTAATTTACACCATTCCTAAGATACACAAATCCCGTGAAGACCCACCAGGGAGGCCCATAGTCAATGGGATTGACTCCTTAACGTCAAGGATGGGTCAGTACATTGATCATTTTATCCAACCTGCCGTCCAAGCGACACCTGCTTACTTGAAGGATACGAAGCATATACTACAATTATTGGATACAGTGCCAGTCTGTGAAGGAAGAACACTACTGGCCACGGCAGATGTTACATCCTTGTACACCATTGTACAACACCACGACGCCTGCTTTGCCACTAAGTGGCTTTTACGAAATTTTAGTAGTCTTATCTGTAAACAGAGAAAGTTTCTCATCAAATGCCTTGATTTCTGCCTCAAGTCTAATTACTTCTGGTATGACCATAATTATTATAATCAGGCAATTGGTATTGCCATGGGTGCTAAATTTGCACCTAGTGTGGCAAATGCCTTCATGGCATTATGGGAAGAATCAGCTATCTATGAGAATACCCCAGTGGAATTATCTCTCTATAAAAGATATATAGACGACCTGATTATCCTGTGGAACGGGAGTAGGGAGAGTCTGGAGAACTTCCTGGAAGGACTCAATAGAAACGACAAAAACATCACCCTGGTGTGGAAGATCGATGAGAAATCTGTAGATTTTCTAGATTTGAACATCAGCATAGAAAATGATAAGTTAATTACTAAGAATTTCTTTAAAAACGTGGACACTAATAGCTACCTCTCACTGGACAGTTGTCATTTTAAACCCTGGCTTTTTAATATCCCCAGAGGACAGCTTGTCAGATTGAGAAGGA
The DNA here is from genome assembly GCF_905171775.1 of Rana temporaria. Classification (NCBI taxonomy): domain Eukaryota; kingdom Metazoa; phylum Chordata; class Amphibia; order Anura; family Ranidae; genus Rana; species Rana temporaria. Next base: position 135,801,346 of record NC_053491.1, read on the forward strand.
ACTGCACAAAAGAGAGTGACTTTGTACTACAAGCGGGCATCATTGGATCTAGATTTAAGGATAAAGGATATGAAGAATCATGGATCAGTGATCAAATAGAGTTGGTGAGGAAACTCGATAGGAATGAGATGTTACATAACAAACCCAAAAATATTTCACAACAAGCCGCACCGGTGCTCATCCTCGACTATAACTCTCAGCACAAAGATGTAGCCAAATTAATAAGAAAACATTGGCACATCTTAAAAGGAGATAAAGATCTAGGATGTATACTTCCAGAGAAACCGAGGATAGTCTATAAGAGAGCACCTACTCTGAGAAACCTGGTTGTTAAAACGGTAGTTGAACCACCACCGAAACCAGGATATACGTTTTTCTCGGGAAAAGGCTTTTACCCTTGCAAGAATTGTAAGGCATGTCGCAAAGCACAGAGATTCCAGAAAAAACGTACTGAATTTCTAGCTACAAACACAGGAGAAAATCATGTGATTAGGGACTTTATTGGATGTCATACTGAAGGTGTCGTGTATGTGTTGCAATGTAGTTGTAACCTCCAATATGTAGGGAGGACAAAAAGGGCCCTCAAGGTACGGATTGGCGAACATATAGACAATATTATTAATGGCTACCCAAAACATAGTGTCTCCAGACACTTTGACCAGGTCCATAATAGAGACACTACCCAACTCCAGTTTTGGGGGGTTGAGAAATACAACCCCTCATGGAGAGGGAGCCATAAGATTCGCACAATTAGCCAAAAAGAATCCAAATGGATTCATTGTATGCGAACATTAGTACCAGGAGGAATGAATGTTGAATTTGACCTCAACTGCTTCTTAAGCAATTTCTGATTTCATATATTGTACAGTATTTTGAAGTTTTTTACTTTTATATTTTTACTTTTATATTTTATTCATATTTACTACTGTGATTATTCATATTGATGTTATATAACGCATAGATGTTGACTATCATGCGACAAACTAGGTGTGCGGCCTCCCTATATTATATTATATACTTCTTTTATTACATTTTATATATAATCTTTTAACTACATTTTTTATAATTATTTATTCTATTTATATATGTATAGAACACTGGGCTGTGTATATATATATATATATATTTATTTTATTTTTTCATGTAGAGACGTCTATAAGGTTATGTATTCTCTACTAGTTCACGGTCGATATATACATATTTTATGTAATATATTTTTAATTATTTAAGTGTATGGCATATGTATGTTTTCCGATATACATTTATGCAATAAGCTTATTTTTATTATTGGTGTAACTATAGACATTTAAACGAAAAGCGCCATCATGGTGTGACCAGCTGGATGACGTTCCTGCTGTTTTAACCTGAGGTTAGTATGAAGTATCGCCAATGGACCGATATTTACAGTGCTATTTCTACACACCTCATAATGTTTATTTTTTCTATATATACGCGCTTTCCACTCCCTCCCCTAGGGATGAATATGATCCACTACTGTAGCATTACTAGCAGACGAGATCCCATAATTTAGCAATTGTAAGTCGCAGCTTCATATCTAGTGACGCTTTCTGCTATGTATAGTGGTGAATTGACAGTCTATGTGCTGTTTTTTGGACTCCGATAAAATGGCCACGCCATTACTTCCGGTCGCTCGGATACATAAGCAATACCAAAACCGCCAATCAGATTCCCCAGATGAAGACACGTGACACGTGTCGTAACGCGTAGGGATTGGACGGGAGGACGTACACCCAGAGTGACGTATACAGGCGCCTGAAACGCCGCTCGTTTTCAAAAGTTCCTTGCTGTATAATTTTAAAATACATGTAAGCGCAGATTTTTCCTTCTTTAATAAATACTCAGCCTGTGCCTACTACTTCACGATTGGAGTCCCCTCCTTTGTTTTTGTGTTTCCCCTGTTTCCTCGCCTGGACACATTGACTATTTGGATGGATAAGAGGACCCTGTCATGGAGATCTAAGGAGGATTAGTGGAACACATACACGGAGGTCTGGTCGAGATACCTATAGTGGATGCACTTGACTATCTGTGCGGAGGTAAGAGTCCCGGGAGCTCGGGGAGGGATCATTACACCCATCTACCAACACTATTTATTGGATTATCTTGTGATCACATCAGCCACATCCCTTCTGGCAGCCTATGCTTATTTGAAGAATTAATACTAGCACGGGATCACCAGATTGATTTATTCATTTATTTATTTCTCATCCTATGAATGGACACTCTTTCACGGCTATAGACTTTATTATATACATTCATTTACTGTTTTTTATATGTATATATTTATTATTAGTATTTTTGATATATTCACTGTATAGTATATTTTATGTACATGGTATATATAGAATTACTATTTTTAGGTTTGGATATTTACACTCCTTCACTGGATTGGATTGAGCTTTGATTTGCTCGTGTTTGTGTTAACACTGATCAGTATTTATATTTATTTATTTATTTATTTATACTCAGCACTTTCACCATGTCCGCGTGCTAGGTTGCGCGGAACCCCTCACCTTTCTCATTTATATTTTTGTGTATTGTAAACACTTTAGGTTTTGCAGCAACTTATTAACACACTTTGTTTAGGGTTTATTCATTGAGTGTCTATAGTAGCGCATAAGCACTGTCACTTTAAGTTAAGGAATACATTGCTCATTGTTTTTTTTACTTAGCATGTCCAAGGTCAAGCAGGAGCACTTGGCTGGCTCCTAGAGCTGCTCCTTTTTGCTCATTTTTAAAGGAATATACAACTATTAAATTATGCTTTTTATATATTTCTGGAGTTCAACTTTAGGGCCTCATCCACACAGAAGGGTTTTCTCTCCTAGAATCCTTCCTCCTGGCAGCAGTGTTTTTGCAGAAAAAACGCCTGAAGCTTATAAAAGTGTTTTGCACTTTTACAAGCATATAGGCTCTTTTACAGTCATTAAGCACGGGGGTGTTAAAGTGATTGGAAACAATCACCTTGTAAAAAAAACTCATTCAGTTTAAAAGAGAAATGAAAGGCAAACCATTTTTGCATAGATATAAAAAAATTATAAATACCTTCTTTATAAGTGATCACAAGTCTGATCATTGGAGGAGAGCAGGCTGAGTTCCCAGCATAGCTAGAAAACTGATCATGGCGTGTTCTCCTGCTTAGTGTGGTCAGTTTTTAATAGAAAAGCAGAGAGACTGGCAGGAACACCAGGGATTTCACATAAAGGAAGCAATACAGAGAGAAAAACACACTTTCTCATACAAGTACATGGTACAGCAGGCACATATCAGGAATAGGAAGTTTTTGGGTAACAAATACATTAAATATTTATTCTGGTTAAAGAAATTTATTATTTCTGGCCATTGAAAAAAATGAATGCTCAAGTGCTGAACGCACCTAGCGTTAATGTGTGTTTAGAAGCATTTACGTGCGTTTACAAGTGTTTTTTCCTGCCTCTAAACGCTGCTAAAAGTCAATGGGCTAGATTCAGAGAGAGTTACGCCGGCGTATCAGTAGATACGCTGTCGTAACTCTGAATCTACGCCGTCGTAAATTTAAGCGTATTCTGGAAACCAGATACGCTTAAATTAGGCTAAAATACGAGCGGCGTAAGTCTCCTACGCCGTCGTATCTTAGGGTGCATATTTACGCTGGCCGCTAGGTGGCGCTTCCGTTGATTTCAGCGTAAAATATGCAAATGAGCTAGATACACCGATTCAGAAACATACGTGCGCCCGGCGGATTTTTTAACGTCGTTTACGTAAGGCTTTTTCCGGCGTAAGGTTACTCCTGCTATATGAGGAGTAACCAATGTTAAGTATGGACGTCGGGACAGCGTCGAATTTTGCGTCGGTTACGTCGTTTGCGCAAGTCATTCGCGAATAGGGCTTTGCGTAAATTACATTCACGTCGAAAGCATTGACTATTTGCGACGTGATTCGGAGCATGCGCACTGGGATTTGTTCACAGACAGCGCATGCACTGTTCGTTAGAGACGTCATTTACGTGGGGTCATGTTTTATTTACATAAAACACGTCCACCTCTTCACAATTTGAATTTGGCGCGCTTACGCCGGCAGATTTACGCTACGCCGCCGTAACTTAGGGCGCAGGTTCTTTGTGAATCCAGCCTCACTAAGTTACGGCGGCGTAGCGTATCTGAGATACGCTACGCCCGCACAAACTTACGGCGGGCTATCTGAATCTAGCCCAATGTGTGCATGGACACAAGGCTTACTGGTAGGGGAGTGTAGAGGCAGGGAAAACGAAAAGACAGACACCCCTATGAGCAGCTGTAAAAGTGTCCAGTGTGCACGAGGCCTAAAGATCTACATACAAATGAAAGTGAGTAAAGATCTACTATACCAAAAATTATAACTGATTTCAGACTATTTTCAAAATGAGTAATTATAAGCAGGGAGCAAGTCCAACGAAGAAAAACAAAGGGAGACACAGAAAAAGAGAATAAGATGCCTCCCTTTTTCCTTGGCAGAGGTGTCCCTCTTTTGAACCACTGCCAATCATCACATTTATACAGGACTGCTGAATAGCTTTGAGATGACCACCACTTGATAAGCTGCACATCTTTTTTTCAGCTGGAGACAATCCAGCTTAGGAAATGTATTATTCAATATAGGTTGTGTCATAGTGCTGTAAATCGGCTAAAGAAATCCATTGAAATTCAATGTGTTTTTAGGCTGACCTGATATGCATTAAATAGAGCTGAGCATTTCCAAGCACAGATGGTATCAGCAATGCAGTTAAAACAGCCAAATAAGAAAACATTGATGTGAAGGGCATATGATTGTTTTTCAGTTTAGTGTCTGAAAGTGGATAATCTCTTTAAGAAATGTCTGTGAATGTTCTCGTTTATTAAAGTCATGGTATGGCTAGTTTTTGTTTGTCACATGCAACTGCATTTGTTCTAAAATGCCATTTTTTTAATTGGTTGTAAAAAACGATCGTGTGTAGGCTCCAGAGCATTTTTCTCGACGAGAAAAAGGGCCGTTAAAAATTTAGACCCTGCTCTATTTTTTCTCGTCGTGCAAAACGGTCGTGTGTAGGCTTTAACAAGGGGGGAAAAAACGTGCATGCTCAGAAGCAAGTTATGAGATGGGGAAATTAGCATAAGCTGCCCAAAGGGTGGCACCATTCCAATGGAACTTCCCCTTTATAGTGCCGTCATACGCGTTGTACTTCACCGCGCTTTGCTCAAGCATTTTTTTTCACGATCGTATGTATGCAAGGCAGGCTTGAGAGAAATCATGTTGAGGAAAAACTGTGTTTTATTCCATGACATGAATAACGGCTGTGTGTACACAGCATTAGAGCCCATTCACATCTAGGCGACAAAACGCCCGACGCCGGACGCTTGTGCCGCTAGAGGGGAGAATTCCCATTGCAGTCTATGGAGATGGTTCACATCTCATAGACGCCGTACGCCTGCCGCCTGAAAAAAAGTCCCGGACCCTTTTTTTCAGGCGGCATTGGCGTTCGGCCATACAAAGCAATGGCAAGGCTTTGTAAAAAAAAAAAAAAGTTACACACTCTCTGCAAAATACGCCACGTACGCGGCGTATCTTGTCGCGGAGGTGTGAATGGAGCCTTAGTGTTGTTTCCCTGAACAAGTTAGAGGCTGTCCTCCCCAACTCCTTCATGTACAGGTTAACTACAATGAAAGACACATGATCCCATTGCATAGCCTTGGCCCATGTATCTGTCTGTGTAGATTACTCTCGTGATTGAAATAGTTTGGACAAAGTTTGTGAAAACAGTCCAGTTTTTACATTTTATTTGGCTGGACAATCAGCATTTTCTGTTTGGTGGGCATCTGCCCCTCTATAGGAACACCCTACTACATCATAAATCTGAGCCCATCCCCTCCTCAGTGTTCTCTTTTTGTCCTCCAGTATACCCTTCATATGGATCCTTTAATTCCCCCCCCTTCAATGTTACCCTTGGTTTTGGAGGTCAACTATTCTAAACCCTAAAGTGCCCACTGTGCCTGGGCTACTGTGTAGAGCTTAAAGGGGTTGTAAACCCTCATGTTTTTTCACCTTAATGCATCCTATGCATTAAGGTGAAAAAACATCTCACAGTTACCTGAGCCCTGGAAAGTCCCACGTCAAAAACACGATTGATGTTTTCCTGAGCTTCTTGGCTCTTCATTGGATAGATTGATAGCAGCGCAGCCATTGGCTCCCACTGCTGTCAATCAAATCCAATGACGCGGGTGTTGGGGCAGAGTTCTGCACTCGGCGACTATGGACGCCGAATGCAGGACTCAGGAGCATGCCCACAAGGTAACCCCCTTGGGAGAGAGCTTCCCATAGGGGGTTATCTGAAATGGGAAGGAGCCGAGAGAGCCGCCAGGGGACCCCAGAAAATGGTGTTCGGGGCCACACTGTGCAAAACGAGCTACACAGTGGAGGTAAGTATTTTATTTTTTTGGTTTAAATAACAAAAATGTCAAACTAGTATTACTTTAAACAGCTTATTTTCCCCTCTTTCTGTATGCCAGTGTCAGGACTTGGATCTGAACCTGGCACCTCTGCTGTGTCTGGCAGTAGATTTTGTTGCTGAGCTACCTGAGATCTCTGGCTGATCCTTTGGAAATACGTACTTTATATCTTGTTTCTGGTGAACGCTAAACTCCTTGATCCTCCTATGAACTTCCTATTTAAGCTGTGCCTTTGCAGTTACTGTTTGCCACATTATTGTGCTCTTCTCCAGCCAATATCTTGCTCCATATGCTCCTGTTGCTGTCCACATCTCCAATACCATTTGTTACTGACTTGACACTTTTAATTGATCACTTACGACTACACTGTCCCTTGTTCATAAGTTACAATAATTTGTTACCAACCTTTGGCTTGTTTCTCAACTATGCTTCCGCTTTATTCCAATCTGCAACCACTTGTTATCGAACTGTGGCTTGGTTACGACTACACTTCTGCTTGATCCCTACCTGTTACATCTACCTTTGCATTCTGGCATGCTCACCTCCTGGTCAAGGTGATTCTGAAGACTGTGACCTGGTGCTAGCATGCAGTGAAATTTATCTCCACTGTCAGGAGCTCTGTTAATACTGGTTAGTGCTTAGACTCTGCACCTCGGGTGAGCCCCGGTCGCCCACCAAGTGAATCTGCTCATGTATTTATCCTGCTGGTTTTCTGTGTGTGCCTTCCTACTGCTATAGCCACTAAAGCCCTAGTCTTAGGCCTCGTACACACGATAGGATAGTCAGAGGACAACGGTCTGAAGGACTGTTTTCATCCGTCAAAACCGATCGTGTGTGGGCCCCATAGGTTATTTAACCTTCGGTTAAAAAAAAAATAGGAACTTGCTTTAAAATGTAACCGATAAACCGTTCTAATCGGATGGACTGATCGTGTGTACGAGGCTTAACTCCTGATTGTGAGAGCAAGGCTTGGCAGGCAGTTTTTTCACATATGGAGGGATATTTAGTTTAAGGTCACCTTAGTGCACCTTTCTGTTGCTACACCTTGGTTTTTTGCTGGATTTTTTTTCTGTCAGTTTTACAGTCATGGCTTCCTCACTGGTGTTCTTGTTTCTTAGTATTTTACTTTTGTGCTTTTGCTATGCATTCTCCTTATCTCTATCTTTTTAGTGTTTTTTTTTTCATGAGCCAGCCAAGTTCTGTTGAGTCTGCAGCACTGAATATCCTGGATGAGAAGTAGTAAAAGGGAGGGCTTAAAAAAAATGTAAAATAAAACGGTTTGGAGACTGATCATGGTCTCTCTTCTACAGAAAAAAAAAAGCCCCAGCATAAGATGGTCTATTCTTTCAGACAGGGGTTGGTTCAGGTTTCCACAGTCCAGTAAATATCAGTTGAAAGGAAATCGCTACAGCAGGTTTTCATGCTCTCACAGGAGGTCCATTGTAACTAAAAATGTTGCGCATTTCTATTTCACAGGTCTCCTCTCTGCCCCGTTGGGGGTACATACTGCTTGTGTGGGGCCATAGCATTGCTGTAAAAGTTGGCCTGCAAGTCATGTTTCAGACAACTTACTTAAAGTACCCAAGAGGTGAGCACATATATTCTCCAAGTGGTGGAAGAGAGGATGCAGACTGTTGCAATGCAGCGGCTACTGTGAATGGAGCCTTAATGTGTATAAATTTAAGTATCCCAGTGAAACACACAATAAATAATAATAATCCTAATAAAAGTGCAATAAAGTTCATAAATGTGAGTATCCAATAAAGAAATTTTCAGTGTATCAACAAGGATAATGTCATCCAATTCATGTGCTGCCTCCACCTAAGGTAGAAATGAAGGCTTACCGAAAAGCCTGCGACCGCCCTTGCTCAGGGGGGTCAGACAAGGCTCAATAGAGTGATGGTCCTCACTGGAGCGTTGGAAGCTCCTTCCCCAAACGATCAGCTGGCAAATAATGAATGCGCACAGGCACACTAACAGGAGGCTATCCATACACATCAATGGGCATCTCATTCCATGGGTGTAAGAGCAGACATCCGGCGGATATCAAAAATGTTTTCAGGAGGAAAAAGGGAAAAACAAAAAGACATCTAGTAGTGCAGAGGTTCCTTCAGATTCTTTATTAAAAAAACTTTTCCAAACGATAGGACCAAGTCCTGAATACTCAAAAAGCGTTCCTTGCATAGATTTAAAACAGCCCTGGTGCGTATCAAAATACTTCCGGTTCGCGCACGCGCAGTGCGTGTCGTCCAAAATATCTGAAAACACTAAAACACATGGTCAAGATGCAACTTATAAAAAATCAAATGCAAATATGATCATAAAGCATCATGCCCCCAAAAAGAACTTGCTGCCAAATAAACAATGATACTAAGCAAAATGAGAGCAGATAATTGAACATCCATACATGTGACAAATCCTGTATGCTGGACACTTTTTATGCTTTATGCTGCTCCACCCTGCTGTCTCCTACTCAATTATCAAATTCAGAGGTGTTGTCTTCTCTAGGTACTCTACAGATAATACAGCTTTCTCGTTTTCTTAGGTCCCTACCCAGATAGCAAGCAATTGTGCTGCAAGTTTAAAAATGACTTGCTAAGCTCTTGCTAGATTTGCCAAGCGTCACAAGTTTTCACAATTGCAGCCAGTCTACATTGCATGTCTCCAGATCAACTTTCTTTGCAAACATTCTGCAAGTCTCCTGCAATTTCTGGTTCAGTTATGTTGTGTAATAGTCATCCCACCACAGGGGTCACTGTGGCTGAATTTTCATCATTGCTCCCTGCTGTGTGTTAATGTTTTTCTTTAATTGGTGCTGGGGCATGGTTTGCAGGGAGGTGAGTGGTAACCCTGGTATCCCATTGGTGGAGCACAATTTGGATTGTTTTATTTTTCCTTGTTTATATGCTAGCAGCTCACCTTACACAAAGACCACAATAGGTCTAGTTGCGCTTTTAGGAGAGGAGAGTGGAGTAGAATGTGATTTTTCATAAAGGATCCATATATTAACCACTTGCCGACCACCGCACACAGATGTACGTCAACACAATGGCACGGGCAGGCAAATGGGCGTACCTTTAAATTTGCCGCGGATACTGGGAACTCGATGTTCCCGGACGGCCTGCGAATGCGGTCAGGAAAGGCAGAACAGGGGGATGCCGTTGTAAACAAGGCATTCCCCTATTCTGCCTAGTGACATGTCACTGATGGTTGTTCCCCCGTGATCGGGAACAGTCATCAGTGACATGTCACTTGTAGCCCTGCCCCCTAACAGTAAGAATCACTCCCTAGTACTGACTAAACACTTCCAGCGCCACCTAGTGGTTAACCCCTTCACTGCCAGTGTCCTTTTTACACTAATCATTGCATTTTTATAGCACTGATTGCTGTAAAAATTACAATGGCCCCAAAAATGCATCAAAAGTGTTCGCCATAAAGTCGCAGTTACAATAATAAAAAAAAAAAAATCGCAGATCGCCGCCATTACTAAAAAATAATCAAAATGCCATAAAACTATCCCCTATTTGTAGATGCTATAATTTTTGCGTAAACCAATCAATAAATGCTTATTGCGATTTTTTTTACCAAAAATATGTAGAAGAATATGTATCGGCCTAAACTGAGGAAAACAAAGTTTTTTTTTATATATTTTTGGGGATATTTATTATAGCAAAAAGTAAAAAAAAATAGATTTTTTTTTCAAAATTGTCACTCTATTTTTGTTTATAGCGCAAAAAGTAAAAACCGCAGAGGTGATCAAATACCACCAAAAGAAAGCTCAATTTGTGGGAAAAAAGGACTTCAATTTTGTTTGGGAGCCACGTCGCAATTGTCAGTTAAAGCGACGCAGTGCCAAATCGTAAAAAGTGGCCTGGTCTTTGGCCAGCAAAATGGTCCGGGGCTGAAGCAGTTAAAGCCTCGTTGAGTGATAAAAGTGTTTAACCACTTCAGCCCCGGACCATATTGCTGGTCAATGACCGGGCCCCTTTTTGCGATTCGGCACTGCGTCGCTTTAACTGACAATGGCGCGGTTGTGCGATGTGGCTCCCAAACAAAATTGGCGTCCTTTTTTTCCCCCCACAAATAGAGCTTTCTTTTGGTGGTATTTGATCACCTCTGTGGTTTTTATTTTTTGCGCTATAAACAAAAATAGAGCGACAATTTTTGCTGTAATAAATATCCCCAAGAATATATAAAAAAAACTTTTTTTTTTCCTCAGTTTAGGCCGATACGTATTCTTCTACATATTTTTCATGAAAAAAAATCCCAATAAGCGTTTATTGATTGGTTTGCGCAAAAGTTATAGCGTTTACAAAATAGGGGATAGTTTTATGGCATTTTTATTAATATTTTTTTTTTACTAGTAATGGCGCCGGTCAGCGATTTTTATTGGTACTGCGACCCTATGGCGAACACTTCGGACACTGGAGTCAGTGGAAGAGGAGGAGGATCTGTGCATACAGAATCAGACTGCGTTTTTACAAAATGCAGAGTATTAACCCCTTTGGCTCCACAGTGAGTATAACAAACATGCTTTACTGCATACACGGACTGATTATACTGTTGTGGGTTTAGTAACACTGTTTTGTAGAGATTGGTTCTTTCTGACCACCCTTTTTTCCGATGTTCTCTTTTATGTTCTTCTCTTTGTGTGTGTGTGTGTGTGTGTGTGTGTGTGTGTGTGTGTATGTGTATATATATATATATATATATATATATATATATATATACACACATATACACACTGTATATATTGGAAAACTTATCAATAAAGAATGCAAAATAAAAAATCCAGCATGCTGCGAACTAAAAGAAAAAAAATCCAGATCAATAGAAAACAGTACTGAGCACACAAGCACTATAATCAATTGGTGCAGATAAAGCCTGCCAAATCGGCAGGTCACAATGTATCCAGTATTGAGCAACAGGGATCCTGTTTTCATATGCAGACAGCCTGTTAATTAAGAGGATGGTATGCCAAGTTTCATCTCCTTGCGCTGACCAGCAGAGAGATGAATAACTTTGTATCAGATCAGCTTGTAAACAAACTACGGCAGACTGCAACACTGCACAGCTTCAGGCTAGGTTCTCATTTATGCGGGTGCAGGAATGCATGTAAATTGCGCTCTTTCTTGTACACAAAGGCAAAATGCACTGCTTTTTAGCAGACCTTTGGGGATGCCATGAACTCCTAACAGCATCCCTATTCATCTGAAAACGCAGAGCATTTTTAGGTGTGGGAAATGGCATGGTGCAAAAGCACCATTTTTAAAAAGATCAAAGATGCCTGTTTCCTATGATTCCTGCAGGTACAGCAACCCATTCACATGAATGGGCTGCTGTGCCCGTGGAAACGTGAACTGCACCTACCACACGTGTCTGAACCTCCCAGATAGCAAGGATAACTTGCAACAAATTGGTGGAAGTGTTGAATTATAAGTCTGTTAACTTGCACATTTTCACTGGCAAGTTGTACTATTGCAGAGCACTTGAAGCACAAGTTCTAGTTGACACTTTTCAGATTTGTAGCAAATTTGCATTGCAAGTCTCTAGCTAGAGCAAAGTTGCAGTGGTGAGCCTACAGCAAGAGCCCTGCAAATCCACAGCAAGATGAAAACCCAGCCATAGTGACCCCTGTGGTGGGATGACTATTGCACAACATAACTAAACCAGAATGAGGGGTCACAGCAATATGCTGGACCGACATGGGATGGCTCAAAGGGGAGATGTTTTGTCCTCCCCTTCCCCTTGTCTCTTTCATCTCCCTAGGTCGCGCTGTTTCCCGGGGCAGGACCGGCCCAGTGATTGGTCCAGGCAGCAGAGGCACCTGATTTGTCGATTCGTGCGGCGGGAGCCCGCGCGGATGAGAGGCTATATATAGGTCTGAGTGAGGTGACCGCTCAGACCGTTTCTTCCAACGTGCAGCAACGCCTACCCGCCCCCCCCCCCCTCTTTTTTCCCCTTTTTCCTAAGTCATGATGTCATCCGAAGTGGGGAGTGTTGTATTATATTGGTGTGTTGTGTTTCTTATGTTATGTACCTTTTGTGCTAGCCCATGTTTGAAAATAAAGTTGATCTGGAGTCATGCAATGCAGACTTGCTGCAATTGTGCAACAAACTTGTGAAGGCATGGCAAGTCTAGCAAAACTTAGCAAGTCATTTTCAGCACAATTGCTTGCTATCTGGGTTAGCTGAACCTAGCTTCACCGCTGCCATGTGTTAGGGAATGATGAGCATACACAGGCAGACTAGTTAGCATGGGTAGCAGAGACAGGGAGGGGGTATATGATTTCACCCAGCAGGTGAAGAAAAGCCAACAACTTATACTGATTCCCACCCTTGCTTGCTAGATTGCCAGGACAGGCTGTACTGATATAGGCATGTGACAACAGCAAACTTATGTTAGACGTCTTTCCTGATTATCAGTAAAGTGACATTAAAGTACACACGATCAAAAAATCGGATGAAAAATACAGCTTTCGAAGAGATCGTACAATAATCTGAGTGTTAGTCCACAGTTTTCTAAAGCCGATCATGACAGTTCATCTGAAATTATCTGAAGTGACAAATACAAAAGTTTTTCTCGTACAAAACTAGATCGTATGAATTTCATTTAATCAGTACAGTTTTCGTTCAAATAAAATGGGAAGAGCAAGATTACACATTCTCAGAAACAAAAGAATACACTACAACTCAATACAATTACATTACTTCCGAAGCTGTATTCTGTCGTATGAGAATTTAAGTAAGTTTAGAAACCTCCTACATTTTCTATATGAAACTAGCATCTACGGGCGTTTTGTCGCTTTAATCTGTTCTGTGAAATAAAATATTCACCCAGGAAGAAGATAAAAAAATCTACAAACATAGAAACAAATGATGAAAGAGATGATCATTTTTACTATTGGCTAAAATAAAAAACGACGGACAACACTGTATGCAAACGTGCAAATACGTGCGACAAAACGCTGTAAGAAACGCTCAAAAACGCTACGCTCAGGTGTGAATGGGGCCTAAAAGGTGAGGCGAGTGTACATTGATGGGGACTTGTATAGTCCGGACCCTTACTGTCTCCACTGTGCAGGTCCCTGCATATTGCTGGATGAATAGGCCTTTGTACCTCCCCTTTGGGCACTGTTTTTTGGATTCCCTAGTTGGATGCCTGGACACCATTTCTTCACCTTTTCCAACTGGTGCCTTCCATGCTTTTAGCAACATTTTTAGAGATTACATACCACACCGTGTTTCACCCGCCCTTTTCGGGGGCTTTTCTATGATATTGATCCATCAACCAGATCTGACAGAAACACATGAACCCCTAAAGAAGCTAATAGTGTGAAAAGCGTTGGGTAGTCGCACCCCTCCTTGATACATGTGCATGTGTTCTTTTATATCCTACTATTTTTTGGTTACTCTTCACAGTATTATAAAGTGTATACTACTACTAATAATAATAGTGTATACTAATAATAGATACTATTCTCTATTATTATTTTTTCTCGCTCGGCCTATAGCAGAATGACGGCAGGGCGGTAGTTCAGTTATCCTGACTGGACATCATATGATGTCCAGCAGGATATTAGCCATGGGGGCACGCATCGCAGTGATCGTTGGTGCGGCATGTCAGTCTGACACACTACTACACCGATCTCAGTAAAAAGCTTCTGATGGAGGCTCTTTACAACTTGATCAGCAGTGTCCAATCATGGCTGATCATGATGTAAACAGGAAGAGCCGTTGATCGGCTTTACCTCACTCGTGTCTGAAAGATGCGAGTAGAGGAGAGCCGATCGGCTTCTCTCCTGACAGGGGGGTCTGTGCTGTTTGTTTATCAGTGCAGCCCCCCCCCTTGGATGCCCACCCAGGACCACCAGGATGCCGCCAGGACCACCAGGGATGGCCATCACACTGGACCACCAGGTATGCCACCCTAGACAACCAGGGAAATGCCAATCAGTGCATAGGGGGCTGCCAATCGGTGCCCATCCCCAATGCCTGCCAGTGCCATCAGTGATGCCTATCAGTGCCGCATATCAGTGCCCATCAATGCCATGTATCAGTACCCAGCAGTGCTGCCTATCAGTGCCACTCATAAGTACCCATCAGTGCAGTCTTTCAATGCCCATCAGTGTCGCCTATCAGTGCCCACCAGTGCCACCCATGAGTGCCCATCAGTGCCACCTATCAATGCCCATCAGTGCTGCATATCAGTGCCGCCTACCAGTGCCCATCAGTGTAGTCTATCAGTGCCACCTCATTGGTGCCGCCTTATCAGTGCCCATCAGTGAAGGAGAAAATGTACTCATTTACAAAATTTAAAAAAAATTATTTGTTTAGCAAAAAATGAAAACTGCAGAGGTGATCAAATACCACCAAAGGAAAGCTCTACTTGTGGGAACAAAATGATAAAAATTATGTTTGGGTACAGTGTAACATGACCGCGCAATTGACTGCGACATCACTGAAAGCTGAAAATTGGCTTGGGCAGGAAGGGGGTGTAATACATTTTAATATGATGATGTAATAAAATGGCTTCCTTTATTCATGTATGCGGTTGTGAGTTTATTCTGTGAAAAGGACTCAAAATAAAAAATAAAAAAAAATCCCATTTTGGTTTATTCTTGGTTTTCTAGATATTTTTTTCGATATGGTATTGAATAATGCAACTGGACCTATTATTGATCTGTTTTACAGTTACAGTATATTTTAATTCTTTGAGGACAAATATTATATCACCTATTATTATTATTATTAATAATATGTTATACAACAATTCCTTAATATTTATCAGAACCTGCAGTCCCACATAGATTCCCTGAAAAAAAATAGTCAATGCTAAATTAAATAGCTTACACAGTATTGTACAGCTCCGTCATTTTGTGAACGATCAGTATTAAAATTCTCTATAAATTTACTCTTATGAAAATCATGCAAACTGGCTTTATCGTAAAACTCAATCCAGTTCTAGGCCTGCAGATGTTTAAAAAAGGAGCAGCAGAGGAACAATTTTTCATCAAATTACACAGCTTGACAGGCAAACACATATACATCTTAGTTTCCTGTATTCAAGTTCAAATTGCTATGGTTACAAAGTTTTACAGCGTTTCTAGGCATCTTGGCAACCTTCAGAATCTTGGCTAGTTAGTGTCCATAGTAACCATGTTCCACTTCAATGCTCCATTATAGATATTTATTCGTTTCTGAGTAACGAGTATATTCAGCTCACAGCATCAAGTCCGATTTGATGGCTGGGATAATAGTGTTGCGTGTTACTATATGAGGTGGAAAAAACTTGCAACTATAAAACACAGCACCTAAAACACAATCAATTGTTACAGTGAATAAACTAATGAATTTTTTTTTTATCTGGAAAAATCTATTTTGTTTCTTTTAGGTACAGTGTTAACTCCATTAATATTTTACTGTTGATATTCCCTCAAACAATTAAGACAAAGCAAAACGATATGACTGTAAACATCACCATTCTAGGGTGTCATTTTCAGATGCATCTTAAATAATCAAAATTAAAAGAGAAGTTCCTAAATAATGTCAACAAAAGATGGCATGAATATGGTTTAAAATTTTTACTCGGGACAAATACTGCAAAAGGCAACCTATGGTGTGCACTCTGCATGTTATTGGATACAACCAACAATGTATGTATCGCAATGGTGGTGCGTCCATAAGGGCGCACGGGCGCCGCCGGCTCTCTCCAGCCATCCCCTATATGTAAAATGGATATATCCATGGCCGTTGTAGCCACCTCCTATTCAGGCATCCGGCCCCTTTTCTGATGCTAGTCGCCAGAATTAGCGGCAGGGGGTAGGCTCTAATAGGCTTTACCAAATATTTGCTTTTCTAACGTAGAACCACCTCTCCGCCAATCAGAGTGCGGGTCTAATACCCGTCACCTGATTGGCTGAAGGCACAGACATCCCTATTGGACGCTTGGTGGAACGGAGGAGGAGATGCATAGGAACCATGGAGGATGTAGGAGCGGTCGCCTGCCCGTCCCACAGCTTGCCGCCATCACCCGGACAGAGTAAGTGGCGGTCTGATGGCAGGCGTGTGGGCGGGGGGTCACAGTGGCTGCATATTATGGGCACAGAAGCTGCATATGGTGGGCACATAAGCTGCATATTGTGGACACAGAAGCTGCATATGGTGGGCTCACAGGCTACATATCGGGGCACAGAAGCTGCATATGGTGGACACAGTGGCTGCAATTGATGTGTTTTTCAGAATTTTTCAGTTTGTTCGCGCCTTCCCTCCCAAAAAAATTGAGCCCCACTCACCACTGATGTATCCATCCAACTCTATAATTTGTTGAAGGTACTAAGTATATGTAGCAGTATGGGCAGCCATCTCAAAAGAATGATCAGGTTTGTTATGCACTGCTGTAAAACAGCCAATGGATATGAGACCATCTTTAGTGCATACTATCCTCTTGTGATGTTTTCATATTACAGGACAACTAATAAATTGCCATAATTAAAGTGGTTGTAACCATAAAATAATTATCCAGATTCTTTAAAGCATGATAGAACGCACAGTGCTTGTTTCTTGGCCCCTCTCTATGTTCTACAAAACCTGATGGATCCTGCCAGTTCCTGTGTCCCCCTGTCTGTGTGCTGACCACGGTAATCATTGTTGCTGAGCCCTAATTACCGTGGTCAGTTTAGAAATTAAGCATTAGGACTTGGGGAGCTAAGCGGGCTTGGGGATAATCCCATGTAGGGGGGTATCGGCTTTGACTGGGGTTCATAGGCAAAGTTCAACCTCCGGGGTGGGGAGAATCACAAGGCAGGAGGGAGTGGGAGGGCCTTGGATCCTTTGGCCACAGGGTGACCAAAACCCATAAAATGGGGTAGGGTTAGGGAGGGAGGGAGAGGGAAAAGAGGGTGGGACCGTGGGGGAACCTCTCAGAATCAAACTAAGGCTTATAGTGGATGAAAAAACACCTTTTTGCTCATTGAACTCCCAGCAAGACCACCATCCATGGTAAATGGGCATAATCAACCGGATCAAGTGGTCAGGTTGTATCAAGAAGATGGAAGCCAGAGCAGGTGGCGCAAGGGGCAAAGATGACAACACTAAACTGTGTGACGTATAATGTGCATTGACTAAATATACCTACAAAAAGATTCAACATACTAAGAGAAATTAAGCAACTTATGGCAGAGGTAGTCTTCTTGCAGGAGACACATTTATTCCATAAAACAAATCTAAAGTTAATCTCAAAAGACTTCTCAAAATGGTTCCATTGTTATTCTACAACTAAATGGGCAAAGGGAGGTGTAAGGTTTGCCCTGGAGGAGAGATTGGCGGACCCAGATGGGCGCTATCTGTTCCTGAGGGGAAGACTATGTGAGGTGGATTGCACACTGGCAAATATCTATTGCCCCAATAAAAATCCAACAAAATTCCTAAAGAGGGTTACAGAGAAGTTAATGGAGGAGTTAAGTTAAGGAGGAGTAATTATGGCTTGAGATTTTAACTTCTGCATGAAACCAAGGATTGATAGTATGTCCGGGATACTGCGGACAGTAAATGTGCAGCGAAAAATGTTAAAACCAACTGATGATGTATGGAGAATACAACATGCTAAAACAGGAGACTTTACATTCCTGTACACGGGACGTACTCATGAATTTTATATTTTTTAATCTAACATAGCCTGCTGGAGTCAGTGATTAGTACGAACACTGAAATTACAACCTTCTTAGACAATTAAAATTAAAATACAGGGGGTCCAAAATAGGACTAATATATGGAGACTAAACAAAGAACTAATCCAGGATAAAGTAGCAGAAGATAAGATAAAAAAAGAGCTAGAGCAGTACTTCAAAATAAATGATACCGGAGAAATATCAGAAGCCACCCTATGGGAAGCCCATAAGGCCTATATAAGAGGATTCTTGATCGCGATGGGAGCAGAAAGAAAAAAGGAGAGCGCAAGGAAAAGGGAAGTACTATTGAAATACATTTTTGATTTAGAACAGCAACATAAAAAAAGGGTAAGCATGTGGAGGAATTAAAAGAACAAATTGAACAGGAAACCCAAATGGCCTTCAATAGAATCAAGAAAGAGAGGTATCAATGGGGGAATAAGACACGGAAGTTCCTGGATAAAATATATAAAAAAAAAAAATACAGCAAACTACATAGAGAAAATACAAACTAGCACTGGGAAAATGGTATATACAACAACAGAAATAGCAGGGGTATTTTAGAAATATTACAACAAATTGTATTCGGTTAACCAGAAGGAGACACCAAAAGGCAAAAAGGAGAGGTTAGAAAAAACAAAAATATTTCTAAAAGAAGCAGGCCTAAATAAAATCTCAGAAGATAAACTAGGTGTCTTAGAAGATCCCATAACAGGAGAAGAGATTAATAGGATCTTAACCACTTCAATACCGGGCTTTAAAACCCACCTCCTTCCCGGGCCTATTCTGGCACTTCTTTCCTACATGTACAAATCCTCATTCTTTTGCTAGAAAATTACTCAGAACCCCCAAACATTATATATGTTTTTTTAGCAGACACCCTAGGGAATAAAATGGCGGTCATTGCAACTTTTTATCTTGCACCGTATTTGCGCAATAATTTTTTAAACTGCTTTTTTTTGTAAAAAAAACGGTTTCATAAATTAAAAAATAACAAAACAGTAACGTTAGCCCAATTTTTTGGTAAAATATGAAAGATGATGTTACGCCGAGTAACTAGATACCTAACATGTCACGCTTTAAAATTGCGTACACTCATGGAATGGCGCCAAACTTCGTTACTTAAAAATCTCCATAGGCGACACTTTAAAATTTTTACAGGTTGCCAGTTTAGAGTTACAGAGGAGGTCTAGTGCTAGAATTGTTGCACACGCTCTAACGCACGCGGCGACACCTCACATGTGTGGTTTGAACGACGTTTACATACGTGGGCGGGACTTACGTGTGCGTACGCTTCTGAGCGCGAGCTACCGGGGACAGGGGCATTTTAATTTTTTTATTATTATTTTTTTTTTTATTTTACTTATTTCTTTATTTTTTACACTTTTTTTTACACTTTTTTTTTTTCAATCGCTTTTATTCCTATTACAAGGAATGTAAACATCCCTTGTAATAGGAATGTGCATGACAGGTCCTCTTTAAGGAGAGATGCAGGGTCAATAAGACCCCACATCTCTCCTGCAGGCTGGAAAGAATGAGATCGTGAAAAAAAATTCACAGATCTCATTCAAACTAGCCGCAATTGCGGTTTGTTTACTTACGGGGACCCGGGCGTGACGTCATCACATCGCGCCCGGGCCTCCGACGGTCATAGAGATGACTGGTGACCAGATGGTCACCAGTCTTCTCTATGGCAAACATCCGGCGGACGGCGATCATCTCTCCGGGCCCCCGGTGGGACGGGAGAGCCCGGAGAAGCACCGGATGGCGGCGGGAGGGGGGGATGTCCCCTCCCGCCGCCTGTAAGAACGATCTAGCGGCGGAACCGCCGCTATGATCGTTCTTACGGTGCGCAGGATCGCCGCCGCTAAAAAATGATATCTCAATGATGCCTCCGGGTGCAGGCATCATTGAGATATCCCCCCGCAAAGCCCATCGCGTCATATGACGTCCACCCAGGATAACAGGTCCCCGTTTTGGACGTCATATGACGGCGTGCGGGTGTCAAGTGGTTAAAAGACGCACCTTTAGGGAAAAGCCCAGGCCCTGGTTTGACAACATATTATTACAAAAAAATTAAGAATATTTTAATCCCCAAACTATGCTCCTATATGAATGGGATAGGAACAAGTTGGGAGATGAGGAGGGAAGCTCTGGCGGCTGCAATCACCATCATCCCAAAGGAAGGAAAATATGCCTCATTGTGTTCAAGTTATAGACCTATTTCACTCCTGAACGCAGACACAAACTTATTTGCCAAGGTATTGGCTGGTAAGATGAAAACAATAATGAACGACTTGGTACATGCGGACCAGGTTGTATTCATCCCAGGAAGAGAAGGTAGAGATAATGGGGTTAGAACGCTCCTAGTAGTGCAGAAGATAAAAGAAGGTAAATTCCTAGGACTGGTGCTTTCCGTAGGCGCCGAAAAAACGCTCAACAGAGTAAAATGGGGATTTATGCAGAACACATTAGATGTAATGGGAGTAGGCCCAAAGATGACCAACTGGATCAAAGCACTGTGCAACCAGCCCACAGAGAGGGTAAAGGTAAACGGGACAGTCTCTGGGCCTTTTGAGATTTACAACGAGACGAGACAGGGATGCCCCCTGTCCCCCCTGCTGTTTGTTCTGTCACTTTTGGCAGGGATCTGACAGAACTCAGACATAAGGGGGATTAAGATAGAGGATGTGAAACACAAATTGGTAGCATATACCGACGATATTCTGTTTTATATAACTAGTCCCAGGATAACCCTGCCCAACTTAATGAAAGTATTAAAAACATACGTAGATGTATCAAACTTTACAATTAACCCTTTGAAATCAGAGATCCTAAATATTAATGTGAGGAAAAAGGGCGAGCATATATTTGGAGAAAAACTGAATTAAAATGCTTAGGAGTAAAGATAACACCATCCACTGAGACAATATACCAAACTAATTTTATCCCGCTAATGAACGAAATAAAAATTATATTTTTATAGAATTAAATAAAACCGCAACAAGATATTTGTCTTGGTTAGGCAAAATAAATATTTTTAAAATAGTAGTTTTACCAAATATTATATATAAGATGCAAATGCTACCGATTAATTTCCCAAAAGCATATTTTAAAACACTAAAAACTATATTATTAGGGTTTATAAGGGCAGAAAAGGCAAGGGAGACTGGGGATACCAGACCTTAAAGGGGTTGTAAAGGTTCATGTTTTTTCACCTTAATGCATTCTATGCATTAAGGTGAAAAAACATCTGACGATTAGCGGCCCCCCCAGCCCCCCGTTTACTTTCCTGAGCCCTCGAAAGTCCCACATCGTGAACACGCAGGCTTCTCGACCAGGCTTTTCGACTCTTCTCGGCTTATTCATTGGATGATTGATAACGTTCATTGGCTCCCGCTGCTGTCAATCAAAACAATGATGCAGCACACCAGGGGGCAGGGCTCTAACCGCCGCCTGTATCACTGTATCATGGGAGCGCGCCCGCAAGCTAACCCCCTTGGGAGATCGCTTCCCAGAATGGGGGTTAGCGGATGCAGGGAGGAGCCGAGACAGCCGCCGAGGGACCCCAGAAGACTAGGACTGGGGCCACTCTGTGCAAAACTAACTGCACAGTGGAGGTAAGTATGACATGTGTTTTTTTTTGTTTTTAAAGGAACCTTTACAACCCCTTTAAGAACTACTACAATGCTATACTACTTTCACTACTTTCACGGGTGAATAACAAAGAAAAAAGATGGGTTAAACTGGAAAACACGATTAGTAATGCTACAGTGAGAAAAATAATTTGGATACCGGCACAACTAAGAGAACTGAGCGAGAACACACATGATTTAACACAGAAAGCTCTGGCAATCTGGGATTTGACACACAAAAGGGAAAAATGGGAATTTGATTCACCTTTGATACCACTAAGAGACACTAATTACTTTCCACCAGGGAATGGGAGATTGTTTGAACATTGGATAAAAAAATGATAATGCACAATTAAAAGATATAATGGAGAAGGGTAAGATATGCACACTACAGGATTTAAAACAGAAAAAAAGACTTATTGGTAATTGACGAATGGCGGTACTCCCAGTTGAAACATTTTGTTACTACTTTGCCCCAACCAATAAGATCCAAAGAAAACCTATGTTCGTTTGAGCGGCTATGTACAGCTACAAGTACGAAGAAGTGGATCTCAAGCATCTATAAAGTACTGGTGGGACTGAAAGGGCCGGAAATACCGCCATTTATCGGAAAGTGGAAAGAAGAACTGGGAAAGCGAGAGAAAGATCTAGGGAAAATACTGAGGCTGGCAACACACCACAGCAATAGCTAACAACATTATAGAAATGAACTACAAATGCCTAGAACACTGGTATATAACAGCGGATAAGGCACACAAATGCCAAAAGGAGGTTTTGCAGTTATGTTGGAGGGATTGCAATGTACTTTGGAACCATGGCCCACATACAGTGGACATGTCCTAAAATCAAAACATTTTGGAGAGAGGTGTTGCAGATAATAAAGGAAATAATCAGCATAGAAATACTAGAGGACCTGTGGGGGTGTTTGTTCCATGGGGTTAGAATGCCAATCAAACTATATACGAACATTGGTCCCCCAGCTATTAAACGCAGTCAAAAGTTGAATCCCTCGACAGTGGCAGGTGTTAGAAAGTCCCACGATGAGGAGTAGGAAAAAAAACGATATTTTTTTATGGAACATCTAAGGTTCAGTGGAGGGAATGGAAGGTTTCCAAGAGCAGTGGAGAGTTTGGATAGAGTTTAAGCAGACAAGTAGATATGCTGAAATGTTGGCAGCATAAGAAGGGGAGAAGTCTAAAGATACAGGAGACGCCAGGCAGCTAGAGGTTAGAAAAGAGAGGACAGAGAGGAGGGGGAGGGATGGACGGGAGGGGGGAGGATTATTTTTTGTAATATTTGATAGTGATGGAGTGAATTGTATCTCCTTTTTTTTAGAGTGCCGTCGTACGTGTTGTACATCACCGCGCTTTGCTAGAGCATTTTTTTAAAATGATCGTGTGTGGGCAACGTCGTTTAAATGATGAAGTTGGAAAAAAACTTTGTTTTTTACAAGCCGAAAAATGATAGTGTGTGCATTAGGCCAAGGTTAGATTCCATAAGCACACATAAACTATCAGAGGAAGCCACAGTGAAGCTTTATAGGAATATTAGGGTAAAAAAAAACGAACAAATTGACCAGCGCAGCACAAGGGAGTAATATCAATAGTAAATAATTATACCTTCTACAATTAACTCTGCTGGCCCAGTCTAATAAAACCAATTAGGTTTAATGTGTGTTAAACTTTAGAGAAACCTCAGTGGTTCAAAATACGAAGGCAGTGCATCACTTACTGTCACAGTGTCTCTATAGTTTAAACTGTATCTAACCCTAAAAGCATACCCCAATTTAAGAGGGAAGCTTCAGGAAATATTTTTTTTTTTTTTTCAAATAATCCACTTTGAAGCAAATTAATGGTCAGTGCCAATTAATGCAGCCTGATTAGTGCCCATCTGCAGACTCAATGCAGCCTGATGCTAATCTGCAGCCTCAATGCAGCCTCTGTGCCCATCTGCAGCCTGATCTGCACCCATCCAATGCAGCCTGATGCCTATCTGCAGCCTCACTATCTCTCATGCAGTGCAGTTAATCAGGACGGGGACTAACACCGCCGGAATCACTGAGCCGTCGTCTTCTGTTTACAGTACTCGGCTCTCAGTCGGCAGTCACATACACAGTGCCGCCTCTGCCATTGAACCAGCACCTGTGATTAACAGAACACTGGTCCAATGCCGGTGGAGGAGGCGGGAAGTGTGTGTGACGTCAGAGACGAGTAAACAGGACATGACACCCCCGTTGATTCCGGCGGCGCTCGTACCCTTCCTACTCCTCCGAGGCACGCTATCAGCGTATAACACACACCCGTGATTTTCCCCCTATTTTCAGCAGGAAAAAGTGAGTGTTATACGCCAATAAATATGATATATTGGAGCATACCAGTCCCTTGTTGTGGTGGCTACAGTTTCCTCAGAATTTTTCTTTTTATTTCACATGGTGGTTCTGCCAATCACACACTTCCTGCCCTAGGCTTTTTTTTTTGTTAAGGACAATTGTGTCCTTTTTTTTAATTGTCTATTAGGCTAGGTTCACATTACTAAGATCTGATTTTATTCCAGTTTTACAGTAAGTGCGATTATGTAATGCAACTGAAATCTCACTAGTGTGGACCAGGCCATGAAATGAAAATATCATGTATTTTAATAAAACATGTGGCTAACCATTTCGATGTTTTCTAAAATAAATTTGTATTTAATTTTTTTTTCATTTATACATCACCATGTAACAGTATTAGCTCTATAGATTTGAAGAAAAAGCCTCTATATTTGCAATGTAAAAATAAGCAGAGAAACATATTCATTGTGTAGCACTTTAAAGGAGGGTGTAGAGCATGCAAAGAAAATAAGCAAATATGGCTGCCCCTATGAACACATGAGAAATTTCTACCAAAAAAATGCAGAAGTAACAACAATAAGTACTGTATGTGAAAGCCACAATAACACCACCATCATATTCCTTTGTGTCATACATTAGGCACAATTTGTCATATTTTGATAGTAACCTAAAAAAATAATATAAGTATGTATCCTAGTATAACAAATATAACACTTATAACACTTGGCAAGAAAGGCCGATAATTCTCTATGCGACGGTATTCAAAAATACTGTAATAAGCCTGTAGTTCACTTTAGTTATCGATACTTTCATCTCCAGTAGCTTTGAGTTTGCATAAAAGAGATTATATGTTTTCCCTTCATGAAAGGTGATATACAAAGCAGTGTTGTTGAAACTAAGATTACAAATGTGACTAAGGCCCCTTTCGCACTTGTACAAAAGACAACCATTCATATTATAAAAAGAAACAAACTTTTTCTAAATAATCATGACATAGATCAATGTCCATATATGATCTAAAAACAAAAAGAAAGTCCAGATCCCCAGTGAAGTGAAGGAAACAGAAAAATTAGTCCATAGGTGCTTGATCTAAAACTGTAGTGACGATCCAATGAATAGTAAAACCTCCACCATGAATCAAGATGTCTGCTTACCAGATGACCAGCGGTCTCTTAGTTAAAAGAAGACCAAAGAAGGCGTGTAGATAAACACTATGGCAGTTGGATTGTAGAGAAACTGTATAGCAAGTACACCTCCGTCTCAAGCCAATCGATGGAAAATTGGGGTCCCGATAATCATGGAAGACACATAAGGGCCACAATAGTGTAGTAACGTAGGTAACATTTATTAAAAAGAAGAAAAAAACGCACTTACATATAAACGATAAAATTTAGGCATGTCAAAATTTGGAGCTCCGGCCGGAAGCCAACCAAAAAAGACCCGTCCAGGTAGGTAGGGAAAGGTGCAGTCAACGGGGGGTGATCCGGTACGACACTTCTTCCGCCCGACCGGTTTCGCGAAAACTCGCTTCCTCATAGGGCACCTATGAGGAAGCGAGTTTTCGCGAAACCGGTCGGGCGGAAGAAGTGTCGTACCGGATCACCCCCCGTTGACTGCACCTTTCCCTACCTACCTGGACGGGTCTTTTTTGGTTGGCTTCCGGCCGGAGCTCCAAATTTTGACATGCCTAAATTTTATCGTTTATATGTAAGTGCGTTTTTTTCTTCTTTTTAATAAATGTTACCTACGTTACTACACTATTGTGGCCCTTATGTGTCTTCCATGATTATCGGGACCCCAATTTTCCATCGATTGGCTTGAGACGGAGGTGTACTTGCTATACAGTTTCTCTACAATCCAACTGCCATAGTGTTTATCTACACGCCTTCTTTGGTCTTCTTTTAACTAAGAGACCGCTGGTCATCTGGTAAGCAGACATCTTGATTCATGGTGGAGGTTTTACTATTCATTGGATCGTCACTACAGTTTTAGATCAAGCACCTATGGACTAATTTTTCTGTTTCCTTCACTTCACTGGGGATCTGGACTTTCTTTTTGTTTTTAGATCATATATGGACATTGATCTATGTCATGATTATTTAGAAAAAGTTTGTTTCTTTTTATATAGCGCATCTTGTTTTTTCCATTTATGTTTTACTGTACAATATTTACAGGAAGGTGCAGCTTTATTTACATTGATTTTGTTTACACACGTGTATTTTTTAAGAGCATTAGTTTGTTCATTTTTATATATATTAGCGCAGTTGCTCCCACAATTTTTTCAACCATTCATATTAGTACAACTTCACGTCATGCCGACTTCAAAGTAGTCCCTGCACTACTTTGGTCCAACTTTGATGCAAGTAACAAAGGCATTCCCTGATATCGCGGCCGTGAATCGCAGCAAAATTGTGCGACTTTGAAGTCGCAGTAGTGTGAATGGGGCCTAAGAAAGATTTTTAGTGCTCTTCTGTTCTGAAACATTTAGATAATTTCCATGTTTGCCCTGGGTGGTTAACGTTTTCTGAACAGGTACCATAATATGCCTGCTCTTACCTATGCCTTGCTCCCTTGCCACTGAGGTATACTATAGCCGCTAAAAATGCCTGATTTCTCCAGGTAGACATGTACAACCTCTCACAAAGCAGCACTAACTGCTTGAATGGCCAATCCAAGGCCCATCACTGGGTGGGGGAGTTTGTTCAGCCCTATAGTAGTTATGACTAGGGTTGCCACCTGTCCAGGATTCACCCGGACAGTTCAGGTTTTGAATCATGTGTTCAGATTTCAGTCCACCTGTACCCGGACACATTTTTCAGACAGGAATGTGGCTCGGAACAGGGCCTGACAGGAGGGTGAGGGGGCACTAGGCACGGGAATTGCTTGGGAATTTGGTGACCTAATGTTTAAATCTAGCTCAGCACACCTGAAAACAAGTGTCTGTTGCTTTGTATTTGAAAGCTGTTCCTGTGATTGCTTTCATCTTGTTGGGAGTAACTGTGAGGACAAAAAATAATAAAATCCCAGGCCATTACAAGCATACTGACACATATTAAATAAAATCCTTACTGAGAAAATGTGAAGGCTGCCATTGCTGGCCTCTCCTACTTGAAGACCAAGCCTTTTCTGGCACTTTTTGTTTACAACTTTAAATCAGTATTTTGTGTTGGATAATTACTTATAACCCCTAAACATTATGGGGCAGATCCACAGAGATCTGCACCCGCGCAGCGTATCAGAGATGCGCTACGCCGCCGTACCTTACCTGGCTTTATTTCGAATCCTTAAAGATTTTGCGCCGATTCTCTGGCGGCGTAAGGGCGCCTAATTCAAATCGGCGATTAGGGGGGCGTGTTTCATTTAAATGAAGCGCGTCCCCGCGCAGAATGAACTGCGCATGCACCGTCCCTAAATTTCCCGCCGTGCATTGTGCTAAATGACGTCGCAAGGACGTCATATTTTTTCACATAGACGTGAATTACGTCCATCCCGATTCACGGACGACTTACATAAAAAAAAAAGGAAAATTCAAATGAAACGTGGGAAAGACGGCCATACTTAACATGGCAAGTCTAATTATAATCCGCAAAACAGCAGCTTTAACTATACGCCGGAAAAAGCCGACTAGAGACGACGTAAGAGAATGCGACAGCCGCGCGTACGTTCGTGGATCGTCGGAAATAGCTAATTTGCATACTCAACGCGAAAAACTAAGAGAACTCCACCCAGCGGACGCCGAAGTATTGCATCTAAGATCTGAAAGCGTACGAAGCCATACGCCTGTCGAAACTAACCCAGATGCCGTCGTATCTTGGTAATAAATAAAAACAAAACATAATATATGCCTCATTTTTTTTAGTAAATATGAAAAATTATGTTCTGCTGAATAAATAGATACCTAACATGTCACGCTTTAAAATTGCACATGCTCCTGGAATGGCGACAAACTTACTGTGCTTAAAAATCTCCATCGACGGCGCTTTAAAAATGTTTACAGGTTACCTGTTTAGAGTTAGAGAATTTCTAGCCCTAGAATTATTGCACTTACTCTAACGTTCGTAGCAATACCTAACATGTGGGGTGCGAACACCGTTAACATATGTGTGTGTGACTTTCGTATGCGTTGGCTTCTGTGCGCGAGAGATGGGGGCACTTTAATTTTTTTTTTTTTTTTTTTTTTTTTTTTACAGTCCCTTTCATATTCTTTTATCACTTTTATTCCTATTACAAGGAACATAACCATCCCTTGTAACAGAAAAACAGATGGCAGGTCTTCTTTATGGAGAGATCTGGGGTCAAAAAGACCCTAAATCTCTCCTTTACCTTTAAAAGCAAAAAAAAAAAAAGAAGTTTACTTCCGTCATGATGTCGCTCTGGTCCTCCAAGGCCATAGAGGTAATTAGAAAAGTTCTAGTCTCTCAGTGCCTCTGTGACCAGCTGGTTGCATCGTCGGATCATTTTCTGGGCAGCACGGTGGTGAAAACGGTAATCCCGAGGTACACTGGATAGTCCCCGAGTTACAAACAAGATGGAGTCTGTACGATTGTTTGTATGTAAGTCGGAATTGGTAATTTTTTTTAAAATGTAGCTCCAGTAGTGGATAGTTAACACCCCTGTAACGTTTGTTTTGCTGTCGGTGCCCCTGTTCAGAACATTTCCCCTCACTTTCTGTCCCAATGACAATCGGATTTTTTGAAAATTTTGAGTTGTTGTGGAAACAATGATTGGTGGTAAAGCCTGAGTGGAGGTACCTTTATTCCCATAAGAACTCTTACAGGAGTGAATTTATCTTCCTAGTGGTAGATTTCCTCTCACTTCCTGTTGTCTCCCTACGTTTGTAAGTCCAAGTCGTTTGTCTGATGTTTTTAACCTGGGGACTACATGTACTGTGATCAGATAGCAAAGGATTCAGGAGCCTCAATAAATAATGAGAATATTTCTATGCTTTCTTGTCCTGTCAGCATGTTTTTGACAGAACACCTACAGTAATTGGCTTTTAGTGCCCACCTACCCCTTATATATGGGATTTACAAGACAATGAAATACTTATGCTAGTTCAAAAATTATTACCCGTATTTATCGGCGTATAGCACCCTAACTTTAAGAGGGAAGATTCAGGGAAAAAACCTTCCAAAGCACCCTGCGTATAACACGCAGGCACAGTTTATCCTCTATTTTCAGGGTAAAAAAGTGAGCGTTATACGCCAATAAATACAGTAATAATCATCCTCGCACATCTTTTTTTACTATATACTTATGTTTATATATTTATTTATTATATTTATTTTAAATGTGTGCTAGTGTGTGTTTTGTCTAGATCAGTGGTTCTAATCCACCGGGTCATGGCTCTCTGCCTTGCCATATCCTCCCTTCTGCCGGGTCGTATCTTCCATACTGTTGGCTACAAACTTCAGCGTGGATAAAACAGATGTATTGTTTCAACTTTGTTTTGTTTTTTATCTACAGACAAGTGGTGTTTGGCTCCAGGGCTGGACTGGGACAAAAAAGTGTCCCTGGACTTCATCCAGACTGGCCCACTTTAACAGGTCTCTTCCATGGCGGCCAGACAACTACTGGACCCCCCCGGCCACCCAAGCCCCCTCTCCCCCTTCACTAGCCACTAACCGTTCTACTTTATTAGAGTAGAACAGCTGGTACTGGTACTCTTATAGGCAGTACCAGTGGGGAAGCTAGACATTATTTCACCCGGGGCAAAGAATGTTTGGTGCCCCCCCCTTATGGGACAAGATTAAGCAGAAATGAGAAACTCTCAGACCATAGCTGTTGAGTCAGCTGTCTGTCCCCTCCCCCCATGCTCATCTGTTGTCCCCCCTGCTCCTCTGTTCCTCCGCCTGCTTCTTTGTTCCCCCAGGTGAGCGCTGTGGGCAGGGAGAGGAGGTGAGCACTGCAGGAAGGGAGAGACAGAGGAGCGGAAGGGGGCGGCGGTCGGCTGTCACTGAAGCCGGCCCACTGAGCCATCGGCCCACCGGGAAACTCCCTGTAGTCCCAATGGCCAGTCCATCCCTGTTTGGCTCTATACCTACAGTATGTGCATTTACAGCATTTTGGAAGGAATGGACTCAAGAAGCGTGTGCACCTGAAGGCTGCAGAGCATAAAGTGGTAGTCCTGAGAGCGCTACCAAGGAATTTGTGGGTACAGTTTTGACATTCGCTGTTGTCACATAACAATGTTTCCATTACAAGTCATAGTTCCAGAACTCGCAGAAAGAGGAGTCTACATTTCTACATTCATGCTGTAAATTCTGTTCCAGCGATTTATCAAGGAGTTTGAATTAGGAGGGAAGCTGGTCGGTGTTTTAACTTCTACTTAGTGCACATCATCCTGCACAGCCTGACAGTTCCTGCTTGCTACCATGAGCTCAAAAATTAAGTATTTCTTGCCTTGGGTTTGATGTGTTTGCTTGGCAATCATTCAAATTAGATTTGACTAAATCCATAACACACGCTGGTTTTGTATTACAATTTCTTTACCCGTTCAAGATGGGAACAAGATAACATTGGATCAGGTTCACCAGCCTTAAATGGGCAGTGTCTGTTAGGCATTTTATACAGACATATTCTATTCTAGGTAGGTGGTGACAGATGCGATTCCTAGCACCACGTGGCCTGCAAAATAAAATAAAAAATACATTATTATAATACGGCATAACTGTACATTAGATCCAGTTTTGAATCTATGTGGGTTTTTAAAACTTTAACAGGAGAGTGCTTGCTGGGAACAAATGACACCATCAGAGTTACAGCCTTGGTATCATTATTTGTGACAGTGACATTAAAGCGGAGTTCCGGCCACAATTTCACTTTTTAAATATAAATACCCCTGTAATACACAAGCTTAATGTATTCTAGTAAAGTTAGTCTGTAAACTAAGGTCCGTTTTGTTAGGTTGTTACAGCATTTAGACACTTTATAAAATAGAAATTGACTGGGGCCATCTAAGGCCCCGTACACACGAGAGGATCGATCCGCTGAAATTGATCCGCGGATCGGTTTCAGCGGATAGATCCGCTGGTGTGTACGATCCAGCGGATATTTATCCACGGATATATTTCGGGCCGACCGATTTCCAGCGGATAAAAATTTCTTAGCATGCTAAGAAATCTATCCGCTGGAATCGGCTCCAGCGGATCGATCCGGTGGTCTGTACAGACTCACCGGATCGATCCGTCCGAACCCATCCTTCGCATGCGTCGTAATGATTCGACGCATGCGTGGATATCCTTATATGACAGCGTCGCGCACGTCGCCGCGTCATCATCGCGGCGACGGCGCGACACGTCACCGCGGTGTGAATTTGGCGCGGATTTCGATCCGATGGTGAGTACACTCCAGCGGATCTAAATCCTCAGAGGATTTATCCGCGGAAACGGTCCGGAGGACCGTATCCGCGGATAAATCCTCTCGTGTGTACCCGGCATTAAGTGTGGGCATCATGAAGCCAGACTGTATGACTTCCTGGATTTCAGCCTTGCAGATCTCGCACTTGCTGCACAAGCAGTGTCAGATCAGGTTTCAGCACCTGTGCTGTCCAAGTCACATGATTCTTTGAGACTGGGTCGTGCACAGACTCCTGGTAAGTTACACCCACTACATTCCCAGGAGTCTGTGCGGTGCATTAAGCACCTAGGTGCAGGAAGTGGGAAGATTAACTATTCTGCCTAGCAACAACACTTTGAAGGCATCTAAAAAAAAAAAAATGTTTTCGTAAAGGACTAATGACATTTTTTTAAAACTACTGATGTAATGTTATATTTATGGGTGGAACTCCACTTTAATTATTTTCCTGTGTATTTGTAGGCTTTAGATTAACTTTTTTTTATCTCAGAGATCTTTGAAGACTACTATAGGTGCAAGATGGGGTGATTGATATGGAACATGCGAAGATTCTGACTAATTTAGAACAGACATGATGTGTATTTTCTTCCACCGATCCATCCTGTTTTGCTGTTAGGAAGTGGTTGTGACACCAATCAGAGTACATGTCATGTAGCCAAGGTTTATAATAAAAACAACCTCACGCTTGGCCCAAGTTATAAACAAATTGTTGCACTTTAAAAGCCCTGAATACTGGGTAAAAAGTGCACTGCCCCTTTAAATGTATTTACAACTCCTAATCAATGCAATAAAAAAAAAAAAATACAAAATGTACTGTGTAAAAACAAATATGTGCAAAATAAGCTATATCAAGTAAAAAAAATGAATTTAACAAATGTGCGAATTTGCTCAGAATACTGTTGATGTGCAAAAAACAAAATAATATGCTATAATGGATGATTATATATAAACAGTGCAATATATCATACAAATGTGCAAAGTAAGCAATTATATATTATTAAAATAAATACAATTCATAGAATCTGATACAGTTCATTTCAACCATATCCAGTCCATCCAAGGGCTCTTAACCATCTCAAAACCGGGGCACTTTCACCCCCTTCCTGCCCAGGCCAATTTTCAGCTTTCAGCGCTATCACACTTTGAATGACAATTAGTGGTCATGAAAACTGTATCCAAATAATTTTTTATCACTTTCTTCACACAAATAGAGATATATTTTGGTGGTATTTAATCACCGCTGGGTTTTTAATTCTTTTGCTAAAAAAAAAAAATTCAGATAGGTTTTTGTCAGAAAAATGTGTAAATAAGTAATTATTCTTTTTCATTGGTGTGTGCTGATGAGGCTGCACTGATGGGCACTGATGAGGTGGCACTGATAAGGCAGCACTGATGAGGTGGCACTAATATGTAGCACTGATTGCCACTAATAGGTGACACTGATGAGCACTGATAGGTGGCACTAATGGGCACTGATAGGTGGCATGGATGGGCAGCACTGATTGGCATCACTGATGGGCACACACTGGTGTCACTGATGATTAGTGCCCTGGTTATCTACAAAAGTCTCCCCTGTGGGGAGATGCTGTGATCAGCTCTCCTCTCCTCACACTTGGTCAGTCTGGTGATGAGAGCAGATAAATGGCATCTCCTTGTTCACATGTGATTGGCTGTGATCAGACACAGCCGATCACATGAGTAAAGCGCCACGGCTCTTTGCCAAGATCGGGGGTCGCGCTGTGTCCCAGGGACATGGCGCACCAGCGATTGCAGTGAGACTCGGTGCTGTCATATGACGTTGTCCCAGAACGAGAGCCGCCCGGATCTGCTGTCATTTGTCTATACGACGGGCAGGAGGCAGTTAAACAAGCGCCAGGTGCTTTTGATGCAAAAAGTGCACCAGCACAAAAAAGCGGAGCCTCTTACCAGACCTAAATGATCTCAGAAACAGATCATTAACTCCTAAAATGCCTCAGGAAAATAAAGACGATACTCTCACCACCTGACCTCTTTGTCAGTCAGTGACTCCTTCAGCCAGTTTCATCAACTCTGTCCCCACCATAGGGCAATACATTCTGTTTTTTGCTCCGCCAAACACTTCCCAGCAATGGATGTGTTAGATGCAAGAAAGAAGATGTCTCATAGCATTTTATGTCCAAAAGAGGTTTTAATAAAAGGTTATTGAACTTCTAAGCACAAGAAGATTGGAATCTCCAGGCATCCTCTGGGATTGGGGATTCCAATTGGAGAACTTTAGGTTATGCATAAGTTTTGGTGGTGTGAATACATTTAAAGGGGTAGCACACTTTTTTGGTTTCTTATGTAGCCAAGGTCAGGTTGTTCACGCTTGCAGACCATGGCAAAAAAACTGAAAATTGTAACATACTTACCAGTAATTTTCCTTTCCTGGTGCCTAACCATGGCAGCATACCTGTGACCTGTGACAAGCTCCGCCTTGGCTCCTCCCTCAGGATTAGTGAATATTATAAAAGAGTCTGTGAACACCACCCCCACATTCTCCATAATATAGAAAACCGAGGGTGGGAGCGTATGCTGCCATGGATAGGCACCAGGAAAGGAAAATTACTGGTAAGTATGATACAATTTTCCGTTTTCCTGGTGCCTCCATGGCAGCATACCTGTGACAAATAACTAGCTGACACGGGTGGGATGCTGCTTAGAAGTTTTAATACAAGGACATCATTAACAAATATTAATAAATAGAGGAGATTGTTCTTGCCGACGCCTCCTTGCCCTTTCTATTCCCCCAGGGGATTATGAGTAACTTGGTAGAGTCTCTGAAAGACGCTGTGGCCTGGAGATAATGTTTCAGAGTGGAAGCAATGTCTAGTTCGTGCAAAGAACTGCTCTAGAAATGTTGGAAGTGCCCAGGGTTCTGACATGGATAAGGATGATGCAACTTTGGGGATAAACCCTCGAACTGTTCTGAGTTCCACCCTGTCGTGGTAGAATATGATATGATTATCGTCTGCTCCTAGAGCTTGGAGCACTGAAACCCGTCTGCCGGAGGTTATGGCTATCAAGAAGGTAAGCTTCAAGGTTAAATTCCACAGTGATGCTGAGCCCGAAGGGGCAAAAGGCGGATTGACTAGGGATTCTAGGATGATAGCGAGGTCCCAGGTGGGAAAAGACTGCTTAGTTGGCGGCCGGATCCTTCTGACAGCTTTGAAAAATTGGACTATTAGTGGATCCTCGGCCCACTTCTTCCTGGTTGCCGATGAAATCGCTGCTACCTGTACCTTTAGTGTACTTAGGGCAAGACCCATGCTTAGGCCTGCCTGCAAAAAATCAAGAATTTGAGAGGATGATGGAGACTCCGGATCGCAGCTTTTGTCAAACATGAAAGACCTGAACTTGTTCCACACTTTACCGTATATACTGTTTGTGGATGGCTTTCTAGCCTTGAGGAGGGTTGCAATAACTTCGCTGGAGCATCCTAGAGATTCAAACTTTTGCCTTTCAGCTGCCAGATGTGAAGGTTCAGCCTGCCTGGATCTGGATGGGTGTGACACCCCTGTGACAGGAGGAAGGGTATCAGCGGAATCTTGACTGGAGGTCGCGTACTCAGGAACATTGCCGTAGGAAACCAGGGCTGTTTCGGCCAGTATGGCAGAACCGCTATCACTATTGTGGTTTCTATCATGATCCTCGCCAGGAGTTTTGGGATTAGAGGCCGTGGCGGGAATGCATAGGCCCGATTGCATGTCCAGGGGGCTGTGAGAGCGTCCACTGCTTCCGCTTGGGGATGCGGTAGCCTTGAGATGAACCTCGGAAGTTTGGTATTGCTTGCTGTTGCAAATAGGTCCAGCTCGGGGAGCCCCCATTGGCCCACTATCCAGTTGAAAATGTTGGGGTGAAGAGACCATTCGTTGGCATCTACGAACCTGCGAGATAGGAGGTCGGCTTGTGAGTTGAGACGTCCGGGCAGGTAAACTGCCCATAGGTCCTTTAGATTTCTTTCTGCCCAAAGGATTATGGGTTCCACCTCCCTCAGCAGGGATCTGCTGTGCGTCCCTCCTTGTCGGTGTATGTAAGATACAGCGGCCCTGTTGTCCATCCGTAGGAGCACTGGTTTCCCTGAGATCTCGAATTCTAGGGCTAGAAATGCACAGTATACTGCCCGGATCTCCAGGATATTGGATACCAGGCCTGTCGCCTGAAAAGACCATCTCCCTTGTACTGAGATTTGATTGCAGTGTGCGCCCCAGCCTGCTAAACTGGCATTGGTGGTAATTATGATCCAGTTGACATGCCCTAACGCATGTGACTTCATCAGAGTTTGCTTCTTCATCCACCAATGGAGGCTTCTGAGCATCAGGGTCGTCAGGCGTATGGGTTGAACTAGAAATCGTTTGTTCCACTGCCTCAAGAACTCCAGTTGGAAATATCTCAAATGCCAATGGGCCCAAGGGACCATCGGAATGCATGATGACATCCTGCCTATCAGGCTCAGACAGGTCGAGGCAGTCAGATATGGTCTAGTACTCACATTCTTCATCTGCCGAATAATGGACCTCACCTTCTGGGGTGGAAGGGACACTGTACCATTCTCTGTGTTGAATAGTGCTCCCAGATAAATCATTTCCTGGGTTGGAAAAAGGTGACTCTTCTCCTGGTTTACTTTCCATCCGAATTCCACTAGCGCTGTCAGAAGAACTTCCCTGTGTTCCAATAACTGGGCTGGATCCTTTGCTAGGAGAAGAAGATCGTCTAAATAGTGGTATACTCGAAGCCCCTGTTCCCTTAAAGGGGCTATGAAGGCAATCAGGGTCTTTGTGAAGACTCTTGGAGATGTGCAGAGGCCGAAGGGAAGACTGCGAAATTGGAGATGTACTCGGCCTACTGCAAACCTCAGATACTTCTGGAAAGATGGGAGTATAGGTATATGCAGGTAGGCACCATGGAAAAACATAACACTAAAGCCTGGTACACACTATCATTTTTTTTTCCATTCAAGCCAGCGGGCTGAACAAAAAAAAAAAACGAGGAGCTTGCTGTACTAGGTATCTGATGTTAGTACCACGATCTGCCCGCTGAGTTATTATGTCCTTACGGGGGGATTTCCCCCCCCCCCTGCCAGAACACACTGCTTAGAGCTCACAGCCATTGGCTACCAGCGTCGATTGGATGCTTGTTTTTCAGCATGTTCGTTCAACAGAAGCTGGCTATTGAGCCGGATTTTTGTCAAAGAGGCTGGTGTACTGTACACACAGAACAAATGTCGGCTGGTTTCTGTTGAACCAGCCTATACCGGACGATATTCAGCCCGTGTGTACCAGGTATAATTCTGGGCAGGCAGCATTCAGGGAAGCCCCAGCATTCAGTAGCCTCTGTGTAGAACTGCTTCACATCCAACCCAATGCTGTGGTGAAGATCAGAAGGTAAGACTTTCTTGTGTAAAAGTATTGACTCTGAGGAATTTGAAGTGAAAGGGAGTGGGGGAACTGAGGACTCTACTAAGACTCTGATGGCAAAGTAGAGTAAAAAAAGACTGATGTGAAAGAGGCATTCTGATGTGACCGAGAACCCCATTTTAGAATGGGGTTCCTCAAAATTTGACATAGGGTGTCACACCAAAAAAACGGAAAATTGTATACTCACCTTTCCGTAATTTTCCTTTCCTGACGCATCTTCATGGCAGCACACACTGGGTTGTGACTCCGCCCCCACAACCTGACAGGATTGGTTAGCTATAAATTTGAAGGGGAGACGCCCCGCACCATTCTCTGTATATATCATCATAAAACAATAGGGCGGGCATCTGTGTGCTGCCATGAAGATGCGTCAGGAAAGGAAAATTACGGAAAGGTGAGTATACAATTTTCCGTTTTCCTGACGCATTCATGGCAGCACACACTGGGAAATAACTCGCCAGTCGGGAGGGTGCAAGAAAACAGTAATATTTATTCTCTATAGCGCTGAGGAATTGGCTCTAAGAACAGATCTGCCAAAGTCGACGGTAGCCAGGAGAGCAGAATCCACTCTGTAGTGAGAAATTAAGATGTGTTGGGAAGACCAAGTTGCTGCTCTGCCTATGGTTTCCGGTGAAATCCCGCAAAATGCTGCCCAAGAAGTGGCCACTGCCCCTGTCGAATGAGCCCTAATGCTCTTTAGGAGTCGTAAGTTGCTGGATGGAATAGGTCTCCGCGATAGCGCTAACAACCAAGAGGTAATGGTACGGGAGGTAGCTGGCTGACCTCGTCTGCTCCCGTGTGGGATAATTAAGACAGAATCCGTCTTCCTGAGATGTAGCTGTGAAGTAACTGGAGATGGTAGACTTGACATCCTAGTCATGGGACTCGCCCCTCTCATTAGTAAAAGATGGAAGGACGATGTCCTGGTTATAATGAAAGGAGGAAGTTACCCTTGGATAAAAATGGTCTGAGGGCTTCAGAACCACTCTGTCAGGGGAGAACACTAAATAGGGGTTCCGTAGCCATAAGTGCTTGTATCTCCGACGTCCTCTTAGCTGAGGTGATCGCAATACGGGAAGCCATCTTCAGAGCTAGGTTCCACGGTGAGACTAAGTTGAATGGAGAAAAGGGTGGATTGGACAGGGCCTCGAGTACTACACAGAGATCCCCTGTTGGAAAGGCTGGCCTCCTAGGTGGTCTGATCTTACGCAGGCCCTGAGGAACAGAGTGACCGGATGATGAAGAGCCCATCTAGTACCCGTCATGCTGAAAGGGCGGATACTTGCACCTTCAGGGTACCCGGGCCCGGGCCCTTGTTAAGCCCTGACTGAAGAAATTCAAGAATTTGAGATGGGATTCCAATCTCTTTGCTGCGACGACACGAACCTCTCCCAGATCCTAGTATAGGTGACATCAGTGGAGCTCCTTAGAGCTTGTAATAAGGTTGATATTACCTCCTGAGAGTATCCTAGTTCCCCTAACCTAGCCCTCTCAACTTCCAAGCTGGCAAATGCAGCTTCTCTGGGCTGGATGGAAGAATTGCCTCTGATGTATGAGATCCCAGGTTACTGGAAGATGTATTGGAGGCCGCGTACCTAGTTGTAGCAGGGTCGTAAACCATGGCCTCCTCGGTCGTAACGGTATTAGTACAATAACCGTGGCTGAGGACCTCCGAAGTCGGGACAGGAATCTTGTAATCCGAGAAGTTGGAAGAAAAATGTACCCCAGCTCGAAGCTCCATGGAAGAGCTAGGCAGTTTGTCCCTTCGGCTGATGGAAAGTGGGCTCTGGACAGGAACCTCTGACACTTGGAGTTCTTTGGCGTGGCCGCTAGGTCGACTTCTGGTATTCCACAAGTTTTCGTAAGAATGGAGAATACCTGTTGGTTCAGGGACCATTCGTTGTTTGAAAGTGTCTCTCGGCTTAGGTAGTTGGCCAACGAATTCTGTGTTGCCGGGACGTACACTGCCCATAGATCTAACAGGTGCACTTGTGCCCTTTCCAATATGGGCAAGCTTCCTCTTGAAGCGTGCGACTCCTGATGCCCCCCTGTATCTGGATACATGACACCGCTACTTGTTGTCCATCCTGATCAGGACACTCTTCCCCTCTAGAAGAGGCGCAATGGCCAGGAGAGCCTGAAAGGCTGCTCTGAGCTCTAAAATATTTGACACTATGCCCTGAGCCCGAAAGTGCCACTGTCCTTGGGCTACTTGGTCTAGATAGTGTGGACCCCATCCCCCCTGGCTGGCGTCCGATGTTACTACTTCTGGACTTGGGGGAACTATTGGAATGGACTCCCTGAGGTTGGACGGGTGTGTCCACCACCATACTAATTGCTTTACCCAGTTCGGGATGTGAATGGTTTGGAGTATTGACGTTCCATTCCACTGCCTGAGAAAGGAGTTCTGTAAGACTTGCATGTGTCACAGGGGTCACTGTATCAAAGGTATGGATGTTGACATGGACCCCCGGGTACTGAGGCAGGCTCTGACAGTAGACGTCTGGATGATAGCAGATTCTGTACCTTCTGGAGTAAGGGCTTCAGCCTCTCTTGAGGGAGTTGCACCCGGTACAACCTGGTATATTATTCTGCCCCTAGGAACACCCTGACTTGCTGAATGCTCTGGGTGCTGAGGCGATGCCGAATGGGGGGCATCAAAATTGGAAATGAGATTGATAGATTGAGAACCGAAGGGACCTCTGGAAGGCGGGATGATCGGGACGTGAAGGTAAACGTCCGAAAAATCTAGGAGATGGCATCCAGTCTCCCACGTCCACTGTCAACAAAATGGACTGAAGGCTTTTCCAATCTGAGGGCCTCTATTTTGATCGTCTGTTGAACCTCTTTAGGTCCAGGACTGGACGTAGATCCCCTGTTTTTTTTTTTGTACCAGAAATAAAGGGGAATAAAACCCCCTCCCTTTCTGGTGTGGAGGTACTTGGTAGGCTGGAATGTGTTCCCTGGCAA
The DNA here is from genome assembly GCF_905171775.1 of Rana temporaria. Taxonomy (NCBI): domain Eukaryota; kingdom Metazoa; phylum Chordata; class Amphibia; order Anura; family Ranidae; genus Rana; species Rana temporaria. Next base: position 135,841,201 of record NC_053491.1, read on the forward strand.
TGTGCCCATGAATTTCCAATTGTGACCGGTCTTGATAGAGGATAGTGTCCATGAATCTGTTATACGAGTTGCCCATATCCGAGCGAATCTCTTGAGTCTGGTGCCCACCTGAGCTGGGTGGGCAGACGGACCCTCAAAAAGGACTTCTGCTGTTCCCCGGCTGTGATAGCCTTGGCTTACTGTAAATACATGGAGGGTCGAGTCTTCCAGTCCCTCCTAAATTTCCTGCCGGGACGGTAGGATCTAGCATCCCTGTACTTGACAGGAAGATCGCGTCTGTAAGCGGGGCCCTTCTGGGGCTCTGGTCTCCTATCGGAGGGAATCAGCCCGGATTTTCCCCCGGTAACCTTGGAGATGACCAAGTCCATCTTTGTGCCAAATACACTTGAGCCGCCATATGGAGTTTTGCACCAGTAGATTTTGATGCTGTCTCCGCTATCCAGGGTCTCAGCCATAAGGCTCTTCCCAGTCATGAAGTCGCCCCCTCAGGAGCCGTAAGCCAACTTAATTTCCCTGCAGGGAGGAGAATATCTTCCCCTGGTCGGCTCCTTCTAGAATGGAATTCTCAATGTTAGCCGCCCATGCAGCGATAGTTTTAGCTACTGCCGCCGTGGTGATAGCCGGCCTACTAGCGTCTCCTGTCGTGGAGCAGGCTTTCTTCAGTTCTATATTGATTTTACGATCAAGAACGTCCCGGATGGTAACTGCATCTTCAATCGGTAGAGAAACGTCTCTAGCGAGTCGCATTAAAGATGAATCGACCGTAGTTGCATTGATCAAAGAATTGATCCTAGACTCCCACAAGGGGTACAATCTGCAAACTTGTTGCTCATACTGGGCCGCTTATGCGATTTCCCCCACTCATCCTTTATGAGGTTTTCCAGCTCTTTGATGAAGGGAAATGATTCAGGACCCCCTTTTCAGCACCAGGAAATATTTCTGAACCTTCAGAGGTTCTGCCATAACCCCTTCCCAGCCGATCGCTTCCTCGACTGAATGGGCAAATGGTTCAACTAAAGAAGAGACAGTCCGACGCCTGCTCACACTCCTCATTCTTAGAGAGGGTTTTTGCAGCCTGGCGTAACGGCCGGGTGCTGGGCGATGTGCTTGGGGAAGGATCGCCCACAATTGATCCCTGTGCGATTCTCCTAGGAGCTCAGTATATACTCTGGCCTCTGAATCCTTGGTTACTTCAATGAAGCACGAGCGGCAGGCCAATTCCCCTGGCAAGGCTGGCACCCCGCATATTTGGCAAACATTTGCTGTGGTGCGGGTAAGATAGCTCCATCTGGGATGAAGGTAATTGTCTGCGGTGGGACCGACTATGACAGGAGTGGCTGTGACGCGAGCGGCTATGCCTTGATTGAAGAAAGCAAGAGGGTAACCTTGAGTGACTTCTTGCGCCTTCTGCCGGAAGCATGGCTAGAATCTCCCTCTGTGCCGCAAACTTGCGTCTTTTGACCCGATAGGGCTACCAAAACTGTAGCGTCAGTGGCCAAGCTCTCTTTTTTGTCTCTTCTCTACTTACCACCTTCTGGACGGCCTCTATACCTGGTCAGCTGATGGTGGTCTGCGAGGGCAGTGGCCCCCATGAGGATAGCAGGGAGACAGCCCGGAAAGGTGGGAAAAAAGAAAGAAGGGAAAACATTACAATATGTCCCCCCCCCCCCCAACATTTCTATTTATTAAATATAATGATTTATATACATATATCTATCCTTATTTTATTTTTTATTTTTTGGATTATATTAATTGTTTAATTATGGATATACTTTCTCCTATAATATGTTATAAATTAATATATAAATGTATTATATCTTCTATCCTATTTGTTCCTATTTTTTTTTTTTTTTGTGTAATCAATTGGCCCAGGCTGAACTGGGACGAGCCTGCACACACCTGGTGCAATCTTCACTCTGAGTAGAGCAGAGCAGCAGGACTGCAGCCAGAACTACAGAGCGATAGGACTGTTTCCTTTTTTTTTTTTTTTTTTTTTTAAACGGCGCCGCCATTTGGAAGAGGGCAGAGGAGACCGGCGGCATCATCACTGAGCTGCGTGCATGCGCAGAGCGCTGAGGGGTACGCGGCGGTGACCCCGAGAGTATGGGGTGTCAGAGGAACCACAGGGCTCAGCAGAGCTGAGAAAAAAACAACAGGCAGGCAAAGGTACAAAACGGACTAACCTTAGGTGGCAAATGTAATGATACAAATACCTTTGTGGAAGCACACACTGCACTGGAAGGAAAGACAGAGCGAAAGTGGGGACCACTGCGAGATTTGAAGCTTCTTTAAAGCTTGCTACATATGCCAGTATAATTCCAGAGCCCCTGAGACCACCAGAACGGGGGTTCCCACCATAAAGCTCATTTAGAGACTGTACAGGAGGGACTTCCAAACAGGAGAGGCTGAACCTGCTGGGGCGATCTGCGGTAAGAGGCATGCTTCTTGCTTGTTCGTCCAATCTGTCAGGTGAGGATAAAAAAAGAGAATGGTGCGGGGCGTCTCCCCTTCAAATTTATAGCTAACCAATCCTGTCAGGTTGTGGGGGCGGAGTCACAACCCAGTGTGTGCTGCCATGAATGCGTCAGGAAATATCATTCTCCTTAGTTCATTTGAAATATGTTTAATGGTTTTAAAACAAATATATAACAAAATCTTTACATCAGTCCACACCAGAAAAATTGTATAACTGTAAGGTACAATTTTTTATTATCCTTCATATTTAATATTTAATACATAAGCTCTGCATAATCCTAGTACTATATAGTAATACTGATAAAATATAATTATGCTGGAATCACATTTCACATAAAGCTTTTCAGGAGTGTAAAATCTGTAAGTCATTCTTCTGAACAGAATTTTATTGGCAGTTTTTGTATTGATTATATTACATATTTATTCAGGTTGAAGTCCATCTAGTTCAACCAATAAAAGAAAAAAAAAACATACAATCCCATATACCCAATCCTATACCAACAGTTGATACAGAGGAAGGTGAAAAACACCAGCAAAGCATGATCCAATTTGCTACAGCAGGGGGGGAAATAAAACCTTCCTGATCCTCCTAGAGGCAATCGGATATTCTCTGGTTAACTTTACCTATAAATGTTAGTACTCAGTTATATTATGTACATTTAGGCCTGGTTCACACCTATGCATTTTTTTGTGCATTTTCAGTTTTGCAGAATCACACTTCAGTCCATTCAACATGTTCACATCTGCATTTTTTGGAAAGGGATAGGGACCAGCAGTATGTAAGTAATAAATATGTAACCTAAACTCGAGGGCTGCTTTCATTCACATGAAGGTCCCTGCAGCATTTGAGATAGCGATACATTTTTCATACACATGGTAGTTATAAGCAAAGGCTGTTTTAGATCCATGACTTCATCTGTAGATCAATGATGAAGTCAACAGATATCACTTGGGTAAAAAGGTGGGACAGAATAAGTGGAAAGCATCAATTGTGTTGCATGACATCTCTTATTGTAGTAAATAATGAACTTTCAGTAGTAGTGACAAAGCGTCATAGTTGTCAGAAATGGCCAAGCCTGTACATGGCAATATATGTTAGCCACTACCCTTCTAGAGCATTTTTTTCATTTTTCCACATCCGTTAAAATTAGCATTTTGGGCTACAAATACTGAATATGTAAAACACCCAAAAGATATATTTTCTGAAAGAAGAAGCCCTGCAGAATAAAATTATGGTATCTGCATCTTGTTATTTCACACAATATTTGTATAATTGTTTATCAAACTATTTATATATATATATATGTATATATATATATATATTGTGAGGGTAGGACCCTGTGCTGTGTGGGAAATTGCTTGTTTACGCCAAATTCTGGAGAAAAAGACACGCTAATTGGACAGCTGTGTGTCCAGCTATATAGTTCTGATCTGACATGGCTCAGGGCCCCACCCCACAGACAGTAGGTCTGTGCTGGGAGTCAGGTGACTCCCAAATCTCTCTGAGAGAAGTCAGAGAGTGGAGGCATCTTTGCAGGAGGCAGATGTCATTAAGGCCTGGAGAAAGCGAGGTTTGAGCTTGACTCCAGGAAACAGAAGAAGCTAGGTGTGTGCTTACCGTTGGGAAACGGGTAGTTCTGAGGAGCAGAACTTGGGCCTAAGCTAAAGGCCTGAAACAGCCGGATGGCAAGTGTGTGAAAGCCAGGAGGCTAAACTGTTTGAGTTTTGCAAGATACAGGAATGGTGGAACCCCCTGCGAGGGCTACTATTGTATTTGTGAACTTTCGTATGTTTTAAAAAAAGTGGGCTACCAGGCCCTTAAAAACTCAGTTCTGGATTGGCGTACTCACTGGAAAACGCATCTATCGCTGGAGTCTAATAACCCCAATCTTACAATATATATATATATATTGGTTTTATATTATTATACTTTATATTATATGTGCATGATGGTTTCCTTTGCTCCGGGGTCTTTCACCAGTTAAAATTCTGGTTGTACCTAACACTTAGAGCTCAAGCTGTTAAAGATTACGGGCCAGATCCAGAGAGAGAGTACGCCGGCGTATCTACTGATACGCCGGCGTAGTTTCAAATTTCCTGCGTCGTATCTTTAGTTTGAATCCTCAAACCAAGATACGACGGCATCTGGGTTCGATCCAACAGGCGTACGGCTTCGTACGCCTTCGGATTGCAGATGCAATACTTTGGCGTCCGCTGGGTGGAGTTTGCATTGTTTTCCGCGTCAGGTATGCAAATTAGCTTTTTCCGACGATCCGCGAACGTACGCACGGCCGTCGCATTCTCTTACGTTGTCTCTAGTCGGCTTTTTCCGACGTATAGTTAAAGCTGCTATTTTGTGGCGTATAGATAGACTTGCCATGTTAAAGTATGGCCGTCGTTCCCGCGTCGAAATTTGAATTTTTTTTTTTGCGTAAGTCGTCCGTGAATAGGGATGGACGTAAGTCACGTCTAAGTTCAAAAACTGACGTCATTGCAACGTCATTTCGCGCAAAGCACGGCGGGAAATTTCGAAGCGGAGCATGCGCAGTTCAATCGGCGCGGGGACGCGCTTCATTTAAATGAATCACGCCCCCTACCCGCCAATTTGAATTCCGCCGCCAGAAATACACTACGCCGCCGTAACTTACAGCGCAAATTCTTCCTGGATTCGACTTAAAGCCAGGTAAGATACGGCGGCGTAGCGTATCTCTGATACGCTGCGCCTGTCCATTTTTATGTGGATCTGGCCCTACGTTTTTAGATGACCATTTCTAGAAAAATAAAGATCTTCACCAACACACCTTGCTATATTGATTATCATGTTCTTTATTTACATACAATAATAGGCACCAAACGTTTTAAAATTATAAACTGTTTAGGCATGTGATCCATTTATCTCACTAGCCGTTTTGGAGAGATAAAATTCCAGATGTACAGATAACCAGAGGAAGAATCTACATACATACCTGAAATTATTCCAGTGATGTGTAAATGTATTTTGAATATATTTTAAATTGCAATTTTCTTATTTGTTACACTGAACTCCCTCTGTATTCATCCACCTATAATAGTGTAATGGTCTGCTTCTTGATAAGCTGTGAATAGTACAATGTTTACATAATATCTCGCCTATTGAACCAGATGATGCATTACACTGCTTTAAAATTTAATTAATGTGCAAACATAGTCCAATACTGTACAAACTGATATGTGCCTGCAAACAAATTTGAAACAATGAAAAGTGAACTATGTTATACAACATTTATAGCATAATGTTGACACTGTAAACATTTTCGGTAATTCATTAAGATAGGTTTGTGTGACACAGATAAAATGTTATGTCATTATTCGACCTGATATTGCCAATATAAGCAGGTGTATTTGCTGTCAGTAGCATTGTTAAAGGGACATTCCACCCTTTACCAGTTTATTTTGAAACAATGCAAAATGGCAAAAATACATTTTAATAAATGTATATAGTTAAGCAAGATATGTTTTGAGAAAGTATAAGATTAAATACACAAACAATCTATGTCTTATTATTTTCTGCAGCACTGAGGGCAACAATTTTTATGCCACAATATGAGATGTTGGAAATCTAAAAGTCCCCAGTGACAAAAGAGACTGAATGACCAGTAAGTGTTTCTGCTGTCTACTAGTGGTTTTAAACCACAGAAGGGACATGTTAGGCCCCATACTCACGAGCAAACATGTCTGCTGAAACTGGCCCGCAGGCCAGTTTCAGCAGACATGTTTGGTCGTGTGTGGGCGCGAGCGGGCCGAATTCCAGCAAACATTTGCCCGCCGGGCCTTTTCCCAGCGGGCAAATATTCCTGGACTTGTTTTAAAACAGCCCGCTGGAATTCAGCCCGCTCGGACATGTACGGTCGTCAGTACAGACCTACCGTACATGTCCAGGCGCCCGCCGTCCCTCGCATGCGTCGAATGACTTCGACGCATGCGTGGAAGCATTTTAAAGGCGGGCCGCCCACGTCGCCGCGTCATTGTCGCGGCGACACCGCGTCATCGACGCGGCGACACCGCGGACACGCCCCGCGTATTGTTTACGCGCGGACTTCTGTACGATGGTGTGTACAACCATCGTACAGAAGCCCTCTGGCAGACATGTATGGTGAAAACGGTCCGACGGACCGCTTTCACCATACATGTTTGTCCGTGTGTACCCGGCCTTAGGCCCCGTACACACGACCAAACATGTATGCTGAAACTGGTCCACGGGCCAGTTTCAGCATACATGTTCGGTCGTGTGTAGGCGCGAGGGGGCCGAATTCCAGCAAACATTTGCCCGCCGGGCCTTTTCCCAGCGGGCAAATATTCCTGGACGTGTTTTAAAACCGTCCGCTGGAATCCTGCCCGCTCGGACATGTACGGTCGTCAGTACAGACCTACCGTACATGTCCGAGCGCTCGCCGTCCCTCGCATGCGTCAAATGACTTCGCCGCATGCGTGGAAGCCTTTAAATGGCAGGCCCGCCCACGTCTCTGCGTCATTGTCGCGGCGACGACGCGGACACGCCCCGCGTATTGTTTACGCGCGGACTTCTGTACGATGGTTAGTACAACCATCGTACAGAAGCCCTCTGGCAGGCATGTACGGTGAAAACGGTCCGACGGATCGGTTTCATCGTACATGTTTGCTCGTGTGTACCGGGCCTAACAGGAATAACTCAAATTGAAGCAGCCTAAAGATAACAACAGACAACTTGAGGTAAACGCTCCTCTTTTCCCTCTACATTTTACATATACTATACTCTACTTACCATATTTATTGGGGTATAGCGCGCTCCCGCGTATAGCACGCACCCCTAAAGTTGCCCCGAAATTCCTGTAAAAAAAAATGTTATAAGATTTTATTACTTACAGTTTTGGTGTCTTGCCCAGCGTCCATCGTCCAGCCTGGCGTCCGTCTGCGGCCTCGGTGGTGTCCTCCCAGCTTCTCCAGCGCGCACCTCAAGTCGAGTCCCCGCTTCCCGCGCTCAGTTCGAACGCCTCCGCCGACATATACCGAGTGTAGTACACTCGGGTACATTCGGCAAGGCTCGACTTCGCTCGTGCTCATGCTTTGTGACGTGAGCACGAGCGTGAGCACGAGCGAAACCAAGCCTAGCCGAATGTACCCGAGTGTACTGCACTCGGTATATGTCGGCGGCTCCATTCAAACTGAGCTCGGGAAGCGGCTATCGGCCTATATCGCGCACCCACGATTTCCCCCTTATTTTAAGGGGAAAAAGTGTGCGATATACGCCGATAAATACGGTAGCTGACATCAGTTGGTGACCTCCTCTACTGTCTCCTCTACTTTGTGTGTAGCTTTCTCACTACATTGTACTGGAGAGGTCTTACTTGCAAGCCTATAGGAAGACCAGTGGTGGTGTGTCCATAACACCCTGCCCCCTCTCTCCTGTAGTCCCTCTCTCACCATAGATAGATTCATGCATTGCATGAATCTATCTATGGTTGCCACTGTCACCCATTATTCAGTTGTCCGACCCTTTGTTGGGCGCCAGCCACCTGAATTACAGCGGCAGGGGTGTTTTTTGGAAGCACCTGATTAAAGCCATAGGCTCTAATAGGTGTCAAACAGTGAACAGCGGGCGCCATGCTGGGTGTTCGCTGTTCACTTAGCTGTGTGTTAAGAAAGCAAAATAATTCTCTCTTTCCTAACACTGAACCACCTCTCAGCCAATCAGGTGCTCAGGTCTGTGTTACCTGTCACCTGATTGGCTGAAATGACAGGCGCTGTGATTTAATGCCACCTATCAGGTGTCCAATCATAGCAGAGGATGGGAAGAGAGGATGGGAGAAGAGATCGAGGTGCATAGAGAACACAGCTGCCGTGACCTGATTCCCCACCGAGAAGAGGTAGGTGCCGAGCGTGCAGGGAATGGGCACAGTAGCGGCAGTGGATGGGCACAGTAGCGGCAGGGAATGGGCACAGTAGCGGCAGTGGATGGGCACAGTAGCGGCAGCTGATGGGCACATTGGCAGCAGTTGATGGGCGCAGTAGCGACAGTTGATGGGCACAGTAGCGGCAGTTGATGGGCACACTGGCAGAAGTTGATGGGTACAGTAGCGGCAGGTGATAGGCACAGTAGTGGCAGTGGATGGGCACAGTAGCAGCAGTTGATGGGCACAGTAGGGCTGGTTGCTGGGCACATTGGCAGCAGTTGATAGGCACAGTAGCGGCAGTTGATGGGCATATTGGCAGCAGTTGATGGGCACAGTAACGGCAGTGGATGGGCACAGTAGCAGCAGTTGATGGGCACACTAGCAGCAATTGATGAGCACACTGGCAGAAATTGATGGGCACAGTAGCGGCAATTGATGGGTAGAGTGTCAGCAATCGATGGGCAGAGTGTCAGCAATTGATGGGCACAGTGGCTGCGTTTGATGGGCACAGTGGTGGCAATTGATGGGCACAGTGGCTGCAATTGATGTTTTTTGTTACAGTTTGTTTGTGAAATTTGAGCATCAGCACCACTGAGGAAGACCACTTTTACATTAGAACCTATGGAGAACTGTTTCACATAAACAATTTGCCAAAGCTGTCGGCTCAATGAAGAGGACTGAACCACCAGGGCAGATAGAGGCCATGGCTAGTGGAGGTGGCATGTTTTAAAAAGATAGCATGCATTTAAAAAGGTATCTACTCAAAAGATAAAACTGTAATCTTGCTACTTTATAAAACTTTGGTTCGGCCACATCTGGAGTATGCCATCCAGTTCTGGTCACCAGTCCTCAGAAGGATGTGCTGGAGATGGAGAGAGTACAAAGAAGGGCAACAAAGCTAATAAGGGATATGGAGGACCTCCGTTATGTGGAATGATTACAAACATTAAACATATTCTCCCTGGAGAAGAGACACTTGAGAGAACATATGATAGTGTGTAGCATAGGAAATTAACATTATTTCAGTCTCAGGAAGGGAAAGAAGACACTGGGCCACTCAATGACATTGGAGGAGAAATGGTTTAACCAGGTTTATGGAAAAATATTTGTAATTTTTTTTGGTCATGAACACCCACACCCACACAGGTTGAACTGGATGGACTGGTGTCTTTATTCAACCTTATCAACTATTTAACTATGTTTGTTATCCTTTTTCAAACAAGTACAAATTTTCCACACAATCACCTGTTTTGTACCATTGTCAGCAGAGTTTATGTGTTTTATTATTTTTAAACTATTTCTTCATGGCCACCTAAACACGGTATGCAACATTTCTAGTTTAGACCATGCAGGTTTATACGGACAGCACAAACAATCAATATAGACATCCTCTGATATTATTTTGCTATGCTGTATATGCCAAGCTAAGAATTAATTCCAGGAACTCACTTATATTTGCCTGAAATTTGCCAGCACTGACATAGGTAATGATTGATTTATCTATAGCCAGAAACAAAGAGAGCAAAGCATGGAACGTGTCAAGGTAACCATGCAAATCACAACATGATTCAAAGTTCTCAGTCAAGGAGAATATAAACACATTATAAAACAAATAATATGTAAACAATTTTCTCTCACAAGCATAAAATATAGTATTTAAAGTAAGTACTCAATTTGCACCCTTTTGTACAATACAGGTTTGCTAATTTTAACAGAGGATAAGTGATCTTGCTTAGAATATGAATACTTGTTAATCTCGGTAAATACAGAATCAGAGCAAATTAACTTTTTTGTGTTACTGACATAAACAAATGTCAGAATGTGTTTTTTTTTCCAGATTTTATTTGTTCTTACAAATCAGAGTACATAAATGATGTTTCATAAATATGTAACAAGAACTTACTATACTGTGGCTGTAAAGGCTTTTGATGACATCCATTCGCAGCAGTACTCGCTAAAAAAGTTTCTACAAATGGAACAGCAATGGTCCATTTATTACCATATCTGAAGAAAGGACAGGTTTGTTTTAATGTTTTTTAAGGGTATTATTAAAATAATAAAAATAGTAAAAAAATAACAAAAACAAAAGAAGCGAAAACAATTGAAATTAGGAACATACATAGATGTATGCAGTACAATATACAAGTATGAAGTCGGATAAAGCAATTTATTGAGGAACACAACTTTTTTAAAAAATTTTGTGTAGTTAAATAATAAAAAGGAAAAAAAATAAAAAATTAGGCCTCGTACACACGACCGGACAGTCCGCTGAAAAGGTCCGCCGGACCGTTTTCAGCGGACATGTCCGGTCGGAGATTTCTGTCTGATGGTTGTACACACCATCAGACAGAAATGAGAGACAATCCGCGTGGACAGACAGCGCGGTGACGTGTCTGCGCCGTCGACGCGGCGACGTGCGCGACGCTGAAAGGTAAATGCTTCCACGCATGCGTCAAAGTCATTCGACGCATGCGAGGGATGGCGGCCGGTCGGACATGTACGGTGAGTCTGTACAGACGACCGAACATGTCCGACGGACAGGATTCCAGTGGGCATGTTTCTTAGCATGCTAAGAAAAATTTGTCCGCTCAAAAACGGTCGGGCGGACAAATGTACGCTGGAAACCTGTCCGATCGGCCGTACACACGACCGAACATGTCTGCTGAAACTGGTCCGCGGACCAGTTTCAGCAGACATGTTCGGTCATGTGTACGGGGCCTAAGATGTACAAAAATCATTAGGCCATTCAACACATCTAGGACCCCCTTCACACGTTTCCGAGTTGGTCATGTGCAGCAAGACATGCAATTTTAAGCTCATTACAACAACACATGACACATACTCTTTACAGGTTTTCGGGCAATGGCCATATTTGAGCAAATACATCAATCAAAATCTCCTGTCTGGCAGCTAAATGGGACCAGGCACTAGTCATCCATTGCTATGAAACTGTTGCCTCTGTACAGCCTAAAGCTTGCCAAACATTATTCAATTTTCTTGTTCAATTTCCTTTAGATTTACCTTCAACTATGTAGTGCAAGATAGTCGCAGATCTACCAGTATGTAAAAACTATGGTAAACAGTGCCGCTACTAAGTAGATCGAATCACACATCAAACAAAAAAAAAAAACACCCAGTCCAAAATAAACATATCCACATCTGGATATGTGCAACAACTATAGTCTGTGATAAATCACTGATGTTGAAATGTAACCTCCACACCACACCACGTGCAACTCGTGTCACCAAATCCCCATAGGATATGCACTCCCCGACATTAATTTCCTCACTCTCATGCCTGGCTAACAGGCAATGTACCCCTCAGGGTTATGAACACTCCAGTGCTGGTCTTCAAAATTCTCCCGTGTATATGAAAAAAAGAAGAACACTCTAATAGTGCAATCCCGTTTGATCATACCCGTTTGCATACATGAATCTGTCACCCCCACTGACATTTGAACTCTAAACAGTGTCTGGCACTCTACCATTCCACAGATGGTATTTTAATGCTCCTCTCCACACTGCTAAAAAATATTCTGTTGGTTTGTAATTTTAACCCAATTTTTTTTTATAATTTTCAACAAATAAATAAATGTTAATTAATTTATTTTGATATTTTAAGTACCTTACTTAATTTTCAATAGTTCTTAAATTGAATACATATACGTAGCGCCCGCATATAAAAACGGTGTTCAAACCACACAAGTGAGGTATCACCGCAATCGTTAGAGCGAGAGCAATAATTCTAGCCCTAGATTCCCTCTGTAACTCAAAAGATGCAACTTATAGAATTTTTTAAACGAGGCCTATGGAGATTTTTAAGGGTAAAAGTTTGAAGCCATTCTACGAGCAGGCGAAATTTTGAAGCGTGACATGTTGGGTATAATTTTACTTGGCGTAACATTATCTTTCACAATATAAAAAAAATTAGGCTAACTTTACTGTTGTCTTATTTTTTAATTAAAAAAAGTGATTTTTTTTCCAAAAAAGTGCGCTTGTAAGACCGCTGCACAAATACGGTGTGACAAAAAAAGTACGCTTGTAAGACCGCTGCGCAAATACGGTGTGACAAAAAGCATTGCAATGACCGCCATTTTATTCTCTAGGGTGTTAGAAAATAATATATATAATGTTTGGGGGTTCTAAGTAAGTCTCTAGCAAAAAAAAATGTTTTAATCTTGTAAACACCAAGTCTGAAAAACAGGCAAGGTCCTTAAGTGGTTAAGGTATGTATTCCTAACTTAAAACAAGTGCAAATGAACTTGCACAATTTCAAAGCCATGTTCAGTGTGAACGAGGGCTAAAACCTGGAAGCTGATTGGTTACTATGCACAGCCACACCAGATTCTGTGTGCAATAGTTTTAGTAAATCTCCTTATCTATGTTTTTGATAATTTTGTTAAAATAAAGCAGTATTATGCCGCGTACACACGATCATTTTTCGGCATAAAAAAAAAACGTTTTAAAAAAATTTCATTCAAAATGATCATGTGTGGGCTTCACATCATTTTTCGGCTTCTGAAAAATTACAATTTTTTTTTTCCGAACATGCTGCATTTTTTAACGACGTTTTAAACAATGTCGTTTTTCTGGTTGTAAAAAATGATCGTGTGTGGGCTAAAACGACGTTAAAAACCTGCGCATGCTCAGAAGCAAGTTATGAGACGTTCTGGTAAAACTACCATTCATAATGGAGTAAGCACATTCATCACGCTGTAACAGAAAAGCGTGAATCGTCTTTTACTAACATGGAATCAGCTAAAGCAGCCCCAAGGGTGGCGTCATCCGCATTGAACTTCCCCTTTATAGTGCCGTCGTACATGTTATACGTCACCGCGCTTTGCTAGAGCATTTTTTAAAAATGATGGTGTGTGGGCAACGTCATTTTAATGACATCGTTTTTTTTCATGCCGAAAAATTATCGTGTGTACGCGGCATTACGCTATTGTTCTATTGTATGTATAAATCATTCCCCACATTGGCAGAATTGATGGAGATGGAGTTGATGTAATGATAGAAAATAATAAATTTATGAAACAATTGAATATTCTTATACTGATGTTTTATTCTTAGGCCCCTTTCACACAGGGGCGGGAGGTGCGGGGGTGGTTTAGCGCCGCTATACCGTCAGAATTGCAGCGGTATTCGGCCACTAGTGGTGCGGTTTTAACCCTCGCTAGTGGCTGAACAAGGGTTAATACCACCGACAATGCGTTTCTGCAGTGGCGCATTGCCAGCGGTATAGCCACTGTTTCCCATTGCTTTCAATGGGAAGGAGTGGTGGAGGAGCAGTAAACACAGCGCTCCTCTCACCGCTCCAAAGATGCTGCTAGCAGGACTTTTGGAGCGGTCTTGCTAGTGCCCTCGGGCTTTCACACTGGAGAAACAGCAGCCGCCGTTGAGGGTCAGTTTGCAGCAGGGGCGGACTGACAACTCATGGGGCCCCCGGGCAATAGAAGACTATGGGGCCCCTGGGCTTTCAGATGGCCACCATGCCAGGAGGCAGTGCAGAGGCGGGGCAGCTAAAATCTCGGGATTTTCACATCAGAAGCATGTTGGTTTCAGACATATCAGGGACAGATGTAAAAAAAAACATATATTTTTACATACTGTCCCTGGTTTTACTGAGCCTGGCAACCCTGATGGGGCCCCCTAGTGACATGGGGCCCTCGGGCAGTGCCCGAGTGACTCAATGGTCAGTCCGCCCCTGGTTTGTAGGCGCTATTTTTAGTGCAATAGCGCCTGAAAACCACCCCAGTGTGAAAGGGGTCTTATAAGAGATATGGACATAATGGTGAAAATGTGCATCTAACCTTAATATTAATTTGAGGACCACATTTTATGGGTAGTTCAGAACACATGCGGTGCTGTGGATAATTTATATGGTTAAATGTGATGGATCTATTTTCAAAGACATTTTTGTTTGGTAAAGGAAACAAAGAAGGTTTCTGGATTTTGCAATATTGTATCTATTATTTGTAGCACATATCTGGACTTTAGTGCCTGTTGTGTAGGTTGAAAAAATATTAAAGAAAAAGATGCATAAGCCGCACATCATAAAACAGACCCAATTGCATGACGTGAGATGAATGGCAGCCTCAGCCTGGACTCCAGTCAGGCCACGCACCAACGTATTTTGCTCTGCCCCCTTATGGAGCGTAATCAAAATTAAGTTCCAAGGGGTGGAGCGAAAAACATTGGGGGCGTGGCCACTCAACTCCCTGCAAATTTGCATGTTTGCCAAACAGGCGAACACGCAATGTTCAGGCCGAACTTTTGCAAGGCCTGAACCGTTTGCCCAACTCTACTAACCACACACCCAAAAGCTACGCTGGAGTTGTTTACAACCAATAACCCTAATGTCTTAGAATGGTTCAGTTAAAAATTAGACCTTAGTCCAGTGAAGACTTAACAATCTGTCCACCAACTATCTCTATCTTAGATGACCAAGCTTGAGCATTTTTACTAAGATTAATAAAAAAAAAATGCCTATCCAGACTTGCAAAGCAGGAGACTTAGCCTGGCCATACACTGTTACTTTTTCTTTGTATGTTTGTTCAGATACCTTCATCTGCACAAACGACGTGGATGAAGAATTCCTCCCCACTGGGACATTCTATTCTGACAGCGGGACCTGCTGCTGTCACAATTTAATGATCAGTGACTGCGGCCACACACTGTTTCAAATTTAGCTGGTTCAGGAGTGGACGGGGAGAATTTTGATAAGTGTAGGGTAAGCTTTACTCCAAAAGACCCCCAGCTGTGACCGTAGCAAAACATGTTTGTACAACATATTGTCTTTAGGCAATATGTACTTTTCCCAAGTGCCTGCTTTTTAAAATGAATTAATGTTTATTTGTACTTTTGAAAGTGTTAAGTATTTTGTGTAATTCAAATTGTTAGAAATTCAGTTTAATCTTTTTTTAATTTCAGGGAGTAACATTACAAAATATTGCAATTATACAAAAAATACAATACAAACATTTTCATGGGGGGAATCAATTCTTATGCAAAGCACTGTAGCTGCAGAGGATGATCTTACCTGCTCCAACACATAACTGGTAAAGTCTTATTAAGATGGTACATGGTCCCTGCTCGTTTGGCTTCATTTGTCCAAGGTGCTTCACCTGAGGCCCCATACACACCATAGAATCTATCCGCAGATAAATCCGTGCAAACGGGTTTCAGCAGATAGATCCTATGGTGTGTACACTCCGTGGGATATTTATCCGCAGATAAATCTCCCCTGGGATGGATTTCCAGCAGATGGATATTTGCTGACATGCTCAACAAATCCATCTGCTGGAATCCATTCCAACGGATGGATCCGCTCGTCTGTACAGACTTACCGGATCCATCCGTCTAAAGGGATTCCCCGCACGCGTCGTAATGACTTGACGCATGCGTGGAATTCCTTATATGACAGCGTCGCGCCCGTCGCCGCGTCATAATAGCGGCGACGGCGCGACACGTCATCGGCAGAGGATTTCAGCGCGGATTTCAATGCGATGGTGTGTACACGCCATCGCATAGAAATCCTCTGAAATCTTTGAGAGGATTTATCCGCGGATACGGTCCGCTGGACCGTATCTGCGGATAAATCCTCTCGTGTGTATGGGGCCTGACTGTTATAGAGGTTGTAACACTGAGGGGACCATGTATCGCATATGGTGGACCTGTCAAAAACTAAGGAAGTTTTGGATTCGTACATATAATTTTATCTATTCCTTAACCAATGTGAATCTCAAAAAGTCACCACTAAATGCATTATTGGGATTACAAGTGAGAGATACATCAAAACAAATGGTAAAATTTATATCATTCATATTTATTGCAGCTAGAATTTCTATAGCCAAATCCTGGAAGACATCTACGATTCCGTTTAGTTTATTAAAAAGCAAATTGTCATGGATTATGGTTAATGAAAGGTTGTCTGCTCTCAAAGAAGATAAAATTGCTTGGTTTGAAACTGTATGGGAACCCTGGATTACTTATAATATAAATGCTTGAATTTATCTGTGATCTTTTGCTGTTTATGATCTATAGATTGGAGAGCACTCTCATCTTTCTCCCCCCCTCCCCCTTCCATCCCGCTCTTGCTTTCCTTTTTCTTTCTTCCTCCTCCTTTTTCTTTATTCTATACTATTATTGTATTGTGTTTTCTCTTACATTTTATTAGAAATGTTTTATTTCTTAAATTGGTCTCTATGACTATACTAAGTTTTAATACACATAACCTGAATCTAATTCACTAAAGGATTTCTATCTTTTTTTTTTAATATATATATTTTATTTCTTATTTTCCTTTTGATGGTTGATAAGCAATAATTATTAATATCTGAACATCTGTGTTATTACGCTATAGGATATATTGTTATGTTTTCTAAAATTCTCAATAAAAATTATTGAACAACCAACACATAACTGGGACTACATGGACTATTGGGTCTGCAGACGGGACCAGTGATCTGAACTATACAGGTGCATACCCTCTAGCCTTAGTCAGCACACTCGCATAAACATGCCAAAATATCGTAATACACAGTTTTACTTACGTTATCTATTCATTCACATGGCTGGTTTTGGGCCCAGTTTTGTAAATTTTGATTGGCTCACCTTTTTCTATTCCTTAGGTTGCATTTATAGATTTAATTAGATTACTGACCTGATGACCTTCGTGTTCAAAAGAATAGAATACATTCGTATGCATCTAATGGATATAACTTTGTTATGTTACAATACAATACATACAGGAATGCATCAATTAATACTTGTACAAAGAAAAAAATCTGACTCTTTGGAGAATGACCTTCAGTGTGTTCTATGTGTACTGTATGTTCCTTTGGATTCAATGTCATGAATAGATTTCATTTTTTTCCTAACTTTTTCTGACTAGGGGCTTGTATATGTGTGGGGGATATACAAGCTCACCTTTTGACATAATACTTGAAGCGGATCTCCAGGAGGATATTGAAAAAACTGAAATTACTGCAGTTTTCTTTTCATTATAATGTAATTAAAGATATTTTCTGAATACAAGTAGTTTAAGGCCCCGTACACACGACCGGATCTATCCGCTGGGATTTATCCGCGGATCAGTTCCAGCGGATAGATCCGGTCGTGTGTAGGCCCGAGCGGACAATTTTCGGCGGACATTTGTCCATGCTACAAAATCTATCCTCTGGAATCCTGTCCTTTGGACTTATCCGGTCGTCCGTACAGACTCACCGGAAAAGTCCGTCCGCTCCACATCCCTCGCATGCGTCGGAATGATTCGACGTGGAAGTATTTACCTTCCAGCGTTGCGCACGTCGCCGCGTCATCGGCACAGCGACGGCGCGACACGTGACCGCGGATGTTTTCCGCGCGGATTTTGATCTGATGGTGTGTACAAGCCATCAGATCAAAATCCGGAGGAGGAATGTCCGCTGGAAACGGTCCGGCGGACCGTTTCCAGCGGAAATCCTCTCGTCTGTACGAGGCCTAAGTGTCTGAATCTGACTTGGTATCCCTGTAGTCCCTGTACAGCAAAGTTCAGACAAGGGGAGGGAGAAACAGCACACAGAGCCAATTCGTTTGCTGCAGTGCAAGTAGCATGCTGATAGGAGGAGAGAAAAGAGTGACAGAGAGATGAGCTCATTAGTTAAAATCACAGGCTGGTGGTCAGGAGACCTGATGATGTAACTGAACTGCAACAGGAACAAATCCAGTCTTTTTGACTGTTCTGTGTGGTATTGTTGTGCAAGTGAACTGAAATGCAGAAGGCAAAACAGCTTTGGGGTATTCATATGGATAGCAATGTTGTAATGTATTGTAAACAACTGCCTCCATGGTGCAATTTTTGCCAGAAATGATGGTCAATGTTGTTGTTTATATGTCATTTAGCAGAGGTCATATTTAAAATTTATTGTGAATTTGAATTTATTTTTGATATAATAAAATTCCACTTTAACCACTTCCCATCCGCCCGTCGAGTTTTTATGGCCACAAGGTGGCTCTAAAATGCCGGGAGGCTGTCAATATACGGCTTTTGGCCTCCCGCCGCTGTCCACATTAGTCTCCTCTCCCTCACAGGACGTGAATCTCTGTGTTTACACACAGAGATCCACGTCCCACGTCGGCAGTCACAGAGACAGGGACGTGGATCTCTGTTTGTAAACACAGAGATTCACGTCCTGTCAGGGAGAGGAGACTAATGTGGTGTGTCCCTTGTATATAGGGACAACCATCGGTCACCTCCCCCAGTCAGTCCCCTCCCCCCACAGTAAGAATCACCTAGCAGGGCACACATTAACCCCTTGATCGCTCCCTAGTGTTAACCCCTTCCCTGCCAGTCACATTTATACAGTAATCAGTGCATATTTATAGCACTGTTCGCTGTATAAATGTGAATGGTCCCAAAAATGTGTCAAAAGTGTCCGATGTGTCCGCCGTAATATCGCAGTCCTGACAAAAATCGCAGATCGCCGCCATTACTAATAAAAAAATGATTATAAAAAAAAATGTCAGAATTCTATCCCCTATTTTGTAGGCGCTATAACGTTTGAGCAAACCAATCACTATGCACTAATTGTGATTTTTTCTTTACCAAAAATATGTAGAAGAATACGTATCGGCCTAAACTGAAAAAATACATTTTTTTTTTAAATTGCATATTTATTATAGCAAAAAGTAAAAAATAGTGTTTTTTTCAAAATTGTTGCTCTATTTTTGTTTATAGCGCAAAAAATAAAAACCACAGAGGTGATTAATTACCACCAAAAGAAAGCTCTATTTGTGGGGAAAAAATTACGTACATTTTGAGCCACGTCGCACGACCGCACAATTGTCATTCAAAGCGTGACAGCGCTGAAAGCTGACATTTTGCCTGGGCAGGAAGGGGGTATATGTGCCCAGTAAACAAGTGGTTAATTCCATTTTTGTATAGTTACCTCTCCTACACTGGGATCCTCTACACTAAATTCTAACCTTCTTGTGCCAAAGGAAATTGGTGCTGGCATCCCCTGCTTCAGTGTAGATGAACGGTATTAAAATACAACTCTGAAAGGACTCCTTGCAAAATAATTCCAGAACAAATAGAAAATTCTAATTCTGCTCCTGTTCTCCCTGAAGCCAGAAATGTCGACCATAAATTTCAATATTAGATGTGATTGAGAGTTAATTTTTTTTTACATTTTTCTAAATAAATTAAAATGAATGAAACAAATATCTGGTTACTCCCAGCAATTTATCTTTTTTTCTTATACCTGTCCCTGATTGTAAAAGAACATGTTCCTGCACATGGAGTCTAACATGTTTCAAAAAAATGTGAAAGTCAAGCAAGGTCAAGCTATTGGATTACAGCCAATTGTAAGACAGCTGCACCAAGCACAACTGACTGACAACATTATCATTTTTACATAGTTTATCCTTTCAAAACATACTGTATTTACATATGTGCCAATCTTTATGGGAATAAAAATAAAGAAAACATATTCTAAGTCCTTGTGTCCATGGATATTCTTGGAGGAGGTCCATTTCATTATGTTGCTTTATTTATGTCTCCGAGAATTTATAGTTTTTTAATACACCTTTATATCCTTTGCAAAATGTTAGGTAAACAAATTGCTTGTTTTTGGAAAAGCATCAAAATAAATAGATTATGAGTCACATAGACTTGCAATATGGCCAGGGCCGAACCTAGGCAGGGTGCACAGGGTGCATTGCACCCAGGCGCCTGCAGAGGTGGGGGCGCCGAAGTGGCAGAGTTCTCCCCTCCCTCCTTCTCTCCTTGTTTGTGTACTACGTCTGCAGTCTCTAACCGTCTCCTGTATCATGTCTGCAGTCTCTGACCATCTCCTGTATCATGTCTGCAGTCTCTGACCGCCTCCTGTATCATGTCTGCAGTCTCTGACCATCTCCTGTATCATGTCTGCAGTCTCTGACCATCTCCTGTATCATGTCTGCAGTCTCTGACCATCTCCTGTATCATGTCTGCAGTCTCTGACTGTCTCCTGTATCATGTCTGAAGTCTCTGACTGTCTCTTGTATCATGTCTGCAGTCTCTGACCGTCTCCTGTATCATGTCTGCAGTCTCTGACCGTCTCCTGTATCATGTCTGCAGTCTTTGACCGTCTCCTGTATCATGTCTGCAGTTTCTGACTGTCTCCTGTATCATCTCTGCAGTCTCCGACCGTCTCCTGTATCATGTCTGCAGTCTCTGACCGTCTCCTGTATCATGTCTGCAGTCTTTGACCGTCTCCTGTATCATGTCTGCAGTCTCTGACCGTCTCCTGTATCATGTCTGCAGTCTTTGACCGTCTCCTGTATCATGTCTGCAGTCTTTGACCGTCTCCTGTATCATGTCTGCAGTTTCTGACCGTCTCCTGTATCATCTCTGCAGTTTCTGACCGTCTCCTGTATCATGTCTGCAGTCTCTGACCGTCTCCTGTATCATGTCTGCAGTCTCTGACCGTCTCCTGTATCATGTCTGCAGTCTTTGACCGTCTCCTGTATCATGTCTGCAGTTTCTGACCGTCTCCTGTATCATCTCTGCAGTCTCTGACCGTCTCCTGTTTCATGTCTGCAGTCTCTGACCGTCTCCTGTATCATGTCTGCAGTCTTTGACCGTCTCCTGTATCATGTCTGCAGTCTTTGACCGTCTCCTGTATCATGTCTGCAGTCTCTGACCGTCTCCTGTATCATGTCTGCAGTTTCTGACTGTCTCCTGTATCATGTCTGCAGTCTCTGACCGTCTCCTGTATCATGTCTGCAGTCTCTTGACTGTCTCCTGTATCATGTCTGCAGTCTCTGACTGTCTCTTGTATCATGTCTGCAATCTGTGACCGTCTCCTGTATCATGTCTGCAGTCTTTGACCGTCTCCTGTATCATGTCTGCAGTTTCTGACCATCTCCTGTATCATGTCTGCAGTCTCTGACCGTCTCCTGTATCATGTCTGCAGTCTCTGACCGTCTCCTGTATCATGTCTGCAGTTTCTGACCGTCTCCTGTATCATGTCTGCAGTCTCTGACAGTCTCCTGTATCATGTCTGCAGTCTCTGACCGTCTCCTGTATCATGTCTGCAGTCTTTGACCGTCTCCTTTATCATGTGTGCAGTCTCTGACTGTCTCCTGTATCATGTCTGTAGTATGTCCGAGGGCTCTTTCTAACAGACTCTCTAACAGAAACCCTCTCTGTGTCCATCAGAGAGAATATGACTTCCCTATTGTTATCCACCTGATATTGCTGCTGATTTGTTAAAATGATATGTAAGTTTGGACTAAATTGCATTTTGTTTTCTAATTATATGTGAATCATAAACAATAGGCATTTAACAAATAAAATAAAATGCTGGTTATGTTAAAATTCTAGAAGAGATTTCTAAGATAATAGTGAAAAAAGCTTGTAGTCTCCATCCAAAGACCTTTTGACATGGTGACAATGCATGAACAATTGGGGGATAAGGACAGAGCACTGTAATTCTATAACAAAAAGTGCCTAAAGAAGTTCATTGCAGGAGCAACGGGTTTTATTTTAATGAAAGTCACAGATTAAAAATATAGAAAATTATATTTACAAGCTTTTAATATATTTTAACTATTCAGTATACAAGAGTCTGTCTCCTGTATATATGTTTTCACATGTTTTTTTTTTTATTACTGATGCCTTCATACAACCATGCCCGTCATGTTAAATGAGTGTCATGTGTCATTATCTTTTTTTTATTTATTTTTTTATGTGTCATTATCTTTATTTATTGCAAAACTGAGGTTTAACATGGTAAACTATGTGACGTGGCAGGGCCACTCTTAACATTTAATAAGATGAATTGATTTGTGTACATTAATCTCTCTTGTCTAGCAAGGATTTTTTTTATGGATAATTATCGAACTGAAATAGATGAAGTAAATGAATTTTGATATTTTCAAACTTATAAAATAATTAAATGTGTTTAACCACCTCAATACCGGGCTTTAAAACCCACCTCTATACCGGGCCTATTCTGGCACTTCTCTCCTACATGTACAAATCATCATTCTTTTGCTAGAAAATTACTCAGAACTCCCAAACATTATATATGTTTTTTTTTTTTAGCAGACATCCTAGGGAATAAAATGGCGGTCATTGCAACATTTTATCTTGCACGGTATTTGCGCAATAATTTTTCAAACGCCTTTTTTTTGTAAAAAAAATGGTTTCATGAATTAAAAAATAACAAAACAGTAAAGTTAGCCCAATTTTTTGGTAAAATATGAAAGATGATGTTACGCAGAGTAAATAGATACCTAACATGTCATGCTTTAAAATTGCGCACACTCATGGAATGGCGCCAAACTTCGTTACTTAAAAATCTCCATAGGCGACGCTTTAAATTTTTTACAGGTTACTAGTTTAGAGTTACAGAGGAGGTCTAGTGCTAGAATTGTTGCACACGCTCTAACGCACGCGACACCTCACATGTGTGGTTTGAACGACGTTTACATATGTGGACAGGACTTACGTGTGCGTTCGCTTCTGAGCGCGAGCTACCGGGGACAGGGGCGTTTTCATTTTAATTATTTCTTTTTTTTTTTTACTTATTTATTTATTTTTTACACTTTTTTTTACATTTTTTTTTTTCCGATCGCTTTTATTCCTATTACAAGGAATGTAAACATCCCTTGCAATAGGAATAGTTTGTGACAGGTTCTCTTTAAGGAGAGATGCAGGGTCAATAAGACCCCACATCTCTCCTCCAGGCTGGAAAGAATGAGATTGTGAAAAAAAATTCACAGATCTCATTCTTACTAGCCGCAATTGCGGTTTGTTTACTTAGAGGTATCCAGGCGTGACGTCATCACATCGCGCCCGGGCCTCCGACGCAGTCATCTCTATGCTGCACATCCGGCGGACGACAATCATCTCTCCGGGCACTCGATGGGACCGGAGAAGCACCGGATGGCGGCGGGAAGGGGGGATGTCCCCTCCCGCCGCCTGTAAGAACGATCAAGCGGCGGAACCGCCGCTATGATCGTTCTTATGGTGCGCAGGATCGCCGCCGGAAGAAAATGATATCCCCGCAGAAAGTACAGGACGTCATATGACGTCCACCCGGGATAACAGATCCCCTTTTTGGATGTCATTTGACGGCGTGCAGGTTTAAAGTGGTTAAATAGTTCACCAAACTTCACTTATATATGAAAGTAGCCATTTAGTTCAGAAGTGCCGGCTGTTTATGTCATGTCTCTCATTTGCTGCCAACCTCTCCTGACTGCCTGAGGCAATCTATGGAATTCATAGGGAGGAAAGACATTTAACAGGAATTCTATTAAATATGCATATCTTCAGGCTGTGCTAAAAAAGTAGAATAGCACATTGTGGAATTCTGAGCAGAAACTTTATTTTTTATATATTTTTTTCAAGTCAAATGTTAGTGACCAAAAGCAATCAATTTATTTTATAAACAGTCAAGGGGCCTAGCAGCACTATAGTTGTTGGTTCACCACCCAACCATGGCACTGCCTGCATAGAGTTTGCACGTTCTACCTGTGCTTGCCCACTTCAAAAACATGATTGCAGACATAAACCTTATAGGTTAATTTGCTCTTCTCTAACATTGGCCCTAGTATATGTATGTATGAATGTGAGTTAGGTACCTTAGATTGTAAGCTCCCTGAGGACAGGGGCGGATGTCAATATACAATATATGTATGTAAATAGTCAGAGCAATATAAATACCTGAAATAAATAGATAGTGATCATCGACCTAAGTGGCTCTGTAACATGCAAAACACATTAAGGTTAAGGTTAGGTTAACACATTAGTAGACAGTTAGGGCTGCAATGCCTTCTTACTGTCTAACACTCCTATAATATTAAATAATACTATATGTTACACATAAAAAGCCTAAGTAATACATCACTGGACACTTCCCCACTATGACAGATGTATGGCTGACAAACTAATTTAATTACTGAATCTGATGTACCTAAAAGCGTATGTGACTTGTATATTTGTCAAATTATTGTAACTTATTTGGCAGACCAGTTTATCTCATCACCGACATCTTGGTGTTCAATAATCGGAATGCACAGATCTAAGTATAGGACTGAGTTGATATTTTCAGTGTGTGAGAAGTTAATATGGATTGGTTAGGGTTAACAAATAGTTAAGTCATAAAGCCCCACTTTAGTTAGACTTTTTAAAATCTTTTGTAAACATGGCTTTTGGGAGCCATGCTTTGAGGAGAGATTACTTAAGCAACCAGGTGAGAGTGGCCGGCCTCTTAAGCTGAACACATGGAGACAGAAGTTTTGTTTGGAGAATAAGATTACCACCACAAAGTACCCTTGCCTAAAGACTACGGGAGAGCTGACGACATGCTTTCGATGGTTATAGACAAATAAAAAAATATCTATATCGAGGAATCAGGGCCTTCTTCCTCCTGCTGATGATCCCTCTAGTGATACAATGATCTATATAGAGGAATCATTGCTTTCTTACTTCTGCTGGTGATTCCTCTACTGATAACTGAAGATCTATACAGAGGAATCAGGACCTCCTTCCTCTTGCTGGTGATCCCTCTAAGTGATAACTAAAGATCTACAATATCTCACAAAAGTGCCACTGAGGCCCTGTACACACAATCTGTCCATCCGATGAAAACAGACTGAAGACTGAGGTATAGGAGGAGGTGCTGCTGGATCCAATAGTAGTGGTGTTGGCCGCATCCCTGGTGTATAGGAAAAAGAGAGATACCCCCCAGATGGGACTTTAAAGGCCAAACCACAGTATAGGTATAAAAAATATATGTTTTATTCGGACAAAGTAGACCTGTTGACATTGGCTCAGAATGCACATAGAGCACCTAAGTACATAAAAACATAAAAAGCATATTCCATAGCCATATGGAATCACCAAAAAATATTAAAGCGTGTGCCGAGTGGCAAAAAGAAAAAAACATAACAATACAATACAATACACAACAAAGAACTGTAACATCAAATACACACTCCAAATGGTAGATAATGCCCGACGTGTTTCTGGTTCTTATCAAACCATCATCAGGGGCTTCAGGAGTGGGTATTATGTGAGATTTGGCATTCGCTGATAAGGTAGGTGTAGGTCTCCCCAATGTTGTTCATGTGCATAGATTAAATGCACGAGAAGGTAAATAGTGATAGCTTCACATGGAACACTCCCATAAGAATATATGGAGCTAGGGTAAGGTCCAAGCCCTGCTGACTGGTATACAGACAGGTGATTATCCAGATGCCCATGGAAGTCCTAGGACACAATTTCTGTGTTGGTCAAAGTAGACCTGGGAGGTTGTGAGGATCGCTCAAGGCGAAGTCTGAGGCCTTGTACACACGGCCAGACATGTCCGATGAAAACGGTCCGCGGACAGAAAACGTGGTGACGTGGCAGCGACGTAGCGGCGACGATGACGCGCCGACCTGCGCGAACCCGGAAGTTCAATGCTTCCGCGCATGCGTCTAATCACTTTGACGCATGCAGGGATTTCGGGCTAGCGGACATGTCCGATGAGTCGTACTGACTATCGGACATGTCCGACGGACAGCTTTTCAGCGGACATGTTTCTTAGCATGCTAAGAAACTTTTGTCCGCTGGAAACCTGTCCGCTCGGCCAGGAATCCGATCCGCTAGGCCCTACACATGGTCGGACATGTCCGCGGAAACTGGTCCGCGGACCAGTTTCAGCAGACATATTCGGTCGTGTGTACGAGGCCTGATGGTCTGATGGTCTGATGTGCCTACACACCATCAGTTCAAAATCCGATCGAGTCCAATCCGGTCACGTAAAACACAACCACGTGCTGAAAAAAACGAAGTTCAATGCTTCCAAGCATGCGTCGACTTGATTCTGAGCATGCGCGGGTTTTGAAACGATGCTTTCGTGTACTAACCATCGGTTTTGACCAACGGTCAGGCGTCCATCAGTTTTAAAACTTTTGTCTGAAGGACAAAAGTCCGATGGGGCATACACACGGTAGGTTTGGACTGATGAAACTGGACTTCAGTCTGTTTTCATCAGTTTGCACTGATCGTGTGTACAAGGCCTGACATTTGGGTTTGGATGTCTCATCACCTTATGTTGGAGTTAGAGATTACCTGGCTGTATGTGAGTGCCTGATGATTGCTGAGTCCTATATTTGGATATTACACACCTACTATTCAAGGCTGGAGAGTGGAGCTGTGGTCTCGGTCTGTCTATTACATGCCTACTTTTAACAGCTGTCTGGTAAGCAGATTGGATTCCCACGTGGTGTGATGTGCTTTCCCATACACATTGAAGCTGGTGACGGGTTTATCAACTCTCCCTTCTTGGATCTACTTTTCATTTAGCGCTTGCATGTGGACTCTATATTTTGCAAACATCCCTCCCAAAAAAATATAGCTTTTACAGCTATACTTTTATACTTTCTTCCCAGCACTGGCCCTCACTGTCCCCTGGAAACTCACTGTTCTGTTATTCAGCACCATTCCTCTTCCAGTGTCATTCAACACTCTTTCTGTGAGCCAAGGGTTTAATGAACTTTATTCATAGGTCCTTCAGTTTATTAGTCCATATAAAAAGATTATAGCAAGGTGACCAGGTTGTGTAACCATAAAATGTCCATGCACAAATGGCAGCCTCCACAAGGGGGTTAACATAAAAATCCAGCAGGAGCTAGAGAGTATAAAAGAGAAGTGAGGCGCCTCTAAGGCCCCTTTCACACTGGGGCGGGAGGTGCGGTGACGGTATAGTGCGGCTAAAAATAGCCGCGCTATACAATTGCAGCGGAATTGCGGCGCTATTCGGCCGCTAGCGGTGCGGTTTTAACCCCTGCTAGCAGACAAAAAATAGTTAATACCTACGGCAATGCGCCTTTGCAGAGGCGCATTGCCGGTGGTATAGCCGCAGTGTCCCATTGTTTTCAATGTTGTACCGTCATTAAATGTAACCATTTTGCTACACTTAGAAGCGCCTATATTCCCTTTTATATTCAGTTGTGATTTGACACTACTTGTATATCAAGACATCGCTTGTATATTAAGTCAAAATGTATTAAAACATTTTTGCTCGTCTTTAGCTACATATATAATGGTGCAATGGCATCTACTAACCATGTAGAATAGGATATTATTAATTTTGAAAATGACCCCATTGCACCTTATCACATTATCACTTAATATCTGATATTTCCTAATTTCTTTTGTTGCTGTAGGGGACTACCCACCCAAGCTGGAGTTGACGTTTAGGGTTAGGACTTTAAGGATTAGGTGATGGGACCAATGTTTAATTTTAAGTCTTAAAGGGGTTGTAAAGGTTTGTTTTTTGTAGTTCCAAGGGAGGGGGCGAGCACGCTGACTAAGCCCCAGACAGAACGGCTTGGGTGATGGGGGCAAGCTTACTGAGGAGGAATAGGAAGTGAGAAATTCAGATAAAGAAAAAAAAACATTTAGAAGGGAAATTTAAGGAAAAGGTAAGTGAACCAACAATGCACTAGCTTAAAGGAACCTTTACAACCCCTTTAAGCATTAAGGATTAGGTAAACTTAAAGTGGAAATTTAGATTTAAATATATTTGCATGGTTATGCTGTAAATGTGTGAAATATTTTGTAGTAGATTTTTTTTTATACCTGTTGAGTTTTGTCTGCAGTATGCAAATGAGCTCCCCTAGCAAACCCAACAACCTAAATAATTAGTTGATCGCATTTGGCTTTGATGAAGGAAATTATGTAAGTACCTGCAGCCACAGTATCTCTTAGTAAGTGGCATGTTTTTACTGCTGCTGCAACAAACATTTGTAATCCAGCCAAGAGGTTTTCTTAAAACAATATCCATAATTCAGTTATTGCAGTTAACTCAATATAGGTTTGGTCTTGGCAATCTCTAATCTCCTTCATTTGCATAATACAGGGACTTTAATGGTGTCAATGAGTATATTATTTTCTGTCCATTGAAAGTATTAAAAGTATCGGTTGCTGTGCACATCTTTTTTTTTAAATAAATAATTTAAATACATCAATCTTGCAAAAGAGAATTCCAAATCCAGACAGATATCCATACAATAACTATACAGATTGGCAACAATCACATATTAAAGTAAAACATAATTTTTATGTTTAGCAATTATCTTTTGCCAGCCTTCCTTAAAGGGGTTTTCCACCCATTTTTTAAGTTTATTAAAAGTCAGTAGCTACAAAAAGTGTAGCTGCTGGCTTTTAATAAACAGACACTTACCTGCTCCACGGCTCCAGCGACGCACCGGCCGGGGCTCCGCTCCTCGCCCCCCCCTCGCCGGCCATCGTCTTCATTCTCAGTGTGGGCACCCGGCAGTGACAGCTTTCGGCTTCACGGCCGGGCACCCACTGCACATGCGTGAACGGCACTGCGCATGCGTGAGCGGCGCGGCGCCGTCCGATTGGACAGGCGCTCGCTTACAGGGAGGGGCTGTGAAAAGGCGATTAAGCTAATCGCCTTTCCAGCCTCTCGGCGGAAGGAGGAAGTGGGACAGGAAGTCCCCTTCTCCTGAAGCCCCCACTCCCCCCCCCAAAAAAATGACATGCCAAATGTGGCATGTAAGGGGGCGAGTAGTGGGTTAAGCGAAAGTTCCATTTTTGTAGGTGGAACTCCGCTTTAAACACTTCAATACCGGGCACTTTTACACCCTTTCTGCCCAGGACAATTTTCAGCTTTCAGCGCTGTCACACTTTGAATGACAATTGCGCGGTCATGCAACACTGTACCCAAACTAAATTTTTATCCCTGACCCTTTTGACAATAAAGATGACATTGAGATAAGTTGGAGTTTAAGTCTACGACCATTTTATTTATTTTTTATTTTTATCATTTTGTTCACACAACTAAAGCTTTCTTTTGTTGGTATTTAATCAACACGCTTTTTTTTTCTAAATAAACAAAAAAAAGACTGAAAACAATATGTTTTCTTCATTTCTGTTATAAAATTTGGTAAATAAATAATCTTTCTTCATATATTTAGCCCACAATGATTTTTGCTACATTTCTTTGGTGAAAGTAACCCAAATCAGTGTATATTATTTAGCCTGTAGGAAAGTCCACAAACTATGGTATATACAATATCTGATCAATCCTGACAGACTCAGTACTCTGATGTGATTTCTTGAGGCTCTAAAATTCCAGGACAGTACAAATACCCCGAAATTACCCCCTTTTTTTAAAGTAGACAATCCAAGGTATTTAGTAAGAGGCATGGTGGGTTTTTTGAAGTTTTTTGAAGTTTTTGTCATCATTTTTTGGAATGAAAAAAATGAAAAAGGTAATTTCTACAATTTTTTTTATTTATTCACATACTGTCACCAGTGCAGTACAGTGTCATCATATAACTGGTGTGGCGGTGATCAGGCACACTAACTAATGACAACAAGAAGAATTTTTTTTTTATACTTTTTTTTTATTACTTTTTTCTACACATTATGTTTGATTACAGTAGTGAATTTCATTGATATAAGCATGCATTTTACTGAATGAAACTGATTCATTCAGTTTGTTTTGTTGTGATTAGCTGCGATTGGTCAAAGCTAATCTCATGGTACAGATGGACTGTCATTGGCCCTATCTGTACCATTTGATCAAATTGACTAATCACAGCTAGCAGCACAATTGTATACAATGGATGGTAGGAAAGGAAGGCATCCATTGTGTACAACTTTCATGTGACCTGCTGTGATTAGTCACGCCGTAACATGGTACTGGCAGCAGCTAGCCGGTACACTGATTAGTCATCGGCTGTGTCCCGTGGACACATCCGGTGACAGATAGAACCACTTGGTGTTGCTTTCCTGACAGCATGTCATATGATGTCCAGTCAGGATGGGAAAGCCACCGCCCAGCCGTCATCCTGCTATAGGCCGGGCGAGAAGGTGGTAAATCTCATTCCTATTATTTTTCTTGAATCAATGTACACTTCTTAGATAATTAAATATTTGGGATGTTATATTTCTTTATGGCAGAACAAAAAGTATGTAAATATTATACAAAATTCAACAAAACAAGCGGAATGCAGCTAAGTGTAGTATTAAAAGTGCTTTATTGTAAAAATAAAATAAAAAAATCATAACAATGGCCCCTCACAAACATGAAGAGAAACAGTACAAATGGGAAACCTGATGCTTTTCCATTGCACCAAGGTCAGGCACAGCAGGTGGATGCAACGTGCATAAATCATTGCTCTGAAGTGGCTCCAAACACGTACAACTCAGCAGAATGCAGCAAGGGACAGCCAGAGACATCACAGGTAAACAAGGCTCCATGCACACTGGGCTTAAAAAAAGCACCATTTCCCTTAGCAGAAACAAAACGCTCATATAGAGTGTTTTTGTATGGAGTTAAGGAGAGTTTAGCATTTTTTCTTTCCTATTTGGAAATACAGTGGCAACCTTTAAAGTCCTTTTTCTTCTTTTTTCTTTTTCCTGTTTTTGCTCAAATACCATTGGATGTGGTGCTACGCTCTGCAATATATGTCTCAAACCTTCTTTGCATTTTCTCTGCCAGAAAGTTCCAATCAAAAATACAAACCAAAAGCTCAAAATATGCCTCTGATGTGCATGGGCACATGAAATAACTTTGAGCTGCTTCTACAGGCAGAACACAAAACTCCTGTAGAAGCAGCATGTGTGCATGGACCCTATATCCCGGGTTCACACTGGTGCTTTGTGCGATATTGCATGTGATTCGCCCTGCAGTGCAAATCACATGCGATGTCTGTGCGATGCAAATTTAGCCATACAGATTGTATGGCTGAATTTGCATCTCATTCATACCAAAGTCGTGCAGGATCCTTTTTTGGTCCACACCAGAATCGGATCGTATGGGTATTTACACCCATGCAATTCGAGTCATGTCCGAACTGACAGTTCGCACTGTGATATGCAAACTGATTTGGGGTTGTCATTAACTTTGTAATAAAGGAGTTGTAAACAATTTTTTTTTTTAAATAACAAACATGTTATACTTACCTTCACTGTTCAGCTCGATTTGCACAGAGTGGCCCCGATCCATGTCTTCTGGGGTCCCTCGGCGGCTGTCTCTGGTCCTCCCCGCACGAACTACACATGTTCATGCGAGAGAGCTCGCATTGTGTGTAGTCCTTGCAGGTTCACTCCCGTGATGCAGTGAGCGGCCATTGCCGCTCACTGTATCACTCGGCCCCGCCCCTCGGATGTGATTGACAGCAGCGTCAGCTAATGGCTGCGCTGCTTTCGTTCCATCCGCTCTAGCCAATCAGCGGCCAGGCTGAGCGGCGAAGAGGATGTCGGGGCCAAGCGCGGGACTTTCGAGGGGTCAGGTAAGTATAACGGGGTGCCGGTATGTTCGGAAGTTTTTTCACCTTAATGCATAGAATGCATTAAGGTGAAAAAACTTTTTCCTTTACAACCCCTTTAACACTCCCAGCGGTTCGCATATGGCAGAGTGAACTGCCTGCGAGTCGGGGTGCGATGTGGGAACCCTTGCTGGATTTACATGGGTTCTCGCATCAAACACCAGTGTGAACAGAGCCTAAAGGGCTTGATAAAGAAAGTTTCCCCCCCCATAGAATTCCACATGGGATGTCTCTGGTTGTCCCTTGCTGCTTTCTGGATTCTGGATTACATTTGGGGATTTTACAGTCTTCTAAAGGTTGCTGAAACTCTGCATAGGAAAAGTGCTTCACCTTTACTATCATCCTATATAGATAGACATTAGTTTTCCTGTGTCCAACATTTCTATATATATATATATATATATATATATATATATATATATATATATATATTGTGGCAAAGTCGCTTGGGTTAGTAGAAATAGTGAAACATGCAGCGCAGCAAAGTCACCAAAATAGCAATAAATATGGCTTTATTGCATCAAAAATAATAATACAAACAAAAAGGCCTACTCCAGCTTAGGAGGCTAACTAAACAGTAGTGTCCCTCACTACGGGTTACTGGAGCGGCTATTCCGGCCTCCAGTATAAACAAACAAAAATAATAGTTCAATATAAACAATAAGTTCTGACAGACCTTGTTCCTCAGATACACAGACAGACTTCAGTCTGCCCATCCAGCACAGCCTGGATCTCACACTGAGCTCTCCCTCTTCCAGACTCTATCAGGTGCAGGCTAATTAATAGGGAGAGAGAGGAGGTTTACCTGTTGGGCCAGGCTTAACCCTTTCTAAGACAGGGAAAGCTGACCTTTCCAATCTCACACTGACATACCTGGAATCATGTACTCTGTCACATATCCTCCCCCCCAGCTTAACACCTGTGTGGGAAGCGGCCACCTCTGCAAACCCATGTACTCGGGACAGAGCATCTGCGTTACTGTGAAGGAGACCTGCCCTGTGTCGTACCACAAAAGAAAAGGGCTGTAGGGACAAAAACCACCTCGTAACCCGAGGGTTCTTGTCCCTGTTGGTGTGCATCCATTTTAACGGAGCATGGTCTGTGACCAGGGTAAACCGTCTGCCCAACACGTAGTAGCGGAGTGTTTCTACTGCCCACTTAATCGCCAAACACTCTTTTTCGACTGTGGCGTAGCGCTGTTCTCGGGGTAACAACTTCCGACTCAAATATAGGACAGGGTGTTCCTCACCATCCACATATTGGGACAACACTGCACCCAAACCCACCTCTGAGGCATCAGTCTGGAGAAAGAACTCCTTCCCAAAGTCGGGAGCCACAAGCACGGGTTGGGCACAAAGCGCTGCCCGAAGACCAGCAAAGGCTTCCTCAGCCTTGCTGTTCCACTTTACCGTGTCTGAACTTCTGGCTTTAATAAGGTCAGTGAGCGGGGCAGCCCTTGTAGCAAAGTGAGGAATAAACCTTCGATAGTAGCCTACGATCCCCAAAAAGGCTCTGACTTGTTTTTTCCTCAACGGCCTGGGCCAGTTCTGTATAGCTCCTATCTTGTTCATTTGCGGTTTAACAAGTCCCCTGCCAACCAGGTAACCCAAGTATCTAGCCTCAGCTAGACCCAAGGCACATTTAGAGGGGTTAGCTGTCAACCCCGCTCTTCTAAGAGTGTCCAAGACTGCCTGCACTTTGTCCAGATGGCTTTCCCAGTCCGGGCTATGAATGATCACATCATCCAAGTATGCGGCTGCATATTCGGTATGGGGCCTGAGCAACTTATCCATTAGCCTTTGGAAAGTGGCTGGAGCTCCATGGAGGCCAAAAGGCATAATCCTGTACTGGAACAGGCCATCAGGAGTGGCAAAGGCTGTCTTCTCTCGAGCATGCTTTGTCAACGGGATCTGCCAATAACCCTTTGTCAGGTCCAACGTGGTGAAGAACCTATCTTTGGCTAATCGCTCTACCAGTTCATCCACCCTAGGCATGGGGTAGGCGTCAAACTTAGACACCTCGTTTAACTTCCTGAAGTCATTACAGAACCTGATGGACCCATCAGGTTTAGGCACTAGAACAATGGGGCTGCACCACTGGCTGTGAGACTCCTCTATCACTCCAAGCTCAAGCATTTTCCTGACTTCAGCCCTTACAGCTTCCCTCTTGGACTCCGGAATGCGGTAAGATTTCACTCTTATGACAACCCCTGGTTCTGTAATAATATCATGGGTAATTTCTCGGGTTTGTCCAGGGTCAGGGGAGAAGACATCACTATTCCTCTCAACCAGGCCTCTAGCTTCCTCTACTTGCTCAGGTGTCAGCTCTGGAGAGATTGTCACTGAAGAACTAGGTGCCTGTGGAACAGGCGGGTTGTCACCCACTGTGGCCATGCAGTCCTCTCTAGCCCTCCATGGCTTAAGGAGGTTTATGTGGAAGATGGCCTCCTTCTTCCGGCGTCCTGGCTGACTAATTTTATAATTTACTGGGCTCAGTTTTTCCAGGACCTCATATGGTCCCTGCCACTGTGCTAGAAGTTTGCTTTCTGCGGTGGGTACTAGAACCATTACTCTGTCCCCCCTTTCAAACTGTCTCACTAGGGCCCTCTGGTCATAGTAGGACTTCTGCCTACTCTGCGCCTGCTCCATATGCTGGCGAACAAGAGGGGCAATCTGAGCCATACGCACCCGCATATCTTCAACATACTGGAGGACATTGGTCCCAGTTACCCCCTGTTCTTCCCAGGTTTCCTTTAGGATATCCAGTATACCCCGGGGATGCCTACCATATAAAAGCTCAAATGGGGAGAAGCCCGTAGAACTTTGGGGAATCTCTCGAACTGCAAATAACAGGTAAGGAAGTAACAAGTCCCAATCCTTCCCATCCCTGCTAACGACTTTTCTCAACATCCCCTTTAGGGTCCGGTTAAACCTTTCTACCAACCCATCGGTCTGAGGGTGATACACTGACGTTCTCAGAGTCTGTACATTAAATAGCTGACATAGCTCTTTCATAATACGGGAGACAAACGGTGTCCCCTGATCCGTGAGCAATGTCCTGGGTATCCCCACCCGTGTAAACATCTGAACCAGCTCTTTAGCAATACTTTTAGCATTAGCCTTGCGTAGTGGAATGGCTTCTGGGTATCTGGTGGCATAATCGAGGATGACAAGGATGTACTGGTGCCCTCGAGCTGTTTTCTCTAAGGGACCAACTAGGTCCATGCCAATCCTCTCAAACGGAACATCAACTATAGGGAGAGGTATGAGTGGGGCTCTCAACTTCGGTCTGGGAGATGCCAGCTGGCATTCCGGGCAAGAAGCACAATATCTTTTAATCCCCTCATATACCCCAGGCCAAAAGAACCTCCTGAGCACCCGTTCTTGGGTTTTCTCCACCCCTAAATGTCCCCCCAGAAGATGAGAGTGAGAGTAATCCAGGATTTTCCGGGTGTATGATGAAGGCACAACCAGTTGTTCAAGCTCTTGTCCCTCATCGGAGGTCACTCTGTAAAGGAGATAATTTTTAAGGACAAAATAGGGATAGGCCTTTCCCGTTACCCCTTCCACTGGTACCCCATTAACCTCCACAACATTACTCCTGGCTTCCTGCAACAGGGGATCATCTGCCTGATCCCGGCCAAAGCCACTACCTGAAATATCCAGGACATCTGTATCCCCCTCGTCCCCTTCACTGGTAGCCTCTGGGGGGGGTTCCGGTTGACCAACCTCTGCCTCATCTTCTGTCTGTTGTGGGGCCCCGCCTCTCCTGGACTGCTCCCCACGCTGATTCAACAGGACTTCCTTGACAGCCCTATTAAATCTTAGCTTGCTCTCCCTGCGTTCCCGTCTCATTTTACCTCTTTTTGGATTAGAGATATACAAGTCAGGATGAGCAAAGGGAAATACTTCATGGACCCCTGTATTTCTCTGCTCCACTTCAGGTTCCCCTTGTTCTCCCATCACAGGGGACTGTAACAGAGCATGGAAATTAGGGAAATTCCTTCCTATTATCAAAGGATATGGTAGACGAGGAACTACCACTGCTACGATCCTTACCAAACTGCCCTGTACTAACACTTCTATGTTGGCAGTAGGATACCGCACAGTACACCCATGAATACACAATACCCCCATGGTTCTATGCTTCTGTATCCAACAAGGTTTTACCAATTTACTGGCTACCAAAGTCAGGGCACTGTCAGAGTCCACCAGGGCCACGGTCTCTTGTTTGTCCAGCAGGACAGGTACTCGGAAGGTATGTCCCCCTTCTACCAGGCCTGCTAAACAACTGAGTCCACAAAAATCATAGGAATCTTCCCCTAGACCACACTGCATGGGCTCAGGAAGATTGGGGCATCTTGCCCTGACATGTCCTTTGGCGCCACACTCAAAACAAGTTATGGAGTTTCTCCTAGGGTGGTCCTCTTTCCCAGGGTTTTGACCTCTAAAGTCTGTTTTGGAAAAACGGGCTCCCGATCCGAAGTCTGCTTCCACTCCACTCCTCCGGTCTCCTGTTCTCTGTGTTTTCCCGGTCGTCCTAGAGAGAGATCGGTCCAAATTTTTGGTAGACAGGTACCGCTCCACTTGTGCGACCATACTATCACAGTCCAGGGGATTTCCCTGAGTGACCCAATCTCGGAGGCCACTTGGAAGCTCTCTCACGTACCGGTCCAGTACAAGCGCTTCTATAATCTGTGCAGGGGTTTGAGTCTCTGGTTTGAGCCACTTCCGAGCCAGATGAATTAAGTCAAACATCTGGGATCTTGGCGCTTTTCCTTCTTTGAACCTCCAGTTGTAGAAACGTTGGGCCCTCACTGTGGAAGTCACCCCTAAGCGAGCCAGGATCTCTCCTTTCAGTTTGGGATAGTCTGCAGCAGCCACCTCATCCAGATCAAAATAGGCTTTCTGTGCTTCTCCCAGGAGGAAGGGTGCAATGATTCCAGCCCACTGTCCTGGGGCCCAGCCTTCTCGGGTGGCAGTCCGTTCGAACGCCAGTAGATAAGTCTCCACATCATCATCCGGGGTCATTTTCTGCATACAGCTGCTTGCACGAATTTGGCTTACCCCCCCTGCTGGTGGGTTAGTAGACCCTTGGGTAGTCATCTGATCCAGGGTTGCTTTGAGAACAGCATGGTCTGACTGTTGTGCTTTAGTCAAAGCTTCAATCTGCAAAGTCAGGAGCCTGTTGGTCTCCTGCTGAACTGCAGCTGCTGCAGCTACCTGTCTATTAGTTTCTTGATGCACTGCAGCGGCCTGTCTATTAGTCTCTTGTTGCGCTGCAGCTAAGGCAGCGGCCTGTCTATTAGTCTCTTGCTGCACAGAGGTAGCTTGTAACAGGGCTTTTACAATATCTTCCATTTTCTGGGTCCTGTACCTTTAAGGCCACTGTAACTGTAAAGTGACCGGTACAACAGCGAACATCCCACTTCTGACACCACTTGTGGCAAAGTCGCTTGGGTTAGTAGAAATAGTGAAACATGCAGAGCAGCAAAGTCACCAAAATAGCAATAAATATGGCTTTATTGCATCAAAAATAATAATACAAACAAAAAGGC
The DNA here is from genome assembly GCF_905171775.1 of Rana temporaria. Lineage (NCBI taxonomy): Eukaryota > Metazoa > Chordata > Amphibia > Anura > Ranidae > Rana > Rana temporaria. The sequence continues at coordinate 135,878,470 of NC_053491.1, forward strand.
CTACTCCAGCTTAGGAGGCTAACTAAACAGTAGTGTCCCTCACTACGGGTTACTGGAGCGGCTATTCCGGCCTCCAGTATAAACAAACAAAAATAATAGTTCAATATAAACAATAAGTTCTGACAGACCTTGTTCCTCAGATACACAGACAGACTTCAGTCTGCCCATCCAGCACAGCCTGGATCTCACACTGAGCTCTCCCTCTTCCAGACTCTATCAGGTGCAGGCTAATTAATAGGGAGAGAGAGGAGGTTTACCTGTTGGGCCAGGCTTAACCCTTTCTAAGACAGGGAAAGCTGACCTTTCCAATCTCACACTGACATACCTGGAATCATGTACTCTGTCACAATATATATATATATATATATATATATATATATATACACAGTACAGACCAAAAGTTTGGACACACCTTCTCATTCAAAGAGTTTTCTTTATTTTCATCATGACTATGTAAATTGTAGATTCACACTGAAGGCATCAAAACTATGAATTAACACATGTGGAATTTTACATAACAAAAAAGTGTGAAACAACTGAAAATATATTTCATATTCTAGGTTCTTCAAAGTAGCCACCTTTTGCTTTGATTACTGCTTGGCACACTCTTGGCATTCTCTTGATGAGCTTCAAGAGGTAGTCACCTGGCGCAGCACCCCATCACTCTCCTTCTTGGTCAAATAGCCCTTATACAGCCTGGAGGTGTGTTTGGGGTCATTGTCCTGTTGAAAAATAAATGATGGTCCAACTAAACGAAAACCGGATGGAATAGCATGCCGCTGCAAGATGCTGTGGTAGCCATGCTGGTTCAGTATGCCTTCAATTTTGAATAAATCCCCAACAGTGTCACCAGAAAAGCACCCCCACACCATCACACCTCCTCCTCCATGCTTCACGGTGGGAACCAGGCATGTAGAGTCCACCCGTTCACCTTTTCTGCGTCGCACAAAGACACAGGGGTTGGAACCAAAGATCTCAATTTTGGACTCATCAGACCAAAGCACAGATTTCCACTGGTCTAATGTCCATTCCTTGTGTTCTTTAGCCCAAACAAGTCTCTTCTGCTTGTTGCCTTTCTTTAGCAGTGGTTTCCAAGCAGATATTCTACCATGAAGGCCTGATTCATACAGTCTCCTCTTAACAGTTCTAGAGATGTGTCTGCTGCAAAAGGTGGCTACTTTGAAGAACCTAGAATATGAAATATATTTTCAGTTGTTTCACACTTTTTTGTTATGTATAATTCCACATGTGTTAATTCATAGTTTTGATGCCTTCAGTGTGAATCTACAATTTTTCATAGTCAAGAAAACTCTTTGAATGAGAAGGTGTGTCCAAACATTTGGTCTGTTCTGTGTATATATTTATATTTTATGATTTACCAACATGAAGATTCCCATATACAATAAAAGTCAACAGGAATTGAAGGGCACCGGAGAGCAGTGGGGGGGGGGGGCCTACCACCGCCGATAAAAGTAATCTTGCGGCGAATCCATCGCAGAGACCACTTTTATCGGAAAGCGGACTGCCCACTCTTGAAGAGGATACCAGAGTTATGGTAGCTAGCTGCTGTAGTGACACAAAACAACTGTGGGCATGGTTAAAGTGGAACTCCAATCTTTCAATCAACGTTGACTATTTTTAATCCTTATGCTGCTAGTATTAGTAGATAGATAAGAAAGTATGTCATATTTTCTTGTTTTAAACTTTTTACATTTCTTCAAATTATATCAAACATTCCTGGAGTTTTCAGAAGGGGATGAGGGGCTTTCTCAGCTAAGGGGAGATGGATTCCACAAAGTACACAAATCATCTGCTCTTACTCAAGATGGCCTCGGCCCGAAATGCTAGGGGGGTTTATTTTAAAGTGATTTCTCAGCAAAGTAAAGCATGGAGAGATAGATGGGTTAGTTTAACTTGAATATTAAACATTAAATAATGTTTTTGGCTTGTGGTGCTCAGATGCAGTGTAGTTCTACTTTAATAACCCTCAACAATCTACTTGGATTTAATCCAATCAAAATTGAGTGTAAATTGTTTGAAAAGGAAGTCACTGCTATACGATTATTGTGGAGTTTATCATTTTGATGGAATCGCACATAAAAAAAAAAAAGCATGTGTTGCCACCATTTCGATCTTCTCTTAAAAAAAAAAAATAGAGCAATGAGAGCTTTCATTGTATGACAGATACTCCCATTCAAACTGTGTGAAATAATAAATTAAATATATTAAACTCAATGGTTAGAAAGACTTTGCATATATGTTTACCACATTATGGAACTGGTTAATGAAACTTGGGTAAAAGAAAATAGGCTCAGCAGTTGCTGCTCATAATGACCATCAAAAATTCTCAGTTGGTTTTACCTTTATATTAGGCTGATGCTTGATTGAGAACAATTTCAATTTTTTCCTATTTTCTTTTTTTGGATTTCTATGAATTGACCCAATGAGAAAATTAATGCAAATGAACAAAATACAATGACATTTTCTACTGTTGTAAAACTCTTTAGATCAGCACTACATAGCAGAATATGATGATTGCTATTATCACTCTCTTCATTAAAAATCCAAGGGGATAGGCTTTTAAAAGACAGGGGTGAAATACATTCTTATGTTCCCTTAAGGATGAACATTCCTTCTGTAAGAATTCGTAAATGTTTTAAGAGATAACAGATCTTACCCTTATAAAGTTTTCATTTGCAGATCCTGAGAATTAGTGCTGGTGTAGAAGACAAAGAACTCATGGAAAAGAAAGAAAACTATGACATATGTTAGCTTTCATTGTGGGTCTAGTTTCTGAGAACAATATTATGATTGCCACATGCTTGGCAGATAAATATATTTATTTAACTTACACTTTACAGAGAATATAAAATAGAAGACCACCTTACCAGGGCTAACCTAAATACTGTTATAAAAGTGTGATCATATGACTCTTTTAGGATTATACAATTAGGATCATTTTGTATGAATTAATATTTTGTTTAATTGGAAACTAGATATATTTACACTGGGCCAGATTCTCTAAGAAACGGCGTAGGCGTAGTGTAAGTCATTTACACTACGCCACCGCAACTTACTGGAGCAAGTGCCGTATTCGCGAAGCACTTGCTCCGTAATTTGCGGCGGCGTAGTGTAAATGTCCCGGCGTATGGCCGCGTAATTCAAAGGGGGTGGCTTGTATTCAAATTAAGCGCGCCCCCGCAACGATCGAACTGCGCATGCGCCGGGCTGAAAAATAGCCCAGTGCGCATGCTCCAGCTCACGACGAAAAACGTCAATGACGCCGACGTGAGCGTCATTGACGTAAAGTCGTATTTAAGAACGACTTAGGAAAACGATGTAACCGACGGAAAAGGACGACGTAAACGACGAGTATGCGACGCAAATTCGTTCGGGAATCGGCATATCAGGCTCATTTGCATAGTCAAATGAGACCTGAACGTAAACGCCACCTAGCGGTCAGCGTTGTATTGCATTTAGGATCCGACGGTGTAAGTGACTTACACCAGTCGGATCCGAGCCTAATTCCGGCGTATCTTGTTTTGTGAATACAAAACAATGATACGCCGGCGGGATTTTCGAATTACGCCGGTGTATCTGTAGATACACCGGCGTAACTCTTTTGAGAATATGGCCCAAGGTCTTTTTGTGCAGTGTTTCATTATGTTAAGTCTTCGTCATTAAACCTTATTATGGCAACAGGGAATATAGTTATATACTGATTATGGTATTTTTTTGACACACTATATCATTAAATCACAAATGCCCCATAAATTACTGTCAAATCCATGTACACATAAAATACTGCTGTATGTAGTGTCCTAATTTTTGTTTTTGATAAGGATGAGCTTTGGGTTTGGGTCGACCATAAGAGTGAACCAAGCCCAGACTATTTGCAATTTGGTGGACAGCATCAATAGCTATACAAACCATTTATTAACAAATATTAACACTCACAATAAAGTAGCTTGTAGCCAACTTGTGATACCAAGAGCAGGATTAATAAAGAGGTTGGTGCCCTGGAAACACGTCTATCCTCCTCCCTCATGATGTAGCGCTGTCAGTGAGTTGCACAAGATATGGCTGTAGACACCACCAGCTCTCCATTGGGTGTGTGTCACCATAGGACTGGAGCTTACCAAGGATCTTACTTTGGAGTGTTCTGCATACAGGGCCTCTGGCTGTTGTCAAAACTGCTTTCGACATCACAAGCTGTATAAAGCCTACTTTAATGTGAGTCTTACTTTTTGGTTTATATAAATAATGTACTAGTGCTCTTGCTGTTTCTGTCTTTTTACATGGTACATTGGATTGCCAGGATTTGTTGATCTATTGGACTGTGATTATTATTATCATTCCTTTCTGGTGAAGCGATGTGTTGGAGCACTGAGTGATTATTTGTATAGTTGGTCCTGTACAAAATTGTTCATTTACGTTCAACAGACAAACAAGCTGGCCAAAACTAGGCGGTTTATCTGCCTGAACCTCCAGCTGATGCAATCTGAAGTCCTTCATTTAGCAGTGGTATCAATATTGCCACTAAATGACAGCTTCCCATCAGCCTTTTTCAAATGGTGAACAGACCAGCAGATCCCAGATGACCATGGTGGTCATGGCCATATATGGTGAGTGAAGTGACCCAACATCCTTGGTCAGTTTGTTTACATTCAGCATCCATTTGGATCTGTCATTTGCACGTGGTGAGTGGTTGTGTCAGCATATCATCAAGGTGTTACTGATTATGATTGACGCTAAATCTCCACCGCTGGATGACTTGACAGATGTTGGATTTACATCAGGTAACATTGTTATCTTAGTAGCACATAAGAACAAAAGGGACATAGAATCCATAACCCCCAGGAGACCATTATTATGGGTTACATACAAATGTACACATAAATAAAATCACAAGTTTATTAGAGGTGAGTAACAATTAAAATAAGGAGCCCTAACAAATTCTTATTCGGTCACCGCGTTTCACAGAGACCGCTTCATCAGGACATTCAGTAGTAGGGGAAACAAACGTCCATGCAAATTTTAATAGAGGACACAATGTAAAAAAGCCTTCTTTTACCATTTTAAACAAAAATAAAAGAACAAATCAATTATAAAAAATGTAACCACATACAGTAACAACTGTGAAAAAACCTTACAGAAATACACACACAACATATACAATACAGCTGTCTAACCAGGAAACAAACAAACCAATACAAGGCATGTGAGATCAATTAGTCTCCCCTGGCCAGAGTGAGGGGGAGGGGGGTGGGGGATAATAGGACGCATGCAATAAACTCTAAAGATGGTATAAAAAAGGATAAAAACCTAGGCCCAGATTCTCAAAGACTTACGACGACGTATCTCCAGATACGCCGTCGTAAGTCCGAATAGCCGACGTTGTATCTATGCGCCTGATTCATAGAATCAGTTACGCATAGATTTGGCCAAGATACGAGCGGCGTAAGTCTCCTATGCCGTCGTATCTTGGGGTGCATATTTACGCTGGCCGATAGGTGGCGCTTCCGTTGATTTCTGCGTTGAATATGTAAATGTTGCAAGATACGCCGTTTCACGAACGTACGTACGCCCATCGCAATTAGTTATGCCGTTTACGTAAGAAATATGCCGGCGTTTACGTAAGTCGTACGTGAATGGGGCTGTGCGTAGGTTACGTTCACATCACAGGCATTGAGCCGCCGTATCTTTGGGCGTAAATACGACATGATACTGAGCATGCGTGCTATTTGATAATGCCTTCTAACTGATGACAGGTCCGTCTCTGCTCACTGAGCGGGGAGGGACCTGTCAGAACCCTGCTGATTTCTATGGGGAGAGTGGACGAAAACGGACAGCATGTTCGTTTTCATCAGATCTCATCCATTCCGATCCACCAGATGGATCACTGAACGTTTTGCCATAAGTCTGTTTTCAGTGGATTGGGTGGCAGGCGGGTGTCAGCAGACAGATCTCCACTGACATCCGCCTGCCCAAAGGAGTCAATAGGTGGCCCGCTCGGATCCCCCTGAAAAACGGAGCGGGCTTATCACGTGAAAGGAGCCTATATCACAGTCACTGAAATGACAATTGTTTTCTTAGGCCCCAATAGCTTCAGAGGAAGCAAGTTGAGATCTCCAAAAGGGAGGCATACAGCAATGAAAACATTTATTTAAAGTAAATTAAGAGAAGGCTAAAACATTTATCACCTACAGTATTTCTTACTGTCTGCACCCCCATTAGAGATGTTCCCTCACTTGTTTTAGTGACAGTTTTTAACCTATGCAAAACATCCTCAGCTAGGTCTCAGACAGCAACAAAGGTCACACAGAAGTTCTAATCTTGCCCTACATGTTTCCAAAACAATGGATGGAGTTATACCTAAAGTGGTTGTGAAGCTTTACATATACCCAGTGAAGGTACTATCTTCAGGTGATAGACAGAGATTAAAAAAAATATTCTACTTAAGTTGTATCTGTCTATCTGCAGTACTCTCTTCTCTACATGTATTGAAAGTGCTGAATGTATAAGCTTGTCTGGGAGTTCATAAAAAAGGGGGCAGAGAGCTGAAGTTACACTCTGCAGAGCTCAACTAGGAGAGTTCTGAGAGCTGATTGGAGGCAAGGGACACACCCCCTTTCACACAGCACTCAAGAACAGAGCTGAGGCTGTCAATCTGCTGGAGGTCCTTTCCCTATCACCATTTTTCTCTTGGTGTCAAGAAAACTCATCAGAAGAGATTCATGCTGATAGCAGAGGAACAAAGCAGAAGACAGAAATTTTACTTGGTGCTTTTAATTGAGACATGTACACAGTATAGAGCGATATGTTTTGTTTATATTTCATGTCTGAGGTTTACAACCACTTTAAAACTCCCAATATCAAAGGCTTATGTTACCCAAGGTAAGTCTCTTCACTAAGCTGGTACCCAAAACAAAAAGCCCAAAAGTATCTTCTCATAATAGAATCAGAGTGTGAAGTTATTGTTAGACTTCTCATCAGGAAAACAAAGCAAGGGTGTGATCTTGTTTGGCCATGAATCCATAAGGCCCCCGTACACACGACTGGATCTATCCGCTGAAACTGGTCCGACGGACCAGTTTCAGCGGACAGATCCGGTCGTGTGTAGGCCCGAGCGGACAATTGTCCGGCGGATCGGACAGTTTCCAGTTGACAAAAATTGCTTATCCTGCTAACAAATCTGTCCGCTGGAAACCTATCCGTCGGACGTGTTCGGTCGTCTGTACAGACTCACTGGACACGTCCGACCGACCGCCATCCCTTGCATGCGTCGTACTGATTCGACGCATGCGTGGAAGCTTTGAACTTCCAGGGCCGCCCACGTCGCCGCGTCATCGTCGCCGCGACGGCGCGGCCACGTCCCCGCGTATTGTTTACGCGCGGATTTCTGTCTGATGGTGTGTACAACCATCAGACAGAAATCTCCGGGCGGACATGTCTGCTGAAAACGGTCCGGCGGACCGTTTTCAGCGGACTGTCCGTCCGTGTGTACGAGGCCTGAGGCCCCGTACACACCATAGAATCCATCCGCTGAAAAATCTCAGCGGATCGGTTTCAGCGGATAGATTCTATGGTGTGTACAATCCAGCGGATCTGTTTCCGCGGATTTTTATCCCCTGGGATGGATTTCAAGCGGATATAAATTTGAAGACATGCTTTCAAATCTATCCGCTTGAATCCATCCCAACGGATTGATCCGCTGGTCTGTACAGACTCACCGGATCAATCCGTCCGAAGGGATCCCCCGCATGCGTCGTAATGATTCGACGCATGCGTGGAATTCCTTATATGACAGCGTCGCGCTCGTCGCCGCGTCATCATCGCGGCGATGGCGCGACACGTCATCGCGAGGGGATTTCGGCGCGGATTTCGATCCTATGGTGAGTACACTCCATCGGATCCAAATCCGCTGAAATCCTCGAGAGGATTTATCCGCGGAAACGGTCCACTGGACCGTATCCGCGGATAAATCCTCTCGTGTGTACTAGGCCTAATGCCACGTACACACGGTCGTTTTCTGCGATGTAAAAAAACCACGTTTTCTGTGAAGTAAAAAACAACGTTTTTAAAACGACACTTTTCAAAAACGATGTTGCCTACACACCATCGTTTTTTCACAGTGCTCTAGCAAAGCGAGGATTACGTTCACCACGTTTTTCCATTGAAGCTCGCTTCATAAGTAGCTTCTGGGCATGCGCGGGTGTAAAAACGTCGTTTGAAACGTCGTTTTTGCTACACACGGTCAATTTCTGTGAAGTAAAAAACGACGTTTTGAAAAACCACACATAAAATTGAAGCATGCTTCAATTTTTTTTGGTCGTTTTTCAGAAGACATAAAACGTCGTTTTCTCCCACACACGATCAATTAAATTGACGTTTTTAAAAACGTCGTTTTTTTACATCGCAGAAAACGACCGTGTACGCGGCATCACAGTATCAAAGGTACTGAGATCTATTCAAGTTGCATATCATTCTTTTTACTGTCTTTCTTACTTGCTCAGTGTCGGTTTACAAGAATTCACCCATAATATGCACTGATTCTTTTGCCATGAATTTAATATATTTATGTGAATCTCATCTTTGTGTTTGTCGGTAGGCTTGGAAACAGGAGTAGGAAGTAAGCAAGAGAGAAAACCAGACCATGCAAAGTTTTTTTTTTTTTAGCTGATATACACATGGAAAATTACACAGGTCCAGTGAAATGCCTTTGCATGGAAAATATATGTTCATTTTAATAAGTATATATCATGCATATCACTGTTTAAGATGCAACAGGGTTGTGTATCTGGTACTTTAGTGACCATATGTATAATTTGTGTTTGCAGTAAACACATATCTTTGTGGTTTTATATCATACATGCCAAAGACTTTACTTGATCTTGATCTTTTTGATTTATAACCTCACGTGGTTGGAATCTTGTGCTGCATATATACTTTTTCTAAGTTCAAGCAATATTTTATATGATTTATTTGAAAAAAATTATATGAGTAAAGGTCATCTGCTTGGAAATATAGTGTGATCTGTAACCTAATGCCGCGTACACACGGTCGTTTTTTGTGATGAAATAAAACAAAGTTTTTCATCATGAAAAAAAACAACGTTTTTCTAACTTCATCATAAAAAACGACTTGGCCACACACCATAGTTTTCTGAAAATTCTTTAGCAAAGCGCGGTTACGTACAACACGTACGACGGCACTCTGTTCCATTCAAGCTCCCGTCTCATAACTTGCTTCTGAGCATGCGCGGGTTTAAAACGTTGTTTAAAACGTCGTTTTAGTCCACACACGATCATTTTTTATGACACAAAAAACGACATTTTGAAAAACGACATAAAAAATTTAAGCATGTTCGAATTTTTTTTTGGTCGTTTTTTTTTAAAGACAAAAAACGATGTGAAGCCCACACACAATCATTTTAAATGACGTTTTTAAAAACGTCGTTTTATTTCATCACAAAAAACGACCGTGTGTACGCGGCATAAGGCGCAGTAAAAGAAACACTTCTACCTGAGAGTTGAGCTTCTGAACTTGTTTGGTTCAAAGTCTTCTTGGTGAAAACTGGAGCTCACCAGACACCATTGACAAGTATTTATGATTCTAACAATAGGAGTTATGTCACATACACACAACCGTTTTTTCCGTCGGAATAAACTCAGACAGGTTTTTTCCCAACGGAATTCCGCTCAAGCTGTCTTGCATACACACGGACACACCAAATTCCGACTGTCAAAAACGCGGTGATGTATAACACTATGACGAGCCTAGAAAACTGAAGTTCAATGCTTCCGAGCATGCGTCGAATTTTTTCCGAGCATGCATGTTTTTTTCTCCGTCGGAATTCCATACAGACATTTCCAATGGAAAAAGTCTGATGGGGCATACACACGGTTGGAATATCCAATGAAAAAATTCCCGTCTGACTTTTTCCATCGGAAATTTCAACCATGTGTACGCGGCATAAGGAGGGAGACACACATAACCTGACTTATTCTGCACAGCGTTTATCAAGTTCTTAAGTAAGCTTACCTTGGTGTACTATAGTAGTCCACTAGGTAGGGTTGCCACCCATCTGAGATTCACCCGGACAGTCTAGGTTTTCTGAATCGTGTGTCCAGGTTTCAGACCACCTGAAACACAGTCACAATATTCAGAATGGACTGCGGCTCCCCAAGTAACCAAGTACCACCACTGCAGAGTACATAAATATGCACACAGGCCTCACACAAACAGGAGAGAAAAGAGGGCTTGATCTGCTCCTCCTCCTCTCACCCCTACCCCTCTGTCTGCCTACCCAAACTCCAGTCCCCAGTGTTCTGTGCCTCAGAAAAGGGATTTGTGGGCTGGAAGTTTGAAGCTCAGCAACTGGAAGATACATTGTAGATGAAAGGGAACGATGCCAGAGACTCCACCCTTAGGTGAGTGAGCTCATCATGCATTGTCTGTGACTGAAGCCCCCCTCTCCCTCCCTTCTCTCTCCCTCCCTTCTCCCTCCTGCCTCCAAGTGAGTGAGTACACTAAGGTAAGTGGGACTCAGATGTAAGGGTCCCCTGTGGATTCTAAAGTAGGGGGGCTCTGGGAACCCTAATTTAGGGGGAAAGCTGGGAACTCAGATGTAAGTGGGAGGTTTGATGAGTAGAAACCCCCTTACATCAAAGTTCCCCTTTACACCAGAGTCCATAGCATTCCTCTTTTTTTGCTTTGTGTGGCTAAAGTGTTCGGGTGTGGCGTGAAGAAAAGGTGGCAACCTTACTACCTTGATTGTGAGTAGTTTGGATTTTATTTTAGTGGAAATAGTACAATTTTAAACAGAGAGCACTAGATCTTGTTCATCTTCACTCCGGATATTCCTGAGGGACACTCGAGGCGGAGTGAACCATCAGGAAGGAGTGGTAGATAGAGGAGTAGAATGCCAGCAGGTCACCAGAGCGATCTCTTGATTACCCTGTAAAGGGACCTGCTGATTCTGACCCACCGGTAAAACAGGAGTCAGAATGTGAGGTGAGCGGCCAGAGCACACTGGTGGAGGCGAGCACTTGCACTTTTAAAATCTACTTTTACACTATTCCTTATGGACTATATTTTATTTTGATTGTCACTTATTACCATGGACTTTTTACAGACTTTATTGATTATTATATAGCACAAACTAGTTTTAAGACATGGTGTGGGGTCCCTACCTGGTGAGTGTGCAAAAAGTGTCGACTTTTACACTATTTGGTGAAGCAAGTAAATAACTTTTTTTATTTTTGTGATTTTTTTATGTGATATTTTTGTGGATATTTACAGTATATATCTTTTTTATATTTTTCTGTTTTCACGTGACTAATTAGTATTGAGGATTTTTTTTATTTTGATATTTGATATTATTTGATGTATGACAGCTTATTTATTTATTCTAATGATTCATTGTTAACGCAGCACTGTGTTTGATTTATGTTTAACTCTGCTACCAGGTAATGTTTTTTTTTCTGCTGGGTTAGGTACTGCAAGATTATGCAAAGGTTCTTAGTTGCCTCAATAACCATACCATCTGGCATAACCTACTAGTTAATTGTCTTGCCCTGTTTAAGAAACTACTCATAAAACAGCTGCCGAAATCTGCTTTATAACACAATTAACCCATATCTTTGTATCTCTTACATTTTTCAAACCAGTATCATTTCAATTAAAGTATCAGTAAATATAATAATATATATTTTTTTAAAATAACAAACATGTTATACTTACCTCCACTGTGCAGCTCGTTTTGCACAGAGTGGCCCTGAATCTGGTCTTCTGGGGTCCCTCGGCGGCTGTCTCGGCTCCCTCCGCAAGGACTCAACACCTTCGTGCGAGCATGCTCGTATGGTGTTGAGTTCCTGTGGGTGCGCTCCCGTGATACAGCTGACGACCATAGCTGCTCACTGTATCACTCAGCCCCATCCCCGGCGCACCACGTCATTGGATGTGATTGACAGCAGCGTGAGCCAATGGCTTGATTATTGGTTTAATTTAAAAAAAAAGACATACATGGCTACTCACATTTGGGGATTGAAAGATAAGCTCATCATAAAACATCAATGGGTATCAGAGTTCCGGATGTCCAGGAGAAAAAAGAGCACATCACATGTTTAGAAACGCGCCGCTTGCTTCCTGGTATCCCAGTGGTGTCACGCACACGTTGCGGACCAAGCCGTGCTTTAGCGCCATCTTGGACATACACAAAGAGCTTCCTGGTTCCTTCTTACTTGCAGCAGCAGACCCTGGCGGCCCTCCAGCCTACTCCAGCAGCTTTTTATTGTTGGAAAGTGTATGCTGCTGCTGCTCCCATTGGACGAGAGAAGGAATTAAGTGCCGTATATTCAGGATTTGCCTGCAATACTCCTCATGCTGTCTTGCAGCTTTTAATTTGGCAGCATGAATCTGTGGTGAGGGTGCAATTTTACTAAATGGTGAGAGGAGACTGTCACAAACTTGGATGGAATGCAACAATTCAATACAGTTTTGCTGCTTATAGCTTGGCAGCATGTGAGTGCACATTTCTGCTATCTGGTGAAGAGATACTATCACAGATTTGGGTGGAAATATTTTGCTTGGTGGAGGAAGTCTGTTGAGCGGAAGCACATATTGGGACTGTTCTATACATATGACTATATTGATGTAATATAATACCTTTTGATTACTCATATTTTGTGTTTTGATTACAGTGCTGCAATAATGTTATCACTTTGAGTTATAGATTTATGTATATGAACCTATATTGCAAGCGGCTTACACTTTAACTAGCGCTGACATCTATAACATTTTCAATCTTTAATTAATACTCAGCCATTAGACAAACAATGGCTACTGTTAACATGCCTTACCATCATTAACACGAGACAAAACAAATATGCATTGCATACAAAACATTTAAACCCTTTTAACACAACCCTTATAAACCCCTCCACAGTATATAATATATAAAATCCTGTGGTTCAACATTAGTCCTAGTAGCCCCCTTACCCCCCCCTCTGAGATTCGAAATATAGCTGTAACATTTAGAGATCTAGTGATCACAAAATTCACTGTGGACGCGTTCTGAACCCCAGCACATTTCACCTAATGCTTTTTAAGGAGAGGGGTGTTCTAAAACAAAAAGTAAGAGAACAACTTAAAACAATTAAAAAAAGCAAACGAAATAGAAATATATTAATACCGCGCTGATATTTAACCACAAATAAATTGAAAATATTCATGTAAAGCTGCAGCTCAATTGTGGGATACACACACAAATTAGAGTAAAGGCAATAAAGAGCTGTGCTAATTAATATACATGTCCGCCATAATTAATGCCGTAAGGAATAAGCATGGATCTCATAAATCATCAAAATGGCAAAGGTGAGGGTCCCTTTAATTAATAGAACAAAGCACCACAGTGATTATCGCCGAACCTGAACCCCAATGAAATCAATGTGAGCTGATATTGTCAAATTAAAAATGCAAATTTTCAGGGCTAATAGGGAAAGGAGGGTTCCTGAGGAACATCTATCAATGCAAAAACATATTTTTTTAATTCCATGTGAATTCCTGTACCTCCCATTCCTCTGATCTGCAGGTCTATTGCTGAGAATGTCCACAGCTTGCTTTTTTCCCCATCTCATCTATGTAAGTAAAAGAGAATTGTGTAGCAGTTTACCTTAAATTTAAAAAAAATCTCTAACCTTTTGTTTATATTTTGGATAGAATGGGCAATGTTATAACCCCTGTCAGTCCGCTAGGTTGAACGAGAAAAAACTCATTGTGTACCAGGCTTTACTCTCAGTTACAATGGGCACCTAGGTCCCAGGACAAACAGATAAGGCGATTCTTGCTAATTGGGATGCAATCAGCAATCAAGACCTGACGGGTATTCAAATCCCTCAACTCTAATGCCATCTAAAAAATAAAAAATAAAGTTTTGTCTTTAGATTATTTTTTAAACCAAAAAAATTCATTTCTGTAAGCTCCCTGTTATTTTTATTTCCTTTTTACAGTGTAATATATTTCCTGAACTATCTCATGATGAACTTTTACATTCAGTTACTGCATTGTGACCCTAATGGTCAAATTATTTTACATTATTATGGTATACTGTACATAGGCAGAAATTCTGAATCCTTTGGAAAAATGGAAAGTATTTTTTTATTTATAAATAATACATCATACAATGTTATGGATGTAATAAACATTGTAAAATATACAAAAAACATTGTCCATTTCTTAATGGATATGTATTTATGTTTTACTACTAAATGAAAAAGGTATGGTTCCTAGGCTACACACACTTTGTAAATCACATTATGTGGCTGTTTGTTTGCTACCCAAGCGATTACTATGGAAACATATCCCTATAAATCTTGTTCACTGAATCACAGCGACTGAGCACTTCCTAAAATACCCCTGTGTACACATGTACTTTCATCTTTATATAAATATTTCGCAGGTAACATGATTAATATATTATTAATTTTTAACTCATATCATACCCTCTCTTCATGGATGCTATTGAATCCTGAATTGCATATATTTAATCAAATATCTGTCACCTAGAGCAGAGAATGCTTACTAGGAATCATTAAACTTTATGTGTTAAGGATATATAGGAAAATCAGTGCAGCAATACTTAAGGCTAGCTACATTTGATGGTTCATATTTATCCAAAAAAACATCAAACTCTCAAAAGACCCTTTTATCACCACTTGCACAAACGCAGCATAGCAGAGAGGCTCCAAATAGGCAGACAACACATTTCTGGCTTTTTTAAGAATATTAATATAAAACACAGCGTAATCCAAATTTCCAAATCATTGCATTGCTTTTTCTGAAGGCATAAGGTCAGCTTAGGTTATCCTTTTATATTATCTGCACCCAATACACTGGGAGATTGCCACAACATTGAATTGTTCCTCTGAACAAAGCAGGGCATGCTGCTTGCTGCCTGTGGACTGGAAATAATCAGTGATGAGCTATCCATTTTACAGTAGCACTAGTTTTACCTTTACAATAACTAAAGGACATGAACAGCTACAGGGGTAGCAAGTCTTATAAAATTAATGGACTGATGACAGAATTAAGCCTCGTACACATGATCAGTCCATCCGATGAGAACGGTCTGAAGGACCGTTGTCATAAGTTAACCGATGAAGCTGACTGATGGTCCATCACGCCTACACACCATAGGTTAAATAACCGATCGTGTCAGAACGAGGTGACGTAAAACACAACGACGTGCTGAAAAAAACAAAGTTTAATGCTTCCAAGCATGCGTCGACTTGATTCTGTGGATTTTTAACCGATGGTCATGCCTACTAACGATCGGTTTTGACCTATCAGTTAGGAATCCATAGGTTAATTTTAAAGCAAGTTGGCTTTTTTTAACCTAAGGTTAAATAACCTATGGGGCCCACACACGATCGGTTTTGACAGATGAAAATGGTCCATCAGACCGTTGTCCTCTGGTTAACCTATCGTGTGTACGAGGCCTTAGTATGATGTTGATATTATTTTGTATACCAACCTTTCTTAATTTTTGTTCCCCAGAGAAATCCCTAAAATAATTTTCTGATCTCAGGGAACCCTTAGCAATATCAGTTCATCAGGGTCAGTAGGAAAAATGCCCCTTAAATTGGTGAACAATTGGAATAATGCAACTCTTATGCCGCGTACACGCGATCATTTTTCGGCATGAAAAAAAAACGATGTTTTTCGGCATGTAGAATAAACAATGTTTTTCCAACTTCATCATTAAAACGACGTTGCCCACACACCATCGTTTTAAAAAAATGCTCTAGCAAAGCGCGGTGACGTACAACACGTACGACGGCACTATAAAGGGGAAGTTCCATGCGGATGACGCCACCCTTGGGGCTGCTTTAGCCGATTCCGTGTTAGTAAAAGACGATTTGCGCTTTTCTGTCTGTTACAGCGTGATGAATGTGCTTACTCCATTATGAACGGTAGTTTTACCAGAACGAGCACTCCCGTCTCATAACTTGCTTCTAAGCATGCGCGGGTTTTTAGCGTTGTTTTAGCCCACACACGATCATTTTTTACAACCCGAAAAACAACATAGTTTAAAACGTCGTTAAAAAATGCAGCATGTTCGAAGAAAAAAAAAATCGTTTTTCAGAACCCGAAAAATTATGTGAAGCCCACACACGATCATTTTAAATGACATTTTTTAAAAACAATGTTTTTTTCATGCCGAAAAATGATCGTGTGTACGCGGCATTATGCCTTGTACACACTACCAGTTTTCCCAACGGGAAAACTGCGAGCAGAGAGCATAAAACTGCCCAAATAACGCCGTACAAAAAAAGAGAACCAGCTCTCTTTTTTCTGCCGGGAAAACCGGCAAACTTATGCCTGGCGTTTTTTTGGCAGTTTTCCTATGGGAAAAACTGCAATGGAGCATACACACGGCCAAAATTCCCGGGCCAAAGCTCCATCGCAGTTTTTCTGTCGGGAAAACCGGACATGTGTAGGGGGAAAGACTACACATATGCGGCCTCGGCTTTCAGGGGTTATACCGGGATGATGCCTGCAGCTGCATGCATCATCCTGGTATCATTTTTAGAGCCAGCGATTGGCTTTCCAGGGATAACAACCGATGCGGCTAAAAGCATCCCCCCTCCCATCGCCTCTGCCGCTCTTACCAGGCTTCCCGTCCCACCAGGAGACTGAATCTACGATCCGCCGCCTGCAGTGCCTAGAGAGAGACTGAAACAAAGCCGCAAATGGCTTCAATCCAGTCTCTTCAATATAAACACGGAAGCGACATCACAACATCACTTCCGGTTTACTCGGCTGCCAATGGTGCTGGTTTTAAAAAAATACACAGTATTCAGAATCACCGTTTTTGGCGACCTGAATACTTTAAAGTGCAAAGGAGGGATTGGGGGTCTTTTAGACCGATCCCTCCATAAAGAGTACCTGTCACCACCTATTACTGTCACAAGGGATGTTTACAATAAAAGTGATCACATTTTTTTTTTAAAAACACAATTTTATATTATAAAAATAAATAAGATAAAACATTTTTTTTAAAGCGCCCCCATCCACCCAAGCTTTTGCAGCAAAGAAAACGCATACAGAAGTCGCACCCGCATATGTTAACGGTGTTTAAATCACACATGTGAGGTATCGCCACGATCATCAGAGCGAGAGCAATAATTCTAGCTATAGACCTCCTCTGTAACTCTAACCTGGTAACCATGAAAAGCGTTGTCTATGGAGATTTTTAGGTACAGTAGTTTGTCGCCATTCCACGAGTGCATGCAATTATAAAGCATGACATGCTTGGTATCTATTTACTTGGCGTAACATCATCTTTCACATATACAAAAAAATTGGGCTAACTACTTTTTAATTTTTTTTCAAATTCATTAAAGTGTCTTTTTTCCCAAAAGTTGCGTTTAAAACACTGTTGCACAAATACCGTCTGACATAAAATATTGCAACAATCGCCATTTTATTCTCTAGATTCTCTGCTAAAAAAATATATATATAATGTTTGGGGGTTCTAAGTAATTTTCTAGAAAAAATATGTATTTTAACTTGTAAACGCCAAATGTCAGAAATAGCCTCATGCCGCGTACACACGGTCGGTTTGTCTGATGAAAAACGGGACCGTTTTCATCAGACTAACCGATCGTGTGTGGGCCCCATCGTTTTTTTAACCATCGGTTAAAAAAATAGGAACTTGTTTTAAAATGATCTGATGGTTAACTAACCGATAGAAAAAAAACGATCGTCTGTAGGCACGTCCATCGGTTAAAAATCCATGCATGCTCAGACTAAATTAGGGGTCGGGATCGCTCGTTCTGGTAAAACTAGCCTTCGTTATGGAGATAGCACATTCATCACGCTGTAACAGACAGAAAAGCGCAAATCGTCTTTTACTAACACAAAATCAGCTAAAGCAGACCCAATGGTGGTGCCATTGGATTTGAACTTCCCCTTTATAGTGTCGTTGTACGTGGTTTACGTGACCGTGTTCTGACACGATCGTTTTTTTAACTGATGGTGTGTAGGCACGACTGATCATCAGTCAGCTTCATCGGATAACTGATGGAAAAATCCATCAGACCGTTTTAATCGGATGGACCGATCGTGTGTACAGGGCATTAGTCATGAAAGGGATAAACATTACTAGTATTATTTGTGACTTTTGCATGAATAATAGACACCTATCAGCTGGCCAACTCTTTGAAAACAATAGACTCCCTTCATGGCTGATAGCTAAGCTCAACAGTTAAGTAGGAAGGCAGCATGATTACAGTAAAATTGAGAACACTGTAGTGGCTGATCTACAAATTTTAATGTTTAATACAGTGAGAAAAAATGCAAGATTAAAGCCATGTGATTACACCATTGCACTGTAACCTACAGTGACATGGGATCAGATCTGGGAGCCAGAAAAAGTTGCAGAGGACCCAGGAGACTTAGGCAGGCCATACACAGTTTGAATCTAAGCCGGGTCAGCAGGAACGGGCCGAAATTCAAAGCGTGTATGGGCAGGCTGAATGTACCAAGTTGGATCGACCGATCAACTTGGGTGCAACCAGCATGCAGGGTTTTACCTGCTACTATCACTACGGCTGCTATATAACCACTATAAATAATCTCTGCCTTCTCCCGGTGGGGACGGCTTGCTGCATCACCCCCCAACCCCCCCTCCCCCCATGGAGAGAAGACAATGGCCCAGCAGGACGGATTCCTGCATTAATACTGTCTGTGTTTGATGCAGACATCAAATTTCTTTTCTGAAACCAGTGGTTGCAGAAAAGAAATTCACTCCATGTATGGCCGGCCTAATACTGTCACGTACCTGAAATGAGACTGAAATGACGAGGCCGGCCTCTCTTGTATCTCCAGCCCAGGCTCTACTGAGGGTGGAACAGATGGTGCCAAGGGACAGGAGGAACATGAGTGCCTGTAGGTATAGATTGCAGAGCTTGTGGCAGGAGTTGTAAACTTGGTTAGTCAGTCAGAACAGCTGGGTAGATCAACCAAGGTTAAAGGGCTTGCAGGTTCAGGATATGTGTGTAGCACTGACCCCCGAAGGAGCTGCTGGTTTAATTTGGGCCTGCACTCTACTAATAAACCCCACTAACTTGGCTCAATCCCCTTGGCACAGCTGTGATGTAATGCAATACAATACAATGTAAGACAATACAAAATACCTGTATTATAACCCCAGGATCCACTGACTGCACTTGGAGTGAGAAAAACAGTACGCCACAACAACTGGATACTTAACCAGAGATATATTTTACTGTGAAATATGCAAATAAGTGATTACAGTAATTGTGCTGTCATCCCAACGTAAGACGACAGCACAATTGATTTAAACATAAGCTATTTGAAAACAGTATACATAAACATTTTATACCTGGGAGCTCCCCCTACTTTATTAGCTATGCGTGAGATCTCACTTAAAGTACTTGGTCTTGGATCTTCTTTTCTTCGCTAGCTAAAGTGATTTGTAATCCACAGTTTTGATGAGTCAAATTGAAGTGAAAATGCTCCTGGTATAACTGCAACAACTATTTTAAAATCGCTTGAAACTTCAAATTAGATAGGCCTCAAGCCTTCTCAGTTTCAGTTCCTCTGCCTCTGTGGAACTATAAATCCCAGTGAGGCCTGTATATGAGTCTAACTGTGTGTAAACTTAGCAAACTGTGGGTCGTGACCCGCTCACCCACTGGATCGGAGCTCCGGGTAGTAACTTTTGTTCAGGGTCCTGTGACTGCAACTTGCTTCTCCGTCAGCTCTGTTCAGCTCCGCTGGATGGATCCGGTTCTCTGATGCTCGGATGAGTGTCTCTCGGTCTCTGCAATCCGGCCACTATCCTCTAGCTCTCCGAGCTCAGCCTTCGCTCCCCAGCAGCTCGGCATCAGCCTCCAGAAGGCTTTTGTTTACACTCCTGTCTCCCCTCGTCTCCAAGGCAACCAAAAACCTCAACAAAACATCTCTCTGCATTACCAGTATTTGGGTCTCTCCTCGTCTCCAAGGCAACCAAAATACTAAACAAAACATCTCTCTGCATTACCAGAATTTGGTCACTAGATGGCTCCAAATACTTAAACATAGCAATGTCCATAGACGTTGTATTAAAGTATGCAAACACACATCAATATACAAGAATGTCAGCGCTACACACTCCCCCTACTTTATCTCTTTGGTCCTCCAAAGAGGTTCAAATTGCTAACTCTATTCTGCATTTTAGCCTCTATACGGTTATACAATACAGACAGAGGAGCTTCCCACCAATTGTCATATGATGGGGAGCTATCCTGTGCACTCACAGCTGATACTACTGTGTCTGGTACAGATGTGCCAAGGGGTGAGGTGGGGTTGTCCCTTACTGAATCAAAAGTAGAGGGACCAGACAGTTCAAGGTTTCTTTTGCTGACAAACTGAGATGCTTCAGAGCATTCGCCCAATGTATCATAAGTCAGTCTGCGTGGTGGGCGAATGTCTCTCTTTGCACTTTCGGGGTATCCATTCCTTTTTGACAAATGTCGTCATCCCTCCTCTCAGTGACTAAAAATGGAGAGTAAATAAGAGTACTGGGCTCTTCTGCAAGATGAGTTGCCGGCACAAATTCTGGGGCCTCTGCCCTGAGAGTTCCGTTATTATCCTCCTCTACTTCTGAAGAGATATCAGCATCTGTTTCTGAAGTTTCCGGAGGCCACAGCCAACTCATCTCCACTTCCTCATCTTCATCTGTAGAGGGTGCAAGCTGAGATCTGGTTATTGGCCTACACACATCGGTGGATGTGGATGGGAATTCCTCCTCTGTGCTTATCCTGACTGCCTCAGTGAGAGGTAAAAGGTGATTCCGATGCCAGGTTTTTATTGGCCCAGTGTTTCCTTCTGGCTTGATTTCATACACTGGGAGCCCTGGAAGCTTCCTACACACAACATAAGGCTGTGATCTCCAACGATCAGCCAACTTATGCTTGCCTGGGATGCCTAGATTCCTCAGCAAAACCCGGTCACCTGGTTGAAGATCCTGAACTCTTACTTTCAGGTCAAAGTTTCTCTTGTTCCTGTTGACTCTGGAGTTCGAGGTGGCTTGAGCCTGCTCGTAAGCTATCTTCAGGCTCCTCCGCAGCCTATCCACATACCCTCTATGGGAGGTCTCTGATGTGTGATCCAAGGAGGAACCAAAAGCCAGGTCCACTGGTAATCGGGCTTCACGGCCGAACATCAATCTGTAAGGTGAATACCCAGTGGCGTCACTTTTGGTACTGTTGTAGGCATGAACCAGTGCAGTAATGTGTTTACTCCAATGGGGTTTCTGTTCCGCAGTCAACGTCCCCAACATATTCAGGAGAGTCCTGTTGAACCTTTCCGGTTGAGGGTCCCCTTGTGGGTGATAAGGAGTAGTCCTAGACTTTTGTATGCCTAGTAGATCCAACAGTCTTTTTATTAATTTGCTCTCAAAGTCCCTTCCTTGGTCCGAATGTATCCGTTGAGGTAAGCCATAATGGACGAAGAACTTTTCCACGAGAGTCTTTGCTACTGTGGTTGCTTGCTGGTCTCTAGTAGGAAATGCTTGGGCATAACGGGTAAAGTGATCTGTTACCACCAAGATGTCCCCCTGCCCACTCAGATCGGATTCCAAACAAAGAAAGTCTATGCAGACCAGGTCCATTGGTCCCTGGCTCTCCAAATGGCCCATTGGGGCAGCCCTCTGGGGCAATGTCTTTCGTTGTATACACCTGAGGCAGGAATGACAGTAACTCTCCACTTCTTTCCTCATGTGAGGCCAGTAGAACCTGTCCCTTACTAGTTGGAAAGTCCTCTCGGCTCCCAAATGACCATGATGATCGTGTAAAGCAATCAGTACCCTCTCTCTGTGCTTTTCCGGCAGGAGCAGCTGCCACTTTGCTTCTGGATCATCAGAGGGGCCCCTTCGGTAGACCACCCCTTGTTGCAACTGCAACCGATCCCATTCTTTCAGTATCAGCCGGGCTTCCTTCTTGGGGCTCTTCTGCAGCACATCAGACTGTTGATGTTCCAATGCCTTCAGCACCAGCCCACACAGTGGATCTTCCTCCTGATCTCTCCTGAGATCCTTTCTGGATAGCTTGGGGAGACCCTCTTGTACAACCTGGGAGACGTTGCAATAGCACCTGGGTACTCCCGCTGAGGATACTCCCACTTCTTCAGCTCTGGCCCCACCTCTCCCGTGTAGACTTGTCCCTTCACAAAGGGCTCTTACCCCCTCTGGAGTAAGTTGAGTCCAGTCTTCTGATGGATTTCGGGGGTCATGAGGCCTTCTTGATAGAGCATCCGCATCTCGATTACCAACCCCTGGTCTGTACTTCAGGCTGAAGGTAAATGCAGAGAGAGCAGCTAGCCACCTGTGACCGGTGGCGTCCAGCTTTGCAGTGGTGAGCAGGTATGTGAGGGGGTTGTTGTCCGTCTTTACCACAAATTCAGCCCCGTAAAGGTAATCCTTCAACTTGTCTACCACTGCCCACTTCAGAGCCAGAAATTCAAGCTTGTGAGTCGGATAGTTTCTTTCGGCAGGAATCAAACTTCTGCTCACATAGGCGATCGGCTGCAGATGCCCTTCATGTTCTTGATAGAGCACTCCTCCCAGTCCGTCACAGCTGGCATCCACATGCAACTCGTATGGTTTGGCAGGGTCTGCATAGGCCAAAACCGGAGCAGTGGTAAGGCTCCACTTCAATTGTCTGAAGGCTTCCTCACATCCTGGAGTCCACTGGTCCTGGATGGACTCTTTCTTCCTTCTGGGCCCTTCTTTTGGCTTCCTTGACTGATCTGGGCTTACACTAACTTCTTCCTGTTTCTTCAGGAGCTCAGTGAGTGGGTGGGCTATTTTAGCGAACCCCTCCACGAACCTTCTGTAGTACGAACAGAAGCCTAAGAATGACCTGAGTTCAGTCACGTTGGTGGGCCTTGGCCAAGAAGTGACAGCTTCTAATTTCTTGGGATCGGTTGCCACTCCCTCTTCAGACACAATGTGTCCCAGGTAATTCACTGAGGGCTGGTAGAACTGGCATTTTTCCATAGAGAGCTTCAGACCTTCATCATGAAGTCTCTTCAGGACCTTCTCCAGGCGTTCTTCGTGCTCTTCCAACGTTCTTCCAAATACTATGACGTCATCCAGGTAAACTAGTACTTCAAGTAGGTTCATGTCACCCACTGTTTTTTCCATCAACCTCTGGAACGTTGCTGGGGCCCCAGACAGGCCTTGCGGCATCCGGTTGAACTCAAAGAATCCGACTGGGGTGATAAAAGCGGTCTTCTCTTTGTCTTCAGGGCACATGGGGATCTGATAATACCCACACTTTAAGTCCAGCACACTGAACCACTTCGCTCCTGACAGGCTCTGCAGAGCATCCTCTATCCGAGGTGTGGTGTACTGGTCAGGAATGGTCCTCCGGTTCAGGGTCCTGTAATCGATACATAGGCGTAGGGACCCGTTCTTCTTCCTGACCACCACTATTGGGGAGGCATAAGGACTCCTGGACTCCCGGATAATGCCAGTCCTCTTGAGTTCAGCCAGTTGTTCCCTCAAATCTTCCAGATCTCCCAATGGGATTCGCCTAACCCTTTCACGAAACGGCTTGTCTTCCTCCAGTCGAATTCGGTGGGTGGCACTCTTTGCCAAACCCACATCAAATTCACTTTTTGAGAAAGCTGCCCTCCATCTCAGAAGTTGGGCTTTAGCTCTTTCTCTCCATGCAGGAGTAAGAGGCGTATTCTTTGGGCAGAATTCTTCTACAGGGATTTCTGCTGCTGGTCCTTCCGTCGAACCACATGCTGCGACTGGAGTTGCTGGGCTGACCTGTCCTAACAGTAGTCTGGCTGGCACCCTCACTGGCACAGCTGCTGTGTTGCGAACACTGACTGGAACTTTGCCGTGAGTCCTCTTCAATGCCCTGGTGGGCAATACTTCAGGGATAAGTTCTAACCCCTTTTTTTCTTCCTGGCTTATATTTTCAAGGACAATGAAAGGACCTGTTTTTTTCCAGCTTAACTTGACGGAGGCTCTCAGGCAGACTAC
Organism: Rana temporaria; assembly: GCF_905171775.1. NCBI lineage: Eukaryota > Metazoa > Chordata > Amphibia > Anura > Ranidae > Rana > Rana temporaria. The sequence continues at coordinate 135,902,537 of NC_053491.1, forward strand.
TTCACCCGGCTGGACTAACCTCTTTTCCCTATCCAGGAGCCAGATTTTTCCCACTCCCTCTTCAGGAGCCTCTTCCTCCTGTCTAAGGTCTCGGTATGTCTGGGCCAACATTGGATGTATTTTAGTTGGGAGGGTCCCCTTCTGCAGCACAAGCGGTGCAAGTAGCCTCCTCACCAAGTTAGTGTTCGTCCCAATGATGAGGGAATTTTTGTCAGCCCCTGGGGGACGAGGGCACACTATGACCAAGGTGTCGAAAGTCTCAGCCTCTCCTGCTGTACTTGGGTCGAAGGTGAGTCTGACCGGCAGGTAACCATCATATGGGAAGTTCTGGGTGCCTAATCCCCATATCTCTAGTTCCTCCAATTTCTGTAACGGCAGGTGCTTGAGATGTCTGTCATAGAAATCCCTGTAGAGCAAGGTTACTTGGGCTCCAGTGTCCAGCAGGGCTTTCGTATAAATCCCCTCTACTTGGATGGGAACAATTGGGGAGGGTCCCACTAGCTTGGGGGGAAATCCACTGATTGCAGTACCTTTGACCTGCCTGGTGGCTTGTACCTTCGCCTTTGGTTTTGGGGGTCTCTCTCTTTTCCATCCTGGCTTGTTGGTGACCTCAGTGGTCAGGGGTATATGAGTCGGTGTGGAGTTCGCTATTGCAACCGGGCGCCCAGTTGACTCCTTCACTGGGGCCCTCTGAAGTTTTTCCCCCAGTTGTTTGGATTTTGTTTCAGTTACTGGGCTTGGGCACACTCGCCTGAGATGTCCTACTCCTCCACATTTGAAGCAGACTCTCCGTGTTTGTTTCATAGGATGGTTAATGGTAGGAGTCTCTGGAGCCTTGAGTGGCAGGACTTCTTCTGTCTGGGGTTTCACCAGACGAGTCATCAACATGGTCATCATCTCCAGTATTTCTTTCTGGGTCTGGAACAGCTTCTCCAGTTCAGTCTGACCTACGGGTAGGTGGTGAATAGGTGAAAGCCATGATCCCTGTTCAACGCTTGTTGCCAATACATTAAGTTCCTGAGTGTCTGAGGGGACACCTATCTGCTGTATTTTAGCACTTGTGGTGCTAGGAGGTTGAAGTTTCCCCTGTTTTTGGTCCCTCTCAATCTCCATTTTATCCGCTTCATTCACTTTCTCAATGAGGACCTCATCCGGAGTTGAGGGATCTTCCAAATACTGCTTCAGTTGTAGCTTGATATAGTCACTCCTCAATCCCGTAGTCACAGATCTCCTAAATTTCCTCTTAACTAGCTCGGCTCCAAAATGCTCTCCATTTCCTTCTTCCTTTGATGTGAACAGCAGGTGGTCCTTGAGCTCAATGGCCCGAAATAGGAAGTTCTGAGGAGTCTCTCTACTATCCTGTGTCATATTTATCAGTCGATGAAACAGCTCAGTGGCATCTTCCTCCTCATAATAGCTTTTCAGTATCCTCTTTAGCTGGTTCAAGGTCAATCCACTCTTCCTCTCCAACATGCCCCTAACACTTGAACCTGGGCTGATGGCATGGATTACAGCCTCTGTAATTTCCAATTCCAGATATCCTTTCTGTAGCCCCAACTCTATTTGGTGTAGGAGGCTGGTGTAGGACAGTTTGTCCTTCTGCCCTCTTTCTCCTATCTGGCCGTCAATGTGGAAATCCTTCCGGATGGTTACTTCCTGCAAGCGGCCCTGGGTGCGTTTCTTCAGTACCTTCCCAGTGTTGGGCGTTATATGGCCATCTTTCTGGTCCTCCAAAACGACACGTAACCCATTAATGCGTTCAGCTATCATACTGGAGGTCTCCTGAAACCTCTCCTGTATGTTACAGTATTGTCGCTTCAGATCAACCAGCTGTCGTTCTGCCAGTGATTTAACAGCAGCCTCTGCTTTCCTGTCTAAAGGTTCTAACTGCTTTTGACTGGGAGAGCGCCCTTCATGTTTGCTGGGGTGTGTCAGGTGGAACTCTGTCTTTTCGGACAATTTTATACTGGCACCGTGGAAGTTTTCAGGGACATCCCGTTCCCACTCTATCAGTGCATAGGTGCAGTCGGTCCCAGGATCGGGTTTCACTGCGACCACATAAGCCTTTCTGTCCGGGGACAATGCTTGTACCACCTCTTTAATTTGTTTCTTTCCCCAGTTGCTCCCTGGAAGTTCAATGACCACGCTCGCTTCTGAGCGTGTCCCTTCTGCTTCGCACCATTGGACTACTTTGATGGGGTCCATGATAATGTGAAGGGGCGGGCTTGCTTGTAGAGTGACAGGAATCCCGGACGAGCCCCCACGTGTAGCACTGACCCCCGAAGGAGCTGCTGGTTTAATTTGGGCCTGCACTCTACTAATAAACCCCACTAACTTGGCTCAATCCCCTTGGCACAGCTGTGATGTAATGCAATACAATACAATGTAAGACAATACAAAATACCTGTATTATAACCCCAGGATCCACTGACTGCACTTGGAGTGAGAAAAACAGTACGCCACAACAACTGGATACTTAACCAGAGATATATTTTACTGTGAAATATGCAAATAAGTGATTACAGTAATTGTGCTGTCATCCCAACGTAAGACGACAGCACAATTGATTTAAACATAAGCTATTTGAAAACAGTATACATAAACATTTTATACCTGGGAGCTCCCCCTACTTTATTAGCTATGCGTGAGATCTCACTTAAAGTACTTGGTCTTGGATCTTCTTTTCTTCGCTAGCTAAAGTGATTTGTAATCCACAGTTTTGATGAGTCAAATTGAAGTGAAAATGCTCCTGGTATAACTGCAACAACTATTTTAAAATCGCTTGAAACTTCAAATTAGATAGGCCTCAAGCCTTCTCAGTTTCAGTTCCTCTGCTCCTCTGTGGAACTATAAATCCCAGTGAGGCCTGTATATGAGTCTAACTGTGTGTAAACTTAGCAAACTGTGGGTCGTGACCCGCTCACCCACTGGATCGGAGCTCCGGGTAGTAACTTTTGTTCAGGGTCCTGTGACTGCAACTTGCTTCTCCGTCAGCTCTGTTCAGCTCCGCTGGATGGATCCGGTTCTCTGATGCTCGGATGAGTGTCTCTCGGTCTCTGCAATCCGGCCACTATCCTCTAGCTCTCCGAGCTCAGCCTTCGCTCCCCAGCAGCTCGGCATCAGCCTCCAGAAGGCTTTTATTTACACTCCTGTCTCCCCTCGTCTCCAAGGCAACCAAAAACCTCAACAAAACATCTCTCTGCATTACCAGTATTTGGGTCTCTCCTCGTCTCCAAGGCAACCAAAATACTAAACAAAACATCTCTCTGCATTACCAGTATTTGGTCACTAGATGGCTCCAAATACTTAAACATAGCAATGTCCATAGACGTTGTATTAAAGTATGCAAACACACATCAATATACAAGAATGTCAGCGCTACATGTGGTTTGCCAGGGATTCCCATAGTCCCATGGAGACAGGAGTACACTGTGTCCAATGGAGCTGGGATGAGGGGCAGCCAGCAAAGGCACTCAGAGGTGGAGCCAAACAGAAAACAGAAGCGTGGTCAATAGGATAGCCAGAGTCAGCAGTGAGTGGGCAGCAGGATACCCGGGCATCAGACAGGAGCAGAGCCAGGAGTAAGCCAGAATCAGAAACCAATAATCAAAAGTTTAAACTTAATCCAAGGCCAGGTCAGTGGTAAACCAGGTCAGCAACGGATATCAAGCAGGATTCGAGCAGGGCACAAGGAAACAACTGAAGACCAGTCAGCATTGAACAGGAGTCAGATGCCAATGGTGACTGTGGATGTGCTCCCGCAAGCGCATTTCTTTGCGCATTCACATTGGCGGGAATCTGTGTTCGCCTGTGCGCATGCGCACATGTGTGCGCCCGGCGTGTGGCAGCAGTTCTTTTACAAATACCCTGAAAGTCTCAGTTTCCCAGCATATTTTAAGACAAATGGCTTTAAAGTGAACATTGGTAAAGTGCAATATACCGACTTTGCCTTGAGCAGTAGCCACAAAGATAACTTTATCTCTCCCACCTCTACCCAGGCTGTTCAGAACCTCTAAAAAGTAAATAATACACAGAGTGCAGGGATTGGGAGTATGTAATTTTTTATTTTATTTTTTTGCTGTCACAATGTAGAGTAAAAGATTTCCTATCATCTGTGCCCAGTCTTGCCACACAAAGTTAATCAAGCCCTGAGCAATCCTCTTGTATTGTTCAGTGAGATAAACCGGACTAACAGAGAAAAACCTTGGTCCGTTACACCCCCTTGCTGTGAATGACAGGTTATTTACATATCTCATGCACTAGCCTGGAGACAGGCATTATTTTTTAATTCCCACCCCCACTCCTTTTCTGAAGTCATGTGGTTACTTTTCTGGATTTTGACTGGATGTTAGTGATCGTAGCAGAATTTAGTGTAAGAAATACACAGGACAAAATGCATGTTGACAAGGGGAGTGTAGAGGTGGGCGGGGAGTCTATTGACATCACGACTCCACCCACAGAGCTCCAGACAACAGATCCACCCACAGAATCTGCAGTTTTTCAGTTCTTATAACAGACATAGGGGAGACATTTGTCAGGTAAGGATACATGCAGGAGACATGTATATCCGTATAGATAAGCACTATGGCAGTAGTTTAGAAAGGATGAGAGTGGGTTTACATCCACTTTAAAGGCTCATTGAAATAAACATTGAGGATTTGTTGATCAAAGTGTCTGAAAAAAGAATACTGAAACAAATTCAGACTTTATTATAAACTTTCGTTCTGCATTTGTCATGTTGCATTGCCGTTTTTAATCTGGTTTTCTGCTCTGGAAAACACAAGCAGGTATGTGGTTTCAGATATTTTGATGAATATTTCAGACAAAAGTACAATGCTACCCAAAACAATTTTCTTCATTGATAAAGAAAGCAAAGCTTTATCTGTTTTTGAGTACTCAGTCTTCAAGGACAGTTCCAAGAAATATTTCTGGGAAAAAATTGCAACTATAAGAAGGCTTTGTTCTATCTGGAATGGCTTGGGGTATTCTGCACTCAATAAGATATTCTTAAAGTGGTTCTAAAGGCTGAAGGTAATAAAAGGTAAGTGCATTAGGAGAAAGACTTAGGCCCCGTACACACGACAGAGGAACTCGACGTGCTTGGCACGTCGAGTTCCTCGTCTCGTTTTGGGATGAAGCCGCCGAAGAGCTCGGCGGGCCGCCTTCTCCTATAGAACAACGCGGCCAACGAGAAAATAGAGAACATGTTCTCTATTTTCTCGTCGAGCTCCTCGGCGGCTCCATCGAGCCAAAACTGTACAGACGACAGAGATTCTCGGCAGAATCCGGGTTTTGACCGAGTTTCTCGGCGAATTCTGCCGAGAATCTCTGTCGTGTGTACGAGGCCTTACTGCATGTGGCTATCTCCCTCCTCAATGGCTCAGACACAGCATTGGTTCCTGCTGCTGTCAATCACAGCCTGTGAGGAGGGAGCAGGGAGTGGGCCTTAGCTGTGCTTTGTGTGTCTATGGATACACAGAGCCGGCTCACAAACGATCACGCATAAGCGCCACCACAGCAAGTAGCTTGCTATGGGGGCACTCGGCAGGGGGAGGAGCCCGGAGCGCCAGCGGGGGACTCCAGAAGAGGAGTATCAGGGCTGCTTAATCAAAGCCAGTGTTTGTTATTTTGATGACATTTTTTTTCGCAGTTACAGCCACTTTAATATTCCCATTAGAAGTATGTTTACAATGAATGGAACAAACACAGAACATACATGTTTTGTTCCCAGCCATATGCTTGTATTAATTAATATATTAAAGTTTTTTTTTTCTCTAGGTGTGAAGTTAACCAGTGTTTGCTCCAAATATCCAATTATGTGCAGGAGAGGTTATATTTTATTCATTCCTTAATGCCCCATACACACGATCAGGCTTTTGCCCGACACAACTCACATTGGAATTCCGACGGAATTCCATCAGAGGAAAAGAGAACATGTTCTCCGATGGAATTCCTCGGAATATCCGATGGAAAAACTAAGATGGGCATACACACGGTCGGAATTTCCGATGGAAGTCCATCAGACTTTTTCCATCAGAAATTCCGATCGTGTGTACGAGGCATTACACGTGTAATTACTTTACACACAAAGCAATTGTTACTATTCTAAAGCAGGCAAGCCATGATATAGTAATAGGTTTGAGTTTGACACCACTCAAGTTTTTGTTTAGACTACATGTATTTATGAAAAGGAAGCCAAATGATTTAAATTGCAGTTTTTGAGCCTAGTGATTGTTCGGTATGGAAATTCTTTAGACAGTAAATGTTTTGCTGTACAATATCAGGCCCACTCATCTTCAGCAATGAACACATTCTACTGTTAACCAGTCCAAGGTTAGTAAATATTACAACAGACCGGTTTATATTGCAGACAGTTCCTAGTATATATATCTTACTGATGTAGCGCTACCCCCGAAGGAGCCGCTGGTTGATTTGGGATCTACTCTCTTTTCGCTCAGCTCATCCCTATTTAACTAGCTCGAACCCTCCCTTGACACATCAAAAGTCTGGTAGTGGGATATTGTGACCCCTGCTGGGCTGGGGTCACAATAGCAGGCCTACAATATGCAGTGACAATATAACAATGAATTACCTGTTGTTATGGACGGTCCCTCCAGACAATAAAATACACTCCACACAATGAATATATTTAAATATAAAGGGGTAGGTTTACTGTATAGAAACTTAAGGAAGAACAGACGTAGATTTGAGACATAAACACAACTGGTAAGTAATGACTCTGATTCGCAAGGGCCCTTGCAAGAATCAACAATCAATGTGAATTAATAAGGTACTCTGAACCTAAGAATGGTACCATTCGTCTAAGCTAACAGTCAGCCTATGCTTGCGAGCGTCCCTAGCGGGCAATGATTAGTCAATATCCACGTTGCGGCCGGGCGGTGCACGTTAAAATTGTAATCCACAGGTAACAATTAGTGAAGGAAACTATGCAACGAAATGTCTGGGAACAGCAGACGTTGGTGAACTGACTGCTCATCAGCGTCAGTCACTTCTGTAAACACTATTTTAAGGAATGGTTTGTACCAATATAGAACATGCCATGCATGTTATGTATTTAAAGAAAATTATGGGCGAAAGCTTTTTTGACCATATTTCTCTTCAGGTTCACAGGAGTGCAGTTACTTTTGCCCTCCTTTAACCCATAATGTCACAGAACCACTCCAGTTTCTGGAAGGATCCTGACCATATTGTTGGGATTCACCCAGTTGCCTGATTGACAGCTGGCTTTGGCTCTTAGTGCACCGCTAAGAGCCGAAGCCATCTGCACCTACCCCTTCTCCAACATGGCACTCCACTAACAGTTTTCACTCTCTACTCAGAGTTGACTTAGAACTGAGCAATCAATAATCGCTTAGTTTTTGAGCTTAGAGCTGGCAAAGGACAGTTGCAGCATCACACTGAACCTGTAGCATGGAGGTGAGTATGTAGGTTTGTTGTTATATAACCCCACACTTCTCCTTTAAGTAAAACAGTTTTCTCCACTTAGTGTTGATCAAATTCATATATAAACATACAAAACACACAAAAGAGCTAACAAGTGCTTGTGCTTAATTGACGTCTTCTGTGCAGATGTGCTCAGACTGGGTGCCCCACAAAAATGTGCACTCACCCCTGGATGTTGACCACCTATCTCTAGTATGGTCTCTTTAACCACTAGAGGCCCGCGCTATAGCCGAATGACGGCTACATCGCTGACTCCAATTGCCGGGAGGACGTCAATAGACATCCTCCCCTTTGCACGCGCCCCCTGCAGGGTGCGCGCGGCGCGTGCTGTGATCACGAGTCACTGAGACTCGGGTGATCACAGATCCAAGTCCCGGCCCCTTACCACGTGATAAGCTGTCAGCCAATGACAGCTGATCATGTGATGTAAACAATGTTCGGTAATCTTTTTTTTTTCTCCTCGCGCTGACAGTGTGCCCTTATCAGTGCCACCTAGCAGTGCTGCATATCAGTCTCACCTACCAGTGCTGATCAGTGCCCATCACTGCCACCCATCAGTGCCCATCACTGCCACCCATCAGTGCCACCTATCAATGCCACCTATTCGTGCCAATTCTCAGGGCCCACCAGTGCCACCTATCAATGCCCTTCAGTGCCACCCATCAGTGCCACCTCTCAGCGTCACCTCTCAGTGCCCGCCAATGCCGCCTCTCAGTGCCCACCAATGCTACCTCTCAGTGCCCACCAGTGCCGCCTATCAGGGCCCACCTATCAGGGTCCACCAGTGCCGCCTTAATAGTTTAAGTGCCTAGTAAGCAAGTGGTTAAGCATGTGGGGATACCCCTGTAGAAGCCTGTTGAAATGACGTCTCATGGAGCGATAAACCTCAAAAGGATTGATGGAAGTGACAAAGGGAGATCCTCATTGTCCAATGCCATTAAAGAAAATGTATTCAATACACAAATAATATAATTTCGCCCATACAAAACTATCTGGGAAATGAGCAGAACGCTGTAAGCGGCGATTTCCTATGTAAGGGCCGATTACCCATATCAATTACCTGCTATACACACCGGGTGCCAGGACTATAAGGCACTTTCAAATGTGAGTTATTTTATTTGTGTAATGAATAAATTTGTTTTAGCTAATTGCAGGGCCGAAACTAGAGGGGCCAAGAGGGTCATGTGCCTCGTGTGCTGCATTAAGAGGGCACTGTCGTCCCACATGCTCCAGGGGAGCCCTGTGCAGCCTCTCGGTCACACATGGACAGGAGGGCGGTTGAGGGCAGCATGTACTAGAACCGATCGGCTGTAATTTTCTCATGCAGCAGCTGAAAGACAGCTCCTCTCCCACCTGCTGGCTTTTAGCGGCTTCAGGACAAAAATACAGACAATTGATTCCCACCAGCTGTTGCTGGAAAGATCGTTTCTGGATGGAGGGAGAAGGGACCAGTAAATATATAATTTACAGACACCTTACTTTTCTGAATGAACACAGTGAGTGATCGGTAGTGATAACTCCTGTGTCTATTCATAACTGAAGCATGGTAAACTGCGGTTACTATGCTTCAGTTTATGAATGAGGAGGAAGCTGCTTGGCACAGAGCACTTCCCATCCATTCAATGTCCAGTGCAGCTGAGGCTGCAGAAAAAGGGACTGAGGAATCTCTGTCCTCAGTCCATTTCTCTATTTCAAAAGTGAGACATCAAGTGTCTGTTTAGACCCTTGATATTTCACCAAAGCCCCCCCAACTGGGCCAATAAATAAACAGTAAAAAAAAAAAGTACCGTATTTTCCGGCGTATAAGACGACTTTCTAACCCCTTAAAATCTTCTTAAAAGTCGGGGGTCGTCTTATACGCCGGTAACCTAACATCTTACCTTACCAGAATTGTGGCCGTACGATTTTTCAAAAGCCACGCCTCCGACGTCTTCTGTTCCGTGATAGGCGGAAACAATCAGCTTCCCAGGAGGCACTGTGTTCAGTGTCCGCCTATCACGGAGGGCCTCTCGTCCTGTGTTTAGTGTCCGCCTATCACGGAGGCCCTCTCGTCCTCGGACGAGAGGGCCTCCGTGATAGGCGAACACTGAACACAGTGCCTCCTGGGAAGCTGAATGTTCCGCCTATCACGGAACAGAAGATGTCGAAGGCGCGGCTTTTGAAAAATCTCACGGCCGCGATTCTGGTAAGGTAAGATGTTAGGTTACACGGCCGCGATTCGCATGGGATAAGGTAAGGGCACGGTCTGGTCATGTAATGGGGCAGGTCTGGTCATGTAATGGGGCACGGTCTGGTCATGTAATGGGGCACGGTCTGGTCATGTAATGGGGCACGGTCTGGTCATGTAATGGGGCACGGTCTGGCATGTAATGGGGCACAGGCTGGTCATGTAATGGGGCAGGTCTGGCATGTAATGGGGCACAGTCTGGTCATGTAATGGGGCAGGTCTGGTCATGTAATGGGGCACGGTCTGGTCATGTAATGGGGCACGGTCTGGTCATGTAATGGGGCACGGTCTGGCATGTAATGGGGCACAGGCTGGTCATGTAATGGGGCAGGTCTGGCATGTAATGGGGCACAGTCTGGTCATGTAATGGGGCAGGTCTGGCATGTAATGGGGCACAGTCTGGTCATGTAATGGGGCAGGTCTGGTCATGTAATGAGGCAGGTCTGGTCATGTAATGGGGCACGGTCTGGTCATGTAATGGGGCAAAGTCTGGTCATGTAATGGGGCACAGTCTGGTCATGTAATGGGGCACAGTCTGGCATGTAATGGGGCACAGTCTGGCATGTAATGGGGCACAGTCTGGCATGTAGTGGCATAGTCTGGCATGTAATGGTGGCACCGTGAGGCGAGGTATGACTAGTAGGAAAGGGGGTAGTCTTATACGGTGAGTATATCCCAAAACCAACATTTTGGCTGGAAAATTAGGGGGTCGTCTTATACGCCGAGTCGTCCTTTTACGCCGGAAAATACGGTAATACAAAATAATAAGAATAAAATACAATTGTAAAAGTAGGTAAAGAATGAAATAATTCAAATAAACGATTGACACTGTCCAATGCCCTACTGACATCAACCTCTACTCTACTGACACTGTCCACTGCCCTACTGACACCATCCAATGCCCTACTAACACTGTCCACACACCAATCACAATTTGTTTAAAAAATATACCTTTTTTATAGAGGTGTAGTATCAAACCCAAACAGCAAGAAATCCATGAATTAAAGTGGAACAACAACCAATTTTTTTTTCTATTGCAACCAACAATCTTATCTAAAACCTCCTGGTACTTTCTGCTGAGCTTTGAAAGCGGAATTCCACTCATTTTTGTGTTTATTAAAAGTCAGCAGCTACAAAAAGTGTTCCAGGCCATTTCATGTGTCCCTCGCACCTCTCCTGCAGCTGCAGGAGAGCTCCAGTCCTCCTCTGGTCCTCCTCCAGATCCCTACTTTCTGCTTTCAAGCAATGCACCAGCTTCTTCCCAGCAGCTGCATAAGGAAAGGGGGTGAACTGTGATGTAAGGGAGAGTGGGAGACTCAACTTCTGATGGTGGGGTGGCTCTTGACATCTAATGTAAAGGGGAGGGGATGCGCTGGACATCTAATCTTATAAATACAATCGGCCCTTTTGAGGACAATCATAATGCTGATGCGGCCCACAATGAAATTGAGTTTGACACCCCTGCTTGTAAGCTATGTCCTTCCACATCTACCCAAACTTTTCTTAAAATAAATAGCTCTGTAATATTAGGCTGTATCCGGAATATACAGTCAGGTCCATAAATACTGGGACAGCGACACAATTCTAATCTTTTTGGCTCTATACACCACCACAATGGATTTGAAATGAAACAAACAAGATGTGCTTTATCTGCAGACTTTCAGCTTTAATGTGAGGGTATTTACATCCAAATCAGGTGAACGGTATAGCAATTACAACAGTTTGTATATGTGCCTCACACTTTTTAACCACTTGACACCCGCACGCCGTCATATGACGTCCAAAACGGGGACCTGTTATCCTGGGTGGACGTCATATGACGTGATGGGCTTTGCGGGGGGATATCTCAATGATGCCTGCACCCGGAGGCATCATTGAGATATAATTTTTTAGCGGCGGTGATCCTGCGCACCGTAAGAACGATCATAGCGGCGGTTCCGCCGCTAGATCGTTCTTACAGGCGGCGGGAGGGGACATCCCCCCCCCGCCGCCATCCGGTGCTTCTCCGGGCTCTCCCGTCCCACCGGGGGCCCGGAGATATGATCGCCGTCCGCCGGATGTTTGCCATAGAGAAGACTGGTGACCATCTGGTCACCAGTCATCTCTATGACCTGTCGGAGGCCCGGGCGCGATGTGATGACGTCACGCCCGGGTCCCCGTAAGTAAACAAACCGCAATTGCGGCTAGTTTGAATGAGATCTGTGAATTTTTTTTCACGATCTCATTCTTTCCAGCCTGCAGGAGAGATGTGGGGACTTATTGACCTCGCATCTCTCCTTAAAGAGGACCTGTCACACACATTCCTATTACAAGGGATGTTTACATTCCTTGTAATAGGAATAAAAGCGATTGAAAAAAAAAAAAACGTGTAAAAAAAGTGTAAAATATAAAGAAATAAGTAAAATAAAAAATAAAAAATAATAATAAAAAAATTAAAATGCCCCTGTCTCCGGTAGCTCGCGCTCAGAATCGTACGCACACGTAAGTCCCGCCCACGTATGTAAACGTCGTTCAAACCACACATGTGAGGTGTCGCCGCGTGCGTTAGAGCGTGTGCAACAATTCTAGCACTAGACCTCCTCTGTAACTCTAAACTGGCAACCTGTAAAAATGTTAAAGTGTCGCCTATGGAGATTTTTAAGTAACGAAGTATGGCGCCATTCCATGAGTGTACGCAATTTTAAAGCGTGACATGTTAGGTATCTAGTTACTCGGCGTAACATCAGCTTTCATATTTTACCAAAAAATTGGGCTAACGTTACTGTTTTGTTATTTTTTTATTTATGAAACCATTTTTTTTACAAAAAAAAGCCGTTTGAAAAATTATTGCGCAAATACGGTGCAAGATAAAAAGTTGCAATGACCGCCATTTTATTCCCTAGGGTGTCTGCTAAAAAAACATATATAATGTTTGGGGGTTCTGAGTAATTTTCTAGCAAAAGAATGAGGATTTGTACATGTAGGAAAGAAGTGCCAGAATAGGCCCGGGAAGGAGGTGGGTTTTAAAGCCCGGTATTAAAGTGGTTAAGGGACCAAACGTAATGGGACAATTGGCTGCTAAGCTGCTCAATGGCCAGGTGTGTGTTATTCCCTCTTTATCCCATTTACAAGGAGAAGATAAAAGGTCCAGAGTTCATTTCAAGTGTGCTTTTTGCATTTGAAATCTGTTGCTGTCAACTCTCAATATGAGATCCTAAGAGCTGTCACATCATTGGACATCATTAGGCTGGAAAAACAAAACAAACCCATTAGAGAGAGATAGTAAAAACATTAGGTGTGGCCAAATCAACTGTTTGGAACATCCTTAAAAATAAATAACGAACCGGTGAGCTCAGCAACACCAAAAGACCCGGAAGACCACGGAAAACAACTGTGGTGGATGACCGAAGAATTCTTTCCCTGGTGAAGAAAACACCCTTCAACAGTTGGCCAGATCAAGAACACTCTCCAGGAGGTAGGTGTATGTCTGTCAAAGTCAACAATCAAGAGAAGACTTCACCAGAGTGAATACAGAGGGTTCACCACAAGATGTAAACCATTGGTGAGCCTCAAAAACAGGAAGGCCAGATTAGTTTGCCAAACATCTAAAAAAGCCTTCACAGTTCTGGAACAACATCCTATGGACAGATGAGACCAAGATCAACTTGTACCAGCAGAGTGATTCCTACACCGTTCACCTGATTTGGATGTAAATAAATACCCTCAAATTAAAGCACATCTTGTTTGTTTCATTTCAAATCCATTGTGGTGGTGTATAGAGCCAAAAAGATTAGAATTGTGTCAATGGCCCAATATTTATGGACCCGACTGTAAATCAGAGGTCCCAAATGCTATTTTAAAGTATAATTTAACCTGTGGTTGAAGGAAAGAAAATTGCTAATGTGTGGCCAGCCTGAGACAGAAAATAAGGGGACATACTAAATTGTCATGTGAGCGGGGGGTTAAGGAATTCTTCCAACGGAGACAAATGTACAACTGTTTAACCACTTCCATACCAGGCACTTACGCACCTTCCCGCTCAAGCCAATTTTCAGCTTTCAGCACTGTCGCACTTTGAATGGCAATTGCGCGGTCATGCTACACTGTACCCGAACAAAATTGGCGTCCTTTTTTCCCCACAAATATAACTTTCTTTTGGTGGTATTTGATCACCTCTGCGATTTTTTTTTTTTGCGCAACAACTAAAAAAAGACTGAAAATTTTGAAAGAAAATTTACGTTTTTATTTTTTTCTGTTCATTTTTTTGTAAATAAGTAGGTTTTCGCTTTCAATTACGGGCACTGATATGGCGGCATTGATGGGCACCAATGAGATGGCACTGATGGACATCGATGAGGTAGTACTGACGGGCACAGATGAGGTGGCACTGATTGGCGGCGCTGGTATGCGGCACACATAGGCGGCACTGATGGGCACTCATGAGCGGCACTGATGGGCACTCATGGGCGGCACAGATGGGCACTCATGGGTGGCACTTATGGGTGGCACTGATGGATACTTATGGGTGGCACAGATGGGCACTGATAGGTGGGCTCTGGGCATGGATGGGCACTGTGGGGTGGCACTGATGGACACTGTGGGGTGGCACTGATGGACACTGTGGGGCGGCACTGATTTACCCATGTTGCCAGTCAGTGCCCATGTGTGGGCACTGATTGGCATCTTTTTATTTTTTAATGCTTTTTTTTCAGACTTTTTTTTTTTGCTCCCTTTTTGTTTTTGTTTGCCCTTCCCTGGTGGTCCAGGGTGGGCTTCCCTGGTGGTCCAGTGTGGCGATCCAAGGGGGGGCTGCGCTGATAAACAATCAGCGCGAACCCCCCCTGGCAGGAGAGCCGCCGATCGGCTCTCCCCTACTCGCGAGTGAGGAAGAGCCATCAAAGGCTCTTCCTGTTTACATCGTGATCAGCCGTGGTTGGACACGGCTGATCACGTGGTAAAGAGCCTCCGTGAGAGACTCTTTACCGAGATCGGTGTTAAGGGGTGTCAGACTGACACCCTGCAACAACGATCGCCGCGATCCCGGGGGCGCGCAGCGGCTCAGAATCCTGAGGACGTCATATGACGTCCAGTCAGGATTCTACAACCACTTTGCCGACGTCAATATGTCATTGGCGGGCGGCAAGTGGTTAAGACATGAATTTGCCTCAGTTACAGGACATTTCTTCTGCTGTGTCCCCAAAATCGGAAGTAAAAGAAAATCTCCCCAGCAAAACACAAACAGCAAAAAAATAAATGAAATCCTACCTTACCTGTTTGGTTATACATACGCTTTAGCCCCCGTTCACACTGGTGTGGCTTTGAAATTGCTCTACTTCACTCAAAAGTAGTGCAGGAACCCTTTTTTAAAGTCACTGCCACATGAGTCGCGGTATTTGAACGGTTTCATTGCCGACAATAAAGTATGACTTCTCATGCGATTTGGAACTGTCAAATCGCATGACAAATCTCACCGTTGTGAACTGGGCTAAATCTAAAATACATTGGTACATATGTGCTAGCGTACAACTGTATCAAATTATATCTAATCTATGACTAATCTCATTAACAGATTTTCATGCATTTATCCCATGCAGCAAATAAACACTGGCCATAGGCCAATCCGACTTAGTTTCTCTTCCTCTCCTTTGTATTAAATCAGTCTATTGTTTGGGCCAGCTACAAATTAAATGGCCTCTAATGCTGTCAGTCTGTAAACATCAATGTTTTTAATAAGGGAAATAAAATATTTTACCGGAATTTTGTCTGTTTTGAAAACACAACAGTAACTTGAACTGTACATGTGGTATTAACGAAAGGTACTCTTATTGTACTGTTAAAGTTATAGGCACTGCTTCGCCATCTAGTGGCTTATTGCATTATTGCACAGAGCATTATAAGTGGATTCATAATATCCATAGTTAATTAGATCAGTGTGGCACAGGTTTGCTTAATTAAATTATTTTCTTTGGTGATCACAAAAATGATCTTTCTTGCCTTACATAAAAAAAATGCATATTTTCATTAAATAACATCTAGAACGTCAAGATTATATGGTCTTCATTTACCAATGACCCCTGTGCATGTTTCACGCCATTACGCTGGATTCACACCTATGCATTTTTAGTGCTTTTTGCATTTTGCAGATTTGCTCTACAGAAAGTGTTCCATAGGAAACCATGTTAAATGGACTGTAGTGTAAATCTGCAAATGCAAAAAGCACAAAAAATGCATAGGTGTAAATCTAACCTTAGAGTAGGGTGACCACACATCCCCGGTTTCAGGGGACAGTCCCCGGATTGAGGACACTGTTCCCAGACCAAGTCTGTCCCCAGTTTTGTCCCCGGATTGGATTTGAACAGGGGTTGGGGCGATTTCAAAGACAGTCAGTGCAAAATAAAAAAATACAATTCTGAATTAAACCCCCCAGCTCCGCTGCTCCTACTAGGGGGTCTATTTTTCCCATTATCTGTGCCCCTTTCTGATGATCATGTGCTGGTCAGAGTGGAGGGAATATTTCTTCAGTTTCGGGTGCATGCCCATTCAGCTCCGCTCGCATGTTCTTTTGCCTTGGCTCAAGTCCCGGCCAGCCGCCTGCCTGCTTATCTCATTGCCTTCCCTGACAAAGTGATCTTCCTCCGCTCCCCACCCAGTAGTAGCCAGGGACTGGAGAGTGTGACTTGACAGGCTGTGAGGCGGGCAGCGACGGGCAGAGAGTCGCTGATTGCCGCCATTACTAGTTTAAAAAAAAGATATGTCCCCGGATTTCATTTTACAAATCTTGTCACCTTACCTTAGAGGTTGCCAAGAATTTGTGGTTTCCAATCAGAGAGTCTTTGGGGGTTATTTAACTAAAGGTAAATCCACTTTGCACTACAAGTGCAAACTACAAGTGCAAAGTGCATTTGGAAGTGTACTTGGAAGTGCAGTCGCTGTAGATCCGAGGGGGACATGCAAGGACAATAGAAAAACAGCATTTTAGCTTGCACATGATTGGATGATAAAAGCAGCAGAGCTTCCCCTCATTTCAGATCTACCCCTCAGATTTACAGCGACTGCACTTCCAAGTGCACATTCAGTGCAATTTTAAGTGCACTTTGCAAAGTGGATTTGCCTTTCGTAAATAACCCCCTTTGTCTGTCAAACATGCAGGGGGATAGGATAACTAAACAGTAATGTGCAAATGGGAAACTAAACTTGTATATGTAACATGCTAATATTTGTGAATTTATAAATGTAAACTAATTTTAATCACCTGTTAAGATGAAGTGCCTACTTCATCCTAAACTTGTTTAATGACATGAGCAGACATGAAAAAAAGCAATGTATCGTTAGGCTGGCCATACAAGGTGCGAATTTCACGTTGCAAATTTCTTTCCTGCAGCCACGGGTTGCAGGAAAGGAATTTGCATGTTTCTCCCATCAACACAGACAGTGTTGACAGGGGAATCAGAAGTTGCCAGTTGCTCTTCCTTATTCGTGTTGGCAGCGATATCCATGCCAAAGTTTTCTTTGGAAGATTACAAACTTAGCAGCAAATCTGTCCCATTTTTATATTTGCCTGTTAAAAAGGAAGTCAATGTCATGCTTGCAGTTGCAGTACGTTTTCTATATCCCTCAGAAATTGCAGCCTTTTCCAATGAAGGCCCCACCCACAGACCAAAGCCGTGCAGTGAAGTCAAGAAGGAAATCATCAAATGGCCTGGATAAATAATCTAAAAGAAAGTTGTTTTTGCTATTACATTTACTGTGATTTAAACTCTTGGGGCCAGATTCACAGAAAAAGTACGCCGGAGTATCTGCTGATACTCCGGCGTACTTTCAAATTTGCCGAGTCGTATCTTTATTTGTAATTCACAAACAAAGATACAACGGCATTTGGCTAAGATCCGACAGGCTTACGGCTTCGTACGCCTTCGGATCTTAGGATGCAATACCCGCTGGGTGGAGTTTGCGTTGTTTTCCGCGTCGGGAATGCAAATTAGCTGTTTACGGCGATCCACGAAGGTACGCGCGTTCGTCGCATTCTCTTACGTCGTCGCTAGTCGTTTTTTCCCGTCGTAAAGTTGCACTTGCTATTTAGGTGGTGTAATATTAGACAGCCCATGTTAAAGTATGGCCGTCGTTCCCGCGTCGAATTTAAAATTATAATTTTTTTGCGTAAGACGTCCGGGAATACGAAAGGACGTAACGCACGTCACCGTTCAAAAAACACGTTGGGGCGCTCTAATTTTGCACAAGGCACGGCGACTAATGGAGCATGCGCAGAACGTTCGGCGCGGGAACGCGCCTAATTTAAATGGTACACGCCCCATTTGAATTAGGCGGGCTTGCGCCGGACGGCTTTACGCTATGCCGCCGCAAGTTTACAGGTAAGTACTTTGTGAATCAAGCACTTACGCTGAAAACTTGTGGCGGAGTAACGTAAACGGGATACGTTACGCCGCCGCAAAGGTATGTGAATCTGGCCCTAGGTTACTAAATCTTCCCAACCTATATGCCTAGAGGGATGAATTATGGTTTACATACTCTTTAACCACTTGAGATCCGCGCTATAGACAAAATACGTCCGCAGCGTGGCTCTCAAGTGCCAAGTGGCCGTTTAAACACGGCCTTTTATGTGCATTACCCGCGCGCGCCACTGGGTGGCGCGCGGCGGGTAAAAACTGTCCCGGCGCATCGCCGAAGACCCGATGCGTGTACCTGGCAGCCGCGATGTCCGCCGGGTACACGCGATCGTCGGTGACACGGCAGGTGACAGCAGGGACGTGGAGCTCTGTGTGTAAACACAGAGCTCCACGTCCTGTCAGGGAGAGAGGAGACCGATCTGTGTCTCTTGTACATAGAGACACAGCATCGGTCCCCTCCCCCAGTCACCCCCCCTCCCCCCACACAGTTATAACACACCCAGGCTACACAGTTAACCCCTTCCTCACCC
Organism: Rana temporaria; assembly: GCF_905171775.1. Taxonomy (NCBI): domain Eukaryota; kingdom Metazoa; phylum Chordata; class Amphibia; order Anura; family Ranidae; genus Rana; species Rana temporaria. Next base: position 135,921,142 of record NC_053491.1, read on the forward strand.
CCTAGTGTTAACCCCTTCACTGCCAGTCACATTTATACAGTAATTCGTGCATTTTTATAGCACTGATCGCTGTATAAATGTGAATGGCGCCAAATTTGTGTCAAAAGTGTCCGATACGTCCGCCGCAATATACCAGTCCCAATAAATATCGCAGATCGCCGCCATTACTAGTAAAAAAAAAAAATAATAAAAAAAAATCATAATTCTGTTCCCCATTTTGTAGGCGCTATAACTTTTGCGCAAACCAGTCGCTTATTGCGTTTTTTTTTTTTTTTTTACAAAAATACGTCGAAAAATACGTATCGGCCTTAACTGAGAAAAAAAATAGTTTTTTAAAAAAAAAATTGGGATATTTATTATAGCAACAAGTAAAAAAAAATATATATATTTTTTAAATTGTCGCTCTTTTTTTGTTTATAGCGCAAAAAATAAAAACCGCAGAGGTGATCAAATACCACCAAAAGAAAGCTCTATTTGTGGGGAAAAAAGGACGCCAATTTGGTTTGGGAGCCACGTCGCACAACCGCGCAATTGTCAGTTAAAGCAACGCAGTGCCGGACGCTGAGATTTCGCCTGGGAACGAAGGGGGTTTATGTGCCCAGTAAGCAAGTGGTTAATGCACTATTTAGCTCAGGAATATTTGTATTTAAGTGTAGTCATGAACCTTGAAGGTGCTGTTGGATTTTAATGGTCTTCTAGTCTTCCTACTGGTGAATTGGCTTATGCTGTACCCAGGCACTCACAAATGGCATCACCTATCTTTTTTTTGCTATTTCATTGGCTCAGTTATCCAGGGAAGATCATGTACAAGGCAAATCAGGTTACCTTGTGTCTTGGGCTCCTCTCACAGACCTTTAAGCCCAGAAGAGTAATTAACTAAGCAGAACTCTTCTTCAACTTCAGCTTCCTTCCCAAGGGGCCTAAATAGCATAAAGCTGGACTTCCTAGCAGCTATATCCTTCAAAGGCAGCAAGCCTAGGAGGCAGAGAGCCTTCCACCACTAAACCCTCTTCAAGTGAAAGCCTGGGGAGGAAAAGGACTGGACCCTTCCAATAAGTAACCTCTCCAGGCAAAGATTGGGAGGGAGGGACACACCATCACCTGTGGTGGCCTGGGAGACAAAGACCTTCTAGATGTTCTCTCTAAATATATATGCTCTTTCTTGGCTCACATCATTGGCATCAATCCCTAAGACCGCGTACACACGATCTGTCAAAACCAATGAAAACAGACTGAAGGACCTTTTCATCAGTCCAAACCGATCGTGTGTGGGCCCCATCGGTCAGTTAACCTTCGGTCAAAAAAATGAGAACTTGCTTTAAAATTTAACCGATGGACTGATAACCGATAGGTCAAAACCAATGGTTAGTATGCAAAAGAATCGGTTAAAAATCTATGCATGCTCAGAATCAAGTTGATGCATGCTTGGAAGCATTGAACTTCGTTTTTTTCAGCACGTCGTTGTGTTTTACGTCACTGTGTTCTGACACGATCGTTTTTTTTAACCGATGGTGTGGCACATCAGACCATCAGTCAGCTTCATCGGTTAACCGATGACAACGGTCCTTCGGACCGTTCTCAACGGATGGACTGATCGTGTGTACGCGGCCTAAGAGTCGGTTCACACAGGGGCAACAAGACTTTCAGCATGACTTTGGGAGGCAACTTGGACACGACTTGAGTATGAATCATCGGGCAACTTACAAGGCAACTTCAAGTTGCCTCCAGGACAGTTCAAGGCGACTTCAAGTCGCCTCCAGGACAGGAGGCTTTCCAGTGGCCAATCAAACAAAAATCTCTGTGGGAGGGAGGGGTTTGCCTGAGAAATGTATTTTATCTTCCTGTATTGTTGCTTCAGTTAAGACAGCGATCAGACTTCTGAGGCAACTTCCATTAAAATCTATGGGTCAAAGTTGCCTACAAGTCTGATTGAAGTAGTACAGGAACCTTTTCTGAAGTCGGAGCGACTTCAGTAGTGTACATTAACCACTTCCCGAAGGCCGTACGACTTTGTACGGCCGCAGGGTGGCTCTAAATCTCTGAGTGGCCGTCTTTATACGGCTTTCGCTCCTCCTGGCCACTGGGGGGCGCGCCACATCACTGAGATGCCGATGCGCGTGCCTGGCGGCCGCGATGTCCGCTAAACAAACGCGATTGGCGGTTACAGAGACAAGGACATGGATCTGTGTGTGAAATTTCACCTGGGCAGGAAGGGGGTATATGTGCCCAGTAAGCAAGTGGTTAAGACAGCTCCATTCACTTCCATTGATTTTCTCAATTAAGCAACTTGGGGAGACTTTAAGTCGGATCCCAGGTAGCCTCTGTGTGAACCAGCTCTTAGTTATTGGCTAGAGAAGAATAAATATTCATAAACCAATACATTGTATGTTCTCACTATCAGGGCCGCTGATAGGGGGGGGACCACCAGCCCTCCTGTAGGGGGCCCGGGCACACAGGGGGGCCCAGACAGCAGGAGGATCGGTGGAACAGAGAATAAAGAATGACAGCGTCTCACACCCAGCAACTCAAAGCCGGTTTCTCTCCATCTCGCTCCGGCGGCTTTCAGCTGCTAGGTGAGACACAGGGCTGAATTTAGGGGATGCCGGAGTGGGTTGTTATGCCCCCCCCTCCCCGGCTGGCCTCTGCTGAGCTGCTTCCCCCGCCCCCTCTCCGCCCGCACCCACAGCTGGAATGAGGAGACGGCAGCTTGGAGCCTGGAGCGGTCAGAGAAAAAGTGCCAGCGGGAGCTGCTGTGTTTTGTTCTCCCCTCCTGTCAGAAGAGCGCTGGTCTTTACAGTACATGAGACCGGATCGCTCTTACTGTAGATCGCATGGCACAGTACACACACCGCCCCCTATCCGCCCCTGTGTGTGTGTGTTTGCAGTGCAATGCAATCTACAGTAAGAGCGATCCAGTCTCATGTACTATAAAGACCAGCACTCTTCTGACAGGAGGGGAGAACAAAACACAACACACCTCTTCCTGGCTGTGTTGGCATTGGCAAATGTAATGGGGATTTGGGGAGGGCGATATGTGTGAGGAGGAAGAATGGGGGGATATGTGCTGGGAGGAGAGATTGGGGGGGGGGGGAGCGGGGGGTAATTTAGAGGGGGTTGTGCTAGGAGGGGGGTTTTTGTTTGGAAATTTTTTTCCCCGGCCCCCGTCAGGTAGGCTGTACGGGGCCCCGTGATTTCTATAAGCGGCCCTGCTCACTATATCTAAAAGAGAACATACTCCGCAGAAGCAGGCAGACAATGTCCTTGGGCTTACGAGAAACCTAAAAAACAGATAACAATAACAAAGCTCAGGTGATCTGGCCAGTAACACACATACTGTTGTAATTTGCCCATAGATGGATTGAAATTCAGTTAGTTCAGCATGGCCATTCCTGCTCAACAGAAGACTATATAATTAAAATGCAGTTCCAGGTATCTGCCTCAAAACAATTCTCTCATTAACCACTTAAGGACCAGAAGGATTTGGCTCCTACCTGACCAGGATATTTTTTGCGATACGGCACTACGTCGCTTTAACTGATAATTACATGGTCATGCAATGCTGTACCCAAACAAAATTTATGTCCTTTTTTCCCCCACAAATTAGAGCTTTCTTTTGGTGGTATTTGAGCACTTCTTTATTTATTTCTATTTTGCTATAAGCATAAAAAGCGGCCAATTTAAAAAATATATATATATCTTTTTGTAAAAAAAATCTTCACCAGTTTAGGCCAGTATGTATTTCTGTACATATTTTTAGTACAAAAAAAAACGCAATAAGCGTATATTGATTGGTTTGCGCAAAAGTTATAACGTCTACAAAATAGGGGATAGATTTATGGCATTTCTTTTTTACTAGTAATGGCTGTGATCAGTGATTTTTAGTGGGACTGCGATATTGCGACAGATCGAGACATTGGGATAGATCGGTCACTTTTGAGGACTTTTTTGGGACCGCTGACATTTTTACAGCGATCAGAGCTAAAAATAGCCACTGATTACTGTATAAATGTCACTGGCAGGGAAGGGGTTAGCACTAGGGGGCGATCAAGGGGTTAAATATTCCCTAGGGAGGTGTTTCTATCTGTGGGGGGATGGGACTGCCTGGAGGAGGAATGAGATCACTGTTCCTGATCACTAGGAAAAGCAGATCTCTCTTTACTCCCCTGACATAACTATGATCTCTCTGTTTACATTGACAGATCTCCCCTCTGTCTCTCTGTGGAGTGATCGTAGGTCTGCTCCAGCGCTGCACCCCCTATTCCTCTTAAAGCGGCCGAAGTACAATGACAGCGTTTCACGCTGGGAAGCCAACCTATGGCAGTACAACTGCGGCGGCTGGTCTGGGAAGTAGTTAATAAGGATGTCTTTCTTTGCAGCAAATCTTAACAATACTTATATTATGTCTACACAAATATTCCACTTAATTTTATATTTGACAGACGCGAGTAGAGGAGAGCCGATCGGCGGCTCTCCTGACAGGGGGGGTTTGCGCTGATTGTTTATCAGCGCAGTCCCCCCTTGGATCGCCACACTGGACCACCAGGGAAGGACAAACAAAAAAAAAAAGTCTGGAAAAAAAAAGCATTAAAAAATAAAAAAGATGCCAGTCAGTGCCCACAAATGGGCACTGACTGGCAACATGGGTAAATCAGTGCCGTCCCACAGTGTCCATCAGTGCCACCCCACAGTGTCCATCAGTGCCACCCCACAGTGTCCATCAGTGCCACTCCACAGTGCCCATCCATGCCCAGTGCCCACCTATCAGTGCCCATCTGTGCCACCCATAAGTATCCATCAGTGCCACCCATAAGTGCCGCCCATAAGTGCCCATCTGTGCCGCCTATGAGTGCTCAGTGCCGCCCATGAGTGCCTATCAGTGCCCATCAGTGCCGCCCATCAGTGCCGCCTATGTGTGTCCATCAGTGCCGCCTATGTGTGCCCATCAGTGCCGCCTATGTGTGCCCATCAGTGCCGCCAATCAGTGCCACCTCATCTGTGCCCGTCAGTACTACCTCATCGATGTCCATCAGTGCCATCTCATCGGTGCCCATCAGTGCCGCCATATCAGTGCCCGTAATTGAAAGAGAAAACTTACTTATTTACAAAAAAATTACAGAAAAAAATAAAAACTTAATTTTTTTTTAAAATGTTCGGTCTTTTTTTAGTTGTTGCGCAATTTTGTTTGGGTACAGTGTAGCATGACCGCGCAATTGCCATTCAAAGTGCGACAGTGCTGAAAGCTGAAAATTGGCTTGGGCGGGAAGGTGCGTAAGTGCCTGGTATGGAAGTGGTTAAGCTGCAATCTATTCGAAGTCTCTTAGAAAAAGTGTCCAGGCCAAAAAGGATTAAAAGCTTTGCACCAAAACTGTCAAATTTTTCTATTTCAGTCTGTCAAAAAGGAAGCCAATGTTATGCTGGCAGTTGCAGTACTCCTAATATCTCCTTCAGAAATTGCAGACTATTCCAATGAAGGCTTGAAACTACTCTAAAGCCGCGTACACACGACCATTTTTCATGTCATGGAAAAAAACAACGTTTTTCTCGACGTGATTCTTGTCAAGCCTGCCTTGCATACACACGATCGTGAAAAAAAAATGCTGGAGCAAAGCGCGGTGACTTACAACACGTACGACGGCACTATAAAGGGGAAGTTCCATTCGGATGGCGCCACCCTTTGGGCTGCTTTTGCTGATCCTCGTGTTAGTAAAAGTTTGGTGAGAGACGATTCGTGCTTTTCAGTCTGTTACAGCGTGACGAATGTGCTATCTCCATTACAAATGCTAGTTTTACCAGTACGAGTGCTCCCGTCTCATAACTTGCTTCTGAGCATGTACATTTTTTCCCGTTGTTAAAGCCTACACATGACCGTTTTTCACGAAAGTGAAAAACGATGACATAAAAAACGACGAGAAAAATTAGCGCATGTTCTAAATTTTTAATGGTCGAGAAAAATGCTCTGGAGCCTACACACGATCGTTTTTAATGACCAATTAGAAAAATTTAATTTTTCACGGCATGAAAAATGGTCGTGTGTACTCGGCATAACATTTTCCCATCTCCAGTCTCCAAAACAAGACACTAATTTCATACTTCCAGATGCAATGAGCTTGCTCCTAGTCACATAAATTGTGGCGCATACAATAAAGGCTTCAAAGCTATGGTGCAAACTGTTTCATGTTTTATTTTTATTTTCAATTGAACACAAAAAGACACACTTTTTTTTAATTTCCAGATTAAATATACTCAATCAGTTGCTTAGAAATTGCAGTTTGACAATTTTAGGGGAGAGAGGAAGTCTCGTGGGAGTGTGTGCTCAAGTACTCACTGAACACCAATGAAAGGGGAGTTATAATTACTGCCACTGATTCCAATGGCTGGGGAATATTTATTGGTGCCACTGGCAACAGTAAAGGGGTGGGGGTTATTATTGATGCCACTGACACCAATGATGGGGGGTACTATTGCTGTCACCGACACCAATAATGGCAAGGTTTTCTACTGCTACCACTGACACCATTGCTAAAGATTTTTATTGCTGCATATTGCGTTTTATGACCTGGCACATCATGGCAGGTCCACTATTTGAGGTGAACGCATAAGTAAACAATGGTTGGAATCACTATATTGGAATGTCAATATAACACAAGAGGTGTAATAAAAAATAAAAAGTTTGGATGTGAAGAAAGAAGGTACTTTTTAATTTATCAGCTTATTATAAAGGAACTGTGAGTCATTTAAAGAAACATTCATTTGTTGTTATATATATATTGTAATTATTTTATTTTCAAAGATAGTGCGATTAGCAGTCAATACAAATTATATATATATTTTAATATTGATTTCTATATACCTTATTTTTCTCTGGAACAACAATATCAATTTTTGTTTGTTAACCCCTTCCATACAGGGCATTTTCACCCCCTTCCTGCCCGGACCAATTTTTAGTTTTCAGCGCTGTTGCACTTTGAATGACAATTGCGTGGTCATGCAACACTGTACCCAAACTAAATCTTTAGGCTGCTTTCACATTGGGCGGTGGAGTCGCGGTGACGGTATAGCCATGCTATTTGTAGCGCCGCTATACCGTCGTATTTACCGCGATATTCGGGCGCTAGCGGTGCGGTTTTAACCCCCGCTAGCGGCCGAAAAAGGGTTAATACTGCCCGTGTTGCGGGCTGTATTACTGCGGTATTACAGCGGTTTCCCATTGATTTCAATGGGAAGGCGCGGTATAGGAGTAAACACACCGCTCCTATACCACTCCAAAGATGCGGCTAGCAGGACTTTTGGAGTGCTCCTGCTACCGCACCGCTTCAGTGTGAAAGCCTTCGGGCTTTCACATTGAAGCCTGCAGGGCATGATTTTTTCATACGGTATAGCAGCGCTATTTTTAGCACTGTACCGCATGAAAAACGCCTCAATGTGAAAGGGACCTTATGTTTTTTTTCCCCCCACAAATAGAGCTTTCGTTTGGTGATATTTGATCATCTCTGCGGTTTTTATTTTTTGCGCTATAAACAATTTTTTAAAAAAACACAATATTTTTTACTTTTTTATTTAATAAATATCACAATTTTTTTAAAAAAAATATTTTTTTTCCCCCACAGTTTAGGCCTATACGTATTCTTCTACATATTTTTGGTAAAAAAAAATCGCAATAATCGTATATTGATTGGTTTGCGCAAAAGTTTTAGCGTCTACAAAATAGGTGTTAGATTTATGGCATTTTTATTTTATAATTTTTTTTACTAGTATTGGCGGCGATTTGCGATTTTTTACTGTGACCGTGACATTGCGGCGAACACATCGGACACTTTAGACAGTTTTTGGGACCATTCACATTTATACAGCGATAAATATGCATTGATTACTGTGTAAATGTGACTGGCAGGAAAGGGGTTAACCACTAGGGGGCGCTGAAGGGGTTAACATGTTCCCTAAGGTGTGTTCTAACTGTAGGGGGGAGGGGACCGATGTGTGTTTCTCTGTACTGGGAACACACATTGGTCTCCTCACCGCTGACAGGAGGTGGATCTGTGTGTTTACACACACAGATCTACACTCCTGCCGTGATTACCGGCAATCGCGGGTGCCCGGCGGCAATCGCGGCCGCCGGGTCACGAACGCTGCCGCGCGCGCACCCTAGATCGCCGGGAACACAGGATGTCATATGACGTCCACCCGGATCGGCGAGGGGTTCCTGCCGCCGTCATTTACCTATGACGCGGTATGGAAGCGGTTAAACTTGATGGTTATCTTTATTTAAATATTGATCTGCACTGGAGCACAGGTTGCTAGTAGGTGTTTTTTTTCTGGAGGGAGGGAGTTTGTATGAGGTTTTCATTTTTATGTATTTTCTCATAATAGTTTGTGGGTAAACTATTCACTGTTTTCAGCCACCATTAGAATTCAACAACACACATTAAGGTGTCCGTTTATCAAACAGAGAAGAGCTGAGATCCTGATTATCATGGCTGATCTCTCAGGTGTGCCAGTTTATGAAGCTGAGATGAGGAGTGGAGAACATGTTTTTCACTTCTCATCACAAGACACACCCTTCTGTCATTCACTTTTACACAGAAGACCAGTTTATGAAGGTGAGATCTGAGGATCTCACTGGCTATCTCTGTAAAATATCTCCGTCCCGGATTCTCCAGCTCAGAGGTGGAGAATATGGGTGATAAGCTGCTGTGATGTGAAGAAGGAGGTTTCTTTCCTCCTAATATCAGCAAAAGAAAGCTTAACCACTTAACCCCCGGACCATGTTGCTGGTCAAAGACCAGAGCACTTTTTGCGATTCGACACTGCATCGCTTTAACTGACAATTGCGCGATCGTGCGATGTGGCTCCCAAACAAAATTGGCGTTCTTTTTTTTCCCCACAAATAGAGCTTTCTTTTGGTGTTATTTGATCACCTCTGCGGTTTTTAGTTTTTGCGCTATAAACCAAAATAGAGCGACAATTTAAAAAAAAATGAATATTTTTTACTTTTTGCTATAATAAATATCTCCCAAAAATATATAAAAAAACATTTTTTTCCCTCAGTTTAGGCCGATACGTATTCTTCTACATATATTTTGTTAAAAAAAAAATCGCAATAAGCGTTTTTTTGATTGGTTTGCGCAAAAGTTATAGCGTTTACAAAATAGGGGATAGTTTTATGGCATTTTTATTAATATTTTTTTTTACTAGTAATGGCGGCGATCAGCGTTTTTTTTCCGGTACTGCGACATTATGGCGGGCACTTCGGATACTTTTGACACATTTTTGGGACCATTGGCATTTTTATAGCGATCAGTGCTATAAAAATGCATTGGATTACTATAAAAATGCCACTGGCAGTGAAGGGGTTAACACTATGGGGCGGGGAAGGGGTTAAGTATGTCCCTGGTTGTGTTCTAACTGTAGGGGGGGTGGCCTCACTAGGGGAAATGACCGATCTTCTGTTCATACAATGTATGAACAGAAAATCAGCATTTCCCTCCCTGACAGGACCAGGAACTGTGTGTTTACACACACAGCTCCCGGTCCCCGCTCTGTAACGAGCGATCGCGGGGCACAAGCACGGGAGTCGGGGGCAAGCGGGGGGCGTCCCTAGTGGCCAGCGCGAGAGCCGACGTAGAGCTACGGGCTCTCGCGCAGGGGAGCCAACCTGCCGCCGTAAAACGACGGCGGCAGGTCGGCAAGTAGTTAAAGATTGATATAAATAAAAACTATATATGTTTATGTATGTATATGGGTGATTATATTTTTATATATATATATATATATATTGTATTACACACAGACATACACGTATAGTTATAATTTATTTTCTTTTAGGACCCATTCAGATCTGAGCAATGCAGAATTGTTGGCAGAATTGTGCAATTCTTTCCACAATTCCAATGCGTTTTTGGGTGCCATTCATTGTTAATGGCACCCCAAATGCAGTTAGCAAACATGCATTTTGCCACACATTTTGTCATTTGACAAATACTCTAGCAACTTGACAAAATGCCCAAAAAAAAATTATTTGGCTTTTTGGACCTTTTTTATTTGCATTTTGGTACTGTTTTTGATACACTTTTTGATGCTTTTTTCGACAAACATTTTGGCTTGTTTTTTAAAATGCATTTTAGCAAATTTTTATATACATTTTGGTGCTTTTTTTAACATGTATTTTGGCTCATTTCTTTACCTGCGTTTTGGAGTGCGTTCCAGAAACACATGCAAAATGCATGATATGCTTGCGGTGTCATTAATTGTTAATGGCATCCCAAAAATGGCTAGCAAAGGTGTGGTTTGCCAAAATACGCATAAAAAGCAAATCAAAATGCACGTTAAAAAGGTGTCAAACTATATGCTAAAAGAAGCGCCAAAGTGTGCATTACAAACCACACCAAAATGCATATTAAAATAACCTGTGCCAAAATGTGTGTTTAAAAAAAGCGCCAAAATGCACAATAAAAAAACCTACAGTCAGATGTGTGTTAAAAAAATATGCATAAATAATGCCAAAATTAGCAATTAAAAAGGGCCAAAACACACATTTAAAGAATGTGCCAAAATGTGTGTAAAAAAAAACTGAGTTAAAAAAGCGCTTATTATTTTCATGTAATAACACAGCCTTTTTAACCACTTGCTTACTGGGCACATAAACCCCCTTCGTGCCCAGGCGAAATTTCGGCTTCCGGCACTGCGTCGCTTTAACTGACATTTGCGCGGTCGTGCGACGTGGCTCCCAAGCAAAATTGACGTCCTTTTTTCCCCACAAATAGAGCTTTATTTTGGTGGTATTTGATCACCTCTGCGGTTTTTATTTTTTGCGCTATAAACAAAAAAAGAGCGACAATTTAAAAAAAATATATATATTTTTTACTTGTTGCTATAATAAATATCCCAATTTTTTTTTAAAAAAAACTATTTTTTTTCTCAGTTAAGGCCGATACGTATTTTTCGACGTATTTTTGTAAAAAAAAAAAAAAAAAATCGCAATAAGCGACTGGTTTGCGCAAAAGTTATAGCACCTACAAAATAGGGGACAGAATTATGATTTTTTTTTTATTATTTTTTTTTTACTAGTAATGGTGGCGATCTTCGATTTTTATTGGGACTGCGATATTGCGACGGACGTATCGGACACTTTTGACATAAATTTGGGACCATTCACATTTATACAGCGAGCAGTGCTATAAAAATGCACTAATTACTGTATAAATGTGACTGGCAGTGAAGGGGGTTAACACTAGGGGGCGAGGAAGGGGTTACATGTGTATCCTAGGTGTGTTCTAACTGTGTGGGGGGAGGGAGGTGACCCGATGCTGTGTCCCTATGTACAAGGAACACAGATCGGTCTCCTCTCCTCTGACAGCACGTGGAGCTCTGTGTTTACACACAGAGCTCCACGTCCCTGCTGGGTTCCCGACGATCGCGTGTACCCGGCAGACATCGCGGCCGCCAGGTACACGCATCGGCTTCCTAGTGATGCGCCGAGACAGTGTTTACCCGCTGCGCGCCCCCCAGAGGCGCGCGCGGGTAATGCACTTCAAAAGACATCCAGTTGGCACCTGAGAGCCGCGCTGTTGACATCTTTTGTCAATAGCACAGGTCTCAAGTGGTTAACTTTGGTTTCACTTTTAAAACTCAGCTGCACTGTAATCACACAAGTTTCTCAGGAGATCACAGGCAGCCCCTCCCCCTTCTCCTCAGATCTCAGGTGTTCTCAGAGGAAAAACTTCTCCTCTCATCTCCTGAGAACAAATGTTCTCCGCTTCATAAACAGGGTGCCAGAGGAGAAGATTTTTTCTGAGAACTGAAATGAGACATATTATCAATGTTTGATAAACGTACACCTTAGTATTGTTGAAGTTTACCATTTTTATTGGTTTTGAATTTTAGTTTTATAAGTTAACGCGGGATTGACACCTTTTTATTATATTTCCTAACATGAAAGATATGTACATTTATATGTATTCTATAGCTTGGTTTTGACAGCTATCGCTCTGTTTAAGATTTTAAACACCTTTAGGCTAGAAGTGCTAATACACCCTTCTGAGTTGTAAGAAAATAGAGTCAGTGTGAATTATTTTTAACAGAGGACACAGAGACAGGATACCTCATACAATATTCATTATCAATTGCCTATTGTGTCAACCATACGGCTACACAGCTTATTTCTGTACCTGATCACAGTTTAGAGAGCCATTCTCTTCAGTACAAATAAAAACAGGGAACAGGAAGCTGATCAAAAGCAAGTTTCCTGGAAATGACTTAACAGGAAATACATTATAACATTTCTAAAGCAACAGACTCCATACAAACTTTGAAAATCAGTTCAGAGGCCTACTGAGACAATGCAGGATGTAAACCAGCTGTGTTTATTAACTTGTGCAAGAAAGGAAATGTTTACCTCATGGCGCAGTTCAGTGCTAAATGTGCTGTGTTGTGTATTTATCCAAGAAACAACTGCTGAAGGAGAACTTTTTCATTTCTAGCATAGAGCGTGACTGAAAATTAGGGAAACTACTCGTTCAAGCTAACACTCATTACTTCTAGGCAGGTATGGCTTTGATTTAAAATTCTTGTTTTCATTCAACAACTGCAACTTTATATACAGAACATTTACAGTATCTGTCTTTTTGGTTACTTCTTGCTATATCATTTCTAAAAACTGTAAACCTCCCTAAAAAAAAACACATTATTTTTCTGCTTAAGGCCTCTTTCACACTGGGCGGATCAGTAATGATCCGCCCCGTGCAGCTCCGCTTGCTCAGCGGGGATCGCTCCGTTGATCCCCGCTGAGCCGGCGGATGACAGGGCGGTCCCCGCACACTGTGCAGGGACCGCCCTGTCTTTTCTCCGCTCCTCCCTATGGGGGGATCGGATGAACATGGACCGTATGTCCGTGTTCACCCGATCCGCCAGACGGAAGGAAAAGTAGGTTTTTCCTCCGTCACACTTTGGCGGATCGGAGCGGGTTGGATGTCAGCGGGCATGTCACATAGAGGAGCACGGAGCGCCCGTACAGGTCCGCAAAAAAAATGACAGACGGACCTGTACGGGCGCTCAGTGTGAAAGAGCCCTAAGGCCTTTTTCACATAGGCTTTATGATCAGGTCTGCATGTCAGTTTTTCAGGCAGACCTGAGCTCCATGCAGCTGTATGGGCAGCTCTAAGACCCCATTCACACCTGAGAATTTTGTAGCTTGAAGCCTGAAGCTACAAAATGCTGGAGGGGAAAAAATCTATTATTCTCTATGGAGATGGTTCACATCTCCACTCCAAAACGCCTGAAGCCAGAAGTTCCAAAATGCCTGAAGCTCAAACAAGTTCTGGGACTTTTTTTAGGCAGATTTGGGTGTTTTTCTGCTTTTAACTTCGGTGACCCCAGACCTGCCCAAAATCGCGGTAAAAAAAACGCAGCATTGAGTCCCTTCAGGTCTGGAAAAAAACGTAAAAGCAATGCATCCTTTTACATCTTTCTGAACGTAAACATGACGGATCAGATGCATCCCAATGTACACAGATACAAATTTGTTTACATCCAGCTGCCCATATAACTATCATGGGTTTGCCAGACTCCACTGTCAAAATGCAGACACAAACTGAATGGGTACTGATGTCACAAACTGACATTCATGCTGGTCAGCTCTGATTCAGCAGGGGATCTGCTCATGGATTCCTTGCTGAACGGAGTCGATCAGCAGCAGGTGAAAGGACATGGAAGTCGCATGTTGTCCTGTGACTTCAGGTCTGACTTCCATGTGACTTCAATGAACAGGATCCGATTTTGATCTGACTTTGAGATGATTGCGACTTGTACTTTGACTTAAAACAATTCCTTTTGGTCTGACATAGATAAAACCTCATGGCAAATTTATAATAAAAAAAAATGGCATGGGGTCCCCCCCCCCAATCCATACCAGGCCCTTTGAGGGTCTTAAGCTTGAGGGGGAACCTCACTTCAATTTTTTTAAATGGCTTGGGATCCCCCCAAGACCATACCAGACACTTCAGTCTGATATGGATTCTGAGGCTAAACCCCACACAAAAAGAAAAAAAGGTGTAGGGTCCATACCAGACCCTTATCTGAGCATGCATTCTGGCAGGTCAGGAAAGGGGGGGCGATTAAGCACCCCTCCTCCTGAACCATACCAGGCCACATGCCTTCAACATGGGAGGGTGTTGATTGGGACAAGGGCCTCTTTCCCACAAACCTGGCTGGTGGTTGTGGGGGTCTATGGGCAGAATACCCCTACCCATTCACCAAAATAGTGTAGTGTAGTTTTACAAAAAACAAGAAATGGTTTTTGACAAGTCCTTTATTAAAACTGTCCCCTAAAAAAGGGCCCTTTTTTAGGGGATTTTACATTGCTAACATTGCGTACACTTGATCTCAGAGCACAAGTCACATGCCTTAAGTCAGATCAGTTAGACCCCTTTCACATGGAGCTGTTTGCAGATGCTATTGCGCTAAAAATAGCACCTACGTCACCGCGTTTGAGAACGACAAGATTTTGTCTTGACTGATTTCTTCAGGCATGGATTTTTTTGTGACAAGTCTGCAGGAGCCTGGCATTGCACTATACGAGGATATTGGCCGAGAGACTAAAGTTCCTTCTCATTGTAGAACCCAAATATTTGCAAGGGAAGTCAGGGATGATACAACTAGCCCATCAATTGCTGACACTGTGTGCTCTGTGCAATGGTATCGCATAAACAGCTGCTGCTGCGTCTCCAGTGTAAAAAGCCTCGGGCTTTCACAGTGGAGCAGTGTGCTAGCAGGACGGTAAAAAAAGTCCTGCTAGCCGCATCTTTGGAGCGGTGAAGAAGCGTTGTGTATACTGCTCCCCACCACTCCTGTCCATTGGAATCAATGGATCACCACGGCTATTACGCAGCCGAGGCGCTTTGCATCAGTTTTTAACTCTTTAACTCTTTCTCGGAAGCTAGTGGGGGTGGTAAAACCGCCCGCTAGTGGTTGTAGAGTGCCGCGAAATTGGCGGTAAAGCGCCGCTAAAGATAGAACCTCTTTTAAATTTTTCTTATGGTTAAAAAAACGATTGAAAAAAACAATCGTCTGTGGGGAAATCCATCGGTCAAAAATCCACGCATGCTCAGAATCAAGTCGAAGCATGCTCGGAAGCATTGAACTTCATTTTTCTCAGCACGTCGTTGTGTTTTACGTCACCGCGTTGGACACGATCGGATTTTAAACCAATGGTGTGTAGGCAAGACTGATGAAAGTCAGCTTCATCGGATATCTGATGAAAAAATCCATCGGTTAGTTTTCATCAGACGAACATATCGTGTGTACAGGGCATAAATGAAGGCCCTGTCAAATGTCACGCATTGGAATTTAAGAGTAAAGATTGCACCTGTAAATCTCCAATAAAAAAGAAAAAAATGCTAGACCCTTTGGGCCAGATTCACAGAGATCTGCGGCGGCGTAACGTATCGTCTTTACGTTACACTGCCGCAAGTTTTCAGCGCAAGTGCCTGATTCACCAAGCACTTGCGTGTAAACTTACAGCGGTGTAACGTAAAGCCGTCCAGCGCAAGCCCGTCTAATTCAAATGGGGCGTGTGTCATTTAAATTAGGCGCGCTCCCGCGCCGAACGTTCTGCGCATGCTCCGTGTGAAAATTCACGCCGTGCTTTGCACGAAATTACGGCACCACGATGTATTTTTTGAACGACGACGTGCGTTACGTCGTTTCGTATTCCCGGACGTCTTGCGAAAAAAAAAATTGAAATTCGACGCGGGAACGACGGCCATACTTTAGCTGTTCTAAATGCAAGCCATGAAAAAGCAGGCTTATGTTTGCGATGGGAGAAACCGACTAGCGACGACGTAAGAGAATGCGACGAACGCGCGTACCTTCGTGGATCGCCGTAAACAGCTAATTTGCATACCCGACGCTGGAAAACGACGCAAACTCCACCCAGCGGCCACTGGAAAATTACACCTACGATCCGAAGGCGTACGAAGCCGTACGCCTGTCGGATCTAGCCAAAAGCCGTCGTATCTTTGTTTGTGAATTACAAATACGACGCGGCAAATTTGAAAGTACGCCGGAGTATCAGTAGATACTCCGGTGTACTTTTTCTGTGAATCTGGCCCTTTATTCCTAGCATGTACCAAAATCTGAAAATAAATTGGGGTGTACTGGTCCTAAGTTTGATTAATGATAGTGGTGGATGGCCTTCATATAATGAATGGATACAAGAAAATACAAAATTCTAAATATTTAGCAAGTTGTGGTGTGCAAAGTGTGTCCAAAAAAGTCATAGATGTTAAAAGGCATATATAGTACCCCCTGTACCTCTCTCCTACTGCCTCTCCACGCTGACAAACTTGACAGCAAAATGACAGCCTGGACTTGCTTTCTACCACTGCAGTCTCTGCTGTGCAAAACCAAGCTTCTGAACCATGTTAGGAACACTGTAAAAAAGCTTAATGCCACGTACACACGTTCGAAATTTCCGACAACAAAACCCTGGATTTTTTTCAGACGGAATGTTGGCTCAAACTTGTGTTGCATACACACAGTCACACAAATGTCTGAAATTCTGAACGTCAAGAACGCGATGATGTACAACACTACGACGATCTGAGAAAAATTAAGTTCAATGATTCCGAGCATGCGTAGGATTTTTGAGCGTTGAATTGCATACAGATGATCGGAATTTCCGTCAAGAACTTTTGTTGGCGGAACAATTGAGAACCAGCTCTCAAACATTTTTGGTCATAGATTCCGACAGCAAATGTCCGATGGAACATACACACGTACGGAATATCCGACCAAAAGCTCACATCGGACATTTGTTGTTGGAAATTCCGATCGTGTGTATGCGGCATAATTGAAAAATACAATGTAGCAGCAATATTTTTTATTTTGTATTTACTCATATCTTGCATCTGCATATGATGTCAGTTAATGTAACCTTTCAAGTAAAAAAGTAGTCCTATATGACCCCTATTAACCCTTAGTTAACTGTAATCAGCCCTAATTAACTTATTCTCCCCTTTTCCCTTTAGCTACTACTTCTGTTTTTACATTTCTGGAACTACTTATATTTCCACTGTGATTTTTTTTTTTGTTCATTTTTTTATTTTATTTATTTATGTATTTTTCAGTATTGCATTTAACTTCTTGCCACTCACCCACAGTAGTACCTGTGTGTTGCCGGCTTGCTTCTGGGTTTTGGGGCAAACATGCATGCACCCCCTGCTGTGCTGTGTCCAATCAGTTTGGCAGCTGATTTCAGCTGATGATTTTGGCTAAAGTCTGCTGATCGGCTGTGGCCAATCACACAAAGATAAAATGCAGAACTCTGTGTACTGTGAAAAGTGACCTGGTTGTTTCTTCTCCCTGAAAAACAGGGAGAAAAAACAGACAGATCAGAAAGTAAAAGCAGCATACATTATAAGGCATGTAGTTAACCCCCTGATTGCCCCTAGATGTTAACCCCTTCCATGCCAGTGTCATTAGTACAGTGTCAGTGTACAGTATTTTCACTGATCACTCTATAAGTGTCACTAGAGGTGTCAGCGTCCGTTAGTGACCTTCTCAGTGTCTGTTAGGCCCCTTTCACGTTGAGGAGTTTTTCAGGCGGTACAGCGCTAAAAATAGCGCTGCTATCCCGCCTGAAAAACTCAAAAAAAGACAAAAGACAAAAAAATCTCCTGTCAGCAGCATCTTTGAAGCGGTGAGAGAAGCGGCATGTATACCGCTCCTTCTCATTGAAAACAATGGGAAACCGCGGCAATACCGCCCGCAATGCGCCTCTATAGAGGCGCATTGCGGGCGGTATTAAGCCTTTATCGGCCGCTAGCGGGGGTTAATACCGCACCGCTAGCGGCTGATTCCCGCGGCAATCCCGGCGGTATAGCGCCGCTATTTTTAGCGGCGTTATACCGCCACCGCGGCTCCCGCCCCAGTCTGAAAGGGGCCTTAGAGTAAGATTGCACTACTCCCTATCACAGTTACACTATAAGTATAAGTCCCTGATCACCGCTGTTACCCTATAGCCTCTATAAATTCCAATATATATACCATAGTTTGTAGATGCTATATCTTTCTCACAAACCAATTAATATACACTTAATGGGATTTTTTTTACCAAACACATGTAGCAGAATACATTTTGGCCTAAATTTATGAAGAAATTATATTTATTTATTTTATTGGATATGTTCTGTAACAGAAAGTAGAAATTATTGGGGTTTTTTTTACAGTCTGTTTTCATTTATATTGCAAAAAAAAAAAAAAACACTGATGTTTAAATACCACCAAAAGGAAACTATTTGTGTGAAAGAAAAAATGATAAAAATCGTATTTGCATGAATGCGCAATTGCCAGTTTAATTAGCACAGTGTTGAATAGCAAAATATGCTCTGGTCTTGAAGGGGGTAAAACCTTCCGGAGGTCAAGTGGCTAAAAAACATAACTGGAAAAAACAACTTTATTTTATGTTTTAAAACACTTTGCAATGCTTTGTCCCAGTCCCAATGTAATTATAAGCACGACAAATATAGAATAAAATTTATACTACAGTAACATGAATTTTGTTTAACCACTGATAATTACAGGGTCGTGCGACGTTGTACCCAAATAAAATGTATGGCTTTTTTTCCCCACAAATAAAGCTTTCTTTTGGTAGTATTTGATCACCTCTGCGTTTTTTCATTTTTGCGCTATAAACAAAAAAGACCAACATTTTTTTATGTAAAATATCAAATTTCTTAATCAGGTTAGGCCAATATGCATTCTGCTACATATTTTTGGTAAAAAAAAATCCCAATAAACGTATATTGATTGGTTTGTGCAAAAGCTATAGCGTCTACAAACTATGGGATATATTTATGACATTTTTATTTATGTTTTTACTAGTAATGGCGGCAATCAGCGACTTATAGTGGCACTGTAATATTGCTGCGGACAAATCAGACACTAACAATTTTGAATATAACTGACCAACTGATACTTTTGAATATATCATAAGATTACTGCGCTAAAGTCACATAACAATAGCAGCTAACACTTCAGATTAAATAATTATAGGATGGTTGTAAGATTTTAAAATGTACATGTATTTTGTACTGTATGTGGAAATATTCCTAATTAAAATAAAGTTTAAATAAAGAAAAATTAAATGCATTTTTTAGTTTTGTAAAAAAAATTGTGTATAGGTTACATGGAAAATAAAATAATTTTAAAGACTGAAAGAAAGCCTTGTTTATCCTGGAAAAATTATATATGTGTTATTATGTTATCAAAAGTAATGACAACATTATCCCTGAATAAACAGGCCCATGGTAGAAATATAAAGTTGTTCTATAAGGGTGGTCCAACAAACAGTGAGTTGGCCACTTTTCTCCTGTGAGTCACAGTAGTGCACTTGGTTCTTCACTCATGTGACCATAGGTGTGCACACAGGGTGTGCCAGGTGTGCCCAGGCACACCCTAATCACCCTGTGCAGCACACATTCCCCCTACTGCCCTGGGTCCCATCTTTCCCCCTGCAGCGCTGCCAGCTTCCCTCCTCTCCTATTGGCTGTTACTCCTGGGATGTTTTAGACGTGGGGAAGGGGCCAGTAAATATGTAATTTACCGGTGTCTTCCCTTTCTGAATGTACATAGTGAGTGATCGGTAGTGTGTGTTTGGGCTTTAGGGTGCACACCCTAATGCAATAGGCTGCGCACACCTATGCATGTGACCCAGATTCAGCTGATGTCACAGAGCTGGTCCAGGCTCTGCAGGGATTCCCAAAACAATGTGGCTCAGCAAGCTCCTGAAAGCCTGAACCAGTCACTCCCACCCCCTCCACAGCCCGGTGCTCCAGTGAGTGTTAACGGGGCAGAGTACACAACGGAGACTGACAGTCCTGAAAACTGAGTAATCAGCAGTATTTGATCGCTCATTTCATTTAGCAGTGCCCCCCCAACACAACTCATTCAACTGAATTGAGCCATGCTACAACCGCAAGGGGTTAAAACAGGTGACATAAAGCCTTATTCACTGTCTGTCAAAAACTCTCTGAAAAGCACCACGATCTCTCTTCAGAGGTCCAAGCTTGTGTAAACAAGCCCTTAAAACCTTCACCACTGTGCATTGCACATGATTGTGGGGTAGTTGTGGTCAGGCCTGATCCTAGGATCACAGACCCCTGGGTGCAGAAATATTTCTGGCGCCCCCACATGGTCAGAGACTGCAGACATAGTACAGGAGATGGTTAGAGACTGTAGATATAATACAGGAGATGGTCAGAGACTGCAGACATAATACAAGAGATTGTCAGAGACTGCAGACATAATACAGGAGATGTTCAGAGACTGCAGACATACTACAGGAGATGCTCAGAGACTGCAGGCATACTACAGGAAATGGTCAGAGACTGCAGATATAATACAGGAGATGCTCAGAGACTGCAGACATACTAGAGGAGATGCTCAGAGACTGCAGACATACTAGAGGAGATGCTCAGAGACTGCAGGCATACTACAGGAAATGGTCAGAGACTGCAGATATAATACAGGAGATGCTCAGAGACTGCAGACATACTAGAGGAGATGCTCAGAGACTGCAGACATACTAGAGGAGATGCTCAGAGACTGCAGACATACTAGAGGAGATGCTCAGAGACTGCAGACATACTAGAGGAGATGCTCAGAGACTGCAGACATACTAGAGGAGATGCTCAGAGACTGCAGACATACTAGAGGAGATGCTCAGAGACTGCAGACATACTAGAGGAGATTCTCAGAGACTGCAGACATACTAGAGGAGATGCTCAGAGACTGCAGACATACTAGAGGAGATGCTCAGAGACTGCAGACATACTAGAGGAGATGCTCAGAGACTGCAGACATACTAGAGGAGATGCTCAGAGACTGCAGGCATACTAGAGGAAATGGTCAGAGACTGCAGGCATACTACAGGAAATGGTCAGAGACTGAAAATATAATACAGGAGATGGTCAGAGACTGCAGACATCATACAGGAGATGGTCAGAGACTGCCACTATGGTCAATGGCTGCTTCGCTCTCCTCCTCTGACAGGAGGAGGGAAGGAGGGAGGATGACTTGGCAGAAAACACAGCGGTGGCGGCACAGTCTCTCCTTTGATCCGCTCCTGTCAGTTGCCGGTGGTGAGAGCTGCCTCTGGACACAGACAAGAAGAGGAGGCGGAAGGGGAGCACTCTGGTGCTTCAGCGCCCCCACCACCCCGTGCACCTGCCCAGGATCGGCCCTGGTTGTGGTGTGGCCCCATTCAGGTAGCATTTAGCACGCAGTATCTGAGTGCAACAGGAGGGGATGCTTTTTACACACATGTGTACACCCCAATTCGCCTCCTTTTAAGCTTAAGGAGGAACAATTGGAATGGGTGGGAAAAACACAGCTCAATAGTGTGTCTTTATGGCCCCCGGTCTCTATGTGTTATAAAAGTAATTTTAACCACCACCGTATTATGTTCACATCTGAATGCATTGGTCATCTACTGCTTAGATATGTTGTTTGCTTAGATATATTGTTTGCTTAGATATATTGTTTTGATTCTATAGTATCACTTATTCTACAAAAGCTGAAGCGTACAGCAAGGTGGACAGAAGAATAATCTTCCTAGAAAACATGTCATGGCAGAATGAGAAAAATGACTAACATAAAAACACAAAGGTCTATGCAGGTGGCCTCCAGCACAAGTAGCATCTTACAGTCTTTACATTTTTATATAAATTGCTCCTGCTTTTGGAAAAATAACATGCAGAACACCATTGTTTGCAGACTCATTCCTACTTCAGTGTCCCCTAAGCGGACAGAAAATGTCATCTTTCTTTACTTTTAAAGGACAGCTTTAAAAATGTACGAATACAATGCTCTAATTTATTTATTAAATTATTTTTATTTATATTTTTAGTGCATCATAGAAAACAAATGTTTACTGTAAAACGAATTTCTTTACACTGTGGCTGGCCATATGCTGGAAAATCTTTTTATGCCGATTCATGTGTTGCTGTTGCAGTTTTTTGGTTGTTTGGATTACATTTCTTTTGTGTGCAATAATTTTAATGTACAGTAGATGGCAGCATATTTCCTTTACTGAAACAATAAAACTAGTTTATTCAAATCCCTGAATCTGATAAAAAAAATGCCTATATTCACAGCTAAAATCATTGCTGAAACATCTGCAGAATGTGAAAAATAAAATGTTTTGCAAATTATTGAAAAGCTTCTGCTAGAAAAAAAAAAAAAGTAAAAAAAATAAATGCCTGCTGCTGGTTCACATAATTAGTTACACTTTTTTTTACTCTTGTATGTAGTACATTAATTTGGGATCTGTGAAGAGGTTAACTGAGAAATCTTACTTTGTAACACTGCATTGCAGAGAAAAGAGAGCAATGTGGCAAAATCATGCACTTCCTATATGTTTGCATAAAAAAGAAAAAAAACATCCTGAGCGCAATTAAACATCTACACTGAAGTAATCAAAGGGAGTAAGGAATGTATATCAACATAGCCCCTTTATTTTATTTAACCACTAACATTGAGATTGTCTTAAAGTTTTTATTTATTTTCCTTTCCTCCCCAACTATGCACTGAAGCATTCCCATCCTGAATCCTCATGTTTAAAGCTCGTTTGGATGGTCCAAAGTGTTTTTTTTTGGGTGAACCGTTCACCCAAAAAAAAACACTTTGAACCATCCAAACGAGCATACTAGCATCAGCTAAAGTATGCCTTTTTTTTTTTTATGCGCTGTACTTACGGTTTAATCCGTAAGTTTCGTTTCAGACACCCGCGGGGAATGGGCGTTCCTATAAAGAGTGGAACATGATTGACGGCCGGCTATGGCGCGTCCCACGTTCCAAAAATAGCCGGAGTAGGACTCGGCTCTTCACGGCGCTATACGGCACCTGCGCATCAGACTAGAAGCTGACTGCGCAGGCGCTGTATATGTCGGCGTCCTATTTCGGCTTTTTTCGGAAGGCATGACGCGCCATAGCTGGACGTCAATCAAGTACCCCTCTTCATAGGAACGCCCATTTCCCGGCCGGAGTCTGAAACGAAAGTTACCGATTAAACCGTAAGTACAGCTCAAAAAAATAAAAAAGGCATACTGTAGCTGACGCTAGTATGCTCGTTTGTATGGTAGATCAAGAAATGTTTTTTTTCAGGGTGAACCCCCGCTTTAAGCAATATTGTGGTATGAACTCTGTATGGGATTTATACTTAGTAAATAATATCATTTTATATTAGGGTCCTGGTTACTATTCATAAATGTTACCACAGCTTTTTGAAACCAACCAGATGCACATATGTCTTTACCGTATGTACTGTTATACATAGCTGTACTTTGTTTAAACACAATTAAAAAATATTGAAACGGTTTTCGAAAACGGTGCAATATCTACAAAGCCTTTCAGAAATACTTAAAGGGGTTGTAAAAATAAATGTTTTTTCACCTTAATGCATCCTATACATTAAGGTGAAAAAACATCCGATGGTACCGCCCCCCCCCCGAACCCCCTTTTACTTACCTGACCCCTCGAAAGTCCCGCACGCGTCCACGTGATCCCCTTCGGTTCCCAGCCTGGCCGTTGATTGGCTAGGCTGGACGGATTGATAGCAGCGCAGCCATTGGCTGGCCCTGCTGTCAATCACAGCGCATAACGCGGCGTGTCGGGGGGCGGGGCCGAGTGATACAGTCGGCGG
Source organism: Rana temporaria (assembly GCF_905171775.1). NCBI lineage: Eukaryota > Metazoa > Chordata > Amphibia > Anura > Ranidae > Rana > Rana temporaria. The sequence goes on from NC_053491.1 coordinate 135,944,837, forward strand.
CTATGCCCGCCGCTGTATCATGGGAGCGCTCTCGCAAAAGCTTTCCACCATGCGAGCTCGCTCGCATGGAGGTGGAAAGCTTTTGCGAGGAGGAGCCGAGACAGCCGCCGAGGGACCCCAGAAGACAGGGTTAGGGGACACACTGTGCAAAACGAGCTGCACAGTGGAGGTAAGTATAACATGTTTGTTATTCAAAAAAAAAAAGTTTGCCTTTAGTGACCCTTTAAGAGGAGCCTGTTTCATTATCTTTCAGCGTGTAATATCATTTTAATGACTACAAAATATTTGTGCTAATAAATTTGCATCATTGAAACTGTGACATATTTTTCATTTAAGATGTCTGCCTCTATCGCTATAGGCCACCTACATGTAGCTCAGGGCTGATGCAGGTGCAACAGCAAAGGCAAACTGCTTTGCAGGATGGGTGGCAGCACCTATCTGATAGGACCTCAAGCATGCAATAATTTTGCTAACCAGTTAAGGACCGCCGCACGACTAAATACGTCGGCAGAATGGAACGGCTAAGCATATGGACATACAGGTACGTCCCCTTTAAGAAGCCCAGCTGTGCTCCGTGACTGCGCCTGCGGGACCCGCTGAAACCGATCGCCGCTGGTGTCCCGCGATCGGGTCACAGAGCTTAAGAATGCGGAGAGGTAAGTGTAAAAAAAACTCTACCTGTGCTTCATAGTGAGTCTGTCACTGATTGTCTGTTCCCTGTCATAGGGAATGACGATCAGTGACGTCACACGCCCAGCCACGCCCCCCTACAGTAAGAAACACACATTCGGGAACACTTAACCCCTTTAGCGCCCCTACAGGTTAACCCCTTCACTGCCAGTGTAATTTTCACAGTAATCAGTGCATTTTTATAGCACTGATTGCTGTAAAAATGACAATGGTCCCAAAATAGTGTCAAAAGTGTCCGATGTGTCCGCCATAATGTCACAGTCACGATAAAAATTGCTGATCGCTGCCATTACTAGTAAAAAATAAATTATTAATAAAAATGCCATAAAACTATCCCCTATTTTGTAGACGCTATAACTTTTGCGCAAACCAATCAATAAACGCTTATTACGTTTATTGCATTTTTTTTTACAAAAATATGTAGAAGAATACGTATCGGCCTAAACTGAGGAAAAAATATGTTTTGTATATTTTTTGGGATATTTATTATAGCAGAAAGTAAAAAACAATTTTTTTTCAAAATTGTCGCTTTATTTTTGTTTATTGCGCAAAAAATAAAGACCGCAGAGGTGATCAAATACCACCAAAAGAAAGCTCTATTTGTGGGGAAAAAAAGGACATACATTTTGTTTGGGAGCCACGTCACACGACCGCGCAATTGTCAGTTAAAGCGACGCAGTGGCGAATCGCAAAAAGATGCCTGGTCCTTTAGCTGCATAATGGTCCGAGGCTTAAAGAAGTTGTAAAGGAAAACATTTTTTTTTGCTGAAATGACTGTTTACAGGGTATAGAGACATAGGGCCATATTCTCAGTGAAGTTACGATGGAGTAAGTCAGATACTCCATCGTAACTCCCTTTTTTGGCCAGTGTATCTATGCTCCTGATTCTCAGAATCATTTTTGCATAGATACACTTAAGATCCGCCATCTGTAAGTCACTTACACTGGCGGATCTTAAATGCAATGACGCCGGCCGCCGCTAGATGGCATTTACGTGAAGGAGTCATTTGCGTATGCAAATGATCCTTCTACGCCGATTCCCGAACGAGTTTGCGTCGCGTAACTGTCGCTAACGTCGTTTGCGTAAGCGGAAACTTACTCCTGCTATATGAGGGGTAAGTTTCCGCAAGTCTCGCGTAGGCCATGTTACGGATGGCGTCGGGTCCCCGTCGTGTTTTTTCGTCGGGTACGTCGTTTACGTAAGTCGTTCTTGAATACGACTTTACGTCAATGACGCACACGTCGGCGTCATTGACGTTTTCCGCCGAGAACTGGAGCATGCGCACTGGGCTTTTTGCAGCCCGACGCATGCCCAGTTCTTTCGCATCGGGGGCGCGCTTCATTTGAATAGAAGACGCCCCCTTGGAGATCCGCCAGGCTACGCCGGGACACTTACACTCCGCTGTCCCAACTTATGGAGCAAGTGTTTGGGGAATACAACACCTGCTCCAGTAAGTTGGGACAGCGGAGTGTAAGTGCCCTAAGCGCAGCAGGCGGATATTTAGAGAGAATATGGCCCACTATAGTTAACTGATTCCTTTTAAAAATGATTAAAAATAGATAAAAATCAATCATATAATGTACCTGTAGTTTCAGTTTCGTTTATGCATCTAGTTTCATGCTTCTGTGAAGTACAGAGACACAGAGCCAATAGAGGGCAGTGATGGTTTGTAAAACGAAAGTGATTGGTTCTGAGGGGTTTAAGACACACAGTAATCACACCTCCTTTATTAGTGACCACAGAGAGAAAGCTCCCAGTACTGTGGTCATCAGGAAATAGACTGTTCAGAACAGAGAAGGATTACAGCAACATCATAGCAAAAACGAACACTGAGGACATGAAAACAGGACTGCAGTAATGTAATGGAAGCTATTTAGCTAAAAAAAAGTTTTCCTTTAGTGACCCTTTAAGTGGTTAATGTGTATGTAAAGTCCAGACTTTTTTTTTTTTCTGATGAATTGTGAGACCCTGCCAGGTTTTTAGCGATGTCTGTGATGCTGATATGGAGATTCACCCTCTCTATTTTTTCTGCAACCCTTGTAGCTTGTAAAGAAAATTATGGGAAATCTAACATTTTACAGCTGACCCAGGCAAAGAAAGTGTTTCATTGGTGATACATACATCAAGTAATCTGTCATATGTCTTAACCATAGAAGTAAATATACCCGTAGTCACAGGCATATTTTACTCTATTGCATTGCAGGTCAGTGACCAGGCCTTAACCTTATAGCTCTCTTACTACTTGTGTCTATCTGCCCCATATTAGCACCATATCCACTGTAGCATTTAAACGTTGCAGAGCAGAGTTGGGACTGTCCAGAGAGGTTTTACTGTGATACTGTTGGCCAGCTGTATTGCAATGTATGTGAAATAAAAATCCCAGTTTTGTTTATTGGAAAGTTTGCCTGAAAGATGTGCAGATAGTTCATTCAATTTTTAGGGGTCTTAAACATACCCTATAATTAATTTTAGGGGGAAAAAATGGGTTTTGCATACACTTTGCAAAATTTAGAGGCACACTACCATAATACTCTAATTATTACATCCACAATACCTGAGTTGCAGTGTATTTGGATGGAAATATGTTAAATTATTTTACTTTCAGAGGCTTAACCATTTAGCTTTGTATTGACATCCTGGAAAGTGGGATTTAATCATTCAATTAAAGTTTATGGGCCAGATTCACAAAAGAGATACGATGGCGTATCTACTGATACGCCGTCGTATCTCTGTGATCCGCCCGTCCTAACTATGCGGCTGCTTCATAGAATCAGTTACGCATAGATAGCCCTAAGATCCAACAGGTGTAATTGACTTACACCGTCGGATCTTAGGATGCAATTCTAGGCCGGCCGCTAGGTGGCGATTTCATTGCGGTCGGCGTAGAATATGCAAATGACTACTTACGGCGATCCACGAAGATACGCGCGCTCGTCGCAATCTCTTACGTCGTCGCTTGTCGTTTTTTCCCGTCGCAAAGTTAGAGCTGCTTTAACATGTCTTATCTTTAGAACAGCCATGTTAAAGTATGGCCGTCGTTCCCGCGTCGAATTTCAAATTTTTTTTTTTGGCGTAAGACGTCCGGGAATACGAAACGCCGTAACGCACGTCGCCGTTAAAAAAAATAAATCGGGGCGCCGTAATTTCGCGCAAAGCACGTCGGGAAATTTCCTAACGGAGCATGCGCAGAACGTTCGGCGCGGGAACGCACCTAATTTAAATGGTGCCTGCCCCATTTGAATTAGGCGGGCTTGCGCCGAGCGGATTTATGTTACACCGCCGCAAGTTTACAGGTAAGAGCTTTGTGAATCAGGCACTTACGCTGTAAACCTGCGGCGGTGTAACGTAAATGGGATACGTTACGCCGCTGCAGCGTAACGTAATTCTCTCTGAATCTGGCCCTAAGTACCTATTTTGAAAGGATAACATACTTATCAAGCCTCAGACAAAGATATGTTAGGCTACATGTGTCTTTGGACTCTATGGGTTGATTTACTGGAGCATCTCTTTTATATTTGCATACCATATGAGGGAATACCCGAGGGGCAATCAGTGGCCATTAGTCTTGACCATCAGCAGTGGAGGAAGCGGAGGGATTTCCTATAAGAATCCAGAGCAGGGCACCCTATTACAGGCTTAATTTGACTTATCTTTAATTAGTCAGTCACATGCCATATGGTAAGTGTGTAATCTATACGTTTGGTGGTGGCTAAACTATTGGAGTACTCCCTCATCGGTGATGGATATTGAGCATGCAATTTGATTTGTGTGTTTTTTTACACTGATAAAGGACTTGTTTTTCACTTCATTTATTTGAGTTATTTTTTTATTTATTTTTTTACTTTTTCATTTTTCATGTCACTTAAAAGCGCGACTCTTGTTGTTTACAGAAATAATGGCCTAAAAAAACCCCCACAGAAAGTGAAATTTGTATTCACATTGTTGGCAATGTATAGGTGACCTCTTACATAGTTGGTCAGTGTAGTAGCGACCCTTAGGACGCGTACACACGATCGGTCCAAACCGATGAAAACGGACTGAAGTTCAGTTTCGGTCGGTCCAAACCACCCGTGTGTACGCCCCATCGGTCTGTTGTCCTTCGGTCCAAAAAAAGAGAACTTGCTTTAAAATCAAACCGATGGACGGCTGACCGATAGGTCAAAACCGATGGTTAGTACGCAAAAGCATCGGTTCAAAACCCGCGCATGCTCAGAATAAAGTCGACGCATGCTTGATAGCATTGAACTTCGTTTTTTTCAGCACGTCGTGTGTTTTACGTCACCATGTTCTGACCCGATCGGTTTTGAAACCCAGTCTGCTTCAGCGGTGAACCGATGAAAACGGTCCGTCGGACCATTCTCATCGGATGAACTGATCGTGTGTATGTGGCCTAACAGTGGTGGTCTTTATATAAATGACCCCTTACAGTATGCTGGTGGACATCATGGGCAGGTAATTTATCTGCCGCTGCTCTTTTATCAAGGAACCCCTAGCAAACTATGGAGGGACCTTAAGGTTCCACAGAACCCTGATTGAGAAAGGATGCTTTAGGATGTTAGTAAACTAACAATATCTGATAGGACATTTACTGGATGTCTGATATGTATGTAAGAGTTGCTGAAGTAAGACAAACAAGTAACACTCAACATTGATTGTTTAAATAGTCCAGGAATGTACCGTCCTGCATTTTTAACTTCTATCTAAACATGACATTTCATAAAATAAATTCTCAACAACCGTTCATTTATTTTTTTTTGCTATTGAAAGCTGGTTTAAAGTGTGTGAAATTGGCAAAAAATGCTTACTCTTTGGCCAAATCCTTGAAAAATGATAATGCTTAACAGATCCAATCTAGGATTTTTTTTACCTTGCCTCCACAGGGAAAGAAACATTACAGAATACAAATTCTGGGTTGGTGCAGAGTTGCATTGCTGTATTTTCATCTGCCATAGCTTTTTTTTCCCACTTTATAAAAAGGTTACTTATGCCCTGTACACACGATCGGTCCATCCGATGAAAACGGACTGATGGATTTTTTCATCAGTTATCCAATGAAGCTGACTGATGATCAGTCGTGCCTACACACCATCGGTTAAAAAAACGATCGTGTCAGAACGCGGTCACGTAAACCACGTACGACGACACTATAAAGGGGAAGTTCAAATCCAATGGCGCCACCCTTGGGGCTGCTTTAGCTGATTTCGTGTTAGTAAAAGACGATTCGTGCTTCTCTGTCTGTTACAGCGTGATGAATGTGCTATCTCCATAACGAACGCTAGTTTTACCAGAAGGAGCGCTCCCGTCCCTGAATTCAGTCTGAGCATGCGTGGATTTTTAACCGATGGACGTGCCTACAGACGATCGCTTTTTTCCTATCGGTTAGTTAACCATCAGATAATTTTAAAACAAGTTCCTAGTTTTTTAACCGATGGATAAAAAAACGATGGGGCCCACACACGATCGGTTAGTCTGATGAAAACGGTCCATCAGACCGTTTTCATCAGACAAACCGATCGTGTGTACGCGGCATTAGTGTTATCAAAAGGATTTGTTAACCTTCAGTGCTAACCAATATGGAATCAGTTGCTGAAAGCTACTAAATATCATGAATATTACATTGAGTGTCAGTGCTTTGAGACTGGGTTTTGCATCCTTTCCTGGCAGAATTTTCATTTTTTATATAAATCTCTTAAAGCCTAATTCTGTGTAAATTGTTGTGGTCTTGCTGAGATATACATTGGATTCTGCAGATTTATTTATTTAATCGTGTGCCTTATTTGTAGCAAATAATCAGCTAGAATTTACCTCTTTTCAGATGGTTTCCTGAAATTCAGTCATATTTTAAAGCTCTGCTGACACTGCCCATACAAAATAGTTTTTGTTATGATTGATACCTATAATATAGATATCTATCCCAGCATACAACATTTGCATTTATTTAAACTATTCATAAAGATACCGAGATGATAATAACTGTTTACTTAATCCATGAATAGGAACGACTACTGTTAGCATATTAAATCAAATAATATATATCAAGGCATGATACGATATGGAAAGACAGCTCCGCTTCAATAATGATATATTTTAAGTTAATGTCACAGAAGAGTGTTTTTTTCTGCATGATTTGAAATGCATCTTTTTTTCCAGAAGATTAAATAAAATTTGAAGATGTTCTCTGCTATCAGAAAAGTAATGGGTTTTACTGTTAGTAAGTTTATGCTGTATACTACTAAATTATAATTCAGTCAGTCTAGCTGTAAAAGGGATCTGGCTTGGCAGGGGAAAAGGTTATATGTGTATAAATATACAGTATGAAAGTATCAAATTAGTTGACAAAAGTGTTTGCCTTTAATGTAGTGACTATCTACAATTCTACAGATTACTATAAGGAATTTAGGGCCAGATCCACAGTCCCGCAGCGCAACGTAACTTAACAGATTTAAGTTACACTGCCGCAAATTTCCTAAGTTAGGTATCGATCCACAACACACTTACCTGGAAATTTGCGGCGGTGTAACTCAAATCCGTCCGGCGCAAAGCGTTCCTAATCTAATGGGGCGAGTCCCATTTAAATTAGGCGCGCTCCCGCGCCGGACGTACTGCGCATGCTTGTGATGCAAATTTCCCGACGTGCTTTGCACGACGTGACGTCATTTTTTGATCGGCGCGTAGCGTATTTCCGTATTCCCGTACGGCTTACGCAATCGACGTAAAATTAAAAAATTCAACGCGGGAAGGACGGCCATACTTTACACAGCAGTACGCCTGCTGTGTAAAAGTAGGGCTGCTTTACAAAAGTGTAACTAAGCGACGGGAAACTAACGTATCGGCGACGTAGCGAACGCGAAAAAGCTTTGAGGATCGACGTAACTCCTCATTAGCATACCCGACGCGTAATTTTGACGATGAATGCCCCCAGCGGCGGTCGCGGTACTGCATCTTAAGATCCGGCAGTGTAAAACTATTACACCTGCCGGATCTTCTGTCTATCTCTTGGAAACTGATTCTGTGGATCAGTTCCAAAGATAGAAACAGGGATACGCAGGCGGAACAGCAGATCCGCCTGCGTATCTCTTTTGAGGATCTGGCCCTTAGTGTTTGGTATTGATTGTGGGTCAATAAGGTCATATACATACAGTTGATTTTATTTATTTTTCTTTCCCCTCTCGTCTCCCTTTTGTAGGGACTCATGCAGTGTGTTGGTATATGTTTATATGTAATGTGTTCTATGTTTTTTATATTATTATTATTATTATTATTATTATAATGTGGTATGTTCTTTATCATTACCTATAGGGTGTGGACAATGTTTCTTTTGTTGTTATGTAATTTAAATTAAAATAAAATCAGAGTTGAACAAGAAATACAGTTGTTTTTTATTGGCTGACTATCACTAACTACAGTAATTTTATTGCATCTACAAAATTAATGTGTCATCTTACAAAAGGCCAGTTAACACCGCTATCACACTACATTGTAATTTAGCTGCAAAATTTCTGTAGTGTGCTTTGATATCATGCAAAATGAAGTATGTATTGTGGGCCTTAACACAAGCTCAAAAAGTTTGTAACCGCTTTAAAAAAAATCTGAATAACAGCCACCTACTTTGTAAGGCAAATTCAGCACCCTTTACTTATAACTGTTATTCCTATGTCAAGGTTTTTATTTATTTTTGGACATCTAGAACCCCAACAGAAGATATGAGGAAATGGATTATGAACAAATCCACTGCTGACTGCAGATGAAGAAAGGTAAGTCTCTATGGTGCTGCTAGAATAGTACTAAACATACAGATGATCACCCACAATAATGCTGAAAGTGTGGCCGTTCCCCCCGGAGATTTTCCCCACATCTTCTGGTCTTGTTCCAAAGTCATAGGGTTTTGGGAGGAAGTGTTGGTATAAGTTAACACACTGACATCCACTACCTTAAGACCTACTATGACGATATGCTTGCTGGGTTTGGTTGAACACTTGCTCCCCACGTTAGCAGATAGAACCATGGTTAGTCTTCTTCTCTTCTATGCCAGGAAAGCCATTGCCTTGCATTGAAAAAAACATTGGGTTTATCACTTTTTGGAAACAACTAATCTACCACTTTATAAGACACTTATGAAAACCTTGGATGCCACAAGAAATATAATAAGTGTGAAGCAAGTGGTTGGCGCAGCCCACAACAGCCTCCCCACTCCCCTCTGGTTGAGGTTCACAGTGATTTTTTTTTTGTTCTGTGTAAGCTCCTTTGGGCATTGAGACATCCCCTTTCAGGAGACTTATGATCAGATGTGACTGAATATATACGGCCCCTGTATGTACTAGTGTTGATAGTAAGCTGCACCATTTGGTTTATAGTGGTCTCCTTCCACACTCGTTTTTTAGCTATGTATCGCAATTATTTTACCCCTGCACAGGTTACCACTGTGTTGTTTTATTTACTTGTTTATTGTCTTGCTGAAAAGCTTTATTTAAACAGATTTGCAAAAAAAAAAAACATACAGATGATAATTTAAATTGGAGCTTTACCCATAACAACTTAATAAAAACGTATGTTCTTTAGAAAGGAACATACATTCAATATTAATAATAATACCACTGTCTCCAACATTGCTCCTGTTTCTTCTTGCTGGAGGCAACCATTTTGTTGAAGCCCAGAACAGTTACTTCCTTGTTGAGAATTCTACCCCTCTCCCTAGTCGCAAACATTTTGGGGGAGATTTACTATACTGGAGCACTCAGAATCTGGTGCAGCTGTGCAAAAGAAGCCAGTCATCCTCTAACTTTAGCTCCTTCACTTAAGCTTTGTCAATAAAACCGGGAAGCTGATTGGTTTCTATGCAGAGCTGCTCCAGATTTTGCATGATACCGTTTTAAATAAATGAAGAACAACCTAATATATACTTGTACTTATACTTGTACTAAAAGGTTGGTCTTCCATTGGAAATACTATTAGAAAAACACCAGCAGGTGTGAGCTAGACCCACGTACCAAACCCACCATGACCTAAAGCATAGTTTCTATTTGACAGCTATATACAGTAAAAACCCATAATATGAGAAAGAAAATGAATCCACATAAAACTACCAGGTGTGTGATCCTATAGGGCAATTATGGTATAATAATCATAAAAAATGTGTAAAAATGTGTAAATATCTCAACAAACAGCAGATACGGTATACTTTTAGCTGTTGTTGATTAATCTAATTGTTTGAGCGGAGATGTGTATAGGGTAGGGTCAGTATCCTGACTACATCCCACTACCTACAGGTATGGACTAATACTAAGAGTCAATGGGGCTACTGAGAGGCACAACTGTCTACCTAATACCAAACACGCCGCAGTGCCCGATCCAGCCTGGTAGAAGTACACTCCTACCAGTCCACTATTTTTTTTTTGTGACCTTTTTTAAGTTCTCATATTATCAGTTTTTATATAGCTGTGAAATAAAAGCTAAGTTTGAGGTCATGGTGGGTTTGGTGCATGGGTCTAGCGCACCTCTGCTGGTGTTTTTCTAATGATACAGTTTTAGGAAATAACCGCCTATGTGTCAGTTTCTGCAATTAAAATGTGTGCATTTCCAGCCTTGAATGTATGTCTTGGCACAGCTAAAGAGGAAGGCTGCAGTAGCTGTAAGTGCAGAGGTTTACAGCCGCCAATGCCAAATCCAGGGAGAAAGATGAAAATATCAGAGAGATTAAAAAAAGATGCTATCTTTGCAAGTTTAACTCTTCTGTGTCTTTCCCTGGCAGCAGAGTTTGCCCTATCACCTATTTTCTATTTTACCTCCCTTATTTGGCCTCCATCAGCACAGTCTATTCCTGTAGTTTCCACCCTTAGTAAATCTTTGGGCTGTCAGAAGATTGTCCTCTAGGGACAGTGCAGAGAATAGAGAGCATGTTTGCAGAGCAGAATGATAAAGTGCCTTACTAGATTTTAAACAATGTAAGCACTTATGTTTAAAGGGTAACTCCACTTTTGTGCAAATAAAGAAAAAATAATATAGCGCATATAAATTGTGACACTAATCATATTGTAATTGAATGTTATTTAAAATTACCTTTCCTTTTTAATCTGCAGTCAATGTCATTTTCTGAGAATACATTGCAATATGGGTATCTGGAGCTGTTCTGTACACATAGGGCCAGATTCAGGTAACACTTACGCCGACGTATGTGTAGATACACCGCGTAAGTGCACAGATGCGCCGTCGTATCTTTCCCCCTTGAGTCTCAATGCAAGATAGGCCTGAAATGTGGCTTCATCCGACCGACGTAAGTCTCCTACGCCGTCGGAGCCTGGGCGCATATTTACGCTGGCCGCAAGGGGCGCTTCCATTGATTTACGCGTCGAATATGCAAATGACCGAGATACGCCGATTCACGAACGTACTTGCGCCCGTCGCAGTAGTATACGCCGTTTATGTAAGGCGTACGTCCGGCATAAAGTTATTCCTCCTATAGGAGGCGCATCCCTAAAAAGGTATGGACGACATAACAGCCGTCGTATTTTACGTCGTTTACGTAGTACTACGTGAAAAGGGCTGGGCGTAGGTTATGTTCAGTGAGTTGACGTATCTTAGGCGTTCGATCCGACGTGATTCTGAGCATGCGCACTGGGAAGCGTCCACGGGACGGCGCATGCGCCGTTCGTTCGGCCCTTCATTTGCATGGGGTCACCGTTAATTTAAATGTACCACGCCCACTACCTTCCTGCTTTGAATTAGGCGGGCTTACGCCGGCCAATTTACGTTACACTGGCGCAACATAGGGAGCGAGTGCTTTGTGAATACTGCTCTTGCCTCTCAGAGTTATGTCGGCGTAGCGCATATGAGATGCGCTACGCCGACACAAAGATGCGCCGATCTACCTGAATCTGGCCCAGAGTGTGTACTGAACACTCCCCAGAAAAATCATTTCCTGCTTGTGTGATTGGCTCACCAATTTTCCCAGAAGTTTGCCTAAGATACAAATCAGATTTCCCTTGCAACAAAAATGACATTTTTTGAGAGATACTTTCAATAGGAACACATCTAAAGGGATGCAGGCCCAGCAGATTTTCTCATTGGTGCCCTTCAGATCCACACCTGACAGTAAATTATGAAACCACTCCCATTATACTTACTCAGAACAGACAAACACACATGGGGATAGTGGGGATAGTGTATAAAGATTTCTGATTCCATCTTGTTTATTTTACCACTTCATTAGAAATAAAATAAATAAATAAATAAAACACTGTATCCCATGGTCTATTTTTCCCAAAAAATTGCTTTAGTCAAGTTCTTTTGTAAACCAAAATAAGAATTAATAGAAAAATCAAAGATTGTAGAGGATGACCCGTGTCAGCCATATTAAAGATGTTGTTAAGATTCTTAAGATGTTCCTGTTTGAATTGCTGGTGGTTCTAGGGCTAGAGCAATGGATAAGCAATAGGGAACAACCTTGTTGCTTCTCTGTCTGTAGATTTAAAAGGGTGTTGACAGGTGCTGTATCTTACAAGGTGAAAACATATAGGGATCAGGGCATATAGTCATAGCCATAGAGGTTTGGTAGACTCAAAGTGGCAGAGATATTTCTGTCAGCGTTAACCAGAAAACACTTCATGGAAATCCTGGATACATTTGGGATGTACTTGGTGGGGGATAAATGTACAGCTGCTTATGAAAAGTTACCATTTAAATGGCTTCTGAAGCCTTGAACTGGGTGTTTCACCACCGCCTTGAAAAGACTAATGCATATAAACCAATTTTAAGACTTTACAGGCCATCAAAAACTGCTTTTAAGGGTGTTTGATTTTCTTCTGCATCTAATCTCTCCCCTCCCCCCCCCCTCCATTTTAGCCTATGTGTCCATGTACACATGGTCATTTACAGGCGTTTAAAGTTAGACAAAAAAAAAAAACATCACATGCTTGTTCAGGAAAAGAGCGTTTTGACAAAAAAAAAATTAGGATGCTCCTAAACAAGCTTAAAGCTAGGAACTTTTAGCACTTAAAGGGGTTGTAAAGTCTAAACTTTATTTACCTTAAAGCATTCCTTGCATTAAGGTAAAAAATGTTTAGGTTTCAGCATCGCCCCCTCAGCTCCCCTGTACTTACCTGAGACCTCATTAAAACCAGCGCCATGCACGTCTGTAGATATTTCCTACCCTCTCATCTGGGTCTCGCTGGCTTTGCTGAGGCACCGGGAGCTATTGGCTCTCAGTGGGGTCAATTAAAGCCAGTAATGGGGAAGTGGGAGGGGGGGCCGAATCCCGCTGTCTGTGTCAATGAACACAGCAGAGGGACACAGGTGTGAGCACACACGAGTGCCCCCATGGGAAGCGGTCCAAAATAAGGAGGATCCCGCCCGCTCTGTGCGAATCCATTGCAGTATATCTGTATAGCCATGTTTGTTATTATTTTTATTTTTTTTTCTAATTACCTTTTCAACCCCTTTAAGCGTTTCAATGGCCAGGATAAATTAATATTGTGGCCAATGGAATGAATGAGCATCCACATGCTTGACACGCCTAAAAATGTTTGCAAAACACAACTTTAGAGGTGGTTTTTATACTGTTTTTCTCCTGCCAGTAGAAAAGATGATTAGAAGAGCTGGCAATGCCCAGTGTGCATAAGACCCAAAAATGATTTGAGGTTAAAATGTTGTATATACTTTAGCTTCTGTATCCGATTAGTGGAGGACAGTAGTGCCTTGCTACTCTAGCTTATAATATATTCCTATCACACAAACAAGTTTTATTTCCTATTTACATAGTAAAGTACATTTTTTTTTTAATGTCATAAAACTGAAAAATCATTCAAATGCTGCTTTATTTCCAGTAATCCTTTTTAGTATACTAGACAACAGCTCTCCCGTTCTAACATTAAAACGCTGTAATTGTTCATTTCAAGCTTTATTGGCCTTTAAAAGTGAGTTTTAGAACTGGGTTATGAGCTTCCTTCCCATATGAGATAAATAGCAATGAACTCTGAAAAACATCAGCATGTATAATATATTAGTGTATTTTATATTCTGAGATTATTTTAACATAGCAATCCAGCTTCAGGCTGCTGGGAATCCTTGCCTACATCTTGTTCCCTGTTCATATTCCTTCCTTTTATGGAAGCACAAAGAGAATGTACAGAAGAGATGCTCAAGACCTCCAGCTTCTGAAAGTGACTTGTCTCAGGGTGTCCTGTATCTTCAGTGACTTCAGACAAGTCTTTCATCTTCTCAGATCTCATTCAGATATGGAAGTGTTAAATGAAAGACATGTCATCTGCAATATGCAGAAGTCTATCAAAGAATAGGAGTGTCTGCCTTTCTACGGTTTCCCTTTAACACTACAGGATTTCCATTAAGTCATTTGCAATGAATTTGGCTGTCCATAAGGCCTATGGAACTGTACTGCTTTGAGGAACAAAGTCCATACTGTGATAATAGCCACATGTTGTTGAATTACATATTCTCACACATTGAATTGAAAAAAAAGAATAATAATATTGTGGCTTAAAATATGTTTTTACGCTTTGTATGCTTCCTGATTGAATTAATTAGGTATGACAAATGCAATCATAGTTACCCTACAGATCTTTACTAGGACAGTACAATAAGGAGGCAATCCAAGAGATAAGACTTACTACTTATGCCTTTTTTATGCCTTTTTCCGAAAAAGTCAGACGTAATTTTTTCATCGGATATTCTGACCGTGTGTGTACCCCATCAGAGTTTTTCCATTGCAAAGAGAACGTGAAACATTTTTCCGATGAAAAAAAATTCTAGTGAAAATTCCGTTTGTCTGTATGGAACTCCGACGGAGAAAAAAACATGCATGCTCAGAATCAAGTCGACGCATGCTCGGAAGCACTAAACTTAATTTTTCTCGGCTCGTCTAAGGCCCCGTACACACGACCAAACATGTATGCTGAAACTGGTCCGCGGGCCAGTTTCAGCATACATGTTCGGTCGTGTGTAGGTGCGAGCGGGCCGAATTCCAGCAAACATTTGCCCGCCGGGCCTTTTCCCAGCGGGCAAATATTCGTGGACGTGTTTTAAAACCGTCCGCTGGAATCCTGCCCGCTCGGACATGTACGGTCATCAGTACAGACCTACCGTACATGTCCCTGCGCCCGCCGTCCCTCGCATGCGTCGAATGACTTTGACGCATGCGTGGAAGCCTTTAAATGGCAGGCCCGCCCACGTCTCCGCGTCATCGCCGCGACGGCGCGGACACGCCCCGCGTATTGTTTACGCGCGGACTTCTGTACGATGGTGTGTACAACCATCGTACAGAAGCCCTCTGGCAGGCATGTACGGTGAAAACGGTCCGACGGACCGGTTTCACCGTACATGTTTGTTCGTGTGTACCCGGCCTAAGTGTACGTCACCGCGTTTTGGAATGTCGGAATTTGGTGTGACCGTGTGTATGCAAGACAGCTTGAACGGAATTCCGTCAGAAAAATCTGTCGGAGTTTATCCCGATGGAAATTCTGATCGTGTGTACGGGGCATTACACTTTAACCTTTATTTTACTTTTTATTGATAATCTTTGGACACTGGTTAATTTTCAGCACCAGATCTAAATCCGAGGGAAGGTTCAGATACAGAGAGAAATCCCTCAACTGTAGCCCCGGTCATACACATTTACGATCTTATTCTTTTAGGAGTTCTCAACAAAGGAACTTACATTCAGAAGTGTTGTACACAAAAGACAAGCGTACAGCACTTTCCAGTTTAAACAAACAATTGGAATCTTTTTACAAAAGTGTATTACTATTCTCCTGTACCTAAGGCAGCATTGATTCTAAGCATGGTTCTGTCCACAATGTCACCAGGGTTGCCAACCATCCATTTCTTTCCTTTATAAAATGTCCTTGCTTCTGTCCATAATGCCTGTTGACAGGAGCCAGGTGTAAGTAGTTATGTTTGAATAATCAACTTTATGAACTGTGCATGATCCTGTGACATATGATGAAGAATCATGCTCAGTACTGTAATATGGCAGAGGGGAAGTATATTTTAAAATGCTGGACTGGCAATTCCTGCAGCATTTTGGAATCACCAGAAGAGGAGGAACAGATCCGAGTGGAGTATGCCGGAGAGTCTGTTAATGCTGGCTGTGCAGAGATCTGTTGATGCTGCCGGGAGTCTATTGTTGCTGGGGGGGGATTTTATTGTGGGTTGATCCTTTGGTGTTAGCAGGGTCTATTGTTGCTGGCTGCAGGGGATCTGGATTTTCTTGATATCATTACCAAATTCCATACAAATTACTTAAAAAAAATGTTACTGTATTGGTTCTGTATTGTCTAAAAGGGGCGGTACTGGGAGATGGGTAGGGAGATGGAACCAAGGGACGGTGCTCGGAGGTGGGTAGGGGGTGGAGAAAAGGGGTGATCCGGAAAGGGGGAGTTCCTGCACCTATTGTCTGAGAAAAAAAGCCCTGCTTGTAAGTAATCTCCAATGACTTGAAATATGTGTTATTTCATAAAGTAAAGTTAGCCTCTTACCAGATATGGTGGATCCCTATTACAGAAATCAGATTTGCTGTGGGATATGACCGTCTGTGTGGATATCACTCTCCTAGGTTTTTTCATAACCAAACACCTCCAAAGAATTAATCAGGTGATTCAATGAACAAGGAACTCACTCACTTCAATAGGTGTTCATCTCATTCAGGTCACAGCAATTAGCCATTTTAAACTTCTCAGGTGCAATGATATGAAAACATTTGCATTTGTTTAAATGAAGATGGAACTCCAAGATTTAGGAAATCATACATAAGGAAAGAAAATGCCTCATAGTGTAAAACCACATAAAATGTATTAAATGCTTGTAAAGGTTAGACTTACAGCAAGGCAAGGCAGAAAATTCAGGCATGAAAAAATTGTCTCGTGACCAAGTCATTCTTCAAACCAGTTGAGTGGCTCTACAAGGACTCTCCGATCCGCTGCGTTTCCACAAAACTGTCATCTACTGTGGAGGCAATTACCTCACATACTATCGTGTACACATCAGTCACTCTTTGTTCATCCAGTATATTGTGTTACATACTTTAACACAGGGAATAGCGCACCATTTATATTATTAGTATTTATTGGATTCCTTCCGGGTCTTGAGTAGCAGCTGTTCCACCAATTCAGACTAGTGCAGAGATTTACATTTATACACACGTATGAATAAATATAAAGTAATACCTTGGATTGTGAGTAACACGGTTAAGAAGCGTTTCACAATACGAGCTATTACTTCCAAATCCTGACTCAGTTTGCAATTGTTGTCTCACGACACGAGCAGGATTCAAGCCTCTGTGGTGTGCAGTACTGCATTTGGCCAGGTTTCTGAGTCCATCCGAGCGACTCTGAGCAGTCTCTGAGTATTTCTGAATCTCTCTGGCACAAGTTTGTTGCACAATTGCAGCAAGTCTGCATTGCATGACTGCAGATCAACTTTCTTTGCAAACATTCTGCAAGTCTGCTGCAAGTTCTGGTTCAGTTATGTTGTGAAATAGTCATCCCACCACAGGGGTCACTGTAACTGAATTTTCATGCTGTAGACTTGCAGAGCTCTTGTCACTGCAACTTTTCTCTTGCTAAAGACTTTCCACGTACATTTTCTACACATTAAAAAAGTGTCAGCTAGAACTTGTGCTTCAGGCTGTGTTCACACTGATACTACACAACAGTCATACAACTTTCATCCTACTTTGCTCTGCGACATCAGTCCTACATTGGTCCCATATTGGTCCTACATCCACCCTACTTGAAAGAACAGGATACTACTTGTCCTTTGCCGGCACCACCCAAAGACACTGTAGAAGGCAGAATCTGAATCTGACAGCGAGAGTTCCCCACTGCTCTCATCTATCATGTTCAGAATCTGGAAGGCCTCCTCCCTTGTGTACATGGCATTCAGGTTTTTGCTTGACGCTGTATTGGTTTGATGGTGAACAGATACTGATGTCATGGTGACACACTCGGATGCTGCACTGGTGACACTATGACAGTTGTTGATGGTGCACTGATGATGCTATCACAGATGTTGATGGACTGAGGACACCTAAAGATGTTGATGGTGCACTGGGGACACTGACAGATGTTGATGCTGGCTTTGGTGACACCAACCGATGTTGATGATGCACTGGAGACACTAATAGATGTTGATGCGCTGGGGACACTGAAATGTTAATACTGGCTCTGGAGACACCGGCCGATGTTGCTGGTGCACTAGTGGCACTGACAGATGTTAATGATCCACAGGGGACACTGAGATGTTGATGCTGCACTGGTGTGTAACAGTTTACATGGTGTGGCTGCAATCAGGCTCTGTAAATGGCAGCTAATGTGTATGTTTTGACAGTAAAAGCACTGTAAATCACTGTTAACTCACTGATCCTCTCAGACAGGCATCACTCTCCTTATATTCACACACACACTCTGTGTGATGACAAGGAGAGCCAATGGCTGCAACTTACGGCCTGTGTTTACACTTGCGATCACTATGATTGTTTACAGCAATCACATGGTACAGGACCAATTTCATTGGCCCAGTACCCCAATCAGTGATGCTTCCAAGGGACACAGTTATTATAGATTGTGCCTATGCACACCTCCAGAGTGGGAGGACGTACAGGTATGCCTTCCAAGAACAATACCTGTCCTGCCTGGTTGTATATGTACAGTGGCCAGGCAAGAAGCTGTTAAAATATGTCAGTGCGTGCCATGATGCATGTCAATGTGCACTGCAATACACAGCAAAATAAATTGTGGTAATGCATATTGGGGAAAATGCACCTAAACAAAGGTGCAAGCGGGATCTTTAAAAATGAACTCCAGATATTACATATACAAATAATGCAGCTCAGTAATAAAAAATACATAATTCCATGTATTATTGAAATGCAAGCAATGTAGGTACCTTAATTTGACTTGGTATCAGCCTCTTGCAATCCCTTTATAGCATGGTTGGAGTATGAGAGGAAGAAGCAGCACAAGAAGCCAATCAATTCATATGCTGACAAGAAGCATGATGATAGGAAAAGAAAATGACAGGGAGATGTACTCCACTGCCCAGTCACAGGTTGGGGTGGGTCAAGGACAACCAGTAAATAGGTTATAGGATACAGCAGCAGAAAAAATGTACCGCATGGTAAATCTCTGATTGAAGCTGAATATTGCAACAAAAGCTGGTCTTGTTGTTTTTATAATTTGATAGACTACTAATATTATCTTGTTATTTTTGGCTGGAGTTCTGCTTTTATCTAGTGTGATCTTGGGAAATTTTATTTAATTGTAGAAGCATTTGTAGCGCATCCAAACGTTGAACTGTGGTTTGCAAGTCCACTTTTATTAAACAAAGATAAAGAACAGTTAAAAACAGAACAGTTGACCATGCAGGGGTTTTAACCAGCTAAACAGGAACAGAATATGCCAAGTCACCTGGCTCCATCTTACAGTGTCTCTGCTTAGGCCTCAAATTTGGCTACTTGCTGGTCCCTCAGATCATCTTACCCAGCTCCTGGATCTCTATACTCTCCTGGCTCACTCGGCCTGTAGTTACAGCATTCTGCTGCACAGGCCCACTCCTGCTCTCCCAATAGGGGTACTCCTGGCACCCCAGGATCTCTCACTCCTATATCACTCCCTGGATTTGCCTAGTTGCCTCAGCTCTCCCAGTTCTCTAGATTTGCTTAGCTGTCCGGATTCTCTCAGTCCCCTGGACTCATCTAGTCACCTCAGCTCTCCAATGCTCCAAACCCTCTTAGCTGACCTGACTTCCTCAGTCCTGCGGGTAAGGAATCTCTCCTCCAACATGACGTGCTGTTTCCTGAGTAGCGCACCTCTCCTAATGGGAGTACATGTGTCTCCTAAATGAAGCACACACTAAGCTATGGCAAGGGCTTGCTTATAACCAGTGTGTACATCTGCACCCTCACACAGCTTGCAGGTCCCCACTCAAGACTCTTTGAAGGCTTCAGACTCTGGACCCTTTTACAGGATTGCAAAACCCAGAGAAAACTGAAACCCCTGTTTTCTTCTCTCTGACACAATACTCCGGAGCTCTGCATTATAGTGAACCTTGTGTTGCTTCTCCTTATACTTATACAGCGGCAGGGCCTAGCACTGTCAAACTAGATATAAAAATCCTTACACAAGTGACAGGTTCTAAAAGTTTACTTCTGCTGTTACAACTTCTTTTCAATGATCCTACTGAACAATGTTTTCTATGGATCAATCCTAGTAATATAATTAACAAACAAAGCTGAGAATTATAGTTTTTGCAACATTGATATTTTCATTTACTGGGACATCTTTTGACAGATAATAATGCCAAAGATGTATGCTTTACTGCAGCTGTTAAGCACTTCCAGGCTGCAAGGAACCAAAATATTCAGACATTTATGATGCTGAAGCTCCAGAAATGTCCTTTTACTTAGATGTATATATCATGGATATAAAATATGATTAAAGAAACACTTAAAAAGCTTAGCAATTAATATGTAATTATGAATACTTTATCTCTCAATTACCTGAATATACAGCGTTTGTTGGCATTTTACACTTTCAATTAAGCTGCCAAATGTTCTTGTGTTTTAGTCCATACCTTTCAATTTTATAATTAGTTCATTGTATATTTGATAATACAGTTAATTTGCAATTATTATTTCAGCCACCGCAGTGATAGAATACATGCAGTTAATTAACTAAAAATACTTCAAGTGGACTCGCACTTTAGACAAGGCCCACTTATTCAATTTGGTCCACCCTACACACAGAGAGAGGAGGACACAGAGAGAAAGAGTAGACAGAACAAGAGAAAAAGGAGGACGCAGAGAAAAAGAGTGGGGGGGCAGAGAGAAAGGGGGAACAGAGAGAGAGGGAGGACACAGAGATATATAGAGAAGACAGAGTGAGAGAGAGGACACAGAGAGAAAGAGAGAGGGGACAGAGAGAGGGAGAGGGGGACACAAAGATAAAGAGAGGGATCAGAGAGAGAAAGAGAGAGGGAGGACACAGAGATAATGTGAGATACAAGAGAGAGAAAGCGAGGACACAGAGAGAAAGAGAGAGGAGGGAAGAGAGAGAGAGGGCGAACACAAAGATAAAGAGAGAGGGGGCAGAGAGAGAAATAGAGGGAGGGGGAAGAGAAAGAGAGAGGGATGACACAAAGATAAAGAGAGAGGGGACAGAGAGAAAAAGAGAAAGAGGGAGGAAGGACACAGAGATAAAGAGAGAGGGGGCAGAGAGAGAGGACACAGAGAGAAAGAGAGGGGGGCAGAGAGAAAGAGGGAGGACACAGAGAGAAAGAGAGAGAGGGGACAGAGAGAAAGGACACATAGAGAAAGAGAGAGAGGTGGCAGAGAGAGAGGGAGGACACAGAGATAAAGCGAGAGGGGACAGAGAGAGGACTTAGAGAGAAAGAGAGAAAGGGGGCATAGAGAGAGGGCCTCCCAGAGATAAAAATAGAGGGGGCAACGAGAGAGAGGGGACACAGAGCGAAAGAGAGAAAGGGGATAGAGAGAAAGAGAGAGGAACATAGAGAGAGAGAGGGAGGACACAGAGATAAAGAGAGAGGGGGCAGAGAGAGAGGACAGAAAGAGAGGGGACAGTGAGAAGACAGAGAGTGAAAGGGAGAGTGGTCATGGAGAGAGATA
This sequence comes from Rana temporaria, assembly GCF_905171775.1. Classification (NCBI taxonomy): domain Eukaryota; kingdom Metazoa; phylum Chordata; class Amphibia; order Anura; family Ranidae; genus Rana; species Rana temporaria. The sequence continues at coordinate 135,966,157 of NC_053491.1, forward strand.
GAGATAGATAGAGAGTGAGGGCACATAAATAAAGAGAGAGGGGACAGAGAGAGGACACAGAGTGAAGGAGAGAGAGGGAACATAGAGAGAGAGAGAGGGAGAACACAGAGATAAAGAGAGAGGGGGCAGAGAGAGAGAGGACACAGAGAGAAGGAGAGAGAGGGGACAGAGAGAGAAAGGAGGGGACACATAGAGAAAGAGAGAGGACACATAGATAAAGAGATAGATGACAGAGAGGGGACACAGAGAGAAAGAGAGAGGGTACAGACAGAGAGAGAGGGGGGAGAACACAGGGATAGAGAAAGAGGGGGGACAGAGAGAGAGAGGACACAGGGAAAGAGAGAGGGGACAGAGGGAGAGGGTGGCACAGAGATAAAGAAAGAGGGGACACAGAGAGAAAGAGAGAGGGGACATAAAGAGAGAGAGGACACAGAGGTAAAGAGAGAGAGGACACAGAGGTAAAGAGAGAGGGGACAGAGAGCGGCCACAGATAGAAAGAGAAGGGGGGCAGAGAGAGGGAGGACACAGAGATAAAGCGAGAGAGGGGACAGAACGAGAGAGAGGACACAGAGAGAAAGAGAGAGAAAGAGAGAATGAGTCCAGACACTATCCGCTCTCATCCCGGACTTTAATTCTACAGAAGAGAAGAGGAAACTTCAATTTCTACTGGGAGAAGAGGAACCAATGGTGAAGATAGCTGCCCAATATTTGACAGCGTGTCACAGACTGAGAGGGACATGAAAAACGGAGGACTTAAAAATCCTTTCACAGACTTATGAATGAATGAATGAATGAAAAACTTATATAGCGCGGCACATGCGAACTGAATCGCCTCTGGGCGCTTGATGTTTCGTGTCTCATGACATCAAAAGAGCAGAGTTTTAATCCGTCTTCTGAAAGTCAGGTGGTTTTCCTCCAACCGAATGCTGGTTGGTAAAGCGTTCCATAGTCTCGGACCTTGAAAAGCAAACCTTCTTTCTCCTTTGGACTTGTATTTGGTTTTTGGCACCTTGACCAGATTTTGGTCAGTGGATCGCAGAACGCGATTAGAATTGTGAGGTTCTATCTTGTCGCAAAGATATTGCGGCGCCTTCCCATGGATGCACTTATGTGTCAGGCAGAGTGCTTTAAATACAATTCTGTCTTTTACTGGCAACCAGTGAAGGGTTCTCAGCGAAGGTGAGATTGATTCCCATGTCCTTTTCCCAGTCACCAGTCTGGCGGCCGTATTCTGTACGACTTGCAGACGAGCGATTTGGTACTTTGGGAGCCCGAGGTAAAGGGCATTTGCATAGTCCAGTCTGGAATTCACGATTGTTCCCACCACGACTGCTACGTCTTCTTTGGGGATAAATGGAATAAGTCTGCGTAGTAGGCGCAACAAATGGTGCGATCCGCTGACTACTGACCCTATTTGTGCGTCCATTGTCATGAAGGTGTCAAAAATTACTCCTAGACTTTTGACTTTGGAGCTAGGGGTGATGCTTTGGCCCAGAATGGACGGCGGTGTCCAGGTTGTTGCCAGTTGACTCTTTCGGCTGGCGTGAAATATAAGAAGTTCTGTTTTGGAACTGTTGGGTTTAAGATAACTATTAGTCAACCAGTTTTCTATTGAAGAGAGACATTTCTCTAAACTGAGACGATGATTCTTTTTGTTGCAGATACGAAAATACAATTGCGTATCGTCTGCATAAGAGTGATAAAGTAGTTCTTGGCTACTGATAATATCAAAGAGAGGGCGAAGATAGATGTTGAACAGTACCGGTGACAGGGGGGATCCTTGGGGGACTCCACATGGCACCGTGCGTTTTTCCGACGTGAAAGATCCCAGTTTCACTGTTTGTGATCGGTTTCCAAGAAAAGAGGAAAACCATGGTAAATCACCTTCTGCGATTCTGGCTACCTCGGCCAGTCGCATCAGTAACATTTTGTGGTCTACTGTGTCAAAGGCTGCGCTTAGGTCCAGCAGAACCAGGAGACAGGATTCTCCCTCGTCTGCGGCCTCGAGGGCATCGTCCCATATTTTGAGTAAGGCCGTTTCTGTCCCGTGTCCGGGACGGAAACCTGATTGAAATGGATCGAGTAGATTGTGGGTATCCAGATGCTGTTGCAGCTGTTGTACCACTATTTTCTCCATTATCTTGGAGAAAATATTTAGGCCTGTTATGGGGCGGCGGTGAGTTGGGTCCTTGGGATCCAAGTTAGGTTTTTTCAAGATGGGCTGGATTGTGCCCTCTTTCAGCAGGGATGGCACTATGCCTTCCTTAAATGACTGATTTATAAGCTGTGTGATGGGAGGCGCCAGAATGTCGGCGCATTCCTTCAGCAGCTTGGTGGGAATGATGTCATTGGGTGCTGTGCTGTTCCGCAACGCACCAATGATATTTTTGGTGGTATCGATGGAGATGGGTTCCAGAGTGAACTTAGTTGATTGTAGAAGGTTTCTGTTGGTGTTTTGTGGTTGATTGAAGAGGGGGCTGAGGGGGGTATTATTTTGCAGAATACTTACCCGGATTCTTTCGATTTTGTCGATGAAGAAATCCGATAGTTCATTACAGAACTCTTTGGTGTCTGAATTGGGGACTTCAAGACATCCCGGATTCATGGTCTGGGTGACCATCTTGAAGAGTTCTCGGGGGTGGTTCATGGCGCTGTTAATCGTCATAGAAAAATGATGTTTCTTGGCTTTGAAGATTTCTTTATGATATCGTGTTGTTGTTGCCTTGTAGATGATGAGGTGATCTTCTGAAGGGCTTCTTTTCCAGGCGGCTTCCGCCCTTCTGCGCTTTTGCTTCAGTAGGGACAGCTGGTTGTTGAACCAGCCGGACTTTTTTTTCCGGATGCGGACTTTGCGTTTCGGTGCTACTAAGTCGGCTGATTGTAGCAGAGCTGCATTTATGGCATCCAGTGTATCTGAGGCTGCTAACTGAGGATGAATAGTTTCGATTCGGTTTCCCAAGGTAGATTTAAAGAGTTCCGAATGGAGCTTCTTCTGAGATCTAGCCCAGTGTATTGTCACCGGCTTGGGTGCTTTTATAACTGGTGGAATTTTGGAAATTATGAAACTAATTGCATGGTGGTCTGTCCATGGCAAAGGTTCATTTCCCAAAATGTTTATTTTCAGATTTTGTCTGAAAATTAGGTCGAGTGTGTGACCTGAAGCATGCGTGGGTCCGCATATAAGTTGCTGTAGTCCTAATCCTTCCAGGTGATCGATGCAGGCATCCGCAATGGGATCCTGTGAGGAGTTGGCCCACAGATTGAAGTCCCCGAGCAGTAAAAGATGTTTGCTGTTAAGGGTATAAGTGGATATGAACTCCGTTAATGATGGTAGAAGCTGCGATTTTGGCCCAGGTGGCCTATAGCAGAGGAGAATGTGAACAGTCTCCTGGGGGTTAGTTTGAAGTTGAAGAGTAAGGGTTTCCATAAATGGAAGAGGATTTTGAAGGACCGGCTTAGTGATTGCAATATGAAACTTATCGATCACCGCCAGGCCTCCTCCTCTTTGCCCTATTCTGTTTTCCGTTATAATTCGATAATTTTCTGGCACCAATTCTCCAAGAATGGTGTTGCAGTCGTCTGAAAGCCAGCTTTCTGTGATAAAGAGGCAGTCTAGATCGTTTTGTAGTAAGAAATCGTGGATTTCTGATCGGTGTTTTACTGCCGATCTTGTGTTGATCAAAGCACATGATATGTGCTTGAGCTGGGTTAAATGGTTGAAATTTTTGATGGTCGATCGTTGATCGAATCTCAAAAGTTGGTCTATTTTTAAGGCCTTTTTGGTGACGGCTGGTAATACTGTTGCGAATTGTCTCAGACCCCAAATCGTTTCTGCAGAGTATCGCAGTTTAACCATTGTTGCCAGTCACAGGGGGGGGGGGATTAATTGCAATAGAGGGAAGATTCGCTGAATCCTCTCGCTTGGCCTTGGTCCAGAGGAAGGCAAAAAAAACCCTGGCAGTGCTAAGCCAATTTGCTGCCGCAGGGAAAAAAATTCCTTCCTGATCCCTGAAAGGCGATCGGACGAAACCCTGGATCAAGTACTGTTTGGAATGGGGGGGGGAAGAAGGGTGTCACTGTAGCTGAGGAGTACCAAGATGGCCGCCGACCGGGCCACAGGCCTCAGGTTTGGGGGCTGTTTGGCTTGGTGGGTATGAGCTGGTTGTTAATCCAGGGGAGGATGGGATCCTCCGGGGATAGGGGGATGATCCCTGACAATTCCAGGAAAATTTCCAGGCTGTCAGTGCTCCTTTTTGCGGCGCGCCGCTAGGCCGCGGCTGAAGCCGCAGTCTTTCCTAATTGCGGCGTCCGGGAATAAGGCCTGGTCTGGCGCGGATGCGGGAAAGAGCCGCAGATCGCCAGAAAAAAGCGCTGCTATGCGCGGCGGGTGGCCGGGGTAATTATGGGTGACTGATTGGGGTGCATGCGGCTCTAAGAGAAGGTAAACAGCCGCAATTTGGATCGCTGGAGTGGCTGTCCTGAAAAGGACGGTCACTAGCGATTCCTGGGGGTGGAAAGATGGCCCTGAAAGACAGGGTCTTACCTGAAGAGAGGGGCCCACGAAGGGAAGGAAGGAGCCGGTCCTATGGGCTGCAAGTTGATTCATGCAGCAAAGATTGTAGGAGCCTGCCTGCCTGTCTGCGGTGTCTAGCTGGCTATCTGTCTGGTCCCTGGAGAGAGCAGACTCGTCGGGAAGCGTCCTACTCCCTCACTGAACTGACACTGACTGATTATCCAGCTAAGCCTTGTCAGCTGTTGTTAGTCCATTCCCCTTTATATTACCCCCCTTCCCCTTTTCTTATACAAACTCAACTGCTTTGGCAATGCTAACATGTATTTGGTACTGCCAATAAAGCTTATTTGAATTTGAATTTGAAAAATTGTGGGACAGAGAGAGAAAGGGGACAAAGAGAGAGAGAGAGGGAGGACACAGAGAAAGAGAGAGAGGGCAGAGAGAGGGGTAACAGGGGGATGCAGAGAAAGCGATAGAGGGGACAAAGAGAAGGGACAGAGACAGAGGTAGGGCACAGATGTTGTAACAGAGATGGGGGCACATAGACAAAGAGAGGTGGACACAGGGAGGGGGATATCAGAGATAGGAGTGTTAAAGAAAAAAAGAGAGGAGATATAGGGGGCAGAGAGAGCAGCTGTGCATGCTTCACTCGGCTCTGTACATCTCCCTTGATTTTATATATTCCCCTCGGCACTGTATGGACCCCTTGGCTCTGTACACTCCAATTGGCTTGCCAGCTGCATAAATAATACTGTAAAAATGGTGGCTGTAGCAGCGATCAGACCCCAGATACTCTGCCCCAGATGCATGTTATCCCAACACCACAACATCTTAGGAAACCCCCCCCCCTTCTCCAATGCACAGAAGGTGACTGAAAGTCTCAGCGGTGCATGCTTCCCAATGCAACTGTGTAGAAGGGGATGTGTTCTTTCCTTCCACTTAGGTCTCAGGTTACACTCAGCTTCCTGCTCTATGCTGTACAGTGTGTGACATTAGATCCCTGCTCCTGTCTGCTGGAACTGAGAAATAAACTTTGATCTGTGTGTTTTAGAAGGATGTAGAGAAGAGATCAACAGGTGCAACTTATGTAGGTGAATATGTTATATCTCTGTGTATCACCAGAGGCTAGTCACTTCAGTGGGTATATGTGATGGTTTTCAACCAATTTGCAGCTGCAGCGTCCTCTGAAGATGGCTCTGAACTTGAGAAAGGAGTTTAAGGCCTTTTTGGTGACGGCTGGTAATACTGTTGCGAATTGTCTCAGACCCCAAATCGTTTCTGCAGAGTATCGCAGTTTAACCATTGTTGCCAGTCACAGGGGGGGGGGATTAATTGCAATAGAGGGAAGATTCGCTGAATCCTCTCGCTTGGCCTTGGTCCAGAGGAAGGCAAAAAAAACCCTGGCAGTGCTAAGCCAATTTGCTGCCGCAGGGAAAAAAATTCCTTCCTGATCCCTGAAAGGCGATCGGACGAAACCCTGGATCAAGTACTGTTTGGAATGGGGGGGGGAAGAAGGGTGTCACTGTAGCTGAGGAGTACCAAGATGGCCGCCGACCGGGCCACAGGCCTCAGGTTTGGGGGCTGTTTGGCTTGGTGGGTATGAGCTGGTTGTTAATCCAGGGGAGGATGGGATCCTCCGGGGATAGGGGGATGATCCCTGACAATTCCAGGAAAATTTCCAGGCTGTCAGTGCTCCTTTTTGCGGCGCGCCGCTAGGCCGCGGCTGAAGCCGCAGTCTTTCCTAATTGCGGCGTCCGGGAATAAGGCCTGGTCTGGCGCGGATGCGGGAAAGAGCCGCAGATCGCCAGAAAAAAGCGCTGCTATGCGCGGCGGGTGGCCGGGGTAATTATGGGTGACTGATTGGGGTGCATGCGGCTCTAAGAGAAGGTAAACAGCCGCAATTTGGATCGCTGGAGTGGCTGTCCTGAAAAGGACGGTCACTAGCGATTCCTGGGGGTGGAAAGATGGCCCTGAAAGACAGGGTCTTACCTGAAGAGAGGGGCCCACGAAGGGAAGGAAGGAGCCGGTCCTATGGGCTGCAAGTTGATTCATGCAGCAAAGATTGTAGGAGCCTGCCTGCCTGTCTGCGGTGTCTAGCTGGCTATCTGTCTGGTCCCTGGAGAGAGCAGACTCGTCGGGAAGCGTCCTACTCCCTCACTGAACTGACACTGACTGATTATCCAGCTAAGCCTTGTCAGCTGTTGTTAGTCCATTCCCCTTTATATTACCCCCCTTCCCCTTTTCTTATACAAACTCAACTGCTTTGGCAATGCTAACATGTATTTGGTACTGCCAATAAAGCTTATTTGAATTTGAATTTGAAAAATTGTGGGACAGAGAGAGAAAGGGGACAAAGAGAGAGAGAGAGGGAGGACACAGAGAAAGAGAGAGAGGGCAGAGAGAGGGGTAACAGGGGGATGCAGAGAAAGCGATAGAGGGGACAAAGAGAAGGGACAGAGACAGAGGTAGGGCACAGATGTTGTAACAGAGATGGGGGCACATAGACAAAGAGAGGTGGACACAGGGAGGGGGATATCAGAGATAGGAGTGTTAAAGAAAAAAAGAGAGGAGATATAGGGGGCAGAGAGAGCAGCTGTGCATGCTTCACTCGGCTCTGTACATCTCCCTTGATTTTATATATTCCCCTCGGCACTGTATGGACCCCTTGGCTCTGTACACTCCAATTGGCTTGCCAGCTGCATAAATAATACTGTAAAAATGGTGGCTGTAGCAGCGATCAGACCCCAGATACTCTGCCCCAGATGCATGTTATCCCAACACCACAACATCTTAGGAAACCCCCCCCCCCCTTCTCCAATGCACAGAAGGTGACTGAAAGTCTCAGCGGTGCATGCTTCCCAATGCAACTGTGTAGAAGGGGATGTGTTCTTTCCTTCCACTTAGGTCTCAGGTTACACTCAGCTTCCTGCTCTATGCTGTACAGTGTGTGACATTAGATCCCTGCTCCTGTCTGCTGGAACTGAGAAATAAACTTTGATCTGTGTGTTTTAGAAGGATGTAGAGAAGAGATCAACAGGTGCAACTTATGTAGGTGAATATGTTATATCTCTGTGTATCACCAGAGGCTAGTCACTTCAGTGGGTATATGTGATGGTTTTCAACCAATTTGCAGCTGCAGCGTCCTCTGAAGATGGCTCTGAACTTGAGAAAGGAGTTGCAGACTGCTGTGTTGAATATCTGATTGGTAACCATACCAATCGAATTCTGGGGCTTTTTTTTTATATCCCTTTCACTGCACCCGCTACAGTGGTGTTAGAACAAAAACAAATCTGCGGCTGCTAGTGACAGGTAATGTCTCATTGCAAAGAACCTGTCACTACTATACTGAATCCTCATCACATCAGCCTTTCTTGATAGTAGCAATTAGTAAAAAAGTTAATAAAATAAATAATAATAATTAAATCAATAACTAATAATTAAACAAAAAAACTAATTCTCTTTGATAGATGCACATACCTACTTACATATTGCATATCCATCTGTACACCAGAGGAAAAAATAAAAAATAAAAGCTGTAATTTTAATTTAATTCTGAATTGATGGGGGTTTTTAAAGTATCACTGGTTTACCTGTATACAATTTTGGTCATCCACATTTTTTATATTATAAAATTATAATATATATATATATATATATATATATATATATATATATATATATATATATATATATATATATATATATTGTGCAGGACACTAGGGATGGGTTCTGGATGGGTGATATATCTCCCCAGAATTTGGGTTATGGTATTTTTAAAGGACAGTAGAGGATTAACGTACCTGTTGTTTTTTTTTTTTTTTATTACAGTAACTCCTGAGAGCATGTGTGGAGTAGTAGAAGTTGAGAATTGGACTGGGGAAACCGCAGAACTTCCGAGCCTGCCGAGGACTGAGTTTTTATTAGAAAAAGTAAGCTATTTTTGTATGCTGCTGGAAACCCTTGTTTTTTTTTTTTTTTATGTTGGGAGGGGGGCAGAACAGTTTATGTTGTAATATAACTATGCTAATGATCAGTGCCATAGCAGCCCAGGCTGCTATGAGGCCTGGGGTAGGAGACAGGGTTCATTAGAGGTGCGGTAACAGAAAACAAAACTGTGTTGCTTCCAGTATTGAAGGTGTGAAGTCAGACCTTCTAGTCATAGATCCCCATCTAAGCAAAATAAAAAATTTGCTTATCTGTCTTAAATTGGACATACGCTGATTGAGATTAAACTCGTTCAGCAGGAACCGGCCTAATTTTGATTAGTATAACAAACAATACCTCCACACCAAAATATATAGAAAACAAAAACAAAAAATAAAAAAATACCACTACACTAGAATAAATATAAAGTAGGGGGCGCTACTAAATATTATGCTAGATTGTGTGTGCTTAAATTCAAATATAGCAATGAATAACATAGAAACATCAATGGTGAAAAAAAATCAATAATGAAAATAGTAAAAATATTGTAATATAGTGCCAATAGGCAGTTCTGTGCAACCATAAATATTTATGTCAGTTCGTAATCAGTGAAAATTTTCTCCACATGAACTTGCATACCAACTTCCTTCTCCTCCACCAAAATCATGCATATGCACCCAGTGAGGCCATCCACCAACGCACACTCCCCAGATAAAATTTACCCCTTTCATTAAACAAAAGGTCACTTTGCATTTTATCGCCATCCCACAGGATACTCCTCTCCTTTCACAAAGGCCCAGAGAGTACTGACTCTTGCACTAATTGCACTAACATACAATTTTTAAGGACAATCTTTCAGGGTATGTCCCCTTCTTCAAGGTCCAAGCAGTACTCACTTTCCAGCTTTAGTAAATAAACCTAATTGTGTACTTAAAAGTGGGGTATGCCTGTATATATATTTTATTGTTGATTAAATACCCAACCAGCACTAACCCCTACTTGTGTGCAAAAATAAAATAAGTTCCTGATCAACATGAATACATTACCTAAGTGTAACATGGAACAAACAAATATTTGAACAATGTAATGGGGGTTATTTACTAAAACTGAAGAGTGCAAAATCAGGTGCAGCTCTGCATAGAAACCAGCTTCCAGGTATTTTTGTCAAAGCTTAAAGTGGTGCTAAAGGCAGAAGGTTTTTATCTTAATGCATTCTATGCATTAGGACAACAAGCCTTCTGTGTGCAGCATTCCTCACTCAGCCCACCTAATACTTACCTGAGCCCCATCTTTATCCAGTGATGTTGCATGAGAGTTTTAGCTGTCCTGGACTTTCCCTCATCATTGGTTGAGATAGCAGCAGGCGCCATTGAACAAGCTGAAGTTAGAAGCTGATTGGTTACCATGCACAGCTGCACCAGAGTCTGAGTGCTCCAGTTTTAGTACGTAAATCTCCCCCCAATGTGTACAGTGATTCACACAGTGCAAAAGTCCACATAAACTCACATTCCATCCATCTTCATCCTTCATCCACACTATGTCATACAGTGTGCTCCCCCCTTCATAATATTGCCCACCAATGTGCCAAACAGTACTTTCACTACAAAATAAAACAAATAAGTTGCGCTAAACAAATATAAATATGAATATGGAAAATAAATGTGCAATTGAGTTGGAAAAATTTTTAGTGTCCATAAGTGTCCAAAGAACAATAAAAATATATTGAAAATGAATAAATTGTTGAGTGAAGTTATTAAACGTGACTGGCAAACAAAAATCCTCCACCGGTAAAGATAAAAAAGACTATGCGCTTACCAGAAGGGCAAGCAATCAAAGCTTGCAGCTGGAATCCCCCAGCAAGGGTCTTTATAGAAACTGCCGCTGATGGTCCAGATAATATTCCTCCAATTGTATGGATGGATATAAGATCCAAAGAACATGAAAGAAATATATATACAGCATATGGTGATGTACCGCAGATAAAACAGGATGATATGCACACCAAGAAAAGCCACCACCAATAAGAATCACCGAATAAAGGGGACTCTTACCAGATATGCTAAATAGAGTACTTGTGGCCAAACCCAGCCAGGGCCTTTAGGTAGTCTCCAAGCACACCAGCCAAAGCACACGGCTTTCTCAGACAACCATAACGGAGTATGTCACCAGAAAGAAAGATGAAATCCACATAGTGAAGTATCGCAGATATAAGGTTTAATAAAAAGTAGATGCACTTACATAAAAAAGAGTAGTGTCAGCATTAAAAATTGCGAACCGGCCGGCTTCTACGAGCGCCCGTCCTTCGGGACCTAGACGCAGCACGTCAAAGCGTCTCCTCCTCCCGACGTACGTTTCGTCAGTATGTGACGTCGTCTGGGGAACGGAAGTACTTTCACTACAACTGGCTTGGCAGATCCAAATGACCCTGTTTCTCTTGGAAGCATGTATTGGGTTTCTGCCTCTGCCTCTGCTTACCACTGCTCAAAGCGCTCCCCTCCTCTTTGGCTCTCCTCTCCAGTTTGCAAAGTCGTTCCACAGTTCACCACCACAAGCCATTTATTAAACACAGGAATATTCTCATAGTGTAAAATTCAATATGATTTACTAAAATATAAAGGTAAACCACTCACATTTAAAAACCTTGGTAAATGCCTCTCTAAAATAATTCCATTCACCTCTGTGAACAATATTGATCAGTCACATCAAGGTTGGTGGGAGGCTTTTGATGTCACACATTAATTAAATAGAAAAAAATGATCAGGAAAATTATAGAGGAGAATAAGGAGTGAATTGGGGCTGATTCGAGTAAACTAAGGGTTAATAAGGGGTTCAACAGTGGAACATTTAATTGAAAAAAATACGCTTTTTTTTACTTGTCAGGTTGCTTTAACTGACTTCATCTGCAGATCAAAGTTCATCCCTTTGATCTGTAGAGGAATAAAAAGAAAGATACAAACTGAAACAATGTTTCCTTGTACTTTTCCGTATTAGCGGCTGAGCAATGTTGTTGATAAACTTTGCCAGACTTTTTTTCTACAGCTCCTGCTGCTGGGACCTTCTGTGTACTCGGCAACATAGCTACGATTCATCAGAGCTGAATTGCTGTATACTGGGATAGGGGGATCCCGGCAGAAGGACTGAACTTACTAGACATGTCCTGTGTACAATGATGCAATTTTTTTGGGTGTCTCTAGCACGCCCAGGGTCTGCAACTGGATATGATCAGAAATAATACCTTTGTTGAGGTCTGTTATTTAATATTAGGCTGTGTAATTTTTAGTGATGATAGGGGAAAAAAACACTTTGTTGAATGTTCCTAATGCTGTTGGGTCCCATTGAGCACATCTGCTTTTTGACTGTGATTCTACATACCGCTGTTTAGATTTACACCCAAACCATTATCTCTATACGGAAGTGTGGTAGCTTACACTTTATCTTTTACCAAGTCAGAAAGTTAATCTCTTAATAGTTATACAGTATATGTACACTAGTCTAATCCAAAACTTTCATAAATAATCTCAGCTTCTCCCTACATCTTTAGAGATTGGACTAGTATTCACTGTCCAATCAGAGAGAGACAAAGGGACCGTATAACAATATCTCTTTCATTTACAATTTATATTTGTAATGAGTCATGAGATTACAGCTACAGCTCCGACATTGTATCGGGTCTCAAAATCAGCAGGGTTGTAGGCAGCTACCCCTCCTCTCCACCTGCACAAATAATGGAGCACTTAGTATTACATTGGACTTCAGCCATTGTAGGCCAGCACTTTTTAAACAGTGGCTTAATTACTGGAGTTTTGCTTTAAATCAATGTTTCTCAACTCCAGTCCTCAAGTAACCACAACAGATGGAACGGATATGGTAATTACTAAGGCAGTGAAACTGATCAAATCACCTGTGCAAAATAATGGAGAGCCTGAAAACATGACCTGTTGGAGGTACTTTAAGGCTGGAGTTAAGAAACTTGCTTTAAAGGGGTTGTAAAACCTCATGTTTTTTCACCTTAATGCATCCTATGCATTAAGGTGAAAAATGTTTGGCAGTGACCGGCCCCCCGGCCCCCCAGCCCCCCCGTTCTACTTACCTGAGCCCCTTAATTCCGTTGGAGGAGATGCACACTCTCTCTCTGCACTGGGTCCCGGCTCTTGATTGGATAGATTGATAGCAGCGCAGACATTGGCTCCCGCTGCTGTCAATCAAATCCAATGACGCGGGCGCAAATGCTTGACTCAGGAGCGCGCCCACACAGTAACCCCCCGGGAGAGCGCTTCTCCTAGGGGGTTATCTGATGTGAGGAGGAGCCACGGGGGACCCCAGAAGCGGGGGGATCATGACCACTCTGTGCAAAACGAGCTGTACAGTGGAGGTAAGTATGATATGTTTATTATTTGGCAAATGGGCGTACAGGTACATTCTTTTAAATTTGCTGCCATGTGGGCGTGCGCCCCTGCCGCAAGCTCCGTGACTGTGCCCACGGGACCCACGGACTTCATGTTCACTGGTGTCCAGCGACCGTGTCGCGGAGCGGCAGATGCTGTGTAAACAAAGCATCTCCCTGTTCTGCCTAGTGACAGGACACCGGTGAGGGACACGATCGTCTGCTCCATCCCATCGCATTAAGCCCCGCCCCCACTTAGTTAAAATCACTCCCTAGGATACACTTAACCCCTTCCTAGCGCCCTAGTGGTTACCCCTTCCCTGCCAGTCACATTTATACAGAAATCAGTGCATTTTTATAGCCCTGATCGCTGTATAAGTGTGAATGGTCCCAAAATAGTGTCAAAAGTGTCCGATGTGTCCGCCATAATGTCACAGTTAGGATAAAAAGCGCTGATCGCCACCATTGCTAGTAAAAAAAAATATTAATAAAAATGCCATAAAACTATCCCCTATTTTGTAGACGCTATAACTTTTGCACAAACCAACGTTAACTGTGATTGTTTTTACCAAAAATATGTAGAAGAATATGTATCGGCCTAAACTGAGGAAATTTTTTTTTTTATGTATTTTTGGGGGGTATTTATTATAGCGAAAAGTAAAAAATATTGCTTTTTTTTTAAATTGGTGATCAAATAGGGGCAAAACAAAGCTATAAAAAGGACGTCAGCTTTGTTTGGGAGCCACGTCGCACGACTGCACAATTGTCAGTTAAAGCGACACAGTGCCGAATCGCAAAAAGTGGCCCGGTGATTTGGCAGCCAAATCCTCTGGGGTTGAAGTGGTTAAAAAAAAAAAAACACAAAGGTGTACAATCACTTTAAATCCTCACCTATATATTCTGAGAAGAGGCTATAGACATCTTCTGTTGTTTCCATAAATTTTTCTACACCAATAAAAATGCTTTAGCATTCATTTAAACAGTAAAATGTACTGTACTGGTAATTGAATTAAATGGTGCAGTAATATTGTAATATTGTTGGCTACAGCTGCTGATTCATCATGGATTGTATTACTTTGATGGCTTTCCTCATCTGACAATAGCCAATTACTGTGCCATTTTTCTTTATCTTCCTAACAAAAACAAATCAAAGATCCACACTCCTCACCAGTTAGAAGGAAAAGAACCAGCACTTCAATTCAACTTTATTTTATTTTAACAAGCGGTGAAATCCATAACTTAAGTTGAAGTTTAATCTGCTGATATGTTACATTTTCTGGCCGCTTTTTCCATCTTATTATCATTCTAATGATATTTTTAAATAAAACCTTTTTGTTTTCAATACATATTTTCAAACTAGTGATTTAATCTCTATGTTTCTGCAATTTAGGAAGATCATGGCTGATGGGAGGAGCCGGCAGGGTGCTGTACCTACCTTCCTGAAAACATCACTGTACCCTGCCGAAGTACTCCTCTGAAGAGCACTCAGCCCTAATGCAAGTAATTTGATGATTCTTCTAGAAAAGCTAGCTCTATCATCCTTGACTTTACTGCTTTTTGGGTCACTGACTTAATATATTCTGACTTAACTTAAATTTTACTTGCCACAAACTTGGCAAGAGTCAATTCGGCAGCATTGTCAGCCAGCATTTGTATTAACCTCAGTACCTCACTCACATGTGTGTTTAGGAGGACTCAGAAGTTTTTATGGGGTGGGAAGTATAATACAAAGCAATGAGAGGCTGATAGCAACCACAACCATTTGCAAGTAATCAGCAATGCAGCATTAACCTGTGAATGTTTGGCTCTGTATGCAAACATACTTTGTATGGGGCTTACCACCTGCACCCATAAACCCTCTCACAGGAATTCATAGACTGCCCAAAAATGTACATGTCATTAGAGTGGTTGTTAAGCCACTGTCATATCTTCATATAATCATCTGTATTTCCTAATGTTTTATAAAAAAAATGCCCTTCTATACATAATTTCAAAGAGCCGCTCAGCGCTCACATGACCGGCCGCCTCTCTCGATCCGAAAGCTACAGTGGGAGGGCCCGAGAATCCCCCACTGACGTCAGTTGGGACGAGAGGAGGAAGGAGGAGATATGTGGTTGGTCACGTGAGGGCCAAACAGCGCTCTGAAATCAGATGGGTTTTGCTACAAAAGCCTTTTTTTTTTGTTTACTATTCTATAAATTTTCTTTAAAAGTATGCATCTAGAATATTTTCTTTTAGTTTTAAACAGTAAAAAAGTTTTTGCCGGAGTTTTGCTTTAAAAGAAAAAAAACGTTTTGGCTAGAGTTACTTTTTAAGTTAAGTATATTGTGATTCTCTGCCATGCAGAGGCATACCTGCAATTGTGACCCGGCTCCATGCTTCAGGGGGTCCATGAGGCCCCCCTGTACAGTTGGATAGGAAGGACGGCGGGGGCGGCATACAGAGATACTGCTTCCCTCCATGTTCCTCCTCCTCCTGTGTCTTTAACCAGCCCCTCCCTTGTCTGAATGGATAGAGTCAGTAATCGGTGCTGTCCATTCATAACTAAATCATAATAAACTATGTTTACTATGCTTCAGTTTGTGAATGAACAGGAAACTCTGGACACAGCTATTCCTGTCCCCCAACAGGGCTCCTAAAAAATGAAAAATAATAACAATAATAATATAATAATTCTATTGTAAAAAACATAAAAGTAAAAAAAAAAATGAAAAAAACTACTGACACTAATGGCGGAACTTTATAATCGTAGGAACTTTATTACACCTAGCAGTTTTATAATCGCATGAACTTTATAATCGCATAAACTTTATTACACCTGGATAAACTCTTTTTGGATACTATACAGGAGCACTTTTTTTATTTTTTATGCTCCTGTGGGTCACAGATAATCTATACAGGATCATAAAAGTGGGAATTGCACTTCTTTGCACAGTAGCACTTTATATTAATTATTATCATTGTTTATGCTTTTGTATACACATCTTTTGTATATTTATTTTTTTATATTTAATATATGTGTTCATTTATTGCACTATTGTCACTTTCCACTGTAAGAAAATACCTTTTTTTCACTATTGGATGTTTTTATGTGTTTCTTTTTACACTGGTATAGTGTATGACTTTGGAAAGCGCAGCGTATATATTTATTTATCCACGTTTGCATGATATTTGAGGCATGTACTCTTTTTATATTTTAACTAGTAGCATAACTACCAGGTTTCGCCACGGGACTCAGAGGGAAGAGCTCAGGCTGGGGGTCGGAGGGGCCCTTCATGGTTTCTTGCACTGGGGCCCTGAAGGTTCTGGTTATGCCTCTGCAGTCACGGGTTAATAAACCTGGCCCATGACCTTTGATCTTTGCACTGCTTTGATGATTAAGGCCTCTTATGCCATGTACACACGATCGGTTCATCCGATGAAAACGGATCGATGGATTTTTTCATCAGATATCTGATGAAGCTGACTTTCATCAATCTTGCCTACACACCATCGGTTAAAAATCCGATCGTGTCCAACGTGGTGACGTAAAACACTACGACGTGCTGAGAAAAATTAAGTTCAATGCTTCTGAGCATGCGTCGACTTGATTCTGAGCATGCATGGATTTTTGACCGATGGATTTCCCCACAGACGATCGTTTTTTTCTATCGGTTTTTTAACCATCAGATAATTTTAAAACAGGTTCTAAATTTTTTCACCGATGGGAAAAAAACGATGGGGCCCACACAAGTTCGGTTCGTCCAATGAAAACGGTCCGTTTTCATCAGACGAACCGATCGTGTGTACAGGGCATTACACACTGGTGCTTTTCCAGGGTGACAAAAGCATATGAAAACTATTCTCCATCAAATCTTATGTAACTTTGGTGCAGTTTTTCAAAAGTGCACCAAAAAGGCACCTTCCATTGTGAGTCAAAGGGAATGGAACAAAAGCCCATCAGCGTGAGCCCTAAGCCTATATATTTTCTTTTAGAAAACATTTCATGCATAATTATTTCTTCCTGACTCATTAATAAATTGATTCAGAAGGTTTATTGACATAAAACCACCTAATTTTAATCATAGTCATTAAAAGCTCAATGAAAACTAATCTCTGATGTATTTATCAGATTATGCGTGTTTATGTTTTCATGCTGTAATCCATTGGACTGAGCCAGATGATTTACAAACTGAAATAAATACTTATTATAGTACAATTAGAAAGTATTTCTTTCTTCTTTTAACACTTTAAAAAAAAATGTTTTTGTCACTGCTTGAGTTATTTAACAAGAAACTTGTTTTTATCCTCTACTTGTAGGCCTCGTGCACACTTGAGCACAAACACACAGCTTTTACAGGCTTTTGAGCTTTTTTTTTCTCTGCCTCCAAATGCCCCTCTATGTTAGCCTATGTGTCCACGCTATGTAGGTGTTTACAGGAGTTTATAGACAGAAAAACCACACCCAAGTCGTGTGTAGGAGAGGAGCTTTTGAAAATAAAAAAGCCAGACACGGGCGCATGCACGAAGCCTAGCGGGACAGACATGTCAACCTAGAGCTCCGCTTCATGCAGGAGGATTACCGCGGATAACAGGAAGAAAACTGGGCTACGAGTGACCGGGAACACGGGCATATCTTCCCAAGAGGTGAGGGGGACACATTACAAAGACAATGGTGCTGGGAGGCGTGAGGAGCAAGAACAAATCCAATTTTAGCTGCGGTACTCAGCAGACCAAGAGCGCAGCAAAAAAGGTGCCGGTCCCCTCAGAGAACCTCACCTCAGAGAACACTAAGAAACAAATGGCAAAACAAACAAAACTTATGGCAGCCATAGGTGATTTCACCTCAGACAGTGAGGAGGAAGGTAATAATGATTTATTACAAATGACAAGCCAGAATGCAGCGGTCCCCTTAGAACTGCTGAAACAATTTGAAAGAATGCTACACAAAGCATTACAAAACACCTCAGACCAAATTACCGCCAGTCTCACAAAAGAGATAAGGGAGCTGGGAAATCGCACTGAAATATTGGAAACAAAGACGGAGGAAATTGAAATATACACTCAGGAATGTCTGACCTAAATAGATGCACTAAAAGAGGAAAACCTAATGCTGCAGAATAGACTGGAAGATTTTGAGAACCGAGCCAGAAGGTCCAATTTGAGATTTAGAGGCATCCCAGAGTCAGTCATTGATCTGCTGCCCACTATATTGGCATTATGTCAAGAACTGCTGCCCGGAGTTGAGGTGGAAAGACTAGAAATGGACAGGATCCATAGGGCACTTACCCCCAGGAAAACAGATGGTCCTCCAAGGGACATCATTGCTAAGTTCCACTTCTATAGAACAAAGGATCAAATACTAGAGGCGGCCAGAGGAAAGAGTAACTTATACTTCCAAGGTTATGATTACCAGATTTTTGCGGACATTTCACAACTTACCATAGTTAAGAGAAGAGCCATGAAACCTCTCCTGCTGGAACTGCAGCACCGCAACATTAAATACCAGTGGGGTTTCCCCTTTTCCTTGCGATTCACATACCAAGGAACAAAAATAGTATGCAGAACTCCTGATCAATTACACCAAGCCCTGCTGGATTTCAAGATAATTGAAAGACCATCTACAGCAAACTCCACTCGCAGAAGATCAGCATCCACCTCTTCACACAAGAACTCATCCCAACAGGAACATAACAACGGAATGTTATGCAGCAGACGCACAAACGAGGCAGATTTGTAACCCAGCCTCAGGAGCAAGAAGACACAATGGACTGACCCACCTGAGCAAGAGTCTTCTAACTTTTCTCTCTTTATCCCTTAGCTACAAAATTCAATCTAGACTGTCTTTGCATCCTAATTCAGAAATAAAATTTTCTCCTTACACTCCCACTCTCCATCCCCTTTACCGTGGTCAGGAGGACTACACCAAACTCATTACATACCCCCGTTTTTCCATGATCTCTGTTCTTCCACCCTCCCCAATTATGGATCTTCTGACACATATATTTTAGTAGCTCCCAATTTTTATTAATACATTTAAAACTTCTCCCCAACCCTATAGGCGTATGCTAAATGAGTTATAGCCAACATAACTTTATTTTTAACCATTATGATTTCACTACTACTCCCTCCCACTTCTTTAAAACTGCACACTATAGTGCAAGCAACTAACACACCCTGTTCAAACAATGTCATCCCACAGTAAAGATGCAAGACGCACCCTTAGGGGGGCACAAATTACACTTCAGTATGCGGTCCTCCAACGCATGAAAAAAACATGCGCCACTTTAGGCTCTCCTCTGGTCCCCGCCATTGTGCGGGAGTTAGACGAGGGCTCCCTTCCCCCTGATGGGGGATTATCTCCCCCATCACGGGATAAACACGAGCACTTCATAAGTACAATAATGCTTAAACGTTCTATTTATGGTAATGCATCTCACTTTCTTTTTAAGGTTATTTTTTCCGAATCCTTCCCTTCTCCTCTTCCCCAAGAGTCTGCACGGAACATGTCGGGACGCCGCTACACATGGAATCACGGTAAGAATAGCAAAATGGTTAGGCTATCATGGCTCCGTTGAACCTGTTATCACTTAATGCACAAGGCCTGAATTTGCCACAAAAACGCACAAAAGCATTTAGACATTTCCAGGCCAAGAAAGCACACATAGGGCCTGATTTACCAAGCCTTTACTCCATGACTCATGGAGTAAAAGCAGGAGTAGCAGCCGTTTGGCCATTTACTAAAGAAATACGCTGCTAGTGCAGTGTATTTCCCTAGTTACTAATGTGCTCCGTGCGCCCAGGAGAGGGTGCATTGTGCACCAGTACAGACCTGGCGCACGGCACATTAAACTGTAAATTGCGGGGGTTCGGGCGGGAGTTTATTAGGGGGGGAGGTGGGGGGATGCAGGGGAAGTGAAGTGACATGTGTTTTGAAGTGTTTGGCGGGCCGAATTGAAAGGGAAAGTGTTTTTTGAAAACAGATCCCCGTACGCTTGCACAGTGCGCCTGAACCTCGGGAGGTTCATTTGCATACTGGGCATGCGCAGAGAGAAAAGTCAGGGAAAAGTCAGGGCATGTGGCCTGGTGCGGTTCAGGAGAGGGGGGGGGCCGCACTCTGTCCCCCCCTCTTTTCTGCGGCCGGCCAGGTCAACGTGCTCGGATAAGGGTCTGGTGTGGATTTTTAGGGGGACTCCACGCCATTTTTTTTTCAATTTGGGGTGGAGTTCCCCTTAAAATCCACACCAGACCTGAAGGGCCTGGAATGGATATTTGCCGGGAACCGCACGTCTTTTTTTTTTTTGGTTTTTACGGCGGGGTTCCCCTTAATATCCATTCCAGACCTGAAGGGCCTGGTAATTTAATTTGGGGGAACCCCTACACATTTTTTTGTTTGTTTTATGAATGAATCCCTTTAGAATTGTCAGAGCCGACAATTCATTATAGCCGCGTGTGAATTTTTAAATGACTTTTTTCCTTCTGAATGTCATTTTGTGCAGGGGGAGTTCTAAGTGCGGGAAAAATGCGCTATTTCACATGCTGACATTACACCCCCCCTAGGTACGAAATTTAAAGGAATATTTCACTTTTATTGTTTCACTTTAAGAATTATTAATTTCACTGCTCCCGAAAAAACGGCTGTTTTAAAAAAAAAAAAAAGCATTGATACATGTTCCCTGGGACAGGACTGAGGTCCCCAAACACTTTTTAGGACAAAACTTGCAGATTAGCCTTTAAAATGAACACTTTTGATTTCTCCCATAGACTTCTATAGGGAGTTCGGCGCGGCTTTACATATTACTTTCAATGCGCCGGCTGCTACGCTGGTTCATGCGCCCAATTAAGCCTCCACCCGGAGTACTAATTAACGCATGAACCAGCGCAGCGCACAGAGCATAGTAAATCAGGCCCATAGTCTGTTTACAAGAGACACATTTCACACACAACGCTACCCCTAAATATTTTAATGCCTCCTACCCGCAAGTATACACAGCATCAGCCTCAGCAAAAAAGAGAGGAACCCTAATAGCATTCCACAGATCAACACCTTTCACTTTGAAATCAGAAATTAAAGACCCAGAGGGTCGTTATATTATTTTAACAGGGCATATTATGGATACGGCTGTAACAGTAGTATCATACTATGCACCCAACCTTAACCCCATGCCATTCATGTCGCATCTCTTTCAAACCATCAATACTCATAAAATGGGATCTCTCTTTATTTGCGGTGATTCCAACCAGGTCCTACTCCCATTCCTGGACAAAACCCCCTACACACCTTTAAAACAACAAACAAGTGGACCTTGTCTGATCTATTGTACAAATACAACCTAGTGGACTCTTGGAGAGAAACGAACCCCACAAAACGCAACTACACATATTTCTCCAATCCTCACCAATCATTAAATCGTATAGACCACATATTTTTAACGATTGGAATGTTACCGGAAGTACTTAACTCCAGCATCATCCCTTGGTCAGACCACAACGCAATATTCACTACAATAGCATCTGCAATCCCTAAAAATCACGACCCAACCTGGTATCTTCCAGAGATACTACTTAAACACCCATCCTACCACCTGGACGTTGAACAAACCCTAAAAGAATACTTGGAATTAAACGCAAGCCCAGAAATCTCCTCACTTACACTCTGGGAAGCCCATAAACCAGTGCTGCGAGGGGCATTACAACGCCAACTGGGGATCCTTAAAAAGAAACGTAAACAATTAGCAAAAAGCCTAGAAGTAGAATATAACCTAGCATCCCTAGCCTTCCAAGATAATAACACCACCATTACTAAAGCCCGTCTCGATAAAGCGAAAATAGAATTCGATTTATTTCTCTCGGACTCTGCAATCAAAACATTAAATAGGTCAAACATTCCTTTTATAAAAATGCAAACAAACCAGGGACACTTTTAGCAAGATCACTTAAAGCGGGAGTTCACCCATTTGTGGGTTTTTCCTCTTTTCCCCATAGCTGGATGCTCATTTTGTCTAGGGGAATCGGCTATTTGTTTTAAAAAATATGAGCCGTACTTACCCGTTTTCGAGATGCATCTTCTCCGTCGCTTCCGGGTATGGGTCTTCGGGAGCGGGCGTTCCTTCTTGATTGACAGTCTTCCGAGAGGCTTCCGATGGTCGCATCCATCGCGTCACTAGTAGCCGAAAGAAGCCGAACGTCGGTGCGGCTCTATACTGCTCCTGCGCACCGACGTTCGGCTTCTTTCGGAAAATCGTGACGCGATGGATGCGACCGTCGGAAGCCTCTCGGAAGACTGTCAATCAGGAAGGAATGCCCAGTCCCGCAGCCCATACCCGGAAGCGACGGAGAAGATGCATCTCGTAAACAGTAAGTACGGATCATATTTTAAAACAACTAGCCGATTCCCCTAGACAAAACGAGCATTAATCTAAGGGGAAAATGTGTTCTCCATGGGTGATCCTCCGCTTTAACACAATTAATAAGACCTACAAACCCATAAAATTAAAAATAGACAATAATAACATATCCAGTAACCCTATTAAAATAGTGCAGAAATGCAGCTCTCATTTAAATAAACTATACTCAGAAAAGAATACATTTAACACATTGGAGGCCGACTCCTTCTTCTCGCAGATCCAGCTACCACAAATGAAGGAAGCACAAAGAACACAATTAGACAAGTCAATAACACAAGATGAAGTAGCGGCAGCTATTGGAGAACTTAAACTTAACAAAAGACCTGGACCTGACGGGTTCTCAGCCAGATATTACAAAACCTTTAAAGATCTAATCTCCCCCACGATGGCAGGAGCCTTTAATGACCTGTTTGACCCGCAGTGAAAATTACCGTCCAATTTCTATGCTGAACACCGATATTAAACTCCTAGGCAAAATACTTTCAAATCGTCTTAACAAAATAATCGGATCACTGATCCATCAAGACCAGGTGGGATTTATGCCTGCACGTCAGGTGGGCGATAATATACGGAGGGCAAACTTACTGGCACATATGGCAAAAAAAAGAGGAATTCCAGCTTGTTTCTTGTCTCTTGACATTAAACAAGCATTTGTCTCATGGACATACCTGGAGTACACATTGCAGAAATGGGGCTTCGGCCCCAATTACATAAAGTGGATTCTAGAACTTTACAACAGCCCGAAGGCATATGGTAAATATGCAGGGTACAAATCAGACACGTTCTCCATACAAAGAGGTACAAGGCAGGGTTGCCCACTATCTCCATTACTGTTTGCCCTCCTTATAGAACCTCTCGCCCAAATAATTAGATCTGACCCTAAGATACTAGGTATTGAACTGGGAGGTTTCAAGCATAAGATATGCCTCTACGCAGATGAAATCCTACTATTCCTCTCATCACCCCAAGTATCAGGTCCTAACCTTCTTCCAATTCTGAATAAATTCACATCTATTTCAGGTTTAGCAATAAACCCCAAGAAATGCAAGGCCCTAAATATATCTCTCTCAAACACGGAATTAAGCACCGCTAAATCAGGTCTCCCTTTCGAATGGTCAGTGAAAAGCATCCCCTATTTAGGAATACACCTAACAGCAACAGTATCAGATCTATTTTCACACAACTACCCCCTTCTCCTAAAGCAAATTACAAACCTATTAAAATCATGGACCCAACTCCCACTGTCATGGTTTGGAAAAATCAATGCCATTAAAATGACAATATTACCAAAGCTTCTTTACCTCTTTAGAGTACTCCCCATCCCAATTCCGGCCTACCACCTCAGACTGATCCAAAAGAGAGTTTCATCTTTCATCTGGGGCTCCTCCAGACCAAGAATTAAACCCCAAATCCTACACCTCCCCAAACTTAAAGGGGTACTTGGGTACCCCAGTTTTAAACACTACTACCAAGCCGCGCAGCTAACAGCTTTAGTGAAATACCATGCAAAACAAGAACTACCTTTATGGGTATTGATAGAAGCGATAGAATGTGACCCCATTCCAATATCCAACATTCTATGGATCACTTCCAAACAGCACAAACACACAAGCAACCCTATCACTAAACATTCATTAACCCTATGGGATAAAGTCAAATCAAAGAATCATTTACAATCCCCACAAATCCCGCTACTTTCATTTCACAAAAACCCGGCATTTTACCCAGCTTGGGTCTTTCCCAACACATTCAAAGAATGGGCAACCAGGGATTGCACGAAAAAATATAAATTTCTAGATTCTACTTCTATTATCCCCTTCCCGACACTATGTGAAACTTACGGCATCCCACAAAGTGAACTATTCAGATACCTACAAATAAAGAACTTTTTTCAGCCACCTGTAAATTCTCCAACCGCGCCAATTCACTTTTCTACATTTGAAAACATCTGTATAAAGGATCCACACGCCAGAGGCATCATATCATCCCTCTACTCTCATCTTCTAACTCAATCCAATACCGGAAAACTACTATATGTTCGTAAGTGGGAGGAAGACTTGGAAACGGAACTGAGTACCGCTGACTGGAACCAAATATGGGATAATACCAAAACAGCATCCCCAATATATTCGCATCAGAGGCAAACTACAAGGTGCTATCTAGATGGTACTTAGTGCCAGCTAGAGTGGCAAAATACGCACAAAATTACTCAGAGTTATGTTTTAGGGGATGCTCAAATATAGGAACGTATTTTCACATCTGGTGGTCGTGTCCGAAAGCACAGACATTCTGGTCAGAAATCTTCCAAATGGTAAACACCTTGACAAACAGGAAAATCCATACTGATCCCAAAACAGCACTGCTCAATTTAAAGCCTAACAATTTGACATACGCACAATTTAAACTGATAAGACAGCTCCTTACAGCTGCAAAACAAACAATTGCAAAGGCATGGAAATCCCCAAATTTGTCAGTAACAGAGGTACTAAACAGAACAAATATTGCAATGACACACGCCAAAATGTCGGCTATTGAAACAGACACGATCACCAAATTTGATTTTCGGTAAAGGATACCAGACTTTAAGTTATCAAGAAAATGCGTAGAGTTACGTTATCTTTCGTTCAAACATTTCTTAACATAACTTGTATTTATCCACTGGTACCACAGTACACCTCCCACATGAAATGGTTACATGTTTATTTGCAAACATAGGAGTTTCCCTTTTCTTTTATTTTTTGTTTCTATATTGTATCAACTTTACACTGTTTGTATAATTCTTACAAGTATGACTAAATAAAGATATTTTGACAAGGAAAAAAGCCAGACACGCCTATGTGCATGTAAATGTGTCTAAACGTGCCTAAGCGCTAGGTGTGTTTAGCGATTGAGCATTTTTTTTTATTTAAATTTCAAGAATAAATGAAAATTCTTGCCATGGTAATAAACATCCAAGCGCTTGATGTGCCTAAACGTGTTGGAAAAAACGCTGCTTAGGCACAATATTGAAGCTGCTTTTCCCCTGCCAGAAGAAATGCGTTTAACCACTTCTGGACTGCCCACCGTCGTTATATGACGATACTTTGATGTTGAATACTGTTGTTTTGGCAGCAGATAGCTGCATAACCTAGGTATATTCTTAAATGGCGGGCGGTCCACTTTCATTTCTTCGTGGGGGATTCGACCATCCTCCTCTTACTGCATTTCGGTCGTCTCCCCCGCTAACCGGAGCCATCGGTAGCTACGAAGACGATCCAATCCTTTCCCTTCTGAGGCACTGTGTCGAGTAAGGGAATGGTGGCCCCCGCTCAACTCAATGATGGTGGATGACAGAAGCGGCATCAAACGTCACTTCTGCAACAACTGCCTTGAAGGGAATTTTTTTTATATTTTTTTGAACTTTTTTTTAAGTGTAAATGTGAGGCCTGAGGTCTTTTTGACATTATCTATCACAATATAAAAAAAGAAATTGGGCTAACTTCACTGTCTTGAAAATATATATATAATGTTAGGGGGTTCTAAGTAATTTTCAAGTTTGAAAAATAGTCTTGGTCCTTAAGTGGTTAAATAACCCCAGTGTGCATGAAGCCTTCAATGGATAGTACAATTTTAGCGCAACAGTTACCATCATGAATTTGTCCAAATTGCTTTTTCTGTATCATCTCAGCTTTCTGTACAGATACTGTAAGGGACCCCAAGGAACCGGACACCAAACAGGAGAGTAAATGTAAGAAAAAACAATTCCACAGTTATTGACACCTGACACCCACACACACTCAGTGGTAACTTTGTGATTAAAAGCAAATAAAACTAATTACGTCTGTGTTTTATTACGTGTCAAGGCTGATAAGGACAACAATGATTCTGCTTATCGTTTACATTCCTGGTAAAGAATGAGGATGAGTGAAGTGACATTAAACAACTAAGATAATGGCTAAATGCTGCTGATTTGCAGAATGTGAAAGCTTTACATCTGCTGTGTACCTCCTGCATGGGTTCCAGTATTTTAAAGTAGAAGTTATTAGGCAACATCTATACAAAAGAGGAATCAAGGATTCAAGATTAGGAGGTTTACTGTCACATTTAGTCAAAGCTAAAGTATATCTAAACTCCCCACATTTTTTATTTTTTTTATAAATTGCAGTTTACCAATCCTTAAGGCCCCTTTCACACTGGGGCGTTTTTTGAGCGTTATTCGAGCATTATTCTAGCATTTTTCGAGCGTTATTCAAGTGTTATTCAAGCGTTTTTCGAATGTTATTCGAGTGTTATTCGAGCGAAGCCTCATTTGCAATCCCAATGTGCTGGTAAAGCAACGCTAAGACCCTAACATTTTAGGGCGTTTTTGTAGTGCCTCAGTGTGAAAGGGTAAGGCGTTTTTACACCGCTTTCAATTCATTTCAATAGAGAGGGGCGTTTTTGGAGTGTTTTTTTTAGCGCCCCAAAACCTGCTCCAAAGATACTGCTTGCAGGACTTTTCTCAACTCCCTGCCAGTGCAACACCTCAGTGTGTAAGGGTAAGGCGTTTTTACAGCGATTTCAATTCATTTCAATGGAGAGGGGCGTTTTTGGAGCGTTTTTTTTTTGCGCCTAAAAGCTGCTCCAAAGATGCAGCTTGCAGGACTCAGTGTGAAAGGGTTCATTGAGATGCACGGAGAGCGTTTTATGAGCATTTTAAAAGCGCTATTTTTAACGCTAAAACGCTGTGAAAACGCTTCAGTGTGAAAGGGGTCTAAATGGGTTGTAAACCCTCAAAGTTTTTCACCTTAATGCATTCTATGAAAAACCTCCTATTATGCAGCTGCCCCCCAGAGCCCCACTTTTACTTACCCTAACCTGGTCTTTCCAGTGGCGAAAACGAGCACACCAGCTTCAGCCAGTGTCTGGGGTCCAGATTGGTTAGATTGATAGCAGTGCAGCCATTGGCTCCCGATGCTGCCAATTAAATCCAATGATGTGGGAGCCTGGGGGGGGGGGGGTTAGTCCTGCTGTCTGTGTCAGTAGACGCAGCAGCAGGACTTGGAACACGGGGGAGATAGGGCACGACCGGGTCAGGGCTCCATGTCCGAATGGACACAGGAAGCTGTGACTCAGCTTGAGTGCCCCCATAGCAAGCTGCTTGCTGTGGGGGCACTGAACAGGAGGGAGGTCCAGGATCACAGAAGAGGGATCTGAGAAGAGGAGGATCTGGGCTGTTCTGTGCAAATCTAATGCAACAAAGCAGGTAAGTATAAAATATTTGTTATTTTATAGGAAAAACATTTTTACTTTAGGCCCGGTACACACGAGCAAACATGTACGATGAAACCGGTCCGTCGGACCGTTTTCACCGTACATGCCTGCCAGAGGGCTTCTGTACGATGGTTGTACTAACCATCGTACAGAAGTCCGCGCGTAAACAATACGCGGGGCGTGTCCACGTCGTCGTCGTCGCGACGATGACGCGGCGATGACGCGGAGACGTGGGCGGGCCTGCCATTTAAAGGCTTCCACGCATGCGTCAAAGTCATTCGACGCATGCGAGGGACGGCGGGTGCCTGGACATGTACGGTAGGTCTGTACTGACGACCGTACATGTCCGAGCGGGCAGGATTCCAGCGGACGGTTTTAAAACACGTCCAGGAATATTTGCCCGCTGGGAAAGGCCCGGCGGGCAAATGTTTGCTGGAATTCGGCCCGCTCGCGCCTACACACGACCGAACATGTATGCTGAAACTGGCCCGCGGACCAGTTTCAGCATACATGTTTGGTCGTGTGTACGGGGCCTGACATTCACTTTAAGCAGTACACACTATGTAGTATATTTTTATTTGACTTGGGTGATGGTGGAGAAGATTGATGCCTACAAAGCCTGAATCCCAGGAAAGGAAAAAAAATAGCTTTATATGACCTCTATAATAGGCAGGTCACCCATTTAAGGTAAAGGCACATCTACACTTGCGGTGGAGGAGTAGTGGTGTAAATCACTGGGGATACTGCACAGAGTGAATTGAAGTTCTGTGGAATCTGGGGTGGATTTATTGTTTGGACAGCACTGTTGGATTATAATGATTTATGTTGACACATGTGAGTGTGTTTTAAAGCTTTTAAATAAATGTGTTTTTAAGTAGTACACATACAATGTACTGTATGTGGTAGATTTGTGTTTGCTTTGAGTGACGGTGAAGCAGATTGGTGCCTACAGAGCCTAGATCCCAGGAAAAGGGAAAACGCTTTTTATGACCTTGGACAGCACAATTGGATTATAATAATTTATGTTGACACATGGGATTGAACTTTCTTTGGATGACACTATGGTACTTTCATTTATTTTTTTTATGTTTTTTCGCAACACATTTTATTTATGATGAATTGTGTTTAAATGAAAGTAGCGCTGCGCTGCTATACTTTATTAATGAATTTAATTTATTTTAAACTATACTGATACAGCTATTTTTATGCCTCCAGCTATCACTTTTTAGCATGGATTTTATAGTTTTATTTCTGAAAGTTAAACTGCTGATCCCCGAGAAGATAACATATTCAATTCACAGTCTGGTCATATGACAGCTACTGTCTTGAAATATACTTAGTCAGCCATTATGTCATTATTTGGAAAAGTCATATCTGACTAGACCTACTGTAAAACCGCTGGCTATTTTTGCATGACTTTATACTCGCTGAGTATATTAGCTGCTAACATCCAATAATGTGGAGGCGATGCATGCCTCCTACACCTTAAAGTGATATTAAACCCTCAGTTTCTTAAGCACTTTCAGCAGCTGATTTAATTACTTACAGAGGAGTGTCTTAGTACTCCTGGTTCCTTCCACACTCCAAAGACATGGAGGTAGGTTAATTGGATCTGGTCTAAATTGGCCCTAGTATATGTATGTATGAATGTGAGATAGGGACCTTAGATTGCAAGCTCCTTGAGGGCAGGGACTGAGGTGAATGTACAATCTATTTGTAAAGCGATGCGAAAATTGATGGCGCAATATAAATACCTGAAATAAACAAATGTATTAATGAAATAAAACCATTGCTTATGTTCCAGGATAAGCCATGATCACTCCCATAGTAGGATGGCAAGGCACTTCCCTGCTTCTCTCCCCTCATTTCACCAAGCTAAAAAAATATTTTAAACTGCAATGTCCACTGTTAACTTTCTTGTGGAAGTTAAGGGAAGCAGCACTGCAAAAGCAAGAGCCTGCAGCATTGAAAGTTGCAAACGGCAAGTGCTTGGATAAAAATGTTAACAAATAGTTTACGAGACAATGTTTATTTTGTTGTTTAAATAAACAAAATGCTGAGGGTTTATACTACTTGAAAGTGTAAATAACTGACAATGTACAATACATTTTATATTTTTATGGAATCACACTTGACTGCTCCGTTCCTCATGAATCCTTGATCATGTGGTTATAATGCAAGACTCTGATGCCGCATACATGCGATCATTTTTCAGCATGAAAGAAAACGAAGTTTTTCAGCATGTCTAAAAAACGAAGTTTTCCCAACTTCATCATTAAAACGATGTTGCCTCCAAACCATTGTTTTAAAAAAATGATCTACAGGTAGCAAAGCACGGTGATGTACAACACGTACGATGGCACTTTAAAGGGGAAGTTCCATTCGACTTGGGGCTGCTTTAGCTGATTATGTGTTAGTAAAAGACGGTTCGCTCTTTTTTGTCTGTTACAGCGTGATGAATGTGCTTACTCCATTATGAACAGTAGTTTTACCAGAACGAGCGTTCCCGTCTCATAACTTGCTTCTGAGCATGCGTGGGTTTTTTCTGACATTTTAGCCCACACACGATCATTTTTTATAACCCGAAAAATGACATTGTTTAAAACGACGTTAACAAATGCAGCATGTTCGAGAAAAAAAATTGTCGTTTTTCAGAACCTGAAAAATTATGTGAAGCCCACACACGGTCAATTTAAATGATGTTTTTGAAAAACAACGTTTTCTTCATGCTGAAAAATGATCGTGTGTACGCGGCATTATACTCATAAACTGGCAACTTGGCATTTTTTCCATGTCCATTTAAGCGACTAGCAAAAAACAATACATAAAACATACAGACATAGCAAGTGATACAGTTTTTCATTTGTTCAACCAAAAATGAGAATAGGCTGATGCATGATCAATACATTTTAGATAATACAATGATTGTTGGTGCCAGATATGGGTGCTGTATCAAAAACTCCTGGCATTTCCATGCACTAGTTACTGTACAGAACCTTAGAAAGTAGACATTAAGCATAGGTTGTTAATAATAGTAGGCTCAAAAGAGCCTTGTAGCAAAACCATATGTATAATTTTTTATTAATTCTGAGTTCTTTGTTACCGTATTTATCGGAGTATAACACGCACAGGTGTATAACACGCACCCTAACTTTAAAAGGGAAGTTTCAGGAAAACAACTTTCCACAGCCCCCTGCGTATAACACACAGGCACAGTTTACCCTCTATTTTCATGGTAAAGTGAGTGTTATACGCCAATAAATACAGTACTTAAAGGAAACCCTTACTGATTAAACATGTAAGTGACACTTCATTATGGTCAAGGTGTTTAAATACTTTTTTGCATCCCTGAACTGGATCAAGTGCAAGGATCAGGAGCTCAGAAATGTACCATGCTGTATTCTAGTTCTAGGTCAGTGACTGAAAGTATTGAAGCCAGAGAATAGTGATGAGCGTGGTCATTTTTGTGGAAATGTTTTGCAACAAAATTTCATTGCGCGGTATCTCTGAATTTCACTTGTTGAGCTCTTTAGGTGACATTTGCTTGAAAAAAATGATGTACTCTTTTGTACTTTCCTCTACTTGGAAGGGTGTGGGATTTTATATATTTATATGTAGGGTAGTTTAATTTATTGATTTATTGATTTTTGTATTTGAGTAGTTTCTTTTTTCTATATTTGGTAGTTATTTGTGTACTGTCACTTTAATGTTTTTATGTAACTTTTTATTTAATGTCTTTTTTTTTTTTTTTTGTGAATTAGAAATAAGAATTAAGAGGGGCAAAATAACAGAATAATAGTGAAGTTGAAAGAAGCTAATGGACCTGGGTAGCTCACAATAAGCTGGCGATACACTAGGTAGGTTTACTTATGAACATTCATACAACAAATCTTGATATAACATTCGATAATGCCATCAGAGACTTGATGAATGTTCCTAGGTACCTCAAAATGTTCTTTGTTTTTAATCTTCGATTTTGGAATAAATAGGATTTCCCCAATGAAAATCACATTTACTATTATTCCACTATTATTCCACGTACACACATTTTCCCTTCAGCTAAAAAAACAATGGTTTTCCCGACAGAAGTCCGGCCAAGCTTGTCTTGCGCACACAAGGTCAGTACAAATTCCAAAGCAGTGGCATACAACACGTACGACAGCACTATAAAGGGGAAGTTCAATTTCAACTGTGCCACCCTTTGGCCTGTTTTTGCTGATCCTCGTGTTAGTAAAAGTTTGGTGAGAGACGATTCACGCTTTTCAGCCTCGTGCTTTTAAGTCCCTTACAGCATGACGAATGTGCTATCTCCATTACGAACGCTAGTTTTACCAGAACGAACGCTGCCGTCTCATACTTGATTCCGAGCATGTGTGTTTTTTTTCCTGTCGGAAAAGCACAATTTTTTGTTTATTCTATAATGCCCTGTACACACGATCGGATATCTGATGGAATTTAAACTGATGGATTTTTTCATCAGATATCCGATGGAGCTGACTTTCATCAGTCTTGCCTACACACCATCGGTTAAAAATCCGATCGTGTCCAACGTGGTGAGCTTCTGAGCATGCGTCGACTTGATTCTGAGCATGCATGGATTTTTGACCGATGGATTTCCCCACAGACAATCGTTTTTTTCTATCGGTTTTTTAACAATACGAAAAATTTAAAACAGGTTCTATTTTTTTTTCACCGATGGGGGAAAACACGATGGGGCCCACACACGATTGGTTCATCTGATGAAAACGGTCCATCGGCCCGTTTTCATCAGACGAACCGATCGTGTGTACAGGGCATAAGTGTAATTTTGGCTTTCCGCATGACTCCAGTCCAGTTTGTCACAAAAATCTCCCAAATTTCACCAAAATTTCTGGGAAATTAAAGTTTTCAATTTCGCTCATCCTTACCATTCAAGTAGCTAGCATGTTCAGAATGAGGTCCGCATTGGTAATGTACATATATTTCTTAAAGCGGAGGTTCACCCTAAATTACAACGTTCTCTTAATTAAACAACTACCCATCGACTATACACAATCCATTTGTTTTTTTTTAATCAGAATCTTTACCTTAGTAATTCAGTAAACAGTCTTATGTCAATCAGCGTTTCCCCGCGGGAGTGGGCGTGTATTAGATTTTCCCCGATAAGCGCTATGTCTCCTGGGAGTGAGTGATGAGAATCCCAGGAGACGGGCTGTGCTGTAATCCCGCGATATCTCGCGGGTCACGTGACTCGGCAAGCGGGTCATGTGACTCGGCAAGCAGGTCATGTGACGTGGGCGGCTACAAATTCTCCATTTTAGGTTTGGAGTATGCCGGAAGGACATCCTGCTGGGCTTCACAGTGCCCACAATCAAGATGGAAAAGTCCATCTATGGATTTTTATAAAATATCGTTTGCGGGAGAAAACAATTCCTGGCGGCTAGAAGATTGGGACACACAAGTTCCTTATTTACCAAGGTAAGAGCGGTAGAAGGATATTACAAAAAAAAAAAACGAAAACCCGCGGAACCCCCGCTTTAATATTTTAAAATCTTACTAACAATTTAACAATCAATTATCTCACTATTACTGCACTGTCAAGGAACATCTATATGGTGTATTGCACTTGAAGTAAAATGCCTGATATATATTTCTGCATTTTTGTTGTATAAAGAATGTATTTCCTTGTAGCCCTACATCTAGCCCTATGTATCAAAGGGAACAACCATATCCAGAATAAAACTTTTTTTGTCTACAGCACTTATCAAAAAATTATATTATGTCCTGTCTGTAGTCTTACAAAACCAGGAAGCATTTCCTAAAACTGGCAATAGTCCAGGAAGAAATGTATTAGAAGCTATTATGGAACATAAAAAACTAAGGCATTTTTTGGCATAAAGCATGCATTTTCAATAAGCTGAGAGGCTTAGGTATCACTATTAATAAGATAAAATAAGATACAATTTTATGTAATATCAATACAATCAGACAACTTAAAAATCAACCCACAAAAATAAGAGCCAAAATACTTTCATCAGATTGGTGATGATAATAAACACATCAATTTATTAATAAAATACACGTTCAGTATCTCTAATGGTAGACAAGAAATGTTCTTGTTATGGTGAATATTTCAACCTGGAACAAATCATTTTGCAATGCATGCCCTTCCCTGCACTGCAAGGTTTTAATGCTTTTTTTGTTGGGGTGAGAAATAATCCTATGTGAATAAACAAACAATTATCAAATGTCCAAAAAAAAGTGCACAGTGCTCTTATCACATTCCAGTAATTTTTAGTATTCTTCAGTGAATACAGGTCACCCACCTGCCACCACCTTTACCATAAAAAAACTCACCAGATCATCATGACCTTCTTATATATTGTGGGTCACCATCCCATCAGGCTCCTCATGTCCCATTAGGCGCCCAATAGCGGCGCCTTTTGTTTCAGCCAATCAGGTGACAGGGTAACCAAACCCGGTGCACCTGATTGGCTGAGAGGTGGGTCAGTGTTAGGGAAGCAATGTATTATGTTCCCTAACACTTCCCTAACAAGACTGAGTAATCAGCGAACACACAGCAGTGCGCCCACTGGTTACCCTTTTGGAAGCCTATTAGAGCCCACGGGCTCTAATCAGGAAGCCTATTACAGCCAATGGCTCTAATCAGGCGCTTCCAAAACACACCCGCCTCTGTAATTCATATGCCCGGCACCCGACAAGGGGCCGGGCACATGAATAGGGGGTGGCAACGGCGACCATAGATAGATTCATGCAATGCATGAATCTATCTATGTGAGAGAGCAGGAGGGGGGCGAGCAGGAGAGGGGGGGTGGCGCTCCTGCGCCCTTTATGGACACACCCCCGCTGCCTCCATGTTTCATAAGCACCTTTAACAAACTTGCATATGAATATAATGAGTCACACAGGATAGATTTTATGGGACCAGTTCAATCATACACAACTAGCCACTGTCTACTGTCTGTAAGTGCCTTAAAGTGGATCAAATGTAAGTTATATTTAGTCTTTTTAGGTATATGCATGCTAAGTAATGAGTAAAAGTAATGCTGGCCATACATTACACAATTTTCTTGTACAATTTTCCTTTAGATTTACCAAACCATAAAATATGAAATCAAACCTAAATACTTTCAATGTGAATGCATTTAGGCAGGCCCTTGCACTACATTGTTGAAGATAAATCTAAAGAAAATTGAATAGAAAAATGGTAAACTGTACGGCTAGCTTAAAGCGGTTCTAAAGGTAGATTTTTTTTTATCTTAATACATTCTATTCATTAAAATAAACAACTTTCAGTGTGCAGCAGCCCCCCTAATAGTTACTTGAGCCCTATGTCGATTCAGCGATGTTGTAGCCTTGACTGTCTGGGACTCTCTCTACTGACTGGCCAGGACACAGCAGCATCAACTGTCAATCAAAGTCAGTGAGCCAATGAGGAGTGAGGAGAAGCAGGCTTGAGGTGCGGCTTCCGTGTCTGAATGGACACACAGAGCAGCGGCTTAGCTTGGGTGCCCCCAGAGCTTTTTTTCTCAGAAAATAGGTGCAGGAACTCAACCACGACCCCGTTCAGATTTTAAAAACAGTAGAAGGGTCTTAAAGGGGCATTAAATACCAGGATTAGATTACATACAGAATGCAGAGTTCAGGGGGGTTACACACAGAGTACAGAGCTGTCACTTGTAAACACAGAGACCAGACTTCTGTGTTTTCAAGTGATTGTGGTGAGCAGGCACCAAAGGGTCTGAGCCAGAGGTGGTGGAACTGAGTTCCCCCAAGTTCCCCCTGAAAAAAAGCCCTGGGTGCCCCTATAGCAAGTTGCTTGCTGTGGGGGCACTCAGCCTAAGGAAGGGGCCAGGTGAACTGGGAGAATCTGGGCTGCCCTGTGCAAAACCCCTACACAGAGCAGGTAAGTATGACATGTTTGTTTTTTTAAACAAAAAAAAAACAAAAAAACAAGACTTAATATCACTTTAACACTTACAGCTATTTATTACCTTAAAGATCACACTTTTCTCCCTGACAATGACACCAGCTGCTTTTCTGTCTAGAAGGATTGCACCAATTTTATACAGGCATCGTCAAGGATCAACATCTACTGAAATGCCATCTTAAAGATTGCACAACCATATCAATTTTGATTCGTTCACAAATGTCTAATACATCTAAACCCTTGCTGCTGCCTCCCACCTTGGGACTTGCTACAAAGTAACACTGTTGCAGTCTGATCACAGGGAAAGAGAAGACTGTGGAAATGCTTCTTTCTATCTGCAGCAGACTAATGACATCAGTTCAACCTAGGTAAAGTTGCTTGATTGGAGCACAAGGCCGGTTTTTATGCACACTGGACATTTGCAAATTATACTGTTGCTGTTTATTGAAACTGTAAATATATGAAACCCTGTCAAGATATAACATTTTTTTTTTGTCACTCTGGGGTTCATTCCAAGGGGCTCCGATGTGCTTATGTCATTTGGAGCAGGGCCCTATGATTCCTGTATTAAAGTTTATTGTATTTGTACTGTCTACCCTCAAGTTATAAAGCACTGCGTAAACGGTTGGCGCTATATAAATCCTGTATAATAATAATAATAATAATAATTTGGAGGGAACTCGATTTTCCTCAGAGATTGGTAAAACCTAAAATGGTTCCTGGAGCCCACAGGTTTTGCAGAGTCTTGGGAGGGATGAAACTTTCAATTCTGGGCCCAGGTTTTGCCCAGAACTGATTGTGCAACTGTGCGCAGGGTTTAAGTAAGGAAGGTGAGTAGAGTTCATGAATCCGCCATCCTCCATGGGTCCATGGGTTGCATGTGTGCACAAGAGAGTCTAAATGTTGTCCAGAGGAGCAGACAAGGACCTATATTTGAGGTCAACGCAGCAAAGCTGTAGGAGCAAGCCAAGGGAGCTGATATGAAGTGTTGGTTTTCTGAAGAATATAAACAACTAGCAGCACATACTCAATGTACCAAAGCTGTAAGAAAAGAAAATATTTTAGTTACCGTATATACTCGAGTATAAGCCAAGTTTTTCAACACTTTTTTTGTGCTGAAAATGCCCCCCTCAGCTTATACTCGAGTCTGTGTACCTGATTATCCAGGACAATCTGCTTACATGCAGTCAGACTGTGGGCGTCCAGTGGAAAAAAGCCGCACCTCCTCCTCGTCCTGTTCTGTGATAGGCGAAACACTCAGTTTCCCAGCAGAGACTATGTTCAGTGTTCTGCCTATCACAGACGTTATCTCATCCTCGTCCGTGGTCCTTGGTCGGTCTGGACCTCGTCCTGTTCCGTGATTGGCGTAACACTCCGTTTCCCAGCAGACACTGTGTTCAGTGTATCGCCTATTACGGAACAGGACAAGGTCCAGACCGACTCCTGAACTCAGCGTCCACCGGGCTCAGAACCAGGTATCGGAGACCAGGATCAGAGCAAGATCATTCTCCCCAGGTACCTTGCGAGACAGCTGGAACAGATTTTTTTTACAGTCCAGGTTATAGTTTGTCGGCTTGCTCTCTTTATGTCTAGCAGCTCCACCTTCCCCTAATTCCAGACCCTGCTGCGAATTTAGACACTGGTGCAGCTCTTCATGTTGCTCTAATTCCTCTGGGGTTTGTGGCTTTTTTAAACTGGACGCCCGCCGTCTGACTGCATGTAAAGGGCTAAGCAGGTATGCAGATTGGCAAAGTGAAGCTGTAATGGGCATGCAATGGGCACAGTGAGATGTGCAATGGGCAAAGTTAGGCATGCAGTGGGCACAGTGAGGCGTGCAAATCGGCACAGTGAGGTGTGAGGCATTGTTGACCCTCTTTTTCACTTAAAGTAGCTACTTCATTCTCACCCTAGACTTATACTCGAGTCAATAAGTTTTCCCATTTTTTTGTGGTAAAAGTAGGTGCCTCGGCTTATAATTGGGTCGGCTTATACTCAAGTATATACGGTATTTCAAAAATGTCCCTTTTTTTTTTCTACATAAGCATGTGGTTTTATTTCACACTGAGTATCTACATATATTTAGATAAGCTTAATTACTCCAGCAGGTAGAGGAAAGCAGTTGCCTTAGAAATCAGCAGGATGGCACAGAACCCTGATGCTGTCTTGCTAATAGCAATATAAGCTTAAAGAGATTGTTTGTAACATATAGAAGCTTGTTTTATATTATCTCAAGTCTTTGATCTATTTCACTTGATCTCAACACATTGAATGAGTGCTGATCCCAGAATAATACTATCGCATACATTTCTGTTACTGAGGTGAACACTGGGTCAGATTTTCTAGCTTAACCAGCTTAATTTTAAAGGCTTTAAATCCAGTGTAAATCTTTATTCACTGTTTGGCTTTCAGCATTTCCAGCCTGCAACATGCTAATGTAGATTTGTTCATCACCAACAGCTAGCTTGGAGTAATACAGTTTAATTTAAATACCAAATTTATTAAGAATTAAATCTCAGAACATATGTTTAGTCGTGATGCTTTACTTTATGTAATTTCAGTGGGTTGTTACATGTTTAATGTAATAGACTTTTGTAATTTAACAAATATGATAAACATTTAACACCTACTTTAAAGTGATTCCAAAGGTTGAGAGTTTTTTCACCTTCATGCATTCTATACATAAAGGTAAAAAAATTCTGTGTGCAATTCCCCCCAGACCCTCCCTAATACTTACCCAAGCCTGATCTTGATCCAGCGATGAGCACAAGAGCAGATGCTCTCCCGGCTCTCTGCCGCCCCATTGGCTGAGACACAGCAGTGGTAGTCAATCACAGCCAGTAAGGAGGGAACGGGGACGGTGCAAAGCTACGCTTTGTGTGTCTCATAGATGCACAAAGGCAGCTCGGGAGCAAGCACACACGAATGCCACCATAGCAAGCGGCAGGCTATGGGGGCACTCGGCTGGGTACCAGAGAGGGAGGATTGGGACTGCTCTGTGCAAAACCATTGCACAGAGCAAGTAAGTATAACATGTTTTTATTTTTAATTCAATCTTATTTTATTCATAAGAAGAAAAGGAAGAAACACATAGACAGATAGCGTCTCAAACATTACATACAGTGAAAACACTTACATCAGCAGTAAGCAACGTGTTTGACATAACAAACTCGTGTCTAAGATACTTGAGAAATGGGAACGAGAGCATGTGTACGCGGACCACTACAAGGCCGTTCAATTAAACAACCCCCAGATAAATAATATGAATATTAATTGCATCCACCAACCTCGCATCTGTGAGGGGGTCAGTGTTGCGCCGTATATGGCATATTAGGGGAGATAATGCATGAGTCTGCAGGCAAAATAAGACATGGGGTCACATAACGAATCAGGAATACTAAGCGGGTCGGGGCCATGATACGTTTAGCTCTATAGATTCCTAAGGAAGTATTTAGAGATCAAGAGAAGGAGAAGAAGCATGGGCAGACAAAGAGGGGGGCAGAGAGACAGGGGAAAAGGGTCAAGGGACAAGAATCACTCCATCATGGCGTCAGGGTCACATCATCCAGGCCACCCTCGGCCCAAGAGATAAACTCAGAAGAGTATCGGAACATGGACCATGAAGTCCGGGTGAGAGAAAACTGCTCGCTTTTACCACCCTCTTCCGCTAACAGACGCTCAAGGTCCCTTATGCGGTCCACTTCAACAGCCCAATCCCCCAGGGAAGGCATGGTTGCCGATCTCCAATGACGGGGGATCACCACTCTGGCCGCCGCCAGGAAGTGTCGTAGTACATCGTTTTTGATGGATTTGAACGTGCCAGGGAGTATAGATAGGAGAGCCATCTCAGGGGAAGGGTGAATAGAGGTCGCCATCAGCTTGCAGTACAATTTGAAAATCCGCAGCCAGAATCCCTGTACAGGAGGGCATTCCCACCAGATGTGGAGCATGGTTCCCCGAGATCCAAGACACCGCCAGCAGGTGTCCGGCACTGCCGAATTGAAATGGTGGATAGTTGTTGGGCATCTGTACCATCTTGTTAGCAACTTGAACCCCTTCTCTTGGGTCTTAGTGGCCAAGGATAGCTTGTGCGTCAGGATAAAACATTTCTTCCAGTCTATAAGGGAAATAGAGTGACGAAGGTCCGTCTCCCAGGCCACTGTAAATGGCGGGGGGTCAGGGGAGAAGATACTGAGCAACATGGAGTAGAGTTGAGATACCACATGTGTTGGAGGTTCCGCCTGCAGAAGCAGCGCTTCAAACCCCGTCGGTTCAGCAAGGATGTCCGGAATGGATGGGAAGGTTCGAATGTAAGAAGTAATCTGTTGCCTCTGAAGCCACCGCATGGGGTGTCGGGAGGTCGGATCGGTCGGGGTATCAGCCCTCAGGGTGGGGTCTGCTCGAAGGACCTGGGCAAGCCTCCCATGATCCTCCTTTCGCCATGGTCCGAATCTCGTTACGGACATGGCCGGCGGGAGGGCCGGGGTCCCAAAGAAGAGAGTCATAGGACCCATGTGGTTCGACAAGCCCCTCCTGGGTCGCAGGCGATCCCAAATCTGGAGCGTTTGAAGGGTAAGGTCGCCTAAAGGGCCCGAACCCCCCCGAACTGTAGGTAAGGTCCATGGGAGAGCGGAGAGTTCAACTGGGTTCATGTGGCTTTCCAACTGAACCCAGAGTTTGGTTGAAGAGTGATGGAACCAGTCTAATATACGAGTGAGCACCGCAGCCTTATGGTACAAGGAGGCGTCTGGGGCTCCAGCTCCCCCCCTAACCTTTGGAAGAGATAATGTTTCATATCGTATTCTGGGACGGGCAGCATTCCAAATGAATTTGGAGAACATCCGGCGCAGCTTCTTAAAGTACAAATTAGGTATATGAATAGGGATGGTTTGAAACAAATATAGGAACCTAGGGAGGACATCCATTTTCAGGGCATTTACTCTACCTAGCCATGAGATCCGTTTGGACGCATACGTAGTTAGATCTGCTTGGGTCCTAAGAAGTAGTGGGGTAAAGTTCAGGGAAAAGAGTTGGGATGGATCCGCCGGGATTTGAATTCCGAGGTACCTGATGGAGGTAGAGCCAGTCTTGAAGGAAAAAGTAGCGAATAGTCTCCGTAGGTCTGACTTGGATAAAGATACGTTAAGGATTTCAGATTTGGTGTAGTTCACCTTGAAATTGCTAACCTCTCCAAATTTCTGAAACTCCTGCAACACTGAAGGCAAGGATGTATGTGGGTGTGTCACGAACAAGAGCAGATCATCCGCAAAAAGGGCAAGTTTAGTATGGGTGGGCCTGATCGTTATGCCCTGGACCGAGGGATTGTTACGTAGAGCAATGGCTAGATGTTCCATTGTAAGAACATAGAGGAGGGGGGACAGTGGGCAACCCTGTCGAGTCCCGTTAGATATAGAGAAGGTCGGAGATAGTGAGCCGTTAACATGTTTTTATTTTTAAATAAAAAGGGTACCTAGTAAAACTTTAAAGCATGTCAAAGCCCAAAATCAGACATTTAATACACTGCAAAACAATCTTGTAAATGAACAAGACAAACAGTGCACAACAATGCCAGTGGAAAGAACACATTCAATCACAGATGTAAAGTCCGTAATTAGCACGATGCTGTAGGGGGGATAAGCGGGAATGAATCTCTAGGAAACAGGTAAGCATCAGCAGCTCCTCGCCAAAAGACATTGGAATATCCTCATGGAACATGAAAAACAGAATGAAGCAAGGCGCCAGATATAAAGATATATATATTTACAATATATTTGTATTTTCAAGTAACAAAAAGATAATCTGTCACATTAGTAGTGCCCCCAGCATCATTCAATAAAAACATACAATATACTGTATAAGGCACTACTAGATCATCATAAGTAGTACAAAAACAGAGCAAATAGATCAAACACTCCTTCATCTGTAACATAAACCGAGGGAAATGTCCTCAAAAGAGACACAGACAGCAAAAAAAAAAAGGGGGGGGGGACAGAGGCATTACATTTTAAAGTGGAGGTTCATCCTTAAACAATTATCTAACATTAACAATATAAAAAAGCCACGCCAAATATCAAAACAAATGACTATGTAACATTAGACAGTCCATAGATAAGAGTGGTAAAGGATTTCAACCAATCATCCAGCAAATAGTATCAGTAAAATGATCAGAGGATGATTTGCATGTAGGAACATTAGCTTGTCAGATTTTCAATGCACCTGGTGACATGCATACAATCTGTGTTATCCCACCACCAGAGACATATATCAGCTTACCAGATGGCAAGCCTTTGGTGCAGTTGGCTATAGCCCAGCCACGGCCTTTAATCCCCTGGACCAGGATACTCCGAGATTACCAGCCAAATAGCAGCTTTGTCACTTCCCGACTCCTCTGCGACCCCAGACCTTCTGTCACCGGCTCATGCGCTACGGGGGAAGAAATAATGAAAAGCACAAAGTCCGCGGAGTCCACAGAGGAGTCGGGAAGTGACAAAGCTGCTATTTGGCTGGTAATCTCGGAGTATCCTGGTCCAGGGGATTAAAGGCCGTGGCTGGGCTATAGCCAACTGCACCAAAGGCTTGCCATCTGGTAAGCTGATATATGTCTCTGGTGGTGGGATAACACAGATTGTATGCATGTCACCAGGTGCATTGAAAATCTGACAAGCTAATGTTCCTACATGCAAATCTGCCTCTGATCATTTTACTGATACTATTTGCTGGATGATTGGTTGAAATCCTTTACCACTCTTATCTATGGACTGTCTAATGTTACATAGTCATTTGTTTTGATATTTGGCGTGGCTTTTTTATATTGTTATATTTTTTCTGTTATCGCACGCTAGCCGCTGCCTGAGGACTGTGTTGTGGTAGCGCGGTTTTGTTGTTTTACATTTAAATTATCTAACATTACATCCAGCATACTATCGACATGTAAAGTATGCTGGCATTTATTTATTTTTTCTCTGTACATACCGATTAATTGTTATTTTGGGCGTTCCTATTGAAAGCCTAGCTGATTGACGTCTGGTGAAAATCTTCCCATGGCGCATAAAGCGCGTAACCAGTTTTCCATAAATAGCCGACCTGCGAGTCGGCTCTATACGGCGCCTGCGCCCGCCGTGTAGAGCTGACTGCGCAGGAGCCATATAGAGCCGACTCGCAGGTCGGCTATATACGAAAAACTAGTGACGAGCTTTATGAGCCATGGGAAGATTTTCACCAGACGTCAATCAGCTAAGCTTTCTTTTCTTTTTTTTTTAAGTGTATTTTGTGTGTGTACTCGAGAGAGAAGCCAGATTGCAGGAGTTGGGTGTAGGCAGGCCTCCCCCAGAGGCAATCTGCCACCTTTCTCCATACCCCGGGTGGCAATGGTGGGCGTGTGAGGGGGTCCCCCCACACAGCCTCCCCTTCCTGCTCCGCTTTGAAGCCCAACGGGGCAGAGAGACTCCCTATAGGGGAGTGAGAGGATCAAGCCCGCTCAACCAGCCCCGTTAGTCATTCGCCTCTCTTTTTAGAGACCGTGTGGTCAAAGTGCGTGCATGTTAACCCAATTTCGAGTGCGTGTAAGTGTGGTGGTTTTTGAGGGGGGTGGGCGTACTAAGCGCAGGCTTACCTCGCATAGCACACCCACCAGGAGCCGGGCTGAGACCACCAAACTCAGCTAAGCTTTCAATAAGAACGCCCAGTCCCGCGGGAATCAAAACCCGGAAGCCTGGGCGAAAATAACAATTAAACAGTATGTACGGAGAAAAAAAAAATACCAGCATACTTTACATGTCGTTAGTATGTTGGATGTAATGTTAGATAATAGTTTTAGGGTGAACCACCACTTTAAGTGAACTTTATTTTTCTGACATTTATTGGAATTGGATCTAACTTGTTTCCCCTAAAGTTCTTGTACTTTTCAATGCATTGTTCCATCTTGCTCTCACTCACTAGTGTTGTCCATCTTAGTTGCCCTCTTTGTTTCCCTTCCGTATCTATTTTGCTGTTACCTTGCTTCTACTTGTTAACATTTGCGTTCCTAGGCTGTATGTGTGTTGTTCCCAGATTGTATGTTGTGTGTTGTTCCCAGATTGCTGGCCTCTGCTTTAGTGTCTTATACAGTTACAATTTCCTTAAAAACATTTTCACTATTTCACACTAGACTCCAGTACCCACATCAGCCATATAGGAAGGGGCTCATTCAGAATTTTTGGGAAAGTAAAATAAAGGTAAATACTTGTAGCTCAAATGAGAGGAGAATCCTACAGTCAGAAGCACTGGGACCTCCCTTCGTAACCATGCTTGAGTAATAAAGTGTTACTAAACCTACAACAGTAAAATCAGTCTGCATAAACAGTAATCCATGCTTGTTATACTCACTGTGGAGCCTAATGAGTTTATCCTCTGCATTGTGTAAAAAGACTGTTTGATCCTGTCTTCTCTGATTCTCTTTTTCTTTCACAGTCCCCAATCCATTTGCTGATAGTACAGAGCCTTGGGGGCACTCTGCACATGCTCAGTTTGGTGTGTATTGCTAGAGAGTTTTTTTTCTTGGGAGGGTGCATGTAATTAGCACAGGGCCAATCAGCACTGTCCAGACAGAGGGTTAGAGGTCCTGCAGGCTCATAGGACAGTCAGAGGTGAATGAAAACTCCTCCTACAAGCTTTAACCAGACACTGAATGAAGTCACAAGACTGCTATATACTGATGATGAAAAAGGGTATTTAGCAGTTTATATTTCCATGTTCTCTGTACTGTGTGAGACCAGATATAGTGAATACAGGGTCCTGGGCTTAGAAACACTCTGGCCCAGATTCTCATACATCCGCGCTGCTCCTGGGCAGCGTAATGTATGAGCTCTACGTTACACCGCCGCAGGTCTACAGGTTTAAATCCTGATTCTCAGAACACTTACCTGTAAACTTGCGGCGGTGTAGCGTTAGATTGCTCGGCGCAAGCCCGCCCAATTCAAATGGGGCGGGCACCATTTAAATTAGGCGCGCTCCCGCGCCGAGCGTACTGCGCATGCTCCGTCGGGTAAATTACCCGACGTGCATTGCGCTAAATGACGTCGCCCCGACGTCATTTGCCTAGATGTATACGTAAATGGCGTCCAGCGCCATTCACGGACGTCTTACGCAAACGACGTAATTTGTATTCAATTCGACGCGGGAACGACGGCCATAGT
Organism: Rana temporaria; assembly: GCF_905171775.1. Lineage (NCBI taxonomy): Eukaryota > Metazoa > Chordata > Amphibia > Anura > Ranidae > Rana > Rana temporaria. Next base: position 136,010,696 of record NC_053491.1, read on the forward strand.
TAACATTGGTTGCGCCTGCTAATTAGCAGGGGCAACCTTACGCATCGGGTACGCTACGCAAACGACGTTAATTCGCTGCGTCGACCTCGCGTATGTTCGGGAATCGCCGCACTTACCTCATTTGCATAGACGACGGGGAAAAGCGACGATGCGACACCTAGCGGCGGGAAAAAAAATTACTTTTAAGATCTGACAGCGTAACAGCCTTACGCTTGTCAGATCTAATGGGTACCTATGCGAAACTGATTCTGAGAATCAGTCGCATAGATACCCGGGGCCAGATGAGGTGTTACGACGGCGCTAATGGTGTTGCGCCGTCGTAACGCCTTTGAGAATCTGGACCTTTAAGTCTATCTCTTATCACATTGTATCTGTCTTAGACATAGCTTCTGTCTCTGAGCTCTGCTTTGACCAATTGCTTTGCTGTGGCTCCTTATGCCCTGGCCCTTTTGATGTGACTACTTGTTTCTATCTTCCCCATGTCCCCATTGTCTGTACTAGGTGTGTCCTTTCTTAACTTAAATAGCCTGAATATTCAGCTCATTCAGTTCGATCAAACTCGCTCAGCATTGGGTCAATCAACCTGGATACCGACTCTGGAGGAGTCCCAGGAGGAATTCTCACAGGTTGATTGACCCAGTGCTGAGCGAGTTCGATCTCTATAATCTGAGATCCACCTTATCGGGTAAGCGGTCTCTCTTATCATAATCATCGAAAATAAGTTTCACATCACAAATTTTTATTGAAATATAATATGGACTTAATTTGTATTAGCTTTTATTGTATTTGGTTGCGCAATTTTGTTATTTTTTCCCCAATTTATGAGCTGAATATTCAGGCTATTTAAGTTGCAGCACCTAACACACAGTCACATCTGTTTTTTGTATTTTAATTATCAATTCATTTTCACCATTTTCACATATCAATATATTTACTCCTAGATTTAGGGGCAGATTTTCCACTATACACTATATTTAACATTCACCTCAGTCACTGCCTTCAAAGACGCTTATCATTTAAGGTCCCTTACTCTTACCACTTAGCCACTATTCTGCCCAATATGTACTATATGCTTACAATGACTCTGACAGCAATCTTGCTTTCAATGTAAGTAATGTACACATTGTTCTGTAGGAAGAATATAATTATAAGTTGTGTAAAAATTTTGAAGTAGCGCTAATTACTCTATTAATAAAGCGCTAAGTGAATATAATAATGGATAGACAAATCTAATATATAGTGTAGCACAATAAATTAATATTTAGATAAAGATCAATAAGCAATAAACAAGTCCATGTGAAAAGTGCATAACGTGCATCCACAAAAGAGTCTGATGACCCAAGAAAATCAGTCTTTAACACGGCAGGATGATTTCAAATGTAAATCCTTGCTAAAGTCACGTGACAGTGACAGTGACGCAACGCGTCGGGGAGAGCTTTGTGACGAGTTTGTTCCAGAGTTTACTATACTATTTTTATTTACATGGACGTTATTGCTTATTGATCTTTATCTAAATATTAATTTATTGCGCTGCACTATATATTAGATTTGTCTATCAATTTTTATATTCACTTAGCACTTTATTAATAGAGTAATTAGTGCTACTTCAACATTTTTACACATTGTTGGCAACACTATAGAAGTTTAGCTGCTGTTTACACCTTCACTTTAGCACTTTATCAGTATTAGTTTAATAATGTGTTGAACACTTTGGTAGCACATTAGTACTTTATTGTTTATTCGCATAATTATAAGTTACTATTAAATACACCACTTATGATCCAATAAGCAAATTGTAGAAACCTTTATATTCTTTTACTGCAAACACACAGTAAGTGGATTGAAGAATGCTGTTCTGGCACAGGTTCATAGCATTTAATAATACAATTGAGTCCTTAATTAAACACTTTAGTTAACCTACATACATTATAAAAAAAAAAATATTTAAAAGAACCAGGTGATTAATGATAAAATTCTCCTTAATATGCTTTATGTTCCTGAACAGAATGAAATGGAACTGAATTCTTCATTGAAATGATAACAACGTTCAGTGTGTCGCAGAGAAAGAGTTTTGCAAGATTCAAGAAAGAGTCATTAGTTCACTTTTAATCTTCTCTAGATTCGAATCTTTGAATGTTAATAAGCATGGAATATGTCTTCTCTGGCATTAATCAAAGCTAATAAAACCATTTGCTCTTTGCAAAAGAAGTTAAGACAGTATAGCATCTAATATCATTTTCAAGTCTCACCTGTCACACGCAAGTCTATGGCAGTAAAATTATCTAGCAAGGTCACAAATCAAGCCCTGTAGGATTACCTATAAGCAACTGTTTTTACAAAAACCTATGAGATATTAAATAGTGTTCTTCTACATGCAAAGAAATATATGGCGATGCGTTACACAGTAATCTTCCTCCGTGCACAATATGCCCACTGTGTTAACTTTCCATTGTATAGGTGGAGGTGTCATGATTAAGCTATGCCTTCAGTAATGAGCAAAATAGGATAATGATATTTCTTCATGTTACTAAAGAGGCATAGATAATGGGAAGTATCTGTGGCACGCATTCTCCATATTTCTTGTCTAGTGCTATGAGTCTTGACATCCTGACATTTTCTCTGCTGCCTGTGGATGCCCAATATGTTACTTTTTAGGTAACCACATTTTTTTCTATGCAATCATGAGGAGAGCTAAGCCCGTCAAGCTGCTCCTCTTCAACACTCCCACACTTTACCAGATGTGGGATCGGATGATATATATATATATTTATTTATTTATATATACAGTATATATATACTGTATATATAGTATATGCATTGTTTGGGTCTATGCATTTGTATAAAGTTGGTTTATGGGTATAACTATGGCCGCGTACACACGATCGGTTAAACCGATGAGAGCGGTCTAATGGACCGTTTTCATCGGTCCAAACCGATCGTGTGTGGGCCCCATCGGTTATTTATCCATAGGTTAAAAAAAAGCAATCTTGTTTTAAATTTAACCGATGTATCTAACTGATAGAAAAAACGAACGTAAGCACGTCAATCGGTTAAAAATCCACGCATGCTTAATATCAAGTCGACACATGCTTGGAAGCATTGAACTTCGTTTTTTTAAGCACGTTGTTGTGTTTTACGTCACCGCGTTCTGACACGATCGTTTTTTTAACCAATGGTGTGTAGGCACGACTGACCATCAGTCAGCTTCATCGGTTAACCGATGAAAACGGTCCATCAGACCGTTTTCATCGGATGGACCGATCGTGTGTACAGGGCTTAAGTGTGTGTATATAATTTGTGCATGTACAGTGTGTGTGTGTGTGTGTGTATACATTGTCAACAGGAAGTACTGCTGTGTTTTGCCTAAGGAGGTACTGATGAAATAAATCATAGGGGGTGTTGTGATGTATATACTCCTGACTCTTGCTCTGTGTACATTACATACACCTGACCCCTGATATTCACGCATTACACTCTCTTGACTCTTGCAATCTGTGTGTTACACACTCCCAATTCCTGCAATCTTTGCATTCTTTTATATATATATACAGTGCCTTGAAAAAGTATTCATCCCCCTAGAAATTTTCCACATTTTGTCATGTTACAACCAAAAAAGGTAAATGTATCTTATTGGGATTTTATATGATAGACCAACACAAAGTGGAACATAATTGTGAAATGGAAGAAAAATGATAAATGGTTTTCAATTTTTTTTACATATAAATATCTGAAAAGTATGGCGTGCATTTGTATTTAGCCCCCTTTACTCTGATATCCCTAACTAAAATCTAGTGAAACCAATTGCTTTCAAAAGTCACCTAATAATAGATAGAGTCCACCAGTGTGTAATTTAAATTTAGTATAAATTAGGGTTGTCCCGATACCACTTTTTTAGGACCGAGTACAAGTACCGATATTTTTTTTCATGTACTCGCCGATACCGATTACCGATACTTTTTTTAAATGTGTCCATGTGTCCCCAAATGCAGCCATGTGTCCCCAAATGCAGCCTTGTCCCCAAATGCAGCCATGTGTTCCCAAATGCAGCCTTATCCACAAATGCAGCCATGTCCCCAAATGCAGCCTTGTCCCCAAAGAGAAAGCCAAGCCCCCCCCACCACCGCCGCTGCTGCCGCCTAGTTGATCAGCGCGGAGAACATTACAGCATTCATTTGAATAGCTGTGTGTTCCCCGCCGCGCCTCGTCATATATAACCCCTCCCCCTTGTCCGGGAACTTTGTTAGACAGATCACCCATATATGACAAGGCGTGTCATATATATATGACAAGGCGTGGCAGGGAACACACAGCTATTCAAATGAAAGCTGTAATGTTCCCCACGCTGATCAACTAGATGGCAGCGGCGGCGGGGGGGCTTGGCTTTCTCTTTGGGACTAGACAGCAGCAGCACCTCTCTCCGCCCGCTCTCCGTCCCTTTCCACCCGCTCTCCACCCCCTCTCCACCCGCTCTCCGGGAAAAAAAAGTACCAGTAAAGCATCGGGAGCATTTGCGCGAGTACAAGTACTCAAGCAAATGCTCAGTATCGGTCCCGATACCGATACTAGTATCGGTATCGGGACAACCTTAGTATAAATACAGCTGTACTGTGAAGCCCTCAGAGGCTTGTTAGAGAATTGTTTAAATTCTGATCAACTCATACGTCAAAACATGTGGTTGCCGTCATCCCTTGAGAACTTGATATGTGAAAAACCTCTTGTATTGGGATTATATTGGCAACGAGAAAAAAATATATAGAAAAGTATAAATGTATTTGTACAAAAAAGTCACTATATACAATACATGTATTATGTTACAAACATTAAAACCATGAAATGGCTGAATGATAAACAAATGATACAATAGCCGGGATTCAAAACCTCCAGATCATCGGGAGACAGTCAAACGATAGCTTTAACCAACGCGTTTCAAACAGTTAAAAGATAGTTCTTCCTCAGGGATATTTAATTTGTATCTTTGTCTACAATAAATCAAAAAAAGATCATTTAGTACAACAAGTATTAATTTACCCTCCCACACCCCAAATGGTGTAAATAAAGGGTGACACACTTCATTTCATTCATTAAAACATGTACACTTCGCATGGAACTAACAATGCTGATATTGATTCCCCTTGTATGGTCTCTCTGTGCACCTCCATCATGCCCAACCTCCCATGGGGGATCAGGATAACTTATCCAATAAAATGGCGCCTACAACGGTCTGCTGGATGATAAAAGACATAAAAGGGAACTTATAAATTCCTGAAAATTTACTACAAGATAATGTCCCATAGACAAAAGGAAGTTACTAAACTCACCACAATAGAGGCCCAAAAAGATGTTCCTTAAAAAGGAGGAGAGAGACGTCCAAATACCTCTCAAAAAGTTCCACCAGAATCAGCAGATCTACATATAGTTCCTCCTTCATACAGCAGAGTAGAGGGAATGACACCATATAATCTCTCTAGCGTCCTTTTAAACCCCTCTGCTCTGCTTTATTGGCTAGGTCTCATCACATGACACAACCGGCCAATGATGGCGGTGTGTCATAGATTTCCATGACGATGTAGCACGAACCTCCAGCGGGCTGCGACAGCAGGGAAGTAGAGACCATGCCTTCACATCGGAATTGGTTGCACCGCACACATGGTGACCTCACGCAAGCCCACGCCCACTTAGCCCTGTCTTGGGGCTTGCTGTTTGGGTTTTTAATATTCTTGCCCTTTTCCAAAATGGCGTTGTCCACATTTTCTGGTTCTCCGGGCTGCGGACGTCGCCATTGGCTACAGCTGGTCAGTTTTCTTTTGGGCTGTCCCGCACGGAGTGCATTTGGTTGATGTGTATGCACGTGGTGGGTGTGCGTGAGGTCACCACGTGCGCGGCGAAACCAATCCTAAAGCGAAGGCGTGGTCTCCACTTCACTGCTGACGCGGCCTGCTGGAGGTGCGTGCCGCGTCGTCATGGAGATCTATGACACACCGCCATCATTGGCCGGTTGTGTCATGTGATGAGACCTAGCCAATGAAGCAGAGCAGAGGGGTTTAAAAGGACTCCAGAGAGATTATATGGCGTCATTCCCTCTCCTCTGCTGTATGAAGGAGGAGCTATATGTAGATCTGCTGATTCTGGTGGAACTTTTTGAGAGGTCTCTGGACATCTCTCTCCTCCTTTTTAAGGAACATCATTTTGGGCCCCTATTGTGGTGAGTTTAGTAACTTCCTTTTGTCTATGGGACATTATCATGTAGTCAATCTTTTGGAAATTATAAGTTCCCTTTTATGTCTTTTATCATCCAGCAGACCATTGTAGGCGCCATTTTATTGGATAAGTAATCCTGATCCCCCATGGGAGGTTGGGCATGATGGAGGTGTACAGAGAGACCATACAAGGGGAATCAATATTACCATTGTGATTTCCATGTGAAGTGTATATGTTTTATTGAATGTAATGAAGCGAGTCACCCTTTATTTACACCATTTGGGGTGTGGGAGGGTGAATCAATACTTGTTGTACTAAATGATCTTTTTTTTATTTATTGTAGACAAAAATACAAATTAAATATCCCACATTAATCAGAGAAGCAGCCAAGAGGCCCATGGTAATTTTGGAGAAGCTACAGAGATCAGCTCAGGTGGGAGAATCTGTCCACAGGACAACTATTAGTCGTGCGCTCCACAAATCTGGTCTTTATGGAAGCGTGGCAAGAGGAAAGCCATTGTTGGAAGAAAGCCATAAGAAGTCCCTTTCTAGTTTGCGAGATGCCATGTGGTGGACGCAACAAACATATGGAAGAATGTGCTCTGGTCAGATGAGACCAAAATTCTACTTTTTGGCCTAAAAGATAAAATTAAATGTGTGGCAGAAAACTTAGGCCGGGTACAGACGAGCAAACATGTACGATGAAACCGGTCCGTCGGACCGTTTTCACCGTACATGTCTGCCCGGGGATTTCTGTATGGTGGCTGTACTCACCATCATACAGAAATCCGCGCGTAAACAATACGCGGGGCGTGTCCGCGCCATCGCCGCGACGATGACGCGGCGACATGGGCGGCCCTGCCAGTTCAATGCTTCCACGCATGCGTCGAAGTGTACGGTAGAGCTCGGACATGTACGGTAGGTCTGTACAGACGACCGAACATGTCCGAGCGGGCAGGATTTTAGCGGGCTGTTTTAAAACAAGTCCAGAAATATTTGCCCACTGGAAAAAGGCCCGGCGGGCAAATGTTTGCTGGAATCCTGCCCGCTCGGGTCTACACACGACCGAACATGTCTGCTGAAACTGGTCCGCGGACCAGTTTCAGCAGACATGTTCGGTCGTGTGTACGGCCCATAACACTGCACATCACCCTGAACACAGTATCCCCACCGTGAAACATTGTGGTGGCAACATCATGTTGTGGGGATGCTTTTCTTAAGCAGGGACAGGGAAGCTGGTCAGAGTTGATGGGAAGATGGATGGAGGCCCAAATATGGGGCAATCTTAGAAGAATACCTGTTAGAGTCTGCAAACGACTTGAGACTGGGGTGGAGGTTCATGTTCCAGCAGGATAACGACCCTTAACATACAGACAGAGCTACAATGGAACAATGGACTGCAGAATGCAGAGAGCCTTGGCGAGGCCTGCAGCTTAACCATGTATTTGCAAATGCGTGCAACTAATCCTCTGTTTTTAATGTACACAGTTAGACAGTTGAATTTGGTTTGCTGTTTGGGTGGTAAGTGTGAGCCTGGTTATTACGTAAACAACTTTATTTATACTTACTCCATTGTGTTTAGCTAGTTAGTGTGCATGGAGGGAGAGGGAGGGAGTGGGCTGTCCTTTACCACTCTATATACGTCCACATGTGTGACTCTATAGTTACATGGGCTACTCAGATGTGATAGGGAGGAAATGCTCAGTATAGAAACTTACTGACAACTGAGCATGTGCAAAGTTGCCACCACAGCTGAAAAATCCTTAGCTTAATTAGGGAGTTGAAAGGGAGAACAGCAGGATCAACCAGTTTTTTTGCAGAATACAGAAAACTAATCTCATAGCGACTCAGTGAGTATGAACAGCATGTAATACACCACGTATTGATAGTTTTTTTATGATGTGGGTTTAGTGACATTTTAAGCTTTTATTTTGGCCAAAATCACCAAGCTATTTATGGGTGCACCAAAATGTCCTCTGCTAGATTACAAGGGCAAACATGAAGTACTCTTTCTACAAATTCCAAATGCTCTACGCTCTTCTATACTTCAAGAGAAAAGTTGAACTGCTAACTGAAGGCTTGTAAGTCTAGAAGTCCACGTATTATACCGTCTTTAATTACTGTAAATGTCATGCTAAGCATTGCATAGTCTTTAAATGTTTTTTGAAAGTGTTCTCTGGCTTAGCATTTGCCCTTTAGGGAATTAAGTGGATGGCTCAGTAGTGTTACATTAAAAAGACTGTGTCATACATGGTCACCTCCTTACCGAGACTGAATACAATTGTGAAGGGGCCAGTCATTTAAATGTAACAGAAAGGAGAAACTCAAATGGCTCTTTGTCTTTCTTGTTTCTCTAAACATAATATATTCAAGATACAAGTAACAGTCAGAGTTAATTTAAATCTCCCTTTAGTTATACATTTTTATTAATAACACAAATATCACAATGAGGCATATTTTAGAAATGCATCTCAAATTGTAGAATAGAAATGTCTTTAGGTTTGCCATAAATTCATTAGAGAATTGTATAAAACAATCTATTACTTTTCTTCACATATGCCATTCAATGTATGACACATCCAAACTTTATATATATATATATATAAAGCGCTGCGTAAACTGTTGACGCTATATAAATCCTGTATAATAATAATAATAATAATATATATATATATATATATATATATATATATATATATATATTATGTTTTTCTATAAGTCTTTTCAATTCAGCATTGAAATTCTAAATTTCTTCTATCATCTGTGTTACATTTTCGAAACAATTTGCACTATTTACATTTTAACCCGCTAGTATTTGTGCACACACATAATTTCTTCTTTTTTTAACCACTTCAGCCCCGGAGGATTTGGCTGCCCAATGACCGGGCCAATTTTTTTCGATTCGGCACTGCGTCGCTTTAACTGACAATTGCGCGGTCGTGCGATGTGGCTCCCAAACAAAAATGACGCATTTTTTTCCCACAAATAGAGCTTTCTTTTGGTGGTATTTGATCACCTCTGCAGCTTTTATTCTTTGCGCTATAAACCAAAAAACAGCGTACATTTTGAAAAAAATGCAATAAATAAATGCAAAACTTTTTGCTATAATAAATTTCCCCCCAAAACATATAAAAAACATTTTTTTTTCCTCAGTTTAGGCCGATATTTATTCTTCTACATAAAAAAAAATCGCAATAAGCGTATATTGATTGGTTTGTACAAAAGTTATAGCGTCTACAAAATAGGGGATTTTTTTGGGCATTTTTATTAATATTTTTTTGTTATTAGAAATCTGCGATTTTTATCGTGACTGCGACATTATGGCGGACACACGGACACTTTTGATGCTATTTTGGGATCATTTTATTTATACAGCGATTAGTGCTATAAAAATAGGAGAAGGGGAACAATTAGTTACCTATCAAATGGGAATGAGACAGAATAAAGGATGAGGAGTAAAGTTTTAATAAATAATAAAAAAAAAATTATAGGACAATGTTTTAAAATGATTGGTTACTTACCTTTATGCACAAGCCTTCTGACAGTTGGAAGCCTGAAGTGCCTATAAATAAGAGTTTACAAATACAGTTATCAGCAGAGCGGCGGTTACATTTCAGAAGACACGCCCCCTCTCCCGCCCGTTTTGTCGCAGCTCTATATTGTGTGGTCCGTTATGTCCCTTTGGCTGAAGAGGATAGTTTGTTGTGTAAATATAGTTGTTTAGTTCGAGCTGTAATGGCTGGACTAGTTTATGGATAAATACTGTTCAGATTATTATCAATTAAATTTATGGATAAACATAAATTTATTGGCTGCGGCCAATTCATACCAACAAATCAGTTATAGTCTTGTAGTCATTATTTTATTTTAGAATAATTATTTCTGTATTCATTCCCATGCACTGATCACTGTGTAAATGACACTGGAAGGGAAGGGGTTAACCACTAGGGGGCGAGAAAGGGGTTAAGTGTGTCCTAGGGAGTGATTCTTACTGTGTGGGGGCTGGGCTACATGTGACATGACATTAATCACTACTCCCGATGACAGGGAGCAGTAGATCAGTGTCCTGTCACAAGGCAGAACAGGGAAATGCCTTGTTTATACAGGCATCCCCCTGTTCTGTAGCTCCGTGACACGATCGCGGGACACCCTAATGGCGTGAATTTCAAAACAACATACCTGTACGTTGCTTTGCGCACAGGAGCCATTCTGCCCAAATATGTCTACTGGCGGCGGTTGGCGAGTGGTTAATAACAGATAAACAGAATGTACCTTCAAAGAGCAGGATATACAGTACATGTCACTGACTTTTATTGCAAAATAGATGTTCTGCTCATACACATGCTCATCATTTGTACAGTCATCTTAGAAATAAGTGGGGTTGTTTTGCTAAAACAATAGAGACCGGTCACCTAACAAAAAGAATGTTTGCTCTGAAAAGGAAAATATGTGTTCATATTGAATACACAGTCATGTGCAAGGTAAATAATGAATAATTTAAGAAAATTTTTTTGCTTCTACTTTATTGGATGATTGAAGTAAGGGTAGCTCAATGTTATTTACAAAGATAAGCGAACATGCATTTTTCAAAGTGAATATAAACGTAAGTTTAACATATTCAAGTTGCTAAGTGAGCAATCTCCATTAATTTAGTAATACACTCTACTGATTTCTAAGCCTGTTCTGGGGCTTGCAGCTACAATGATCACCTTGCCAACGGGCATCCTAAAGGTGCAGTACTGGGTATACTTCATCTAATGTGACTCCTGGACATCACAATCCACCGCCTGAGGGGTCCCAAACTCTCATACCTTTATTAAAATGAATGCAGGAATAAGGGGCTTGGTATGGCTGCTTTGCTTAGTGCCCATTTCATGCCTACTAGAGGAACCCAGTGACCATGCACCATTTAAGTGTTCTATCTGTTGTGGGGATATCCACAGGACAACTTGGGCTATTAGTGGGAAATATGAACTGCTAGAAATATGTGGACTGCTGTTGTGTACCACTCCTTCTGAAAATACTGGTTGTCTGTCATGACAAGTCATTGGGGGTTATTTACTAAAGGCAAATACACTGTACATAACAAGTGTACTGCAAGTGCACTTGGAAGTGCAGTCACTGTAGATCGGAAGTGAGGGGAAGCTCTACTGATTTCTATTAACCAATCATGTGCAAGCAAAAATGCTGTTTTTTATTGTCCTTGCATGTCCCCCTCTGATCTACAGCAACTGCACTTCCAAGTGCACTTGCAGTACACTTGTAGTGCACAATGGATTTGCCTTTAGAAGTCAACCCCATTGACTTTAGTACTTTGAATCACTGTCCCAGAAAGTAAGCAGATAGGAGTTCTCATATGCCTCTGACTTTTCCTGTTGCATACTTGTTCCTGGTCAATGACACAAGAAGAGATCAGTATGACAATCACGCAACCAGTGTTTTCAGAAGGAGATCAGCAATGATAACCTCCATAATCCTCTCAAAGAGATTTTTTTAACCTCTTCCCATCGGCTGTACATATATATGTGGCCTCTCGGTGGATGGGCTTTAACCACTTAAGGACCAGCCCATGTACATATACGTCCACAATATGGCACGTACAGGCACATGGGCGTATAGGTACGTCCTCGCCTATTAGCGGGTGGGGGGTCCGATCGGGACCCCCCCCGCTACATGCGGAGGTCGGGTCCGCTCGGGGAGCGATCCGGGACCACGGCGCGGCTATTTGTTTATAGCCGCTCCGTCGCGATCGCTCCCCGGAGCTGAAGAACGAGGAGAGCCGTGTGTAAACACGGCTTCCCCGTCCTTCACTATGGCGGCGCATCGATCGCGTCATTCCCTTTATAGGGAAGACACGATCGATGACGTCATTCCTACAGCCACACCCCCAAACAGTTGTAAACACATACTAGGTGCACCCTAACTCCTACAGCGCCACCTGTGGTTAACTCCCAAACTGCAACTGTCATTTTCACAATAAAGAATGCAATTTAAATGCATTTTTTGCTGTGAAAATGACAATGGTCCCAAAAATGTGTCAAAATTGTCCGAAGTGTCCGCCATAATGTCGCAGTCACGAAAAAAATTGCTGATCGCCGCCATTAGTAGTAAAAAAAAAATAAAAAATAAAAATGCAATAAAACTATCCCCTATTTTGTAAACACTATAAATTTTGCGCAAACCAATCGATAAACGCTTATTGCGATTTTTTTTACTAAAAATAGGTAGAAGAATACGTATCGGCCTAAACTGAGGAAAAAAAATGTTTTTATATATGTTTTTGGGGGATATTTATTACAGCAAAAAGTAAAAAATATTGCTTTTTTTTCAAAATTGTCGCTCTATTTTTGTTTATAGCGCAAAAACTAAAAACCGCAGATGTGATCAAATACCACCAAAAGAAAGCTCTATTTGTGGGGAAAAAAGGACGCCAATTTTGTTTGGGAGCCACGTCGCACGACCGCGCAATTGTCTGTTAAAGCGACGCAGTCCCGAACTGTAAAAACCCCTTGGGTCTTTAGGCTGCATATTGGTCCGGGGCTTAAGTGGTTAAAGCGGATGTCCGCTGAAAAAAAAATATTAAAAGCCAGCAGCTACAAATACTGCAGCTGCTGACTTTTAATATTAGGACACCTACCTGTTCTGGAGTCCAGCGCCGTCCGCAGCAGAGGACGAGCGATCGCTCGTCACTCTGCTGCCCCCCCACCATCCTCGGTGAGGGAACCAGGAAGTGAAGCGCTCCGGCTTCACTGCCCGGTTCCCTACGGAGCATGCCCAATTCGCGCTACGCCTGCCGATTTGGCTCCCGCTGTATACTGGGAGCCGAGTGTTCCCAGAACACAACGGGAAGGGGGGGAAGGGAGGTGACGTCATGCCCGCAGTTTACCCGAGACTGTGTGGCCATAAGTGGGTGCAAATACCTGTCTTTAGACAGGTATCTGCACCCCCCTCCCCCCTGAAAGGTGTCAAATGTGACACCGGAGGGGGGGAGGGTTCCGATCAGCGGGAGTTCCACTTTAGGGTGGAGCTCTGCTTTAAGGTCGAGAGACCGCATATATGCTGTCCTATGTAAACATCTTCTGCGCTGAGAGCGCACACCCTGCACGCTCTCAGCGCCAAGACTGGCGGTTACTGGAAAGCTCCCGATGCATACTTGCAATCGGGAGCTTTCTGGTCATGTGATCGCTGTGACAGCCAATCCCAGTGGTCACTTGATTGGAATCCCTGCCTCCCAGCATTTAATGGGCTGAGAGATGGCAGATGGAAAAGTTTAAGGACAAGTTTGAAACCACTGTCTTAAAGGCATTTATGTAAGTCTGGGCAATCTGAGTGTGATTTTTAGTAAGGGTGAACTAGTTATCAGGATGTCAGGGAAGAAATTTAATTGAATATTGTATAAAATCAAATTCCACCAAGTATAGTCCATTTTCTTTACCAAAAAAATTTACTTTCCTTAATTTTTCCTGAAAACTAGCATGGTATAACAATTTATTAATATGCATTATTAGAATATTTGAATAATTAAGTTCTAGGATTTTAAAACTGCAGTATATTAACCCCTTCCCGTCCACACTATAGCCAAATGACGACTACAGCGCGGACCTACTTTGGCGGGAGGGTATCAATAGGCGCCCCCCTGCATGGTGCGCACGGCATGCTCTGTGATCAGCGGGTCTACCATGTGATCAGTTGTCAGCCAGTGATAGCTGGTTATGTGATGTAAACAGAGGCGGTAATCGCAAACAAAGCCGATCACTGGCGGCTGTCAGAGGGACATCGGTCCTGATCAAGGAGCGCAGCCACGGAGTCATCTGTGCCCACCAGTGCCACCTGCCAGTGCCACCTACCAGTGCATAACAGTGCCGCCTACCAGTGCCCACCAGCACCCCCTATCAGTGCCCACAGTGCCACCTATCAATGTCACCAATCATTGCCTCCTCACCAGTGCTGCCCACCAGTACCACCTATCAGTGCCCATCAATGCCACCTATCAGTGACACCTATCAGTGCTACCTATCAGTGACACCTATCAGTGCCCCACAGTGCCAATCAGTGCCACCTATGAGGACCCATCAGTGCCATCTTATCAGTGGCCATCAGTGATTCCTTATCTGTGCTTATCAGTGCTGCCTTATCTGTGCCTATCAGTTCAGCTTATCAGTCTCCCTCAGTGCAACCTCATCAGCGCATATCAATGAAGGAGAAGAATTACATGTTTGCAAAATATTTTAACCCCAATAGTGATTAAATACTACCAAAAGAAAGCTCTATTTGTGTGAAAAAAATTATAAAAATTTAATTTGGGTACAGCATTGCATGACCGTGCAATTGTCATTCAAAGTGTGACAGCGCCGAAAGATGAACATTGGTCTGGGCAGGTGCCCAGTAAACAAGTGGTTAACAATTAATATTAGTCAAATATTTAGTTCAGCAATGTTTTTTTAGCCTATAAGTGTAGTTAATGTAAAGTAGATAGTGCAGCGCTAGAGGAAAAGTCCAAATAAAGATCATCCAGGTGATTCTCTTATAAGTGACTGACAATATGAGGCATGCAGGTGATATAGCGTGGGTTAGCAGGAGACCTCCACCAATAGTAACAATGGCCGCTCACCTCATTGATAATAAAAAATCGCTTTCCCATAAGGGTCAATCCCAGGCATGTAACAGCATAATCCAAGCAGGAAAGGAATACATCTCAGGTAATATCAGCATGGATGGCAGATCTCAAGTAATATCAGCATGGATAGCAGCCATGGAATCCGATGTAAGAAAAACAAAACATAGTGTTTCTCCGCAATAACCAATATAACATTTAATAGTGAAAATACACTTACATAAAAAGCACTATATCCAGTGCTAGGAATCAAATGCAAACAAAAACGCACAGCGTGGTCCGATAGATGGCAGCGGGTGACGTCACGTACTTCCCTACCGAACGTTGCGTCCCAAGGGCGGGACTTCTTCAGCGGATGTAGGGGAGAGGAAACGTGCACCCAGTTATATACATGTATGTTGCTATGGAAAGTAAGTAGCTACAATGCAGCATATGGACCAAAAAGGTCTCTAGCTACAGGGCAATGTGTGGGACAAAAAGCTCACTGGCTACGGATCAGCATGCAGGACAAAAAGCACCGCAAAAAAACAGAAAGCAAATCACTTACTGCGGCGATCATACCTATTCAAATCTGTCAGCAGAAATATGCAAGGGGAGAGTGAATATTACTTAAAAGCCCCGGAATACATATGTTTAGCAACGACAAAGAAAAAATATAAAAATATATAAATATACAAAAGTCCCATTTAGACAAAATGGAAGATAGAAAAAACAGGGCTGCATAATCATGCAGACCAGTACAACACATGAGGTCAACCGCTGCAACCATCGGACAAGCAAAAACATAACATTAAAACAATGTAAATACAAATATTAATTATGAACAATGTTAAAAATATTTTGTTTAAAAAAATATATGTATCTGAAAACGCATGTCAACGATCAGATAAAAACAATTGACATCAAAGTCCACATTAAAACAATGTAAATACAAATATTAATTATGGACAATGTTAAAAATATTTTCTTGAAAAAATATATGTATCTGAAAACGCATGTCAACGATCGGATATAAAACAATTAACATCAAAGTCCACATTTAACCCGTCAGGACAAAGAACATGGGTCTCATGAATCCAATAAGATTCTTTCTTGCTCAATTGTCGGATAAAATTACCCCCCCTCCAATGACGATTAACCTTTTCAATTCCCCAAAAACGCAATCCTTTTGGATTTTTATGATGGAAATCCCTAAAATGGCGGGATACATTGTGTGTGGTTTTCCCTTGTTTGATGTTATTAACATGTTCGGCTAAACGTACATGTAGGGGTCTGGAGGTTCTACCTATGTATTGCAGGCCGCAATCACATTCCAACATATAGACGACACCTACGGTGTCACAAGTGATGAGCTGTTTAATATCATATTCTTTATCAGTGGCAGATGCCACAAATTTTTTCCTCTTTTTAATGTTCACTTTGGAATGTTTGCATGGAACACAACGTCCACACGCATAGAAACCTCCCAGGAATTTGAACATTCTATTATCTGAAATGACCGGGGGATCGAGCACACTAGGTGCTAATCGATCCCTAAGAGTGGGAGCTTTCTTGTATACAAATTGGGGTTTTGCTGGTAATGCAGGTCCCAATATTTTGTCCTGTTTCAAGATAGACCAATTTTTTGAGATGATCCGTTCAAATTTTTTATGTTGGACATTATAGTCCAAGATAATTCTAAAATTGTGTTTATCATTGGGGGGAAGGCTGACATTAGCCACACGATCGGACACTAAAACAGTTCTATCTAATTGCTGAACCTGTCCAATTTCCCTCTCAAGGTGGTCTTGGTTGTACCCTTTTTGCACAAATCTATCAGCCAAAACACGAGATTGGTCAACAAAGTCAGACTCAGTGGTGCAATTACGGCGTAATCTAATAAATTGCCCTTTGGGGATATTACATAACCAAGATTTGTGATGGCAACTTCCCAATGGTATGTATGCATTCCGGTCTGTAGGTTTGAAATAATTGGTGAGTTTAAAATGGTCCGTATTTTTGACTATGGTCAAATCTAAAAAGACAATTTTTTCATAGTCAATGGTCCATGTGAGTGTAATATTTTTGTTGTTATTATTGAGACCACTGATGAAGGTATCCAATGAGGACCTCTCACCATTCCAAATGATGATGAGGTCATCGATATAACGACGGTAACAGACTAACTCAGGGGGGCGATGTTGGAAAATCGCCTCTTCCTCCCAGTGGGCCATGAAAATATTGGCCACACTGGGAGCAAAACGAGCGCCCATGGCAACTCCCCTTGTCTGCAGCAAATAGTCTCCATTATACCAGAAATAATTTCTGGATAAGCAGAAATCCAAACAGCCCAAAAGGAATTCTTGGTGTCTCCCTGATAGTGTTGATGTGGAAAGGGCCCATTCAACAGACGCCATAGCGTCACTGTGTCCTATAATAGTATAAAGCGAACTGACGTCCGCAGTGACTAATATACTATTAGTGGAACAACCAAGAGATTCCAATATTTGGATAATATGCTTAGTGTCTTTCAGAAAAGCAGGGGTTTTAACCACTAAAGGTTGCAAAAACGAATCTATATATTGGCCCAATCTGGCCGATACCGAGTCGATCCCATTGACAATGGGCCTCCCAGGCGGATGGGTACTATTTTTGTGGATCTTTGGCAAGAAATAAATAATGGGGGTTCTACAAAACAAGGGATCGAGATACAACGCCTCTTTTTTAGTAAGAATCTTTTGATCCCTCCCATCTTCAATGATATGATGAAGTTCATCCTTGAAATCAAACATAGGATCTTTAGACAATACCCTATAGGTATCACTATCAGAAAGAAGATTACTCATTTCAAGTTGATAATAGTTTTTACTGAGGACAACGAGACCCCCCCCTTTGTCCGCAGGGCGGATAACGATGTCTTTCCTTTTTGCCAAGGATTCAATACCCCTTTTAATGTATTGAGGATCCAATACCTTTTTTACCTTCAATGCTTCCAAGTCATTTACAACCATGTTCTTAAAAACATCCAAAAACTTGTTCTCTTTATTAAGAGGGTTAAAAGTGGACTTATTACGCAAACCTGAGTGATAGGAATTAGCAATAGGTGCCGCTGTACTAGTGGGCTTAGACAGGAAATACTTTTTCATGTTAAGTGTCCTGATGTACTTTTGCAGGCTAATGTACGTTTGAAACTTATTCAAATTCTTAGTGGGGGCAAATTTAAGACCTCTATCAAGGACTTTCAATTCGTCCTCATCCAGAGGAACCCCACTAAGGTTATATATCCCTGCTCCAACTATGGTCTGGGTTTTTTGTAGGCGCCTGCCCCCTCTCCTTCCTCTCTTTCTTTTCTCTTTCTGGGAGTTCCAATATTCGGAGGGATGGGAGGTGGTGGATGTCTCCACCAATCCCCTGGTGGGGGATACTGGTAGTGGGGGTCTAATTGGTGTCCCTGGCGTGACCCTAAAAAATCCCCCTCTGCATAAGAGTGATGATTAGCCAAAGGAGTGAATCTGTTATAGGTGGAGATAGGATGGGATCTCGTGACATGAGAAGAATCCCTATAATCCCCATGTTGGCGTATATCCCTCCAGGGTGTGGGGGAGTTGGGTTGATATACTGGGGGATGATGAACTGAACCAGAAGGGGCAGATCCTCCCCTTCCCCTCCCTCTTTTGTTCTTACCTCTTTTGTTAGTACCTCTAGTGAAATAATTTCTCTGAGGAGAGGAATATCTCTCAGGTGGTGGATGATGTTGAACATCATTACTAAAGTGGGCTCTCGGGGTTAAATTCTGAACTTCATTAATAAGTGGATTGACAGGCAATCTGACATTATCATTGGTAACAGTTGTGGAGGTGCTTTGCCATTTGAAGATACTGTTTACACCAGTGAAGTCATCCCAATCCCTTATAAATTTTTTCTTTTTCTTGTTCTGAATTTCTGAGTCCCACTTCATGAGTTTATTTTTAAGTTCACCTGAGAGTTTAAGAAATTCCTCACTATCCTTGAGGGGTTCCAAAATGGTGGTAATGTCATTAATCTGGGAATTAAGGATCTTGAGTTTCCTCTGTTTACGAACCAAAAGGAGCTCCATGAGCTCCATACCTTTTTTAATAAAGAAACTACTCCATTCAGAGATAGAATCAATGTCCACCAGGCCATCATTAGGCGGGACATCCCATCTTAAACGTCTCGGAATGAGTTTTGAAGTAAGGTACTGCTCAAAAGATACAATGTCCCACCATGTTTTGGTCTTTTTTTCAAACAAATGTCCTAACTTGCGAAAGGACTGGGCTATATCATTCACTGGCTCGCTAGCATTCCTAGAAAAGACATCAGTGATTTTAATATCCCTTTTTTCCAAATATTGGAAAACATCCATATTGCTGCTAGATTAATATAAATTGATAAGCAGATAAATGAAAATAGTAAAAAAATCAGCGCAATATACAGGTAAAACGGAATCAGCAGCTATGCACTAGGATTCAATTTATAAATTCCTTAAGAGTCAATGTAAAGTAGATAGTGCAGCGCTAGAGGAAAAGTCCAAATAAAGATCATCCAGGTGATTCTCTTATAAGTGACTGACAATATGAGGCATGCAGGTGATATAGCGTGGGTTAGCAGGAGACCTCCACCAATAGTAACAATGGCCGCTCACCTCATTGATAATAAAAAATCGCTTTCCCATAAGGGTCAATCCCAGGCATGTAACAGCATAATCCAAGCAGGAAAGGAATACATCTCAGGTAATATCAGCATGGATGGCAGATCTCAAGTAATATCAGCATGGATAGCAGCCATGGAATCCGATGTAAGAAAAACAAAACATAGTGTTTCTCCGCAATAACCAATATAACATTTAATAGTGAAAATACACTTACATAAAAAGCACTATATCCAGTGCTAGGAATCAAATGCAAACAAAAACGCACAGCGTGGTCCGATAGATGGCAGCGGGTGACGTCACGTACTTCCCTACCGAACGTTGCGTCCCAAGGGCGGGACTTCTTCAGCGGATGTAGGGGAGAGGAAACGTGCACCCAGTTATATACATGTATGTTGCTATGGAAAGTAAGTAGCTACAATGCAGCATATGGACCAAAAAGGTCTCTAGCTACAGGGCAATGTGTGGGACAAAAAGCTCACTGGCTACGGATCAGCATGCAGGACAAAAAGCACCGCAAAAAAACAGAAAGCAAATCACTTACTGCGGCGATCATACCTATTCAAATCTGTCAGCAGAAATATGCAAGGGGAGAGTGAATATTACTTAAAAGCCCCGGAATACATATGTTTAGCAACGACAAAGAAAAAATATAAAAATATATAAATATACAAAAGTCCCATTTAGACAAAATGGAAGATAGAAAAAACAGGGCTGCATAATCATGCAGACCAGTACAACACATGAGGTCAACCGCTGCAACCATCGGACAAGCAAAAACATAACATTAAAACAATGTAAATACAAATATTAATTATGAACAATGTTAAAAATATTTTGTTTAAAAAAATATATGTATCTGAAAACGCATGTCAACGATCAGGGGATTGGTGGAGACATCCACCACCTCCCATCCCTCCGAATATTGGAACTCCCAGAAAGAGAAAAGAAAGAGAGGAAGGAGAGGGGGCAGGCGCCTACAAAAAACCCAGACCATAGTTGGAGCAGGGATATATAACCTTAGTGGGGTTCCTCTGGATGAGGACGAATTGAAAGTCCTTGATAGAGGTCTTAAATTTGCCCCCACTAAGAATTTGAATAAGTTTCAAACGTACATTAGCCTGCAAAAGTACATCAGGACACTTAACATGAAAAAGTATTTCCTGTCTAAGCCCACTAGTACAGCGGCACCTATTGCTAATTCCTATCACTCAGGTTTGCGTAATAAGTCCACTTTTAACCCTCTTAATAAAGAGAACAAGTTTTTGGATGTTTTTAAGAACATGGTTGTAAATGACTTGGAAGCATTGAAGGTAAAAAAGGTATTGGATCCTCAATACATTAAAAGGGGTATTGAATCCTTGGCAAAAAGGAAAGACATCGTTATCCGCCCTGCGGACAAAGGGGGGGGTCTCGTTGTCCTCAGTAAAAACTATTATCAACTTGAAATGAGTAATCTTCTTTCTGATAGTGATACCTATAGGGTATTGTCTAAAGATCCTATGTTTGATTTCAAGGATGAACTTCATCATATCATTGAAGATGGGAGGGATCAAAAGATTCTTACTAAAAAAGAGGCGTTGTATCTCGATCCCTTGTTTTGTAGAACCCCCATTATTTATTTCTTGCCAAAGATCCACAAAAATAGTACCCATCCGCCTGGGAGGCCCATTGTCAATGGGATCGACTCGGTATCGGCCAGATTGGGCCAATATATAGATTCGTTTTTGCAACCTTTAGTGGTTAAAACCCCTGCTTTTCTGAAAGACACTAAGCATATTATCCAAATATTGGAATCTCTTGGTTGTTCCACTAATAGTATATTAGTCACTGCGGACGTCAGTTCGCTTTATACTATTATAGGACACAGTGACGCTATGGCGTCTGTTGAATGGGCCCTTTCCACATCAACACTATCAGGGAGACACCAAGAATTCCTTTTGGGCTGTTTGGATTTCTGCTTATCCAGAAATTATTTCTGGTATAATGGAGACTATTTGCTGCAGACAAGGGGAGTTGCCATGGGCGCTCGTTTTGCTCCCAGTGTGGCCAATATTTTCATGGCCCACTGGGAGGAAGAGGCGATTTTCCAACATCGCCCCCCTGAGTTAGTCTGTTACCGTCGTTATATCGATGACCTCATCATCATTTGGAATGGTGAGAGGTCCTCATTGGATACCTTCATCAGTGGTCTCAATAATAACAACAAAAATATTACACTCACATGGACCATTGACTATGAAAAAATTGTCTTTTTAGATTTGACCATAGTCAAAAATACGGACCATTTTAAACTCACCAATTATTTCAAACCTACAGACCGGAATGCATACATACCATTGGGAAGTTGCCATCACAAATCTTGGTTATGTAATATCCCCAAAGGGCAATTTATTAGATTACGCCGTAATTGCACCACTGAGTCTGACTTTGTTGACCAATCTCGTGTTTTGGCTGATAGATTTGTGCAAAAAGGGTACAACCAAGACCACCTTGAGAGGGAAATTGGACAGGTTCAGCAATTAGATAGAACTGTTTTAGTGTCCGATCGTGTGGCTAATGTCAGCCTTCCCCCCAATGATAAACACAATTTTAGAATTATCTTGGACTATAATGTCCAACATAAAAAATTTGAACGGATCATCTCAAAAAATTGGTCTATCTTGAAACAGGACAAAATATTGGGACCTGCATTACCAGCAAAACCCCAATTTGTATACAAGAAAGCTCCCACTCTTAGGGATCGATTAGCACCTAGTGTGCTCGATCCCCCGGTCATTTCAGATAATAGAATGTTCAAATTCCTGGGAGGTTTCTATGCGTGTGGACGTTGTGTTCCATGCAAACATTCCAAAGTGAACATTAAAAAGAGGAAAAAATTTGTGGCATCTGCCACTGATAAAGAATATGATATTAAACAGCTCATCACTTGTGACACCGTAGGTGTCGTCTATATGTTGGAATGTGATTGCGGCCTGCAATACATAGGTAGAACCTCCAGACCCCTACATGTACGTTTAGCCGAACATGTTAATAACATCAAACAAGGGAAAACCACACACAATGTATCCCGCCATTTTAGGGATTTCCATCATAAAAATCCAAAAGGATTGCGTTTTTGGGGAATTGAAAAGGTTAATCGTCATTGGAGGGGGGGTAATTTTATCCGACAATTGAGCAAGAAAGAATCTTATTGGATTCATGAGACCCATGTTCTTTGTCCTGACGGGTTAAATGTGGACTTTGATGTTAATTGTTTTATATCCGATCGTTGACATGCGTTTTCAGATACATATATTTTTTCAAGAAAATATTTTTAACATTGTCCATAATTAATATTTGTATTTACATTGTTTTAATGTGGACTTTGATGTCAATTGTTTTTATCTGATCGTTGACATGCGTTTTCAGATACATATATTTTTTTAAACAAAATATTTTTAACATTGTTCATAATTAATATTTGTATTTACATTGTTTTAATGTTATGTTTTTGCTTGTCCGATGGTTGCAGCGGTTGACCTCATGTGTTGTACTGGTCTGCATGATTATGCAGCCCTGTTTTTTCTATCTTCCATTTTGTCTAAATGGGACTTTTGTATATTTATATATTTTTATATTTTTTCTTTGTCGTTGCTAAACATATGTATTCCGGGGCTTTTAAGTAATATTCACTCTCCCCTTGCATATTTCTGCTGACAGATTTGAATAGGTATGATCGCCGCAGTAAGTGATTTGCTTTCTGTTTTTTTGCGGTGCTTTTTGTCCTGCATGCTGATCCGTAGCCAGTGAGCTTTTTGTCCCACACATTGCCCTGTAGCTAGAGACCTTTTTGGTCCATATGCTGCATTGTAGCTACTTACTTTCCATAGCAACATACATGTATATAACTGGGTGCACGTTTCCTCTCCCCTACATCCGCTGAAGAAGTCCCGCCCTTGGGACGCAACGTTCGGTAGGGAAGTACGTGACGTCACCCGCTGCCATCTATCGGACCACGCTGTGCGTTTTTGTTTGCATTTGATTCCTAGCACTGGATATAGTGCTTTTTATGTAAGTGTATTTTCACTATTAAATGTTATATTGGTTATTGCGGAGAAACACTATGTTTTGTTTTTCTTACATCGGATTCCATGGCTGCTATCCATGCTGATATTACTTGAGATCTGCCATCCATGCTGATATTACCTGAGATGTATTCCTTTCCTGCTTGGATTATGCTGTTACATGCCTGGGATTGACCCTTATGGGAAAGCGATTTTTTATTATCAATGAGGTGAGCGGCCATTGTTACTATTGGTGGAGGTCTCCTGCTAACCCACGCTATATCACCTGCATGCCTCATATTGTCAGTCACTTATAAGAGAATCACCTGGATGATCTTTATTTGGACTTTTCCTCTAGCGCTGCACTATCTACTTTACATTGACTCTTAAGGAATTTATAAATTGAATCCTAGTGCATAGCTGCTGATTCCGTTTTACCTGTATATTGCGCTGATTTTTTTACTATTTTCATATAAGTGTAGTTAGTTTCAGTACAGCCTGAAACCACATTGTCATTATCTAAAACAAGTCAGTGACACGATGTCCAATTTGATGGATGCCTTTAGTTTCACATTATTTCACTTAGTAATTTGTTAATGCCCCAGTACATTAAATCACAGCTAAAATGACATTCAATTTAAGTTATGTAATTAAATGGTTTTTCCCTTGAGATAAAAAAGAGGAATTAACAAAATAGCTGACTTCTTTTATAATCATGGACAAGTGTACTGCAACATATTATTCCAATGTCTTACATTTTAGAAAGGAATGTTTACTGATTTTAGAAAACAGCCTGCTAACCCATTAACCTAATTACTAGTAAAGATGGACTGTATTCATAAATCCACCCAATTCACTGTGACAAAACAAACCAATACATGTCTCAGGGGCATACCTATAAGCTTGGGGATGGTGTGGACTGGGTCACATGTTCTTCTACCCTTCAAAATATTTCATACAATAGTTATGGTAATCTAAAGGCCTTGTTTAACCTACCACAGTATTGCTCCTGACCTTTTCTTTCTTGGCAGTCCTTAAACTTCATTTCTGTTGGCATTTCTGTCTATCGACTAATGATGAACTAGTGTAGCAGAGTACCTATTTACTCACAAAGATGGGGTGCAGGCCCTTCCAACTTCTTTCCCCACAACACCCTGCCTCCTGGTTATGCCCAGGGAGAAGAAGCTCAATGAGGCCCAACTGACAAGACAGTAGCTGGGCAACTAATCTGCAGCCTGGCGGGAGGTCCTCCACCACCACAATCAGCATGTAGGATTCTATGCCAATTTTCATGCTATAGAGTATTATAGAGCTTATCCTATAAAGGCACGCTAACCTGATTGAGCCATAGAGTCATTGCTGTGATGAGCCTATGTTTATACGGCTTAGATAGTCTGTTTTGTATTATTCTACAGTTTATGCATTTGCCATTCTGACCCTGTTTTACCTTATTGATTCTAACTTTGTACCTCTTTAGTAAATTGCAAGTTACAATTACTCTGTCTGATCATTCAGCCAATTACCCAACTTGCTACACAAATGCACAAGCAGAGCCTAGAAGTGGATCACAGAGTGACCTTATCTAACCTCAGCTCCTCTTAGATTAAAACAACATTTTTATACTCAGAGCAGCTAAAAACATAAATCATTAACCCCCCTGGCGGTAAACCCGAGCGTGACTCGGGGTTAATTTTTTATGCTAGGATCGGTAACCCCGAGTCACGCTCGGGCTGGACGTGCAGAGTGTGCAGCGGCGCGGCTTACCTTTCGCTGGATCCACAGGCAAGTTACTTACCTTGTCCCTGGATCCAGCGATGCCACCACGCTGTGTGAGCGAGCGGGACCTCCTCGCTCGATTCACAGTCTCCCCGTGTGCCGCCGATCTCCGTTCCCTGCGACGTTACGACGCACGGGAGCGGAGAACGGCGCCAAATTCAAAAAAGTAAACAAACACTTTACATACAGTATACTGTAATCTTATAGATTACAGTACTGTATGTAAAAAATACACACCCCCCTGTCCCTAGTGGTCTGCCCAGTGCCCTACATGTACTTTTAGATAATAAAAAATGTTCTTTCTGCCTAAAAACTGTAGATTGTCCAAAAGTGTCCCTTTATGTCAAAAATGGTTTTAGATCAGCTAGAAAACAGCGATAATAAATTACAATCACTTGCAGAAATGTGCGATAGCGATTTGTGGGGAAATTCGTCATAAAAATAAATAAATAATGACAGCGACAATTCTGCAACTGAGCAAATTTCAGTGATTTTGAGTTAATAACATTATTGAATAATTTTTATTATAATTATATTATTATTTGTTATAATTATTTATAATTATTTATTATATTATAATTTATAATTTTGTTTTTAAAAAAAAATCATACCCGGGATGCCTACAAGACTCTTGCTTGGTCAGATTTAAGTGAGTTATTTCTAAAAATTACAGGCCTACAGTATAAAACGCCAAATTTCCTTGCAAAATAATTGTACCGCTTTTGGTACGTAATTCCAGACAGAATCATACCGCCAGGGAGGTTAATATCCTAAAGCTATTTATACTTCAGTTAAGGACTCATACATACTGTATATCAGCATTGGAGTACAGTTTACTGCACCTGTACTGCATCTAAAAGTTCTGTTATGTACCATTACAATCAACAGTGCAGCTCTGATATGTACAGGTGTATGTTGTGTGCTGTGATTGTGCACACCCAAATTCATGCAGGCAGCAATTTGGGTGAACTTTTTTTAGAACTGCCTTGTACTGAACTAAAACTACATTTTTTAAATCATTTTTTACCTGTGGTTTAATGTCAATATTAGAAGAAAATCCAAGAAAGAAGAAAATTCAAGAGCAGTCAGTCTTGGGTAAGAAATTCTGAAATAGTAGCTATTCCTGAAGGAAAGAAATGCAAGGCTGAAGCCCTGTAAACAGATATATATTTCCAAACATACATTTTCATAATCAGGCTAGCATTAGGAGGAAAAAGACTGCATAGTTGATGAGAGGAATAGACACAAAAGAGTGTGATGTGAACCCCACAACAGAGGAAACAGACACCTCTTGCTGCAGCTTTTATGTATGAATTGATAGGCAATCTTCAGTCTTCTATGTGTGAAGAACATCTAGGCCAATCACAGATAAACTTTGTGAACTAAATCTATTACATTTAAATAATTTCTGAGTTGTGCTCAAGTTGGGCCTTGTCTGGAACTTATGGTTAGAGCAGGCTGTTAGACCGTTCTCAACATAAGTTCCAAACAGGTGTCTCACTACATAGTTACATAGTTAGTCAGGTTGAAAAAAGACACAAGTCCATTAAGTCCATCTGATTCAACCATAAAAAGAAATAAAAAATAATATCAAACAATCTCACACAATACTATACCCAAAGTTGATCCAGAGGAAGGCGAAAAACCCCAGCAAAGCATGATCCAATTTGCTACAGAAGAAAGGACTTTGCTCGCTTTGGAAACTGCAGCTTCGCATTGCATTGCATTGAGCTTATGATTTACCAAAACCCCCAGATCCTTCTCCACTACGGACCCCCCCAGTTGTACTCCCCCTAGTATGTATGCTGCATGCATATTCTTAGCCCCAAAGTGCATAAATTTACATTTATCAACATTAAACCTCATTTGCCACGTCTCTTTGATGCATTGGGCCATCTCTTTTCTGAATATATGAGGCTGCCTCTTTGCTGGATTGAGCTGTCTCTGTGAAAAAGTAGTGGAGTTAGTGTTAAAAGAGTCCACCTTGTTATGGTTGAAGACTTCATATTTTTTTGACCAAAATAGAATTTGTTACTGTTAAATTTGTAAACACTGATACTCTTTTCATTTTCATATATTAAGTTATAAGAGTGTTATTATAGAAGTGGGTGCACTGAAGGACTCAGTGGGATGGCCATTGGCCAGTGGGTGGTTTTGGTGGTACAGCCAGGGGACAGGCCTTGGGGAATGTTGATGGACAGGCTTGGGGGGGCCCAGGCCTAAAGCTTTGTAATTGTGTAATGGACCCCAACATTTCTGATGACTGCCCTGATTATGTAACCTGAAATCTTCCTTTTATCTAATGCTCTACTTCCATCAGTAAGGCCCCCCTTTTGCCATGGCATCATGGGCCTGTCATTCCTATATAATTATATAATTATCCAGAACAGAGCCGATAACATTTGCTTGTCAGATAGCTAGGAAAGATTAGGACAGAATTGTATGTGTCTGCTGTCAGCATAGCAGCAGTTTGCTGGCTGCAGTACTGATACTAAACTGCTTTAAACAGTAATGCTAGCGCCATTATCTCTAATCTACAGCACATCACACTGCTCTGTTTATGCTTGCATGCTGTTCTAGATTCCTATATTTGCAATGGTCTTTAAGTTAGATGCAGATTTCATACTGACTGTGATTGGCATAGTTCTATGAACTTATCAGAAAAATGCACAATATGTCACCAATGAGAGGGACACTGGTGAAAAAATAGTTATAAGCAGAAAGAATTATCAGTATCATTTTTTACCATCATTGCTAATCTAGAATAAAATGTCTATGTGTTTCATAAATGTTTTACAGTGCAGTTTTAATTTCTCTACAATACAAATAATTATCATTTTATAAAGGAAAAAATATAGCAGAAATTGAGTTTAATAATTAAATAGCACTGAGTTATTGAACGAAGAAACATTGAGGCAATAAATATAGTAAATTCATTAGTACTAAAAAGAAATGTCTATTTATTCCCAACATTTCAAAATTATTTATTTTCCTAATTTATCTGTTTCAAATTGCAATTATGTTCTAACACCAACATGACTTATTACCTAGTGAGATATTCATTTTACTTAAGTAACAGTATTAACAATATTGTCTTTGCCATTATTTTATTTATGTAATTTCTTACTTATTATAACCATATGCTAATAGCCAAGGTTTGCCCACATCTCCCTGACTTTCTGGTGGAAAGATTTTGTTTCCGCATGCATGAATGATTTATAAAAGTGGATCCTAGAATAAAGACATGCACAGTATAGCATTGGGAGAATGTAAGAATTTATTCAAACATTTCTAGGATAGGACAGACAAAGCATGTGGATCTCTTGGGATTGTTAAGCAGTGGCTGACTGTGACATCTCCTGAGCAGAAAAAATGATAACTGACCATGGCAAGTTTAGCGTGATTATTTCAGACTTCACGTTGGCAGGAAAAACATTAACTGACAGTTACTTTTTCAGTAAAGTTAGTTGTTGAATCTCTCAATATTTACAGGTGATGCATTCAGAATGCATTCTGCAACGGATTTAAAAAACTTGGAACATAGAAAATCTGGAGCAATGCTGAAACAGTTCCGCATATCAACCAATGACATTATCCGGTACATATAAAAGGTGAAAAATGGTTTCAACAGGCAACATAATCCAATTGGAATCATTACTGTCTGCAGCCCATGAAAATTCCTAGAATTAAAGAATGAAAAATGTCTTACTTGGCTGAAAAATTTCAGAATATTACCAACTCTTGATCACGGTCATACTGGCCCAGATTCACGTAGATCAGCGCATCTTTGAGCGGGCGTAACGTATCCTATTTACGTTACGCCTCCGCAACTTAGATGGGCAAGTGCAGTATTCTCAAAGCACTCGCTCCGTAAGTTGCGGCAGCGTAGCGTAAATAGGCCGGCGTAAGCCCGCCTAATTCAAATGTGGAACAGGGGGGCGTGTTTTATGTAAATGTTATGTGACCCGACGTGATTGACGTTTTTCACGAACAGCGCATGCGCCGTCCGTGGAATATCCCAGTGTGCATTGCTCCAAAGTACGCCGCAAGGACGTATTGGTTTCGATGTGAACGTAAATGAGGTCCAGCCCCGTTCACGAACGACTTACGCAAACGACGTAAATTTTTCAAAATTCGCAGCGGAAACGACGTCCATACTTAACATTGGTACGCCGCATGTACGCCACCATATAGCAGGGGTAACTTTACGCTGGGAAAAGCCTAACGTAAATGGCGTATCTGTACTGCGTCGGCCGGGCGTACGTTCGTGAATTCGCGTATCTAGCTGATTTACATATTTCTAGGCGTAAATCAGCGTACACGCCCCTAGCGGCCAGCGTACATATGCAGTTAAGATCCGACGGCGTAAGAGACTTACGCCGGTCGGATCTAATAGAAATCTATGCGTAACTATTTCTAAGAATCAGGCGCATAGATACGACGGCTCAGACTCAGAGATACAACGGCGTATCTGGAGATACGCCGTCGTATCTCCTTTGAGAATCTGGGCCACTGAGTGTAAGTCTTGCACCAGTCAGTGAGACCTACATTTTCTAAGGTTTTTGCTTTAATTTAAAAAAATATCACTGTGGGGATTATTTACTAAAACTGGAGGGTGCAAAATCTGATGCAGCTCTGCATAGAAACCAATCAGCTTCCAGGTTTTATTGCCAAAACGTAATTGAACAAGCTGAAGTTAGAAGCTTATTGGTTACTATGCACAGCTACACTAGATTCGGAGTGCTCCAGTCTTAGTAAATCTCCCCATGTGCTTCCAGTGTCTTACATGCCCAAAGTAAATCTAGGCTGGCTAACACCTAACCTTAGCTAAAACCTTATTAGCTGAGTTAATATAATAGCCATTTGAGCTTTGCACGTTTTTTTTTTTTTTTTTAGCATTCAGGCAGTTTATCCATTTACTATATCTATATATATTAGATGCTTGTATTAAACTTTTTATAGGTCAACAGCAAGATCTGTAGAAACGTTTATTTTTTTTTTAAGATGAAAGTAATATAAATGATA
Source organism: Rana temporaria (assembly GCF_905171775.1). NCBI lineage: Eukaryota > Metazoa > Chordata > Amphibia > Anura > Ranidae > Rana > Rana temporaria. The sequence continues at coordinate 136,041,003 of NC_053491.1, forward strand.
GGTTTCACCTTCTTAACAAGGTGGTTGTAAAATGCTTTCATCTAGGCTCTCACGTGTGGTAATTAGACAATGGATGTCTTACATTATTACCATATATTTGTACCAAAAAGCATTATCATTATCATAGTGGTGCCAAAATGAACCCAGTGAAGCTTATAAATCACTGCAGCATCACAAATCATTAGTATATTACTGATAGGAAGATGAAGCTACATGTTTTAAATTATTAAACTTTTCAAGGTTCTTAAAACTATACATAGTAAAAATCATTTAAGTGTCCCTATGTTGTAAAAAATAACATTATTAAACTCTACAGAGCACCTCATATGTCTGCTCTTTAATGTTCTCTTTGGAAAGATTCTATGTTAATGACAAGTTAGAACATCTGGTAAGATAAAAATGTATTCAGGTATTATGCCGTTTTTAGCTAACTGTTGCTCTTTAGTTTACAACTGTTCACAGACACATTGTGGGAAATTTATAAAAACTAGAGCAAAATCTGGTGCACCTCTGCATAGAAACCAATCAGCTTTCAGGTTTTATTTTGAAAGCCAAATTGGATTGCTGAAGTTTAAAGATGATTGGCTACCATGCACAGAATGTTCCAGTTTTAGTAAATCTCCCCCATTGTGGCCATGATGCCATAACACACTGGCCCGGATTCAGAAAGAAATTACGCTGGCGTATCTATTGATACGCCGCGTAACTTCTAGGATGCGCCGGCGTATCTTTTTTCTGTATTCAGAAAACAAGATACGCCGGAATTTTGCTAAGATCCGACTGGCGTAAGCCTATTACGCCGTCGTATCTTAGTTGCATATTTACGCTGGCCGCTAGGTGGCGCTTCCATAGATTTACGCAAGGAATATGCAAATTAGGTAGATACGCCGATTCACAAACGTATGTCCGGCGCATTTTTTTACGCTGTTTATGTAAGGCTTTTTCCGGAGTATAGTTACCCCTCATAAAGCAGGGGTAAGTCATATTAGGTATGGACGTCGGAAACGTACGAACAGCGTCGTATTTTACGTCGTTTGCGTAAGTCGTCCGTGAATGGGGCTGTACGGAAGTTACATTCATGTCGAAAGCATTGACTATTTGCGACGTGATTTTGAGAATGCGCACTGGGATACATCCACGGATGGTGCATGCGTCGTTCGAAAACAGCGTCAATTACGTGGGGTCATGATAGTTTAACATAAAACACGCCCACTACCAGCCAAATTTGAATTAGGCGGGCTTATGCCGACACATTTACACTACGCTGACATAACTTAGTGCTCAAGTTCTTTCTGAATATGGAACTTGCGCCCTAAGTTACGGCGGCGTAGTGTATCTGAGATACGCTACAACCGCCAATAGATCCGATAATGTATCTGAATCTGGCCCACTGACTGTTAAGCCAGCTGTAGACGGTTCAAATCCATGCATGGGCAGGCCGTATGTACCCATGTTGATTAATTGATCAACTTGTGTAGAACCAGCCAGTCAGACTTTGCATGTGATTATAGCCCCTTGCAGTAATCGATGTGTTCTTCCAACGGGGAACACAATAGCTCTGCGAAAGGGATTCCACCATCAACACTGACTGTGTTGATGGAGGAGTCAAGTGATTTTCTTTCCTAAAACCTGTGGTTGCAGGAAAGAAAGTTGCTCCGTGTATGGCCGGCTTTAGTCCCCAGTTAGTATTGAAAAATAAATAATACTGGAATGACATAAAAGTTGTCCATACAACAGGAAATGAGGAAAATGGAAGAAATCTATTCAAAGTAAAGTAAATCCTCTTGAGTTGTCAACAACAACTCCTGTTATGAGGGAGACCTAAAATTTGACCTAAAATTTGAAATTTCCCCACTCGTTCAGGGCAAAAAGAGAGAATAAATCGTCCTACCAGGGACACAAACATCAGTACAAACCTGACCAGGGTTCTTGTCCTCTAATACTCTACCCAAAACTAAATAAATGTAAGTTGCCTTTAAATTCACTTTGAGGCTGGGTTCACACCATTGCCAATTGGATGCGGAAGCCGTGCATCCAATTCGCAATAGCAGGAGATTTTGACCAGCTTTCTATGGATTCACATATCTTCGCATCAGGTCCGATGCGTTCTGCGTCTTTTAGTTCAAAATTCGAGCTGAAATCGGACCTGAGATGGTGAACCAGCACGCACCGGACCCCTGCTGTGAGCCGCATGCGGCTCATATGTGAACTGAGCCTGAGTAGTGTTTACTTAGTTTAGCTTGCTTGAATTTGCAATTGTCTACTTCTCTGAAAACTGCAATTTTTTTCATGCACAAAACTGGATCATGGAAGTCAACAGAGCCTCACCTTATTCACTAAGCTAACAGAAAATGATCTTGCAAAGTGAACAGCCTAATTTGCCTTTAATAAATGAACCCCAAGGTTTTCATGGTAAATAATGAAAACTGTCACTTTCATTAGATGAGTTGTTAGGGTGATAATGAATTTTACAGTTAAAGCCACAGTAAAAAAACATGGACTTCCAGCCATGAACGAAGCAGGTAGTTATATTGCAGAAGGTTGACTCCCCTGGGCTAACCATCGCAGCTATATATTGGTTCGCCTTTTTTACCACTAGGGGGCACCCGTTAATACTAAGTTTAAACAACCATCTGTCTCCTCACCCAGGCAGTCCCATCCCCCCACAGTTAGAATCACTCCATAGGTAACACAGTTAACCCCTTGATCGTCCCCAACTGTTAACTCCTTCCCTGCAAGTGACATTTACACAGTAATCAGTGCATTTTATAGCACTGATAGCTGTATAAGTGCCAATGGTCACAAAAATGTGTCAAAAGTGTCCAATCTGTCCGCCATAATGTCACAGTCCCAATAAAAATCGCTGATCTAGTAAAAAAAAAAATGCTATAAATCTTTCCCCTATCTTGTAGATGCTATAACTTTTGCGCAAACCAATAAATATTGTGATTTTTATTGCCAAAAATATGTAAAAGAATACATATAGGTCTAAACTGAGGAAAAAATGTGCTTTTATTAAAATAATTGGGGATATTTACTATAGTAAAAAGTACAAAATATCATGTTTTGATGATCAAATACCGCCAAATGAAAAGCTCTATTTATGGGAAAAAAAGGACGTCAATTTTGTTTGGGTACAATGTCGCAAGTCTGCGCAATTGTCAGGTAAAGCGACGCAGTGCTGTATAGCAAAAAATGGCCTGGTCATTGAGCACCCGAATCTTCCAGAGCTGAAGTGGTTAAATGAAACGATTCAAATTCAAATTGGTCAAAAATGTATCGACCGATCTGAATTCTGTGTGAAAAATAGCTGGTTGTCAAAGAGGTTGTAAACCTCCATGTATACTTTTTACCTATAGGTAAGCCTAGTATAAGACTTGCCTATAGGTACTGTAAATACAGTATCTCCTAAACGTGCGTCGTTTAGGAGATATTTACTGTAAACTGCACCAATGATGTAATCTCTGAAAAAAAGGCAACCACACATGCTGTTTCTTCATAAGACAGTGCTGTGACATCACGTGGCTCTGGTCAGTCACAAAGTCGGAGTCCACGGCCCTAGAAGGAAGCCGGGCGAAGACGGATGTGGCCTGCAGCAGTGACGAAGCGAGCTTTGTTTGCAGGTAAGTGTCACATAATGTGCTTTGCTGGGAGGGTAAAGAAGATTTTTTTTCCAGAGTTTACTTCCTCTTCATGGAGCGGGTCAGGAAGCCTTATCAAACAATGACTTATCAGCTGTCAACAGGTTTCCACACTGATTAAGCACATGATACTGTGTGAAACATGTCTGCCTTGATGCCTTGATTGTTGTTTTTCCTGTGGTATGTCACTTGGATGGATCAATAAAGGACTCATATTCATCATCTTGGAGTGCAGCCGTTTCTTCCTTTTTGCAGGGTTCCCCACTGACAGCTGAATGTAAATAGAAGAATGTTATAAATGAAAAATAAAGAAAAAAATATGTGTGGGTTCCCCCAAAATCCATACCAAAGACTTATGCGACAATGCAGCCTAGCAGGTCAGGAAGGGGGGGGTGAACAAGTGCCCCCCCCATACCAGGCAAAATGCCCTCAACATGTTGATTAGAACATGCCCATGTTGATAAGGACAAGTGCCTCTTCCCCACAACCCTGGCCTGGTATGGTATGGTTTAGGAGTGCTCACTCACCCCCTCCCCCCTTTTCCTGACATACTGTAATTTTTTTATTGCCAGTATTCTTTTGTTTACATTCAACTGTCATTGGGGAAACCCACTGACAGCTGATGAGCTACTGCAGCCGGCTTCCTGGCCCGCTCCTTAACAACCAGCAATTGTTAAAAAAAATTGTAATTCCTTAGATTTTAGTCAAATTCAATAACTGTTATTTGGAAACTTGGATACATCCAAATCTCTGAATAACCAAACACATTTGTCTGAATTTAGATGCGGACCAAAACAAATTGAACTATGTCTATATTTAATAAAACTATATGAGTACTGTAATTAATAGTATAGTAGACATGTGATTGGTAAGACATAGTGGGCCAGTCAGTGATCTTTCTACTCCCAGATCCTCAATATATATATATATATATATATATATATATATATATATATATATATATATATATATATATATATATATATATATATATATATATATATACAGTAAAACCTTGGTTTGAGAGTAACTTGGTTTAAGAGCGTTTTTGCATGACAAGCAAATTTGTTTAATACATTTTGCCTTGCTATAACTAAGTATAAAAAAGAAGAGAGAAGCCTCTAAGTGTAGCAATATGGTTACATTTAATGAAGGTACAACATTTAGCAACTTATTGCTACACTTAGAGGTGCCTCTCTTCATTTATAAAAAAGATACACTTACAAGAAAGAGTGCCTCTGACCGACACTGAGTATCTCTGGCAGAGTCAACCGTTATAGCCGCTGACCAGCATATATGTTTGGTCACACAAGGTGTGCATCCCCTGCTCCTGTCCCCATGTATTACTACAGGTGGTCCTGGCGTGCTGGTATGCTTCCCCCTTCGTGTGTATCCAGACAGCCTCTACGCGTTTCGCTATTGCGTCATCAGGAAAGTCCTCAGGAAAGTCATCTTTCCTGATGACGCAATAGCGAAACGCGTAGAGGCTGTCTGGACACACACGAAGGGGGAAGCATACCAGCACGCCAGGACCGCCTGTAGTAATACATGGGGACAGGAGCAGGGGATGCACACCTTGTGAGACCAAACATATATGCTGGTCAGCGGCTATAACGGTTGACTCTGCCAGAGATACTCAGTGCCGGTCAGAGGCACTCTTTTTTGTAAGTGTATCTTTTTTATCTTTTTAATAAACACGTTTTTATATACTACACTATGATGAGCCCCTTGTTTTTGAGGAAATAAGGATATCTTGTAAGAGGAAGAAGGAGGCAACACCCAGTGACGGACAAAGAAAATACACCACTTTTGGGGCCTTTTATTATCCGGGGTCTGGTGAGTGTTGAATCTAACCATTGGTGATGGTGGCACATCTTTGTCGGGTGGAAGAGATAGTTGCACCTCTCTATATACAGCAGTACCAGCATTGAACTTTTTTTCCCAGTGGAATTTATCAGTGTAAAAGCAGGATTGTCTGTTGTTGGACTTTTTCTCAGTGCACCTGGTGCACTTCAAATTTGGGACTTTCTTGCTTTGTTATTGGTTCTGCTTTTGTTTTTGTTTTATATATATTTTTTTTTATTTAATTTTTTTTTCATCATATATATTTTTTTATTCTGATTTATTTTTTGGTTTCAGATTTGGTTGGCTTAGAGCAGCATTAGTGGCCATTTTTTCTTTCACAGGAGCACTATGGTGCATTGATGTGCATGCCGATAACGAATTTTGGGTCACATTTAGAGCATTGTGTTTATTGTAATATTTGTATAACGCATACATTATTTACTTTTGTATTAAGATTAATTGATTCACAGAAGTTTATCCACATAGAATATCGGGTACATCGTAGTTCCCGATATTGTATATGTTATATATGGTTGTTTGTGCACTAAATTAGTTCACAGTCCACATTCCCAGAGATTTAATTCTTTGGATTATCAGATCAGCGCAGTAACACTTTTTCTGTACATTGGAGAAATATGCATGCCGTTCAAGACACATTCCCGGTGTCCTGTACAATATATATATATATACTGTATATATTTATTATATTTCATTCAGTCTGTGAACAGTTTGAATACCACTGGAGGGAACCATCAGCAGAAGACTTAAAGGGGTTGTAAAGGTTCATGTTTTTTCACCTTAATGCATCAGATGCATTAACCTCCCTGGCGGTATGATTCTGTCTGAAAAAACATGCTGAAAGCGGTACAATTATTTGCAAGGAAATTTGGTGTTTTATACTGTAGGCCTGTGATTTTTAGGAATAACTCACTTAAATCTGACCAAACAAGAATCTAATAGGCATCTCGGGTATGACATTTTTTTAAAAACAAAATTTTAAATTATAATATAATAAATAATTATAAATAATTATAGCAAGTAATAATATAATAAAAATAAAAATTATTCAATAATGTAATCAACTCAAAATCACTGAAATTTTCTCAGTTGCAGAATTGTTGCTGTCATAATTTTTTTTTTTTATGACGAATTTCCCCGCAAATCGCTATCGCACAATTCTGCAAGTGATTATAATTTATTATCGCTGTTTTCTAGCTGATCTAAAACCATTTTTGACATAAAAAGACACTTTTGGTTGCTATGGACAATCTACAGTTTTCAGGCAGAAAAAAAGGTTTTTATTATATAAAATGACATGCAGGGCACTGGGCAGACCACTAGGGACAAGGGGTGTGTGTTTTTTTTACATACAGTACTGTAATCTATAAGATTACAGTATACTGTATGTAATGTGTTTGTTTACTTTTTTGAATTTGGCGCCGATCTCCGCTCCCGTGCGTCGTAACGTCGCACAGCGCGGTGACATCGCTGGATCCAGGACAAGGTAAGCCAGCGCACGCTGCAGGCTCTGCATGTCTACCCCGAGCGTGACTCGGGGATACCGATCGCAGCAGAAAAAATCCACCCCGAGTCACGCTCGGGGTTACCACCAGGGGGGTTAAGGTGAAAAAACATTCTGCGATTGCAGGTCCCCCAGCCCCCCCATTTACTTACCTGAGCCCTTGAAAGTCCCGCGTCGAGAACGCACTTGAAATTGGCCCAGTCTTCTCGGCTGTTCCCGACTCTTCATTGGATAGATTGATAGCAGCGCAGCCATTGGCTTGCGCTGCTGTCAATTAACTCCAATAACGCACGGGCCAGGGGGCGGGGCTGAGTCCTGAAGTCTACAGCTTATGGACTCGGGAGCGTGCCCGCAAGCTAACGCCATTGGGATGTGGTGAGGAGCCAAGACAGCTGCCAAGGGACCCCAGAACATGTGGATATGGGCCACTCTGTGCAAAACGAGCTGCACAGTGGAGGTAAGTATGACATGTTTATTATCTAAAAAAAAATGAAGCCTTACAACCACTTTAAAGGACCAAAACAATGTAAAATAAGCAACACCATAGACTTCAAATCTGGCCTGGGCAGGGAAGGTGATAATAAAGAACATGTTTCTTTTTTTCTTTGGATCAACAGAACCAGAGCACAGCTATGCTGTACTTTCAAACAGCTGATGATAAAAACAAAGACCCTTTTACTAGGATGCTTGAAATACTACCACAGAAAAGACAACATTGCCTTTCAGCCATGGACTGAGATGGAAAAGAAGATTATTTTAAAACAAATTTGTCTTTAGAGTGGCACACACACACACACAGCAAAGATGATTATTGGTTTGTTCGGTGCAGCAGAGCTGACAGTGAAAAAATGTAATTAAAAACAATATTGTTTTTGGCTTTTATCTGATTGTCTGTCTGCTTAAGTCCGATTATATAGAGAAGATCATGATTCTGTGGGGAAGAATTAGATACTCAGAAAAGCAAAAGCACCACAATATAATTTAAATTTTAGCTTGCTTACTTGTGTACACAAATGATTGACTGAATCTTATTTGTAAAGAGTTATGCCGCATACACACGATAATTTTTCGGGTTGTAAAAACGAAGTTTTTCAGGCTCTAGAAAAAATGACGTTTTTTTTCAACCCGATCATTAAAACGGCCTTGCCTACACACGATTGTGAAAAAAAATGCTCTAGCAAAGCGCGGTGAAGTACAACACGTATGACGGCACTATAAAGGGGAAGTTCCATTCGGATGACGCCACCCTTTGGGCTGCTTTAGCTGATTTCGTGTTAGTAAAAGACGATTTGCGCTTTTCTGTCTGTTACAGCGTGATGAATGTGCTATCTCCATTACGAACGCTAGTTTTACCAGAACGAGCACTCCCGTCTCCCGAAAAAAAAAATTGCCCGTTTTTCAGAACCCGAAAAATGCTCTGAAGCCCAAACACGAACGTTTTTAATGGCATTAAAAAAAAGTCATTTTTTAGAACCATTTGGAGAAAAAGATGCAGAAAATAACCTGGACTACGTCCTACCCATCTCCATTTTACAGAACAAATATTTTGCTGCAACGTGTGTCTCAACTGGAAAGATTTCCTATCACTTTCTGTTAGACTTTAAAGAAGTCACAAATTGGTAAAAAAAAATGTGCAACCAAAAGAAAAAAACAAAACAAACAAAGTGTCCTGTGAAAAAAGAGAACGGTGTAAAAATAAATGAAAACAATGTAGCAATTGAGTGCTCCCACAGAAGAAAAAATGCAAGTGAAATAATACAAAGAAAAAAGTCCACTGCAGATGATATTAATTAGATGTAATCACAAGGTAAATTCATCCAACAATGTTATCCATAGGATTTTCAGCCGTTGCTATATATTCAGACAGAGAGGCCGCTTACCAGATTCGGTGGACCTCTATTACAGAGGTCTTATGGGCTTGTCAAAAACAGGGGTCACTCAGAGGGATCCTCTTTAGCTGCACACTGATGTACCAGTGTGTCTCTCTTCCTTCAAGGTTCCAAGGCTGTGCTGGATTCCAATCTCAGCTTCTAATGGTAGTTTCCACTGGGATGGCGTGGTGTGCAGATATAATGGAGGGAGAACAAAAAAAGCTTCATAGTGCAGTGAAATTTGGGTATTCCGAAAACCCCTTTATTAAAAAAGCAGGTTTACTGACATCTATTTAAAGCACGTTTGAGATGGAACAATTTAAAAAGCAGGATAAAAACTTCCAGCAGCGGCTTCAGCTGATCAGCTGGGGCGTGTTGACGTCAGATAGTAGTTGCTCCGCCCGACGCTGCGTTTCTCCTCAACAGGCATCAAAAGGGAAAGGAGGACTTTAAAGAAGAACATTAAAAACCCAAATGGTTGTTAGGCAAGTCAAATAAAGGATCTTACCCTATGATTAAGTGGCGTGCACAGCCGCGTAACGCATAAGGGAGGAGAGCCATTGGTGACGTCATCCCCGCTCGCGGCCAAGAGGGGAGACATCTTTGCATACGTGCATGTTACATCTGTTTTCAATGTAAGTTATTTGATTTGTTCTATTAAATTTCATCAAATGGGTTTATTGTTGCGGAGAGAATGGACTTTCTAGGCACCAATGGTTGACAAAAAATAGAATTTATTGATACAATCCCAAAATGGGTAATGAACCAATATTACAGTACATATAAAAAATACATTTTAAAAAAAATGTATCGTGCAAAATTACGTCTACTAACAATTATGCTGGTCATCAACCCACGTTGCTGTCCTTAGTGGACTTGTATTGGTTTCAGTGGATTAATTCTCATTGTTTTAGTATCACAGGAATGTTCTGTGACAATTTATGTGTTTTTTAAAATGTATTTTTTATATGTACTGTAATATTGGTTCATTACCCATTTTGGGATTGTATCAATAAATTCTATTTTTTGTCAACCATTGGTGCCTAGAAAGTCCATTCTCTCCGCAACAATAAACCCGTTTCTAATAGTATCTAGGACGTGGCACTGCAGTACCTTAGGACACCCATAGTCCATCCTATGGTTTGTGTACCTCAAATATTTTTCAAATTCTAAATTTCATCAAAGTTATTACACTATGGAGTCCCCTCTGTTTTGATTGCATTTGAGAGCCATCTACCCATGGTAAAGCCATATTGCTGATACTCAGAAGCCACTGCTGATGTGAGCTAGAGAGGCATGCTTGGAGGCCAGCTGGGAGCTGCTTGTCCATACTAGAGGTTGCAGTGCCATGTAGGAGCTATTACCATTGGAGACCTTAAGAGGCTTATATATAAGTCAGCTGAGGTAAGAGGCTGGGGGAAACAGGGGCACCTGGAGCACTCTGCACTTGGGAATTACTGTGGATTGAAGCACTGTATACTCAACCATTACTGTGGATGTTGGATTAGTCTGCTCGCTATTGGACTTATGTTGTTGATTGTGCACAGAGACTCACAATTGCACACAGTTTTTTGCATGTTTTTTATTGCATGCATATTCATATTGCATTAATTATTTTATTGGAATATTTTTTCACAAGTCATCCAGTATTTATATCTATTATATTGTGGTCAGCTGACTTATCACTGTTATTATTGTGTGTAAAAATATGCACTCTTCTTTTTAATATTGCACTATTATTTTACCACACTATCACGTGAATTTCTCTGTATGAAGAAACTACTTAGTTCATTGCATCAAGTATTAATTTGGATTCTAGGACTCCATTAATCAATTGTGGATTCCTTCACAGGATTTTTTTCAGTGTTTTTTTACTGTTCACTAAGTACGGGGTTATTAATAATTTTTTGCACTATTTATTGCACTTAGTACTTTAGTATTTTATTTTTAATTACTTTTAGCAAGCGCCTCAACACCCCTCATCTTTACTCAAATAAAGGATCGGTTACAGGTCACAACACAATATGTTAAGTCATAAAGTTTAAAATTTGTGACAATTCTTAACTCAATATAGTCTCTATGTGATTACAGTAAAATTGTCCCAATGTTGCCCAAACCAAGAGTCACATATGAAAATGTTCAATTTTCAGGTCATTATTATGAACTATAGATATTAGGGTGCCCAGGTTATAGATTCACTTTACTTTACTAAGAATATCTTAATGTAGTAACTCCTCTATAAAGTAACTTTAGGATCATAAGCTTATTATAACATGTGTGTCCACATATTAATGAAACACAACCATGTGAATACAGACTTGTTAAAAAAATGAAAAAAAAAACAGATTTAATTTTTTTATATATATTTTGTTAGAAAATTTTGCAAAAGGGTAATTTTTCTCCTTCATTGATGTACGCTAATGAGGCTGTACTGATGGGCACTGATGGGCTGCACTGATGGGCACGATAAGGCAACACTGGTGGGCACTGATAGGCGGCACTGATATGCGGCACTGAGAGGTGGCACTGATGGGTGGTACTGAAGAGCATTGATAGGTGGCACTGGTGGGCACTGAGAAGTGGCACTAATAGGTGGCATTGATAGGTGGCACTGATAGCTGGCGGTGATGGGCACTGATAGGTGGCAGTGATGGGCACTGATGAGTGGCAGTAATGGGCACTGAGGAGTGGCAATAATGGGCACTGATCAGTTACACTAACAGGCAGCATTACTAGGTGGCACTGATTGGCATCACAGGTGGACATTGATAGGTGGCACTGTGGAAATTGATAGGTGGCACTGTGGGCATTAATAGGTGGCACTGCGGGGATTGATAGGTGGCACTGGCAGGTGGCAATGGCAGGTGGCACTGGCAGGTCGTTTTTATGGGCATTGATGAGGCTGATGTGCCTCCTTCCTCTTCAGGGCCGATGGCCCTTGTAAACAATCTGGTGATCAGCTTTTTTTTCTCCTCACACTGTCAGCGTGAGGGGGAAAAAACTATTACGATCCTTTGTTTACATCACATGATCATTGGCTGACAGCTGATCATGTGGTAAGGGGCCGAGACCGGCCCCTTACACGGATCTGTGATCAACCGAGTCTCAGTGACTCTGTGATCACAGCGTGTGCCCTGCAGGGGGCACGCATTGTGCGTGCAAAGGGGACGTTCTCCCGTATTTTCAGGCCCGCGCTTTAGCAATCATTTGTCTATAGATCGTGCCTCTAGTTTTTAATGGAGGTTACTACACCTAATACATCTTACCATCTTTCTTTTGTTTGTTTTCAGTGATCTTGATTGGCAGTGGGACCTCTAATTAGGCTCTGCTTGCCTTGGGGGTTCGGTGCCTAGAGCGCCCTTTGTGGAGCTGCCTTGTCTTGGGGCACCTTTCCATCTCTCAGGTTTTGCACCTTTTCCCAGCCCGGTTGGTCGTCTTGAGGACGCAGTTGGCCCTAAGTGTTTTTTAATTGGATGCCCTAAACGCTTTTGAATCTATATGTAATATACATGGTTAGTGTCTAATTTTGAATACAAATTCAAGTATTTCATGTTTGAAAGTTTGTTGATGGAATGAAATGTGATACAATGTATGTGTTTACAATTCTGTTTTCTCTCAATATCATTGTGATGTAACCTTTTACTCCTGATGAAGAGGTTCACCAAATTAACCTTGAAACGTTGGGTCTCTCTGATTGTTTAATACGTTTCAACAGAGTTTTTTGTTACTGTATTGTATATTCTTGATTATTGTTTTGCTTTTTGTGCATCCTGTGAACTAGATGTTTTTCACACTTTCAAAAAAAAATGTTATTTATTTTTTCTAATAAAATGTATTTATATCAATCTTTCTTACTATTTAATTTGGGGTGAAGCAACGATCCATTTTAAAGTCCCACCTAGAGGAAAACAAACTTTCGAGTGATCTATTCTGGGCTGATTATACTTTGTACACTTTTTTTTCTAAATTTCAGCTCCCCTATGCACCAATATATCATTCATGTACTGTTTTGCAAAAATATGAAAGCTTTCTAATAAATCTACAGTCACTTACTTTTCTTGTCCTAGTCCATGTTTCCAGATATTTCATTTAGTAATGTCTTTCTTCCTTACAGACTGTAGGTCCTGCCACAGGAAGGAGTTGACCAGCTGACCTCATTAGCACACACCATGCATCATCCACCCACCCACTCCCAGGTGCATGTTTTTTAAATGAAATACAATCAATCAGTAATCACCCTTCTCATTAAATACATAGGGCCAGATCCACAAAGAACTGCCTATCTTTAGGCAGGCGTAGCGTATCTCAGATACACTACGCCGCCGTAACTTAGAGCGGAGGTTCCTTATCCAGAAAGAATTTGCGCCGTAAGTTACGGCGGCGTAGTGTAAATGTGTCGGCGTAAGGGCGCGAAATTCAAATGACTAAGATGTGGGCGTGTTTTATGTTAATTCATCTTGACCCCACGTAAATGACGTTTTTTTAACGGCGCATGCGCCGTCCATGGGGTTATCCCAGTGCGCATGCTCAAAATCACGTCGCAAATAGTCAATGCTTTCGACGTGAACGTACTTTACGCAAAGCCCTATTCGCAAACATTTTACGCAAACGACGTAAACAACGGAAAATTTGATGCTGTCCCGACGTCCATACCTAACATTGCGTACACCTCAAAGAGGCAGGGGTAAAAGCCTTACGTAAACGACGTAAAAAAATGCGCCGGGCGGACGGACGTTTGAGAATCGGTGTATCTAGCTAATTTGCATACTCTACGCGGAAATTAACGGAAGCGCCACCTAGTGGCCAGCGTAAATATGCACCTAAGATCCGACGGTGTACTAAGACGTACGTCAGTCGGATCTAGCCCACATTCAGGCGTATCTTGTTTTGTGGATACAAAACAAAGATACGACGGCGCATCGTAGAACTTACGCGGCGTATCAATAGATACGCCGCCGTAAGTTCTTTGTGGATCTGGCCCATAATATACAATCAGATTGCATAGTGTATGGCCATGTTTATACACCTAAAATTACTAGTTGCTCTTTCAGTGCCATTAATTGTTAACGGCACACCAAACACACATTTTGCCCTTTGAAAAAACAAGGGGCAAATGTCGCAAAATGCACAGTAAAAAACACACAATCCACAAAACACCAAAATGTCCCATTAACCACATGTAGTGCAGCCAATTGAAATCAGCAGGCTGCCCTGTGCGTGTCACAGGAAAAACGAGACACAAAATGTGAGCTCCCACAACACTTGATGTGAATGGGGCATGAAAGTGAAGTTGGAGTGTTTACATAAGAACAATGAGGCTCCATTCACATCTGTGTGTTTCCTTGCATTTCAGAAATGTGCTGTACCAAGAATTGCAGTAAAAAACGCACCAAACTCCACTGTAAAAAAAAGTTCTGAAGCTTCTTTGGGGCAATTGCTGTGTGTATTGGGACAAGAAAAGTAAGTGACTGTAGATTTAATGGAAAGCTTTGATATTTTTGCAAGAAAAGTACATAAATGCTATATTGGTGCATACTGCTGAAATTTAGAAAAAAAAGTGTACAAAGGTGAACTTACCCTTTAACTAAATATCTGACCTTTGAATAGTGAATCAATGAAGCATAGTATTCTCTAAAGGTAAACCATAATTCTACTCAGGAACTTAGCTTTTATTTTCTGAGCTGAGATGCACAATGAGGCATTAACTAGAACAGTGAAAGCTCAATTACTTATTTTAAAAAAGATACAAATTAGCAAACCAGTTAGTGTGGACCCAGATTCAAACCAGATCGTAATATATCACTAAAAGCAGAGATCTGTAAACGGAACAAATACCAATATACTGTTTACTTTACCCATAAAAACTGCCTGATCATTCACTGTGTTCATTTACTACAATTGTTTTTGTTTGTTTTTTTTAAAAAGACCGATTTAAAAAAAAAATTATATATTTTTATATTTTGTTTTAAAATTTTGCAAACAGGCAATTTTTCTCCTTCATTAATGTACGCTGATGAGGCTGCACTGATGGGCACTGAAGGGCTGCACTGATGGGCACTGAGAGGTGACACTGATAGGCAGCACTGGTGGGCACTGATAGGCGGCACTGGTGGGCACTGAGAGGTGACACTGAAAGGTGGCACTGATGGGTGGCACTGAAGGGCATTGGTAGGTGGCACTGAGAAGTGGCACTAATAGGTGGCATTGATAGGTGGCACTGATAGCTGGCAGTGATGGGCACTGATAGGTGGCAGTAATGGGCACTGATGGGTGGCAGTGATGGGCACTGATGGGTGGCAATATCGGTCACTGGTAGGTTAAACTGATAGGCAGCATTGCTAGGTGGCACTGAGGCACTGATTGGCACCACTGGTGGGCATTGATAGGTGGCACTTGTGGGCATTGGTAGGTGGCACTTGTGGGCATTGATAGGTGGCACTGGTGGGCACTGTGGGCACTGGCAGGTGGCAATGGCAGGTGGCAATGGCAGGCTATATTTCTGGGTGTAGATGAGATAGAATTGCCTCTTTCTCTTTGGGACCGATGTCCCTTGCAAACAATCCGGTGATCAGCTTTTTTTCTTCTCACGCTGTCAGCTGTCAGCCAATGACAGCTGATCACGTGATGTAAACAGAGGATCGGTAATTGTTTTTTTTCTCCTCACGCTGACAGCTGACAGCGTAAGGAGAAAAAAAAGCCGATCACCGGATTGTTTGCAGGGGACATCGGTCCCGAAGAGAAAGAGGCAATTCTATCTCATTTGTACCCAGAAATATTGCCTGCCAGTGCCACCTGTCATTGCCACCTGCCAGTGCCCACAGTGCCCACCAGTGCCACCTATCAATGCCCACAAGTGCCACCTACCAATGCCCACAAATGCCACCTATCAATGCCCACCAGTGGTGCCAATTCAGTACAGAAGAAACTGCTGCTAAAAAGTAAGTATTTGTCCTGTGTTACTATTATTATTATTACTTGCATGTTGCTCCATGTGCTTTTCTTTACTGTTGTACAGTTTAAAATGTCAATTTTCAGGTCCGTGGGCACAGTAATCGGTCATAGTAAACATTGTTCATTCGCCCAATAATATCATGTTTTTGGCAGATACAGGTTAACTACATTTGGTCATGCCTATTTGTATTAAAATAAGTTTAGTACATTGTTGTCTAGATGTGCTTGTAACTCGAATGAAATGCAAACTTGATTCAGTGTAAGGAGAGGACAGTCAGCAGCTGTTTACACATCTGGACTCAGGAGCACTAGTGTGGGACACCCAAACAACCATTTTAGGGTGTCCCACACAGGTGCTCCAGTGGATACTTGTGGCAAACTTCTCCAAAAAAGGTAAGCATTCCAGCTTTGGTAAGGGAAAAAATCATGTCTTCAGCTTGGAACTCTGCCAAAACAGATAATGGTACCACACTTCCAAGCAATATTTCATATTCCTATTTCTGGCCTGAAATATCTGTGTGCTAAGTATACCTTTTGTTTCATTCTCATAGGGGAGAAAAGACTTGGGACATCTGAGGACACCACAAACCCCACACCATCTAAAGAAGGGGAACTCAGCACACCACAACCTGAGGATGTGGAGGGAGGAGAGGTTTATGAAGTGGGTGAAATAGTGACCACAACAGGTCAGTGTCTGAGACCACAGCTTCAGGTAATAGATGTATGCCTACATATTTATAATACGTGGTGTGTGTTTTTTTATTTTAGGTGATGTGGATGTTGTGGAAGAAGATACTCGTTACACCAGTGCAAGTGCACACATCCTAATCCGGGACATATTGGTGTGCGATCGGGATTTAGAGATAAGGGAAAAGATCAATGATGTTGAAAAAAAAAACGAAGAACATCATTGAAGTTTTAGGCAGAATCTAAATTACACAAAAATTCTACCGTATTTTCTGTGTACTTTTTTACATTAATAAAATGATTTAAGCATTTTAAAAGCCAAATTTTGAAGATGCACACAGTGTGTCAACATGTGCTATCTGCCATCACGGGATATCAATGTACGTGTTTTGTGGGTGCAACCCCTTCCTAGCAACTCAAGTAGGTGAGATGAAGGGGTTGCACCCCTGAAACATGACCATTGATCCCCCATGATGGGAGGTAGCACATGTTGACATTAGGCATGGGATCAGGAGGGAAATATACATTTTGACTCCCAATTTGTGTGCATTTTTAAAATTTGTCTTTTACAGGGGTGACATCACCCCATCTGATGAAGGCAAGATCAACATATTTTTGACATACTATAATGTCTGATATTTCCTTCACTTTTTTTACGTTGAACTTTGTAAGTTCCTTAGTTGTGTATGTTATGGTTTGAAACATGCCTATTTAAGCAAGAAAAAAAGATGTTGTGTTTTTCAAAAAATAATTTCTAACGCACCTGTGAATGTGCAAGGAGTAAAAGGTTTTCTACTCAACAATGTGTGGCTTCTTCTTTCAATGCTCAATACCAGTTTTGGCAGTAAGTTGGTGTTTACAGTGACAATGGGGGTTGTTTACTAAAGGCAAATCCACTTGTCACTACAAGTACACTAGGAGAACCTAGGAGACAGCTAAAAGAAACACAAGCAGTAAATCAAATGTAATATTATTTCAGATCAAAATAAATATTTATTTAAAAAATGAATCAAACATTTGCTGGCATATCAATGGCCCCCCTTCCCATAAAGTATTCCAGATATACTTGATAGATTTCACGGGTGCTTTGGGGGGGAAAGCCAGGACGACCAGATTCAAGTCCCGTCAGTGTACTTTGTTCTGGAAATCCATCCTCAGGCACAACTGAGGCCACATATTTTGTAGAATTTTGCCATAAAGAAAGATGCAGTATGCAACATGAAAGCACAATATGATTGAGTTTATATTCCGCCATGTTGATTGCCGTGAGGAATAGGCGGAAACGTTTGGCCATTATCCCAAAATTATTCTCCACCACTCTTCTGGCTCTGGCCAGCTGGCAGTTAAAATCTCTCTGGTCCGGGGTGAGGGTCCTCATGGGGAATGGCCGCATCAGGTGTTCACCCAGCCCAAATGCTTCATCAGCAACAAAAACAAACGGCAGTCCTGTCACATTGTCTTCAGCAGGTGGCAATCCCAAGCCACCATTCTGGAGCTGTCTGTAAAACTCAGTCTGAGCAATGACTCCACCATCTGACATCCGGACATTCTTCCCCACGTCCACATACAAAAACTCGTATGTCGCTGACACCACCGCCAAGATCACTATACTATTAAACCCCTTGTAGTTATAATAGTATGACCCTGAGTTGGGGAGGGACAATGTGAACGTGTTTCACATCGATTGCCCCTCCGCAGTTGGGAAAGTCCCACCGCTGGGCAAATTGGGAAGCCACAGTCTGCCATTCCTGTGGCGTTGAAGGAAACTGTGGAGTCAAACCAGAAAATAAATTATACTTTTGCACATAACATTGCATGCAGATTAGATACAAACATTCTTGGCCAACATCAGTATAACATTTATTTTAAGGAGTATTTAAAGACAAAAATATAAGGTCCAATTATCAGATTCCTCACCCCCTCTGATGGCCTATTCTAAAGATTTTAGGGTGGGGGGGTTCCATATGAGTTTGGGACCCCAAAAAAAGCCTCTGGTACTCTGCTTGAATTTAAAGCGGAGGTTCACCCATAATATTAACTTAATATTAAAACGATCTACGGAGCATATACTTTTACTATTGACTGTTGTTATTTTTATCGATTTAATTACCGAGATTCTAAGGCAGAAGCTGCGACTTCCAGGTATTCATTCCCGCGGGAGTGGGCGTATCGCTTCCTTTCCCCGACGCCCCAGTGTCTCCTGGGAGTTATGAGTCATGATTCCAAGGAGACAATATAAAGTGCTAATCTTCGAAATATTGCGCGTTTTCCTTCATTACGTGACTCGACAAGCGGGTCATGTGACGAGGGCGGATCCAAATTCGCTATTTTAAATTCGTCCGTCGGTGAAGTGAATATTTAGTCAATCACAACGGGCGTTTGCGAAATACAGCAGTGTAAGACAGCGTGCGCGAGAGATACTGCGGTGAATGCTGGGAATACCAGCATCACCGCCTCCCGGAAGTCTTTGCTTGTGGGCTTCATGGCTGATTTTTTATAACCTTATATTTCGGACGGATAAAGTTTAAGTCGGTGTCAAAGCGGCTAGCAAGTGAGTGTATTTAATCTATATGTAACCCTATTACATGCACAACAAAAGCAAAAAACGAGAAAGTGCGGAACCTCCGCTTTAAGGACAACAATAACATTTGTACACAATGTAGGGGGTGTTTAGGGTAAAGCATTACAATGGAGCTGACAAAATACATTATTTTAAGTGACTAGGCTAGGTGTGGATGGGCCCAGGATAGCATGCTGGAGAGGTTAGTGAAGGCAAATATGCATGTAGGCCAAAAAAGGAGCATCAAAAGCTTACAGCATGCATGAGGGGACATTAACAGCATAATACAATCATGATAATTAGGGAATTATGAAAGAAATACAATACATTAGCAATTAGCAAACATTAAATACATATAGGTAGATTCAGGTAGAGTGGTTTAATTTTAGGGCGGCGTAGCCTAGTGTTTTTAGGCTATGCCGCCATAAATTAGCTAGGCTAGTAGTGATTTTCAATCAACTTACCTGCTAATCTACGGCGGCGTACCCTAAATGAGCGGGCGTAAGGGCACCTAATTCAAATTACTTGGAGGGTGCGTGTTGTATGGAAATGAGGCTTGACCTCACGTTTTTTGACGCTTTACTCTACTGCGCATGCGCCGGGCGCCTACATTTCCCAGTGCGCATTGCGGCTAAGTACGCCGTACGGGCCTATTGATTTCGACGTGTACGTAAACGACGTAACTCCCGATTTGTGGACGACTTGCGCAAACAACGTAAAAAATTCGAACCTCGCGGCGGGAACGGCGGCCGTACTTTAACATTGTTATTCCACCTCATAGGTGGAATAACTTTAGGCCACCTAAGGCCTTACGGAAACGACGTACTTCGACTGCGGCGGGCTCGCGTACGTTCGGGAATCGGCGTACACGCTCATTTACATATTCTACGCCGGCTGCTATGGAAGTGCCATCTAGCGGCCAGCTGAAAAATTGCAAGCTAAGATAGAACGGCGCAAGCCGTCCTATCTTAGCTTTGTTTAAGCGTATCTCTGTTTGAGCATACTCTTAAACAAACGCCGGGTGAGATTCAGAGTTAGGCCGGCTTATCTACTGATAAGCCGGCCTAACTCTTTCTGAATCTACCTAATAGAATGTGATGTTAAAGGAGAAAACTAGCAAAGCCAACAAATGGTGAAAAACGTGGTCCGTCATCAGGAATTATTTTCCTGGATCTCCCGCAACAAAGGCATATGAGAGAATTGGTCACGCTGGATCAACCAATTCTTCGTCCATGAACTCCTCCCCACCCTGTTCATGGACTGGGCTTGGGTCAAAGTAAGAACCCCAACACCAAGCCCCTGCACAGCACAAACTCTATGACGAGTAAATAGCCGCAACATGGCTAGAAAACGGTCGACTGGTCAGAAAGAACTAACAGAACACACTGAAGAATAGAAAGGCCTGAGAAGAACGAGGTGAAAATAAAAAAATGAGCGCACAAGAATGCACTGAAAACCAGATATGAACTGACTACACGCACTGAAAGACAAGATACGAACCCACAAGCACAAACTGACCTGTAGAAAACGAACTGAAAGCACCAAGACTGAAAAGCGCGAATTATCTCTCACCAAACTTTTACTAACACGCAGTAACAGGATATTAGTAAAAGCTGCCCAAGGGGTGGCGCCATTGGAATCGAACTTCCCCTTTATACTGCCGTTGTACGTGTTGTACGTCACCGCAGATACAAACCCACAAGCACAAACTGAAGAACAGTAACAGACTGAAAAGCACAAATCATCTCTCATCAAACTTCTACTAACACAAGATTAGCAGAAGGAGCCCAAAGGGTGGCGCACTGGGTATTGAACTTCCCTTTTATAGTGCCGTTGTATGTGTTGTACGTGACTGCGTTCTTGGCGATCGGAATTTCCGACAACATTTGTGTGATCGTGTGTATACAAGATAAGTTTGAGCCAACGTTGCGTCGGAAAAAAATCCACGGTTTTGTTGTCAGAATGTCCGATGGTGTGTATGCGGCATAAGGCTACATTATGCCTACATCTACTTAATTCTAGAGAAAGATTATAATGGTTCGGCAATCCAATTTTTTCTTTTGTTCACCGTTTGATGCTGCAAGTAACACTGTTTCTGTCCTTAGATGGCAACAACTCCCTATCCTGTATCCATGGAGACGCAGAGTTGTCACCATACGACAGGACCACAAACATCTTTCCCTCTCCTCTTCTCTGTAACATAGAGGGGAAGTGTCCTTAAGTTCTTAGAGATAGCTGGGAATGATGTAAATGATAAAATTGCAGCACAGGCAGGGAGCACAGGAAGTTGACAAGATTAAGATATTTTTTTTACGCTTACTGAACAAATATAAAAAAAAAACATTCAAACGTAAGTTTAACAGACCAAAAAGGAGCAAATAAGAGAAGGATTAAATCAGGTTGTGAGAAGACTATATAACACACTGCACTCCACCACAAGTGTGAAAGAGCCCTTATAGCTGCACCCCTGCATAAAAACAAAATACCATTTATTTTTCGTTATTATATTAGATCAACGGAATGCCTATTCCAATTCTTGGAAAACAACTGGTGATGACTTCTGTGCCTATTTTGTTCAATCATTTTAAAATTCCACTGAGGACACAGCCAGTATGTTACCTAAATTAGTATTGATCACGCAACAGTTTCTTCTTTCAGAAATATAATTGCAGTATAGGTAGTGGAATAAGCATTCTATTAGTGGATAAGACAATGCAGCAGTTAAAAAGAAAGATGGTAATGCAAGGGAAAGGTACCCTGCAGCAAATCATTGCCAAACTGCACTAAGCATTCCAGCCTATATTGTTTTATTTATGTTTATGAAATGATTGAAACATCTTATACATTTGTAATTATTTTTCCCAAAGTATACACATTAGCATGTGATTTCTGAGGCTTGGCACACACCTCTTGATGAAAGTAAGAATTGTAAAAGGCATCTCTTCAACAAGCAGAGCATATAAATGTGCAGTAAAGGGCAAATTCAATCAATGGATATAATCAACATCACACAAGTAGATCATCATAGGGCATCATGTACAGCACTTTTCTGTGGAGAAAAGGAAAAACATCCTAATTATGCAAGTACTTCATACATTTTTTAGTTGAATCGGTAACAACATAGCAGCATAGTAGTGGCTGTGTATGACCACCTGAAATGGCTACAGACTCTTCTGGCCTGCTTTAGCAGATTTTTCATCCCTGGGTACCTATTTAGGGAACGCTGCACCACAAAATTGAGGACATGTGCCAGGCATGGCACATGTGTCAACTCTCCCTGTCTAAGAGTGGAGCGGGGGTTTGTGCCATTATCGCACACCACCATTCCTGGCTCCAGCTGGTGTGGTGTGAACCACCTCTGGGCCTGACCCTGCAGAGCTGCAATAATCTTGGCTCCGGTGTGGTTCCTGTCCCCTAGACACACCAGCTGAAGCACTGCATGGCACCTTTTAGCCTGACTCATTAACTAGCCCCTTGAATGCTTATGGGGTACTTGTGGTTCCTAGGAAAATTCAACAGAGGAGGGCATAGAGCTGACAAATCTCGCATCATTACCACTAGCTGTATGGAGACACGGGGGCACAACAAGCTGCAGCACTGAGCCCTGGCCTGCATCCTTCTGGGTTGTAAGCAGTTACCCAGTGTGCTGTGAATAAAATATATTGGGCCAGATTCACAAAGGAGATACGACGGAGTATCTCAGATACTCCGTGGTATCTTTCAGAGTATCTATGCGACTGATTCATAGAATCAGTTACGCATAGATATCCCTAAGATCCGACAGGTGTAATTGTTTTACACTGTCCGATCTTAGGATGCAGTACCACGGCCGCCGCTGGGGGGAGTTTGCGTCGTAAACCAGCGTCGGGTATGCAAATTAGGAGTTACGGCGATCCACGGCGGTTTATCGCGTTCGCTACGTCGCCGCTAGTCTAGTTTCCCATCGCAAAGTTAGTCGTCGTTTTGGGTGCCTTAACTTTACACAGCAAACGTATTGCTGTATAAAGTATGGCCGTCGTTCCTGCGTCGAAATTTAAAAATTCACGTAGTTTGCGTAAGCTGTCCGGGAATACGAAATTACGCTACGCGCGTCGCCGTTCGAAAAAATTATGTCACTGCGCGCAAAGCACAGCGGGAATTTCGAAACGGAGCATGCGCAGTAGGTCCGGCGCGGGAGCGCGCCTAATTTAAATGGCACACTGCCATTTAAATTACGCTGGCTTATGCCGGAGGCCGCCGGCGTAATTTTTCACGCAAGTGCTTGGTGAATCAGGCACTTGCGATGAAAAATTGCGGCGGTGTAACGTATCTACGATACGTTACGCCACCGCGATTCTACCTGAATCTGGCCCATTGTCCCTGACCATGCTTGCTGGACCACGTGTCAGCAGTAATGTGGATTTTGCGGCTAACAGCCCAACGTTGCCTTCCACGTGATAGTAGAGAGCTGGAATGGCCTAACGTGAAAAGAAATGGCAACTGGGAACCTGCCAGTGTGGTAAAGCACATTCTGCAAATTCACGGAAGGGGCAGAATTCACCAGACGGAAAGGCAGAAGTTGTAGAGCCTGCAGCTTTGACATGCTTGCATTTAGACACTGGGCATGTGTGTAGCAGTGACTGTATTTCTTTTTTTGCTGCAGCAGATGGGGCAGAGAAATTTGCCGGCTATAGTCTACAGCTGGTGGTGTGCTATTGGCAGATATGCTGCAAGGACCCGGGGCACCCTGCTCCATACCATCATCCCTGTCAGTGGAACAGAATTGTGCCCCTTTTGTGTGGCTTTCAGGTGCTCTTGCCAACGGGCTGAGTGGTGAGAGACTAAATGCCTTGTCAAGCATGTGTACCCAAATGGCAGGTGTTTTTGCCATGCCTGATGTGCTTGAGACAAAGTTTGCAAATTGCAACAGTGCGGTCGGTTGCACATATGATAAAAAAAGGCCCAGACAGCTGAGCTGCAGGAAATGGGCCAGGTGATGATAACAGCTCCACAATATGATGGGATGTGATGGAATAGGGTGGCTGCTCTCTAATCTTTCATGATGACTGCCTCGTTGGGATTGTACAAAAAAGTGCAAAATGCTGTTGACTAATAATAATACAAAAATAATCCATTCATCTTTGGAGCAGTGTATACACCGTCCCTACCCATTAAAATGAATGCGCACCACTGCCGAAGCACCAGCAAAGCACTTTGGCAGCTGCGATTTTTGGGTGCATTTAACCCTGTCTTTGGCTGCTAGTGGGGGTTAAAAGTGCTGCTAAAGCGATGGTAAAGCACTGCTAAAACTAGCGAAGCTTTAACACTAATGCTGCCCGCTGGCAGTGTGAAAGGGGATTTAACCACTTACCGACCGCTACATGCCGATATAGGTCGGCAAAATGGCAGCGGTGGGCAAATGGATGTACAGGTATGTTCCCTTAAATTTATCAGCAGTGGGCGTGCGCATGGCCACTGCGTTCTCGGTGACCGTGCCTGCGGGCCCCTGCAAACTCGATATTCACCAGCGGCCTGCGATCATGACACAGAGAGGCAGAATGGGGAGATGCCTATGTTCTGCCTAGAGAGGCAGAATGGGGAGATGCCTATGTTCTGCCTACTCACAGGGATCTACTACTCCCTGTCATTGAGAGCAGTGATCGCTGTCATGTCAGTGGTAGTCCACCCCCCCACAGTTAGAATCACTCCCTAGGACACACTTAACCACTTGATCGCCCCCTAGTGTTTAACTTCCCTGCCAGTGTAATTTACACAGTAATCAGTGCATTTTTATAGCACTGATTGCTGTATAAATGACAATGGTCGCAAAATAGTGTTAAAGTGTCCGATGTGTATCCAAGATAAAAATCGCAGATCGCTGCCATTACTAGTAAAAAAAAAATTATAATAAAAATTCCACAAACTATCCCCTATTTTGTAGACGCTATAACTTTTGCATAAACGTATCAATATACGCTTATTGCGATTTTTTTTTTACAAAAATATGTAGAAGAATATGTATCGGCCTGAACTGAGGAAAAAAATATTTATTATAGCAAAAAGTCACAAATATTGCCTTTTTTCAAAATTGTTGCCCTTTTTTGTTTATAGCGCAAAAAATAAAAACCGCAGAGGTGATCAAATACCACCAAAAGAAAGCTCTATTTGTGGGAAAAAAAGGACATACATTTTGTTTGGGTACAATGTGGCACGACCGCACAATTGGCAGTTAAAGCGACGCAGTGCCGAATCACAAAACGTGCTCTGGTCAGGAAGGGGGTAAATTCTCCTGGGGTGGTTAATTAATAAATAGATAGGAAGGTATATTGTATTTACTTTTTTATTTGTATTTTTATTTATTTTTTAAATGTCTTCATTTGATTTCTGGTTTCTGGCACAGGCCAAAATTATGTAATACATCCTTTGAGTTTTCTCAGCTCATGGATTTTTCAGCTTTCTTCTGCCTACATGCCTGAGCTAAGGACAGATGGATTCCATAAAGTAAATGTTGTATGAATCATCTGCCCTTGCTCAAAATGGCCGTGGCTAGAAATACTAGGGGGTGTTTACCAAAGTGAATTCTCAGCAAAATAAAACATAGAGACATTGATAGATATTTGAGTTTGCTTTGAATAGTAAAAATGAATTAAATAGTGTTTTCAGTTTGCAGTGCTCATAAACAGTTTAATTCTGCTTTAAAGGGAATGGGATTTTTGCACATAATTGAGCATTTAAAGTAAACATAGTTTGAACTTATCAACCGGAATTCTTTTACCAAAATGTAGATATGCTATCCAAGGTAAACACAATGGCCCAGATTCTCGTAGGGCGGCGTAAATGTAGGCGGGCGTAGCGTATCGTAGTTACACTACGCCGCCGCAACTTAGAGAGGCAAGTGCTGTATTCACAAAGCACTTGCGTCTAAAGTTAAGGCGGCGTAGCGTAAATGTGCCGGCGTAAGCGCGCCTAAATCAAATGAGGAACAGGGGGCGTGTTTTATGTAAACTAATCATGACCCCACGTAAATGACGCTTTTTTCGAACGGGGAATGCGCCCGCATGCTCAGTATCACGTCGAATTTTCAAATTAAATTACGCCCGCTCAATGCCTAGTCGACAGACTCAGTAAAGTTACGACCTTTACGTTAGGCTTTTCCCGGGGGAAAAGTTGCCCCTGCTATATGAGGCGCAGCCAATGTTAAGTATGGCCGTCGTTCCCGCGTCGAAATTTTAAAAAGTTACGTCGTTTGCGTAAGTCGTCCGTGAATGGGGCTGGACGTCATTTACGTTCACGTCGAACCCAATGACGTCCTTGCGGCGTACTTTGGAGCAATGCACACTGGGAAATTCCACGGACGGCTCATGCGCCATTCCGCAAAAACGTCAATCACGTCGGGTCACAGTAGTTTTGCATAAAACACGCCCCCCCCCTGATCCAAATTTGAATTAGGCGGGCTTACGCCGGCCGATTTACGCTACGCTGCCGCAACTTACGGAGCAAGTGCTTTGAGAATACAGCATATGACCGTGTAAGTTGCGGAGGCGTAACGTAAATCAGATACGTTACGCCCGCACAATTTTACGCGGCTCTACGTGAATCCGGGCCATAGTATATGTCGTGAAACACAAATCACCGTAATAAAGGGGATGCTTCCTACTTTAGAGAGTTCCCAAGCACTCCCTGACATGACAAACTCAGAGGGGGTTATTTACAAAAGGCAAATCCTCCTTGCACTACAAGTGCAAACTACAAGTGCAAAGTGCACTTAAAAATTGCACTAGGAAGTGCAGTCACTGTAGATTTGAGGGGGACATGCAAGGAAAATAAAAAACAGCATTTTAGCTTGCACATGATTGGATGATAAAATCAGCAGAGCTTCCCCATATTTCAGATCTACCCCTCTAACACACACATACATGCGCACGTGCATACAACCCACTCCAGCATGGCCATGAGTACTTGGTTTAAATTTAAATATTCATCTGCTGAAGGTTGATATGCTAGACAGAGGTCAATGCCTGATATCTGTAATATTCTAAACGAGAAGCACGATAATTCAATAATTTCTAAAGAACAAAAGAACAAGGTTATCCATTTTTAAAAAGTGGAGTACGTGAGTGAAAGATAATAATGTACCAAGATACCATTATTATTTTTGCAATAAATATTGCATTGTTCCCAATGGGAAATAACGGCATAACTGTGTTGAAGGGAAGAACACTGAAAAGAAAGTGAAATGCAAAATTCAAGCATTTGGCTTTAAAGTAGAACTATAGGCAAAACATTGTGGGCCAGATTCATAAAGAAGGTACGACGGCGTATCTCCTGATACGCCGTCGTATCTCTGAATCCGGCCGGTCGTATCTATGCGCCTGATTCAAAGAATCAGGTTACGCATAGATCTCCCTAAGATCCGACAGGTGTAAGTAACTTACACCGTCGGATCTTAGGCTGCAATTCTAGGCCGGCCGCTAGGTGGCGATTCCATTGCGGTCGGCGTAGAATATGCAAATGAGTCGTTACGCCGATTCACGAACATACGCTTGCCCGTCGCAGTAAATTTACACCGTTTGCGTAAGAGATATACGGCGTAAAGATAAAGCTGCCCCCTAGGTGGTCTAGCCAATGTTAAGTATGGCCGTCGTTCCCGCGTCGAAATTTGAAATTTAACGTCATTTGCGTAAGTCGTCCGTGAATGGCGCTGGACGCCATTTACGTTAACGTTGAAACCAATGACGTCCTTGCGACATCATTTAGCGCAATGCACGTCGGGAAATTTTAGGGACGGAGCATGCGCAGTACGTTCGGCGCGGGAACGCGCCTAATTTAAATGATCCACGCCCCATTTGAATTAGGCTGGCTTACGCCGGGCGGATTTACGCTACGCCGCCGCAACTTTACAGGCAAGTGCTTTGTGAATCAAGCACTTGCCCGTAAAACTTGCGTAAGTCAGAGTCTGTGCCGTCGTATATTTAAGCGTATTCTGGAAACCAGATACGCTTAAATTAGGCTAAGATACGAGCGGCGTAAGTCTCCTAGGTCCTTGTATCTTAGGGTGCATATTTACGCTGGCCGCTAGGTGGCGCTTCCGTTGTTTTCCGCGTTTAATATGCAAATGAGTAAGATACGGTGATTCACGAACGTACGTACGCCCGTCGCAATTAGTTACGCCGTTTACATAAGACATACGCCGGCGTAAAGATAAAGCTGCTCTCTAGGTGGCGCAGCCCATGCAAAGTATGGACGTCGGAACAAGCGTATCTTTTTACGTCGCTTGCGTAAGTCGTACGCGAATAGGGCTGTGCGTAAGTTACGTTCACGTCGTAGGCAGTGTTCAACGTATGTTAGGCATTCTATCCGACGCATGCGCACTGGGATACGTCCACGGACGGCGCATGTGCCGTACGTTAAAAACGTCAATTACGTGGGGTCATGCTTTATTAACATAAAACACGCCCACCTCTTCCCAATTTGAATTAGGCGTGCTTACGCCGGCACATTTGCGCTACGCCGCTGTAACTTAGGACGCAAGTGCTTTGTGAATACAGCACTTGCCTCTCTAACTTGCGCCCTACGTGAATCTAGGCCTAAATCTCTTTTCCTCCAAATGTAACTAGTGCCCCCTTGTCCTTTGTGATGACCTTAAAGTGAATAAAACCAAGTTTACTATATAGACCACTTATGTATTTATACATGTTGGGCCAGATTCACGAAGAATTGCGGCCGTGTAACGTAAGCCGTTTACGTTACACCACCGCAAGTTTTCAGTGTAAGTGCCTGATCCTCAAAGCACTTACCTGGAAACTTGCGGCGGTGTATCGTAAACTCGTCCGGCGCAAGCCCGCCCAATTCAAATGGGGCGGGCACCATTTAAATTAGGCGCGCTCCCGCGCCGGACGTACTGCGCATGCTCCGTTTTGGAATTCCCGCCGTGCTTTGCGCGAAGTGACATCATTTTTTAGAACGGCGATTTGCGTAGCGTCCATTCGTATTCCCGGACGTCTTAAGCCAACCAAAAAAAAAATTGAAGTTCGACCCGGGAACGACGGCCATACTTTAACATGGCTCGACTAAAATGAAGCCATGTTAAAGGAGGCATAACTTTGCGTCGGGAAAAAATTACTAGCGTCGACGTAACGACGGGAAAAAACTTTGTGGATCGCCGTAACTGCTAATTTGCATACCCGACGCTGGAATACGACGCAAACTCCCCTCAGCGGCGGCCGAAGTATTGCATCCTAAGATCCGACGGTGTAAGGCCGAGTACTCACGAGCATACATGTCCGATGAAACCGGTCCGCAGACCGTTTTCATCGGACATGTCTGCCCGGGGACTGCCCGGGGACTTCTGTTCGATGGCTGTACACACCATCGAATAGAGGTCCGCGCGTAAACAATACGCGGGGCGTGTCCGCGGTGTCGCCGCGTCGATGACGCGGTGTCGCCGCGACAATGACGCGGCGACGTTGGCGGCCTGCCTTTAAAATGCTTCCATGCATGCGTCAAAGTCATTCGACGCATGCGAGGGATGGCGGGCGGCAGGACATGTACGGTAGGTCTGTACCGTACATGTCCTGCGGACCAGTTTCAGCAGACATGTTTGGTCGTGAGTACGGGGCCTAAGTCAATTACACCTGTCGGATCTTAGGGCTATCTATGCGGAACTGATTCTATGAATCAGCCGCATAGATACAACAGGAGATACAACGGTGTATCAGGAGATACACCGTCATATCTCCTCTGTGAATCTGGCCCGTTGATCTTATTCCCCCTAATCTATTCTTCTCAAGAGAGAATAAATTCAGTTCCTCTATTCTTTCCTCATAGCTGAGCTCCTCTATTCTTCTATGCCCCTTATCAGTTTGATTGCCCTTCTTGCACTTTTTCCAGTTCTCCAATATACTTTTTTTGTGAACTGGTGCCCAAAACTAAACTGCATATTACAGATGAGGTCTTTCTAATGATTTGTACAGGGACAAAATGCTATCTCTCTCTGGAGTCCAGTGAGAGCTTTTTCTCACTTTGGAAACCGAAGCTTGGCATTGTGTGTCATTATTAAGCTTATGATCTACCAGAACACACAGATGCTTCTCCACCACTCATTCCCCCATTTGTACTCCCCCTAGTGTGTATGAGGTATGCATATTCTAGGTGACATTTTTTGCGGGCGCGCTCCCGTGATACAGCGGCGGGCATAGCCGCCGACTGTATCACTCGGCCCGCCCCTCCGGCGCGCCGTGTCATCGGATGTGATTGACAGCAGCGCCAGCCAATGGCTGCGCTGCTATCAATCCGTCCAGCCTAGCCAATCAACATCCAGGCTGGGAACCGAAGAGGATCACAAAGACGAGCGGGGGACTTTCGAGGGGTGACGTAAGTAAAACAGGGGTTCGGGGGGGGCGGTACCGTCGGATGTTTTTTCACCTTAATGCATAGGATGCATTAAGGTGAAAAAACATTTACCTTTACAACACCTTTAAGCCAAACACAGTTTAAATGTTCACTCTATCTTCAGTACTATTTTCCATAGATTCCCCAGATAGCAAAGTTAACTTGCCATAAATTTGTAGCAGTGTAGACCTGTCAAGTCTAGCAATAGTTTAGAATGTAATTTTCAAACTTGCAGCTCAATTACTTGCTTTCTGGGTCACCAGCTCATTGATAGTGTCATTAAACTCACGTCCTGCTACTAACCCAGGGTGTTAAGGACCTACCTTCTGCCCTGGACTCACAGGAGAACTCAGGAGGTTGAAGAGTACTTATGATTCAATGATTAAAGTGTTAGTTCATATTTACATAAAAAACATAAAGATTAACTAACACCATACACCCTCCTCAACACCGCTCCCCATTAGTGGTTAATTAACAGAGGGGAAATCTTCCAATGAGGACATTAGTTCTGGTCAGGGCTTTTTTTCTTAAACAATAGGTGCTGGAACTCAACCACAACCCCACAAAACCCCTCCCCCTACACACACCCTCCAAATCACATCAAATAGTGAGAGTGGTCAGTCAAGTTTCACAAACAGTAGAAGGGTCTTTAAGGTGCATTAAATACCAAGATTGCATTACATACCGAGTGCAAAGTTCAGGGGGGTTACACACAGAGTGCAGAGCTGTCAATTGTAAACACAGAAACCAGACTTCTGTATTTACAAGTGATTGTGGTGAGCACCCCCCCCCCAAGGGTCTGAGCCAGAGGTGGTGGAACTGAGTTCCACCAAGTTCCCCCTGAAAAAAAGCCCTGGTCCTGGTGACCTGGGGGTCCCCAAGGAATTCCCTTAATTTGCAGGGATTTCCTCTCACTTCCTGTTTGGCTATGGTATAGTAGGTGAAGGAAAATCATAACTAGTGCCCCCCATTGGAACATTTCCCCTCTTCTACTTTTCTGGGGACAACCCAAGATTTGGGATAGAGTGGTTTTGTATTGCCAGTCCACACAGGACCTCCACCTTCTCTAGGGCCCTGTTATCTCCCTCTATAGACTCCCTACACTCTGAGCTGCAGCTGGGTGCCCAGTACCCGCCCCTCTATTTGTTCTGACTTAGAATTCCACAGTACCATCCTTGCAGTGCCAAGTGCCCTGTCCTCCATCAAATTTTGTTAAGCTTTAAAAATTATATGATATAAAATAATCAAACAAATTTATGAGTTAGTGACTGTGTTTTGAAAGTCCGAGATAGATTCTATTTTTATGAATTTTACTATTCATAAATAAATCATATATTACAGTCTCTTTATGTATTATTTAACAGCTTTCCACTGTTGAATGCTTGTGTAACTTGCATCCTCTGAAACCTCTGAAACCCTTTCTTCCTTCTGTTCACTGTCTGGTGCTTTCAGCTTGTCCCCCAGCAAATTCATTTAAATGCACATAAGTCTGTAATGAGTTTGTTTGTTTGTTTGCTATTGTGCTGACATTCAGGCAGTACATCCCATTTTTTATTCTATATACATCAACATTCAGTTGTAACCAATTTAGAAAGAACATGCAGTACTTTACTTTAACGATCCAGTCCCACATTATCCCTATTATACGTGATTTATGTCTTTGTGTTTCCTTTTGTAAGTTCTTAAAGAAAACACTTCTAGAAGTTAGTTTATGTTTTGATTATGTCATTTCTTTGTACCTTTGCTTTACATTTTAGAAGGCTCTAAAGAGGTCACTGGAGCACGTAGAAAACAGTATTTATCTGCTTATGTTTTGCTCATTGATTAACAATAAAAATGATACAGTTGTGCGATGTGAATACAATTTACATTTTCAGAAAATGAATACAAATGGGGCGATCCCCAAACTATTCCCACAAAGTTGGGAGCAGGAAATTGTCCAAAATATCTTGGTATGCTGACGCTAAGACTTCTCTTCATTGGAACAAAGGGGCCAAGCCCAACCCCTGAAAAACAAGCCCAAACCGTAATCCCTCTCCATAATCCCCCTCCACCAAATGATTTGGACCAATGCACAAAGCAAGTGCATAAAGACATGGATCAGAAAGTTTGGGGTGGAGGAGCTTGACTGGCCTGCAGAGTCCTGACTTTAACCTGATAGAACACCTTTGGGATGAATTAGAGCAGAGACTGGGTTCCAGGCCTTATTGTCCAACATCAGTGCCTGACCTCACAAATAGGCTTCTGGAGGAATGGTCAAACATTCCCATAGACAGCCTCCTAAACCTTGTGGACAGCCTTCCCAGAAGAGTTTAAGCTGTTATAGCTGCAAAGGATGTGGCTGCACTACTGCTGTTCTCCTGAGCTCCAGTGAGCCCTACTGATCCAGAGAGCTTGATTACTCTCTATACCCAGAGCGGATGCAGGAACTTGGGGTGGACCCAGGGGAGGATCCCCCGGATGGCCAGAGTACCGGTCCTCCCATACCAGTGTTTGAGGACCTGGGAAATGGCCCAGCTAAAGGTAAATGCCTGGCAGCCTACAGAAAGAAAGTTTGTGCTAGGATTGCGAGAATCGCCAAGGAGGAAGAAGTACTTGCGAAGCTGAAGTTTGACTTCAAGCACAAAAAAAATTGCAAGTGATCGGCTGCACAGTTCCAAGAGGAGACAGATGCAGCCTGAGTTAATGGCTTTGGAGGCCAAAGTGGAAAAGCAGAGTCTGCTGGTGGCCATATTATAAGAAACCAGCGGTGCTTTCAAGGAGAAGTATGGCAATGAGGATCGCTTCCGTGCAATGCGCAGAGGGGCCATAGAGGCTAGTGGAGGACAGGCATCACCAGAGTGCAAGAAGCCAAGGTCAGTGCAAAGCAAAAACGTTCCTGTGGGCTCGGATTGTGTTTCTGGCCAGCACGCTGGAAAATATTTGCATGCCAAGCCAAGTACCAGTATGCCTGCAGACAGTGATGAAAGCTCTGACACACAGGCTGCGGGTGATCAGCAGTCAGGTGTTTTGTCTGGCAGTATGTCATCGGTCCAAGGAAGTTCTGTGCCCTTACCACAGAACTCCATAGCAGGAGGCTATGGAGCAAGATGATCCATCTGAGCCTGTGAAGGGAGCAGGTATGATGAAGTTCATTACAGAAATGGAATCACCTTTTCATGGTCGCAAGTTTGCAGTGTCCGGATCATCTGAGGATGAAGAGAAGGATAATGATGTCCCCCCAAACCTTTTAAAACATCAGGTGAAAGAAAAAGCAGTTTTTGTTCAGGACTTGCCTATACAACACAATGGAGGTGTAGTTCATATGAATGGTGCAGTAGAGGGCAGCGGAGAGCAAGCTCATCTCCTGGCTGAGACTTCCACCTGTGTACAGCCAGTCAGTGAAGGGTTTGTGGAGGACTGTGAAGAGTTCTGATAAAGACATCACTGTTGGTAACCCTTCAATTACTGGTAATGAAGTAAGAATTACCAAGGGTAATGTAAATGACATTTCTGTGTCAGATGTCTCTGCTCCATCTGTTCCTGACAATAATGTTGTTACTGCTTTATCTAAAGAGGGGTCTGTACCTAAGAGTGATGTGCGGAATGTTTGCAAGGAGTGCGGTTATTTCCTATTCTGCAGCAGTGGCTGCACCTGTCCCAGGGGTGAGTAGGGCCAGTTATTCTGCGGTTGCTAGAAGTGATGTGACTGAAGGTCAGGCCAATATGACACCATCTGGTAGCTCCTTTAAACGCCGCAATGTGGTCCAATTAAGGTGGACTGGAGAAGGCCCCCCCAAATAGGAGAGATGTGGTGGACCGCATTCTGGGGATGGGTTTTAAAGCGGAGGAGATTTTTGCCCTTATCAGCCTAGTTGGGTCATATGAGTATGACCTCTCCTTTGTCAAGGCAAAAGGATTAGATGTCTTTTGGGAGAGGTATAAGCAGAAGTGGAAGAAGTCCCCAAGATGGGCAGGTTTGTCACCTAAAGTAGTCTCCCGCCAGCCATTATATAAAAAAATTACCATTCTAGTGCGCAACGAGTCCATTCCTGCTGCGTATCTGGTGGTGTGGTTGGGGAGATACGCGGATGTCCAAGCCCCCTTGAGGAAAGTTGTAGATGACAGGGGGATATGGACAGGAGGATGGACAGTGTTAGTAAAGCTACATGTCACCGGTAATGTTGTTAAGCACATCCCTTTCTCTGCCTTTATAGGTCGTGACAGGATCATTACTTTTTATGCAGGACAACCAAAGTTATGTCATCGCTGTGGTGAAAAGGGACATTTTTAAAGCTCATGTTCTGTGCAGAAATGTTCCTTATGTCAGGGCTCAGGGCATGTTTCAAAGGACTGCAATAGTATTCGTTGTAATCTTTGTAACAAGTTAGGTCACCCCTATAGCCTTTGCCCTGAAGCCCTCCATAATCAGCCGGGGTTGATGGAAGAACTGCTGAGGATGGAGGAGGAGGAACGTGGGGGACAGCAAGGGGTTGGTGGAGCTGTTTCAGCTAGTCCTGGGGGCCCCCCCAGGTGTCAGTTTCCCAATCTAAAGGTGTGACCCCTCTTGTGTCTGCTCCCCAGTCTGTGCTCCCTACTGTGTCAGTGTCTACTTCTATTGTGTGTTCTTCCCCAGTGTTTCAGGTGCCCAGTGTTCCAAATGTAAATAAGTCATCCAGATTGTCTGAGGCTGCCAAAGGGGCGGATTCATGCCGATCTGAGGTGGCAGCTTCATCGGGACCTTCTCTGAGGAAACGTAAGGCCTCTAGTGGAGGTTCTTAAGGGAAGAAGGGGGAAGTTGCCAATGCTAAAGTTGTAGATGAGGCCTTTAAGGGTAATGTTTCAGGGGAGGAGGGAGAGTGGACCAAGGTGGACAGAAGGAGGGATAAGGTAGTCCTGACCTCTGCCTCCTCGGCTTCATCTTTAGAGGTAGATGATCTACCTCTGGGAAACAAGTTTGGGTCCTTATCTGACGGGGAGGAGGAGTCTTCTTATTCTGTGTCTCAGATGGAGGAGGATGAGGTAGAGTGTTCCCTAAAGAGGTCAAGGTCTCTTTCTCCCCCCAGGGTTCGACATTACCTTACTTGTACCATAAATCTCGAAATAATTTTACTTTTAAAAACAGTGTCCTTCTGGGTCCCGCCAACATTCTTCCTTCCTTCTCCTTTTCTCCCTCTTCCTCTTACCCTATGCTTTCTCTTCTTTCCTTTTCCTTTACCCCTTTACCCCTTTTTTTTCTCTTTCTGGATTCCCCTTTCCTTTTAACTGAATGCCTTATTCGTATTCTCTCAGGCAAAGTTACAGATTATTGCCTGGATTTAGTTTACGGTCTCTTTCTCCTAGACCTACAGAGTACTGTTTTGAGTTGTGCGTTGATATTGGATTGGAGCTACCCACTTTCCTGATATGCACTTTATATGTTTC
Source organism: Rana temporaria (assembly GCF_905171775.1). NCBI lineage: Eukaryota > Metazoa > Chordata > Amphibia > Anura > Ranidae > Rana > Rana temporaria. Next base: position 136,076,853 of record NC_053491.1, read on the forward strand.
CTATCAATAGATTTACAGTCATTTTCTTTACTGCACCCCATCTGATAATTCTCAGTATTGACATACACTGTCCATGTTTTGAAAGTTCTGTTATTATGGATATGACTGTATTTGCTGCACCTAGGATGTACCTAGGATGTACCTTGACGCACCCTTCATTGTGTTAAACCAAAAATGCCTGTTACTGTACTCTGTGTTTGTTTCTCAATAAAAATTTGAACAGAACAAAAAAAAAAGAGGTCAAGGTCTCCATTAAAGGGGGGGGGGGGGGGGCTCAGGCTAAGAAACGCCTACCTCAATCATCCTAATGGCAGTTCCCACTCCTATAAAGGTGGCAACGATTAATGTTGCCAGCAATAGACCTGTAGGGGCTCGTAATATGGCCTTATTTTTGCTCAGCTGCTGATGCTGATGTTTTATTTTTGCAAGAGACAGGCTAAATAGCCTTGCAGATGTCCACCTGGCAAAGAGGGAGTGGAGACGTGGGCCCTCCTTCTGGTCTCTTGCGGCCGAGCCTTACAGCGGAGTTGCGGTACTTTTTACTGGCATGGTAACGTGTCGGCGGGTTATTAAGGTAGAGATTTGAAGGTGTATGGTCCTGGACGTCTCTGTGAAGGGGCATGATCTACGTCTAATAAATATTTATGGACCACAAACTAGATGGGAAAGGAAATGCCTCTTTACAAAGATTAAGCCTTTCCTTTTTACATCTCGGCAAGTTGTCATTGGAGGTGATCTTAACACCGTCACTAGGCCCAAAGACAGGAAAGGCTCCACTGACAGCCTGAGATATGATGGCGTCTTTCTTAATACGATAGCCAGGGAAGCAATTCTGGAAGATGTGCATATTAAGCGTTGCCCAGACAGCACGGGGTACACATTTAAGTGAGGCAGTTGTGAGAGCAGGATAGACAGGTTTTTTTTAAGGGGGATTCTGCCTTTTCGGCTCCTGAGTGTCGTATGGTGGAGTTCTCTGATCACCTTATGCTGTCTGTTATTCTCAATGCTTCAGAAATGCCACCTAAAGGAAAGGGTATTTGGAGGATGAATTCGGCTCTGCTGGATGACGAGGAGGTAAAACAATCTTTTGAGGATTTTTTTTCAGGCTCAGGTAACCATCCTGGATTTCTGCAGCAGTAAGTCAGAGTGGTGGGAGCTTGCCAAAAGCCGGATTAGTGGGTTTTTCAAGGTCATAGGAAAAAGGAGACAGCTTGGTAAGTAAATTGCCTACCAGCAGCTGCGGAGAAAACTTGATCTCCTTGTCTCGAATGGTGGAGATTCAGGGGCAATCTCTGAGGTGAAACTTCTTCTTAGGAAGTATCAGTATGACCGGCACGCTTCTTTGGTTCTGGAAAGGGACTATGGGAAATATCACTCGCCCGACCCTTATCAGAACTGCAAACAAAGTGCAGCAGTTAAGACGGTTGTTGGGCTAAGGGATAGTATGGCTCTTTGATGAAATCCAGGTCAGGGATCCTGGAGGTCTCGAGGTCTTTTTATGTGGATCTTCTGGGAGAGAAGTACCTCAATCGGGCAAAAATGTTGAGTTTTCTGGATTCTACACCAGGTCTGGGAAATAACATTCTGCTAGCAAGTTTGACGGGGGAGATCACAGCAGAAGATGTAGTCAAAGCTATAGACGGTCTGGCCATTAAGAAAACACCTGGGCCAGACGGATTGACGGCTGAATTTTATAAGACTTTCAAATCCAGCTTGGTACCTTATCTTGTGGAGGTATTTAATGGCTGTCTGCAAGAGGGTTCGCTCCCTCCCTCCATGAGATAATCTGCTGTGATTCTGTTGTCAAAATTCAAGGATCCCTCGATGATTGAGAATTGGCGCCCCATTAGCCTTCTCAATATCGATAGAAAGATTCTGGCAAAGATAATTTTCTGCCATTTTTGTCGTCAGTAGCAGACAGATTGCTTTCTCGTCAGCAGCACTGTTCGATCCAGGGCAGGAGCACTTTTTCAGGGGTGTTAGCTGTCCGGGAGGCTCTGAAATGTTGCAGGGCTGAGGGCTGGGGAAAGTACTTGCTGGCATTGGATCAGGCGAAGGCTTTTGATCGTGTCAATCATGAGTACCTCTGGCTTTTCCTTGACAAGTATGGCCTGGAGGGTGGGTTTATTGGATGGCTTAAGACTTTATACAGAGAGGCAGAGAGCTTCATGCTTGTTAACGCTTGGGTTGGACGGCCCTTCAGGGTTGGATTAAGGGTGCGCCAGGGGTGTCCACTGAGCCCTGGCCGGTGGGCCGGTGGGCACTGCTGGTGAGCCGCCCTTGAGGGTTGTAGCCTATGCTGATAATGTTTCTGTCTTTATCTCTGGGACAGAGGAGGCGCAAGAGGTGATCTCAGTTATAGAGCAGTATTCCGAGGCATCAGGCTCCAAGGTCAACCGTGATAAAAGGGACGTTTTTTGGATGAGCGAGGGAGGTGAGAGCTTTGCACTTCCATACATCTTCCTGAGGCCTCAGCAGAAAGTCAAAGTATTAGGCATCGAGTTTGGCCCTGATGATTACAGTAAGTCAAATTGGGAAGCCAGGCTGAATGATGCTGATGTCAAGGTGAAAATCTGGAAAGGGTGGCGGCTCTCCTTGAGGGAAAGGGTGGACTTGATTAAGACCTACCTGATTCCTACCTTTCTGTATGTAAGCTTCGTTTGCATCTTGCCAGAGTCCTTCTATACCAGGATTTATAGTTGTTTCTTCCAATTACTATGGGGTAACAGGCTGAATCTTGTGAAGCGGAATGTGACTTATCTATCTAGGCAGAAAGGTGGCCTAGGAATGGTCAACCCGGTTGTATTCTTCTCTCTGATGTTTTTAAAACACAATTTTGGTAACATGCTAGCAGAGAGACCGCCCGTATAGGTAGGTATTTTCCAGATCTGGTTTAGACCTTTTCTGGGCTGTTGGGAGAGTGGCGGGCCAGAGAAAAGCCTAAGGATCAAGCATGGTAAGCTCCCAGCTTATGTTGCCCCATGCCTGAAAATTATTTAACGGTGGCATGTGACAGCAGAGGATATCGGGTCCCTCCCTAGGAGACTCCTGGGTGAGAGGATCGTGGGTAATGTCTTTCATGCGGTACTGTCTTCCATGTCTAGCATGTCTTATGCTGAGTGGGTGTGTAGAGCATTGCAGAATCGCAAGGGATTTGATTTGGACACTCTTTTTCTAGTCAGCTTAGTAGTCCGATATTACACTTGGAATGCACGGTGTCAGGTATCCCTTCGGCAGAAAGTCCTTCCTCTTCCGGTGGTGGTGTGTGAGATTCTTGGTGAGGTAGGGAAAATTTGGGGTCTCGAGAAAAACAGATGGCAGCAAAGGGTCTGGATAAAGGCGTGGAGGAATATCAGGCCTATAGCTGCTGTTTGTTGATCTCTGGGTGTTGGGTTCTTTCCCTGTTTTCTATCTGGACACTCCCTTCGATTTTCAAGGATACCATTTTTGAAGAAAGGCTACATACACATGATAATCTATGTTTCTTAGTTTGAATGTTATTCAAATTGAGTATGTGTAGAATTTTTGAAGATGTCTGCTTTATTTAGTGATGTGTTCATGTATTGAAGGTTGAAGTAAGCCTGTATTATGTTTTAGTCTTATATATAATATGTTATGCATATAAAAAAAAAGGAAAAAAATATATATAATATTTATTTTTTGTATAAAAAAAAAGTTGGAATGTGTTTCTTGTTTGCAAGATTCTCAAAGTAAAAAAAATTGCCAACTCAATATTGAACCCTATAGACTAAGACTGGGATGCCAATAAAGTTCATGTGCGTGTAAAGGCAGGTGGCCCAATACTTTTGACAAAATAATGTATTTAATGGTTTCCAAATTAGTAGATTAAAACTAAATATGTTCAGTAGGATGACAATGACATTGATGCCTAGAGTAATGTGTCTTGGCACATGTGTTATATTGGCAGAAAGTTTAAGAGCAAACTCGGTACACACAATAAAGACTATATCCCCATGTTGGCTGGGAACAAATTGGAATTCTTCTGTAAAAGCTTGATTGCATTGCCAAGCAAAGAAAATAATAGCCTGAGCTTCCACTCATCCAGATCCACCTTGAGTTCCAATTAGCATAAGTGCTTTGAAAATTATGGTGATAATGATTAGAATTTTATGACACAAAGGCTACTACATTTCAGGCAGGTATTACTGAGGTAAGTACATCGCTATATAGGTCTATTTTTTTTAGGAAGAATTTTTTTTTGTTATGCCAATGACCTTCATCACCTTCCATATTTCAATATGACAGTTTTTAACATGATATTATATTTCTCCATACAGAGATTTGATATATTACCTACCAAATCACTGCTAATAGCGATAAATGAAATGATGCATTGTTGCCAGTGTGCATCCAATGCACATTATTTTTAAGCTGCCACTGTCAGCATCGAACATTTATTACACAATATATCAAACATCAGTTGAAGTTCCATTTGTGAAGATATTTGCAATCACATTTATACTGTCACCCATTAAGAGTTACTGAATTGTGTGTGATGCCTCCAATAAGGAAAGTCCAGAACAGACTGTGCTTTCAGTCTCGCATTTAATCTTGAAAAAAACAGCTAAAGTTACATTTAAAAAAAAAAATATGCAACATAATGTCTGTCTATAAGCTTTTACTGTATAATGAATGTTACATTTACCAAGTGATAACAATGAAATAGCTGGCAGTACTTTAACATCGATGCCTCTAACATTGATGTGAAAAATATATTTTGTTGGACAATCAATAACCTACGGTGCATTTTAATGATGATAAATATGACAGGACACCTACATGGTATTGTGGCAGCCCTTCCCCTCTATGTGCTGGTTATCAGTTTTAATAGGATTTAACCACTTCCTACCGGACGGACGTCCCTGGACGTCCTTGACTTTGAGCCGGGATATCTGAATGATGCCTGTTCCGCCGATTGATCGTTCTTACGGGCGGCGAGAGGGGATGTCTCGCCCTCCCGCTGCCCTCCGGTGCATCTACTGACTCACCCCTGCGATCGGTGAGTCGGAAAACAGATCCGCCGTCCCCGGATGCCTACCTTCGAGATTTCCAGCGGACCAAATGGTCGCCGGAGTCTCTATGATCGTTCGGAGGCCAGGCGCGATGTTATGACGTCACACCCGGCCTCTGCATTCAAAAAAATGGCGCTGCTTCGGCTGTGAAGCGGTGATCATTTTCTTTTATTATTTCAGGCTTCCCAGCCTAGAGGTGAGACGTGGGGTCTTATTGACCCCATATCTCACTGTAAAGAGGATTTGTCATGATTATTCCTATTTCAAGGGATGTTTACAAAGTTAAAAGTTTAAAGTAAAATGAACAATAATAAAAAAAAATTAAAGTGCCCGGTAGCACTGTCCCCGGTAGCTCACACGCAGAAGTGAACGCATACGTAAGTCCCGCCCACATATGAAAACGGTGTTCAGACCACACATGTGAGGTATCGCCGTGAACGTTAGAGCGAGAACAATAACTTCAGCCCTAGACCTCCTCTGTAACTCAAAACATGTAACCAGTAAAAATGTTTAAAGCGTCGCCCATGAGGATTTTTAAGTACCAAAGTTTGGCGCCATTCCACGAGCTAAAAAAACATATGTAGAGAAAGATAACCGCTCAGGGAAACCGGAGAGCCACTATCCTTGGATCCGAACCTTGGGTGCAGGCAATGCAATAATAATGCAGGCTTGAGGAAAGAAGATTGGGACAGCCGCACTCCAAAAAAATCCTGGTTTATTAAAAGTTGATCACAAAACAACATGCCACGGCCAAAAAAACAGAAAAAAAATGATGTTTCGCACTATGAGTCATAGTGCGAAACGTCAGCTTTTTTCTGTTTTTTTGGCCGTGGCATGTTGTTTTTGTGATCAACTTTTAATAAACCAGGATTTTTTTGGAGTGCGGCTGTCCCAATCTTCTTTCCTCAAGCCTAAAAAAACATATGTGTTATTAAGAAATATTAATAAAACATTAACAGCGCTAAAAAAGCCTTTAAATATGGCTCATGAGTCAAACACTCATACTCTGCAGATATCAAATAAATTGAAAAAAATTGAGACAGTGGGTATGAAGTAATAATGAAAATCGTCCCAGATAGGTGATTATCACTCAAATATTTCAAAATCCCAGAGTCCCATTTAAAAAATAAGTCCAATTGACTCCTTAAATGCCAATTTGCTCAATGCTGGTGGAATTCTCAGGGTATAAACACTTACCCCCTTAGATGCTGCAAGGATCACTCTGCGGTATTCCCCTTATGGTATTGTACTCACCAGATTGTAGAAATTCTGGGCATTAAATGAATCCAATCGATACGACCAATCTCGGCACTTCTCCTCAGGTGTATGGTGATGGTATTCATCTAGTGTAGGTGTGTAGCTCAGCAGACATGCAGGGAAGCAAAGGAGACTGCATATAGTGTAAAACCCTTTTTTATTAAAGTATTACAAGCTCATGCTTACACAGTATAAAAGAATAAAAGCCATTCCACGAGCATGTGAAATTTTGAAGGGTGCCATGTTAGGTATCTATTTACTTGACGTAACATCATCTTTCACATTATGCAAAAAAATTGGGCTAACTTTAAAGTGGATGTAAACCCACTCTCATCCTTTTTAAACTACTGCCATAGTGCTGATCTATAAGGATATAGATGCCTCCTGCATGTATCCTTACCTGTCAAATGTCTCCCCTCTGTCTGTTATATGAACTGAAAAACTGCAGATTCTGTGGGGGGGTCTGCTGTCTGGAGCTCTGTGGGTGGAGTCGTGATGTCAGTAGACTCCCCGCCCTCCTCTACACTACCCTTGTCAACATGCATTTTTTCCTATGTATTCCTTACACTAAATTCTGCTATAAATCACTAACATCCAGTCAAAATCTAGAAAAGTAACCACATAAGTTCAGAAATGGAGTGGAAAAAAAGTTTGGTCAGCAGGACTTTAAATTAGGCCAATCACCATGCGGAGTGAGCATGTAAGGTATATGGTATTGCTTAATTGGGTTCCAACACAAAAAGGGGGAGTTGATTGAGGACTTGCAATGAGAAGTGTATGACAAAGAGCAGTCTTAGCAAGGAGCATTTTTTATTATGCCTTTGTGATATAATATCAAGCATACTGAATGACAAAAATTGCATCCACAAAATCGCATGAACATGTTACAAATTACATATGCGTAACATCATAATATTTGGCATATCGTGAAATAAAAACAAGTCCTGCACAACATGAACCACTGGAGGTGCTTGATAGTATGATGAGAATCTAGGATTAAAACACTATACAAAGCATAAAATCATCTGTATCAACATCATGCATCTATATATGCCCGACGCGTTTCATTGGGATATACCAACTCTTCAGGGGCGAATGCAATGGTGATCTATAAAAAGACATAACCATATGATATCATTTTGTAGTAGAATAATATAAATACACAGAACAAGATAATTAATCCTATAAATACTCACGTCAACTGTATAGATGTGAGTGCAGGACCAAGGCCGTTAAAATTGTCCGGAATGGGAGCTGAGGTAGGGACACATGGACAGACAGCGAGCACTGTGGATTTCCCCAATGTGTGAATGCGAAAGGCAATGGGCCGACACTTCTGTGGATTGAGATCAATGGTATATAATAAATGTATAATATTATTATGAAGTGTGAGAAAGCCCATACCCCAAGTCAGATGAAAGTACTGCGCAAGCACCGAGTATGAAGGTGGATGAAAAAAGGGGAAAGGGGATGATAGAGACACCATAAGGATAGATTATGAATAAAGTGTTGGAGGTATAGAGTGAAGCATATAGAAATTTACCTTGTTAGATAACATGGAAGAAAGGAGCCAAACATAAGTGAGAGCTTGCATATGAAGGTGTTGCCAGAGAGACAGCTAGACACCAAGTGAGGGGAATTTAAATGCTCCCAGCTGAACCAATGTGTCCCGCCCAGCGTCACGTGGGTGTGGCAGGGAAGGAGAGGCTTCTGTGCCTGAACGAGTGGATCCACCCACACAGGCCCAGTCATCCACCCAATATCAGCCTAGATGGAAAGAAAAACCTGCTCATACGGTGCGACATCCAAAGTGTATTCTCGCACATACCAAGCAGTAACGTGGCGCCGATGCGATAAGGAGCACCCGCCTAGACCCACCACCTCCCTCCATATCAAATGGAGAGGAAGGGAGCAGGTGGGAGAGGGAGGAGCGCTCAAAATCGCATCGCAGCTCCCAGGGGACAGCCGAGCAAGCTGCCCAGAATTCCATACGCACACTACACAGACCTTGACGTGTGGAACAAAGTGCTAGGAACAGGAGAGGGTAGATCGAGGTAAAAACATATCTATATATGTACACATGTGTATATGAGTATGTCATGAGAGTCAAAGTATAATGTATAATAAAGCCATGATTGAATCTATCATGGACTGCAAAAAGTACTTTGCAAACTGCCCAATGGTAAAATACACCTCTCAATCCCTCTATGAGTATATTGTTAGAAACAGTTTAGACATTGGTGGGACCAGAAAAGGAGTGGGGGTGGGAATAAAAAAATAATGCCTGTCTCAAGCTAGTGCATGAGATATGTAAATAACCTGTCACTCACAGCAAGGGGGCGGAACGGACTAAGGTTTTTCTCTGTAAATCCGTTTTATTTCACTGAACAATAAAAGAGGATTGCTCAGAGCTGGATTAACTCTGTGTGGCAAGACTGGGCACAGATGATAGGAAATCTTATACTCTACATCGTGACATAAAAAAAAAAATTAGAATTCGGGTTTACATCCACTTTGTTTTATTATTTTTTAATTCCCCCAAAAAAAGGCATTTGAAAAATTGTTGCGCAAATACCCTGCAAGATAAAAAGTTTAAATGACTGCCATTTAATGCTAAAAAAACATATATAGTGTTTGGGGGGTTCTGAGTAATTTTCTAGCAAAAAAAATATGTTTTTTTGCATGTAGGAGAGGAGTGCCAGAATAGGTCCGGTAAGGAAGTGGTTAAGAAAAAAGGGACACTGGAGGTTATTTACAAAAGGCAAATCCATTTTGCACTACAAGTACAAACTACAAATGCAAAGTGCACTTGAAATTGCACTGAAAGTGCACTTGGAAGTTCAGTTGCTGTAGATCCGAATGGGGCATGCAAGGACAATAAAAAAACTGTGTTTTAGCTTGTAAAGAAACTACTGTACTTACTGTAAAGAAAACCTATGTGCAAAAAAAAAAAAAACTATGAAGCCCACAAGCACTCATTTCCTTGATGCAGTTAATGCTGGGAGCAGCATACACCGCTCGATCCTGCGCATGCTCGGTCTTTACTGCGAGCAGCACCGTAAACATCAGGGTTGCCATCGCAACAGGCGGCGTCGTTGAAAGTTACCGACCCGTTGTGATGTCAACCAAACCATGATCTCCTGGGAAGCCTGAGACAGCTCCCAGGAGACAGTGTGGCGCCGGTGAAAGTCAATAGACACGCCTACTCCCGCGGGAGTAGAAGACAGGAAGTGCCCAAATATACAGCTAAAATACGGTAATTAAGACACCAAATAAAAACATTTTTTTTGCTCATTTGCATATCAGTGCAATGCACTGGTGTGGATAATATTTTGTTAAGAATGTGTGTAAATCTCTGCTTTAAATTAGTGCAACAGTACTTGCAATGCTTCATTGGTAAACTAAGGCCTCGTACAGACGACCCAACATGTCCGATGAAAACGATCCGCGGACCGTTTTCATCGGACATGTCCGCTGGGATCATTTGGTCTGATAGCTGTACACACCATCAGACCAAATTCCGCACGGACAGAATACGCGGTGACGACGCTGTGATGTCGCGGCGACGTGACATCGTCGATGACGCGGCGACGTGCACGAACCCGGAAGTTCAATGCTTCCATGCATGCGTTGAATCACTTTGACGCGATGCGCAGGTTCTCGGGCCAGCGGACATGTCCGGCGGACATGTTTCTTAGCATGCTAAGAAACAGTTGTCTGCTGGAAACCTGTCCGGTCGGCCGGAAAATTGTCCGGTCGGCCCTACACACGACCGAACATGTCTGCTGAAACTGGTCCGACGGACCAGTTTCAGCGGACATGTTCGGTCGTGTGTACGAGGCCTAAGAAGTAGAATGCTTTTAGGTAAAAACATCGTCCTGTTTCTAGAAAACTTTCATTATAAGTAGGCTTTTCGTTAACGTAAACCTGCCAAAAAAAGGTGGACAATAATATGGGTAAAGCTATATGTAAATCTCAAGTTTAGACCTCCCTTTTAGTGCTTTGATGTAAGTTATTGTTGACCAATATGGAAGCTAGAGAGGTGTAGAGAACAGGGTCCAACTCATAATACAGGAAGAGTTGATAACTGCATATATCTTCAGCTGTCTGTATCTCTGGTACTTCTGATATTTTTGACGATGGCAACCCTGTCTAGGGTTTATATTAAGGCAAAATATTTGAAATAATTTTATTACATATAATTTTGATTTTTAAGTCTAGAAGCAACTCAAAGTAAAAAAAGTTGGTATTTCATTTAGAAAAAATCTAATTACAGTGTTTCCTATTTTTGATACAGTTGAATGTGCTCATACACATTTCATTGGTATATGTATATGCAGAAATAATTAGCAGTAGAATACAGTTATCCAAGAGTAAATGGTAAAGCTTCTAGCATAAATCCATTTCTGTAATCCATTTTAATATGCGTTGTTAGGAAATGAGTTTTTAAGCCATTCGGCAGATTGTTTCAAACACCATTCTAGTGATAAGAAAGCTTTTTTGCATTCAAGATTATTCACAGAATAATGCAGATAGGATCAACTGTGGTAATAAGTGAAACTTGCTCTAACTGCAGAATGGAATTGCCACAGACCAAAAGCCCTGAAAAGAAGATGCAACATATGAAACATCTAATGAGAAGAATCCCTTTTCTATTGGAGAAATACATATATTATATATACAGTAAAAAAATATATACCGGTATATGTATATATATATATAATATGCATGTGTGTATATATATATATATATATATATATGTATATATATACAGTATATTTAAAGCTTTTCCAAACAGATTTGTTTTTTTTTTTTAATTCAAGAGAACTTATCAGGGTAGGTTAAACATGCATGCATCATAATCATACATTCTAGGAGTAGAACAACTAGAAGAAGTTAGGTGTTCATAGACTTATGCAATGCAATGCCAGACTGCAGTTTCTAAAGCGTACAGTATTTTGTTCCTGAACAAATCATTGGTAATACCTCATCTGAAATATGCAGTTCAGTTTTTGGCCTCAGCTGGCACTGACTCAGCTGTGACAAGCAATCCTGATAGGACCTCTTTAATATTAACCCTTGGACCTAAATGCAAAATTCTCAAGAAAAGTCCTGGACATGGCACAACTCTAGGCTATGGCAACATACACACTGGATGCTTTTCAGTTTTAGTTTTGACAAAAAAAAAATGGAAGCTGATTGGTTTCTTTGCAGAGGTGCCCAGATTTTGCACTCTACAATTTTAGTAAAGCAACCCCTAAGTACTTGTGCCCTGGGTCTGATCGGATGTAACCATTCATGTGGAAGGGTATACAACATTAGTACCGCTCTAGTCAAGTGTCATACATTGATTTGTACCTAACCTTTGTATCTAACCCTGACCTATTATCATCTCTTTTCAATGTGTGACCAAATGACAGGTGGGGCACTAGAGTATCTGCCCATTCTAGCTCTTCAGGAAAAAGGCCTTTCTCTCCCTCCTCTTTGCCCAGCCAGGCTGTCTGGTCCCCCTCGGTAGCCTACCTGCACCCCCAAACCCTCCACACAATTCAAGCGCTTCCCCACTTGGCTAGTGGTAATTGATATGATTTTCTTTCCCTCTCTTCAGATGGCTTTAGGGAATCACACAACCAACAGTGATCTCTGGAACCACTCCACATCAATGCTCATGATAGAAAGTGGGGTCCCACTCCAACTCACTCCCCAACGTCATTCGTTTTCCTGCCTTCTTTCACTGTTGATTGGGTGACTTGGATGCTCATGAGTGAGCTCTGGCCTCACCTGTCTCTCCCTCCTCCTCATTCATAGAAAAACTATCTTCATTTCTTTGCTTGCTTCCTCCATTTCTCCGTAAGATGGTTTGTAAAGAGATACCTCGGCCTTGAAGGTGACTACCTAACACACAGCAGACATTAGGACTTAAGTGGATCTACATTGAGCTGCAACCATAAATTACAGGCTTCCCCCAAAAAATCCCCATTGTGGGCAAGGAGTGCACTGTGGGCTTCCTTCCTGTTGGGATGAATGTGCATTGCACACAATAGGGACATACCAGTGTGTTAAAGAGATAACGATCATTGCAGGAAATTACATTAATAAAATTACAGTGTTGCTTTAAACAATAAATATGGAGTCACAAATTTTTTTTTCCAGTAAAGCTAAGCCAAGTAGGGGTAAAAATAATGGCTACCCCAAGTTTTTTTAATAGTAATTGAAGTTTCCACAAGCTGCCCCATATGAACCCTACCACAACTTAATCATAATCCCAAACAGAATAACATAAATCAGATGGAGACTTCTGGCTGCCCACACTGTCTCAGCCTACAGTTGATCAGCATTTACAGCCTCTGTAGTACTGGTGTTATGTTCACTACAGAGCATACACTACGTGCTACATTGTGGGAAGCAGGCCCGTCGGAACCAGACAGGCAAAGCAAGCATTTGCCTGGGGCCCCCGAGCTGGCCAGGGGCCCCAGCAACAAGGGCCCTTGCCGCACCGCTGCATCCTCCTGCAGTCCGGTCGGCCGTGTACCATAACCGCGCGGTACAGGAGAATCCGGTTCCTGTTCCCGGCCGGACTGACAGGAAGTGCACACACTGAGTGTTCCTTCCTTTTTCCGGCCCCGGGAACAGCAAACTGAATCTCCTGTACCGCACGGTTATGGTACACGGCCGACCGGACTGCAGGAGGACGCAGCGATGCAGTGAGGCGGGGCGGAGGATAGAGGTAAGACGCCAAAACACCCCCCCCCCCCCGCTTCTCAACTTGAAATGTCACTTTTTTTTTTGCTTGGGGCCCCCAAATGTCTTTGAACGGCCCTGGTGGGAAGACAGAAAATACCAGGAATTCACCCCAAGGGGTGTTTTATACACCACAGAGATGGGGGGGGTCTGTAAAATAAAACCATTTTTTAATATAGTGGTCATTTGTTTAAAACAAAGGCTGCCCTTGAATTTAACATGTGTGCCGCGTACACAAGATCATTTTTCGGCATGAAAAAAAACGAAGTTTTTCCAACTTCATCATTAAAAACGGCGTTGCCCACACACCATCATTTTTAAAAAATGATGAACAAAGCGCGGTGACGTACAACACGTACGACGGCACTCTAAAGGGGAAGTTCTATTCGCCTTTGGTCTGCTTTAGCTGATTCCGTGTTAGTAAAAGACGATTCGCGCTTTTCTGTCTGTTACAGCGTGATGAATGTGCTTACTCCATTATGAACGGTAGTTTTACCAGAACGAGCGCTCCCGTCTCATTACTTGCTTCTGAGCATGCGCGGGTTTAAAACGTCGTTTTAGCCCACACACGATCATTTTTTACAACCCGAAAAACAACATTTTTTAAAACGACATTAAAAAATGCAGCATGTTCGAAAAAAAATGTTTTCGTTTTACAGAAGCCGAAAAATGATGTGTAACCCACACACGATCATTTTAAATGATGTTTTTAAAAACGTTGTTTTTTTTCATGCCGAAAAATAATCGAGTGTACGCGGCATAACAGTTTGACAGTTTAAAATTTTGTTAGCAAATTTATGAAATTCCTAATTAATACAATAGTTTCTGCAGTAAAAAAAACTCTAAAACTCCAAAAGAACTTGCATTATCATAATAAAATTCACTATTTACACCACCTTTTGGAGGAAGACAAAATGTTGATTTTACATCATTATACACAAGTCCCGTAATATTAAAATTTAGGTCCTACTGTGCAACTGGCAATCATAGCTTATGCTGCTTATAGGTAGAGTTGGGCCCCCTGGTTCGGTTTGCGCTAGAACTCTCGAACCTTGCAAAAGTTCTGACCCAAACTCCAAACCCCATTGAAGTCTATGGGACCTCAACTTGAAGTTATTGGCCCTGGTAATGCCCTGGGGAACATGTATCATTGCAATCTTTTTAAAAAAAAGATAATTTTTAAAGGGGCAGTAGTTTTAACCACTTCAATACAATGCACTTTCCCCCCTTCCTGCCCAGGACATTTAGCTTTTAGTGCTGTCACAATTTGATCATGATCATGTAACACTGTACCCAAACAAAAAATGTATTATTTTCTTCCAACAAAAAGAGCTTTCTTTTGGTGATATTTGATCACCACTGGGGTTTTTATTTTTTGCCCAAAAAGTTATCCTTTGTTTCTGTGTTATAAAAAAATAGTTTTCTCCTTCACTGACTGGCACTGATGAGGGTGCACTAACATGCACTGATGATGTGGCACTGATAAGGTGGCACTGATGAGGAGGCAATAATATGTAGAATTGATGAGCAATGATAGGCGACACTGATATGCAGCACTGATGGGCACCAATAGGCGGCACTGATATGCAGCACTGGGCACTGATAGGCAGCACTGATGGACACTTATGGGTTGCACTGATAGGCACTAATAGATGGCACAGATGGGCACAAATACATAGCACTGATGGACAACACTGATGAGGAGGTACTGACAGTCATTACTGATGGACACTGATTGGCACTTTGATGGGCACGGATTGTCATTTTGGTGGGCACTGATTGGAATTTTGCTGGGCACTAATTGGCATTGTGGTGGCCACCTCTGATGGGGGATGCAGTGATAATAAATGTGCTGATTATCAGCGCACACCCCCCTCCTCTGACAGGATTGCTACCGATCTGCTCTTCCTGTCAGCACGAACCAAGGAAAACCGATTACAGTCACTTTCTGGTTACCGCTGTGATCAGCTGTGATTGGTCACAGCGAATCGCGTGGTAAAGAGCCTACATCACGCTCTTTACCACGATCCTGGAGGTACGCGCGATCGACTTATCCTGCTGGACGTCATATGACACCCAGTCAGAATAACTGAGCCACATTGCGGACGTCAATCCACAATGAGGTGGGCGGAAAGTGGTTAATGATGCTTAATGTGAAACAATAAAAATGAAAAATGTCATTAACCACTAGCCGACCTGCTCATGCAGATATACTGAGGCAGGTCGGCTCTCCTGCACAAATTTCTGTACCTGTACGCAGCTTTCGCAGACGAAATTGCATGCGGCGGACTGGATGCCGTGGGTCGGATGGACTCAATGTCGCCTTGTACACAGGCAGAACGGAGAACTGCCTATGTAAACAGTGATTGGGAACAGTGTTCCTGGTAGCCCATTCCCCCTACAGTTAGAACACACCTAGGGAACACAGTTAACCCCTTGATCGCCCCCCTACTGTTAACCCCTTCCCTGCCAGTGTCATTTTTATATTGATCAGTGCATTTTTATAACACTGATCAATGTAATAATTTGGGGTCAGATTTGTCCGCCGCAATGTTGCAGTCCCATTAAAAATCACAGATCACCGCCATTACCAGTACAAACAATAATAAAAAATAAAAGTCCCTAAATCTATCTTGTAGTTTGTAGACGCGATAAGTTTTGCTCAAACCAATCAATTATACGCCTATTGCGATTTTTCTTATCAAAAATCTGTAGAAGACTATATATCGGCCTAAACTGATGAATAAATTATTTATTTTATGTATTATAGCAAAAAGTAAAGTTTTTTTTTCAAAAGTGCTTATAGCACAAAAAATAAAAACCGAAGAGGTGATCAAATACCACCAAAAGAAAACTCTTTTTGTGGGGAGAAAAAGGACATCAATTTTGTTTGGGTACAACCTTGCACGACCGTGCAATTGTCAGTTAAAGCGACGCAGTGCCGTATCTCAATAAATGGCCTGGTCATTAAGGGGGCAAATCCATCCGGGGATGAAGTGGTTAAATGTAGTGCCTGGGGGTCCCCTTAGTCTGCCTGTAAGGTGGGGCATCTGTATTGTGTATAGAACCTGCTGCAGCAAAACTGACATGTAAAAAGAGAACAAATGACATTTAAATAGATTTTCCCTGCAAGCTTGGGGAACCAGTCTGAATGATGAGGTAAAAGCAAGCAGCGCCAATCTAAGTGCAGCATTACATAAAAGGGATCACGTTTAATAAAAGGTACACTCACAGGATAAAAGATGTGTTTAAGGCATATGTAGATCAGCCATGCTGTGTGGAGTTCGTCCAGGTGGAGGGCTGCAGTCTACAGCGTCTCACTTTGCAAAGTAATACACCGCAGACTACAGCTCTCCACCTGGACGAACTCCACACAGTGTGGCTGATCTACATATGCCTTAAACACTTCTTTAATCCTGTAAGTGTACCTTTTATTAAATGTGATCCCTTTTATGTAATGCTGCACTTAGATTGGCGCTGCTTGCTTTTACCTCTATATACCCACAGAGCTGCTTCTTACTCTGACAGCTGGCTGCCTATCCACCACAGTGCTTCATACGGAGACCAACACTACATATGGACTTTTATTCTTGGACTTCTCAATTTATGGTATACCATTGGTATCTTTTATATTAATGTACTGGTCTCTTTGTATATAGCATTGTGCTACCTACCTACAGTTTATCCTCTACAGCGCTCAACATATCCATAGTCTATATGATGAGACCACAATTTAGTGCACTCAGAACAAGATTAGAGATTGTTTGGATACAATCTGGTGTCTCTTTTGGCAGACTGGATAGAAATAACACATTTTTGCACCACAGTGATTAAGCCGTATGTGAAGAAGTCAAATTATAGTACACTTAGGCCAAGATTAACAATTTTTTTAAAATAAAATTAGTGATCTCATCATCACCATTCTCCTCAATCCTCATCATCACTGGATCATCACTCATACGCTGCGGCTGGGGGAACATGACTGCCAATTTGTTGTTTATCAGTGTTCCCACCTCCTTTGCATTTTGTGACTGGATAGCATGGGCAACATCACTAAGCAAAGACAAATGTGCCCTGCCTAAGGACGGACCACATCCACCTTTGCCTGTGGACACAGCTGCTGCTGGCCCCCTCATAGTGGCATGGGAATGCTTATTACCCAATGGCTTAGTACCCACATTTAACCCCTTCAGATCTGCGCTATAGCTGAATAAGGGCTACAGCGTGGACCTACTTTGCCGACAGGGTATCAATAGATGTCCTTCTTTGGTCGAGCGGCCTGCAACCCCCTGCAGGTGTACGCGGCGTGCTCTGTGATCAGCGAGTCTACGAGACTTATAGTCATCTAAATCTGCAGTCATGTGATGTCAAGGCCTGAGTCCTCTATCCTCTTCTGTTTACAGGAAGTGGTGTCCTTCTTTGAGTGGTCCTTCTTCACCCATTTCTGTTAGACCTGAGTCCTCGTAGGATACAGAAGAGAGCCTGCAGACAATGACATCAGTGCAAGAGGACCAGCTTGCTCGGGTATATCTACAATACTGGATTACCAGTCCCCCCCCCGCATCTAGGAACGGCACCAGTGAGGAACCTGAAATATGGATATAGGTAAGTATAAAATGCTTCACAAGATAAAAACATATACACTGTGTTGTATGGGTTAGAGGGGGTTGAGGTAAATTTTGCCCTGAGATGGTGTATTTTTATACAAAGATTAAAAATGTTATCACAATAGAAATTGGCGTTCATAGTTATGTCTTTAATGGGGCTATCATGATAGACAAAAATAATGATTTTTTAAAGGTATTTTAAAGGACACGTTTACCTTTAAGAGCATGTTACACATTACACCTATAAATCAGGTGTAACATGCCCCAGACCTACCTCCTGCACCCCCAACCCCCCCTCCCCGCAAAGCCCCCCCCCCCCACGTGACAGCAGGCAGAGGTTCTTCTCCCCATACCCTCTGCCCACATGACCACGTCATTCTTTCTAATGGATCTTTGACTGGGAGTACTACAAATACCATCAGCCATTGTGGCGGGCAGCTTGTAGTTCTCCATGAACTACGAGGGCACTGATGAGTGCTCTTGTTAATTCACAAGTTCTTGCAGGCTCCTGAAGGAAAAAAAATACATGTACATTTTTTTGCCAGTCAACTGGATCATGTTGACTGGCAGCATAGGTTGCACAGAATGCAAAACATGGGAAGTGCCATTTGGTTTATGTGAGAGAGCTTTTAACTGGTTTGGACCTTTTTGTCTACGATATGCAGAGGACTACAGATATTTGTTGCCACAGGACTTAGATTAGTACTAAGCCCTCAGACAGAAAAGTTGTAATATAGCCTTGCCCTAAGCAGAAGGGAATGTCTAAAATTCACTGTATGCTAACAGCCCGATCTAATAGGTGTTGCACTTATTTGGTCTTGGTCTTTGGTCCCCTAAGCTCATTGTTGCTGTTGCTTCTGCCTGTTGCCAAGTGTTACTGGTACTATTTATGTTCCATCTGGCCAATCACTAGGAGGTTTAGTATCAGTGGTGCATGCTTGGACATGACATAAATATTGGGTTGACCTTGTGAGCTTTCTTCCTCCTGACCTTCAGCTTGAGGAGGGTGTATGTGCTATGCTATTCATCTGGGCCTCTGGCCTAGGAGGACGTTGCATGTGATTGGTGCAAAGCTTGGAAGGGTGTACTGTAAGCCTGCCTGTCCAGGATGGTCCTGCTGCTTGAGGCCCTGGGTAGAATGGGCCTTGCATTGGTTTGGGGTCTGGAAGGTGATGCCTGGGAAGAAGTTCCAGAGGGGACCCTGCCACCAGAGACCCTGGGTGCCAGGAACTCACAAGGAGGCTTAACACTCACCAAAACTGCTGTTGCTGCTAGAGAAGATATAGGATGCTGTTTTCAACTTGAAGCCTTAAAATCCTTAAAGTGGTTGTAAACCCTCTCTTATTTGTTTTACCTACAGGTAAGCCTAGATTAAGGCTTACCTGTAGGTGTTTGCAATATTTGCCACAAAGAATGCACTGAGATTGACGGTTTTCTCAATGGGAAATGCCGGCTTTGACGGCTCCCACGCGCATGTGCAGAGTGACATCTTCGCCGCTCCAGCCAATCACAGCGCTGGAGCGGCGATACCCGGGTGAGATGTCTGCGGCCGGAGGGGGAGATGAGGATGGCTTTGGGGGCTTCGGGCTAAGGTATGTAATTCATAATGAGCTAGTATGCTAGTCATACTAGCTTATTATGCCTTCGTCTTTCAGTTTTTTTTTATGTATTGGGGGTTTACAGACACTTTAAACAGTCATTGAAGTGACTGGCACCCATTTGTTACACATTCCCTATTTTCAGCCAAGAACTCATGGCTAGTCCACCCTGTCTTTGGGGGTTCCTTACATGTTCCTGGAGGTCAGGGGTGCTACATCTATAATTGTAGTAGAGATGCACCTTTGACATGTTTTGTTTCCTTCAGATTGATAAGTTATTCTCTTACTTGTGATTTAAATGCATATCTCAAGCCCTAAGTCGAAGAACTTCCTCTGCATGTGCCTAAGATGACTTAAAGTGATTGTAAATTAGCACATTGTAAAATAACCCATTCAATTTAAAATAAAAATGAAATTCTATAGCTATAAAAATACATTAATAATACCTTTTTTCCTTTTTTATAAGTACTGACATTCCCTCTGTTCTCAGCTGCATAAGAGCTGGGGGAGGAGAAGCACACTGAAATTCCCAGTAAATGGCTGTGCAGAGGCGTGGTGAGCTGTGCTGAAGTGGTTTCTGCTTCCTGCTAGCATAGGTTAGTGGTAAGCGCTTACTTCTCCGTGACTTGATTTTCATTTGTTTTGCAAAAAATTACTATATTAGATAACATAAAGTAGTTTGCAATTACAAGACCTACATGTGCTTCATTCTTGACAACAATGCAACTCTAAAATTAACCAAGTATATTCCATGGTGGATTGTGCAACATTTCCACAATATTTATTTTTTATTAAATCTTTTCTTTCTAGGTATTGTAATAATTTAATGCTAAAAGTCACCTTTGTGCATTTATTTTAAAAATCACTTGTGCAGTGTAAAGAAATGTTAACACACAGAAAGAGTTTGCTTCTATGTAATTACAAGATCTTTTCTCCTGTATGAATGATTGCCAGGTATGAATCTGAAAACTATCTACCCTGTGTTCTCTAGCGATTATAGAAATGAAAAAAATAATAATAAGTGTTTTGCTCCTGCAGAGGGCAGCTGTTACTTGCCATTATTTTACTTTCCATCTAACGATTCTTCAAACAACATTTAACATAACTGCTGTAAATGACAGAATATGTATAATAACACAAACTCAAAGGGCCAGATTCACAAAGAGATACGACGGTGTATCTCCTGATACACCGTCGTATCTCTGAGTTCCGTCGGTCGTATCTATGCGACTGATTCATAGAATCAATTACGCATAGATATGCCTAAGATCCGACAGGTGTAAGTGACTTACACCGTTGGATCTTAGGCTGCAATTCCAGGCCGGCCGCTAGGTGGCGCTTCCGTGTCTTTTACGCGTTGAATATGCTAATGAGCATTTACGCCGATTCTGAAACGAACGACCACCCGGCACTTTTTTTTTATGTCGTTTGCGTTCGGCTTTTTCTGGTGTATAGTTACCCCTGGGTCTATGAGGCGCAGACAATGTTAAGTATGGCCGTCGTTCCCGCGACGAAATTTGATTTTTTTACGTTGTTTGCGTAAGTCGTTCGCGAATACGGATGGACGTAATTTACGTAAACATCTAAACCAATGACGTCCTTGCAACGTCATTTGAAGCAATGCACGCTGGGTAAATTTCCGGACGGCGCATGCGCTGTTCGATCGGCGCGGGGACGCGCCTGATTTAAATACTACACGCCCCCTAGCCGCGGAATTTGAATTCCGCCGGGGGATTTACGATACGCCGCCGCAAGTTTTGAGGTAAGTGCTTTGTGAATTAACCACCACATCTAAAGATCCGCTAACCTATGTGAATCTGGCCCAGAGAGTTTGACATGTGCACTGCCGAAAAATGTGTTAATTTTTATTACATTTTTTTTTATGTTTTTGGGGTCATTTGCTATGATCGCAATTTGTAAATTTGTAAATTCGTGAATTAGAAAATTCGTAAATTAGAAAACAAGAAAGAAAATCCGAAAATTCAAAAGAACGAAAATCCGAAAAATCTAAATAATAACTAACTAATTAACTAATAATAACTAACTATTAAATTATAGGTATTGGAATTTCCTTTCAAATTTGTCTGTTAGTGAATGTAACGAATACAAATTTATCCAAAGTTACAAATTATCCGAAATAGCAAATGCTGTATCTAAACAAATAGAACGGAACAAATTAATATAAAATAATGATAAAAAAACATTTTTATTATTGTTATTTATTATTATTAATTCATTACGTTTCATTCGTTTAGATACGGCATTCGTTATTTCGGATAATTCCGAACTTCAAATAAATTTGTATTTGTTACGTTCACTTACAGCCAAATTTGAAAGGAAATTCCAATACCTATAATTTAATAGCTAGTTATTACTTACAATTTTCGAATTTTTGGGTTTTTGAATGTCGAATTTACGAATATTCGGAAAAAATTTGTTAAACAGGTTTTCGTTAATTTGGATGTTCCCGAATTAACGAATTTGTCTATATTTGTTAAAAGGAACATTTGGAACGAAACAAATTGCACATGTCTATTTACTACCATGCTCTAGTTCATAACTTGAAAGCAGTTTGTTGTGATGGCAACGAGGATAACACAAACAGTGTAAGAAGCCGTGGCGCCGAAATCTTCATTGAATCGCGCCACTTCCTTACGGGATTCTAGCCCTAGGGGAAGCGCACTGCATCCTGGGAAATTATGAAACACATTTCCCAGGAGCATTAGCGAGCTAAGGAGCCAAGGGAAATGACGACACAAACCGAGGTCATTCAGAAGGCAGATTTCGTGGAACCACATAGCAACAGGTATTTACAAGTGAGTAAAAAAAAAATATTCAAATGTTTTTTTTAGGGTATTATATGCACATTAATGCAATTTTATTTTTTGATGGAAACTCCACTTTAAGTCATTACCAGAGACCTTTCTGGCATGGGTGGCCCTACTGGTAGTTACTCGATTACCAAACAGTTTTTATAATGATTTGACCCCACAGGCCCCACTACTACATCTTAGTAGGTGTATCTTAGGGGGTAATAACTCATAAATAGTTTAACCTGAACTCCAAATATATATTATACATATGAACGTCATTAAAAACAGTTTCGGCTGATGGCAGGAGGCACGAATCTGCACGAATCTGCACACGTGGCACTGAAAATAATAACCTATTGCAATAGGTATCAGGGCCTATTATAAAAAACTAGCAAGAAGAAAACAGCGACCCATATATACTGTATACAATATGATATATATCCGTATATATAAAGTAATACGTTGCAAGCTAAACACTCCAAGGTCAAAACATAACACCTCACTAATAATAATAAAATAAAATAGTGCAGCGCAAATAGATATTGTAAAATGCAGTAGAAATCTATACATTTATGAGTCCATAAGATTATCCACAGCTTCAAAAGTCCACACTTTCATGACCACTGTGAAGAAGTGCTTGCAAATCAGGCAATGCGGGTGTAGATGTGAATAAAATCCCTGCACCATAGACATAAGCAGCTGCTCACCTCCTTGCTAAGACCAAAATGGTCTCAATATGCCTTTCCCTCAATGGGGACATAATTCCTCCAGTGGACACTCAGCAACAACGGTAGAACTTCATCCATGGCGAATATGTAGAAATAAAATAAAGCAACATCTAGTGCTCTCTGCCTCAAATTAAATTGTGTTATAAATCGTAAACTACTTACAAGTCTGGAACTTGTGACAAGTGCATAGGATGAGTTCCCATAATACAAATAATAGACCAAAAAGATGGCCGCGGGTGACGTCACATGTAGCTCCTCCCTCCCGTCGCCCGCGGCCATCTTTTTTGGTGTATTATGCCTCGTACACACAATTGTGATTTCCGACAAAAAAAATGCTTTTTTTTTCAGCAGGAAAATGGCTAAAACTTTTCCTGTCCACGCGGACACACTAATCTTAGATGAAATTCTGAATGTCAAGAACGTGATGATGTACAACACGTACGACGAGCCAAGGTCAATGAAGTTCAATAGGCAGTTCGGCTCTTCTGCTTGATTCTGAGCATGCACGTTTTATTTCGCTGTGTCCACTGGAGGAATTATGTCTCCATTGAGGGAAAGGCATATTGAGACCATTGTGGTCTTAGCAAGGAGGTGAGCAGCTGCTTATGTCTATGGTGGAGGGATTTTATTCACTCGCATGCCAGATTTGGAAGCACTTCCTCACAGTGGTCATGAAAGTGTGGACTTTTGAATCTGTGGATAATCTCATGGACTCATGAATTTATAGATTTGTTCTGCATTTGTTTGCACTTAGGGCCAGATCCACAAAAGGGATACGCAGGCGTATCTACTGATACGCCGTCATATCCCTGTTTCTATCTATGCGACTGATTCACAGAATCAGTTACGCATAGATATTCCTAAGATCCGGCAGGTGTAATAGTTTTACACTGTCGGATCTTAGGATGCAGTACCTCGGCCGCCGCTGGGGGCATTTCTCGTCGAAATTCCGAGTCGGGTATGCAAATTAGCACTTACGGAGATCCACGAAGCCGTTTCCCTTTGTGAAGTCTCCGTAAGTTGTCAGTTTGCAAACGCTAAATTAGGGCTGCTTTTACAAAGTGTAAAGTTAGTACACCATGTAAAAGTAGACCCTTCTTTCCCGCGACGCTGTCAAATTTTTTTTCCCCAAAATTTTTTTCCCGCCGCATCTCTTTTTTTCCCGACGCAACTTTTTTTACCCGGCGCGATTCACAAAACTCGGAGCAACGTAACTTCGCGCAAAGCACGTCGGGAAAATCGCGTCGGGAGCATGCGCAGTACGTCCGGCGCGGGAGCGCACCTAATTTAAATGGGACTCGCCCCATTAGATTGGGCACGCCTTGCGCCAGACGGATTTAAGTTACACCGCTGAAAATTTCTAGGTAAGTGCTTTGTGGATCGGGCACTTAGGTAGAAATTTTGCGGCGGTGTAACTTAAATCCCAAAAATTAAGTTGCGCCCGCTGTACGTGGATCTGGCCCTTATTTACTGTATATAGTTGGAAAGTAAATATCAGTCCAGCTAGTTCATCATATAAAAAAATATAAAATATAAAAAAAAAAAACGTAAAAGGGAAAAAGAAAATCTTAAGCCTATTCATCCAAAAAAAGGTAAAAGAAATCCCTATATAGCACATGGCTCCATATTTTATTCTTTTGTTAAAAGAAATGAAAAAAGGAATCTCAGGTGTCACCTTGGTCAAAAGATTTAGGGCCAGATTCAGGTACATTTACGTTGCTCCGCGGCGGCGTAACGTATCTGATTTACGTTACACCGCCGCAAGTTTACAGCGTAAGTGCCTGATTTACAAAGCTCTTACCTGTAAACTTGCGGCGGTGTAACGTAAATCCGCTCGGCGCAAGCCCGCCTAATTCAAATGGGGCGGGCACCATTTAAATTAGGCGCGTTCCCGCGCCGAACGTACTGCGCATGCTCCGTCGGGAAAATTACCCGACGTGCATTGCGCTAAATGACGGCGCACGGACGTCATTTGTTTAGACGTAATGTAAATGGACGGACGACTTACGCAAACAACGTGATTTTTTAAATTTCGACGCGGGAACAACGGCCATACTTAACATTGGTTAGTCCACCTAGAGGGCATCCCTAGTTTTACGCGGCGTATCTCAACGTAAAGTTAGAGCGACGGGTAACGCGGATGTTCGTGAATCGCCGTAACTAGTCATTTGCATATTCTACGCCGACTGCTATGGAATCGCCAGCTAGCGGCCGGCCTAGAATTGCTTCCTAAGATCCGACGGTGTAATTCAATTACACCTGTCGGATCTTAGGGCTATCTATGCGGAGCTGATTCTATGCCGCATAGATACGACAAGTGTATCTCAGAGATACGACGGTGTATCAGGAGATACGCCGTCGTATCTCTGCTGTGAATCTGGCCCTTAGTTCTCCATTTTCTATTGTGCAGTTTTAATAAACAGGCCACATAATAAATGACATGGACCCGAGAAACTGTACGCCTTGCAAACTTATTTTTCTTCAATAAACATTTGCATCTGCTGACTGACACAGGAACTGTGTACTCTAGCAAATGAGGACAATTGCATAGAACATAATACAAATAGCTTATCCATCTTAAATGCATGTTTTGTCTTTTGTACATGTTTTACTAAAGTTCAATGTATGTATACTCAAATACCACTAGAGGGAGTATAAGGTATTGTTACAGAATGCAAAGCCAGAAAGCCTAGATAAATTGATCCCAAATGTAAATTAGTTTTTCAATTAGTTTTGCCTTCCAATATTTTATAACTGAGCTATTAATATGCATGCCACACTCTGCTTAATATAAATTCAGTGGAATAATTAAATTACTGCAAAGAACAGTGGTCATTAACTGGAAGTAAATAAGTTGCAGTGTTCTACAAATAAGTGAATTCTTTACAAAGAAAGCCAATCACAGCCTGCTCAGTGGAACTTAATGTCACCTTTAATAGGGATGGAAATTCAGTCCGAGCAACCACAGAGACTATAGTTGGGGTTAATGCAATATAAATAATGATGCCTAGTTCCTTTGTTTGCAGACTACCAATTATGTAAATGATCCTGAAATCTCTGCAAAGTAAAGATAGAGTTAGTGTAGCTCACCTATTAGTGAATCATCTAGAAAGCATTAGTGAGGAAGGGATGAGAAAATACACTGAACATTTAATGGTTCTTTTTAATAGAAACAAAAAGAAAGACAGAACATAATGTAACATTACAAGAAGAAAAACAAGCATTTCCTAGATGCAATTGTAATATTAAAATATAAAAAAAATCATAAATATTGATATAAATTTAAATAATAAGTTACCATTGGCAGCTGATCAGAAATTGGCTTTTATCAGATTGCTGCTAGCAGGCTAATGAAGAGTCTTTTCTGATTGGTTTCTATGGTTTTATATATTGTATCATTGCTGTTACCCTTATTAACCACTTAACCCCCGGACCATATTGCTGGTCAAAGACCAGAGCACTTTTTGCGATTCGGGACTGCGCCGCTTTAACTGACAATTGCGCGGTCGTGCGACGTGGCTCCCAAACACAATTGGCGTCCTTTTTTTCCCACAAATAGAGCTTTCTTTTGGTGGTATTTTATCACCTCTGCGGTTTTTATTTTTTGCACTATAAACAAAAATAGAGCGACAATTTTGAAAAAAATTAATATTTTTTACTTTTTGCTGTAATAAATATCCCTCAAAAATATATAAAAAAACATTTTTTTCCCTCAGTTTAGGCCGATACGTATTCTTATACCTATTTTTCGTAAAAAAAAATCGCAATAAGCGTTTATTGATTGGTTTGCGCAAAAGTTATAGCGTTTACAAAATAGGGGGTATTTTTATGGCATTTTTATTAATATATTTTTTTTACTAGTAATGGCGGCGATCAGCGATTTTTTTTTGGTACTGCGACATTATGGCGGACACTTCGGACACTTTTGACACATTTTTGGGACCATTGGCATTTTTATAGCGATCAGTGCTATAAAAATGCATTGGATTACTATAAAAATGCCACTGGCAGTGAAGGGGTTAACACTAGGGGGCGGGGAAGGAGTTAAGTATGTCCCTGTGTGTTCTTACTGTGGGGGGGGGGGAGTGGCCTCACTAGGGGAAACACTGATCCTCGGTTCATACATTGTATGAACAGAAGATCAGCATTTCCCCTGCTGACAGGACCGAGAGCTGTGTGTTTACACACACAGCTCCCGGTCCCCGCTCTGTAACGAGCAATCGCGGGTGCCCTAGTGGCCGCTCGAGGAGCGGACGTATAGCTACGGGCTCTCGTCCAGAAGAGCCGACCTGCCGCCGTATAATGACGGTGGTTGCATGCAGAAAAAAACAGCATTCCACACATATCTTATATATGCCAAGAATTATTAACTATATATACACTGTACATTACATATACAGTACAGTATATTGATATGCATGGGTTTCCCCTGGGTACTCCAGTTTCCTCCCACACTCCAAAGACATACTGGTAGGTTAATTGACTACTGTCTAAATTAGCCCTAGTATGTGCATGTATGAATCTGTGTTAGGGCCCCTTGATTGTAAGCTCCTTAAGGGCAGGGACTAACGTGAATGCACAATATATATGTAAAGCGCTGCATAAATTGTCAGTGTTATATAAATACCTGTAATAAATAAATCAATGTTACTACCACTTAATCATTACTTGACTGAAATGTATTTATAAGTATGCATGGGAATGTAGGCCGCACCTATCCCTCCTTTAATACCAAATTTGACCTTCTAATGAATAAAGACACTCAACGCCGTAACTTGGTGTATAATTGGCCGTGGCACGTTTATTGGTGTAAACTGTAAATAACCTAAATTAATTTAATCATTTTATTAATACATAAAATTCTCACTTGTAAATAATAAATATAAACAGCTCAGTCCTCAGGACTATAGAAATACTGCATATCAATAAGACAAGTCACCCCTTTAAATGTAAAGGGTGACAAAACCACATAACGTGCCTGTGACAAGGATGGGGGGGTGGGGAGGGGGATCTTGTTGCTGTACTCTGACCAGCTGTGAGGAAATTCCTGCAGGGAATGAAAACGGATAGCCAGATCCGTTTTCATCCAATCTCCCATAGAGGACAGCTGGGCTCTGACAGGTCCAGCCCTGCACAGTAAGCAGAGATGGACCTGTCATCCGCCGGCTCAGCTGGGATCAGCGAGCGATCCCCTGTTGAGCTGGTGGTGTCCACTGAGCGGATCTGCTCCGTATGAAAGGGGCTTGTGTGTGCAAATGAACAAACAATAATAATAAGTTAACACCATAAGTAGCGCCAAAGAGTATGTGCTGGTCATACTTAAACTACAACTTGACAATTTCATAACAGTACAGCATATGGAGCCAGCGTCCGGCATTGCCTAGCAACGAAGCAGCCGACGCCATGCGGTGGACGTATGACTTCCCCCAGCAGCACTATATAAAGGCATAATTCACGACACGTGGCCACGCCCTCTGAAGACGTGTAACCAATCACAAAACGCGTCAGGGCGTGACCACGTGATTTCACCTGTCCAATCGGATTTGCGACTTCCCGGGACTCACGGCAGAGAAGAGTGGATTACCTCTAAACACTGTATCAAGTGAGATAGCCGCAGATTTTACATTGTGACAAGCCTGTTATTGCCTTACTTCTTGTAAGCACATTTTAAAAGGGGGGAATGGTTCATATATGTTTATTTGAAATAAATGGTTTTACACTATGTGAGCTTCCCCTCTTTCCTTACATGACCGCACTGCTGCACGCACGCTATGTTATGATTGATCTCATTTTCTAACCTAAGAGGAGCAGACGGACGGTAACAGAAAGGGATCCTTGCAACATCACCCAGGATTTCGTACACAGGCACTTCTGTCACTGCAGTCCGGTGAGTAGGCTACCTAAGGGAGCGGCAGCAAGCTGATTTAAAGTCAGAGATACATTACAGTAGCTGAAAATCCACATCATTCTTATGGATTGCGTGTATGGACTGCAGCACTGAGCAGGGAGCACCGCACAGGGCTTTTTCCTAATTTATGGACCTAGCAATGTGCATGCCCCTTTGGGATTAGATTGAAACTATTTTGTTGGTTCTGTTTCCCACTTTTCCTTCCTTTTTTGCTCTGTATAGGACTGAAAGAGGACTTACCTTGCAGGGTATGGTGACATACTTAATCTTGGAGGAATATTTTCTTCAATGTTTGCGCTGTTTATATTTCAATTTTCCAGTTCTTTGTATATTGGTCAATGAGGTATATTGAATTTTAGCTGACATATTTTTATAATAGCTGCAATACTGCAAAACCATATGATATAGTTTAGACTATATTTACAACCAATTTTATTATTACTGGTATTATAGTGCGCTGGGATCAGTTAAACACTGGACCGGTTGTCTTTCTGAAAGCTTAGACATTTCACGCCATATATACCTGTCCTAGTCCTTCCATTTGAGCACTGGGATTAGTGGAAATGACCTGACTGTAGATCAGGAATTTCTTTCTAATATTTCTGACATTATATCTGCCTATGTAAACAAGGCAGATCCCCATTTTGACAGGGAAGAGCGAGATTAGATGTTCCTAGTGATCAGGAACAGCGATCTTTCTCTACTCCCAGTCAGTCCATCCCCCTGACAGTTAGAAAGTATCTCCCTAGGTGAAAAAACATCCGACAATACCGCCCCCCAGCCCCCACATTATACTTACCTGACCCCTTGAAAGTCCTGTGCTCGCCCATGACATCCTCTTTGCTGCTCAGCCTGGCCGTTGATTGGTTACAGTGGATGGATTAAAAGCAGGACAAGCCATTGGCTTGCGCTGCTGTCAATCACGTCCAATGACGCAGCGGCGCCGGGGTGATACAGTGAGCAGCTATGGCCGCCGACTGTTTCATAGGATCTCTCTCGCATGAAGGCATTGAGTCTTTGCGGGGGGAGCCAAGACAGCCGCCGAGGAACCCCAGAAGACTAGGATCGGGGCCACTCTGTGCAAAACAAGCTGCACAGTGGAGGTAAGTATAACATGTTTGTTATTTAAAAAAATATTTATATATCTTTAGTGATCCTTTAACCCTTTGATCACCCCTAGTGTCAACTTCTTCCCTGCCAGTGCCATTTATACAGTGATCAGTGCATTTTTATAGCACTGATCACTGTATTGGTGTCACTGGTCACCAAAAAGTGTCACATAGGGTCAGATTTAACTGCCGCAATGTCACAGTCCCGCTAAAAATCACTGATCCCCGCCATTACTAGTAAAAACAGTAACAAATATAAAACAGCCCTAAATCTTTCCCTATGTTGTAGATGCTATAACTTTGGCACAAACCAATCAATATACCCATAGCAGAACACATATTGGCTGATGAATAAATTAGTTATTTTTTATATTTTTTTAGATATGTATTATAGCAAAAAGTAAAAAATATCGTTTTTTTTTTCTTTCTAAATTATCAGTCTTTTTTTGTTTATAGTGCAAAAAAACTAAACTGCAGAGGCGATCAAATACCATCAAAAGAAATCTCTATTTGTGTGAAAAAATGAATATCAATTTTGTTTGGGTACAACGTTGCACGCCTGCGCAATTGTCAGTTAACCTCCCTGGCGGTATGATTATTTCAGAAAAAAGGTGCTGAAAGCGGTACCATTATTTGCAAGGAAATTTGGCGTTTTATACTGTAGGCCTGTAATTCTTAGGAATAACTCACTTAAATCTGACCAAACAAGAGACTAATAGGCATCCCGGGTATGACATTTTTTTAAAAACAAAATGATAAATTATAATATAATAAATAATTATAAATAATTATAACAAATAATAATATAATTCTAATAAAAAATATTCAATAATGTAATCAACTCAAAATCACTGAAATTTGCTCAGTTGCAGAATTGTTGCTGTCATTATTTTATTTTTTTTATGACGAATTTCCCCACAAATCGCTATCGCACAATTCTGCAAGTGATTATAATTTATTATCACTATTTTCTAGCTGATCTAAAACCATTTTTGACATAAAGGGACACTTTTGGTTGCTATGGACAATATACAGTTTGCAGGCAGAAAGAACAGTTTTTTTTATATAAAAGAACATGTAGGGCACTGGGCAGACCACTAGGGACAAGGGGGGTGTGTATTTTTTCCATACAGTACTGTAATCTATAAGATTACAGTATACTGTATGTATAGTGTTTGTTTACCTTTTTGAATTTGGCGCCGATCTCCGCCCCCGTGCGTCGCAACGTCACAGGGAACGGAGATCGACGGCACACGGGGACACTGTGAATCGAGCGAGGTCCCGCTCGCTCACACAGCGCGGTGGCATCGCTGGATCCAGGAACAAGGTAAGCCAGCGCGTGCTGCAGGCTCTGCATAGCTACCCCGAGTGTGACTCGGGGATACCGATTTCAGCACAAAAAATCCACCCCGAGTCACGCTCGGGAATACCGCCAGGAGGGTTAAATCGATGCAGTGCCGTATCACGAAAAATGGCCTGGTCATTAAGGGGATAAATCCTTTCTGGGACTGTAGTGTTAAGAAAAAAATGCAGACAAAGAGGCCACCCAGCGTGGGCACATCTGCAGCTCAGCCTTACTGGTAACTCACCCTGGAAATAATGGCAGTGAAGGCCTGAAAAATGGACTAAAGGCCCCATACAAACTATTAGATTTTCTGCAGATTTTTGTCTTCAGATTTACCAAAACCATGAAGTGCAAGGGCCTGCCTGATTGCATAGAAATTAAACTCTTTAGGTTTGACCTTATATTATATGGATTTGGTAAATTTGAAGACAGAAATCTGCAGAAAATCTAATAGTGTTAAGTGAGTAAAATACTGCTTTAACCACTTACCCCCCGGACCATATTGCTGCCCAAAGACCAGAGTACTTTTTGCGATTCGGGACTGCGTCGCTTTAACAGACAATTGCGCGGTCGTGCGACGTGGCTCCCAAACAAAATTGGCGTCCTTTTTTTCCCATAAATAGAGCTTTCTTTTGGTGGTATTTGATCACCTCTGCGGTTTTTATTTTTTGCGCTATAAACAAAAATAGAACGACAATTTTGAAAAAAATGAATATTTTTTACTTTTTGCTGTAATAAATATCCCCCAAAAATATATAAAAAAACTTTTTTTTTCCTCAGTTTAGGTCGATACGTATTCTTCTACATATTTTTCGTAAAAAAAAATCGCAATAAGCGTTTATTGATTGGTTTGCGCAAAAGTTATAGCGTTTACAAAATAGGGGGTATTTTTATGGCATTTTTATTAATATTTTTTTTTACTAGTAATGGCGGCGATCAGCGATTTTTTTTTCGGTATTGCGACATTATGGCGGACACTTCGGACATTTTTGACACATTTTTGGGACCATTGGCATTTTTATAGCGATCAGTGCTATAAAAATGCATTAGATTACTATAAAAATGCCACTGGCAGTGAAGGGGTTAACACTAGGGGGCGGGGAAGGGGTTAAGTATGCCTGGGTGTGTTCTTACTGTGGGGGGGGGGGTGGCCTCACTAGGGGAAACACTGATCTTCTGTTCATACATTGTATGAACCGAAAATCAGCATTTCCCCTGCTGACAGGAACGAGAGCTGTGTGTTTACACACACAGCTCCCGTTCCCCGCTCTGTACCGAGCGATCGCGTGTGCCCGGCGGCGATCGCGCCCGCCGGGCACACGCACGGGAGTCGGGGGCGAGCGGGGGGGCGCGCGCGCCTCCGGCGGCGCGCGTGCGCCCCTAGTGGCGGCTAAAAGGCAGGACGTCATAATACGTGATCTCGCCTAGGAGAGCCACCTTGTGGACGTATTATGACGGTGCGGCGACGGCAAGTGGTTAACAGGTGAAAGGGGAAGGGTTATTTATTGTCCAGAGATGTGCTTTAAAAATAATAATAATACACACGCTCCTCTTATCATTTCAGGCTTTTGAGGTCTGATGAGTATCTAACGTGTTCTTCAAAAAGATATTTGGACAAGAAGCATATTGTGGGTTTCAGAAGATTTTTATATTTTTACAATAACTTCCACAACAACAGCTTCATCTCAAATATCAAATCAAAGCCTTTATATAAACCAACTTTTGTTTTTGTCAGTTGCGTAAAGAGACAACACGAGTTTGTGTTTCTTCTCCCAGAAATGATATGGGTATGGAAATGGCCTCAGTGGTAATCTTTTGTGCAACAGAATATAATAAGTATGATAGACCAGGATCTATGCTAATATGAAAATAATTCTACATCAATAATGTGATGTTCCTTCATCTATTTTTCCAATGCTTTAGCTAGGGTTTTGTTGTGACTTGAAAATGTTATTTATTGACAGCAATGGGTTTAAATGTATTTGTTTCAGCTATGACAGAAATGACCTGAGGGAAAGAAAACAATATTTTCCATCTTATCCAGTATTATCTTGCAAACCTGCCTACAAGGCCTTAGGCATATTATGCTGAAAAGAGCCATTTCATTCACTTGACACTCAGCAAATTTATTTCTGATTATTTGCATGCTGTATATTCAGTTCTACTTACCCAGAACATGTTTCATCACTAATTCTACCTTAGGAGCTACGAGGCTTAAAAGTTTAATAGGGGAAATTACATTTTTAGCTGTCTAAGTAAAATTAAAAAAAATAAGCTGCTATTTACCAAACTTTTCATTACACATTACTATTTTATAGAGAATCATGACTTCACTTACTAGTGTAATAAGACAAATAAAAGACTGCATAACATTCTCTCAATGGAGAAGAATGTCTATTTTTACCCTATTCAAAACAACTCTGAAAATTACAGAATTGTTAGGAAATATTGAAATTATTCATCTGCTACTCTAAGCTGCCTAAAGTCAAATATTCATTAGTTGTAGCAAGTTAGTGCCAAGTACTAGTCTTTACACCATATTAACAAATTAGTTCATTTGCGCATCGTGTACAGTTAATAGAAAAATAAATAAAACTTTAGCTCCATGCCAATTAGAGGTTGTTTTAAAGCAAAATTGCAAGTTGTCCTTGCAATGCAAAGTTACCGGTTTGCTTTAAAGTTTGGTCCCTGGCAATACATAGTCAATACCCTGTTTGACCCTGTACTTCATCCACTTCGACAGGTCTCTCCCATGGCAGCCGAGGAAGCTTATGTCACAGCTGTGTGTGGCCGCCATCCTTCCGGATTGTATGATGAGCTTCTCAGTGTGACTCCCGAGGAGCATATTCAGTCACGCTGAAGTTAACTAACCAGGGAGAGGAGGTGAGCTCTGCGGGAAGGGAGAGGAGGCGAGTGCTGTGGGGAGGAAGAGGAGGTGAGCGCTGAGGGGAAGGAGAGACAGAGGAGCTGCGGTCCGCTGTCACTGAAGTCGGCCCACTGGGAAACTCCCGGTAGTCCCGATGGCCAGTCCATCCCTGGAAGTAATAGAAGTACCTCCTACTTTTGGATACAAGGTCCAATGTGATAGCATTGGTGCTTGGTGATTGGCTAACACTGTCAAGTCAGGGAAAGGAGACGGTCCTGTGTAAGCTCCGATTGGAAATCCAACTTTAGCCTTACTCAGGGCTACTTTTACTAGCCCCTTACTAAAAGGATCAATGAAGGAACAAAGGAACAATACTGGGGATGAAGGAAATATAGGAAATCTGTTCCTGTGCCTAGCATAGGCAAGGCAGATGTTCACTTTAAATTAAACCTGTCATGTTTGAATTACAGTGAATGCCAGCACTGAAAATTCTGGTAGTCTGGCTGTTATGCTGACCCTCTGAGTTTAGTACTTTGTCATTGCCCTGCAACATGTATGGAAATCAAGAAAGTCAAATAAACATGTTGATCAACATAATTAACAAAGGTCTGTGACCCAAATTATTGAAGCCAGAGCATAACTGCCAGACTACTAGCATTTTCACAAGGAAAGGTCAGCAAAGGCAGCCTCCATGATGGGTTTCCTTTAAGGCGGTAGTACACTCTAACACTCCGATCCTACTTTTCATTTAATCTATTATAATAAGTTTTTATCAAACATAACCCATTGTAATTTAGCCCCAATTGCATGTTACTTACTTTTTTGTAAATTTTTAAAAATCGTGTCTCCGTAGGTACAGTGCTCCGCCTCTGTATGCTGCCGCGGACCACCGCTATAGTATGCAGGCCGATGCCCAGGTTTACACCTCATGTGACATTATAAGGTAACACGGGGTCTAGCAATTCTGAAAGAATCATTAGTCATTCAGGTTTTGAACGCAGTGCCGCGTGAGAGTGGAAATCACAAACACGGCATCCTGTCAATGGACAGACGGCACAAAGAGCATGCTGTGAATCAGGGGAGGGATGCGCATGTGCCAGTGATGTCATTACATATAATGGGATGGATTACAAGAAAACAGAGAATGTAAGGAGACATCTACAAGTAGCGACCATTAGGGTTTCTTATGCTGATTTAAACGTGATAACGTTGTAGGTGAGAGTTTACTATAATTTTAAAAATTATTGGGCTCATGTATGAAAAGCGTGACAATGCAAGGTAAACCCGGAAGACAATCAGAAGGGTATGAATACCCGTGAGGGGGTAAGCTCAAACAGGAATTCATATTGTGGGGTTTCTTCTCGTTTTTTTTTTCTTGTTAATTTAAGGGGCTGATGTACTTGCTAATGGTATAACAAGGTGTGATTATCGTGACTGCCTTTAACGTGTATCTGCCTATCTTTTTGAAAATAAAATAAAATATAACTAAAAAGAAAAGCGTGATGACAATGAATTAGCTTGCGTTTCTGCAGTGCAGTTTTTGAAAATGAAGCAAGGATTCTGGCTTTCTGTGGAAAAGTAAAAATTCTCCTGGCATAACAGGATTACTAAAACTAACACCTAAAATCTAATACAGAAGAAAAACTACCATATACTACTTAAAACTGCAATAATAATTATTAAACAGGATTTAAAAATTATATTATAATATATGTATAAATTATAAGCAAACCTGTACCACTTATGACTGCAATACAAATAATTGTAATATTTCTATAGCACTTTTCTCACTGGGAACACAAAAGGCTTGGGATCCTTGAAGAAAAGGAATTGTCAGCCTGAGTGAATAGATGTGTCCTAACTCTGCTTAAAAGAACATCCAGAGAAGGTGCTTTCTAAATATTAGGTTCCTTATTGTGGGTGCTGTGTTATAGAATGCTTGAGATCCGAAACATTTTTAAGTCAGTTATAGGCATGTGTAATTTTCCTTTTGTTGAGTAGAAGAAAAAAGCATGTGGACGTATGGGTAACCAGTTTTGTCGGGTGGGGTCGTTTAGGACTTCATAAGTGAGTGGTCCAATTTTAAAAGATTATCATTAGGCTTGAGCGAACCCGAACTGTAAAGTTCGGGTTCGTACCGGACTTTTGGGTTTTTGGTACCCGGAACCCGAACCTGAACAATTTACTGTAAGTTTGGGTTCGAGTTCGGGTTCAGCAATGTAATGGAGCGCTGCAGGGCAGCCTATCAACATTAGTTTTACTCGTGTGACCTAGAAGCCATCACAGCCATGCCTACTAATGGCATAGCTGTGATTGGCCAGTGCCAGTGCAGCATGTGACCCAGCATGTGACCTAGCCTCTATATAAGCTAGAGAGACATAGCACAGCACGTCACTCTGCTTTAGATAGGGTAGGGAAAGGCTGCTGCTGCTGCTCTGAGGGAGAGAATTAGATAGGAGTCAGTCAGTCCTGCTTCAGAAATCAAATTACTCAGCGATCTACATAGCACAGCAAGTCACTCTGCATTAGATACTTTAGGGAAAGGTTCCTGGTTTTGCTTGTAGGGAGAGAAATATATAGGAGTCAGTCCTGCTTCAGAAATCAAATTACACCAGCACTGCATTTGTTACTGTGAGATGCTCTGCATTAGATACTTTAGGGAAAGGTTCCTGGTTTTGTTGTAGGGAGAGAAATATATAGGAATCAGTCCTGCTTCAGAAATCAAATTACACCAGCACTGCATATGTTACTGTGAGATACACCCTTTAGATACTTTTCTTCTATTGTGCTATTCAAAAAAACATCAATTTAGAGAAAAAAATATATATATTGCAGTGTTTCCTCCAGTGTTTGCAGTGTTTCCTTCATATCCATATTATTTATTTTTTATTTTTAGGTATTTTATGTTATTTTAAGTTATTTCCTTATCCACATTTGTTTTCAGAGTACTTGCCATTTGCAGCTCTCTAGCCCTTTCCATTTCTTTTTTAGAGACATTTTAGAACTCAAAAGTTCGGGTCCCCATTGACTTCAATGGGGTTCGGGGCAAGTTTGGGTCAAGTTCGAGTCCCGAACCCGTTTTTTTTTCCGAAGTTCGGTCGAACCCGAAAATCCAGGTGTCCGCTCAACTCTAATTATCATCCATTTCAGTAGAAGGCAGTGTAGGGAGTGAAGAATTGGGGTGAGCAGCAGTGGGGTTGGTAGGTGACTTCCCTGGCTGCTGCATTCTGTACCAGTGGCAAACAATTTAGTTGAAGGCAGTTGTAGTAATCCAAAAATGAATCTAAATCCTCTGCTGGAATCAGATGTTCGATTGTTTGAGATGGTGGAAGGAAGACCTGATGACAGCTGATGCCTGTTGTTTAATTGATAGGTCAGTGTCTAGGACCCAGGCTGTGCACATGCTCTGAGAACATACAAGTTGTATTTCCAAGGTTTAAATCAGTTGAATGTGGTTGCTGCCACTTCTGTTTGTTCTGCATTGGTTTAATCCAGTTACAGTTCATTTTCATCAACCCCCTGCATGTCTGTAAAGCTCCATACACATGGTAGGACTTCAAACAAACTTTTCTGTAGATTTGTTTGAAGGGCATTGACCGGGAACACCCATAGCATACAAACGGCAGGACTTTTTCTGAAAACTTTCCCAAAATCACGTGATTTTTCTGCTCTTTTCTGCTCTTTACCACCTTTGGTTAACTTCTGCTATTGTTGGTTGATTTAACATTGATTCTGGGCATGTGTGTTTGTACTTTGGACTAAACTCCGATGGACTTTGCACCGTAGGACTTTTGTTGTCGAAAAGTTCGTCCCTTTGCAGAGCGAACTTTTGTCCGATGAAAACCGAAAAAGTTTGTCCGATGGAGTGTACACACGGTCGGATTTTTTTGAAAACCTGCTCATTTTGAAGTTTGTTGTCAAAAAGTCTGTGTGTATGGGGCTTAAGACACCTGTTGATCTTGGTCACAGGGTTATCAGTGTCTGGTTTGAAGGACAGGTGTAGTTTTGTGTCATCTGAGCAGCTTTAAACAATCCAGTAAGATGTTATAATCTGTGGTGTTAAATAAAGCAGAAAGGTTATAAGATGGTGCATTCTCTTTTGTCTCTTGTCTCTTGTTTCTGAAACCAGATTAAAATTTGTCAATGATTTTGTTATTTGTCAGACCGGGAGCTTTAACATTGGTCTGTGTTTGGCCAAGCTCTCTAGATTTGCTTTTTTAGTAGTGGCTTGATAATGGTTTCCTTACTTCGCTGTGAAAACTGTTTGCTGAACTAATAGGGGCTAATGCATGTCAATAGTGGTCATGTTGGACCTAGATAAAGGTCCCATGGAGCTGGACAAAGCCCTTTGATGATTAACACAGTTTCTTTGACATCAGTACAAACAAATGTTGTCCAGAGGCTTGTTGGTGTAGAGTCTGTACTACTGGGCCCTTGGAATTCTGCAGATTTTCCAGGCTTAATTCCATTTTTCATTGAAGAGAACCAGTTAGCAAAATAATGAACACACTCCTCACATCTTTCCTGCACGAGGTTCAGACTTGATTCAGGCAACCTGGATTGCATAATTTCTAAAGTGCCAGTGTTGAGTGGGTCTCTTACTTGCTGTTGCAATTTGTGTAATAGGTATTCTGTTTTTTTTATGCAATAGTGCAATAATGATGTCATAATGGTTAAAAATGTTGGTCTGGGATTTTTGGGTTTGTTTAGTGTGTGTTTTAATCCATTGCCTCCACTCCAGCATTGCATGTGTATCACCCTGTAGGGGCAGGGAGCTCCTCACAAATTTACTTGCCAGAAGTAGTTATCCTGGTTGATAGAGATCTATTGATTTCTCCCTAAGTTTGGTTTTGTTGCACTTTTCTCTTTTACCACTAGGTGGTTGGGTATTTTGAGATACTAGATATGAGAAGGGCAACACAAGGTCAGGTTATTGGTATGTGGGGTATCTCAGCCAATGGGCAGGGGTTTTCTTGAATCTATTGACCTGCTGGGCAAACCTATATATTCGGGTGGAGTCAGGTGATCTATGTTCTGTGCCACCTGGACGGCTGTCTGGGTGGACGTGTGTCATGTGCCCCAGGCTGCTAGGTCTGCCGGTCAGAGAACCTGTCAGTGGACGGAGGTAGAAGGGGAGCTGTCGCCACAAAGGGACCAACCACTTTATTACCAGGGACCACAGTGAGTAACTGAAGCAATTACCAGAGCAGCATTTTCACCAAATGGGCATGGTGGAGAATTGGGAAACTTCATCCGGTGATCATGTCAGGGACCCAACCAGTGACACTTGCAGAGCAGTCTTGTGTGTCAAGCTAGGGACAAAGCCGGTCAGCAGGGGTGAAGCTTGAGAAGTATAGGGAGTGCCAAGCTAGGGACCCAGAAAGGAAGCAGGGGTGACGCTTGAGGGGGATACCACCGCAAAGACTGGAGGAGCTCAAGAGATTCAGAGTTAGTGAATCAGAGGGTCTAGTGAGAGACGGGGCACTAAAGTGTTAAAGAACTACAAGAGGCAGTTGTAGTGAAGCTGAAGGAACTATCACGTTTTAGTTAGGAACTGTTAAAGATTGTTGCCATAAGAGACAGCATTGCTGCATGTGCAGATGTGGTGCCTTTCTGGGGCCTCAACCCTGCATGGCTGTCCTATTGAAATCTCTGAGTCTGCCAATTAAATGTACAACAACCTAAGGGTGTCCTGGCCCTAACCCAACTTCCCCCAAAAATACAGAAAGGAATGTTAGTTATGAAAAATAAAAGCTCTTTTACATTGAAGAAGTGTCTGGCGCCCAATAATTTTGTCCACTTTGCACCCACTATGCCTCACAACCCACCACATACAAAAAGATGTCAGCTATCTCATTAGACTGGACAAGGCCAGAGACCTTGCTACACATTTTAGCCTTCTGCATATTGAGTCAGTTCGCTACCATTTACATCTATGTTTGCAGCACAAACATTTTGATACATTTTTAGGATATGCTCTCCATACAGTTGCATAACAGCCTTAAAGGGTCACTAAAGGAAAACATTTTTTTTAGCTAAATAGCTTCCTTTACCTTACGGCAGTCCTGGTTTCATGTCCTCATTGTTAGTTTTTGCTCTGATGTTGCTGTAATCCTTCTCTGTTCTGAACACTTCCTGGTTGTCTGTTTCCAGGGGTCAAGTCCTGGGGAAAAAAGTGTGGGAACTCCCACCCAAGATCCACTCCCCCACCAAAAAAAAAAATGATACGCTCATATGCATAATTACTAAACCGCATGTTTTTTTTTTTCTTCGATCCACTGTACCTTAGTAATCCTTTATGTTACTGGCCGCTTCCTGTATATGGATTCATCGGGTAGTGTGCGGGTATTCCGTCACTTCCTCGATGCCGCAGTGTTTCCTGGGAGCTTGTGTCATTGTTCCCAGGAGACTTTGCGGAGGTCTGCCGCGAGCTATCGCGGGATTTAGAAAGAACTTTAAGCAAGTTCTTTCTAAATTACTTAGGTTCGCCTGCCCCTGAAAGTGACTCAAGCTGGGCATCACCGCTTAGTGAAGGATTGGCTCAGGCGGCTCGGCTGCTCTCGGCTGCTCTATTCCTGCGTTCCTGCTGTGAAAAAAGTGCAGGGACGCCGTTCCCACGCGTTCCCGCAGGACTTAAGCCCTGTCTGTTTCCTGATGAAAAAAGTAATGGGAGCTTTCTCTCTGTGGTCACTAATCAAGGAGGTGTGATTACTGTGTGTCTAAAACCCCTCAACACCAATCAGTTTCGTTTTACAAACCATCAGTCTCTGTACATCACAGAACCAGGAAACAGCATGCAAAAACGAAACTGAAACTGTAGGTACATTATATAATTGATTTTTATCTATTTTTAACCATTTTTAAAAGGAATCAGTTAACTATTATGTCTATATACCCTGTAAACAGTAATTTCAGCAAAAAAATGTTTTTTCTTTACAACTCCTTTAAGGTTTTACCTGCTGCTATTCTATTGAAACGTATATGTGTATTCCATTCACCACCTTCCTGAATGCTAAATGGAGGAGTCTGTCTGCTATAACCACATGGCTACTTCCAGTGTTGTAATCATATTTGCATGAAAGGACATTTCTTTGAATGCTCTGTGTTCAGAATGTTTCCTAACAAAAGCAGAGTTTTCCCTTTAGGGGGAGGTCAATTCTTTGGCTGTAAACATCTCATTGTCTAGACATCTGGAATCCTAGATTTTTATATTCTCACATAATAAGCCTTCCCATTATTGTCTATTCTGGCTTCTGGAATGTTTTGAAATTTCAAATACCATAAATCACAAATACGCCTTCATGAGTGGTACTGTGGGTGTGCAGTAATTGTAGAAAGTGCCATGTCCTAATTGATATGGAGAGAGAAATAAATGGAAAACATGGACTTTATATGCACCAAATTTAAAATAAATCCATGAAAAAACATTCATAAAAGCATGAGTTAAAATATATAATCAGATCAAGCTTCTAGTATAATCGAATGACCCAGACAAATCCCATTAGGATAATATAACAGTAACCGATTGCTTGAAGACTGGTAAAGTCCAAAGGGAGGTTGGCATCGATCAGAATAGCCTGCTAGAGCTCAACATGTTTCGTAAAAGATCGCTTAGGCCCCGTACACACGTCCGAGGAACTCGACGGGCAAAACTCATAGTTTTGCTCGTCGAGTTCTGTGTGAAGCCGCCGAGGATCTCGGCGAGCCAACTTTCCTCATTGAACAATGAGGAAATAGAGAACATGTTCTCTATTTGGCTCGACGAGGAACTCGTCGGCTTCCTCGGCCGAAAGTGTACACACGGCCGGGTTTCTCGGCAGAATTCAGCTCCGATCGAGTTTCTGGCTGAATTCTGCCGAGAAACTCGGTCGTGTGTATGGGGCCTTACTCAGGAGCGTAGGTAAGTTTTCATGTATGAATAAAAATATGTGATAAGAATCTCCAAATATGCATGAACCACATTAACCACTTCCCGACCGCCGCATGTATATGTACGTCCACAGAATGGCAGATGGGCGTACAGGTACGTCCCCGCCTTTCCGCGGGTCGGGGGTCCGATCGGGACCCCCCCTGCTACATGCGGCGGTCGGATACCCGCGGGGAGCGATCCGGGACGACGGCGCGGCTATTCGTTTATAGCCGCTCCGTCGCGATCGCTCCCCGGAGCTGAAGAACGGGGAGAGCCGTATGTAAACACGGCTTCCCCGTGCTTCACTATGGCGCTGCATCGATCGAGTGATCCCTTTTATAGGGAGACTCGATCGATGACGTCAGTCCTACAGCCACACCCCCCTACAGTTGTAAACACACACTAGGTGAACACTAACTCCTACAGCGCCCCCTGTGGTTAACTCCCAAACTGCAACTGTCATTTTCACAATAAACAATGCAATTTAAATGCATTTTTTTGCTGTGAAAATGACAATGGTCCCAAAAATGTGTCAAAATTGTCCGAAGTGTCCGCCATAATGTCGCAGTCACGAAAAAAATCACTGATCGCCGCCATTAGTAGTAAAAAAAAAAAATGAATAAAAATGCAATAAAACTATCCCCTATTTTGTAAACGCTATAAATTTTGCGCAAACCAATTGATAAACGCTTATTGCGATTTTTTTTACCAAAAATAGGTAGAAGAATACGTATCGCCCTAAACTGAGGGAAAAAAAATGATATATGTTTTTGGGGGATATTTATTATAGCAAAAAGTTTTTTCAAAATTGTCGCTCTATTTTTGTTTATAGCGCAAAAAATTAAAACCATAGAGGTGATCAAATACCACCAAAAGAAAGCTCTATTTGTGGGAAAAAAAGGA
This sequence comes from Rana temporaria, assembly GCF_905171775.1. Classification (NCBI taxonomy): domain Eukaryota; kingdom Metazoa; phylum Chordata; class Amphibia; order Anura; family Ranidae; genus Rana; species Rana temporaria. Next base: position 136,119,670 of record NC_053491.1, read on the forward strand.
CGCCAATTTTGTTTGGGAGCCACGTCGCACGACCGCGCAATTGTCTGTTAAAGCGACGCAGTGCCGAATCGCAAAACCTGGCCTGGGCATTTAGCTGCCTAAAGGTCCGGGGATTAAGTGGTTAATGTTTACTTTAAGCAGTGGGAGATTTGGTAACATATTTAGGAGTGCAAAAAACATCTAATATAATGCAATAAAGTTGAAAAAAAGAAAAAAAAATGTATTAGTCCAAATGTCCCAATTCCACAACCATAAAGTGAACTTAAAACGTGTGCTGATCCAATGCTCAATTTATGAAGACACCTGGTGCTCCCCACCGGATAGACAGGGCAAGTATATCTTTAAAACATTCGCTTGTCCAACACCCTCCACAAGTGTTTTCGGATGTCACTACTGCTCTGTGCCTAGCCTGAGGTACGTTTCATCCTATGGGACTTCTTCTGTGAGGCAGTAAGTGGCCTACTGCCTTACAGAATAAGTCCCATTGGACGAAACGTACCTCAGGCTAGGCACGGAGCATCGGTGATGTCCGAACACTCGTGGAGGGTGTTGGACAAACTATTGTTTCCATTTTGAGCCTAATTTTATCATTTTTGAACTTTTAATTTTTTCCTTTTTTCAACTTTCAGGTTTTCATCTTCATTGCATTATATTAGATGTTTTTTGCACTTTAATCATTAAGGTCATGGTTTGACAGCACTACACGTTTTGATTACAATTTTTGTATGAAGTGTACATTGTTGTGAAAACTACTGTCGGCCACGGATCATCCGCATCACTCACATAATTCGGTATACTTTATATGTACTTAGCGCAATATCGCTTATTTACTAACATATTTAGGAGATTTGGATAATGTACAGATATCAAGCCAACACAGAACATGCATGCCAGGGGTGTCCCAGTGAATATGGGGACATATACATTCACCCACACATTGAGAGAATAACATTCAATATAGGTATATATACTGTATATGTATATAATTCTTAACCAAATGAGGGGGGTAGAAAGAAAACTCATTCACTGACTGACTGCACCTCCAAGCGCCGCAACTCGCCCAAGACCTGCAGCAAAGATAAGTTAAGTGGGATAGATTAAGACTTGGTAGCTTTTCTAACAGAAAGTAGTTATACTACTTTATACTACTAGGCAGCTGTCACTATTCTACTAATGTAATATATTTATTTAAAAAATGTAATAACTACTAAAGAAAGGTCATAATTTTTCATTTTAAAAGCCTATGGGGCTGGTGTTGATTCTTAACCACTTCCATACAGGGCACTTATACACCTTCCCGCCCAGACCAATTTTTAGCTTTCAGCGCTGTTGCACTTTGAATGACAATTGCGCGGTCATGCTACACTGTACCCAAATGAAATTTTTATCATTTTGTACCCACAAATAGCTTTCTTTTGGTGGTATTAGATCACCTCTGGGATATTTATTTTCTGCAAAAAAAATGACCAAAAATTTAGAAAAAAAATGTATTTTTTTGTTTCTGTTATAAAACATTGTAAATAAGTACGTTTTCTCCTTCACTGATGGGCACTGATGGTACGGCACTGATGGGCACCGATGAGGTGGCACTGATGTGGTGGCATTGATGGGCACTAATATGTGGCACTGATGGGCGGCACGGATGGGCACTGATAGGCGGCACGGATGGGCTTGGATAGGTGGCACAGATGGGCACAGATAGGTGGCACAGATGGGAACAGATAGGCGGCACGGATGGGCACTGATAGGCGGCACGGATGGGCACTGATAGGTGGCACGGATGGGCACTGATAGGCAGCACGGATGGGCACTGATAGGCGGCATGGATGGGCACTGATAGGCGGCATGGATGGGCACTGATAGGTGGCACGGATGGGCATAGATGGGCACTATCGTATGTGTTGTACTAATGGATGCCAATCAGTGCCAAACAATGCCTGCCAATCAGTGATGCCCATTGTGGGCACTGATTGGCATCCATTGCGGCACTGATTGGCATCCATTTTTTGTGTCCTTCTCATCCCTGGTGGTCTAGGGTGGCATACCTTTTTTTTTGAATCCCTGGTGGTCTAGTGGGCATCCCTGGTGGTCCAGTGGGCATCCCTGGTGGTCCAGTGGGCATCCTCCGGGGGGCTGTGCTGATAATCGATCAGCACAAACCCCCCCTGTCACAGGAGCAGCCGATCGGACAGACGCGAGTGAGGAAAAGCCGATTACCGGCTTTTCCTGTTTACATCGTGATCAGCCGTGATTGGACACGGCTGATCACTTGGTAAAGAGTCTCCGTGAGAGACTCTTTACCTTCATCGGTGTTGCGGGGTGTCAGACTGACACCCTGCAACAACGATCGCCGCGAGTGGTTAAACTCACATGGAATAAAAGCTATGCACCCTTTCACAAAGATGCTGAAATAATTTATTTGTGAATTGACACTTCTTCACTTTGATTCTAATAGATGTATTTTCTCTACCACATTCCCTGTCTTGGTAAAAGTATTACGTAAACTTCAATGTAAACTAATAAAATGGCCCAATTTATTCATAAATTGGCATTCATTATTTTAAAATACTCATTTATAAATTCTACATTCTCTAACAAGAATCCGATTGAATACCTGATTGATATGGCTGTAAATTCTTTACATTGGTCACAACTATGAGACACAAAATGGTTGGAAAAGCATTGTTCCCTTAATGTGACCTTTTCTGTTTTCATAGATTTAGGAAATAACACTTGTGAAAACAGATTCAACACCATGTGCATTCCAAAGGAGATTGTTTGCTAAAAATATACATACTCCCACTTCATTAGAGTCACCCCATGATGGATATATTCTGAGAAAGTGTGATTTAAAAAAAACACAGCCCTGCCAGCCCCGGTTACATGAACAAAGATCTAATATGCAGGAAATAATTGGCTAATTCATACAAGTACATTTTTACCTCTATTCCTTTTATACTGGCTTTTCCAAAGAACAAATGCAGTAATTTAGAGGTTGGATAAAAAGTTATGTGCAACATAACATTTTTTAGAAGTAAAATAGTACATTCCGTATAGAGTTGTGCACATCAGAGAGGGACAACTTAGGCTGCAAGAGGGACAGAGGGATGTGGTCACACAAGTGTATTTTACCGTTCTTCTCTATTTTAGTGAACATCTGATAACCTACTCTTTGTATCGCATACCCTGTAACTAGTGGTGTTCCAGCAGTTTAAAAAACAATTTCCATATTCCAGATCTGCAAGTCTGTATACGAGATATTAATTTTGTGAAAATAGTGCAGCGCTTGCGTATCTATAAATCTTATATAAACAAATAATTGTACATTCCATAAAACAATTTATGAAAAAATAAAATAAATAAATTATAAAAAACAGTTCATATGTAGGTTTCCAAAGCTCTCACCGCTTTAAAAAATCCTATTTAAATGGATCCAATATTCGGTGCACACCACCACCTGCTAAAATGCCTGCTCACCTCAAGGATGAGTATAGTGGGATGAGTATAAAACTCATAGACGATCAATCCACTTTACCAATGCTAGTAATTCCTACATTGTCCAGACTGCACCTCTGTGTGGGTAATCAACGTTTAACCACTTAAGGACCCCCTACCAATGATATACATCGGCAGAATGGCACGGCTGGGCACAATCACGTACCTGTACGTGTCTCTTTAAGGCCCAGCCGTGGGGTCGCGAGCGCGCCGCTGCCGGCGTGCTCGCAACCCGGTCCGAAGCTTCGTGACCACGCCCGCAGGACCCGCGGACCTGATCACCGCCGGTGTCCCGCGATCGGTCACCGGAGCCGAAGAGCGAGAAGAGGTGTGTGTAAAAACACCTTCCCCGTTCTTCATTGTGGCAGTGTCAGTGATCATCTGTTCCCTGATATAGGGAAAGACGATCACTGACATCACACGTACAGTTAGAAACACATATGAGGTCACACTTAACCCCTACAGTGCCCCCTAGTGGTTAACTCCTAAACTGCAATTGTCATTTTCACAGTAATCAGTGCATTTTTATAGCACTTTTTGCTGTGAAAATGACAATGGTCCCAAAAATGTGTAAAAATTGTCCGATGTGTCCGCCATAATGTCGCAGTCACGAAAAAAAACGCTGATCGCCGCCATTAGTAGTAAAAAAAAAAATTATTAATAAAAATGCAATAAAACGATCCCTTATTTTTTTTAACAAAAATAGGTAGAAGAATACATATCGGCCTAAACTGAGGGGAAAAAAAACGTTGTTTTTTTTATATATTTTTGGGGGGATATTTATTATAACAAAAAGTAAAAAAAAATATTGTTTTTTTTTCAAAATTGTAGCTCTATTTTTGTTTATAGCGCAAAAAATAAAAACCGCAGAGGTGATAAAATACCACCTAAAGAAAGCTCTATTTGTGGGAAAAAAAGGACGTCAATTTTGTTTGGGAGTCACGTCGCACGACCGCGCAATTGTCAGTTAAAGCGACGCAGTGCCGGATCGCAAAAAGGGTCCTTAACCTGCATAATGGTCCGGGTCTAAAGTGGTTAAATTGTCTCCAAACAACACCTTCCTCCATTCCCTTTTTAATAATCAATTCCACTTATATATTCAGGGGCTATAGCCTCGTACACACGGCCGAGGAACTCGACGTGCCAAACACATCGAGTTCCTCGGCCAGTTCAGCACTGAAGCCGCCGAGGAGCTCGGCGGGGCGAGAGCTCCCATAGAACAACGAGGAAATAGAGAACATGTTCTCTATTTCCTCGCCGAGCTCCTCGTCGGCTTCCTCGGCCGAAAGTGTACACACGGCCGGGTTTCTCGGCAGAATTCAGCCAGAAACTCGGTCGGAAGCTGAATTCTGCCGAGGAAACTGGTCGTGTGTACGAGGCCTAAGTACATGAAACAAAAAAAAAAAAAGTACCATAGTGTTCTCTGCTTTTGAATTTATTAAAAAAGCCCCCCTAAAAAGTTACACTTACAAGAAATAACAAGAAAAACAGCATGTATCAAATCATCAGCTCATTCACCGCAGATCTAGACTCACGGTGCTTCGCCTGACATCACAGATACGACTCCTCCCCTCTAAACGCGTGTCGGCCTCTCATTGGCCTTCATCAGTAGATCTAGATCAGTATACAAGGTACCATAATGAAAGTATTTTAGAGCAAGAACTTTATTGTGACAAATTAGTGAAACCCCAACTGCAGCGCAGGACAGCGTGTACTTTAAACTTTGCCCTGACACATGTACTTCAGTGTGCAAGTACATACTATATAGAGATCAATGGGAAGGCCGAACTCAGGAAGAAAATTTTAAAATTCTGACTGACCCAGTGGAAATGCACAGTGGGACCACACTTTATCTAAGCTATGACCCCAATAATGGAAATAAGCGGATACATTTAGAGTTGCGAGACCAATAATACCACTGAATTATTGTTGTGCATTTAAAGCATGTGCACTAACGTGTGTTATGTTGCGAGTTCAGATGCACTACGGTGAGACAGCCCATTTATTAAAATTGACCACAACTCTCACAAGGGAACTGAAAAATTACTTTTTTTTTGTATTGCAGTATGCTAAAATGGATGGAAGTGTATTACCATGTGTGCTGCAAAGCAGGTTCAATGAGGTGCTATACACAATGAATTGCACCGCAGTGCACTTCCACATATTATGTGAAATACCACAGCAGGGTGGTGAATGGTCTTTTTTTATACAAACATACACCAGTACTTTTAGGCTGGATTCACACTTGTGCGGTGCAAATTCCAGCTCTGTTATCTCTGCAAAGAGATAACAGAGCTGTTCAGCGTTTCATCTGCAAGGTAGCTGCGGACTTGCTGACCTGGGAGAGGGGTGTAGTGTAGTGTAGTGAGCAGGGAGAGAAATCCTGTTGAGAACTGAACACATCTGCGAATCAGATGCGTGCCCATAGAAGGTAATGGGCCTGAATTCGTACCTGAGCCGCACCGCAATGCCTAGAAAACGCACACATTTTTTGGCCAATGCATCGCACATATGTGAACCAGCATCATTCAAATCAATGTATTTTATAATGTTATGTGAATTGGATGCGGTGTAAGCCGCAACCAATTCAAATAGGTGTGAACGGGGCCTTAGTACTTAGCAATGCTGCAAAGTGGGGCTTAATGTATCAAGCTGCAGTATCATTTCTCTCCAGAGAGAGAGATATCATTTTGCCCCTGTACAAATCATTAGTAAGACCTCATCTGGAATATGCAGTTCAGTTTTGGGCTCCATTTCTAGAAAAGGATATCGGGGAACTAGAGAAAGTGCGGAGAAGAGCAACCAAACTGATAAGAGGCATGGAGGAGCTCAGCTATGAGGAAAGATTACAGGAACTGAATTTATTCTCTCTTGATAAGAGGAGTATAAGGGGGATATGATCATCATGTACAAATATATAAGAGGTCCATATAGTGAACTTGGTGTTGAGTTATTCACTTTACGGTTAACACTGAGGACAAGAGGGCACTCTTTGCGTCTAGAGGAAAAGAGATTTCATCTCCAAATATTGAAAGGTTTCTTCACAATAAGAGCTTCGAAAATGTGGAACAGACTCCCTCCAGAGGTGGTTCTGGCCAGCTCAGTAGATTGCTTTAAGAAAGGCCTGGATACTTTCCTAAATGTACAGAATATAACTGAGTACTAAGATTTGCAGGTAAAGTTGATCCGGGGAAAATCCGATTGCCTCTCCGGAGATCAGGAAGGATTTTTTTCCCCTGCTGTAGCAAATCGGATCATGCTCTGCAGTTTTTTTTTTTACCTTCCTCTGGATCAACTGTGGGTATGGAGTTGGATGTATGGGAGTGTACTATGTTTTTTATTTTGTTTGTTTATTTTTTTTGTGGTTGAACTGGATGGACTTGTGTCTTTTTTCAACCTGACTAACTATGTAACTATGTATCATTGATTCATCAAAGGAGAAAAGTTTTAGTTGGAATTATTTCCTTGTTATTTTAATGACTTGGCCACAAAGTTTTTTTTTTGTTGTTGTTTTTTTTTACTTTGTGAAAAGACAAAATGTAAGCAGCGTACAATCCTCTAGTAAAGAGGACCACAAAAACGTGAGTTGCGGTTGTAAAGATAGAATGTTTTTTTTATCTTAATGCATTTTATGCATTAAGATAAAAAAACTTCTGTGTGCATCAGCCCCCCTCAGCCCCCGCTAATACCTACCTGAGCCCATCTCAATCAAGCGATGTTGCACAAGAGGCTCGGCTGTCCGGGGCTCCCTCTCCTCATTGGCTGAGAGAGCAGTTGGACACCATTGGCTCCCACTGCTGTCAATCAAAGTGATTAAGCTAATGAGGAGGGAGAGGGGCTTAGGTGCCCCCATAGCACACAGCAGGGGAGAGGAGCGAGTAGCACAGATGAGGGACTAGAGAAGAGGAGGATTAGGGCTGCTTTGTTCAAATTCACTGCACAGAGCAGGTAAGTATAACATGTTTGCTATTAAAAAAAATCCCAGTGCATAGGATGGGATACCCACATGGTAATTCATTGAACAGGGCATGTAAGTTGTAGCTCCTGTCTTGCCCATTCACCTGCACGCAGAAAACCTTTTATAGTTTACTGTTCTAAAATTATTTCTAAAATTATTTAAGCTCTGACTCTGTTTGTGCAGAGGGCCTCCTTTCTCAATTAACCCCTGGTAGTCCTGTTGGGGAGAAAATACACGGTGCACATAATCCTGGGTACTAGAGGTAATAAATTGTTTAATGCTCTGGGGGTTGGACCCCATTTTGGGAACCTTTCTCAAAGCAATTTCAAATATTTAACAGAATGCTGACTGTAATATACAGAGCAAAGGTCCAGTCTTCAGCCACAAGGACCCAGCAAGGATGCCTGATGTATTAAATTAATATTGCAAGTCTAGACCATATTTGTTACAAAAAAAAAATCTAAATAATAAAATGTATCCATCATAGTTCAGATCATGTAAAATATAGGATGTACACTTTGAAATAAGCATAAAATTATGCGCTTTACCATTCATTTTAAGCTTCTCTTTACATAAAAAGACATAAAAAGATAATAAGTCAGTCATTTGAAATTACTTTTTTTTTCAAATGCAGTTACACATTGAACAGAAACATTTTGCATAAAAATGATGAATCAAGTTAAAGAGTGAATTATGCAAAAAAAAAAAAAAAAATACACATATAACAATTAACGATCTAGCAAATCAAGCCCATTGTGAATAATAAATTGTCTGTCTTTGTAAATAACATCATTATGTCATATATGTACTTTCCTCAAAGCATTATTCATGAAATCCCATTTACTGTGATATCATAGAACATTTTAGATAGTGTATTCAACCAAATCAGACTTTCAGTTACCCCTGTGGCTCTATCATACCGATTGGTCAGACAAACTGATTTTTTTATGCTGTTCTTCCTCTGCATTCATTCTTACGTTGAAATGTGTTTTTGCCAAAGGGCTGGAAGGCAGTAGCTGTCTGAAGGTGCCCTTTACTCCATAATGTAAAACATTGCTGTAACTGTGTACAACACATAATTATTGATGATTAGAATACGTGAAAATAAATAGAACAAATCATTGTGAAAATAGCAATAAATCTGATATTGCCATAGGCCCCGTACACACGACCAGTTTCCTCGGCAGAATTCAGCTTCCGACCGAGTTTCTGGCTGAATTCTGCCGAGAAACCCGGCCGTGTGTACACTTTCAGCCGAGGAAGCCGACGAGGACCTCGGCGAGGAAATAGAGAACATGTTCTCTATTTCCTCGTTGTTCTATGGGAGCACTCGGCCGCCGAGGTCCTCGGCGGCTTCAGGGCTGAACTGGCCGAGGAACTCGATGTGTTTGGCACGTCGAGTTCCTCGGCCGTGTGTACGGGGCCTTATACATTGCAGTTCAGCCTCGGGTTTGTTTTTGTCTATGGAAAGTGTATGGTAAAGAATACTGGCTTGTCCCTCAAAAAATAACCCAGGATGTTGAATATAATAATATCACCCACCACTTTACATATAGGTGGAAAGCGTAAGATTGTGTTTGTAATGCAAATTTTTCATTACCCCCACCTCTAAGATAAGCAATCAGCGGGTGAATATGCTGTTAGAGAAGATGGCCTTAAGAATCTGCTATGTAGAGATAGAATACCTTGAGTGACCGCCATCTAGACAATGCTAATGGCAAACTGTTTTCTTCTCTCTGTTCAAGTCTGACCCCTTGAAAGTGACATTACAGGGAACATGATCCAATGGTAGATATTGGCAGTCAATTCAATTCATTTCTTTCCCCCCCGAAGGCTGAAAGCAGAACAGGGCACTTTCTTGTAAACCATAACAATGGAGTTCCTTTATTTGCTCCCTTTTGATCCGATAAATGTACCATTAAATGTTTTTTCTTATCGTTTTTCAATATGTGCAAAAATACCTGTTGACATCTTTCTGTGATCTCTGCCCTTGTCACAGGCAGGGCCATCTTAATAGCATCATGGGCCCCCGGGCAAAGTAATGCTTTGGGGCCCCTACAATGATGACATTGCAGGCAAACAGATATTAACCACTTAAGCCCCGGACCTTTAGGCAGCTAAATGCCAAGGCCAGGTTTTGCGATTCGGCACTGCATCGCTTTAACAGACAATTGCGCGGTCGTGCGACGTGGCTCCCAAACAAAATTAGCGTCCTTTTTTCCCCACAAATAGAGCTTTCTATTGGTGGTATTTGATCACCTCTGCGGTTTATATTTTTTGCGCTATAAACAAAAATAGAGCGACAATTTTGGCCGATACGTATTCTTCTACCTATTTTTGGTAAAAAAAAATCGCAATAAGTGTTTATCGATTGGTTTGCGCCAAATTTATAGCGTTTACAAAATAGGGGATAGTTTTATTGCATTTTTATTAATTCTTTTTTTTTTTACTACTATTGGCGGCGATCAGCGATTTTTTTCGTGACTGCAACATTATGGCGGACACTTCGGACAATTTTGACACATTTTTGGGACCATTGTCATTTTCATAGCAAAAAATGCATTTAAATTGTTTATTGTGAAAATTACAGTTGCAGTTTGGGAGTTAACCACAGGGGGCGCTGTAGGAGTTAGGGTTCACCTAGTGTGTGTTTACAACTGATGGGGGGTGTGGCTGTAGGACTGACGTCATCGATCGAGTCTCCCTATAAAAGGGATCACTCGATCGATACGCCGCCACAGTGAAGCACGGGGAAGCCGTGTTTACATACGGCTCTCCCCGTTCTCCAGCTCCGGGGAGCGATCGCGACGGAGCGGCTATAAACTAATAGCCGCGCCCTCGTCCCGGATCACTCCCCGAGGTAAGCCGCCCGCCGCACACAGCGGGCGGGGGCCCCGATCGGACCCCCCACCCGCTAGAAGGCAAGGACGTATATATACGCCCATCTGCCTGTACGTGCCATTCTGTGGACGTAAATAGGCGTGCGGCGGGCGTTAAGTGGTTAAGTAGGTAAGAGGCAGACTGCCTCCCCTTTGCATCTATCACTCTCAGTGCCATCATGGGGCCCCCAATTTCGGGGCAGCGTGGGCTCAAGGACCAGCTACTTTGGGGAAAGTGCATGGCCCCCCGTGCAGCTGGGGCCCCTGGGCTGCGCCCAGGTGTGCCCTCTCATTAAGACAGCCCTGGTCACAGGGAGGATTAATGAGATGGGGAGGAGCTGAGGAGAGGTCTGTTTTCTTTGCAATCCTTCAGAAATCAAGTAGGCAGGGCTGACACTGCATGCTACATGCACTAAAAATACATAAAGGAGGTGCAACCCAGCAGCAGATATGCAAAGGTCTGCACCAAGGAACACAAGCCGGCGCATTTTACCTTGGACGTGTGTCTGGCTGGGTGTAGATTACGACTGTATTTGAATAAATGTAGATTTTATGGCAAACAGGAGGCTCATATTATGCTATAATCTTTCTTTACTGTCATCCAGCAGCAAGAGAGTTAATGAAAAGAAAAAACGTTACACAGATAGGTATGCAAATGAACATAGGTAGACTGTCCAATCAGGTAACAGGAGTATGTTATAAAGGTGAGGTACAGGTGATATTCTTCCTCTTTCTTGCTGCTCCAGCCAGATAAGTACATTGAAATTTTTTCCTCAGATGCTTCTACATATATTATATATATATATTGTGACAAGGTCGCACGGAATAGCGGTAATGTAATGCAGCAAAGTCGCTGAACTTAAGCAATAAATATGGCTTTATTGCACTCAAAAGAAATAATACAAAAACAAAACGGCCTACTTCAGCTTAGGAAGCTAACAGTACGGTCCCTGACTACTGTGTACTGGAGGGGCTATTCCAGCCTCCAGTATAAAACAAATAATAGTCCAAATAAGTGTTTGTCTGTGACAACAGACCTTGTTTCTCCAAAGAAGACAGTCTCCAACCTGTCCTGTTCAGCTCAGCATGCCTCAGGCTGAGCTCTCCCTCCTCCAATCTCTATCAGGTGTGCGTAATTAATAGGGAGAGAGAGGAGGTTTTCCTGTTGGCCAGGCTTAACCCTTTCTAAGACAGGGAAAGCTGATCTTTACAACCTCTCACTGACATACATGGAATCATGTACCCTGTCACAATATATAACTCATTGCAGAAAATGAATATAAATATATATATGTAGAGTTTTCCCTGCAACCCTGCGCTTGTCACAGTTTGCAGGGCCATACTTTTTATCCTTAATGGCAGTCCCAGCATTGCCCACCCCCCTTCTATTCATTAACTTCCCAGGTGGTCTCCTCACCATTCCAATACCCCCGCTTACAGCACACTCACTTGTTCTCCGACGGCCCGCATCCCCTCACCGCGGCCGTTCGGCGGTATCCCGGCAGTCCGGGATATCGTTTCCTCACAGCTGGTGCTCAGCTGTGGCGCGGTCCCGCGCAGATTCGCGGCCCGACAGGCAGTGTGTCTCCTCACTGCGCTGCAGCGCTGCTATACCGCCGTTCCCTGACAGAAAGTCCGTTCTCCTGTGTGGGTGTGTGCCTGCCACATACCAACCCTGAACCCGGTTTAGGTTCAGGGGTGTATGTTTGGCACACACAAACAAATAGTAACACATTTACACAAACAAATTTAAATAAACATATGTTTGTTCATATGGATATGTGCATATAGATATATGTATATATACTTTTATATATATATATGTATATATATGGATGTATGTATATATATATACATATATACTTACACACTTTGAACTGCAGTCAGAATATTAGTAATAAATATATATATGTATATGTTTGGGTGTACGCTCATAATATATGTGCCCTCTTGCTGACATATATGTTGTCTGCTGATACAAAAAATATATATAGTTCTGCTGCATATATATTAATTAGTTCTATTATTTTTTCTCTTTCAGAATAATTTGTCTTAAGTCAATCACATTTACTCACACCTCACTATGTCTAATAAAGATTCCACTACTGTTACCCCCTCAGATATCCCTGAGGAAAACCAGAAAATCCAATCCATAATAGATAAATCCATCCAATCTGCTATGCAGACGGCCATGCATGATTCCATTGCACAATCGGTAGTCATGGCCCTGTCTCAAAGTAAACCTCAGGTTACCCCTGAACCTTTACCTATTACCCCATCTGACATTTATTGGTCAGCGGAGGACTCTACATCCCACATGATTCAGGGATTGAAAAAAGCGGGTAAAGTGTCTCAAAAACGACATCATATATCTCATACCGGTCCCTCCCATTCTAAAAGAATGGTCCTGATGGAGAACCAGGGTGAATCTTCTAAGCCTCCTAGTAAAGGAAATGCTACTGTCAGTGACAAGAGGTCACACGTTATACCCTCTGCCCGGGAGGAGTTGATCTTACAACGGGTAAAAATGGCCTCAAAGAGGCAAAAACCAGACTCTTACCGTACCTCTTCCAGCAATTATTCTTCTGATAAGGAATCTTTATCAGAAGAAGGAAGAGACTCTGAATATGAGAATGTCTCTGATGCAGAAGAAGGAATACCCTTGAAAAGGAGGAATCCGAGGATGCTATTATAGACGGCTCTGGTGATCCGTATTTCGACCCAGGTCAAATTAAACATCCCCGTTCAGGGGAATGGGTTACCCATTCCCTAGTTACGAAATGTTTAAGCCTCTGGATCCAGAAACCATTAGATAAGAACGAGGCTAGTAAGTTAAGAGCAGAGTGCCCGAGACCGTCCCTCCCAAAGAAATTAGCCAATACACCCTAATTAGACCCCGCATTAGTTAAATTCCTTCTAAAATCAGGAAAACACCCAAAAAAGGGGGTGGACAGATAATATCGTTTCTGTCAAGATAAATTATTAGACATGTTAGGCCCCTTAGCTAAGATTCTAGATTTAATAGAAGAAGCAGTTTAATCTAACACCCCAATAGATTTAAATGTCCTGAAAGGTTGGGCTCAGCGAGCCATTGTACTATTTGGCAACGCCAATGCGGCCATCTCTAGCGAAAGAAGAAGATCGATTCTGACGAAGCTGGATCCACAGCTAATGCATCTCGCTTCATCTCAACCATCTTCCATCACCAAGGGTCTACTTTTTGGTGACTCTTTTATTAAAGAGATCAACAAATACGTAGCTCTCTTTACTTCTTTAGACAAGGCCCAATCATCACTCAAAAAGGTTTTCCAACCAAAGTTTTTCCCAAAGCTGGGAAACGCAAGGGCCGATTTCCCAACAGATCTTCTACCGAAGGTCATTTCCCCAGAGGCCCTCTGAACACCGTGTTAGGTTACCAGATAGATTTCACCTCTTTACCGACTCAAAGTCAGGATCCTATTCCAATAAGGTTCTCAGAAGAGGACAAAAAGCTCATCTCACTGGAGATAAAAGAGCTTTACTCCAAAGGGGCCATAGTTCAAGTTCCCTTGCAAACTCCAGGTTTTGTGAGCAACCTGTTCCTGGTCAAAAATAAGGATGGAGGTTTCAGACCAGTAATAAATCTGAAATATCTAAACAATTTCGTCCATTACCGCCATTTCAAAATGGAAGGTATTCACCTGTTAAAAGACCTTTTATTACAAGGAGACTGGTTGGCAAAAATAGATCTGAATGATGCCTATCTTTCAGTGCACATGCACGAGAATTCCCAACCATTTCTTCAATTCCTATGGCAAAACAAGAAATGGCAATTCACCAGTCTACCATTCGGTCTGTCATCTGCCTCCTGGTGCTTTACGAAACGACTGAAACCAGTAGTAGCAGCTCTAAGGAGCAGGGGTGTTCGTCTAATAATATATTTAGACGACATTTTGATCATGGCACAATCACTTCAGACTATTCATTTACACATTCAATGGACGATATCCCTTCTGAACATGCTGGGATTCATAATCAATTACAAGAAATCCATCCTAACCCCTTCAAAGGAGGTAGAATTTATGGCTTTTCTTGTCAATACCCAACTATCCCTTCTGAGTCTTCCAAACAGGAAATTGAAGATGATCAGAAGAGAGATTCGCTCAGTCCTGAACAAAAGTCAAATATCTCTGCGGACAATTGCGAGGATTGTCGGTCTATTATCAGCTTCCATTCAAGCGATATTTCGGGCACCTCCACACTACAGAGCACTACAGAGACTAAAAGCCCAACATCTAAGAGACGGCTTGGCATATTCCGACGAGATAACACTAACTCCGGACACCAAAGAAGAATTACTTTGGTGGCTGACTCACATCCAGATGTGGAATGGGAAGACTTTTTTCCATCCACATCCGGATTTAATAATAGAATCAGACGCAAGCAACTCAGGTTGGGGTGCTCGCTGCGGCCCTCTTACAACAGGAGGGAAATGGTCTCCAGACGAAGCTCTGTTACATATAAATTGTCTCGAACTCTTAGCGGGATCATTTGCTCTCAAGAGTTTTGCGAGAGACAGATCCGATTGTTGTATTCTACTGCGCATGGACAACATATCCGCAGTACAATACATCAATCGCTTAGGAGGTACAAAATCCAAACCTTTGGCGAACATTGCAAAGGATTTTTGGCATTTTTGCCTGGACAAGAACATTATATTGAAGGCGGAATACATCCCAGGCCTATCCAATTCCATTGCAGACTGGAATTCCCTGTTATCTAACAGATTCCAGCGATTGGATGTTGAACCAGACAATTTTTCAACATCTAAAACTCCCTGTGGGGTCCTTTCCAGATAGATCTGTTTGCATCACGCCTGAACAGACAGATTCCAACATATTTCAATTGGCGTCCAGACCCAGAAGCATTGGGGACAGATGCCCTTCTACAAATTTGACCGAAAGGAACATCTTACGCTTTCCCCCCCTTTGCTCTAATATCAAGGGCTCTCCTTCTGACACGTTACCTAGAATCGAACATAGTTCTGATAACCCCTTACTGGCCATCCCAAACATGGTTCCCTCAGGCTCTGGAGATGAGCATAGACTACCCACGATTACTCCCAGTATTCCCTTCTATTCTACTAGACCTATTTCAGAATCCTCATCCTCTTAAATTTTCTTAACTCCTGGGGTGATAATGAGAATCTGTCTTTAAAACTTCTATCTTTCAAACTAACAGTACTACTTTGTCTCATCTCCCTTAAAAGAGTAGCGGATGTAAAAGCCCTAGATATATCCCGTAGACAATTCTCTCCCCAGGGTGTTCAATTTTCCATTTTCAGACGCACATAGACCAACTTACATTCGGTCTTCTATCCGGCCTTTCCCTTCAATCCAAACCTTTGTGTAGTCCAATGTCTAAAAACCTATGAAACCAAATCTCAACCTTTTAGAGACCCTGACTCATCTCAATTACTAATTTCCTACTGCAAACCCTTCCATCCAGTTTCCTCACCCACCTTGGCTAGATGGGTGAGACAAACCATGGATTTGGCAGGCATTGACATTTCCATATTTGGCGCCCACTCCACCAGAGGTGCAATGGCCACTAAGGTATTTCAATCAGGTGGTTCTCTATCAGATTTAATGCGAACCGAAAACTGGTCTTTAGAATCCACTTTTAAGAATTTCTACTTTAGACCTGAATCTCATGTGTCTATGAATGTATTATAACTATAGGTTGTACGTTTATTTAATGCTCTAGAGTATACAGCTTTGAACTAGCATAATATGAGCCTCCTGTTTGCCATAAAATTGGAGATTTTCCTACCCTCGGGGACGGAAAATATAGATTTTATTAAAAACAGGAGGCGAGTATTATCCCACCCTAATACCCTACCCTTCAAGATTTATTTTGCTCTTACATAATGCATTCTTTTTCAGCTTAATGCGCCTATTCTACTGTGGACTTCATGACATATTGAAGAATGAGTTCCAGTTCAAGTTGTTCCAATTAGTTTCCAGTTCAAGTTATTTCCAGTCTAGTTTTATCATCAAGAAAGAGGAAGAATATCACCTGTACCTCACCTTTATAACATACTCCTGTTACCTGATTGGACAGTCTACCTATGTTCATTTGCATACCTATCTGTGTAACGTTTTTTCTTTTCATTAACTCTCTTGCTGCTGGATGACAGTAAAGAAAGATTATAGCATAATACTCGCCTCCTGTTTTTAATAAAATCTATATTTTCCGTCCCCGAGGGTAGGAAAATCTCCAATTATTGTACATACCGTAAATAAATAAGACATCCCCTGAAAATAAGCCCTAGTGTGTTTTTTGTAGCCAAAATTAATATAAGACACAGTCTTATTTTTGAGGAAACATAGAAAATGTAAATGAAGTTAACATACTCATTGAATAGTTTTGCACAGTGGCAGTATCAGAGCCAATGAGGTTTATCCACAATGTGATTATTGTTAATTGGAAATATTCAATTAAAAGTATTTGAGGAATAACTGTAATCCCCCAGTCAGCATTAGATGGCCATGGCTGCTTTGCAAATAGTACATGAGTACTTTATAGCCCAGCAACAATACCATTGCCCTGTACAGCCTGCATATAGTGTTAATAAGTGCTGTACTTATGAATGCTGTGTTGTACCCATAAACTGCAAATATTTGAGTGAGGTTCCAATGCAGGTTGGGTCATAAAGAACATTTACTGGCCTATATCCTACCCACTGATCTAAAGTCTTATGCCGCGTACACACGATCGGAAATTCCGACAACAAATGTTCATTGTGGGCTTTCTGTCACAAATTCCGACCATGTGTAGGCTCCATCAGACATTTGCTGTCGGAATTTCCCGACAAGAAAAATTTGAGAGCTGGTTCTCAATTTTTCCGACAGCAAAAGTTCTTGTCGGAAATTCTGATCGTCTGTATGCAATTCCGACACAAAAATCCTACGCATGCTCAGAATCAATTTGACGCATGCTTGGAATCATTGAACTTCATTTTTCTAGGCTCGTCGTAGTGTTGTATGTCACTGCGTTCTTAACGTTCGGAATTTCCGACAACATTTGTGTGACCGTGTGTATGCAAGACAAGTTTGAGCCAAAATTCCGAAAAAAATCCACAGTTTTGTTGTCGGAATTTCCGTTCGTGTGTACGCGGCATAAGGAGACAATTGGACATGACAAGTGTAGCAGTATAGAAGGTTGTCCATGTTGTTGTTGCCTTTATTTATTGTTTGCAAGGTAACCTTAAAAGGGTTGTAAAGGTTAATTTGTATTTTCTAAATTGGTTCCTTTAAGCTAGTGCATTGTTGGTTCACTTACCTTTTCCTTCAATTTCCCTTCTAAATGTTTTTTTTCTTTGTTTTCTTTGTCTGAATTTCTTACCTCCTGTTCCTCCTCAGTAAGCTGTTCTGGCTGACTAAACACCTCTCGGATTATGGTGTAAAGTTTACTGAGGAGAAACAGGAAGTGAGAAATTCAGACAAAGAAAAAAAATGTTTAGAAGGGAAATCAAAGGAAAAGGTAAGTGAACCCACAATGCACTAGCTTAAGGCCCCTTTCAGACTGAGGCAGGAGCTGCGGTGGCGGTATAACGCCGCTAAAAATAGCGGCGCTATACCGCCGGGATTGACGTGGGATTCGGCCGCTAGCGGTGCGGTATTAACCCCCGCTAGCGGCCGATAAAGGGTTAATACCGCCCGCAATGCGCCTCTATAGAGGCGCATTGCGGGCGGTATTGCCGCGGTTTCCCATTGTTTTCAATGGGAAGGAGCGGTGAAGGAGCGGTATACATGCCGCTCCTCTCACCGCTCCAAAGATGCTGCTGACAGGAGATTTTTTAGTCTCCCGCCAGCGCATTGCCTCAGTGTGAAAGCCCTCGGGCTTTCACATTGAGTCTGCAGTGAAGGAGTTTTTCAGGCGGGATAGCAGCGCTATTTTTAGCGCTGTACCGCCTGAAAAACTCCTCAATGTGAAAGGGGCCTTAAGGAACCTATTTAGACAATAAAAAACAAACCTTTACAACCCCTTTAAGCCCTGTACACACGATCGGTTTATCTGATGAAAATGGACCGATGGACCATTTTCATCGGACAAACCGATTGTGTGTGGGACCCATCGGTTTGTTTTCCATCGGTGGAAAAAAATAGAACTTGTTTGAAATTTTTCCTATGGGTAAAAAAACGATAGAAAAAAACGATCATCTGTGTGGAAGTCCATCGGTCAAAAATCTACGCATGCTCAGAATCAAGTCGACGCATGCTCGGAAGCATTGAACTTCATTTTTCTCAGCACGTCGTAGTGTTTTACGTCACCGCGTCAGACACGGTCGGATTTTTGACTAATGGTGTGTAGGCAAGACTGATGAAAGTCAGCTTCATCGGATATCCGACGGAAAAATCCATCGGATTAGATTCCATCAGATATCCGATCGTGTGTACAGGGCTTAAAGGTTCTTTGATTGAAAAAATTATGCATCTATATTAAAAATAAAAAATGAAGTCATTTTCATAATCACATATTTTTATATATATTTTTTTACAATTACAGCAAGATTTTTCAAAAGCTTTTTATTTATTTTTAATGCAAATGAAATGTTAGAGTCAGCCAAAGTTAATTATTTGCACTGCGATGGAAGCCACCATCCATCAACAGTTTAACACATCCCATTTTTTTTGTTTCTAAAGTTCAATTAGGCCATGGAATCTTAATATTGGCTTCCCTTCCACATATACAGAACTGCTGTGTAATTAAAACGTATGTTTTCTTTAATGAGAGGGAGTAATGCACAGTTTTGTCAGCCCTTCTTTCCTTTTTAAGAAATATGCTATCTAATTACAGATTTAGATCTGCATAAGAATGTTTAAACTCTCTAAACAAGATGCTCCATCCCATTTGTTTTCACTGTTTGGTGAAATAACTAATAAGAAACACATGCTCTTTGAAACCAAATTCAGGAGATGATCAGTTCATTTCGGCTTGCGATCTCCTCTCCTTTAATCCTGAAGAACATTTTACTATATTCTACATTTATATCAAAAATATGTACTTTGACATATTTTTGAAATAATTTCTTTACATTATAGTAGCTACCGTATTTATCGCAATATAACGCGCTCCTGCGTATACCGCGCACCCCTAATGTTGCCCCGAATCCTGTGGAAAAAAAGTTTTTTTTGTACTTACAGTTTTGGTGTCTTGCGCGGCGTCCATCGGCGGCCTCGTCGGTGCCGGCGTCCGTCTGCGGCTTTGGGTGTCCTCTTCGTCGGGTACGGGTCCTTCTGCGGCTTCCGGGGGTCCTCTTCGTTGGGTCCGGGGTCCGTCTGCGGCTTCGGGTGTCCTCTTCGTCGGGTCCGGCGTCCTTCTGCGGCGTCCTCGCGTCCTCCCCGCTCCTTTTCCGCGCCGAGTTTGAATACTGCGCCGACATATACCGAGCGCAGTACACTCGTGTATCGTCGGGCAGGCTCGGCAACTCTCGCGCTGACGTCCTGTACGCTCAGGACGTCAGCGCGAGAAGTGCCGAGACTGCCCGAAGATACACGAGTGTACTGCGCTCGGTATATGCCAGCGCAGTATTCAAACTCATAGCGGGAAAGCGGGTATCGGCGTATACCGCGCAGCCACGATTTTGCCCTGATTTTCAGGGCAAAACAGTGCGCGGTATACGCCGATAAATACGGTACTTTATTTCGTTTTTTTAACAAATCTCTGTGAGCGCTGAGGGAGAGATATAGAACGTTGTTTTATTTTTTCTCAATTTTTGATTAGTATATTCAGACCCAGCTCCGTGACATACGATACGAGCGCCAGAGGACAGAGGGAGGGGAGCGCCATTTTATAAAGTTTACCAGGCCTGTGCTTTGTTTGTTCCAACATCTGTTATAACAGAGTTGTAGCCTACGGCATAGTTTCTAGTTGTCCCTTATTTAGAGTGCCTGTCCCTCTTTTGGAATCAAATCCATTTGTCCCTCATTCCAAAAGGTTCCTCTTTTAGACCTGAAATAAATATACTGTCAATATAGTGTAGTGTTTCAGTCAAGGGAAAGGGGACCAGTGATGCAGGGTGCTGTGTAATGTAAAGGGGGCCAGTGATGCAGGGTGCTGTGTAATGTAAAGAGGTCCAGAGCTGTGGGGTGCTGTGTAATGTAAAGGGGGCCAGTAATGCAGGGTGCTGTGTAATGTAAAGAGGTCCAGAGCTGTGGGGTGCTGTGAAATGTAAAGGGGTCCAGAGGTGCGGGGTGCTGTGTAATGTAAAGGGGTCCACTGGTGCAGGGTGCTTTGTAATGTTAAGGGGTCCAGTGATGCAGCGTGCTGTGTAATGTAAAGGGGGCAAGTGATGCAGGGTGCTGTGTAATGTAAAGGGGTCCAGAGCTGTGGGGTGCTGTGTAATGTAAAGGGGTCCAGAGGTGCAGGGTGCTGTGTAATATAAAGGGGTCCACTGGTGCAGGGTGCTGTGTAATGTAAAGGGGTCCAGTGATGCAGCGTGCTGTGTAATGTAAAGGGGTCAAGTGATGCAGGGTGCTGTGTAATGTAAAGGGGTCCAGAGCTGTGGGGTGCTGTGTAATGTAAAGGGGCCCAGAGCTGTGAGGTGCTGTGTAATGTAAAGGGGTCCAGAGGTTCAGTTGTGGAGAGGGGGTACACAGTAGTGACAAATAGATATTGAAAGATGCAGGGGGCGGGGAGCTGCGGTGGCTCAACGCGATTGGCACTGCGCTGACAAGCCATTCACCTCTGCAGCTAGAGGTTCGGATCCCGGTCTCAGCTACATGTGAATTGAGTTTGGTGGTCTCAGCCCGGCTCTCGGTGGGTGTGCTATGCGAGGTAAGCTTGCGCTTAATACGCCCACCCCCTCCCACAAAAACCACCACACTTACACGCACTCGAAATTGGGTTAACATGCACGCACTTTGACCACGCGGTCTCTAGAAAGAGAGGCGAAGGACTAACGGGGCTGGTTGAGCGGGCTAGATCCTCTCACTCCCTTATAGGGAGTCCCTCTGCCCCGTTGGGCTTCAAAGCGGAGCAGGTAGGGCGGGCTGTGTGGGAGGACCCCCTCACACACCCACCATTGTCACCCGGGGCATGGAGAAAGGTGGCAGATTGCCTCTGGGGGAGGCCTGCCTACTCCCAACTCCTGCAGTCCAGCTCCTCTCTCGAGTACACGCACAAAATACACTTAAAAAAAAAAAAAGAAAGATGCAGGGGGCACAGTGGGATGTTTTTACATTTTAACGTGGGGGGGTGCTTTTAACCCCCGCTAGCAGTCGAAGAAAGGGTAAAATGCGTCTGTGTATTGCTGCTGCCGAAGCGCGCCCCCACCTGAAAAAATGTCAGCGGACGCCCATGAGTATATTCTACATTTATATAAAAAAAAACGTGTCCTCCACATGATACAATGTATCATTAGTATAAAATACACAGTAGAACCAAAGCCTGACGTCCTGAAGGCATAAAATAATCATTCATAGGTGTTCTAATATACAGCATTAACCTAAAACTGCCATAATATATTTTAATTGCTTCAGCAACCTGTAATTATGGTAAATTATTATGTAAACAGATATGAAGGCATGTACGAGCAAAAAACACATTGGATTAATAAGCAAAACAGTAATTTCATCAGTTGGAATGACTAATATGACCTTCAAGATTCGGGCATGACATTCTTTATTCTGAATAATAGGTGAAAACATTGTACAAGGATGTAAACAAATAATAGGCACAGCAGGAAATAATTTTTGTTATTTTAAGGCTCAATAAGTCTGTCTATGTTATTTTTGTTTCTTGCCGACAACCTAAGCTATGCATCAAACCTAGAGATGAATTATCTTTTAGGGTCCAGTTATTCTTTGCTTTGTGATAACAAGCTTATTACCGCTACATGCATTGTTGCTTTGCAGTGCCATTCATTTTGAGTGGCACTCCAATAGTCTAACGAAATGCACATGTGCTGTAATAGTGTTGATGTGGATTAATTAATTTCCCTGACACAATTTCTCAGGGAGAAACACATCCTATCGTTTGATTCAAATTAATATGGTGAAACAGTGCAATCTACAGACAAACAGCTTTGGTTCCCACTACTGTCAATCACGGCCAGTGAGCCAATGAGGCGAGACCGCTCTCTCCTCATTGGCTCACTGGCTGTGATTGACAGTAGTGGGAACCAAAAGCCAATGGGTGGGGGCTGAGCCGTGTCTGTGTCTAAATGGACAGACAAAGAAATGGATCAGGAGTGAGCCTGCTCGGGTGCCCCCATAGCAAGCTGCCAGGAGCACCGGCAGGGGGCCAGAGAATAGAAGGATTAGGGCCGCTCTGTGCAAAGCCACTGCACATAGCAGGAAATTATGATATGTTTGTTGTTTTCTTTTTAAATCTGCCTTTAATATCACTTTAGAGCGAAGAGGTGTGTTGGACTATATTTTAAAGTGCATATAAGTGCCTTCTAATTCATAAGTGGATCCAAAAAAACTCAAATAATATATCAAATAAATTATTAAACAAAATAAAAATTGCCGTGGGGTCCCCCCAAAATCCATAGTGGACCATTATCCGAGCAAGCAGCCTGGAAAGGGGGGAGCAAGTGCCCCCTCTTGAACCATACGAGGCTGCTTGCCCTCAAAATATGGAGGGTGCTTTGGGGATCCCCCAAAGCTCCATGTCCCCATGTTAATGGGGAAAAGGGCCTCTTCCCGCCAAACCTGGCCGGTGGTTATGGGGGTCTGCGGGATGGGGACTTACCAGAATCTGGAAACCCCCTTTAAAAAGGGGGACCCCAGTTCCTCCCCCCCCCATGTGAATGGGTATCGGGTACATCATACACCTACTCATTGAGCAAAAAAGTGTCAAAAAAGTAAAAACCACAAGAGACAGTTTTTGACAAATCCTTTATTAAAAAAGAAGAAAGAAGTGTCATGCGATGTAAATCCCCTGTCAATCACGCCACCTGATAGACCCCAAAAATGTAGAAAATTAAAACGCTCCGCCTCCATGGGAGGCCTCCCGTCGACTGCGGTCTCTTTACTTTGACCGCTCCTAAATAGGCAAGGGCGGGGCAACCCAGTGAGGTAACCGACCCATTTTGACTTCATGTGATGTCACATAATGTCGGAAGGGGGCAGTCGGCGGGAGGCCTCCCATGGAGGGGGAGTGTTTTTATTGTTGCTATTTTTAGGGTCCGTCGGGCGGCGTGATTGATGGTGGATTTATATCACATGATTTTTTTTGGGGGAAGAGGCCCTTGTCCCCATCAGCATGCAAGCACCCTCTCCATGTTGTGGAAAAGCGACCTGAAATGGTTCAGGGGGTGAAACTCGCTCGCCCCCCCTTTCATGGCCTGCCAGGCTGCTTGCTCGGATAAGGGTCTGGTATGGATTTTTAGGGGGACCCCACGCCAATTTCTTTTTTAATTTTGGTGTAGAGTTCCCCTTAAAATCCCCAATGTGCCTGGTATGGATTTTGGGGGGATCCCATGCCTTTTGTTTTTCTTAATTCTGTCATAGGGTACCCCTCAAGCACTTTAATACACTGTATTATATACTCTGCACTGCACTATTTACTCTGCACTGCGTTATATACACTACACTGACTGCACTATATACTCTGCACTGTATTATATACACTAAAATGACTGCACTGTATTATATATTCTACACTGTATGATTATATACACTACACTGACTGCACGCTCAATCCACTAACTAACCTGCCTAATCTCTCCATTCATAAACACTATACACGGCTGTCGTGTAAGCAGCCTTATATAGAGTGAGGCGTGGACTTAGCCCCTGATCCATGATTGGCTGAAGTCATTGTGCCTTTGGCCAATCATGGCTCTCACAGCACGTTGCGTTGTGATTGGCCAAAGCATACAGGTCAGGTGCATGATTTGGCCAATCAGCAGCCTTCAATGCACTGCAAACTTGCAGTCCATTACGGGGCGCATCGCTATGATCAAACTTCCAGCAAGCGCCCCATATGTTCGCTTACTTACGTTCGACTTGAACATTGGGCCAGTCCCTAGTCACCGATACAAACCCTAACCTACGCAGTTCGTCCTGTTGGACATCATCACTGAGGCTCAACACACAGTGCAGCATATGGCAGTAGCAGTGAGCTCTCACTTTAGGGCACCCTAGCAGGGACACTGAAAAAAGTATCCTGTTCTCTTTGTATTGCTTCCTTTGTGTGAAATTCATGATGTTCCTGTCAGTCTTTCTGCTTTCCTATTAAAAACTGACCACACTAAACTGGAGAACACACTGTGGTCAGTTCTCTAGCTGTCTTGGGAACTCAGTGTGCTCTCCTGCAATGATCAGACTTGTCCTGACACGCCCTCGCTGCACAGCCATTCAATCAGAAGCTCATTGTGCTGCTGCTTCCCCTCCCCCAGCTCATGCAGCTGACAATAGAGGGAATGTGACCACTTATAAAAAAGGGAAAACATGTTTTTATAATGTTTTTTTTTTAAATGTCTAAATGCCTTTCATGTTTAATTTAAAGCGGGAGTTCACCCATTTATAAAAAAAAAAAAATTCTCCCCTTAGCTTCCTGCTCGTTCGGTCTAGGGGAATCGGCTATTTGTATTAAAATATGAGCAGTACTTACCCGTTTTCGAGCTGCATCTTCTTCCGTCACTTCCGGGTATGGGTCTTCGGGAGCGGGCGTTCCTTCTTGATTGACAGCCTTCCGAGAGGCTTCCGACGGTCGCATCCATCGCGTCACTCGCAGCCGAAAGAAGCCGAACGTCGGTGCGGCTCTATACTGCGCCTGCGCACCGACGTTCGGCTTCTTTCGGAAAATCGTGACGCGATGGATGCGACCGTCGGAAGCCTCTCGGAAGACTGTCAATCAAGAAGGAACGCCCATTCCCGAAGCCCATACCCGGAAGCGACGGAGAGGATGCATCTCGTAAACGGGTAAGTACTGCACATATTTTAAAATAAATAGCCGATTCCCCTAGTAAAAACGAGCAGGAATCTAAGGGGGAAAAGTGCCCTCTAAGGGTGAACCCCCGCTTTAATGAGTTGTTTTACAAGGTGATCATTTATAACCACTTTAATCTGACATGCCCCTTTTTTGGTAGGAAATCAATGGACAAAGCTTGGGGTGTCACAAAGTGGTGTCACATACTGAATCTCAGCTTTTACAGCTCATAGTAAGATAGGCCACAGTGCTATATGTACTATGTACCTTAGTGGATTTAAACATCAAATATTATATGAAGTCATAATTCGTCTTTAAAGTGATTGTAAAGCCCATTTCACACTGGAGCGGGAGGTGCGCTGCCGCTATACCGTCGGAATTGCCGCGGAATTGCATCGGTATTCGGTCACTAGCGTTGCGGTTTTAACCCCCGCTAGAGGGCGAAAAAGGGTTAATACTGCCGGCAATGCGCCTGCGCATTGCCGGCAGTATTACCGCGGTGTCCCATTGTTTTCAATGGGAAGGAAAGGTGGAGGAGCGGTAAACACACTGCTCTTTCACCGCTCAAAAGATGTGGCTAGCAGGACTTTTGGAGATGTCCTGCTAGCGCACCGCTTCAGTGCAGGAGTTTTTCAGGCGATATTTAGGCGCTATTTTTAGCGATAAACTGCCTGAAAAAAACGCCTTGGTGTGAATGGGGCCGTAAAGCTTTTTTTTTCTCTCAAAATAACAAACATGTTGTACACACCTGCTCTGTGCAATAGTTTTGCATAGCGTGGCAAACCTCAGTTTCTGGACCGTATAGCAAACTGCTTCCTATGGAGGCACTCATGCGGGCTTGATTCTGAGATGAGCTGTGTATGTCTATAGACACAGATAGCATGGCTTAACACCGTTGCCCGCTCTCTCCTCAATGAGAGTACAGAAGCTGTCCCATATGTATTCTCGTCATACCATGGACATTTGACCATGTATATGTGATACTAAAGTCTTGTTTTTTTGGGGGTTTAAAAATAACAAACATGCTATACTTACCTGCTCTGTGTAGTGGTTTTGCATAGAGCAGCCCAGATCCTCCTTTTCCGGGGTCCCTCGCCAGATTTCCTGGCCTCTCCCTCCTGTCGAGTGACCCCACAGCAAACAGCTTGCTATGGGGGCACCCAGGCCAAGCTGCTGCTCTGTGTCCATTCAGACATTGAGCTTCAGCTCAGCCCCTCCCCCTCATCTCATTGGCTCACTAACTTTGATTGACAGCAGTGAAAGCCAATGGCATCCGCTGTGTGTCTCAACCAATCAGGAGGGAGAGTCTCGGACAGCCGAGTCTCTCATGCAACATCACTGGATCGAGATGGGGCTCAGGTTAGTATTGCATGCAGAAGGTTTTTTATCCTTTTGCATTAAGATATAAAACATTCTGCCTTTACAACCACTTTAAGCTCTTGTTTTTATGTACAGTATATTGACTAAAATCTTCTCCTTTTTGGATTTGGAAGGCAATGGTCAACCATGTATTTCCTTTATAACCAGCATACACACAATCGTAAATTCTGACAAGAAAACCATGGATTTTTTTCCGACGGAATGTTGGCTCAAACTTGTGTTGCATACACACGGTCACACAAAATTCCGACCGTCAAGAACGTGGTGATGTACAACACTACAATGAGCTGAGAAAAATTAAGTTCAATGATTCCGAACATGCGTCGAATTGATTCCGAGCATGTGTGTTTTTTTTTGCGCGTCGGAATTGCATACAGACGATCAGAATTGCAGAAAATAACTTTTCTTGTCGGAAAAATTGAGAACCAGCTCTCAAATTTTTCCAGGTGGAAATTCCGACAGAAAAAGTCCGATGGAACCTACACAAGGTCGGAATTTCCGACCAAAAGCTCAAACTTTTCTTTCATGTGTACGCGGCATTAGAGGGAAAATGTTGCAGACAAAAAAAAAAAGTAACATCTTCCCCAATAGTAAAAGATAACTAGCAGTTAAACTGTCACAGCTGCTGTCTTGTGTGACAGAAAGACCTATGTCTTAAAGCTCCCTATGAATTTTCCTGGCTCTGGGCACCAAACTTCAGTGTTTCTTACCCTTTAATCACAGCAGCAAACCTTTTTGATTCCTGTTGTGAGTGATAGGTATGAGTTATTCAGGGAACTACAACAGATAGTACAAAATTCATTCAAACTCAACTGGCAGTGACAAAGAAATAAAATCATAGCAGAACTCAATAACTGGCATATTTCTGCAAAGGCAGGACAGTGAGCGGGCAGGCATGTAAACAGAGAGATGACATCATCTCCCGCCGCCCTGCATCAGCGCAGTTCCAACCTCACAATGCAACCGTGGGCAGCAGATAGATTACATCATCTCTCTGCACCTTTTGTCAGGCAAGTGACAATCCATATCTTGTGGCAGGCAAGTGAAATGGCAAGTGACAATCCACATCTTGTGGCAGGCAAGTGACATGGCAAGTGACAATCCACATCTTGTGGCAGGCAAGTGACATGGCAAGTGACAATCCACATCTTGTGGTAGGCAAGTGACATGGCAAGTGACAATCCGCAACCTGTGGCAGGTGACGTGACAAGTGATAATCTGCATCTTTTAGCAGGCAAGTGACGTGACATGTGACAATCTACATCTTGTAGCAGGCAAGTGACGTGTAAAGTGGCAATCTGCACCTTGGGGCAGACAAGTGGCAATATGCACCTTGGGGCAGGCAAGTGACAATCTGCACCTTAGGGCAAGCAAGTGACAATCTGCACCTTGGGGCAGGCAAGTGACAATCTGCACCTTGGGGCAGGCAAGTGACAATCTGCACCTTGGGGCAGGTAAGTGACAATCCGCATCTGGTGACAGACAACATGGCCAGTGACAAGCCGCATTTGAAGACAGGTGACGTGGCAAGTGACAATCCGCATCTGGTGGCAAGCAACGTGGCCAGTGACAAGCTGCATCTGAAGGCAGGTGACGTGGCAAGTGACACACTCAGGGCTCCCATTGATTCTGTAATATGGTAAGTTGAACTATTCAATTTTATATTACAATGTAATGATAGAAATAATGGGCTTCAATCATCCTGACACCATATCAACCATGGTGCCGTGATGATTGAAGCGCCAACACCAGCCATTTCCCCAATAAAATGCCTGTGAAAAAACGTATTTCCTTGTAGTGCCCCTCTTGAGACTGGGCTCTGGATCAGCCCCTGATCTGTATACTTTTTCTTTTCCTAATTTATTGTCTAAAAAGTATTTAAACTTGTACCCATTTCACTTTCACTTAGTAGTCATAAAAAGCAATGTCCATACACCATCTTTGCCTAAATGTTTTGTGCATGATTGTTAGAGGCATGAGAACGCGATCTGTTCCGTCAAGTTCAGTTTAATCAATGATATGTGTGGGTTATAGTTTCATAGTTGGTAAGGTTGAATAAAGACAATAGTCCATCCAGTTCAACCTGTGTTGCTGTATCTGTGTCAATGTTGATAATCATTTCCCACATCCCTTTATGTTATGTTCACTAAGATGCAAGTCCAAGAGTCTTTTAAAACAATCAATACTTTCCGCCGACACCAGCAATTGTGGAAGAGAGTTCCACATCCTTATCGCCCTGACAGTGTAAAACCCTCTACGCAGCTTAAGATAAACCGCTTCTCCTCCAGTCTCATTGTGTGGCCCAGTGTCTTCTTATGCCTCGTACACACGGCCGGACTTTCCGAGAAAAAAAGTCAGACAGGCTTTTTTTCTCGGAAAGTCTGGCCGTGTGTAGCCTTCATCTGACTGTTTTGTCGGAAGTCCAACGGACCTTAGATAGAGAACCTGTTCTCTATCTTCCCGTTGGACTTCCGACGGACTCACGGCAGACTTTTACATGGTCAAAAGTCCAACTGTGTGTACAAGGCATTACATTCCCTGAGACTGATGAGTCTTCTTCCTATGCTGGGATCACCATTGAGGTATTTGTATACTGCTTTCATATCTCCTCTCAAGCGTCTCTTCTCCAGAGAGAATAAGTTTAGTGCTTGTAGTCGTTCCTTGTAATTGAGATCCTCCAGTCCCCTCATTCAATTTGTTGCCCTTCTCTGCACATTTTCGAGTTCCAGCACATCCTTCCTTAAAGTGGAGGTTCACCCAAAAAATATTTTTTTAACATTAGATTGAGGCTAATTATGCTAAGCAGAATCGGGTGTTTTTTTTTAAATCAATGCAGTACTTACTGTTTTAGAGATCGATGTTCTCCGCCGCTTCCAGGTATGGGCTGCGGGACTAGGCGTTCCTATTTGATTGACAGCCTTCCGACAGTCACATCCAGCGCGTCACGAGTTCCCGAAAGTAGCCGAACCACCGACGTTCGGCAAATTGTGACGTGCTGTATGCGACCGTCGGAAGGCTGTCAATCAAATAGGAACGCCCAGTCCCGAAGATCATACCCGGAAGCGGCGGAGAACATCGATCTCTAAAACGGTAAGTACTGCATTGATTTTAAACAAAACACCCGATTCTGCTTAGCATAATTAGCCTCAATCTAATGTTAAAAAAAAAATTCGGGTGAACTCCCGCTTTAAGATTGGTGACCAGAACTGGACTGAATAATCTAGATGTGGCCGAACCAGAGTTTTATAAATTTTGAGGATAATTGTTTTACCTTATGATTAAATTCCCTTTTTTATGCATGCTAATAGTCTGCTGGCTTTGCTTGCTGTAGCTTGGCATTGCATTCTATTGCTCAGTCTGTCTTCTACTAAGACCCCCAGATCTTTCTCCATCCTGGATACCCCCAGAGGTTTTCCCCCTAGTGAATAATTAGCATTTTTATTTTTATCCTCCAAGTGCATTATTTCACATTTTTCAACATTAACCACTTCCCGCCCGGTCAATAGCATATTGACGTCCAGGAAATGGTTTTGTTATCCTGACTGGACGTCTATGGACGTCCTGCAGAATAACAGCCGCCGCGCGCCTGTGGGGGCGTGCATCACGGCGATCGGTGGTGTGGTGTGTCAGTCTGACACCCCACAACACCGATCTCAGTAAAGCGGTTGGTGTTCTGTACCTCTTTTTCTCCACACATAGTGTTGTGTGTTTCTTCCAAACAACTCAACTTTGGTTTCATCTGTCCACAGAATATTTTGCCAGTACTGACGTGGAACATCCAGGTGCTTTTGTGCAAACTGTAATGTTTTTTTGGACAGCAGTGGCTTCCTCTCTGGTATCCTCCCATGAAATCCATTCTTGTTTAGTGTTTTACGTATCGTAGATTCGCTAACAGGGATGTTAGCATATGCCAGAGACTTTTGTAAGTCTTTAGCTGACACTCTAGGATTCTTCTTCACCTCATTGAGCAGTCTGTGCTGTGCTCTTACAGTCATCTTTACAGGACGGCCACTCCTAAGGAGAGTAGCAGCAGTGCTGAACTTTCTCCATTTATAGACAATTTTTCTTACCGTGGACTGATGAACAGCAAGGCTTTTGGAGATATTTTAATAACCCTTTCCAGCTTTATGCAAGTCAACAATTCTTAATCGTAGGTCTTCTGAGAGCTCTTTTGTGCAAGGCATCATTCACATCAGGCAATGCTTCTTGTGAAAAGCAAACCCAGAACTGGTGTGTGTTTTTTATAGGGCAGGGCAGCTGTAAGAGAGAGAGAGAGAGAGAGAGAGAGACTTGTAAAGCGCAACACATGCGAACTGAATCGCCTCTGGGCGCTGTATCCATTTCATGGGTAAGGAACCCCTTGACCTCAGAAGAGATGGGTTTTAATCTTTCTCCTGAAGGCCAAGTGGTCCGACTCCAGTCGGATGGTGGTTGGTAGTGCATTCCACAGGCGAGGTCCCTGGACTGCAAATATTCGATCTCCTTTGGACTTGTATCTGGCCTTGGGTATCTGGAGGAGGTTTTGATTGGTGGATTGCAGAATGCGATTGGGGTTATGGGCTTTTATTTTTTCGCATAGATATTGGGGGGCGTTGCCTTGAATACACTTATGTATTAGACAGAGTGCCTTGAAAGTGATTCTGTCTTTTACTGGCAACCAATGAAGGGATCTCAGTGAAGGTGAGATTGATTCCCATGGTTTTTTCCCAGTCACTAGTCGAGCGGCCGTATTTTGAACGACTTGCAGACGAGTGACTTGGTATTTGGGGAGTCCTAGATAGAGGGCATTTGCGTAGTCGAGTCTAGAATTGATGATTGTTCCCACCACGACTGCAATGTCCTCTTTCGGGATAAAGTCCATGTTGACGCGGGGTGATTTTTCCGGTTAGCGTGAAACAGGAGAAGTTCTGTTTTCGAACCATTGAGTTTAAGATAACTGTTTGTCATCCAGTTTTCTATTAGAGTGAGGCATTTCTCTAGTCCAAGAGAATGATCCTTTTTGTTGCAGATGCGGAAATACAGTTGTGTGTCGTCTGCATAGGAGTGGTAAAGTAACTTCTGGTTACTGATAATTTCAAAGAGAGGGCGAAGATAGATATTAAACAATATGGGCGATAAGGGAGATCCCTGAGGGACTCCGCATGACACCGTACGTTTTTCAGAAGTGAAAGACCCCAGTTTCACTATTTGTGATCGGTTTTCCAAGAAGGAGGAGAACCAGGGTAAAACACATTCAGCGACTCCGGCTACTTCAGCTAGCCTAGCCAGTAGTAGTCCGTGGTCTACAGTCTCAAAAGCCGCGCTTAGGTCCAGCAGTATCAGGAGACAAGATTCTCTTTCAACTGCGGCCTCTAGAGCGTCATCCCATATTTTAAGCAGCGCCGTTTCTGTTCCGTGACCTGGACGGAAGCCTGATTGAAACGGATCGAGTAATTTATGGGTGTCTAAATGCAGTTGCAGCTGTTGTACAACTACTTTCTCCATTACCTTGGAGAAGACATTTAGAGCTGTTATGGGCCTCCGGTTGTTTGGGTCTTTGGGGTCGAGGGTAGTTTTTTTTAGAATTGGTTTTATTGTACCTTGTTTTAGCAAGGTGGGCACCATGCCCTCCTTGAGTGATTGGTTAATGAGCTGCGTGAGCTGTGTAACCAACATCTCCAATCTCATCTCATTGATTGGGCTCCAGTTGGCTGACACCTCACTCCAATTAGCTCTTGGAGATGTCATTAGTCTAGGGGTTCACATACTTTTCCCACCTGCACTGTGAATGTTTACATGGTTTGTTCAATAAAAACATGGTTACATTTAACTCTTTGTGTGTTATTATTTTAAGCAGACTGTGATTGTCTATTGTTGTGACTTAGACGAAGATCAGATCACATTTTATGACTAATTTGTGCAGAAATCCATATCATTCCAAAAGGGTTCACATACTTTTTATTAGAACTGTAGATAAAAGATTCGACATGACGGTGACAATAGCGAATTGTGTCTATTGAACCTGCAGTTGAATATGCCTAACCTAACTCTATTAGTCTGAGATTATTCAACATTATATAGAAATGAACATTCGACGAAGCAGATAAAAACATATGATCACTGCGAGCAGACATTTATGTTCAAATGCTCCGCCCATAGGATATAGAAGAATTAAAATGTTGAATGACTAGTAATTATAATTAATAAATATAATTATTGCTAGTCATACAACATTAGAATTCTAATATAGCTTGTGGGCGGAGCATTCGACCGGAAATGTACGATTTTGGCGTTGTACAGTTTAGCTGCTTCGTCGTATTTTCTTAGAATATTCGGCAGACACCATAAGCCTTCAAATTACAGATTCAACCTTAATTTGGATTTTCGGACGAATGCATTTTTTAATGAAACAAAATAAATAAAAACGAATTTCGGCAGTAACTAAATAAATGTATTTTTCGGACAAAACCGAAATTCTGAAACTAAATATTTCCATGTGCACATGTCTATTAGCTAACATAACTTATTCATTAGAAAAATAAATTGAATCAGATGATTTCAAGAAGCCAAGACAATAGTTTTATATTTGGTGACCCTTGAGAAAATCCAGACCTCCATTAGAAAAATGGAAATTTTTAATTACACAGCTTTGTCTTATCCATCATTAAATCATTATAAATGCTTATGAAAACGATCAGAAATATGATTTAGCAACATGCTTTTGTCTTTCATAAATGTTAAATTACTTTAATTTCATTGTGTTTTAAATTGTTACACTTTGTAAAAGAGAATAAAATGGAGGGATATGCATTTTAATTTATAATAAAAGAAAATATCTGCCTATTATCTAATTTATATAACTATATTAAAGGGAGATAGCTAAATAAAAAAGTTTAAACTGTAAAGTCACTCATATAGACTAGTAGGTAGGTTTGAATGTTTACTATTCTATGCACCCAAGCATTTTTTTTTCAAGTACCTTGTACTTCCTAGAGTCGTTCCCCACTGAGAACATGCCCTTGTGTGTAGCTGCTGGGAACTGCTGTCAGTTTGATAGACGAGGTTCCAATATGTGTAGCAGAGCTGCAGTCAGTGGTTCTTTCAGCAGTGATTTGCAGAAACAGGGGTTTCAGTGTCAGGACTTTATAAAATGTAAACAAACATTGATACATTGAAGTTAGTTGTGGTTCTCTGGGGAAACGAATTTATTGCAAATCTGCAAGAAGAATAAAGAAATAAAAATCTGTTGATTTTTTTAAATAAAATGTTTTTCTATGTAGCCCCTTATTAACCAACAGGAAACAAAAGATGACACACGGCTTGTTTGATATGGCATCAAATACAAAAATACAAAATAGATAAAAAGGAGAGAAAAATAATAGAACTTTTGGTTGTCACCTATAACCCCAAAAGAAGGACATGAGTACTCCAAAAGTAGCTAAAATATTGTTGCATAAAAACATATCCAAAATTCATCAGACAGTATAAATCGCATTCCCCATACAGATATAAGCAAAAATCTAAATATGTTGAAACCTGTATTTACTAGCCCAATATAGGTAAATTGCATATACAGATGAATATAATGAAATCCTTCCATATGTAGGGCCAAATACAGGAGTCATTTGTAAGCCCCTCTACGTGTTTCGCCAGAAAGCTTCCTCAGGAGTTCCTATTTATAAAACACAGAACCATAGCCAAAAACCATAGAGTGCTTACTCCAAAGTTTGGGAGGAGAGAGAGAACTCTGGACCAAACCACAGTCGTGGAAGCAACACATCAGGGCCATCACAGATGAAAGAGAAGCCCTTTAGGGTAGTTCATTGCTTAGATAAATAGTGGAAAATATGGATGGATGATCAGAAAGATAATATGTCCCGGTACACAGATAAAATTCATAGCACAACACCTTGTGCTTAATAAGTACTCAGAAGAGCTTGCTGCAAAAAGCATGTCTGCAATATATCTCCACGTCCCCATTAGGAAAAAGTGTTTGCCAAAAGCCTCACAAAACATACTTATATAAAGGGAAGTTAAAAATGGCAACTGCCGCAAAACATCCTCCCTGCGCCCGTCACGTACAAGCCAGCCTTATTAAGCCCTTGTGATCTCTGACTCTTTCCATTCCCTGCTTTATTTAATACTTATTTTATTTATACAGATCATAAAAAAAAATTGTGGTTATCCCTATTTTTTGTTGTTGGTAATCACATGAGCATGAAAAAATAATTCACAAAATTCAAAATAACACTTAAATTGATTTGCAAATAACTTTCTTTGTATTGGAAACATCATTTTGGTATTATGATAAATGGATAAATGCCACAATAAAATTTGTGTCTTATTTCTATATTAATTGTTCAAACTGCAAACGAGGTTTCTTTATGCCTTTACATTTGTAGTTTGTATTCTTCCCTACTGTGGGTGTATCTGTGATTTCCATTGGTTATAATGAGCTGCTCATCATAGGCACTAAGGCAGACCACTAGACTGTATGAAAGCTACAGGTGTACATACAAAATAAAAATATACTGGCTGTGCTGTGGCTTACATTGGATACCAGTACACAGGCAGGAAGGTGGCGAGACATTGACCCCATTTGAGGCATGTTTCTTTTTATGTAAAAATGTGATAAGGTCAGGTGCATTTAAATATAATTTCCCTTATTATTTAAAAGCAATTTTAGACAAAAGGTACAATTTTATTTTCCTAAATAGCTTCCTTTACCTTAGTGCAGTCCTCCTTCACTTACCTCATTCTTCGTTTTGCTCCTGTTCTTCTGTTTGTAACTCCACACAGTAATGCAAGGTTTTCTCCCTGGTGTGAAGTGTTGTGCTCGCCCCCTCCCTTGGAGTACAGGAGAGTCAGGACGCTCTATTCATTGCAGATAGAGAAAGGAGCTGTGTGTTAGTGGGTGTCCTGACTCTCCTGTAGTCCAAGGGAGGGGGCGAGCACGAACACTTCACACCAGGTAGAAAGCCTTGCATTACTGTGTGGAGTTACAGACAGAAGAACAGGAAGTGAGGATTTCTCAGAAGAAATAAGGACATTTAAAAGCAAAATCGAAGGATGAAGTAAGTGAAGGAGGACTTCACTAAGGTAAAGGAAGCTATTTAGGGAAACAAAATTAACCACTTCCTGCCCGGTCAATAGCATATTGACGTCCGGGAAGTGGTTGTGTTATCCTGACTGGATGTCTATAGACGTTCAGCAGGATAACAGCCGCCGCTCGCCCGTGGGGGCGCGCATTGCGACGATCGGTGGTGCGGTGGTGTGGTGTGTCAGTTAAGTCAGTCAAGTCAAGATGTAAACAGGAAGAGCCGTTGATCGGCTTTTCCTCACTCGCGTCTGACAGACGCGAGTAGAGGAGAGCCGATCAGCGGCTCTCCTAACAGGGGGGGTTTGCGCTGATTGTTTATCAGCGCAGCCCCCCCTCTGATGCCCACACTGGACCACCAGAATGCCGCCCAGGACCACCAGGGAAGCACCTAACATGTGGATGGCTAGGTGAGTCCCCAAGGCCATCCACATGTACTAATGTACTAATGTATGCATAACATATGCCAATCAAGTGCCCATAAATGGTTTCGTTTTTTTTTGGAGGTGTGGTCCTAAACTTTTGATCAGCTGAAAAACAGCCTGTTTCAGTTTATTCGTTATTTTCAATTAATTGAATGCTGAAAAAATATTTTGTCTCATTCTCATTTCTTCTTGTTGCATGTTGAAGCTCTACTTGGAACCTTGTTAAGATCCAACAATGTAAAATATGATTTTTTGCCATTTTTCAAGTGGTCTTAAACTTTTGATCAGGACTGTATAACACATTGTTAGGAACTCAAATAAATAAAGTTACTATGGAAACTTTGCTTTTTTAACAAATGTTCTCACAGCTATTACATGAACATATGAGAGAATGCTTTGTGCTTATGTATTGATATGTGCTATTTCTAATTACAAAGCTTTATGGTAAATATTTAACTTTTTATACTTAAAATGTTCATATATATTTAATATTTGAATCAAGTATTTATTAGAATGATGGAAAATATGCCATTCATCTGCATTAGAATACATTCCAGATATTTACTGTCATGATCAAGTTGGGTTTGATGATAAATTTGTGGGCTTTTACTAGCTGTCATACTGTATACTAAATATCTTTGACTCCACTATTACCTGTTGTCTGTGCTTGTTTCTCAGCGTTTATATCCCCTTATTATCTGTCCCCCAATATCTGTCTCTGGCTTTCCTAGCCTTTGCTTAATTGCGCTGTGTGTCCATAGTTACACACAGTTCGGATTGGCCCCACCCCCTGCTCTCTGCTTACAGGTTGTGATTGACAGCAGCAAGAGTCAATGGCTCCTGCTGCTACCTCCATGTCCAATGATGAAAGAGAGATCAGGGAGAGCCATTGCTCTAGGGCACAGCGAAGACTTTTTTATACCTTAATGCAGAGAATACGTTAATGTTAAAAAAAAACTTCTGCCTTTACAACCACTTTAAGAGTGGCAGTTAGCTTTCTTGATACTGGAAGGCTCAAGTCCCTGACGTCACCAAATATTTTCAGCATCTGTATTGTTACAAAAAAACTGTTAGGCCCCTTTCACACTGGGGCGGGAGGTGTGCTGACGGTATAGCGGCCGAAAAAGGGTTAATACCACCGGCAATGTGCCTCTGCAGAGGCGCATTGCCGGCGGTATTATCGAAGTTTCCCATTGCTTTCAATGGGAAGGAGCCGTGGAGGAGCAGTAAACACACTGCTCCTTCACCGCTCCAAAGATGCTGCTAGCAGGACTTTTGGAGCGGTCCTGCTAGCGCACCGCTCCAGTGTAAAATCCCTCATGCTTTTACATTGAGACTGAAGGGCAGGAGTTTTTCAGGTGGTATTTAGGCGCTAAAACGCCTGAAAAACTCCTCAGTGTAAAAGGGGCCTTAGAGACTGCAGATATGCAAAAGAAAATAGTAACAACTTGTGTATACCCTACAGAAGTTAGTCAGCAACTGTCAATCGTCAGATACTGGATGGCAATTTTTAGATACTGTAGATGATGGACAGAAACAACAGACATGCTACAGAAGTGCTTCAGACATTGCATACATGCTACAGAAGAATGTCAGCAACTGCAGACATGCTGAAAAAGATAGACAGAAACTGTGGAGATGCTACAACTATATATATATATATATATATATATATATATATATATATATATCCAATATACTACAGTAATGGTCAGAGACTGGAGTCATAGATCGTGGTAGTGCTACATAGGTGGCTGCAGACTGCGGACTTGTTTTTAGTTGATTCTAGGAAGACTTCTCCTCAAACAACGCCAGCTCCTGCACTGATCAAGTGGTTGGAGTGGACACCCACACAGAGAAGACACTAAGGCCGCGTACACACGGTCGTTCCAAACCGATGAGAATGGTCCGACGGGCCATTTCCATCAGTTCACCGCTGAAGTGGCCTGATGGTCTGATGTGCGTACACACCATCGTTCCAAAAACCGATCGGGTCAGAAAGCGGTATAGATGTATCTTTGAATTGGGCTCTCTCTAAGAGAGATGATATCCCTAATACTTTAAAACTCTTTTTACGTAATAGTTTGGATTTTTGCCTGGGCCATAATTATTTTTGGTACGATGGCTGTTTTTATTCCCAGAGAAATGGCGTTGCTATGGGGGCTAAGTTTGCCCCCAGTATAGCTAACCTTTTTATGGCAGAGTGGGAAGGTAAGACAATTTTTAATGAAAGACCAAAAGAATTATTATTTTACAGAAGGTACATTGACGATTTGTTTTTTATATGGGCAGGCCCAATTTTAACGCTAGAAAACTTTTTAAATGTTCTTAATAATAATTCCTGTAACATTGTTTTAACGAGTGAGTACAATCAGCACAGTATCCACTTCCTAGACCTGAACATCTTCAGAAAAGAAAACAAGCTTGGCACTAAAGTGTATTTCAAGCCCACAGATTGCAACAGCTACCTACCAACAGTGAGCGGCCATCATCCAACATGGCTTAGAAATATACCTAAAGGACAACTAATGAGAGTAAAACGCAACTGCACAGACGACACTGATTTTATCTCTCAGTCCTTGGTCCTCAAAGAAAAGTTCATGGAAAAAGGATATAAAGAGTTTCACCTGGAAAGAACAATCAAAGAACTGGCACTAATACCAAGATCAAGCTGTCTAACCAGTAACAAATCTCTCACTAAGAAGAACACACACGAGTGGAGTTTTATTTCTGACTTTCATAGTCAGTATAAAGAAATTGAAAGAATTTTTAAAAATCACTGGCATGTCCTTTTCCTTGACAAAATAGTGAATACTGCACTTCCCAGTAAACCAGGTTTTATCTACAGGAGAGCTGCCAGTATTGGAGATAAAGT
The DNA here is from genome assembly GCF_905171775.1 of Rana temporaria. Taxonomy (NCBI): domain Eukaryota; kingdom Metazoa; phylum Chordata; class Amphibia; order Anura; family Ranidae; genus Rana; species Rana temporaria. Next base: position 136,158,683 of record NC_053491.1, read on the forward strand.
CGTTAAGAAAGTATTAGACCCCCCTACCAAACCTCCTTCTTTTTGGGACAAAGATAGTTTTTTCCCGTGCAGGAAATGCCTCCCATGTCGAGAAGCTGACAGATCAAGAGGCCCCATCGAAAACTTTACTTCGACATCAAATGGAATGGAATTTAATTTAAAGGAGTTTATCACCTGTAATACCACCCATGTAGTTTACGCACTAGAGTGCCCATGTAAACTCATGTACATCGGACAAACCAAGAGAGCCTTGAAAGTAAGGTTAGCCGAACACGTGACTAATATAAAGTTAGGCTACAAAGATCACAATGTGTCATTACACTTTAAAACACACCATGACTGTAACCCCTCAGGTTTGAAATTCTGGGGTGTTGACCATTTGGGTCTTTCATGGAGAGGATCTAACCTTGCCAGGGAACTCTCCAAACGCGAGACGGAATGGATCTTCATGGCAGATACTTTGGTGCCAAAAGGCCTGAATGTTGAACTAGACATAAACTGCTTTATTAGTGACTCCTAATTTCCGTCCAAAGTTTACTGCAATTTTGATGTCCATTTACCCTCCTCATTCTTGGACACATTTTTATATATATATATATATATATATATATATATATATATATATATATATATATATATATATATATATATTTTATAATTTTTTTTATATTTTTTATATTTTTATGTTTTTTATGTGTAATATATATATATATATTTTTTTTATATTGTCCTTTTTATATTGTCCTTTTTTAGAAAACCTCCTTTTAAAACCATTTTTTCTGGAATGGTTTTAGTGAAAAAGTGTTTTTTAAGTTACATGACTCTCCTGCTACACACTGAGACATCCCGGCTCAGGCCTGCTCCTTTTGCATACTTTTTACATGTTTTTTTAAAAACATGTCGTTTTACATGGTTTATGCACCAATATCATTTTATGTGTCCTGTATCTGTGTCAGCTTCACAAATACCTGAGCCAAAGAATGCCAAGCGTGACTCTATTTCACGGAATCTAACACAGAGTGCTGAACACTAATCTCATCTATAATAGACTGTCAGCAACTAGAACGGCCCTATGTACACGCCCCGTCCTGTGTCCGATTGGCTGCAAGCCCGCACATCCACAAACAGGCACCGTCACCTAGGAAGCTTATTTGACTGCACATACAAATAAAACCAATCTGGTCATTTTATCCTTATTTCCCCCTTTTTTAATGCTCTGATCATCTACAGATGGTCTGTATGTCCCTAAGGGATGAGCATCTATAATTTGTTATCTATAAAGAAAGCTATGTTTTGATTGATGTTAAATGCATTGCTACGAGTGCAGTACTAGTCAGTATTTCCTCCTCACAATTCCCAAACAGCACTGCTGACTTCCGTCCCGCCTTCCGGCTAGAGTTGCACCTATAGCGGCCGGGGGTGTGATGATCGGAACCAATAGCGGCGACTGATGGGAAATAAAGGAAAATAGACAGCGCTGTGTAGCCACGCCCTCTGTCGAAGTCGGAAGTGACGAAACGCGTCATAGCCGACCAGCCGGATTCGACAATCACAGTACCACGCTCCATAGGACCAGTGCGGCCTCTGGCGTTGAAAGGACGGCGGTGACTGCGGTGATATCTCTCTGCTTACCTATCTTTTTGGCTCATTTACAAGTGATTTCTCTGTACGGGCATTACCATAGGGGATCTATATATTACACATAGGGTGCTCTGACATTTAGATTACTGCACTATTATTTGTATCTGTGTCTATCTGTCTCATTTCATGTGTCCCCCTATGACCATCCGTGACAGTATTTGAGGACTGAGAGTGATGCATTCAAGGGACCATTAACACACACTGTTCCTGGCTGTGGTAAGCTCCACCCCTCTAGGGGAGATATTCCACAGTTTCAGTTCTCTTTGGGTGCACTCATCTGATCGGTGTAGGGTGCACTTAACACCTTTCAAGTGATCACTCCATCAAGCTCCTTCACGAGCTACTTTAAACCACTCTTTTTAGCGCTGTTTTATTATTTTTGAATTGTTTGATTCTTTTATATTTGATACTTGGTTTTATACTTTTAAATGGTCTTCCATTTGTTTAAATAGCTGCTTCTAGGATTTTACCATTTCTATTTATTTATTGGTATTTCCTGCACTCCTTTGGAGATTGGCACATCACCTATCACTTGGGCTGTGTTTTCTAAACATAGTACTTTGGCGCCGGGCGTGCATCGTTGGCCTTTTTCTTGCACCTCACGTTCTACCTTGTATCTTTGCCAGGTGACTTGAGTGTGAAGAAGCGACTTTGAAGCATCTTCAGGGAACGCCTGGGTAATCTACCTGTAATGTTGGATTCAAATCACATTAGTTAAGATGAGGATCTGACTTAGAGGCGACTTCCAATTAATGTCTATGGGCACAAATTGGATAGAAGTTGCCTTGAAATAGTACAAGAACCTTTTCTAAAGTCGGAGCGACTTCAGTAGTACTAATTGGGACAAAAATGGGATTTCACATGTCACACGACTTGGGGTCTAACAGGTCAGATCCGAAGTTGCGGCAGTGTAAACTGAGCCTTATGGCTTGTACACACGATCGGAATTTCCGTTGGGATAAACTCCAACTTCCGTTCAAGCTGTCTTGCATACACACTGTCACACCAAATTCCAACCATCAAGAACGCGGTGACGTACAACACTACGACAAGCCGAGAAAAATTAAGTTCAATGCTTCCGAGCATGCGTCGACTTTATTCTGAGAATGCATGTTTTTTTCTCCGTCGGAGTTCCATAAAGACGAACGGAATTTCCGATAAAAAATGTTCCATCGGGAAAAAAAGAGAACATGTTCTCTTTCTAAGTTGGTTAGAATTTCCAAAGGAAAAACTCGAAAGGGGCACACACACGGTCGGAACATCCGATGAAAAAATTCCATCTGATTTTTTTCATCGGAAATTCCGATCGTGCATACGCGGCATAAGAGGTTGAGTTACTAAAACTGTAGAGTGCAAAATCTGGTCTAGCTGTGCATGGTAGCCAATCAGCTTCTAACTTTAGCTTGTTCAATTAAGCTTTGACAAAAATCATGGAAGCTGATTGGTTTGTGTGTTGCGCTGCACCAGACTTTGCACTCTCCAGTTTTAATCGATCAACCCCCTAAATGCTTATTGCCAGGGCCTGGGGGCCATACAATAATTACTGTGGGTTAAATAAAATGTCTCCCCCCTCACCGGGTCTTCTCTCGGGTAGTTAATTTTGTATGGTTACATTTAAAGCCCTAGGTTATGTGATACCCTGTTTTCTGAATCTCCAAATTTAGGGCCTGATCCTCAAAAGGGATACGCTGGCGTATCTACTGATACGCCATCGTATCCCTGTTTCTATCTATGGAACTGATCCACAGAATCAGTTTCACATAGATAGGCAGAAGATCCGACATGTGTAAGGGACTTACACTGTCAGATCTTAGGATGCAGTACCGCAGCCGCCGCTGGGGGCATTTCTCGTCGAAATGCCGCTTCGGGTATGCAAATTAGCACTTACGGAGATCCACGAAGCTTTTACGCTTCGTTTTTTCTCCGTAAGTATTAGTTTGCCGTCGCAATATTAGGGCTGCTTTTACAAGGCCTAAACTGTTTAGACCTTGTAAAAGTAGACCCTTCTATCCCGCGTCGCTGTATTTTTTTTTTATTTATTTTTTTTTCCCGCCGCAACTCGTTTTTTTTTTTTTACGCCCGTCGTGATTCTCAAAACCCGGCGCAACGTAAAACCGCGCAAAGCACGTCGGGAAAATGACGTCGGGAGCATGCGCAGTATGTCCGGCGCGGGAGCGCGCCTAATTTAATTGGGACTCGCCCCATTAAATTAGGAACGCCTTGCGCCGGCCGGATTTAAGTTACACCGCAGAAAATTTCTAGGTAAGTGCTTTGTGGATCGGGCACTTAGGTAGAAATTTTACGGCGGTGTAACTTAAATCCGAATATTTAAGTTACACCCGCTAGCTGTGGATCAGGCCCTTACTTTCTGTTTCTTAAATCAAATTTTCTAAATTTCTATTCTTTCAATCCGGGCTCATGTTTTTATGCTTATCCTATTTGCTTTTATCTTTGTGCTATTCTGTGCATTTTTTTGGTATGTGTGTTTTATTGTCAATAGTGAAAATCTGTCATGCACCTAATCATGGTCTTCTTATCTCCTTGGTCTTCAATTTCTGGGGGCATGGTTAGCAGCCCCTTGCTAGTCATGACTATACCAATATAAAATTCTGCACAGAAGAATGTAGGTTTTATGCAGAATACGTCAGACATTTATTTAAGTCTCAGGGAAAATTAGTTCTGACATTTCTCTTCATATTGATTTTTTTAGTAAGAATGCCATATATTAATCATAAAAAGAGTAACTGGATAAGCATTTCTGCATGTACAACATTCAGTGACTGTAAATTTGCTCTGCTGGCAATTTACACATTTGGACTCCACTGGCGATATTTCACCATGTAATCTGTCAAATAACAAAATACATTTTTAAGTGTTTATAAAGTTTTAAGGGTTTCTTTTGGCTGGCTTAACATTGTGCGCTCTGAATTATAAACTTGGAAATGTGGCTAAAAGATGTGAATGATAATGAGGATGATGAAAATAAAGGAGCATTGCTTGAGGAATTATAATGCTGTGATCATGTTCTAGATCAGGGCTATTGAATCTAACATCCACAGAGGTTGAATCAGTAAAATTTTCTTCCAGCGCAATCTTATGTTTCTGCTATGATCCTTCATATCACAGCCCCCACCTTTACATCACAGCCCCCACCTATACATCACAGCCCCCACCTTTACATCACAGTCCCATCCACATTGGTGTCCCCAACCACACCATTCACATCACATTTCCTCCATTTACATCACAGACATGATGTTGAGTTCCGGGCTCTGTGGGAGCCAAACCATTACTTACAGGACACCTTTTTCTTTTTTACACTGAAAATAGTGCTTAACCCCCTGGCGGTATTCCCGAGTCTCGCAGCAGCCACAGACAAAGTTACTTACCTTGTCCCTGGATCCTGCGATGTATCCCCGCTGTGTGAGCGAGCGGCATCCTCGCTCGATTCACACAGTGTCCCTGTGTGCCGCCGATCTCCGTTCCCTGCGACATTACGACGCACAGGGGTGGAGAACGGCGCCAAATTCAAAAAAGTAAATAAAGACATTACATACAGTATACTGTAATCTTATAGATTACAGTACTGTATGTAAAAAAAATACACACCCCCTTTGTCCCTAGTGGTCTGCCCAGTGTTCTGCATGTACTTTTGTATAATAAAAACTTTTCTTTCTGCCTGGAAACTGGAGATTGTCCATAGCAACCACAAGTGTCCCTTTATGTCAAAAGTGGTTTCAGAGCAGCTAGAAAACAGCGATAATAAATTATAATCACTTGCAGAATTGAGCGATAGCAATTTGTGGGGAAATTCGTCTTAAAAAATAAAAGTAATGACAACGACAATTCTGCAACTGAGCAAATTTTAGTGTTTTTGATTTGATTACATTATTGAATCATTTTTATTATAATTATATTATTATTTGTTATAATTATTTATAGTTATTTATTATATTATAATTTATGATTTTGTTTTACAAACTTTATCATACCCGGGATGTCTACTAGACTCTTGTTTGGACAGATTTAAGTGAGTTATTCCTAAGAATTACAGGCCTACAATGTAAAACACCAAATTTCCATGCAAAATAATGGTACCGCTTTCAGCACCTAAAATCTGAAATAATCATACCGCCAGGGAGGTTAATGACATTGGCTGCACATTTGGGTTTGTTGTCGTGCTGCAGAATACATTTTGGGCCAATCACAGGCCTCTCTGATGGTATGACATGATGGAAATGTATTTACCTGCATTTCTCAGCATTGAGGACACCATTAATCCTGACCAAATCTCCAATTCTATTTGCAGCCCAAAACTTGCAAGGACCTCCATAATGCTCCACTGTTGCCTGCAGACACTCATTATTGTATCACTCTCCAGATTTTCGCAAACAAACTGCCCTTTACTACAGCTAAATATTTCAAATTTTGACTCATCAGTCCAGAGCACCCCAGTTCCTATGTTTTTCAGCTTAGACAATGGAAACAAGGCTAAGCGACTTAAAGCGGAGTTCCACTCAAAAGGAACTTTTGCTTATCCATCTCCTCCCCCCCTCTGGTGCCACAAGTGGCACCTTTCAGGGGGAGAGAGGGGAACTATATATATATATATATAGTTAATAAAACAAGAGGGAACAATGGGGGTTATTTGTTCTACGTAGATGCTTGGTGTTTTAAGGCAGAAGCTTGGAGTGGAATATGTGTGTGTAAGGTACTAAATATTTGATTTGTATATTTGTCAACTAGATATCTACAGGATAGCATTTCCTTTGATGTAAACCACACTGAAAAAATGAAGCTCAAAAATAAATGGCAAGCTTTTTTGTCATATAACACATATCCTAAGACAATTTTACCAAACAGCAGTACACAGCATCCTTCAATTGTCATCTTCCCTAGCAAGAAGGATAATGTTTCAAACTAAGAAGCTTAGAACAGATTTTAAGGAAAATATTTACATGGGATCTCTGTGACATCATTGCCCAAATATGGTCATGACCACATTTGGTCAATGACGTCACCTGGAAGACCTTGCCCGTTTGTTTATACTGAGCTGTCATTCCCCCAGAGCTGTCATTCAATAGTTGCCATTATAGTAAGAGGATTGTGTTGGAAGTCAGTGTTTTTTTTCTTGTTGACAAGCACCATCCCTCATGATTTAAGAGGATCTGCATCACTGGACAACTTGATTCACTGTGGATTTACATGTAGGATTGGCGTGCAAGTGAAAGGGGCTAGGTTATGTCACTGGTTACTAAGCACAGCCCCAGTTACTTTCTTAACAACCATTGACAGCAGAAAAAGGAATTTAAAAAAAGAGTAGAGGGAGAAAAACCTGCTATTATATATGAAGTCCAGCTCCTGGAAAACATACTAAAATGTGCCCAAATAAGCAATATTCCGTCTAAAATTGCAACACATTTTAGCTTCTGTGCCAAGGAAAATAATGTTAAAAAGTAAGCTTGGAACAGTTTTCAAATGCAAAAGTGGTCTTTTATCTGCCTTAGACTTGCAATATATCATTAGCCAAATAATAAATATCTTACTGTGTTCGCCTATAACCTGCCAGTTTAACAGAGGAGAGAGAAGATCACCGCTCAAGGTAGGTCTATTGTAGGGTCGTTTCACAAATATAGGACTCCAAGGGTGCAGGCAATGCACTAAGGCAAATATTGGTATAAAGATGAGGGATGGACAGCCGCACTCCAAACAAAACGGGTTGTCTTTATTCAAATCAACAGCAAGGACACAGCAGATCACAGCAATAGGAACAGGAGAATACCGACGTTTCGCACTAGATTCAGTACTTATTCATGAGCCATGAATAAGCACTGAAGCTAGTGCGAAACGTCGGTATTCTCCTGTTCCTATTGCTGTGATCTGCTGTGTCCTTGCTGTTGATTTGAATAAAGACAACCCGTTTGGTTTGGAGTGCGGCTGTCCATCCCTCATCTTTATACCAATATTTGCCAGTTTAACAGGAGCCACATTACTCATAAATGGCAGCCTGCATGTTAGTCCGCCTTCTGTCAATGGGGCATGACCGAAAAAGGTCTGCTGATTGGCTCCCAATCAGTGCTCTCAGCCAATGGCTGAGAGCACTCACTGGAATGTTCTGGCTGGGGGCCCTCCCTCTCTCAGAACACAATAGAACAGCAAGTGAGATAGTTAGTCGGATAGTTAGTACAGACGCTCCTCCTGAGCTGTCAGTTTGTTTTTGTTCAGCACTAGTGTTTATGAGGCTTAAAGAGGAGCTCCACCCTAAATTTAACTTTCGCTTAATATTCCTAATGCTCCTAAATAATGCATAATCGGCTATTTTCATATTAAACAGTGTTACAATACCTTGTGACAAATAGAGCCTTCCGGTCTGCAGCCCCTCGGGTTTCCTTCGGGTTTTCTCTGGCTTCCTGTTCCGCGCTGTGTCTGCTGGGAGGGAGCCTGTGTCAGAGCTCCCTGATTATCATATTCCGTTCTGTTAGCACAAACATCGCGCGACTTCCTTTTGCAGGTGACGCGGATGTAAACAAAAGAAAGGGCGGGCCGTTTGAAAATTCTCCGCTGGTCCCCGTTGCTCGCGCGCATGCGCGAGATCGAGCGGTGGATGCTGGGACATCAGCATCCACCGCAACAAGGAAATGCCGGGCTGTGGGCTTATGCCCACAGTTAAAATGGTGCCGAAACCGGAAGGGGGAATATAAGTTTTTATTTCACACTGTATAGCAGCGGAGCGGCATGCGGAGACAGGACACGTGAGTTGCGCATATTAGGGTAAATTAACTTTTAAATAGCCATTCAGAAAGAATCGTTTTTGGCGTGGGAGATCCGCTTTAAGTCAGTAGCCTTTTGTTGGACATTACAGTAGTTCTCAGCAGAAGTACAAATAGAGTGAAAGATTTAGAATGTAGCTCTTATCAATGCTGCAATTAACTGCCCAGATCAATATCTGATTTAGATTATCAGAGACCTATAGACTTAGAAACACTTGCAAAATGTCACCTATAATTATATTAGTCAGTATGGATCTTAAAAAAAATATCTGCAATTCTGGAAAAAGTGAAATGCAGCCTTCAAGTGTAGATGACCATAAGTCTAAAAGAGAGCATAAGTGGCCTAAGTTCAGAACTTGACCATCATAATGTAAGTCTGGGTGGTCGTAGCTTCTAAAGGTGTAAATTAGAGTCAGCGGGGGTTATTTACTAAAGGCAAATCCACTTTGCACTACAAGTACAAACTACAAGTGCAAAGTGGACTTGAAATTGCACTGAAAGTGAACATGGAAGTGAAGTCGCTGTAAATCTGAGGGGTAGATCTGAAATGAGGGGAAGCTCTGCTGACTTTATTATCCAATCATGTGCAAGCTAAAATGCTGTTTTTTTATTTTCCTTGCATGTCCCCCTCGGACCTACAGCGACTGCACTTCCAAGTGCACTTACAGTGGATTTGCCTTTCGTAAATAACCCCCAATGACATTGGGGTGATAGTTTCAAATGGTCATCGGTACATGGAAATGAAGGTGGGGGGATTGTGGATATCTATCAGTCCACTTTGAAATTGATAAGAGGAAGTAGACTGATTTCACACGGCATCATATCCTGGCACCCTATGGACTCATGTTGACATGCTTTTTCATGTAAAACACATACCAACTCAAGTCAGCAGATTACCACTGCTTTAGTGGAGAAGTATAGAGGCTGCATTTTACCTTGCATTGTGTTTATTTGGATGTAGTACCGGTATTTCTTATTCTTATTATGTTAAATTGCAGGAAAAGCAGGTGAAGCTCAGTCTTTACTTGTTAAATGCTGTGTCTTACATTTGCACACATGTGCTTGAGACCAGGCGGTGTTTGAACTGAAGAGGCATGTATGGCGAAAGTACCTCTATACATAGGCTCAAGTTGTATTTGGGAGGTTTACACTAGAAGGTAGTGTGGGAAACCTGCGATTTGTGCACGTTTCCCACACTGCATTCAAATCGCACTGCCCTTGCAATCTGCAGTGGGTGTCAGTGCAATCTTAACAAGACTTGATACATATGGTAAGTAAAGATAACATCAGATATCATAGGTTGGTTTACTGTTTAACATTCCATTGAACACATTTTTTTTATTTATTTATTGATAGACAAAAACAAAATACTTTAAATAACCTGTATGAATTCCACTGTGCAAGCATATTTATTTTGGAACAGATGGAATGCTGATGTTGATAAAAGTTTGTGTTGGGAGCAGCATACTTAATTTGCATATATTATAAAAGGAAGACATCCCTGAAAGCAAATGAAGAAAGCTGCACATATGAAAAGCACCAATATTGCCAAAGCCCAATAGGATTTACCATTAAGTTCACAGTATTAAGTCTGAAAGAAAGAACAAAAAAGACATAGACAATGGGAAATGCTCAATTTTAATACATATTTTGTACAAACTTACAGGTTGCTTTGATGTTGAAAATGATGTGTGACCACCCAAGAATTTTCAAATATAAAATCAACTGCCTGTTTGTGTAAATGACCCTACATTTTGATAAAATCACATTTACTTATAATGAAAGGGAGCATTTATTTAGAGACTGTGGTATACCTGACTAGGAAGACCTGCAACTTTGTAAAAAACAAAACACATCAACATTTGGAGAACAAATAACAAAAAGACATTCATTGCACCCCCTAATTTAGAAAATATGTTGTGTATTTTGGGTTTGACATTTATATCGGCACTCATGTTTCTATAATATCTTCAGTGCCTATAGTGTATATTGGCTCCAAGGGAGATGGGGCCCACTGTGCACTTACTGCACATATTGGGGGTGAGGCCCTCACTGAGTACCACCACTTACAGAGTGTCTTGGTGCTATATGCAGAGTGGCAATGATGTGCTGTACTAGAACCAGATGCTGAAAGAGGTACGTGGGCTCAGGTAGCACTGTGCTGAAAGGTGTCCTATAGGCTGTGGGGGTACATTTTTGCAACAATCCACTGACCACCAAAGCTGGGAAGGTATTTTGCAGCCAGCCACTGACTCCCAATGCTCAGGTTGTGAAAATTCTACAGCCAGACAATGCCCCCCCCCCCCCCCAGTAGTTTTGGGTTTATTGTCTCAACAGTTGCTGATTGCAAAGTTATTTTTAAAGTAGGCTAAGGCCTCGTACACACGACCGAGTTTCTCGGCAAAAACCAGCAAGAAACTTGTTGGGAGATATTTTTTTGCCGAGGAAACCGGTCGTGTGAACATTTTCGTCGAGTAAACTCGACGAGCCAAAAAGAGAGCAAGTTCTCTATTTCCTCGACGGGAGTCTCAAATTGTCTCGTCGAGTTCCTGGTTGGGCTGGTTTCCGACGAGAAACTCAAGCTTGTGTATGCTAAGAAACCCGCGCTTGCTCAGAATAAAGTATGAGACGGGAGTAAAAGTAGCATTTGTAATGGAGATAACACATTTTTCAAGCTGTAACAGACTGAAAAGTGCAAATCATCTCTTAACAAACTTTTACTTAACACGCAAACACATGAAATTAGCAAAATCAGCCCCAAGAGTTTAGCCAGTGGAATCAAACTTCCCCTGCCGTTGTATGTCACCGCGTTTGAGAACGAGGAGATTTTGTCTTGACAGTGTGTACGCAAAGCAAGCTTGTCGAGTTCCTCGAAAAGCCTAACAAGGAACTCGACGAGGAAAACGATGTGTTTCGCCCGTCGAGTTCCTCCGCGTGTGTACGAGGCCTAAAAGGAATATGTGATGGAAGAGTTTCATTTAAAAAAAATGGTGGTGTTAAGTGTTGTATGTGTCTGTTGGACTTTTTTTTTAACCATGCCCATATTAGACGTTCCCACCATAAGTGGCAAGTGGGGTCTGGCTATGCCTTATTGCAGACCCACAAGGAGCCCAACTTATGATCCTGCACAGTGCACATAGGCCTGCTGCATTCAGAAAATTCCCCTGAATGTTGGACATACACATAATGATAAATGATCTCAGGATTATGATGATTTCAGAGAGTTCATTCAAAAATGATCATTTGCAAATACCAAAGAAAAATATAGATGGTCTAATTTGATTTGATTTTGTACGATGGCGGACTGCCTTTTCACAAAAAAATATCATTTAAGAATTAAGCGCTTGAGTACCAGCCTGTAATACCCCTTCATTACCAAATATTTTTTCAGAGCTACGATAGTTTGACTGACAAATACTTGTTCATTTAACACTGTACCCAAATACAGGTTATATCAATTTTGAAAAACTGGATTTTTTATTTTTTACTAAAAGAAGCGAAAAAATTATAAAAAAAGAATGCATTTCCCTAAATTTATGGCAGAATAAAAATGCCAGTAGAATACTTCCCTCTTTTTTTTTTTTTTTAGATACCCATCTGTACCTCTCCTGAGGAAACAAGTTCATATCTGGCGAAAAACGGAGACAGAATTAGTACAGATTACCTACTTCATTGGAAGTTTAACTCAACATTTACTCTATGATGGTTATTCATGTACACATAGAGTGCCTTGCAAAAGTATTCAACCCCTTGGCATTTTTCATGTTTTGTTGCCTCACAACCTGAAATTAACATGGATTGTTTGAGGATTTTCCATCATTTAATTTACAGAACATGCCCACAACTTTGAAGATTTATTTTATTATTGTGAAGCAAACAACAAATAGGACAAAATAACAGAAAAAGTCAATGTGCATAACTATTCACCCCCCTAAATTCAAAACTTTGTAGAGCCACCTTTTGTGGCTATCACAGCTTCAAGTTGCTTTGGATAAGTCTCTATGCGCTAGCCACATCTTACCACTGGGATTTTTGCCCATTCACCCTTGCAAAACTGCTCCACTTCCTTCAAGTTGGATGGTTTGCGCTTGAGAACAGCAATAAGTCTGACCACAGATTTCGACTAGGCTATTCCAACACATTTACATGTTTCCCTTTAAACCACTCAAGTGTTGCTTTAGCAGTGTGTTTGGAGTCATTGTCCTGCTGGAAGGTGAACCTCCGTCCTAACCTTAAATCACACACAGAGTGGTACAGGTTTTGCTCAAGAATATCCCTGTATTTAGCAACTCCATCCTTCCTTTAACTCTGACTAGTTTCCCAGTCCCGACTGCTGAAAAACATGGATGGTGTTCTTTGGGTGATGTGATGTGTTGGGTTTGCACCAGATGTAGCATTTTCTTTGATGGCCAAAATTTTACATTTTAGTCTCATCAGACCAGAGCACCTTCCTCCATACATGTTGGGAGTCTCCCACATGCCTTTCACAAACTCAAAGCATGCCATTTTGTTTTTTGCTTAAAGGTTTTGGCTTTCTTCTGGCCACTCTGCCATAAAGCACTGACTTTTACTTCTTAACAACATTGTCCCTTACATGTTTGGAGAGTTCCTTGGTCTTCATGGCAGTGTTTGGCTAGTGGTGCCTCTTGCTTAGGTGTTGCAGCCTCTGGGGCCTTTCAAAAAGGTGTGTATATGTAATGACAGATCATGTGACACTTAGATTGCACACAGGTGGACATTATTTCACTAATTATGTGACTTCTGAAGGTAATTGGTTGCACCAGAGCTTTTTATGGGCTTCATAACAAAGGGGGGTGAATACGTACACACATGTCAATTATCATTTTTTTATGTCTGAAAAATAGTTTTATGTATATATTTTTTCAAATTTTATTTCACCAACTTAGACTAGTGTGTTCTGATCCATCACATATAATTCTGATTAAAAAAACATTGAACTGAAGGCTGTAATGTAACAAAATAGGTAAAAAGCCAAGGGGGTGAATACTTTTGCAAGGCACTGTATTTTTGGGAACTATGTATGACAATAAGGTTTAATATGTACGCAATGTCTGTTTTTTGTAATAAAATTGTTTGTATATTTTTGTCTGTGTCTTGTCAAAGCCCTGTAGGCAATTTTTCTTTGTGCATGTATCATTTGGGACTGTGAAAAGCCCATGCCCTACACATGCCAGCTCACCCTTTGCATAGATTACAAGTTACCCCTTTTTTGAAAGTAGACACCCAAGGGGATTCCTTTTTTTGCCATAGTTGTTTTGAAATTAAGAAATATTCTGGCATTAAGGGAGCTTTGTGTAGGTAAGTGAATTGCGCTCCCCTTCTTTTTCCCTTTATATATCACCACCTGTTTCTAGGTACTGATTAGATTAGTGATCATCAATACATAACACCTCTGTTCAAATAAGCAAATGTGCTAATATTCTTCTCATGGGGAATATAAGTGTACCCAAAAGAGACATAAACCTCTATACAGTTTGTGTGAATCTATCTATACAGTTATAATATAGTGTTTTTATCCAATACGTTAAAGATGGTTGCCCATCCAAGGCAAACAAGTGTTGTACAAAGACCATTTTTTTAAAAATAATAATAAAATAAATAAATAAACGTAGGCTGCTGATACCCATAGGACTGCGCGCCGATCGTGAGGTAGGCGTCGGGGGAACCTGAGAGGAACAACTTTTACCTTCCATCTTGGCTTGGCTTTGCATACATGGTTGGAGAAGCTTGGTGCCGGCATACGGGCACATTTAAATGTGAGTGTAATATCTGTTTTTAAGTAGCCAATACATTTTTTTACGTACTACACCATGAGGGACCCCCCTTTTTTTTATGAGCTACTGTAGGAGAGATAGAGACCCCATTGGCACATTCAAGGCATCTGGCGATTGGTGAACAGACGTGTAAAAGGAGTGGTTATCCTGGGAATGAACCAAAGGCATTTTGATTGATTGAGATCTGGTGAGTGGCCATTTCTAGCGGTGACGGGAATATCACAGAAAGTGGTGTCATTATTGCTGTATTACAAACCCACAGGAGAAGCACTTAAATGAATATTTAATCAGCACATTGGGACTTTAATGAACAGAGGATATATCTTATAATCCTCCACCTAATTGCCATATATATATGGTGTTTCACCATATATATTGTTTTACAAGATTGGTTTATTTATTTTATTATTATTTAAAAAAATGTGGTCTTTGTATAACACTTGTTTACCTTGGATGGGCAACCATATTTAACATATTGGATAAAAGCACTATATTATAACTGTATAGATAGATTCACGCAAACTGTATAGAGGTTTATGTCTCTTTTGGGTACACTTATATTTCCCATGAGAAGAATATTAGCACATTTGCTTATTTGAACAGAGGTGTTATGTATTGATGATCACTAATCTAATCAGTACCTAGAAACAGGTGGTGATATATAAAGGGAAAAAGAAGGGGAGCGCAATTCACTTACCTACACATATTTCTTAAAGGACCAGACACCAAACAGGTGTCCTGACCCTTTCTTCTTTGATTGCAACACACCCTATATAATAACATAATATAATATATTTTCACTTGCGCCAGCAACATCTTTACTGTTTTATATTGAGGGAGCTTTCACAAGGTGATTGAACTAAATACAGCACATTAGGTGAAGGGGTTGATATACAGGAGATGAAGGGGGTTAATGTGCAGAAGTGAAGTATAAATAGGGAAAGAGAAAATCTACAAGTCACAATAATAGAAAGGATGGAGTGTAGCTGTGTGGCAGGGGGTGTGAAAGAGTTTAAAACAATGATCAATGAAAATAATAAATAAATGAATGGATCTGCAGCTGCTGCTGATTTATTCATTCATTTCCCATTCATTATTTAATATAATTCCTCTTCTTCTTCTTCTTGTCAGAGGCAGAGAAGCGAGTAACAATGCAAAGAGTAGTATGTGATTGCTGTGATTGGTTATCACGTTGAAGTCATGCCAAAGAGTTGCTTGGATTGACTCATTACACCATCCAATGATGGGTCAGCTCAGTTCACAGTCATCAACAGGTGCATTGACTGCCCAAGGACTGTCTACAGTAGTGGTAGGTGAATAACAGTTGGCCACTCTGCCATTTTTAAACTTACCTTAGTAGAAAATTAGTTAGCCTATCAATTGAAAGCCATCAGTTTCTGAAAGGTAAATCTCCTAAAATGTATCAGGATTCAAAAAAAAAAAAATATACAGTACATCTCTGCAATAAATTCACATTTCTCCATTTGTATCCCTTTAAAAACATTGAAAGTTGTAAAAAAAACTCTGGTTGACCTTCCAGGAATCCAGTATGCTCATAACTTCCTTTCTGTCCTGTTTGACTTGACAAAACATTGCTTTTACTGCTCTGAAATTTCAACCAGTGCTGTATCTTCCCTTCCCTGTCCTACCCAATGTGCATTTGTTTATTTCTATCCCAGAAAAGCAATGCTGCTGCAAAATCGGAAAAGTCTTTTGAGAGACGTAGTTCTGGGGTTGTATGTATTACAATAGGAAGTAACATCCCAGTAGCTGCTCCTTCAAGAAGTTCACAAGTCTAATCAAAATGTCACAGGGAAAAAAGTGGTCTCTATTTCTAGGAACAAGGTTGAAAAGAAAAGAGAAAACAGTAGGACATGTTCGAGAGGAGGAGAGGAAGATTTCAAGCTAAATTTGGAGTAAAGCTTGATTGATGTAACTTACAGTGTAAGCTAAAACACTTCTGAGAAGGGAGGGAGGGGATGAGAGCTCAGAACAGAATTTGTCTGTTAGGAACACAGTTCTTTTTCTGTGTGGAGGAGGGTGTGTTCCTTTCCTTCAATCAGCTCTCAAACACTAACTGGAGTCTCTCAGCACCCTTCTCTGTGCTCCTGACTGATAAGAAAGATTTTAACATGATCTGCCCTTTTGAAGGGGTGTAAACAAGAGAAGACTGCAGATAAACATGTATTCACTATGACCTGTATGTAGGCTATGCTATGTCACACATTTCGAAGAGCCTGCCTTCTGAGCTACAGAGGTGCTGAGAGAAGGAGTTTCAGGAGGCAGAGTCGGAAAATAAATCCATGCTTGCATACAGCAAGTACCATAGGATATGTAGTCTTTAGAAATTGAAAGTAAGCAGCAGAGGAGGAGCTGCAAAGCATGCAGGCATTCCAGGACGTTGTCATGGATATGCAGTAATGTCTGGCAGCTTACCTTCCTCTCCATGTGTTCACCTTAGAGGCCAGACACTCTCACCTGGCTGCTTTTATCATCTCTCCTCCCTGTATGGCTCCACCCCAGGCCATATCAGGAACTCTATATTAAGTGCACTGCAGGTCTGCCTTGCTGATCAATGTTGTTTGTTAAGCATTGTGTTCCTGCTTGCCGTGTGCTACGTTTATCTCTGTATACCGATCTTGGCTTGTCCCCGACTATTCCTGTTTGCTTGTGACCCTGACCTTTGGCCTGTCCTTTGTTTGTCCTTGTCTGCTTGTCGCACTGACCTTGGCTTACCCCTCACTATCTCTTGTATCCTGAGTGGCTGCTTCCCCTCTCTCCTCTATGCCCTATGGAGCATGAGCTGGGGGGCTCTGGGGGCCACAACCTGAATTCAGTTGCAGCCAAGGCCATCCTCACCACTAAAGGCTCTGGTGAATACCTGCTGAATCTTAGACTCTGTGCCCTGGGAAATCTTGGGCTCAAGCTTCCTGTGGGATCCCTGTTTGTGCTCCGGTGGATCTGCCTTCCGTGTTCCATCCGCAGCAGTCTGCCTTAGGGTTCACTACCTTGTGGTGCACTCCTGACTCCAACGGGGTGCTTCTGTCACCTGGCCACAGGTGACCTGACAGACGTTGTGCAAATAGATGACCAGCAGACAGGCAGAACGCACAACATGAAAGGAGGTTTTTTAAGTAAGCTTTTATTGGGTTGTCAAAAATAACCTATGTTTGTTTTTCTAATACAATGCTGATGTTATAAAATGTAAGTGTATGCTGTGACCATAGATTTCTTAGGAAGTGACTCTACCTCACCTTCTAAACACACCCTGTAAAAAAAATAGTGAATATGCTTAGCTTTCCTGTGGCCCACATGTTGAAAAGCTGCCACTTTGCTGCTCCTTAGTCACTGCATGTATTCCACTTTTCCTGGTGGTTAGAATACCTGCTCCCCTGTGGGGGGAGGCTTGTAACAGGTAAATTACCCACCTGAAGGGTTAGATAGGCTAGGGGGCAACTAAGCAGAGCAATTATAACACACAGGCAGCTGTAAAAATATTTGTTTAACTTTTACTGCCTTGTGTTTGGAGGTGATCCTGTGTAGGCAGGTCACTTTAAGGAGCGGATGCAAACTAGAGACAAGGCACTACTTTATTCTCTTCCATTCCATAAAAAAATATATATATATATATATATATATATATATATATATATATATATATATATATATATATATATATATATATATATATATATATATATATATATACTGTATACACAGTACATAAGTTCATCTAATGCAAAATAAATTGCTTATTTCCTTCTTTTGTTTCCTTTAGTGTGACAGTATCTTATTCATCTTTTCTAAAAACATTATTTTCTTGGCCAGGTCGTTTGATATGCCTAGTGATGCAACTGGTGGTTTCATTACCTTTGTAGTTCATTACAGCAATGTTCTGAGCAGTAGGACATTTAAGTTTTCTTACTAATCCCTGGGGAGTTTATCCAAAACATCCTGCAATTCTTTAAAAAGCTTTTTTATGCCTCTTGATTCCTCGGCCAGTAACAGTAACCATCAGAACTTGTCAAACTGCAAATAAATCCCCCAATATCATGTGAATTACTTTAATACAGATGAAAACATATTTCCTGTTTGAAAAAAAGCATAGGCTAGGCTACATAAACACAGACATATTAAGACATAAAATATGCCTAATATAACAAACAACGTCATTTTATCATGGCCAAGAACCCACAGCTGGGAGAAACAGCTGTGCCAGTGGTGGCCAGTCCATAAGAGGTGCAGGGGCGCCAGCCCCCCACTGCACTATGCAGGGCACAGGACTAATAGGTTGCAATTAGGTCCATTGTTTTTGTACAAGCACATAATTAGAGCCTAAAGCCCTGTACACATGCTCGGTTTTCACGGTGGTACAAAGTCTGCCGTGAAAACCGAGGGGAAAATAGAGAGCAGGTTCTCTATTTTTCCATCGGGATTTCCGTCTGTTTTCCTGACAGGAAAACTGCGAGGAAGAATACACACGTCCGGTTTTCCCGGACAAAAGCTCTCCTGGCAGTTTTCCTGACAGGAAAACCGGTCATGTGTACGAGGCTTAAGGCTCTAGTTGTCTTGTTTTATGATGTTTTAAAACTGAGCACTGCACCCCGAACCCTCCCACTTGTGATCTTAGCCAATAACAAATGAATATTTGCTATCGCGTCACTTCTGGTTTCCAGACTGGGTTTACACAAAGCCATGGAGGGGAGCCGTGTCAGGGGAGCTGTGTCCAGTGAACCATGGCCAGGGAGCTATGTCCAGGGAGCCATGTCGTAAGAGTTGTAACTGGGGAGCCTGGACCAGGGAGCTATGTCAAGGGAGCCAAGTCTGAGGAGCTGTGTCTGGGGAGCAGTGTCCAAGAAGCTGTGTCCGGGGAGCCATTACCAGGGAACCCTGACCAGGGAGTCGTGATCATGGGGAGCTGTGATCAGAAAGCAGTGTCCAAGGAGCCGTGACCCGGGAGCTGTGTCTGGGGTACCCTGACCAGGAAGCCATGACCGTTGTAAGTGTGGAGTCAATCATGTTTACATTCATCCTTTGAATTGCCTTTATCCTTATTCAAAGGCATAGTGTGAGCATCACATGTAATAAATCAAGTAAAACTTGTAGCAGAGTGTACATATATGTCTGTCTCGGTCCGGAGGGGCTTGTTTGTCCCACCCAAGAATTTATAGCACCAGCCACCACTGCAGCTGTCCATAGAAGTGAATCGCTGTCAGTCCCTGCAATCCATGTAAATGCTGATGCTTTTCTGCAATGGTATTTACCCACACATTTGCATATTACATATTTTACTCAATACAGGAGTGTTACATTCTGGAAAGTACATCATGAAAGTACATCATGTGTGCATGTGTCGTTAAATGTAAAGGGGCGTACAGTCATTCACTTCTATGGATGTCTGTATACCTCACCCGAGACTAGCTGGCCATAGGCATATTTTATGCCTAATTATATCTATGTGCATAAGGCCTTAAAGCTGAATTCCAGCATAGCTCTCTTTTGAGGGGGTTATGAGAATTGTCCCTCCCCAAACAGAACATTGTGCTAAACCTATAGGTACATTAAATAAGAGACCCAGAACCTTCGCTAAGTGAAAGACATAATAAAGTTGGCAGTGCCTCCAACCAAGACAGGGCCTCTGTTAGCAGAGGGACTTCTGTTCTTGGGAAATTAATCAGTAATCTAAACAAAGTAATCAAGAGCAGATGAACTACTGCAACCAGCATATAGCATTCATTTTAAACATATACAGTAGACACACACAGGTATAGAAATTAACACGTTTTATACAGTATAAGAAGAGATTAATAACAGTGCACACATCCAATGTATAAAACAAGTATTTTCAGCAAAGGAACCAATGAAAGTCCTGGTGGAATTGTGCACATATACCTGGGTGTATATAGTTATTTATAGAGTCCTATACCTCCAGATCAATGTTGCAGCAAAGTCCAGTTGCAGGGGCCCCTGAGAATGATGCAGCATCTGTATTTGTGTCAGAGACCTGAAGACAAGTTCAACAGGGGTATCCTCCAAATGTTGTCCAACCAGCCTGGAATGGGACTTCCCTGTGGTGTAGCACTGGAAATTAGAGCCAGCCTGTTTACTCTGCTTTTAGGCTTCATGTACACTACAGCTCCTAAACTTGAGTTTAGGTGCTTTTGGAGTTTTTTTGCTAAAGCTCCTAAACTCAACTCCATTAAATCCTATGAGGGAGATTTACTAGCTGAAGAGTGCAACATCTGGTGCAGCTGTGCATAGAGACCAATCAGCTTCCAGGTTTTATTATAAAAGCCTTATTGAGCAAGCTGGAGTTAGAAGCTGATTGGCCAACATGCACAGCTGCACTAAATTATGAGAGTGCCAGTTTTAGTAAATCTCCCCCTATGTGTCACTGTACACATTGGCTTTTACTGGAGTTTATGAGCTGCTGCGGTTAGGGGAGCTTTAACCTCTCTCTCCTGAACGCAAAAGAATCACGTTCAGGATAGGAATGTTTTGACTGCTGGCTGCAAAATGCAGAAAAACCATGGCGTGATTTTGCTACTTTTGCATTTTCCCGCAGCTGGTGATCAAAGTAGGCTATGTGTACATGAAGCCTTAGTCCCTCACTAGTAGATTATAATAGTCTCTTCTGGTCTGGGTGAAAATATAACAGCAGCAATTCCATGGACAGGACATGTGGCTCAGTCCTTTCTCAGTCTAATTATTGGAAACTCAAATTTGTTAAGATATCAAAGTTCTCCAATCTGCGGTTTCTGACCCAGCTAACAGGGACAGGAAATGATGTACAAAAATAACTACATGACAGTAAGAAGCACATCCACTTACAATTACAGACACTATAAAGCAGCAGATCTCTACACTAGGTATAGATATTTTTGCATAGTTACATTGGTCCAGCTTGGACCAATGCAAGCATGGACATCCATTACCTAGCTGATCCCCATGGAAGCCAGAAATCACTGTTGTAGGTGAGTGGTAATGACGCGATCTCCACCTCAACCAATTAGAGAACACTTTGGTGCCAATGCAGAGTAAGCAAACTCCAGTGTTCACTAAGTAGCAGGCTGCCGCTTGGTAGGGGACCCAGAAGATATACTAGCAGTGCTACCTATAATGATTTTCAGCTTACATGCATATTTACATTGCTGCAAGCTGGGACTAATGAATCTATGCAAAAATATCCATACCTGAAATTCAACTTCAATGTGATTAATTTAATACAGTTTTAATTCCACTGTTTCTATGATAATCTGTCATCTGAATAAGGGTTTCTGAACTACTGTTACACTTTAATTCTAAAAATATCCCCTGGCAGGCATCCAGTTTAGAGTACATTATTGATCTTGAAGTAATGAAATGACATTCTCCTTATCTCATTTACACTGTGGAAACCAACCTAATAGAGTTCACTGGCAGGACAAGAACAGGAATGTACAATTTGTAATTTTGCACTCGAATAATTCTAAAGCTCTAAACCTGGGCCTGACTTATTAAAGTGTGAAGGGAACCTGTGTGCAGTTTACACATTCATGAAAAAATAGATCTTTTTCACATGATCGGAACACAGTTCACTTTATCACACCATAAACGGTCGGCTGCGCACATAAACAAGTCTTTAACAGTCAACTTTACAGTTTTACCACTATTTTTGGAATAAGACCATTGACATTGGTCATTTAAAGAAAACCAAACATGCATTTTAAAAATATGTTTATTGATAATGGGAAGCAGTGGCGGCTGGTGCTCCATTTTGGGGGGTGTTTTGCTTCCCAGTCGGTCGGTCCCCCCACCAGCCCCACACTTACCCCTGAAGTGAAGGACATGGCCGTATGTGATGCAGCGGAATGCAGGAAAGCAGGACCGAAGACCAGGGGAGCCGAGCCGAAAGTGTCAGGCGTGTTTGGATGACGTGCAGCACAAAGTCGGATGGAAGTAAAGAGAATTGAAGCTCGTGCTTCTCCTCTCGGCCCATTCGGTCTCAGGATCAGGTTCCTGATTGGCCAGGAGGAGAATGAGTAAGACAATAGCGAATCTGAAGAAGTTCCAGGAAGGAAGGAACAAAACATGTAAATCTCTTGGGAGTAGCACCCAGCTTTATCCCCCACCGAGTCTCCCCCTCATCGGCTCAGTGAAGTTTACTTTGGAGCCATAATACCACTATCTGGAGGATACTATATGGAGATTTCAACTGATTGATATCAGGATAATCATCACCTTCAATACAGACTCTGTTACAACCAACTTTGGATTGGAGCCCATTAAATCTCACTCAGAGAAATATCAATTATATCTTCACCTGAATACCATCTTTACCTGTTTGCTTATAAGCTGTGCACTCAATGATATGGACACATATATATACCGATGAATTGGTTACAATCCCCATGAGTGACGCCTAGCTTCAGAACAGTGAGTTAGGCCTCGTACACACGATAGGTTAACCAGAGGACAACGGTCTCATGGACCGTTTTCATCGGTCAAAACCGATCGTGTGCGGGCCCCATAGGTTATTTATCCATAGGTTAAAAAAAACTCAACTTGTTTTAAAATAAACCTATGGATTCCTAACCGATAGGTCAAAACCGATCGTTAGTAGGCACGACCATCGGTTAAAAATCCACGCATGCTCAGAATCAAGTTGACGCATGCTTGGAAGCATTGAACTTCATTTTTTTCAGCACGTCGTGTTTTACGTCACCGCGTTCTGACACGATCGGTTATTTAACCTATGGTGTGTAGGCGTGACGGACCATCAGTCAGCTTCATCGGTTAACCTATGACAACGGTCCTTCAGACCGGTCTCATCGGATGGACTGAACGTGTGTACGAGGCTTAATACTGCACATTGAACTGTTTTGGAAAACTGCCTTAAATATCGCTGTATATCAATACCACTTGCCAACAAGTGATGCATTCAGCATTGTGGATATGTATGTAGGTACGCATGAATGATATCTGGCAGTTATAACAGCGAGTGATTATATGAACTATGGGCTAGATCCACAAAAGGGATAACCATGCGGCTGATTCATAGAATCAGTTACGCATAGCTAGTCCTATGATCCGACAGGTGTAATGGACTTACACTGTCGGATCTTAGGATGCAGTACCGCGGCCGCCGCTGGGGGCATTTATCGTCGTAATCCAGCGTCGGGTATGCAAATTAGCACTTACGGAGATCCACAAAGCTTTTTCCCTTCGTTAAGTCGCCGTAAGTGTTAGTTTGCCGTCGCAAAGATAGGGCTACTTTTACAAAGTGTAAAGTTAGTACACCATGTAAAAGTATACCCGTCTTTCCCGCGTCGCTGTCAAATTTTTTATTTTTTTTTCCCGCTGCATCTCTTTTTTACACGTCGCGATTCACAAAACTCGGCGCAACGTAACTTGTGTAATTTGCGGCGGTGTAACTTAAATCACAAAAGTTACGTTGCGCCCGCTGGTTGTGGATCTGGCCCTATGAGCTTTTTTCAACGATATCAATTTTGAATAGATGGAAAATACCCGTATGAAGTGGGATACCATCCCTTGTGGCCATAATCACTCTGATTAAATGCAGCTATTACCCAGGTGACTTCAGCTCTCAATATATTTTTGAGCCTCACATTATATGATTATTTCACAGTGTTTGATATGCTCCATATCCTTCCAGCATTTTTTGATTTTAAGGAGAACATTTGAGACTCTATCTACATCGTTTGGGGTGACCATTCCAATGGATAAATATACACATTCCATCATTCCCTTATTTTTGGAGTAGTGACTACCATTATATATTTTTTCATCAATTCCATTTTTTCATCACAGCTGTCTGCCCTTGATGTGTGAGATTTAATTAACATCTTATTTTCATGTGATACTCTAGTTAATAGTTCCACCCAGCGACAGTGTACAATTATCACCTGACATATCAGGGATTCACTGCCCTGTGAAGGAATATTCTATATAGGGGTTTATTTAGATAGTGATTCGGTCATTGTTTGGGTGTATTTGGGGGTGTTTGTGTTCTTGGGGGAGGGTGGGTGTGTATACTGCATCTTTTTGTTTCCCTCTTCTAGGGAGGCATATCCTGGTTTAGTCATTGATCATGCCGTCACTGGATTTACCTATGGGGAATGTTCTGGGTATGGTTCCCTATTAGATAGGGGACTTGGTTTTTATATGTCTGTTGGTATTGTTTTTTGATACATGCTTTTAGCATTTAATAAATATGCAGTTAACTCTTTTTTTCTTTTTTCAATTTGTGGCTATATATATATATATATTTGATTACACCCCCCGGTATTGTATCGTGAGTACTGCAATCTATAAATAGGTGGGATTCCCATATTCCTTCTTTTTTGTATTAAAGTGTCAGGCGTGCCTGGATGACATGCAGCACAAAGTCGGATGGAAGGAAAGAGAATGAAAGCTCGTGCTTCTCCTCTCGGGCCATCCGGTCTCAGGACCAGCTTTCTGATTGGCCAGGAGGAGAATCAGGAAGACAAAAGCGAATATTAATTTGCTATTGTCACAAAAGTGAGCCCACACTTTTTGAAGCCAATTAGAGTCTACAGCTCTAATCACATGCTTCGGAAAAAAAAACATTGGATTCCATGTGTCCAGCGCCCTGCATGTAGATTAGGGGCCGGATGCATGGATTTGGGGGGCTGAAAAAATATATTTTTTATATAGATATATATTAAATACAGTAAACCTTTGATTGCGTGTATAATTCGTTCTGGAAACATGCTTGTAATCCAAAGCACTTGTATATTAAAGCAAATTTCCCCATAAGAAATAATGGAAACTCAGATAATTTGTTCCACAACCATTAATTCATGAATACTTCAGTTTATAGTCCATATAAAAAGATTATAGCAGTGTGATAGGTTGCGTAACCATAAAATGGCCATTCACAAATGGAAGCCTCCACAATTAGATTAGAAGCAAAAGCCAGCAGGAGCTACAGTGTATAAAAGAGAAGAGAGGTGCCTCTAAGTGCAGCAATATGTTTACATTTAATGAGGGTAAAATATTTAGCAACAGGATGCCTGCATACTTAGATGTGCCTGTTTTAATCATCAACCATGTGAGTTGCTAAATGTTGTTCCTTCATTGAATCTAGCCATATTGCTACACTTAGAGGCGCCTCTCTTCTGTTTTATACTCAGTTGTGGCATGACGCTACTTATATATCAAGACATTGCTTGTATATCAAGTCAAAATGTATTTAACAATTTTGCTTTTCTTGCAAAACGCTCTCAAACAAAGTTACTCTCAAACCAAGGTTTTACTGTACTGCATATACACTCACCACCACTTTATTAGGGACACCTGTTGAATTGCTTGGTAACAAATTGCTAATCAACCAATCACATGGCAGCAACTCAATGCCTTTAGGCATCTGTACGTGGTGAAGACGATTTGCTAAAGTTCAAATCGAGCATCAGAATGGGGAAGAAAGGGGATTTAAGTGACTTTGAACATGACATTGTTGTTGGTGCCAGACTGACTGGTGTGTCTATTTCAAAAACTGCAGATCTACTAGGATTTTCATGCACAACCATCTCTAGGGTTTACAGAGAATGATCCGAACAAGAGAAAATATTCAAGCAGAAAGATGCACCATGTCACAAAGCTCAAATCATCTCAAACTGTTTTCTTGAACATGATAATGAGTTCACTGTACTCCAATGGCCTACACAGTCACCAGATCTCAATCTAATAGAGCCCCTTTAGAATGTGGTGGAATGGAAGAATAGCAACTGTGTGATGTTATCAATTGATGATGCCAGTATAGACCAAAATCTCTGAGGAATGTTTCCAACACCTTATTAAAACTATACCACAAAGATTTAAGGCAGTTCTGAGACCAAAAGGGGGTCCAACTGGGAACTAACAAGGTGTACCCAAAAAAGTGTATATAGTTCATATTTACCACTTGCAATCAGCAGGTGGCAAGCTTGATGCAACAACATTACTATCTCATCAGTCTATAGCCCCGTACACACGATTGGACCTTTGTCCGACCAAAATCACATTAGAATTCCGATGGAATTCCATAGGAGTAAAAGAGAACATGTTCTCTATCTAAACTCCAATGGAATTCATCGGACTTTCCAATGGAATTACTCCGATGGGGCATATACACGGTCGGGATTTCCGATGGAAAAAGTCAGTTGGACTTTTTCCTTTGGAAATTCCAATCGTGTGTACGGGGCTCAAGCTGTGAGTAATGCCCCGTACACACAATAGGACCTTTGTCCATCCAAACTCACATCGGAATTCCAACGGAATTCCATCGGAGTAAAATAGAACATGTTCTCTATCTAAACTCTGATGGAATTCATCAGAATTTCCGATTAAATTACTCCGGTGGGGTATACACATGGTCGGAATTTCTGATGGAAAAAGTCCGTCTGACTTTTTCCATCGTAAATTCCGATCGTGTGTACGGGGCTTAAGAGATCAAATTAGACATACAGCACATATAGAAGAAGGATCTCATTTGTGCATTCTATCATAGCTGGTAAAAAAACACCATAACTTGTCAGGTCATCTACATACCTGCCAACTTTGTATCTTTTTTTTTGTATAACGTCTATTTACTGGAAGTTTTAAGAGTCAAGTATAAAACATAGTAGCAAGAGAAAAGCTGGTATGAGATGGGTAAGAAGAGGGGGTATGTCTCAGTCCCAATTGGTACACGCGCAACAGCTAATAACATCACATGGGACTTTTACAAAACACACCTCACAAATGTAAAATATAAGAAAATGTATTGCTTACAAAAGTATTTTACATACATTTAAAACAGCAAGCTGCCATACATATATACCAATGGTAGGAATGCATTTTTAAATACACAGCATTAAAACATTCAAGTTAGAAACCTAGCATTGAATATAAATGGTCTGTCCTAATATTCTCTGTCAGCCTGAAATGTCTGTGCTGACATTCTTGACGTGTTTCACCTGATAAGAAACTCGATTCCCTAGGAGAAGCACAGAGAAATATCTGGAGATAAAAAACACATACAAATTGTAAGAAAAATAAAACAACTGAACAGAAGAGGTAGAAGTATATCACTACAATAAGGGTCTACTATGAACAAAATAATTGGCTATAACAAGCCAGTGCTTTTTGACTTCTAGTTTTCTTTTACTTTGGCACAACAGTTTTGTAGTAAAATAGTAAATTTTCTATAGAGGTGCACACATCAGACCAAAATGAGGGAAAACTGAGGCTGTATGAGGATCAAGGGGTTTGGTCTCAAAAGAGGGATAGTCCCTCCAAATGAGAGGCAGTTAAGAGCTATGCCTTTACACACGAAGGAAGCAAGAAGTAGTGCTGAACTTCTTATTAGAAAGGATCCTATGAAAACTGTATGTTACATAGTTACATAGTACAAAGTCCATCCAGTTCAACCATAAAAAAATAATAACAATAATAATATCATACAATCCCATATACTCATGAATAATCTTTCAATAGGAATAATATCAAACTGACCAAAAACATTTAATTTTACATCTCATGAAAGAACTCCCTGGCCTGCCATTGCCAACTCTCAAGGAAAATGGTGGCAAAATCTCTTCTCTTGGGTTGTCAGCTCTGCATGTTTGCCATATCAAATAAGAAGAGCTCCCACTCTCATGTGCTTTATATCATAGAAAATGTAATGCCCTGTACACACGATTGGTTCATCCGATGAAAACGGTCTGATGGATTTTTTCATCAGATATCCGATGAAGCTGACTTTCATCAGTCTTGCCTACACACCATCAGTTAAAAAAACGATTGTGTCAGAACGCGGTGACGCAAAAAAGATGTGCTAAGAAAAATGAAGTTCAATGCTTCCAAGCATCCGTCGACTTGATTCTGAGCATGTGTGGATTTTTAACCGATGGACGTACCCACAGACGTTTTTTTCTATTGTTTTTTTAACCATCAGATAATTTTCAAAATAAGTTCCTAGTTTTTTCACCGATGGATAAAAAAACGATGGGGCCCACACACGATCGGTTCGCCTGATGAAAATGGTCCATCAGACCGTTTTCATCAGACGAACCGGTCGTGTGTACGCGGCATAAGAGGAAATGTAGGATCTGCTAAAGATGAATATGAAATGAAGAATGCCATGGTAATGGAAACAGCCATGAATAATAGTCCCTGAAAAACAGATAATGACTCATTCTTCCGTCCATAACTGAAAAATCTATTTTGGGTGGACTATTTAAAGCTCTGAGACATATGTTGAAAATTAGAAATGTAACCCTTTCTTTTAAAAAAACAATGTAGCTCAAGCATTTGGGTTGAATGACACCCAGGATCATTCAACCAAGACGTACATACTAAATATTTGTGCACAGTGTGCATACAGATGGTGACTCATTCTACAAAGTTCTGTTCATAACTGAATTATCACTTTTGGATGGACTAACTCTTTAAAGAGGAAGTAAACCCTGATGGGTGTTACTTCATCTTTGTTTCCCTGCAAAGGTAAAGCATAATGGACTACTACTACGCATAGTAGCCCATTATGTGACACTTACCTGCTGGAGAAGTCTGCAATGTGCCCGTCTTCCTCGCTAGTAGCGAGGGTCCATTCTTCACCCCTCTTCCTTCTGGGGCCGTGAACTCCAGCTCTGTGACTGGAGTCACGTGACGTCGCGCAGGAGCCGCCTTTAATGACATGACCCGAGATAGAAACGGCACAGCGTGCCCTTTCTAAATCCGGCGCATGCGCAGAAGAAATTGCCCTATCTTCTAGACCGTGCAGGTCTGGGAGATATTTCAAGCACATACAGGTAAGACTTAATCTAGGCTTACCTGTAGGTTAAAGTGTTTGTAAAGGGTTTACAACCACTTTAAGGCCCAACTCTGTGACATTTTTTTTTTTTTTTTAAAAGGTCTCCCTTCCACCTAAAACATGTAGCTCAGGCTTCAGGGTTGAATGACACCCAGGATGAACCTACTGGACATCTATGCACAGCGTGCATAATTATTTGCGTATAATCAACAGCAATCTATTCATGCTGATAAGTTATAAACTTTGCCAATTTATTATCATAAAAATAACATATAAACCTCCCTACAGCTGTGGGAGATATGTAGTAATTAATAATGTATAAAAAAGAAATTGGGCCCCCCTTAATATTCCAAGAAGACTCTTATATAGGCATGCAGCCTGGGTGAAGAGGAAATATGGGGGCAATGCAAAGCACTATAGTCCTAATATTGAGGGACAAAGGCCTTTTCCTCACTTCAGTGTGCCCAAATAGTAAAATGTGGGGACTTATGGTAGAATCTGGAAGCTCTCTTTAGTACCTATTTCCACAAAGACTTAAAAGAAAAAAAAGAAAAATCTTTTGATAAAAAAAAAAAAAACACACACAAGCTGCTAAAAGACAGATTCCCAGCTAAATTTATCACCAGCAATCCTAGGTGACATCCTTGTCTAATTTTGGTCACCCATATATCCTGCAGTACTACTGCAGCTGGAAATGTGTCATTTAGTAGCAGGAGTATGGTGTGTATAATCCACCCGAATTACATCACTGATTTTCACCTTGTTCGTCTGTATTTGAGCACCGTGTCAAGTAAGCAGCCTGAAGGCATCTGAAAAAGACATGTATAAAAAGAAATAAGAAAAAAGTAAAAAAAAACAAGCATAACATACTGCCAGTGGGGGGTGGGGGAGTCTGGAATTGGGCTTTAATAACGAGGGTATAAAGAGATGAAGCTATAACATTAATCATTTTCTGTATCAGATAATGTCATCTTTCATCAGTCAACATTGCTTGTCACGTGTAAAACATTCTAGTAAAATGTATATGCACTTGTCATGCAGCCAGTTGGTGGTATATCTATAAAACATGAAAGAAAGCAGAGTTATGTATTCATGCATACATATCATTTTTTTTTTTTTTTTATGCAGTGGACTTTTCAAAATGATAATTGTGTCATAACTTTTTTTTAATTAATAATGAATGACTCTTTGCAAGGGAAAGCTCTCCATAATTGGCAAAAAAGATCCCCACAATATAATAACATACATAGAACTAATGCTGAAATTTTCTAAAATGCAACTGGAACTTCTTCAATGCCCTGTACACACAATCGGTTCGTCTGATGAAAACGGAACGATGGACCGTTTTCATCGGACGAACCGAACGTGTGTGGGCCCCATAAGTTTTTTCCCATCGGTGAAAAAAAATAGAACCTGTTTTAAATTTTTCTTATGGTTAAAAAACCGATAGAAAAAAACGATCGTCTGTGGGGAAATCCATTGGTCAAAAATCCACGCATGCTCAGAATCTCCTACTAAGGAGACTTAAAATGCAATGTTATAGTTAGGACTGCAGTATACAGAGCGCCTTGACGGGGCCTGCAGCTTACACACACATTTGCAAATGTGTGCAACTAAACCTCTGTTTTTAACGCACACAGTTAGACAGGTGAATTTGGTGGGTTGCTGATTGGTCGGTAAGTTTGAGCCTGGATATTCTATGTTTTTGTATGTATATCCGCCCTTTCCAGTGCTTCTTATTGTTTAGACCAGTCATAGGTAGGGGCAGTGACTTTTGTTTGTTGTATTTATGTCATTGTGGTCAGGCAGCACACTGGCACCTTTGCTTCCATGTGCTGAGTGTGCAGTGTGCTCCTGCCCCTTTAATGAGGGCTGGGCTACCTCCAGTCGCCTGCCCCTTTTCTATCCATCAGCAGTCATTTGCTCCTACTGAGGAGACTTAAAATGCAATGTTATAGTTAGGACTGCAGTATACAGAGCGCCTTGATGGGGCCTGCAGCTTACACATGCATTTGCAAATGCGTGCAACTAAACCTCTGTTTTTAACGTACACAGTTAGACAGGTAAATTTTGTTGGTTGCTGATTGGTCGGTAAGTTTGAGCCTGGATATTCTATGTTTTTGTATGCTCAGAATCAAGTCGACGCATGCTCGGAACATTGAACTTCATTTTTCTCAGCACGTCGTTGTGTTTTACGTCACCGCGTTGGACGCGATCGTATTTTTAACCGATGGTGTGTAGGCAAGACTGATGAAAGTCAGCTTTATCGGATATCTGATGAAAAAATCCATCGGTCTGTTTTCATCAGACGAACCAATCGTGTGTACAGGGCATTAAAGTCATCTAACGGTCATTAAATTAATTGCCACAAAATTTGAACACATTTACCTTTAGTGCAATAAATACAGTACCATAAAACACAGCATTATAAATGGTTGTATTGTTTTTTGGAATTCTTAATTTCATTCACTTAGTAAACCACTTGAAATAAAGAAAAGCATGTATAATAAAGTCTGTGTCTACAATTGTTATAGTTTTTTTCAAACTTTCAATGACGAGGTGTCATCAGGTTGACAAAGGAGTGCTGCAGCTGCGTCATACGCTGCCTGTACACTCAGAAACACATTGTAACCCCAGTGACGTCATCGCCCCCTCGCCTGCCTTTCCATCTGCGCTCCGAGCCTCGTTTGAGGTCCCTTTCCTCCACCGCGGCCGGCTCCATCTCATCAGCGGTGAGAATACACTTTTACAGCATAGCACTTCTGCAGGACCAGGAAGTGAACGGCGGACCTGATGACACCTCTCTCCCTTCATTGGGAATTTACATGCCTACTGTATACCACTAAAATGTGAGTGGCCATATCTTGTGTTTACATTAAATTGTGTTAAAACTACTACACCCAGAGGCGCCTCTTCCCTTGTTTTTTTCCTTTAGAACTGGAACATGGTCTCTGTTCCCCTATGACGGCAGCCCTGAGAGTATAACCCCTATCAATATTTACCACACTTCAGACTTTTTATGCTATACTGTCAGAGCTTGGACTTTATTGCTTGCTGACAGTATATAACTTTATGTATACTCATTATACTGCTACCTGTTTCACTGATTTCTTTGCGCATTCTTTACTTGTTGTAAGAAAAGAAGCCGAAAGATGCTTCTTCTTGATGACAGCTGTTATCTAGCTGAGGGCAGGGCCACTCGGTGATGCAAATGGACTACCCTGCCTTCCTCTGACATCACGTGGCTTCAGAGGGAGGTGGGGCGGCCATTTACATCACCGGGTGGCCCCCAGCCCTCAGCTATATAACAGCTGTCACTGAGAAGAAGCGTAACTCGGCAGAAACCTCCCATAGAGGCGGAGCTGTTGCGGCTTTTTTTTTCTTTTTCCGGTCCGGCATGAGATGGATCTACGTCACAGGACATTTTTATTTTTTAATAAAGGACTTGTCCCAAAGTGTCTCCTGTCTCCCGGACAAGGGTTGTGGAGATGAGGCCCTTGTCCCATCAACATGGGGACAAGGTTCTTTGGGGAGAAATTGCAAAGCACCCTCCCCATGTTGAGGCATGTGGCCTAGTACGGTTCAGGAGGGGGGGGGCGCTCTCTTGTCCCCCTCTCTTCCTGCAGCCTGCCAGGTTGTGTGGTTGGATAGGGGCATGGTATGGATTTTGGAGGGGGAACCCCAACCCCATTTTTTTTTATTTTGTCGCAGGGTTCCCTTTAATATCCATACCAGACCTAAAGGGCCTGGTGTGGATTTGGGGGGGGGGGCACGCAATTTTTTTTTTTCATTTTTGGTTCAGGGTTTTATCTATATTGCCTTGACCCGACAATTCATTACAGTCGCGATCAGTTTTAAATTACTTTTTTTCCTTTAGAAATGTATTTTGCTGTGTTACTGTTCTAAACACGGGAAAACTGTGCCACTTTACATGCATACTATAGACACCCCCCAGGCACAATATTTGAAGGAATATTTCATTTTTATTTTTCACTTTAAGCATTATTAAAATCACTACTCCCGAAAAAATGCAAATTTTTAAATGTTGTTCCCTGCGGCAGGACCTGGGTCCCCAAACAATTTTTATGATAATAACTTGCATATACTGTAAGCCTTTAAAATGAGCAATTTAGTTTTTTCATGTTAGTATCCCATAGACTTTAATGATTTCGAATTTTCCGCGAACACCACATAATGTTCGTTGTTCCCCGAACATCCTAACAGCCAAAGTTAGGCCTGAACTTATGCTCAGGCCGAACCGTTCCATCCCTAGTTCCAACGGGCCCACTCATAGGGCCGATTAGGGCAGTTCACCTTCCAGATCAGATTATTTCTGGGAACAGCCAGGTTTTTCAAACCAGCAACACAAATCCAGCAGTGTCGTTAACCCTGCTGATTTTTCAACCGGCTTTTGGGTGCCATCTCCACTAGGGGGAAAACCGAAGCCTTGCAGCTTCCCAGCCGGTTCCCTACTGTGCATGTGCAAAACATGCTGCGCTTTGTGAATGGCCCGGCGGCAGGGGAAGAAGGAGGGGGCTGAACTTCTGGCTGACTTTGCCGTATTGAGATAAGCCAGAATTGGGAGGGGGTACCTGTCAAAACCAGGTACCCACTCCCCCCAAAAGATGTGGCAGATGAGGGGGAGGGAGCAAATAAGCGGAGCTTCCCTTTTGGGTGGAGCTGTGCTTTAAGGTCTGTTCTGTACAAAGGCCTATTTTGTTCTGGGCACTCACCCCTACACAAACAGGACTCTAAATGTGAGTACCACCCAGTACAGCATTCAGCCCCCAGACACAACCTGCCATAGAATTTGACAGGCAGCAGGCCTGGACACCGGGAGGAATGTACAGCAGCTAGATTGCCCTGTGTTCAAGGCCCCTAAGGAACCTACAATCTGTGGTATGTTTTCATCTGAACTTTTAGGTAGCCTATTTCAATTTCATAATTTCTCCTGCCCCTCTGCTCATAAAAGAACTATGGCACATTATCATATTTATCTTCATTCTAGCTGATGAACAGCTGCTGGCAGTTCAGAAATAGTTTTTTTAGACTAAAAAACAGGAGTCTTCCTGGAATTCACTTGCTGTTTTACAAAATGAGCAGACAAAAAGCTGGAAAGCTGTTGCGTGTACGTTTGTCTCATTATATATTCTGCACAGTTGCTTCCTAACTTTATTTCTTGCTTTGGTTTATGGTATACTATTAATATATTAGAAGAAATTCTTCATAGAGCACTCTTTTTTTTGAAGAGAAATATAAAAAAGTAAAAACATGCCAGTAAACAGAATTTTATACCATTTGTTTCAAAGATCAGCACACTTGTTTATTCTCAGAGGAATAAGTAATATTTTTTTGCAGAGTGCATTCACCTGAAATGTTTTTTTGTACAAAGTTTTGGAAGCAATTTACACATTGTATTTAAAAAAAAAAGCATAACTGCACCCAAAGCATGCTTGGAATGTAATTTAAGGACTACTCTGTGTCACAATGGCTTCATTTTGAATCACTAGCTGTTTATGTTAACATTCAGATTGAATCCAGTAAATTTATAAAGAAGGAACTGAGAACTAAGCAATCCAATGTGGCATGTGCTAGTGGATCCTTACTCTTTCCCCCATTTTTTTTTTTACCCCTGCTTACCCGGTTGTGGGTTCTACACAGTTAAGAATACTCACCCACCCAGCGGATCCAGCATTGTTCTGCTGAGATCCTTCCCTTCTGCCACTGCTCGGGTCCCGTGCCGCCATCTTCTTGTGTGACATCTTCGGGAGGCTGCAGGCTTTTCCACGTTCAGCTGGCGAGCCTCCCATTGATGCTCCACTAAGCTTGTCACCCTTCCTCCTTTTGTAAATGAAGGACTATACCTCCTGGGATATGTGACATGCATATCCAAGAAGGCACAGGAAGCAGAGTGCAAGTCATTTGCCTAGGCAGGTCACGTGCATGAGGGGGATGGAGGAAAACATTTTTATTTAAAAAAAAAAGGAAGGAAATTACCTTTATGTTTTACTTTGTGATGTACGTTGACTAGTGTAACAATTCCCTTCTTCAGCCACAAGGCAGAGATGTTGTGCACATTAATCTCTGGGATCACAGTTCTGAACCCTAGGAATGTTGGGAGATGTAGTCTGGGGCACAATAGTGACAGTGTGCTAGCTGAACTTATGAGCGACGGACCTCAATGGATCCTGGTAGCAGGTGGAGTTTCAAAAGTGGGTATATATGGAAAAGGCCTGGAAAGAACAGGGGCAGTTGGCACTGGGTTACCGTTTGAGAAGCTGTTCCTGTGAAGTTGCAGAGGGAAAGACTTGGAGACCATGGAACATTCCATCTAAAGATCCAAGCATTTGATTCTTTGCTCTAGTCTACCTCGGCCATCATACAGGTGCTCACAAACGAGCCTACACATCCAGCACACTCTATCCACTGTTTATCAAGTGCTATAGGGGGACCAGCACTTCATGCATATCACATTGATCCAGCTTTACAGTTTGCAGGTTGCCACCAACAGATCAACACCCTTCACATAAGGTGACAACATCATACATTACTACTGTCAGGGAAATGGCCAAAGAATGGACAATCTTACCAACACCAAAATGGCCGCATCAGGCGCGCTCCCCTGCGTATTGGTACGCAGATGCGTGGCTGCGCGAACAGCGTATGCAGATGAGCAGCAACACTAACGGGCGCACGCAGATACACAATGGTGCCTTCTGGCCTATATAGACCTGCTGCTGAGACCCGGCTTGCTTAACCTGTTATCCTGATATCCTGGTTTGACCTCTGGCTTGTACTACTGACCCTGCCCTTGTTTTCTCCACTGTGTTTGATCTCGGCTTGGCTCACCGATTCTGCTGCAACCTGTCTCACTGTGTATGCCCCCTGCTTGTTCAAGTTCAGCTACCTGAATCTCACATTGACTGCTTTACCATGCATGTCCACCGGCCTGGCTCCTGGTTATGTTTCCAGATTGTGCATCTGGTAAGTTCACCTGGTACTCCACAAGTACAGCTGCCCTACAGTGCATCTCGCTTGTTCCAGCAACCTTCCGGTGATTAGCGTATCAGACTACAGCAACTGACAAACCGTGCTTTTTTGGACACTGTACTTCCTGTACCACTTCCAGGGGTGCACTGCACTTAGCCGCAAGGGGAGCCCTCTCAGCACCTCAGCTTTGCACCTGGTACATGACAACTACCTGTCAGGAAGATATGCACACTCCACTCTCAGAGGGGCCACACCACCATCACAACTTGCAAATACAAAACAGGGAGCTAGTAAGCAGATCTCTGACCCACCTTTGTTCTTTTAACAGGAAGAGACAAATTATAGGCAGAGTCTACTTTTACCTAACCATTCTCCAACTCAGGTTAACATTCCCAGTGTCCTGACCCTGTTTGGCTGTTTTGTGGTCTTCTGCACTAGTTTTTACCACTGAACGGCAGTTTATAGTTATCCATCTTCATGCATACAGGTTTAACAAACATCCTCTAGCACATCAACATCATAAATGGCCCCAACACCAAACAGCAGAAGATTATTCCTAAGGACTGAGACTTAGTTAATTTCCTCCCTCATTAACTGGAGATTCTGAATATACACAAATAGTTAGTGCTAACAGTGTTCCACAAGTGGCCTAGGCCTAGCTAAGTTTAGCCAGCAGCATAGCTCCTGTCAGGGACATGGCATTCACAGATGTGCATTAGCAGGTGCCCGTCTTGCCGGGCATAGGCTAAAGCCTAATTGCATGCGTGGGAACATTGGCGCTAACAGGCAAATGCACATTAGCGCTAACAGGCGAAAATACGCGCACACATTAGCCATTAATACTGGCACCAAATGACCTATATAAAGACAGCAGCTGCACTAGTGCAGCTGCTGTCTAATCTGCAGCTTTACCCTGTGTTCTGATCCTGTGCCTGAATCCGATCCAGTATTTGACCCAGCTTTCTGACCACACCGCTGTCTCCAGTCCTGACCTTTTGGCTTGCCTTGACTTTGATTATTCCTGCCTGTCTGCCTGATTTCATGTTGCCAAACCAAGCTTGAACTCTAAACTATTTTCTGACTGCTGTTTATGATCTACTGTGTACGACCTGGCTTGTCTGACTCTGCTCCGCTCTGCTGCTTCCAGCCTGTGTAGCTCCAGTACTGCCGTCCTGTATCTACAACTTACCTGCATCCATTGTCCTGCATCCACAGCATACCTGCATCCGCTATTCCTGCTAACTTCCTCTGCTCAGCAATCCAGTCTGGTCCTGCTACTCATCAGCTGCCACTACCAACGGAGGACTTTGCAGGCGCTCTAACCTCACCGTGCTCTCGCGGCCACTGTTGTAACTCCAGTGGTCCTTGAGCCGAGGCTGTACGAGAGGTCTCCCTCTACTTGTCAGGCTCTCCTAGATGGTACGTAACAGCTCCTTTTATTGGTATTATCACCTTTCTGCTGTTACACTTCAGGTGGGGAAATTATTGTGTATGTTGACCTAGATAAGGTCTGACATTTCATACCTGCATATCCATTATAGAGTCGGTTGTGCTTTGATTGTGTACTTTACACTGCAGATGAGCTGCAAATTGCCATTCTGAATTCAACTTTGTGATAATATACTCAGTGGTTTTCCTAAACAGACTAGTGTTTAATTTTAAGGTTTAACCTGGAGTGTCAGAGGGGTTGAGGTTTTTAGCAGGGTTGAGGTGGGAACAGAGGACCCAATCTTACATCCCGCAGGGGTACATAAACTTTGTCTCCCATTCTGTTAGGCATACACAATACAGTATACTGAACAGTCTTTAACTATAATTTATATCTGTGTTGATTTTTCTCTATATCCATCATAGAGCTAATAATCAGTTATATAAACATGGTCAAAAATAGAATACGGTTATTTTTTTACGACATTTAAACGATGCAAAATTTTAATTGCACATACATATCTTGGAACACAGCCATAACCTAAAATTAAAGTGACACTAACGATATCCTTGATAGTATTTTTTTTTTTTTGTCAATCAATTTCTATTAAGTTTTGAAGGTACATTTACAGAGTTCA
The DNA here is from genome assembly GCF_905171775.1 of Rana temporaria. NCBI lineage: Eukaryota > Metazoa > Chordata > Amphibia > Anura > Ranidae > Rana > Rana temporaria. The sequence goes on from NC_053491.1 coordinate 136,196,742, forward strand.
ACAAAGGATGAACAATGTCGTTACAAGAAAACATTAACATAAATTTCAGGGAATAGCAACGCATAAATTGATAGTATAATTAAAGGCAACTACTCTTATAGTGACTCATGAGAAGCTGCCCTTTTGAAAGTGAAAAATGTTACCTTCAATAAGTGTTAAAATAAAAGTAATTGGCGCTAACACAGCAATGCAACACCTATAACCACCACCACCACCATCAAAAATGCGCACTCATCGCCAATTTATTGACCGCTAAGCTAATAAAGCTCAAAAAGCACTGGGAAATCAGTCACATATACCTCCTAATCGATCATACCAGTATATCTTTTAAGATGACACACTACTGTACATTCCATTGTGGATGTAAGAGACTTTTGCAGCTGCTGATCCTGTTTGGGTTGCTCCTGCTGGCTCAGTGCCGTTCTGGTTTTGTTTCAGCCAGCTTATGCTTTATGTAAAGCGAGCAGAGGCCAAGAGCAATAAATGGAAGATAGTGTGTTATCTTAAAAGATCTACTGTGGAGTGGCGTGATAGATTTGGAGATATATGTGGCCAATTCATAGTCCCCGTTGACTTTTATTAGCTATGGGGTCACTGGACTGACAGTGAGTACACATTTTTAATGGTGGTGGTGGTGATAGCTGTTGCACTGCTGGAAGAACACTTATCAAAGAACAGAAAATGTTTCACATGGTGTGGGGACTATTACATACAGTCATGGCCAAAATTGTTGGCACCCCAATTTTTTTTCCAGAAAATCAAGTATTTCTCACAGAAAAGTATTGCAGTAACACATGTTTTTTTTAAAAAAAGAAAATTGGACATAATGTCACACAAAACTCAAAAAATGGGCTGGTCAAAATTCTTGGCACCCTTTCAAAATTGTGGATAAATAAGATTGTTTCAAGCATGTGATGCTCCTTTAAACTAACCTGGGGCAAGTAACAGGTGTGGGCAATATAACAATCACACCTGAAAGCAGATAAACAGGAGAGAAGTTCACTTAGGGCTCTTTCACAAGGAGCGGACCGTTTCTGGGTCCGCTCCGTGTGTCTCCGTCGGCTCAGCGGGGATCCCCGCTGAGCTGTCGGCGGATAGGGTGGTCCCCGCACACAGTGCAGAGACCGCCCTGTCTCAGCTCCGCTCTGCCCTATGGGGAACCGGATGCAGACGGACCGTGTGTCTGTCTGCATCAGTTCCGTTCCGCCGGACGGAAGAAAAATAGGGTTTTCTTCCGTCCGAAAAACGGGTCCCGACGGACGCGGACGTTAGCGGATGCTCCATCCGCTAACGGACGCGATCCCATAGGGATGTATTACAAGTCTGTTAACGGACTTGTAATAACGGACAGGCGGAGCGGACGTCTGAAAGGGGCCTAAGTCTTTGCATTGTGTGTCTGTGTGTGCCACACTAAGCATGGACAACAGAAAGAGGAGAAGAGAACTGTCTGAGGACTTGAAAACCCAAATTGTGGAAAAATATCAACAATCTCAAGGTTACAAGTCCATCTCCAGAGATCTAGATTTGCCTTTGTCCACAGTGCACAACATTATCAAGAAGTTTGCAACCCATGGCACTGTAGCTAATCTCTCTGGGCGTGGACAGAAGAGAAAAAATTATAAAAGATTGCAACGCAGGATAGTCCGGATGGTGGATAAGCAGCCCCAAACAAGTTCCAAAGAAATTCAAGCTGTCCTGCAGGCTCAGGGAGCATCAGTGTCAGCGCAAACTATTCGTTGACATTCAAATGAAATGAAACGCTATGGCAGGAGACCCAGGAGGACCCTACTGTTGATACAGAGACATAAAAAAAAGCAAGACTACAGTTTGCCAAAATGTACTTGAGTAAGCCAAAATCCTTCTGGGAAAATGTCTTGTGGATAGATGAGACCAAGATGGAGCTTTTTGGTAAAGCACATCATTCTACTATTTACAAAAACTGAATGAGGCCTACAAAGAAAAGAACACAGTATCTACAGTGAAATATGGTGGAGGTTCAATGATGTTTTGGCTGCCTCTGGCACTGGGTGCCTTCAATGTGTGCAAGGCATCATGAAATCTGAGGATTACCAAAGGATTTTGGGTCGCACTGTCAGAAAGCTGGGTTTGCGTCCGAGATCTTGGGTCTTCCAGCAGGACAATGACCCCAAACATACGTCAAAAAGCACCCAGAAATGGATGCCAACAAAGCGCTGAAGAGTTCTAAAGTGGCCAGCAATGAGTCCAGATCTAAATCCTATTGAACACCTGTGGAGAGATCTTAAAATTGCTGTTGGGAAAACGCGCCCTTCCAATAAGAGAGACCTGGATCAGTTTGCAAAGGAAGAGTGGTCCAAAATTACAGGTAAGAGGTGTAAGAAGCTTATTGATGGTTATAGGAAGGGACTGATTTCAGTTATTTTTTTGCAAAGGGTGTGCAACCAAATATTAAGTTAAGAGTGCCAAGAATTTTGACCAGCCCATTTTTGGAGTTTTGTGTGACATTATGTCCAATTTCCTTTATTTCCTCCCTTTTTTTGTTCTGTTCCAATACACACAAAGGGAATAAACATATGTATAGCAAAACATGTGTTACTGCAATACTTTTCTGTGAGAAATACTTGATTTTCTGGAAACATTTCTGGGGTACCAACAATTTCGGCCATGACTGTATAATATAATGCACACTATACATCCCATAGTCCACAATCCATAGTCCCCAGTGCATCTGGGGAGTAAAAAAAAGATGGTGGCTAAGCCTCTACATACTGTTGGACCATGGAAAATGAATGTAACCATTCTTTATCAAGAAGTCGGATCACAGCAGCAAAAAGAAGGAATCTGAAGATTTAGGGAGGCAGAGGGCAATAGAGGGATTTTTAAAAAGGTAAAAATACATACTTGAAAAGATTTTTGTTCTTTTTAAATCAGTTTAGTGCAATTTTATGAAACCCCTGTAATGATGAAATATAGAAAATTCATCTGTGTATAGCCGTAACACTATAGCAGACCTTCACCCTATAAAACCACTTTTTTCACCTGCCTTCTCCCTCTCCTAAAATTCGATTTTTTTTAAAGGTTTTTAACCTTTTTGTACTGTATTACAGCACTTCCTTCTTTTTTTACCCAGGGGAGAATGATATTGTGCCCCCTTGTGTGTCCTACCAGATTCTGTACATGCACAGATGTGCTGCAGGGTTTGGGGTCACGGCAGAACATCTGCACATGAGTGGGGGGTTTACTACACATACGTGAAGATGGAGCAGGCATGGAAGGCCCAGACCCCAGCATGTCTTCTCATCCTCAGAAAATACCCGCATGTGCGCAGATGCCCTTCAGCACATCTGTGCACATGCCAGATTATCAAACATGGTGAAGGGGGAGAAGGGGCAACATTATGGGGGGACTGAAATTTCTCTTTGAAAGAAAATGGAAAACTTGTAACAATAATTACCTTTCTCTGTAGAAATAATAGCTTGCCAGGTTTACAGTTCCTGGCAACTTCAAGACATGTTATTTTAACCCACCATCTACACTATAGATCTAATAACACATCTCAGCCAGGAGCAGAACAAAGTCAAGTCAAAAGCTATGAAGTGCTGAAATAAAGTAGTGACTAAAGACAGAGAAAAAGATTCTCGACATGCTCTTGGAATTTATGGACATGGATCACTATATCGCAGAAAGGCTGTGGAGGTTACTGTATATTTTGTATTTTGTTTTAGATAAATTATTCTTTGTTGAATTTTTCTAATAAAGCTGTAGAAAATGGTGGGAGTTTTATGATCTTTCTTACCCAAGCATTCTTCAGCAACTGCTCTTGACTACGAAGACTATTCAGCCTACGAAGATATTCCAGAGGTGTCCAGAGTACAGCTGCTTAATGATCATCCAATGGGAATTGTCGAACAACAATTATGAAGTGCAATCAGCATGTTAATTAGTATACGGCAAAGGGATTTCTCAATTATTGAAAGGCCGACTTTACGACACGCATTTTCATGAAACAAGTTATCATACTGTTGTTCCTGTCTGCTGAGTAGACAAAATAAAGCTACCCATTCAGTTGGGACAATTGAAGAGTTTATAAGCGTGTATAGTCTAAATATTGAAGTAATTGATATTTATTCACTCCTGTGTATTTCACAATTATTAAACTGCTCTGTGGAACTAGTTCAGATCAGATGATATAATGGAATTGTAATGTGAAGAATCCCTATTGCACTTGTCAAACAATTACTTTTATGAAAACACAGATCTAGTCATATTTCATTGCAGGCAGTGGACCTAATGAATACATTTGCCTTTGTTTTCCATTTCTCTTTGTTTATGATGTATGCAAGTGCCACTGCAAACCCGATTTTAGATTTAACGGATTTATTTAGAAAAGTAAAAAAAGCAATCTGTGAAGTACAGCAAACTGCAAAACAAAAAAACAAACAAACATCATACCCTATTTGGATGATTCAAAATTCTAAGCAGTATTGCCAACCGTCAGTATTTTTACTGGCAGTCAGTAAAAAACAGGCACTTTTCTCCTGCCAGTAAATGCCCGTGACAAGAAAAGGTTGTCAGTTAAAAATATGACTGACACTTAGCTCGGAACTGCACATGCACAGTTGCTATCCGGGGCCAGTCGAGATCATCCAAGTGCCTGCTAAAGTATGTTCAGGAAGCTCCAGCGGTACAGCCGGTGCCTGAGTGTGTTGTGTGATGACATCAGGGCTCAAGTCCTGCGGGAACGCATGGGAACGGAGTCCCTGCACTTTTTTCACAGCAGGAACGCAGTTCCCTTTGCAGGACTAGAGCAGCCAAGCCACCCGAGCCAATCCTTCACTAAGCGGCGATGCCCAGCTCGAGTCACTGTCAAGGGCAGGCGAACCTTAGTAATCCTTTATGTTACTGGCTGCTTCCTGTATATGGATTCATCAGGTAGTGTGCGGGTATTCTGTCACTTCCTCGATGCCGCAATGTCTCCTGGGAGCTTTTGTCATTGTTCCCAGGAGACATTGCGGAGGTCTGCCGCGAGTTATCGCTGGATTTAGAAAGAACTTGCTTAAAGGGGTTGTAAAGGAAAAATATTTTTTTCATAATAAGCATCCTTTACCTGCAGACATTCCTCTTCACTTCCTCATTGTTCGTTTTTGCTCAGAAGTTGCTTTATTTCTTCTCTGTTCTGTTCTCTTCCTGCTTGTCTGATTGTTACTCACCACCGTAAAGGGAGGCTTTACTGCAGTGGTCAGTGACAAGCTCGCCCCCTCCTGGGAACTACATCTGTGCGGCAGGACGCTCTCTACCTGTTAGAGACTTCAAGGAGGTATGAATTACTGGGCGTGCCACAATGCATACTGGGAAATGTAGTTCTTACATGAACGAGCGCCGCAAACCAGGAAGTGAATGAGAGAACAGAAACTAGAACGCCGGAGGTGATATAGATAAAGGAATTTAATAGGTATTTACTCGTTTTTTAACAGAATTATTACACTATTCTGTCTGTCTACCTTGCAGACATCAATTTTAGCCAAAAAAATGTTTTCCTTTACAACTCCTTTAAAGTTCTTTCTAAATCCTGCAATAACTTGTGGCAGACCTCCGAATGTCTCCTGGGAACAATGACAAAAGCTCCCAGGAGACATTGCGGCATCGAGGAAGTGACGGAATACCCGCACACTACCTGATGAATCCATATACAGGAAGCAGCCAGTAACATAAAGGATTACTAAGGTACAGTGGATCGAAAAAAAAATGCGGTTTAGTAATTATGCATATGAGCGTATCATTTTTTTTTTTTTGGTGGGGGAGTGGATCTTGGGTGGGAGTTCCCACACTTTTTTCCCCAGGACTTGACCCCTGGATGACATGATACAATAGAGCCAAGAGGAGCAGCCAGATCATCATGTGCAGGTCTGTGGGATGGAAGCAAGGCAAGCCGGGAGCTGGACTGACAGTGCTGTTTGGACTGGAGTGGACTGAAGGGACCACCTGGCATGGAGGGAGACTGTCACTGTGACTCAGGAGTGGATACATTGTATTGGTGAGGTGTCCTGTCCCTGAGCTATTTACTGTATATACTCGAGTATAAGCCAACCCTAGTATAAGCCGAGGTACCTAATTTTACCCCAAAAAACGGGGAAAACTTATTGACTCGAGTATAAGCCTAGGGTGAGAATGCAACAGCCACTGTAAGCAGAAAAGAGGGTCAACAATGCCAATTTGCATGCCTAACTGTGCCCATTGCAACCCCACTGTGCCCAACCTCACTGTGCCCATTGCAACCTCACTGTGCCCATTGCAACCTCACGGTGCCAACCTCACTGTGCCCATTGCAACCTCACTATGCCCATCCTCACTATGCCCATTCTCACTGTATTAGAAAAAAAAGCTGCGCAACTGATGTGATAACAAAAAACAGCAACTACATGTATCGCAAAACTTAGTACCCTAAGTCGCTTCACCCTACGTTGTTTCGTGATATTGTGACGAAACAACGTAGGGTGAAGCGGCGTGCTGACATCATCACTGTATACAGAGTCCCAGAGTGAATGGGCTGTGTTAGCCGGCCGGCTACAAAAATGTTCACATGCGATTTTTATATCTTCATATTGTAAGTGCGATTTTACTTATGTTATTCATTAAAACGTTTTTACTGGATTACGCTATGTCACCCTTTATTCCTTCCTCACTTGGCTGCCTTTATACCTGACCATTCGTGAGCGGAGGGAGATCCAACTGATATCGAGTTAACGACATCCTGCTACATAGACCCCTAGGCTGGGTTTGAAAAGCCACACGCCAACGGAAGGTCTTTGGTTGGGATCTTCTCTTTCGGTAAGAGGCAGTTTTTTTGGAAGGTAAAGGATTTCCTTTCTATCCCATCACTGTTCTGTGGTTCCTTTTTTGGTTTGATGTCACCATTTTACCTGTAGGAGAGCGGCATATTTCCAACTACTAAACCACCATCGGAAGCGTCCCTCTTTTTAAAAATAGGACATTGATTTGTTCATTTCTTCTCTTTTTTTTCACTGGGAATTTTTATCATTCAACACAAATAGGGTCACCTATTTTGTTTTTGTGATCATAACACATTCACAGTACTAAGTTTTGCGATACATGTAGTTGCTGGTTTTTGTTATCACATCAGTTGCGCAGCTTGTTTTTCTAATATTGTCTATTTTGTGTGTGTCTCACATTTTGAAGTTGCAGCATTTATGTTCCTTTTGTTTGTTTATGTGACAGCGCAGTATCACCCCAATCTTTATACCCATCCTCACTGTGCCCATTGTCAGTGTACCTGAAATTGACAGGCTGCGGGCGTCTATTCATTGTTTAAAACTCGCTGTCTCCTCCTGGTCCCTTCTGTGATAGGCATTTCTCAGCAGACACAGTTCCGCCTATCACAGACTTTTTCTCATCCTTGGACTCAGTTTCCTAGCAGATACTGTGTTCAGTGTTCTACCAATAACGGACGTCCTCTTGTCCGAGGATGAAAAAGCGTGATTGGTGGACCACCGAACACAGTGTCTGCTGGGAAACCCGAGGATGAGAGAACGTTCGTGATAAGCGTTTCTCAGCAGACACAGTTCCGCCCATCACGGAAAGGACCTGGAGGAGACCGCGAGTTTTAAACGATGGATGCCCGCAGCTTCTCAATAACTTCAGGTACACTGACTCGAGTATAAGCTGAGGGGGGGTATTTTCAGCCTTAAAAAAAAGGCCTGAAAAACTTGGCTTATACTCAAATATATGCGGTACTTAATTTTGAAAATAAAATAAGAAATATGTTTTTTGCCCTAATATCTACCCTAAATTGCATTGCTAATTGCATATTGTATTTGTGTGTAGCCTAAATACTTAAATTTGCACTCAAAACTGTAATTTTGTAACTTTTGTAAATGCCAGGAAAAAAACTTGGCTGTGCCAGTAAATTGTGGGTGTCGTGTCAGTAAATTTTAGTCTGGTAGGTTGGCAACACTGATTCTAATGCCGCGTACACACGATTGGTTTGTCTAATGAAAACGGTCTAATGGACCGTTTTCATCAGACTAACTGATCGTGTGTGGGCCCCATCGTTTTTTTATCCATCGGTTAAAAAACGAGGAACTTGTTTTAAAATTATCTGATGGCTAACTAACCGATAGGAAAAAAACGATCGTCTGTAGGCACGTCCATTGATTAAAAATCCATGCATGCTCAGACTAAATTAGGGGACGGGAGCGTTCGTTCTGGTAAAACTAGCGTTCGTTATGGAGATAGCACATTAATCACGCTGTAACAGACAGAAAAGCGTGAATCGTCTTTTACTAACACAAAATCAGCTAAAGCAGCCCCAAGGGTGGCGCCATTGGATTTTAACTTCCCCTTTATAGTGCCGTCGTACGTGGTTTACGTGACCGTATTCTGACACGATCGGTTTTGTAACTGATGGTGTGTAGGCACAACTGATCATCAGTCGGCTTCATCGGATAACTGATGAAAAAATCCATCAGTCCGTTTTCATAGGGTTGGACCGATCGTGTATAGAGGGCATTAGCCTAAGTTTAGATGTGTGACAAGATTGCCACACCACTGATCTGCAGTCAGATCGCTTTTCAGAGGTGTTTGACAGGCAGTTAGGAAGTGAAATGTTACATCCTCACTACCTGCTTTAACTTTGTAAATGCTGCACCACCACACCACAACTACGAGCATTGCAAGCAACTTCACGGCTGTTAGGGCATGGCTCCTTTCTCTTAAATTCCCTGACATATTAGGTGGGCAGGGAAGAGATCACCACTCCAGGTGGGTGTATATAGTGGAAGCAGCAGGTGCAGGCTAAGCATATAGCAATTGAAGAAGGGAAGGTCTGGACATCCACACTCCAATTAAAAGGCCTTTATTGTGCAAAACAACAAAAGTACCATCCACAGCAGGGTACAGGATAAAAAACGGACGTGTTTCACACTCTCAACAGTGCTTAGTCATAGCTATTAGGTGGGCAGTACCCAATCAGCCACAGTACAGCCCACCAAACATGTCAGGGGTGATCATTTTTGCCATGATTTGCTTTGCATGTGAACACCGGTATCGACTGCCTATGTAGCCTAAGCTCGAGCACCAATAAAAATTAAGCTCAACTTTATATTTTATCATGCCCAACTACAAGTTGAAAAGAGGCCTAGAGGTGACTGGTACTACGTTTTTAGGTGACTAAATCCTGCGTGCATATTGCTCTGTGTGCCGGCGACCAGGCTTTTTTCCAGCCTGAACTTCCTCCGGTGCTGGTCCTATGCTTGCCACATTCTACTATCATTTGTAAACACAAAAGTGGGGCTTCTGTATCAACAAGTGACAGCGCTCCTCTCCCAGCGACTGCCTGCACCGAACCTTCCCTGCCCTGTAGATGCCCGTGAGAGCAGAGGAGGGGGCGGGGGATGTGTACAGCCACTGTTAGGAGAATGAAAAATAGAAAAATACTGCGCTTGTGAAATACACTTAAATAATATATATATTATCACTGACCACCACTGATGTGAGATGTAATCACATAAAAATAAATGAAAAAACAAAAGCGTCAATACATAAGTAATTAAATAAACACAATCATGTGTCTTCAACATGGCATCAGTGTAATGCCTTCAAAGTGCAGGGGTACTTCCTCATTCAATTCCTTCGCCTTGTAATTACACCACCACCATAGATAAGGATGTACTCTTACCAGAGAGTATTGACCACCTATTACAGGGGTGGGGTCAACTAGGGCTCATATACAGTTGTGTTCAAAATTATTCAACCCCCCAATGCTGTAAAGGGTTTTAGGGAATTTAGTGTACATTTGTAATTGTATTCAGAATGAAATCCTACAAGGACTTCTTAAAGAACCATATGCAACTAAAATGACATTAATTGGTTTTGTAATACAGTAGTAAATGTTTATTTTGTGAATTCTTCATTTACACAATTACTCAACCCCTTAAAGACTACCACTCTGAAGAACAGAGGTTCATTGAAGTGTTTTCAATCAGGTATTGAAAACACCTGTGGATGTCAGGGAGCAGCAATAAAGCCTAATAAGCACCAATCAGGCAGCTTTAAAATGACTGTGATACTCAGCTCCTTCTAGACATTTACTGGTGTGGTTACAAACATGGTGAAGTCAAGAGAATGGTCCGGGAAGACAAGAGAAGAGGTGATTACTCTTCACAGGAAGGGCAATGGCTATAAGAAGATTGCAAAGATGTTAAACATACCAAGAGACACCATAGGAAGCATCATTCGCAAATTCAAGCCAAAGGGCACTGTTGAAACGCTACCTGGTCGTGGCAGAAAGAAGATGCTGACTTCGACTGCTGAGCGCTACCTGAAGCGTAGAGTGGACAAAAGTCCCCTTGTGACTGCTGAGGAACTGACAAAAGATTTGTCAGATGTGGGTACTGAAGTTTCTGCTCAGACAATACGGCGCACACTGCGTAATGAAGGCCTCCATGCCAGAACTCCCAGGCGCACCCCCTTGCTGTCTCCAAAGAATAAGAAGAGTCGACTGCAGTATGCAAAAATCATGTGGACAAACCACAGAAGTTTTGGGATTGTGTTCTGTGGACTGATGAAACAAAATTAGAAGTGTTTGGGCCCATGGATCAACGCTATGTTTGGAGGAGGAAGAACAAGGCCTATGATGAAAAGAACACCTTGCCTACTGTGAAGCATGGCGGGGGGTCAATCATGCTTTGGGGCTGTTTTGCTTCTGCAGGTACAGGGAAGCTTCAGCGTGTGCAAGGTACCATGAATTCTCTTCAGTACCAGGAGATAGTGGATAACAATGTGATGCAGTCTGTCACAAACCTGAGGCTTGGGAGACGTTGGACCTTTCAACAGGACAATGATCCCAAGCATACCTCCAAGTCCACTAGAGCATGGTTGCAGATTAAAGGCTGGAACATTTTGGAGTGGCCATCGCAGTCACCAGACTTAAATCCGATTGAGAACCTCTGGTGGGACTTAAAGAAAGCAGTTGCAGTGCGCAAGCCTAAGAATGTGACTGAACTGGAGGCTTTTGCCCATGACGAATGGGCGAAGATACCCGTAGATCGCTGCAAGACACTTGTGTCAAGTTATGCTTCAAGTTTAAAAGCTGTTATAACTGTAAAAGGATGTTGTACTAAGTACTAAGATTGAATGTCAATTGGGGGTTGAATAAAACTGATAATGATGTGAGCACAGAAAAGACATTTGTGGTTATTTCATTATAAATGTTATGTTATATTTGTCTGACCTACACGTGCCTCTTTGATTTAATTGTAAGCAGGATGACAGGATGATCAAAATCAATGTCAAACTTGGCAAAACAATAAATTTCAGTGGGGGTTGAATAATTTTGAATACAACTGGTATCTCATATACTCCATGCACGGTCACTCTCCACACTGGGGGCAAGGGGGATCATTCCATTGTAACATGAAAAATTATACTCCTCTGTTGCCGGATCATGGTGTCCAGTGTCAGCAAAAAGATAAATACTATTAGCCGGATTCACAGAGATCGGCGCATCTTTGCGCCGGCGTAGCGCATCTCATATGCGCTACGCCAACGTAACTCTGAGAGGCAAGTGCAGTATTCACAAAGCACTCGCTCCCTACGTTGCGCCAGCGTAACGTAAATTGGCCAGCGCAAACCCGCCTAATTCAAAGTAGGAAGGCAGTGGGCGTGTTACATTTAAATTAACCGTGACCCCATGTAAATGAAGGGCCGAACAAACGGCGCATGCGCGCGCATGCTCAGAATCACGTTGAATATACTCCCTAAGATACGACGGCTCAATGCCTACGACGTGAACGTAACCTACGCCCAGCCCCATTCACGTACGAATTACGTAAACGACGTAAAAGACGACGGCTGTTCCGTCGTCCATACCATTGCATGGGTTGCGCCCCCTATATGGTGTTTTAATTTTACGCCGGATGTACGCCTTACGTAAACGGCGTAGAATACAGTGACATGCGTAAGTACGTTCGTGAATCGGCGTATCTAGGTCATTTACATATTCAACGCCCCTTGCGGCCAGCGTAAAAATGCGCCCAAGATACGATGGCGTAGGAGACTTACGTCGGTCGGATCAAGCCAAAATTCAGGTGTATCTTGTATTGAGAATTAGGCGCACAGATACGACGGCGCATCCGAGAACTTATGCGGCGTATCAGAAGATACGTCGGTGTAAGTCCTACGTGAATCTGGGTCCAATAGTGTAAAACCCTTTAAATATGGGCTTTATTCCAGTAATGCATCAACATGTCATTACAGATATAAAATCTTCGTCAGCCAAAACAATCGTTGGCTCAAACTTAGTGTAGTGCAAAGACAGGAATGCCCTGGAAGAAGTCATTTTTCAACAAAACCGCTGAAACACTGTTGGCGTTTATGTTTTTGCTGAGACATCCCACTTGACACCATGATCCGAGAAAAGAGGAGTATCATTTTTCACATGACAGTGGAATGATCCCCCTTGCCTTCGGTGTGGAGAGTGAATGAGATGGCGTATATGAGATATATGAGCCCAATTTGACCCCCCACCCAGTAATAGGTGGTCAATACTCTCTGATAAGAGTACTATAGTACTACTTATCTATGGTAGTGGTAAAGAGAACAGACAATTAACTGGTTGCCGACCAGCCGCCGCAGTTCTACGGCGGCAGGTCGGCTCTCCTGCGTGTGAGCCCGTAGCTCTATGTCGCCTCGCGAAGCGGCCACAAGGGGCGCGTGTGCACTGCCGGAGGCGCGCACGCGCGTCCCCCGCTTCCTCCTGACTCCCGCGCCCGATTACCGCTGGGCACCACTGGGCACCCGCGATCGCTCGTTACAGAGCGTGAACCGGGTCCTGTTAGGGGAGAAATGCCTAACCGTCTGTTCATACAATGTCATTTCCCCTAGTGAGGCCACCCCCCCTACAGTTAGAACACACCCAGGGAACATACTTAACCCCTTCCCCGCCCCCTAGTGTTAACCCCTTCCCTGCCAGTGGCATTTTTATAGTAATCAATGCATTTTTATAGCACTGATCGCTATAAAAATGCCAATGGTCCCAAAAATGTGTCAAAAGTGTCCGAAGTGTCCGCCATAATGTCGCAGTACCGAAAAAAAAAATCGCTGATCGCCGCCATTACTAGTAAAAAAAAAAATATTAATAAAAATGCCATAAAACTACCCCCTGTTTTGTAAATGCTATAACTTTTGCGCAAACCAATCAATAAATGCTTATTGCAATTTTTTTTATGAAAAATATGTAGAAGAATACGTATCGGCCTAAACTGAGGAAAAAAATTTTTTTTAGATATTTTTTGGGGATATTTATTATGGTAAAAAGTAAAAAATATTATTTTTTTTCCAAATTGTCGCTCTATTTTTGTTTATAGCGCAAAAACTAAAAACCGCAGAGGTGATCAAATACCACCAAAAGAAAGCTCTATTTGTGGGGAAAAAAGGACACCAATTTTGTTTGGGAGCCACGTCGCACGACCGTCAGTTAAAGCGACACAGTGCCGAATCGCAAAACGTGCTCTGGTCTTTGACCAGCAATATAGCGCCAGAGGCTTACGTGGTTAAAGATATAAACATGCATCGTCTAATGATCTAAAAAAGGGGCACATGAATTAATTGGTGTTCCTATCTTCCGTTAGAAAAAGTACAAGACTTCATGCAGCCACCTCAGTTGTACCAGGTTGTGTCCCCCAAGCCTCAGCTGCACAAGGTATACCAAAACTGACCAACTCAGCTGTGCAAGCTACATTGCATTTCACAAACTGACATTCATTCCCCACACACCCTAATTCAATGCCCTTTCATGGTAAAGTACAAAGAAATCTTTTTGAGTAAAATATTTTATTTACTTTAAAGCTTTATCTATCAAAAAGTGACTATATATTAAATACCAAACAATAGAAAAAAAGGTGAAAATTGCTTATAGCATGTTACACGGTTTATTGCACAAAAAAATTCTATACATAAAAACTTGACCCAAGTGTTTAAAATACCTCTCCATGATCTGTTCTCATATTAGTAATCAACATACTGAACTCGAAAAAGGGGGAACAAAACCACATTTCCAAATGAGCTAGTTCATGCACAGCTGTACCTTTGTGTCTCTATAGTAAGTATATTTCCTGCAGATAAACCCAGAATAATCCCGTTATGAGGAATACCAGTTTGATTGGATTGGTGATACCATCTGCCTAATTTGTAGCCTCAAAACTGGATTATGATGAGATATCCGCATTAAACAAATAAACCAGCCACCCTATACGTATAAATGAGACTTTTTGGCAGATGCTGTCCTCATGTGGAAAATGATACTGTATACTGGATTTACATGCCCCATGTCTGCTGTGTTTCCTATGCACTGCTGATTGCATAGTGAACAGTGGCGGATGCTTTTCACAATTATTATGACTTTAAAGGAGAAGCTTGCTTGGCTGTACTCCTCCTATGGATCACAGGAGTGCAGTTGAGAAACACAGAGCTGCTCAAGGCTCGGGCAAGATCAAGACAATGGAAATGGGATCCGCCCACATGCCTGGACCGTCATCCGGCTCAGCCTCTCAGTGATCCGCTGAGAGCCTGAGCTGGCCGCCCCTGCCCCTGTCACAGCCCAGCACTCCAGTGAGTGGGGGCAAAGCAGAGAGTCGGTGACTGACAATAACAAGCAATCTGCTCACAGAGACCTGAGAGCTGGTGTCTCTTTTATCTGCACTCCTGATGGTCAGAGTTAGCCTGTAAAAGCATAGAATTTGAGTCTGGGACGACTCAAGATAAAGCAGCAGTGGGGGAGAATTTGTAAAAAAACAGAAAGGGGGCTGATGACTGAGCGCTTTCCGCCACCTATAAAGTTGCCTAGAGAAGATAGTGCTGCATTTGAAACTGCTTCTACAGTGAGTGATTAGCTGTTCAGTGCCATTTGTTCTCAGTCCCTGCCCACATACAGTACGAAGAGAGCAGATTGATGCAATGCTTAATAGAGACTCTCTGATAGCCACAACTTTTTGGAACCTGCTTCCAGAACCTGCATTGTATTTATATGTGATTGTGCCAGAAAGCAAAACATTAAATTGGCATCTACCCTTGGTTGCTAATTTGCTGTGGGTCTTTGTAAAGAAACAGTGCCTGATATTAATAAAGTCCCATTAAAATACATGTGACTGTATGAAGGGACTAACGCCGGCCATACACACATTATCTGTCTATTAGTAGCTGCAGCCAATCATCCATAGCCACTTGATTAGTGTATTCTGAATACACTATCCCAACAGGATGAAAGGGGATTTCTCCATCTACCTAATTTGTGTGGATTAAGTATTCTGCATTTTATTTCTCTTTCAGCCCACTGGCTGAATGAAAAATAACTGACAGTGTACGGCCTGCTTTACACACTGCTGGCCAAGTCCTGAAAGGACCACAGGGTGTAAACAGTCACCTACTAAAGATTGACAAGTACCTGTTGCCGATATCTGTAGTAGATCATACGTTACTCCTAGATTACGTCTTCCCAGCTCCCTCTTCTGCACTTGTGACCCTAAAAAGGATATGCCGATCTCCAGTGTTCCAGGCTCCTATCGCAACTTGATGGAGTGTGAAACTGCTTCAACCAACTTCAACTACACAACATCATCAGGGTGGATTACATCCTAGACACAGTGGCCCAGATTCAAGAAGCAATTGCGTCTGCGTAACCATAGTTACGCAGCGCAATTGCTTACTTGCGCCGGCGTTACGAATGCTCCTGATTCAGGAACCTCGTTACGCTGACGGCAGCCTAACAAATGACTAGCATAAGGCTCTTATGCCAGTCATATCGTAGGCTGCACGCTAGGGGGCGTTCCCGTTGTGGTCAGCGTATAGTATGCAAATTGCATACTAACGCCGATTCACTACCCTACGCGAGCCCTGCGTACGCAGTTTACGTTGTTTGCGTACGTCGCTTTTTGCGTAAGGCTGCCCCTGCTATTAGCAGGGGCAGCCAATGCTACGTATACCCGTCGTTCACGCGTCGCGAATTTAAAATTTAACGTTGTTTGCGTAAGTGAATCGTGAATGGCGCTGGACGCCATTCACGTTCACTTTGAAGCAAATGACGTCCTTGCGACGTCATTTGCCGCAATGCGCGTCGGGAAAGTTTCCCGACGGAGCATGCGCACTACGTTCGGCGCGGGAACGCGCCTAATTTAAATGATCCACGCCCCCTACGGGATCATTTAAATTACGCGCGCTTACGCCGGGCATTTTTGAGGAGCGCCCACGCAAATTACTTGGCTACTGCTTCGTGAATGAAGTGTAGCGCAAATAATTTGCGGGGGCGCAGGTAAAAAACGGGACGCTGAGCCTCCATAAGGAGTGCGCAGCGGTACCTGAATCTGCCCCAGTTCTAGCTGATTTATTAAGGGGACTGTGTTAAAAAATCCCCTTTAAGGACAGACGCAGTTCGAGAAAATTATAACTGGGCATCTAAACAAACATAAAAAGTGTAGCGCATAAAATTAATAGATCACCCAATGAAAGGATGAATAAACAGTGCATCAAACAAATAGTGAACAAAATTATGATGACAATATATCAACCAAAAAAGTGATGTATATGTATAGACCCTGGATGGTGTATATAAAAAATCGAAATAAATATATGTGAATAAAAAGTCCAATGTGATGAAAATTGGTGATAATAGTCCCAATGCCTCGGAATGAAGTGCAGTAAAGAAATCCACCACCGATCATTGAAAGGAAGGCTTAGCAGAGATACTGTACCCTAACGGACATATGCCCAGAGGGTCAGTAGAGCAGGGTATAAACCACTCTCAGGCCTGGATCATCGGCTGCAATTCTCACGGAGACGTCTCGCACGTCAATCAGAGAGGAACCCAGGGATCGAATCAGGAAAAAAGTCGCTTCCAGGGGTACCCAATGTGGGCCAAAATTTAAACCAATATGTAGAGATGTGGGAGAAGAAGAGAAAGGCACATAGCGTAATACTGAAAGGAACCAATGTTTAATGTAGGTAAAAACACTTACATTATAAAAGGTGATCAGCGCTTTCAAATGTACAAAGTGGCAGCAGTGGAGTCTCCCTACATCTCTACATATTGGTTTAAATTTTGGCCCACATTGGGTACCCCTGAAAGTGACCTTTTTCCTGATTCGATCCCTGGGTTCCTCTCTGGTTGACGTGCGAGACGTCTCCGTGAGAATTGGTTCCTTTAAGCTAGTGCATTGTTGGTTCACTTACCTTTTCCTTCGATTTCCCTTCTAATAGCCGGATTCACGTAGATCGGCGCATCTTTGTGCCGGCGTAGCGCATCTTATATGCGCTACGCCGACGTAACTCTGAGGCCGGGTACACACGGACAAACATGTATGGTGAAAGCGGTCCATCGGACCGTTTTCACCATACATGTCTGCCAGAGGGCTTCTGTACGATGGTTGTACACACCATCGTACAGAAGTCCGCGCGTAAACAATACGCGGGGCGTGTCCGCGGTGTCGCCGCGTCGATGACGCGGTGTCGCCGCGACAATGACGCGGCGACGTGGGCGGCCCGCCTTTAAAATGCTTCCACGCATGCGTCGAAGTCATTCGACGCATGCGAGGGACGGCGGGCGCCTGGACATGTACGGTAGGTCTGTACTGACGACCGTACATGTCCGAGCGGGCTGAATTCCAGCGGGCTGTTTTAAAACAAGTCCAGGAATATTTGCCCGCTGGGAAAAGGCCCGGCGGGCAAATGTTTGCTGGAATTCGGCCCGCTCGCGCCCACACACGAGCAAACATGTCTGCTGAAACTGGCCTGCGGGCCAGTTTCAGCAGACATGTTTGCTCGTGAGTATGGGGCCTGAGAGGCAAGAGCAGTATTCACAAAGCACTCGCTCCCAAACTTGCGCTGGCGTAACGTAAATTGGCCGGCGTAAGCCCGCCTAATTCAAAGTAGGTTGAAGGAGGGCGTGATACATGTAAATGAACCGTGACCCGATGCAAGTGAATGGCTGAACGAACGCGCGCGCATGCTCAGAATCACGTCGCATATACTCCCTAAGATACGACGGCTCAATGCCTACAACGTGAACGTAACCTATGCCCAGCCCCATTCACGTACGACTTACGTAAACGACGTAAAATACGACGACTGTTCCGACGTCCATACCCTAACACGACTTACCCCTGCTTTAGGTGGAATAACTTTACGCCGGACGTACGCCTTACGTAAATGTTGTAGATTACAGCGACGGGCGCAAGTACGTTCGTAAATTGGCGTATCTCGGTCATTTGCATATTCGACACGTAAATCAATGGAAGCGCCCCTTGCGGCCAGCGTAAATATGCGCCCAAGATACGACGGCGTAGGAGACTTACGTCGGTCGGATCAAGCCAAAATTCAGGCGTATATTGTATTGAGAATTAGGCGCACAGATACGACGGCGCATCCGAGAACTTACGCTGCATATCAGAATATACGTCGGCATAAGTCCTAGGTGAATCCGGCTATAAATGTTTTTTTACTTTGTTTGAATTTCTCACTTCCTGTTTCTCCTCAGTAAGCTTTCCACCATCATCCGAGTGGTGGAAAGTCATTTAGAACAGCTTACTGAACACCTTACTGAGGAGGAACAGGAAGTGAGAAATTCAGACAAAGAAAACAAAGAAAAAAAAACATTTAGAAGGGAAATTGAAGGAAAAGGTAAGTGAAAGGTAAGTGAACCAACAATGCACTAGCTTAAAGGAACCTATTTAGAAAATAAAAAACAAACCTTTACAACTCCTTTAAGTCAAGGAGTAGAGAGGGCTCAGACTGTGTGACGGTGTGCCCTAGGGTTTGTCCATAAGAGCATCAGCTTTCAGAAATTGGGTTGGATGGCCCTGACCATCATACAACCCACAAGAGGACTGGCATTAAGCATCTGGAGGGGACAGTGCCAAGGAGGTGAAAAGCATTGCAGTAATTATGGGCCAGATTCATGAAAAATTGCGGCGGCGTAACGTATCCCCTTTACGTTACTCCGCCGCAAGTCTTCGTCGTAAGCGCTTGATTCACAAAGCAATTACATGTTAACTTGCGGCGGCGTAACGTAAATCTCTCCGGCGCAAGCCCGCCTAATTCAAATGAAATTACGGCGCCCCGACATATTTTTTGAACGGCGACGTGCGTTACGTCGTTTCATATTCCTGGACGTCTTACGCAAAAAAAAAATTGAAATTCGACGCGGGAACGACGGCCATACTTTAACATGGCTGGTCTAAATGTAAGCCATGAAAAAGCAGGCTTATGTTTGCGACGGGAAAAACTGACTAGCGACGACGTAAGAGAATGCGACGAACGCGCGTACCTTCGTGGATCGCCGTAAACAGCTAATTTGCATACCCGACGCTGGAAAACTATGCAAACTCCACCCAGCGGCTGCCGGGAAATTACACCTACGATCCGAAGGCGTACGAAGCTCTTATGCCACGCAGATTTTAGGCTGCATTCTTGCGATGACCGCTAGGGGGCGCTCCCATTGTGCTCAGTGTATAGTATGCAAATTGCATACTAACACCGATTCACAATGTTGCGCGGGCCCTGCGTACGCAAGTTACGGAGTTTCCGTACGGCGTCTTTAGCGTAAGGCTGCCCCTTCTAATAGTAGGGGCAGCCAATGCTAAAGTATATTCGCCGTTCCTGCGTCGTGAAATTTGAATTTCACGTCGTTTGCGTAAGTGATTCGTGAATGGCGCTGGACGCCATTCACATTCACTTTGAAGCAAATGACGTCCTTGCGACGTCATTTGCCGCAATGCACGTCGGGAAAGTTTCCCAACGGAGCATGCACTCTACGCTCTGCGCGGGAGCGTGCCTAATTTAAATGATTCCCGCCCCCTACGGGATCATTTACATTAGGCGCCCTTACGCAGGGCAATTTTAAAGAGCGCACGTGCAATTTACGGAGCTACTGCTCCGTGAATCGCGCGCAGCGCAGTAAATTTGCGGGGCGCAGGGCAAAAACGCTGCCCTGTGCCTCCGTAAAAAAGGGGCAAATTCTACCTGAATCTGGGCCAGTGGTTAATTGAAGCGGGCATCAACAGCATTTTGCAACACTCGTTATATTAGGCCTAAAATCTATGACGTAAGGGATGAGGCATCGATTACTACATTTTTTAAGTTACAGAAAAGGCCACAGAAATGGTCCACTTTAGCTTTCTTGTGTCATTTATACATAAATTCACAGTTATTCTACCATCTGCTACATTATTGGTTGGAAAGCATACCTTGTTATCTTAAGTATTTGAGTTTACTTTCATAGATACAGCCCTAAAAACTGCAGCTTAGCAACACTGTTTCTCAGATGACAAGTAATGATACTATGCGCTGCCAAGGAAAGATCTCCATCTAATTTTTGCATACTAACTGGTTAAACACAGCAAGAGTAAAACCAGCGGTAGTCTACTATAATCAGAGATTTGCCAATTCTTCAAACTAGAACACTAAAGTGTAGCCCCATTATTAAAAGAAACATAATGCTATCCTGTAGAATAGATGATATTTGCAAATGTGTGCCTGTCTATTAACAGTAGACATGTAAAACAAATTGTGTGTGTGTGTGTGTGTGTGTGTGTGTGTGTGTGTGTGTGTGTGTGTGTGTATGTGTGTGTGTGTGTGTATGTATGTATGTGTGTGTGTGTGTGTGAATGAAATGATCATGCAATTGTCTATCGGAGAAATATATTCAGAACAGAACAGAAAATAACGGTTGAGTAGCGCAGAATGTTCAGATTGTGAGAAAACCAAACCTAAATAATGTTTTAAGAATATGAGTTAGAGAGAGCGCAAGGGAGGTGTCGGGGTGCAAGCCGTTAGAAGTTTGTTTTACAGCCCAGGAATTTGTATACACCAGAGAGGTGATGGTATGTGGATTTTTTTTTTAAAGGGGGGGGGGGGGGGGTTTATTTATCTGTCTGGAATAAAGGGAGTATTTGGCAATCATCAGTATACATGATACATGGCAACTTTTGGATTTCAGTAATAACAAGAGGAAAAAGACAATGGGGGGAATTCAATAAAGCTGCTCCCTCTTTTGCAATGTATAATAATAATAATAATAATAATAATAATAATAATAATGCTAAGTTCATCAAGCATCTACAACCCTTTTGATTCTGACATCAACTTGTGTGCCAAATTCATGTAGTTCTGAACTTCAAATAAAAAAATAAATAAAAAAACAGTTTGTATCTTACAAAAGTGGAGCTAATTAAAGTGGAGGTTCACCCAAAAAGTTAATTTTTAACATTAGATTGAGGCTCGTTTTGTCAAGGGGAATCGGGTAGTTTTTTTTTAAATCGAAGCAGTACTTACCGTTTTAGAGAGAGATCTTCTCCGCCGCTTCCGGGTATGGGCTGCGGGACTGGGCGTTCCTATTTGATTGACAGGCTTCCGACAGGCTTCTGACGGTCGTATACATCGCGTCACGATTTTCCGAAAGTGGCCGAACGTCGGTGCGCAGGGGCCGTATAGAGCCGCACCGACGTTCGGCTTCTTTCGGCTTCTCGTGACGCGATGTATGCGACCGTCGGAAGCCTGTCGGAAGCCTGTCAATCAAATAGGAACGCCCAGTCCCGAAGACCATACCCGGAAGCGGCGGAGAAGATCTATCTCTAAAACGGTAAGTACTGCTTCGATTTTAAAAAAAACACCCGATTCCCCTTGACAAAATGAGCATCAATCTAATGTTAAAAAAAAAATTCGGGTGAACTCCCGCTTTACGATCAACTCTCTTTTAGCATTCAGAGAGAACCTTTGTGACATTGTCTTGGGTGCAGTGGCGGCTGGTGCTCAAAATTTTTGGGGGGGCGCAAACAAACAAACAAAAAGAAAACATCAATTTCCGCCTCACTGTGCCATCAAACGCAGCCACTGTGCCATGCCATCAAACGCAGCCATTGTGCCATCAAACGCAGCCACTGTGCCCAGCAATTGTCACCACTGCACTGTGCCCAGCAATTGTCACCACTGTGCCCATCAATTGACACCACTGTGCCCAGCAATTGCCACCACTGTGCCCAGCAATTGCCACCACTGTGCCCAGCAATTACCACCACTGTGCCCAGCAATTGCCACCAGATTTCTTCCCCATTCCCCAGCACTTACCTTTTTGGGTCAGCCACGCTCCCTCGATGTCTTCTCCCAAGCCTGCCCTCGATGTCGCTTTAGCCAATCAGGTTACCGGTAACCAGACCCGGTGAACCTGATTGGCTGAGACGAGTGTCAGTGTTAACCAGGGAACGCACACCCCCTGCGTCCACTGGTTAACTATGTTTGGCTCTGATAGGCACTTCCAAACACCAACAAACTGCTGTTATTCAGATGGCCGGCGCTCACCAGGGGGCCGGCCATCTGAATAGTGGGCGGCAGTGGTGACAATACATAGAGATTCATGCAATGCATAAATCTCTATGTATTGTACACCTGATGGTGCAGGGGAGAAAGGGGGTGGCGCTCCTGCGCCCACTATGGACGCACAGCCGCTGCTTGGGTGCGTTCTAAAAGTAGATCATCATCATACAGCCATTTTAGGTACATGAACTTGGTGCATGCTGCCCCACTTTTACAATGCACTTCCCCATTACTAAAGGCTGTAGATGCAGATAAACTGCCCAGACAATACTGAGCCACAACTGCAGATAGAGGTGTTTCCATCTTGTCCCAGCCTGTTGGCTGTACAACAAAAACTGTATTCCTAGGTAGTATGCTGGCCAAAGGTTGGGCATTGATGTTTTAAAGCTCATCTCTGGGATAGAGATCATTGAGATTTTTTCACTTGTGCAGCTAATAGGATAAAAGCACTCCCTATCTATTTTCATACGTTATTATTTGCCACAGTGACTGAACCAAATGGGAGTATTATGATTATTACACAGGATTCATATAGCACCAACAGTTTGCGCAGCGCTTTAGTTTTATTCTTTATAAAAAAAGTTATACACGTACTGTTTTTAACCACTTTAGCTCTGGAAGAATTTACCCCCTTCTTGACCAGAGCGCGTTTTGCGATTCGGTACTGCGTCACTTAAACTGACAATTGCGCGGTCGTGCGGTGTTGTACTCAAACAACATTTTTTCCCCACAAATAGAGCTTTCTTTTGGTGGTATTTGATCACATGTGTGGTTTTTATTTTTTGCGCTATAAACAAAAAAAGAGCGACAATTTAAAAGAAAAAGCAATATTTTCCCAAAAATATATATATATAAAAAAAATCTGTCAGTTTAAGTCGATATGTATTCTTCTACATATCTTTGGTAGAAAATCGCAATAAGTGTATATTGATTGGTTTGCGCAAAAGTTATAGCGTCTACAAAATAGGGGATAGATTTATGGGTGAGTGAGTGAGTAACTTGTATAGGGCTACAAATGCAAACTAAGTTGCCCCAAGGTGCTTTGCATCCAGTGTCATCCTGATCCTTCAGAAGAGGTGGGTCTTAAGTTTTTTTCCTGAAGGCCCGATGTTTTTTTTCCATGCGTATGTTCGTGGGTAGAGCGTTCCATAGCGGTGGTCCTTGGACTACAAATCTTTTCTTTAGATATGTAGCGGGAGGAGGTTTTGATTAGTTTACCGAAGGGCGCGACTAGGGGTGTAGTGAATTTATTTTCTCCCACAGGTATTGAGGAGCGTTTCTTGTGTGCATTTGTGAGTGAGGCATTTTTTATTATGTTTTTTATTATTAAGCGGCGATCTGCATTTTTTTGGGACTACGACGTTATGGCGGACACATCGGACACTTTTGACACTATTTTGGGACCATTGTCATTTATACAAAAAATGCACTGATTACTGTGTAAATGACACTGGCAGGGAAGGGGTTAAACACTAGGGGGTGATCAAGGGCTTAAGTGTGTCCTTGGGAGTGATTACAACTGTTCGGGGGATGGGTTACCACTGACATGACAGCAATCACTGCTCCCGATGACAGGGAACAGTAGATCCCTGTCATGTCACTAGGCAGAACAGGGAAATGCCTTGTTTGGCCAGCCTTGCAGGTTCAGCCTTTCCTGCTGCGAAGTTCCTTCTGTACAGGCTGTAAATCTTTTATAAGAAGTGGGTCTTCCCCATATCCAGGATCCTGGGGTTGTAGTTTGCTGGACTCTAGGGAATTTACAAGTGCCTCCTTCTTCATGGCTCCATGTTTGGACATCTACTGGACTTCTTGCTAGCTATAAAGTGTTCAGGCGGCATTGACAGTGGGGGAGTTTTGCTTTAGTTCTTAATAAATGTAATGATACGTTGATTAGAATACTTCAGCATTACCCTCTCTTGTGTTTAGCGTGCTATATCCCATTAGTGTATGCTGTCATGCTTGCAAACCCTATTACAGCTACTTTGTATCCACTTTCCAATCAGTAGCCTCCCAGGGGGATCGCACGAAAGATCTCTTATATATACTGCCCCACTGCTTTTCTCCTTCCTCCACACCAGCGCTATTATTCGGTATTCCTGATAGGATATGGCTCCACATTCATGCAACAATAAATAGAGGATACATAGTGCCCTCCGTTTGCAACATTTATTAAAATGCCCCAATTTAAAAAACACTTATGCTTCGTACAAACAACCAGTTTTCCCATCGGGAAAACTGCCATGACAGCTTTTGGCCGGGAAAAACTGGCCATGTGTATGCTCCATGGCAGTTTTCCCGTCAGGAAAACCACCGGGAATAGCGTCAGGAAAAATTAGAACATGTTTTCTTTTTTCCTGCCGCGATTCCCGGCGGTCTTTTTCCCGGCAGTTTCCCTAAGGGAAACACTGTGGTGAAGTATACACACGGCCGGGATTCCTGGCCAAAGCTCTCACCACAGTTTTCCTGACGGGAAAACCTCTGTTGTGTACACGGCGAAAGTGACCGAGCAGGTTCTCGGTTTTGCCCCCGGGATTCCCTGTGGACTTTTTACCGCTTTTTACCGCTGGGAATCCCGATCGTGTGTACGGGGCATGACAAGATATTCAGTTAAAACCAGATCTGTATATTCCTGCTCACCACTGTGGCTGTGTGACCTCACGGGCTTGGCTCTTCCCCTCTACACGCGTATCGCCCTCTGATTGGGATTTCTCAATAGATGAGAAGCTGGTTGTATGTAAAAGAGATGAGACCATAGCTGAAAGAACGAAAATAATTGTTTTGAGTCTTTCTGACTCATGTATGAGGTGAGCAGGTATAACGGCTGGTGAAGATGTACACATTAACTGCTGAAGACACGATTTGCACAGTGGTGGATGATATATCGATTGAGAAGTCACAATAATTGAGAAGTCACAATAATTGAACGCAGAAAAGTTTCAGAATATGAACTTTAATTGAACACATATGTAACTAGGTTTAAAAAAGACACAAGTCCATCCAGTTTAACCATAAAAAAAATAATAATAATATCATACAGTCCCATATACCCAATTCTATACCCACAGTTGATTCAGAGGAGCGCGAAAACACATTATTATATAGATGTATTTATTTATTTGAGTATAATTTGATATCACTGGATATTTCACATAATGGAACCATATGGAACCATATGACAGCCCATAAATGACAACCCATAAATCCCCCCTTTTGCATTGAGCATAGTTATGACAATACCACTTTTTTGGGAGGTCATTGGGCGGGGGATAAGCCATACCCATGCATGTATGCTGTCATGTTAATGCATCAAGAAAGGAAAATTGCCACCGGGTAAGTATACAATTTTCCATTTAGCTGCTGTTGTCTTCCAAATATGGCATAAAATACATTGGAATCGGAAAAAACAAACCCAGAAAAGCACTTTGTTTTATTTGTTTTAGGGACAAGTGTATCAGAGGTTGCAAAAGAAAAGACTGTTACTAAATATTTACTTTCATATGTGTTACTTCTGTTTAAATATTAATAAAAAAATAAATAAAAAGTTACATTGTTTTTAGCTGCAGCTGACTTTAGCTGCAGTTACCTTTATTGCTTACATTTTAACCAGTGCAACTCTACCTAAACACCTAAAGCAAATTTTAAAAGTAAATGGGCCTATCAATTTGATGATGACTTTGCCATTAAATAAATATTACATATATCATTGGGGGGGCTGCCATGACTTTAGTTTTGTCAAATATAAAACAACTAGTGTTAGGCTGGCCATACAAGGTGCAGGAAAGAAATTCCCCCTTCAACATAGAGAGTGCTAATAGGTGAATCCCTCCTACGGAGCCATTGTCTGCTTCCAGCGGGGGGGTCAGGGGATGCCACCCAGTGTCTAACAAGCTGTCAATCATATACATAGAGCATGTAAATATGGCTGCTTCTATGCCCAGCGGCTGCCAATCATATCCAGGAGGATACCAACTGTGTCCCTCCACATCCTATGTCCCTCAGCCGCATAGTTGTTCAACTCTATTTTCCTTCCTCATATAGCTGTACATTAAAGTCCGAGGGGCACACAGCCGGGAGAATCAGATGTGGGCAGGACAGGGAGGATGATCAGTGCAATTACAGGAACGATGCCCTGTGGGTCTCTCCATGCGGCAGCTGAAAGCTTCTGGGAGAAGGGGAGAAGTTGGCTTTCAGCTGCTGCAGGGAGAGACACACAGGGCGTTGTTCCTGTAATTGCATCCCCACACAGCACCGATCATCCTCCCTGTCCTGCCCACACCTGATTCCCCCTGCTGTCCGGACCCCCCTAAGTGCACGTGCCCCATATAGGGGGACTGGTTGTAACACTTTATCAGAACCCCTGCCAAGGGTACTCCTACTGAATGAGCTAAACTAAATGGAAACTTTCAAAATGGAACATCACATTTTTGGGAAATGAAAAAGAAAATGTGAGATCGGGACATGGAAGAGATTCCCCACGGGCCCCTATAGATTGACGAGTGTACCAATCCAGTAGAGTGTATATGCAATTGTTTTATCGGTGGACATATCTTGCCCTGGTTTTTATGTATTGTTTATACTTTAATCAGATTGTAATAAAAATTGTAGTTTTATTTATGGTGGCCTCGTGATGTGCCAATAAAGTCTGTGTATAGGGTCTCTCCCTTTTCCGGTTCTCACATTTTCTTTTTCGTTTCACTCCCTGAGCAGTCATCACCTGAATAATGTAATGGGCAGGGACAGTAGTGACATTATTTACCAAAGAGGACCATGGTTCTGCAGAGGAACTCCCTTGTTGTTCCTCCCTGTGCAACTTAAGCCTCGTACACACCATCAGTCCATCCGATGAGAACGGTCTGAAGGACCGTTGTCCTAGGTTAACCGATTAAGCTGACTGATAGTCCGTCGTGCGTACACACCATCAGTTAAAAAACCGATCATGTCAGAACTCGGTGACGTAAAACACAACAACGTGCTGAAAAAAAACTAAGTTCAATGCTTCCAAGCATGCGTCGACTTGATTCTGAGCATGCATGGATTTTTAACCGATGGTTGTGCCTACTAACGATCGGTTTTGACCTATCGGTTAGGAATCCATCGGTTAAATTTAAAGCAAGTTGGCTTTTTTTAAACCGATGGTTAAATAACCTATGGGACCCACACACGATCGGTTTTGACCGATGAAAACGGTCCATCAGACCGTTGTCCTCTGGTTAACCTATCGTGTGTACGAGGCCTAATGGTGTCTGTCTGCATTACAGCCCTGGTGGTATAAGCACAAGGGGCTACAGCTACTGCTATTTAATAAGCCAACCAATCACTGAGCACCCTTAAAAATATGTCCAGCTCACACACAAAGCCCACTTCAGTGATCAGTGAGTTTGCACCCCCATTCATTACAGTTTAACATTTTGTCAATCTTCAATAAAACTCCCTCAGTCTCCTCATCCTTTTTTACATACACATCTTCGATCTCCTGGTTTCTAATAAGCACATTCAGTCAATCTGATCTCTAGCACATACATGCTTACCATCAATATCTTAAATTGGATCTCTGAAGACATGCATCCAATCAGCCTAATCCCTAAACATCTACACATGTCAGCTCCATCTAATCTCTTAACACAAACACAGACATAAACACACACATATACACAACACCCCTTTCGATTCTCACTTTGCCCACTTATCAGCTCACTTGAAAGCAATGGTCCGTACCTACAGATCTCCAAGATATAAAGGCACTTCTTTAACCCTTCCAATATTTACATATCTTCAACCCCTCTAATCTGTTCTCTATTATTATTATTATTATTATTATTTACGCAGCACTTTACATATACATTGTACATTCACATCGGTCACTACCCTAAGGCCCCGTACTCACGACCAAACATGTCTGCTGAAACTGGTCCGCGGACCAGTTTCAGCAGACATGTTTGGCCGTGTGTAGGCACGAGCGGACCATTTTCGGGCGCATGCGTGGACCATGTACGGTACGCATGCGTGGAAGCATTTAAAAGGCAGGCCCACCCACGTCGCCGCGTCATTGTCGCGGCGACACCGCGGACACGCCCCGCGTATTGTTTACGCGCAGAGTTCTGTTCGATGGTGTGTACAGCCATCTAACAGAAGTCCCCGGGCAGACATGTCCGATGAAAACGGTCCGCGGACCGGTTTCATCGGACATGTCTGCTCGTGAGTACTCGGCCTAAGAGTCGGTTCACACTGGGGCGGCACGACTTCGGGGGCGACTCGGCAAGGCATCCTGAAGACGACTTTAGAGGCGACTTGCAAAATGACTTCTGTATAGAAGTCAATGCAAATCGCCCCGAGTCACCTCCAAAGTCGTACAAGAACCTTTTTCTAAGTCGGAGCGACTTGCGTCGCTCCTATTAGAACGGTTCTATTGACTAGAATAGGACGCAACTTGTCAGGCGGCTGAGTCGCCTGATGAGTCGTCTCAGTGTTAACAGGCTCTCAAGGAGCTTACAAAAGCCTCATACACAGGATAAGGACTTCCATCGGACAAATCTGTGCACTTTTTCATCCAACATTCACGAAACGACTAGTTTTTTTGGCTATTTAGCAACACCCTTTGGGCAACTTCTGCTAATGTTTTCTGGTGTTTAGCATTGGTTCTGAGAATGCGTGTTTGTACTTTGGATTTTAGTCCGTCAGATTTGTGTACACACGATTGAATAAGCCAATGGAACACATTTGTTGTCAGACAATTTGAGAAATTTCCGACAACAATTGTCCGATGGAGCATACAGACAATACCCTTCCATCACACAATTGTTGTCGGAATATCCGATCATGTGTACGGGCCTTAAAGGAGTTGTAAATAAAACTTTTTTTTTGCTGAAATTACTGTTTACAGGGTATAGAGACATAATAGTTAAAGCGGGGGTTCACCCAAAAAAAAAATGTAATATTACATCTAGCAGAGCCAGC
Organism: Rana temporaria; assembly: GCF_905171775.1. Taxonomy (NCBI): domain Eukaryota; kingdom Metazoa; phylum Chordata; class Amphibia; order Anura; family Ranidae; genus Rana; species Rana temporaria. The sequence goes on from NC_053491.1 coordinate 136,226,049, forward strand.
ATAGTAAGGGCATTTACTCTCGGCGTTTTTATTTTCTCTGTACATACCTTTATAATCTGTTTTTCTCCAGGGCTTCCGGGTTCCGATGACTGCGGGACTGGGCGTTCCTATCCTTCCGTTGGATGATTGACGGCTTGTGAAACAGGTGACCTGTCGCACAACGCGCGTCACCAGATGTCGGGAAATAGCCGAGCTGCAAGTCGGCACTATAGGCGCCTGCGCAGTCAGCTTTACACGGCGGGCGCAGGCGCCGTATATTGCCTACTCACATTTAGGCTATTTCCAGAAATCTGGTGACGCGCGTTGTGCGACAGGTCACCTGTTTTACAAGCCGTCAATCATCGAACCGAAAGATAAGAACGCCCAGTCCCGCAGTCATCTGAACCCTGAGGCAGGGATAGGAACGCCCAGTCCCGGAGTCACCAGAACGCGGAAAGCCCTGGACCAAATCAGAATATAAAGGTAAGTACGGAAAAAAAACAAAAAAAACCTGCCGAAAGTATATGCCCTTACTATGCTGGCTCTAATGTTTAAAATTAGTTTTTAGGATGAACCTCCACTTTAACTGATTCCTTTTAAAAACGATTAAAAATAGATAAAAATCAATCATATAATGTACCTGTAGTTTCTAGTTTCGTTTTTGCTGTTGTTTCCTGCCTCTCTGCTGTACAGAGCCACAGAGCCAAAAAAGGGCAGTGATGGTTTGGAAAACTAAACTGATTGGTGCTGAGGGGTTTTAGACACACCTTCTTGATTAGTGACCACAGAGAGAAAGCTCCCAGTACTGTGGTCATCAGGAAACAGACAACCAGGAAGTGTGGAGATCAGAGAAGAATTACAGCAATTAGAGCAAAAACTAACAATGAGGACATGAAAACAGCACTGCATTAAGGTAAAGGAAGCTATCCTTTACAAACCCTTTAACACTCACACTTTCATGCACCTGCAATCTATTTTATTTTTAACACATATACATCCAATCAGTAAAACCCACCAATCTATATAAATGTGACAGGCTAGCAGAGAATGTGAATAAGTGGCAGGTTGTTTAGCTTCTTTGGGGTCTCTGTTTTCAGGTAATGTATAGGTTTGGGGTGGATGAGCTTTGGGGGGTCTATTTACCATGCTGTTTGCCTTTTCTTAGATATCTGCAGCTGAAAAGATAATGTCACATCTGCGATAATAGCGACACCCAGATAGCAAGCATGTGGGTTTTAACATGTTTATAGTAATCTGTCATCTGCTTAAAGCGATTGTAAGGCTTCATGTTTTTTTTTTTATTAAATAACAAGCATGTCATACTTACCTCCACTGTGCAGCTCATTTTGCACAGAGTGGCCCAAATCCTCTAATTCTGGGGTCTCTTGGCAGATCTCGCGGCTCCTCCTCTTATCAGATAACCCCCTAGGAGAAGCGTTCTCCCGGGGGTTACCTTTGCGGCGCTCTCCCGAGTCCAGTATTTGCGTCCACAGACACGAATGCCGGACTCTGCCCCGATTCCTGGGGCGTCATTGGATTTGATTGACAGCAGCAGGAGCCAATGGCTGCGCTGTTATCAATCTATTCAATCAAGAGCCAGGACCCCATGCAGTGAGGGAGAGAAAGTCTCCGCCGAGTAAATTAGGGGCTCAGGTAAGTAAAACTGCTGGGGGGCCGGTCACTGACAGAAGTTTTTTCACCTTAATGCATAGGATACAAAACACAGGGTTTGCAACCCCTTTAAAGCTGAATTCCAGGTATTGTGACAGTGTGATCCATTGCCACTGTGGAAATGTAAGAGAACATAGTACAGGATTCACATTAGGTCTTAATGCAAACTTCCAGACTATAGTTTTTTAGGAGGAGAAAACTGTCTTTTTGTTTTTTCCCTGGATTTTGTAGTCCCAGATTGGAGCTTGAAGGTTCCAAAGACTTGGGTGGGACGCAGTGGCAGCTGGTGGGTTCTACCTCCCCTGGCGGTGTGACGCGGCACTGAAACAGCACCCTTCGCGGGCGGGGCTGTGTCCTCTCCTGGGGTGCGGCAGCGGCCGCTGTGGCTCCAGTGTCCGCTCCTCCAGCTTCCTCTTCCACCAAAGAACTAGGCATCCAATAGGATCACCTGATGCTTTGGCAAATAGGGAAACAGGTCTCACAGACCTGCCTCCTGATTGGCGGGGAGGAATTTTGTTGTGATAATAGTGAAAATTACCCACTTGCTTACTGGGCACATATATCCCCCTCCTGCCCAGGTGAAATTTCAGCTTCCGGCACTGCGTCGATTTAACTAACAATTGCGCGGTCGTGCGACGTGGCTCCCAAACAAAATTGATGTCCTTTTTTTTCCCACAAGTAGAGCTTTCTTTTGGTGGTATTTGATCGCCTGTGCGGTTTTTATTTTTTGCGCTATAAACAAAAAAGAGCGACAATTTTGAAAAAAATACAATATTTTTTACTTGTTGCTATAATAAATATCCCAATTTAAAAAAAAAAACTATTTTTTTTTCTCAGTTTAGGCGATACGTATTCTTCCACATATTTTTGATAAAAAAAAAAAAAAAATCGCAATAAGCGACTGGTTTGCGCAAAAGTTATAGCGCCTACAAAATAGGGGACAGAATTATTATTTTTTATTATTTTTTTTTTAACTAGAAATGGCGGCGATCTGCGATTTTTATTGGGACTGCGACGTTATGGCGGACACATCGGACACTTTTGACACATTTTTGGCGCCATTCACATTTATACTGCGATCAGTGCTATAAATATGCACTAATTACAGTATAAATGTGACTGGCATTGAAGGGGTTAACACTAGGGGGTGAGGAAGGGGTTAAATGTATCCCTGCATTGTGTTCTAACTGTAGGTGGAGGGGGGTGAATGGGGGGGGGGTGACCGATCTATGTCCCTATGTACAAGGGACACAGATCGGTCTCCTCTCCAGAGACAGGACGCTGTCTCTGTGTAAAACGGCAACAAGAGATGATCTCATATGTTTACATATGAGATCATCTCTCATTGGCCGCACAGATCGCATCGCAAACGGCCACTCTGATTGGCTGTTCGCATAGATCTGTAATTGGCTGTGTCCAAGGGACACGGCCAACACAGAGTTTCCCCGCTGCGCGCTCTGGAGCGCGCGCGGGGAACGCGCAAAGGGGCGGACGTCAATTGACGTCCAGTTGGATTTTCAGGTGCGCGCTGTAGCCGTCATTCGGCTATAGCGCGGGTCTGGAGTGGTTAAATTCACTATGGTCACACACCTAGGTGGTCTCGGGCACAATTCTCTGCTCTCCAAGACCTCCCTTTTTTAAAGCCTATTAGAGCCTCTGGCTCTAATCAGGTGCTTAAAAAAAACACCCACACTGGAATCCATGGGCCAGCGCCACTGATATGTAGATCAGGGGGTAGGACGCATGGATAGGGGAGGCCCGTGTATTTTTCTCAATGATTTTTATGATTGGATGAGGTGGAAATGATGACATACTAGCCCCACCTTATCCAATCAGAGAACACTTTGCATTCACTGAGAAAAATGAAAAGCGTGCTCTGAATGGTGCCTGTGTCAAGTGCAAGACCTTCCAACGGAACTCTGAAAAAGCAAGGATCACTGTAGGTATGGAATATGCACAGTTACATTGGTCCAAGCCTGATCAATGTAACTATGCAAAACAATGCCTGCCTGGAACACAAATTTAACCACTTCCATACTGGGCACTTACGCCCCTTCCTGCCCAAGCCAATTTTCAGCTTTCAGCACTGTCGCACTTTGAATGACAATTGCGCGGTCGTGCTACACTGTACCCAAACAGTTTTTTTATCATTTTGTTCCCACAAATAGAGCTTTCTTTTGGTGGTATTTGATCACCTCTGCGGTTTTTATTTTTTGCGCTATAAACAAAAGAAGAGTGACAATTTAAAAAAAAAACACTATTTTTTACTTTTTTATTTAATAAATATCACAATTTAAAAAAAAAAAACATTTTTTTTCCTCAGTTTAGGCCGATATGTATTCTTCTACATATTTTTGGTAAAAAAAAATCGCAATGATCATATATTGATTGGTTTGCGCAAAAGTTATAGCGTTTACAAAATAGCTGATAGATTTATGGCATTTTTATTTTATTAATTTTTTTACTAGTATTGGCGGCGATTTGCGATTTTTTTACTGTCACCGTGTCATTGCGGCGAACACATCGGACACTTTTGACACGTTTTTGGCGCCATTCACATTTATACAGCGATTAATGCGATAAATATGCACTAATTACTGTATAAATGTGACTGGCATTCAAGGGGTTAACACTAGGGGGTGAGGGAGGGGTTAATATGTATCCCTAAATTGTGTTCTAACTGTGGGGAAAGGGGGGTGACTGGGGGAGGTGACCGATGCTGTGTCCCTATGTACAAGGGACACAGATCGGTCTCCTCTCTCCCCTGACAGGACGTGGAGCTCTGTGTTTACACACAGAGCTCCACGTCTTGTCCCTGTAGCCGCCGATTCCGAGTGCCTGGCGGACATCGCGACCGCCAGGCACGCGCATCGGCATCTCGGGGACGCGCCGGACGCGCGCGCGCGGCCGCCGGCGCGCTCGCGCGCCCCCCAGTGGCCGCAAGAATACAGGACGCCAAATGACGTCCTGTTGAATTTTCAGAGTAACCGTGGAGCCGTCATTTGACGATGGCCCGGTACTCTAGTGGTTAAAGGGATAAAGGGACATTGAGTGCAATTTTTTTTTTTAATAACAAACATGTCATACTTACCTGCTCTGTACAGCGGTTTTGCACAGAGCAGCCCCAGTCCTCCTCTTCTCGGGTCCCCTGCTGGTGCTCCTGTCCCTCCCGCTTGTCGAGTGTCACCAAGCAAGCAGCTTGCAATGGGGGCACCCAAGCAGGCTCGCTCCCGAGTCGATGTTCTGCGTGTCCATTCAGACACGGAGCTGTGGCTTGGCCCCGCCCCCTCTCTCTCCTCCTTGGCTCACTGGCTGTGATAGCTAATTACTCCCGCTGCTGTCTGAGCCAATGAGGAGGGAGAGTCGCCCTTGTGCAAATCACAGGATCGAGAGGGAGCTCAGGTAAGTATTGGTGGGGGGGGCTGCTGCACACAGAAGGTTTTTTACCTTCATGCATCATAATACATGAAGGTAAAAAACCTTCAGCCTTTAGAAACACTATTGCAGTTGAAAAGAAGATGTGACATCTGTAACAATGACAACCGTGAATGTGGGAAAACACACATGTGTGCACGCTAGAGCTATGGAAACCATAATCTATTGCATTTTTTATCTTCCTGTTTACAGAGTTTTTTAAATCAAACTTTCGCTTTTTTTTCACTTAAAATTCCACAAAATGTCTGTTTTAAAACAATATATAGTTTTAGGGCATTTAATGGAAGTGATAAATGCATATAATAATTTTATTGCATCACCAGAAAGACAAGAAAAGGGAGCCTGTCCATGAAGATCTGACAGTTAAAGGGTTAACCACAGCTGTGTTGCCAATTGTTTGGATTTTTTGCAGCTGAAAAGAAGTGTCATCTGAGAGAATTGCAACTCTCAGGGGTTGACCTCTACATATGTGGTTTGTAACAACTAAATTACCAATGACTTGTTCTTAACCACTTCAACACCGGGCCTATTCTGACACTTCTCACATAAATGGAAACATCTACATTTTCTGCTAGAATATTACTTAGAACTCCCAAAAATTATATATATATATATATATATATATATATATATATATATATATATATATATATATATATATATATATATATATATATATTATACAATTATTATTTATTTTATTAAGAAGAGGCCCTAGAGAATAAAATGGTGGGTGTTGCAATCACACGGTATTTGCACCACATTTTTTCAAACTTAATGAAGTGAATTTTAATGCACAAAAACACAATATGATTCCCAATTGTTTGTTAACAACAAATAAAAGATGATTTTCCCGCCAAGTAAATAGATACCTAACATGCCACACTTTAACCACTAGTCCACAGGGCCTATTTTGGCACTTCTCTCCTTCATGTTTTTGCTAGAAAATTAATCAGAACTCCCAAACATTATATATTTTTTTAAGCAGACACCCTAGGGAATAAAATGGCGGTCATTTTAACTTTTTTTACTCGCACATGATTTGCGCAATAATTTTTCAAACTCCTTTTTTTGGGGGAAAAAAACGGTTTCATGAATTAAAAAATAACAAAACAGTAAAGTTAGCCCAATGTTTTTGTATAATGTGAAGGATTATGTTACACCGAGTAAATTGATACCTAACATGTCACGCTTTAAAATTGCGCACACTCATGGAATGGCGCCAAACTTCGGTACTTAAACATCTCCATAGGAGAAGCTTTAACATTTTTTACAGGTTATTATTTTCGAGTTACAGAGGAGGTTTTACATATGTGGGCGGGACTAGCATGCGTGTTCGCTTCTGCGAGCGAGATAGCGGGGACAGGGGCGTTTTGAAAAAAAAAATAAAAATTATTTTACTTCATTTCTTTTTATTTTAACTCTTTTTTTAAAACATTTTTTATCACTTTTATTCACTTTTATTCCTGTTACAAGGAATGTAAACATCCATTTTAATAGGAATTAAGTGTGACAGGTCCTCTTTATGGAGAGATGTGGGGTCAATAAGACCCCACATCTCTCCTCCAGGTTTACAAGCATGAAATCGGTGGGAAAAAAAATCACCGATCGCATGCGGCTTTGTTTACTTCCGGGTACCGGGCGTGACGTCATAACGTCGCACCCGGGCCTCCAACGGTCATAGAGATGACTGGTGACCATCTAGTCACCAGTCATCTCTATGGTTTCCAGGCAGCGCCGACGGATTCGCTCTCCGGGCCCCCGATGGCACGGGAGAGCCCGGAGAAGCACCGGATGGCGGCGGGAGGGGGGGACGTCCCCTCCCGCTGCCTATAAGAATGATCAAGCGGCGGAACAGCCGCTTTGATCATTCTTATGGTGCACAGAATCGGCAGCTGAAGACGGCGATATCTTAATGATGCCTGTAGCTGCAGGCATCATTCAGATATCACCGCACAAAGTGGAGGACGTCATATGACGTCCTCCCGTGGACAAGTGGTTAAAATTGTGCGCCCTTGTGGAACGGTTCCAAACTATGGTACTTAAAAATCTCCATTCGGTGATTGCCGCAATGTCATCTGGGACTTCGCTCATATGATTGACGTGCCTGAGAAAAACTCCTCCTGGTGGATAAGGCGCGTCACGACTTTCCGAAAGTAGCCGAACCGCGAGTCGGCTCTAAATGGCGCCTTCGCACCGACTAGGAGCAGTGTAGAGCTGACTGCGCAGGCGCCGTATAGAGTCGACTCGCAGTTCGGCTACTTTCGGAAAGTCGTGACGCGCCTTACCCGCCAGGGGGGGTTTTGTCACGCACGTCAACCATTGGGCGAAGTCCCAGATGACATTGCGGCACTGCACAGGAATGCCCACTCCTGGGGGAGCGAGTACCCGGAAGCCGGGAGGAAAATACCGATAATACTGTGTGTACACCCCCCCAAAAAAAAAAACGGCATACTGTACATGTTTGAGGTATACTGAATGTAATATTATATACTTGTTCTTTGGGTGAACCTCCGCTTTAATGCATAGGATGCATTAAGGTGAAAAAACACAAAGCTTTACAACCCCTTTAAAACGTTTGTTACCCCAACACTTTATATTCCTGATATGTGCCTGCTGTACCATGTACTTGTGTGAGAAAGTATCCTATTCTCTTTGTTTTGCTTCCTTTGTGTGAAATCTCTGGTGTTCCTGCAAGTCCCTTTGCTTCCCTATTAAAAACTGACCATACTAAGCAGGAGAACACATCGTGGTCAGGTCTCTAGCTCTGCTAGGATCTCAGTGTGCTCTTCTCCAATGATCAGACTTGCCCTGATACACCCGCTACACAACCATTCACTGGGAAGCTCAGTGTGCTGCTGCTTCTCCTCCCCCAGCTCTTCTGCAGCGAGAACAGAGGGAATGTGATCATTTAATAATAAAAAATAGTACTTATAAGGGTTTTCTATACTATTATCTATACACAAATGTTTTGCCTTTCATTTCTATTCAACTGAATGGGTTGTTTTACAAGGTGATCGTACAATCACTTGTCATATGCTTAATATTCGCAGCTAGAAAGAAGTTGTCTTCTGTTTTGTAGTTTTTTTGTTTTTTGTTTATGTAGAATTTGTTGCAGAATATAATCATATAGTTGTACAGAAGTATAGACAAAAGTATCTGCTTTTTTCCTAAAATGAATGATGTATGCAGACATCACATCCATTTTCATCGGAAACTTTTCTCTTTTTTTTCCTGCGGACATAAACAGATTCCAATATACGATGATGTAAACAGATGTCTGCCCATTTAAATCTGCTCACCCATAGACATAAATTGTGGTTCCGTCTGGATCCATCTGAAAAACTGACCGACAGATCCAGACGGAAAGCCTGTGTGGAGCCCTTAGGCTGCATTCACACCTGAGCGTTTTGTCGCCTGAAGCGTGACGCTCAAAAACGCTAGAGGGAAAAAAAATACATTATTCCCTATGGAGATGGTTCACATCTCCACTCCAAAATGCGCGAATCGGGCGGTTTGGGCATTTTTGAGCATTTCTATTTCCCATAGAAAGTAATGGAAACGCTAGATTCAAGCGACTAGCGCGAGAACAAGCGTTTGCTACAGGCGTTTTGTCGCTTTAATCAATAGAACATTTCACTCAGGCAGAAGATAAAAAAAATCTACCAACATAGCAACAAGTGATGAAAAGATGATCATCTTTCCTATTGGCTAAAATAAAAAACGTCGAAGTACAAAAACGTCGGACGACGCTGTATGCAAACGCGCAAATAAGCATGAATACGCGCGACAAAACACCGGAAAAAACGACCGAATGACCTACGCTCAGGTGTGAATGCAGCCTTAGGCTCGGTTTCCACTCGTACGACTTGTCATGTGACTTGGGACTGCAAAGTCGCATGAAAAGTCATACCCCATGATTTCCCATGAGTACTGTTCATATCTGTGCGACTTCAAGTCGCAGTGACTTCAAAGTAGTCCCTGCACTACTTTGGTTCCACTTTGATGCGACTTGAGGTCCATAGACCTAAAGAATACACAAGCATTGCTTCCAGTCGAATCAAAATCGTGGCAAATATCGCGATAAAAACGCGGCAAAAAATCACGCAAATATCGCGATAAAAATGCGGCAAAAAATCGCTGCAAAATCGCGCGACTTTGGGGTTGTAAAAGTGGAAACCTAGCCTAAGCCCCCTTTCACACTTGTACGACTTCAAAGTCGCGCGATTTTGCGGCCGCGATTTCAATGAATGCCTGTGTAAGTGGCATCAAAATCGGACCAAAGTAATGCAAGGACTACTTTGAAGTGGGCACTACTTAAAGTCGTGCCAGTATGAATGGTAGTCATTGAAAATAATGGAGAAAATTTTGCAGTCCAAAATCGTGAGACAAGTCGTATAAGTGTGAAAGGGGACTAAGACTAGGTTTCCGCTATTGCGCCCTGAAAGTCGCGCGATTTTGCCGCATTTTTTTGCTGCGATTTTGATGCGACTGGAAACAATTCCTGTGTGTACTTGAGGTCTATGCACCTCAAGTTGCATCAAAGTGGAACCAAAGTTGTGCAGGTACTACTTTGAAGTCACCGCAACTTTAAGTCGCACAAATATGAACGGTACTCATTGGAAATCATGGGGAGGAATGGCTTATCATGCGACTTTGCAGTCTCACGTCACACTAGTGAAAACCGAGCCTAAGTGAGAATAAGAAAAGCATCACGGACAGCACTCAATTGTATTAATCTTTCAAATTTTTTCCCTATACATTTGCTGTTTTCACATCATTTACAAGGCTACAGTGTGGACAATGATGGGTTAAACGCAGTATCTAAACTCCTACCCAAGTCTGCTTTAAGGGCTCATTTACACCACAATCCCTGCGTTTCTTTGTACGTTTCTGCACGTGTGTCTGAAATGATGCGTTTGCAGACTCTGTTATTATTTATTAGAAGTAATTTTACTGAGTTGGGTTAACATGCATTTGCAGTGTGTTCACGTGCGTTTCTGCATGCGTGTTTACATGTCTTTGCAATTTATTTTCAGTGTGTTAAAATGTGTTTTTAGTGTGTAGCAGTGCGTTGTATGGAATCTTTTTTTATTTTATTTATTAAGATTTTAGTACTTTTGCAGTGCATCCACGTGTGTTTGCAGTGCATTTACATTTGTTTGCGTGTGTTCCAATGCATTTGCAGTGTGTTCACATGCGTTTCTGCATGAGTTTGCAATGTGTTTGCAGTGCGTTCGGGGTGCATTTCTTTTAGAATATTTTATTTATGTATTAGAATTTTTGAAATTCTTTGGCATTTGTGTGCATTTACGGTATATGTTTTTGCGGTGCATCCATGTGTGTTTGCAGTATGTTTACATGCGTTTGTTTGTGTTCAACTGCATTTGCAGAGGGTTCACATGCGTTTCTGCATGTGTGTTTACATGTGTTTGCAGTGCTTTTTTTAGTGTTTTTACATGTCTTTTCAGTGTGTTTGCAGTGCGTTTTTTTTTATCTATTTGAATTTTTGTACTTTATTACATTTACGTGCACTTCCATGTGGGTGCAATGCATCTAAAGTGTGCTTGGGGTATGTTTACAAGTGCTGGTGTTTGTTTAAATGCATTTGTAGTGTGACTGGTCACATGTGTTTACGTGTAATTCTGCATGTGTGTTTACTTGTGTTTACAATGCGTTTCCAGTGCTTCTTCGTGTGTTTTTGCGTTTGCGAGCATTAACATCCGTTTGCGATGAGTTTACATGTTTTTGTGTGTTCAAATGCACTTGTGCTGTGTTCACATGCGTTTTTGCATATGTGTTTACATGTATTTGCAATGCATGTTCAGTGCTTTTACATGTATTTTCAGTGTGTTCTCAGTGCATTGTTGAGATATATATATATATATATATATATATATATATATATATATATATATATATATATATATATATATATAAAATTATTATTATCGTTTGTTTTTTTACTTTTTTGTGTTTGTGTGCATCCATGTGTGTTTGCGGTGTGTTCACATGCATCCGCAGTGCATTCTGGTGCAGAAAAATGCAGCATGATGTACTTTTTTTTGTTAAAAAAAAGCACATGAACGTACTGCCATGGTGTAAACAAGGCTCATTAAAATACATTCACTTTTTTTGCCTATGCGTTTGTATTGTGTTTGCACTGCATTTAAAAACATACTCGGCTGCATCTGCTGTAAACGAGCTCTAATGCAATATATATGGTCCCCTTCTAAATATTTTTTTTCTTTGTTTACTTTGTCTGAATTTCTCACTTCCTGTTCCTGATGGGGGCAAGCTTACTGAGAAGAAACAGGAAGTGAGAAATTCAGAAAAAGAAAAAAAACATTAAGGCTTCATTTCCATGGACGTTTTTACAGACACTTTTTTGAGCGTTTTTTTGCAGCTTAAAAACAGCTCTCCATGTTAGTCTATGGCCTCATGCCCACCATGACGTTTTGGAGCTGTAGATGGCTGAGCCGTTTTTAAGCTGCAAAAAAAAAAAACAGGACCAGTGCGTTCTGAAGCTCCAGAGTAGAGCTGTAAAAACGCCAGACGTTAAAAAACGCTCAAAAACGCGCAAAAACGCTACCGCTGCGTTTTTGAGCTCCAGCTCAAAAAAAAAAAAAAATAACATGGACAGGAGTTTTTAAGCTGTAAAAAAGGCTAAAGAAAGTGGCTGTAAAAACGTCCATGAAGACGTGTAAGGAAAAGGTAAGTGAACCAACAATGCACTATTAATATTATTATTATTTAGGTACTTATATAGCGCTGTCAATTTACGCAGCGCTTTACATATACATTGTACAATCACATCGGTCCCTACCCTCAAGGAGCTTACAATCTAAGGTCCCTAACTCACATTCATATACTAGGGTCAATTTTAGACAGAAGCCAATTAACCTATCAGCATGTCTAGCTTAAAGGAACTAATTTAGAAAATAAAAAACGAACCTTTACAACCCCTTTAAAAAACATTTTTTGGTGTGTTCTGGTGCAGAAGAATGCGGCATCCTCTAAGTTTTTTTAAACGCACAAAAGTACTGTAATGGTGTAAACTAGGCTCATTGAAATACATAATTTTTTATTACATATGCGTTTGTACCGGTGTTCATACTGCGTTTTAAAAAAAGCATCCGGCAGCATCTGGCGTAAATGAGCCCTAATGCCGCGTACACACGGTCGCTTTATGTGATGAAAAAAAACGATGTTTTTAAAAACGTCATTTAAAATGACCGTGTGTGGGGAAAACGTTGTTTTATGTCTTCTGAAAAACGACAAAAAAAAATAAATTCGAGCATGCTTCAATTGTTTGTGTCGTTTTTCAAAACGTTGTTTTTTGTGTCATAAAAAATTACCGTGTGTAGCTAAAACAACGTTTAAAACAACGTTTTTAAACCCGCGCATGCTCAGAAGCAAGTTAGGACGCGAGTTTGAATGGAACAGAGTGCCGTCGTACGTGCTGAACGTAACTGCGCTTTGCTAGAGCTTTTGGAAAAAACGATGGTGTGTATGCTACATCGTTTTTGAAAATGAAGTTTGAAAAACGTCGTTTTTTTTCATCACATAAAACGTCGTTTTTTTTCTATCACAAAAAACGACCGTCTGTACGCGGCATAAGGCTTGATTCACACCTTTGCTTTTTAAGCGCTTTTTGCAGATTTGTACTACAGTCCAATTACCATGGTTTCCTATGGAACATGTTCTGTAGTGCAGATCTGAAAAATGCAAAAAGCACTAAAAATGCATAGGTGTGAATCCAGCCTAAAGCTGTATATGGTTTGAGGAGGTTTCAGTGTGAGGGAGACGTTTTAATGTATCAGCAGAAAACAAAAGAAAAATAAATAAATAGTAGCTGGTCTTTCAGAGGTAGGAGCTGCCCATGTATCAGTGAAAGGGTTAAAGGAGCAGTCCCGTGTGGTGAACATTAGAGCTGGCACTCTAAGGCGAGTGTTGGTGCTCCAGCAGCCTCCTCCTCTCTGGTTGCCTGGCAAACACAGCCAGCCTCTCTCTCACACTTCACTACCGGGTTAGAGAGGGGAGAAAGCAGGCAGCTCCCATCCATCCCTCCTCCTCCTCTTGCTGCTCTCCATCCTTCCCCTCCCTCTCCCCCTCTGCCAGTTCTTACTGTACAACTAGTACACACACACACACACACACACGTACACACACACACGCTTCCACACACTCCTGGACCAGCAGTCAGCATGGAGGTCAGCTAACCCCTACCGGTGGCATTCATCCACACACACACACACATGCATGTACCACCGTGTGGCTTCACACATAGGCAGCTTCCAGCTAGAAGCTCCAGTGTTATCCTTCTCCTCCTCCTTCTTCCTATTGCTGCTGCTGCCACCCCATCTCTAAAGCCTGGCCATTCATCAGGAAAGCACCAAGGACCCCCCCAAGCCTCTCCTCTCTGCCTTACCCTCTACGGACCCTGGGGCGATGTCCAAAAGCCTGAAGAAGAAAAACCACTGGACCAACAAAGTCCATGAGATTGTGATTGACAGGAGCCTGGAAGGGGAGCTGGGCTTTGACATCCGAGGGGGGGCTGAAAATGGTCAATTCCCGTACCTGGGAGAGGTAAAGCCCGGCAAGGTGTCCTACCAGAGTGGCAAACTGGTGCCTGAGGAACTAATCCTGGAAGTCAACGACACCCCGGTGGCCGGGCTCACCATAAGGGACGTGCTGGCTGTCGTCAAACATTGCAAGGAGCCCATCAGGATCAAGTGTGTGAAACAAGGTAGGTGTGCGCTCCTCATGGACAACAGGCTGCCGTAGTTTTACGCCGTAGCCATGTATTATTCATAGGCTATCGTGCAGCAAAACATTCCGCACATTGCCCCGGGCTGGGCATGCTGTTCTCTGATCCGCAGCCCCGTGTTGTTGACGTTGGAGCGGAGGCATTGTTGTGCCCCTGTTGTCATCGGTTGGCTGGTGCAGAAGGCAGCCAGGATAGAGGGTGGTGGGGTGATAACAGGGGATAACCCCCCAACCCTGCAATGCAGCGCCTTGTGCCGGGGGGAGATCCATCCATAGCCAGGACGGTGTGTCAGCTGTTGCCGCAGTAACTTTGTGTTTGGGGCTGTGCTGATGACTTCCTGGAGTTTGGTGCTGCCAGTGTGACAGGGAGTGCGTCAGTGACAGCGATCTGATGAAAGTTCAGGGGGTGGTCGCTGACGACTGCGCCTGAGGTGATTGTATATTCAAAAGTTCACGTTTTATAGCGGTGACATTGTACGAGTGTGGTTTTGATGTTTTGCATAGGCAAATCCTTCTCTTTTGGCTTGTGTGGATGTACTGTAAGCAGAGCCATCAGATCCTCTCTTTAGGCTGCATTCACACCTGAACGCGGCGTATGTTACCGCGATTTGCCGCGACAAATTGCTGAGGGGACACGTGATATTGACACACACTCCATCTAGGGCAGGGGTCTCAAACTGGTGGCCCTCCAGCTGTTGCGGAACTACAAGTCCCATCATGCCTCTTGCCTGAGGGAGTCATGCTTGTAACTGTCAATCTTGCAACGCCCCATGGGACTTGTAGTTTTGCGCCGCTAGTTTGAGACCCCTGATTAAGGATGAGCTCTGGCGTGTTCGCATGCTACACGTGCAGAGCCCGCCAGGAAGTGTGCACGGCGCTGCGCTAATCACAGTCAGGGAGACATTCCCCGTCTCTGCAGCTGAGCATCGGGACAATGTCTCCCTGGCTGTGATTAGCGCAGTGCCGTGCACACGTCCTGGCGGGCTCTGCACGTGTAGCATGCGAACACGCCAGAGCTCATCCTTACCTCTGATCTAGGGCCTCATTCACATAGGCGCAGAGCTCTGTGCAGCAGGTCGAGTTTATGAACGCGGGAAATGACAGTTGTTCCCCTCAGCTAACCTATCAAAATCAATGACAGCCGGAGAGACGTAGCAGCCCGTACAGATCTTCCCCCACATGCTGGTGTTTACATCCGTACATATCCAGAGCTGGGCGCCCGTACCAATGTAAACACTGACATGTGCTGGAGGATCCATTGCATCTCTCCGGCTGTCATTGATTTTGACAGGCTGGCTGCACGGAACACCCCTCATTCCCCAGACACGTAAACATGACCCTCTGCATGGGGGTACGGGTCTATGAGAATGAAGCCACACATGCTCGCCATACATGCTACAATCTCTGTACAATCAACCTTAGATCTACCAAAACGATCTAATATGCGGATCTACCTCATCTATCCAATCGAACGTCAGGCAGGGCTTTGTACTACATACTTGTTGGTAGATCTAAGGCTGGGTTCACACTGAACGGCTCACGGGTGCGTCTCCGTTCACCGTTTCAGGTGCGATTTTGGTCCAAATTTTGGGCTGAATTCAGACCTGAAATGGACTCCTGGGCAAATTCGCACCAGAGCTGCCCTGGAGATGGGTAAACCGGCTCCATAGAGAGCTGGTCACAGCTGTGAAACACCCACATCCTATTGGCGATAGTGTGAACCCAGCTTAAAGGAGATTGCAGAATCGGATTGTAACGGATGTGGTGTCCATACACTAAACAAGCTGATTGCACAATCGCCTTTAGATCTACCAACTACCAGTGCAAGGGCCTGCCTGCTTTGATTCGATTTGGATTGTTAGATTTGGCCTCAATGATTTGGTAAATCTGAAGGAGATTGTACAGTGTATGGCCAGTATATTGTCGATAGTAAGCGTTAGATTCAGCAAAACTGTAATATGAGTACTTGACAATGCACTCCATATAATGTGTATGTAGCCAGGCACGTGCCAGGGCCAGGCCAAGGGGTAGGCAGCAGAGGCATCTGCCTTGGGAGCTTCAGCCAGAGAGGGGGTGAGGGGATCAAAAAATGCACCGGGGTCTGCATCCTATACTGCTCCTGAAAAGGAGGGGGTCACACTTTTTTTTTAGGTTGTCCTTATATTACGATTGTACAATCACTATACAATCTGATTGTACCATCTCCTTTAGCTCTGCAAACAACTATGTAGGGTAGGGCCCTGTGCGATCGGATAGATATTGACTGGAGGTTTGTCATTATATTACACAGCTTGAGTAAATTTAAATGAGATTGTACAGAGATTGTACAATCAGATTGTAGAGTGTATGGCAGCCATCAGATCTACCATCAACTATGTAAGGCAAGGGCCTGCCTAATTGACTGGATAGTATAGGCTTGTTCCTATATTACAAAGTTTTGTAATATATGTACAGAGGTTGCCCAATCTGATTGTATAGTGTATGGCCAGCCTAAGGAGGGCTAAGAAGCACTTTGGTGTAGATATTGTAATTTGCTTAAAGTATAACTATAGCCATTATGGATAGATAGGGGATGACTAGAACCCCTGTCAGGTTTTATTGCTATCCGGGGGTCCATTAGAGAGATTTTCTCCTCACTTCCTGTTCTGGTGACACCATTTTACCAGACAGGAAGTGAGTAAAACAGCAACACAGACTGAAGTAAAAATGCTTTTTTACACCACTTCAATACCGCGCTATAGCATGGTTCTCTAGTTCTGGGAGGACATCCCCCAAGAACCCCGACCCCTGGGGCATGCATCGGGTGCGTTTGGGTAAAGGGACAATCACAGCAGCCCTTTACAATGAGATCAGCTGTGTCCAGTCACTGCTAATCACATGTAAACAGACTTTCTGATAATCGGAAGCACTGTGTCTGTATGAGGAAAGGAAAGCTGATAACTGGTAACACTAATCATTAATGACCTGATTAGCAGTGCCAATATGTGCCTATCAGTGCCCATTAGTGTTGCATATCAGTTTCATCAGTGCCACCAATTAGTGCCCATCAGTGCTGCCTATCCATGTCCATTAATGCTGCATCATAAGTGTACCCTCATCAGTGCCCATGAGTACAGCCTCATGAGTGTACCCTCATTAGTGCCCAGCAGTGCTCATCAGAGCAGCCTCGTAAGTGTACCCTCATCAGTGCCCATGAGTACAGCCTCATGAGTGTACCCTCATTAGTGCCCATTAGTGCTCATCAGAGCAGCCTCATAAGTGTACCCTCATCAGTGTCCATCAGTACAGCCTCATAAGTGTACCCTCATAAGTGTACCCTCATTAGTGCCCATCAGTGCAGCTTATCAGTGCTCATCAGAGCAGCCTCATAAGGCCCCTTTCAGACTGAGGCAGGAGCTGCGGTGGCGGTGTAACGCCGCTAAAAATAGCGGCGCTATACCGCCGGGATTGCCGTGGGATTCGGCCGCTAGCGGTGCGGTATTAACCCCCGCTAGCGGCCGATAAAGGGTTAATACCGCCCGCAATGCGCCTCTATAGAGGCGCATTGCGGGCGGTATTGCCGCGGTTTCCCATTGTTTTCAATGGGAAGGAGCGGTGAAGGAGCGGTATACATGCCGCTCCTCTCACCGCTCCAAAGATGCTGCTGACAGGAGATTTTTTTGTCTCCCGCCAGCGCATCGCCTCAGTGTGAAAGCCCTCGGGAGTTTTTCAGGCGGGATAGCAGCGCTATTTTTAGCGCTGTACCGCCTGAAAAACTCCTCAATGTGAAAGGGGCCTTAGTGTACCCTCATCAGTGTCCATCAGTAGTGCTCATCAGAGCAGCCTCATAAGTGTGCCCTCATCAGTGTACATCAGTGCAGCCTCATCAGTGTACACTCATCAGCACACATCTGTGCAGCCTCATCAGTACAGCCTCAGCAGTGCCCATCAGTGCAGCCTCATCAGTGCCCATCAGTGCAGCCTCATCAGTGTAGCCTCATCAGCACACATCAGTGAAGAAGAAAAATTACTCATTTGCAACATTTAATAACAGAAACTAAGAACAACTTTTTTTTCAAAATTTTTGGTTTGTTTAGCAAAAAATAAAAACGCAGTGGTGATTAAATACCACCAAAAGAAAGCTCTAATTGTGTGAAAAAATGATACAAATGTCATTTGGGTACAGTGTAGCATGACCGTGCAATTGTCATTCGAAGTGTGACAGCGCTGAAAGCTAACAATTGGCCTGGGCAGGACAAGGGTGAAAGTACCTGGTACTGAAGTGGTTAGATTAAGTAGGGGAATACTGTTTAGGGTTTTTTAATACATGAAACCACATGTCATATAACATGTCTATAGGATCAGTGCTTTGCTGAATGGTGACAAATCCAGCACTCCCTCCGAACCTCATGGAAGTCACCATCAGTACCAGGGGTGTCTGAGACTTCACAGTCATCCTGTCTTTCCCTTTGGAGGATTTCCCATCACTTCCTGTCTGGTAAAAACCAGGACAGGAAGTGAGGGGAAATATCTAACAGAACCCTTGATAGCAATAAAACCCAACAGGGTTCTAACCTTTCCCCGCTCCTTCCCAAACTAGAAACAAAGTTTTGACTTGCATTGAATAGTATCCCTCAGTGTCCAACATTTGTATCTCTTAGAAGCTCAGATGAAAATCTTCATGTCAGAGACTTTGCACAGACATGGTTTACTTGCTTGTTTTTCCCTTGTTGGAATGTCAGGGTTCAGGGGTTATGGGCCACCTTGCCATGGTATCAATAAAGAAAATATTGGTCAATGGCATTCATACTGAGACTATCACCAACAGCAAGATGATAACATATATACTGTATATATTACAGGACACGTCACCCTGTACTTTTAAATATGCTCAGAAAAAATAATTTGGAAAAATCAGTTTCAGTCATTCAATGATAACATGATATCACATACAGCCTGAAGGACCCTTCTCTCCAACTAGTGCTTGGAGGTGACTTGGTGGCCCCAGTCCTTTCATATGACTTTCAAACCACTTTACCTACTGGCTGGACCAAAAACCAAATATAACTGTTACTGCCCAAATACCCCGAGCCATTATCCCAGCTGACATCCTATACTGTTTGTAGGTACTGGTTGGGTTGAATACCAACATGTCCAGCCACATCTACAGTGTATGACTACATCAAAATGGCTTGACGTTATTATTATTATTAGTATTAGGTTGGGGGCCTTGGTAGCATTATTATTATTATTATTATTAGGCAGGGGGGTCTATACATTATTATTAATATTACTGTATTATTATTAGGCTGGAGGCCTTGGTATTATTATTATTATTAGTCTGGAGGTCTTGGGAGTATTATTATTATTATTATTATTATTAGTCTGGGGGTCTTTGGAGCATTATTATTATTATTATTATTATTAGTCTGGAGGTCTTGGGAGAATTATTATTATTATTATTATTATTATTATTATTATTATTAGTCTAGGGGTCTTGGGAGCATTATTATTATAATTATTATTAGGCAAGGGTATTGGGAGCATTATTATTATTATTATTATTAGGCTAGGGGTATTGGGAGCATTATTATTATTATTAGTCTAGGGGTCTTGGGAGCATTATTATTATAATTATTATTAGGCAAGGGTATTGGGAGCATTATTATTATTATTATTATTATTAGGCTAGGGGTATTGGGACCATTATTATTATTATTATTAGGCTATTATTATTATTATTATTATTATTATTATTATTATTATCATTATTAGGCGGGGGCCTTGATAGCATTATTCTTAGGCTGAAGGGCTTGGTAGCATTTTTATAGCATTATAATATTAATAGTATTATTCTTAGGCTGAAGGGCTTGGTAGCATTTTTATAGCATTATAATATTAATAGTATTATTACATTGTAAATACATCTTGACATTAAAGTTGTAAACAGTGTGCACCAGTTGTTAATGTTATCAATTGGGCAAGGGACCTTTGTTTTAATATTACTATTATTACTAATGCTATTACTATTATAATGTTTATAAAACATCTTGCCATAAACACCTTTATGACCGCCTAACACATGTGTAGTGGGAAAAGACTGTCAAAGACAGTTCTCAGTCCGGACTAAAGATCGGTAGCCACCTGGGAACGGCTTTCAATCATGTGCCCACCGATCACCGATCCTCCCCGGCCATTCAGAAAACTTTAAAGTGACTTTTGGCAAAGTGGGAAGGGGTTACAATTTTGAGCATTGGTATAATTGTGAATATTGTGTGAATAAGTTGTTACTGTCATCACATACAGTATGTTGGGGACGTTGGCATAATTGTTATTTTTATACAGTAAAACCTTGGATTGAGAGCATAATTCATATTTATAATACATTTTGTCATTAAAAGTTTACATTATTATAATTATAAATAGTGTGTAAACCAGCTGTCACTGTCATCACATAGGTTGGGGACCTTGGTGTTGTTGTTTTTATTATTATTACATTCATAATAGATCTAGTAAAACTCACACATTATTATAATTGTATATACCGTATTTATCGGGGTATTGCGTGCTCCGGCGTATAGCGCGCACCCCTTAAGTGGACCCGACATTCCTGGGAAAAAAAACATTTTATTACATTTTACTACTTACAGTTTTGGTGTCTTGCGCGGCGTCCATCGGCAGCCTTGTCGGGTCCGGCGTCCATCTGGGGTTTCGGGTGTCCTCTCCGTCGGGTCCGGCGTCTGTCTGCGGCTTCGGGTGTCCTCTCCGTCGGGTCCGGCGTCCGTCTGCGGCTTCGGGTGTCCTCTTCGTCGGGTCCGGCGTCCTTAGGCTGCGGTGTCCTCCCCGCTGCCGCTCGATCCCCGCTTTTCTGCGCCGAGTTTGAACACAGCGCCAGCATATACCGAGCGCAGTACACTCGTGTATAGTCGGGCAGGTTCGGCTACTCTCGCGCTCACGTCCTGGACGTGAGCGCGAGAGGGGCCGAGCCTGCCCGACTATACACGAGTGTACTGCGCTCGGTATATGCCGGCGCAGTGTTCAAACTCAGTGCGGGAAAGCGGGTATCGGCGTATATCGCGCACCCACGATTTTGCCCTGATTTTCAGGGCAAAAAAGTGCCCGGTATACGCCGATAAATACGGTAACAGTGTGAGCGAGTTGTTAGGCCGCATTCACACCTGAGCATATCGTTTTGTCACACGTTTTGTCTCGCGTATTCGCATGTTTGCATACAGCGGTGTCTGACATTTTTGAACTTCGTCGTTTTTTTATTTTAGCCAATAGGAAAAATGCTCATCTCTGTCATCATTTGTTGCTATGTTTGTAGATTTTTTTTATCTTCTTCCTGGGTGAATATTCTATTTCACATAACAGATTAAAGCGACGCTTGAATCGAGCGTTTCCATGGGAATACAAATGTTCAAAAACGCCCAAATCAGCCCGATTCGCGCAATTTTGTAGTGGAGATGTGAACCATCTCCATAGAGAATAATGTATTTTTTCCCCTCTAGCATTTTATAGCTTCAGATCTCAGGCTACAAAACGCTCAGGTGTGAATGCAGCCTTAGGCCTTGTACACACGAGCAGACATGTCCGATGAAAACGGTCCGCGGACCGTGTTTATCGGACATGTCTGCTGGGATCTTTTGATCTGATGTGTGTACACACCATCAGACCAAAATCCCCGCGGACAGAGAAGGCGGTGACGTAGAAGACACAGACGTTCTCTGACACGGGAGTTCAATGCTTCCACGCATGCGTCGAATCAATTCGACGCATGCGCGGGATTTCGGGCCAGCGGACATGTCCGATGAGTCGTACTAACCATCGGACATGTTCGACAGACAGGCTTCCAGCGGACAAGTTTCTTAGTATGCTAAGAAACTTTTGTCCGCTGGAAACCTGTCCGCTAGGCCGGAAAACTGTCCGTTAGGCCCCATACACACGACAGGATCCATCCGCTGAAAAATCTCAGCGGATAGATCCCCTGGTGTGTACGTTCCAGTGGATATTTATCCGCGGATATTTCCGATTTCCAGCAGATAAAAATTTGTAGACATGCTAACAAATCTATCTGCTGGAATCGGCTCCAGCGGATCGATCCGGTGGTCTGTACAGACTCACCGGATCGATCCGTCCGAACCCATCCCTCGCATGCGTCGTAATGATTCGACGCATGCGTGGATATCCTTATATGACAGCGTCGCGCACGTCGCCGCGTCATCATCGCGGCGACGGCGCGACACGTCACCGCGATGGGAATTCGGCGCGGATTTCGATCCGATGGTGTGTACACTCCATCGGATCAAAATCCTCAGAGGATTTATCCGCGGATACGGTCTGGCGGACCGTATCCGCGGATCAATCCTATCGTGTGTACCAGGCCGTAGGCTCTACACACGGTCGGACATGTCCGCGGAAACTTGTCCAACGGACCAGTTTCAGCGGACATGTTCGGTCGTGTGTACAAGGCCTTAGTGTCATCACATAGCGGGCAGACCTTGGAAGAACATCAACAAGTTATACTATTCAGATGTATAAATGGATGGGTAAGCCTGGTTACAGGACAATACAAGGAAACAACTACATATCCAATTTGCCTAAAGCTTAACAGAAAATAATAAAAATCTGAGCCCAGGTGAATAAAATGCATTCAGGAGTGTAAAGTGGCGGACAAATACAACTTGATCAGAGTGGTTAGTATGTGAAAAGCACTTCCATCCATGAAGAATAATCTCGCTTTATACAAAACAATTGAGCAGAATGTCACTCCATCAGTACAAAGTGTTGTATCAGAGTCATCTGAACGCAGCGTGTTTATACTACTATTGTTACTTTTTTATTATTGTAATTAAAATCATTCTACTTTGTTGACGCATCAACTGATGTGCAGCTGTGTCTTGCATTGAAATAATGAAATGAATTATTGTTGGCAGTAAAAATAATCCCGGGCAGGAGCTCATGTGTGACATGTTACAACTTCCATAATACCTAGTGCTTTATTTTAAGCAGGGTTACTGTGTGTCAGATTAATGACAGCTCTGAGGGATGAGAACAGTCACGTTATTTACAAGAGATGGAGCTTCTGGTAACACTGAAATGATCTCATGATGACACGGCTCACATCTCTACCAGGCCCCTCCAGTGACATGAAGTCATCCTCTGGATGGAACACTGAATACATTGAGTTGGTTGGTGTTAGAGGAAGGATTGGCGGTACTCTGCTGACACCACGCTTCATAAAACACACCTGGAAGGTGTACGGCGCTCCGAACGCGGCGCACTCCATCACTCTGATGTTACATTCCACTGCAGATAATGAGCCTATAATAGATCCACACTTCTCAGTTATGACCGTTATCTGAATGGGACTTCTATTTTACTTTTCTGTTCTACTTGTGGGGCCTCATTCACATTGCTAAATCAGCCATGTTGCTCCAAGTGTGTGCCGCATGTGGCTAGTGGAGGCCGGGAAGCCCGACTGCTAAGGACAACAGATGCTACATATGAAAAAAGATTACCGTATTTATCGGCGTATAACACGCACCCTGGGCCAGATCCAGAAAGAAATACATTGGCGCAGCGTATCAGAGATACACTACGCCGCCGTACCTTACCTGGCACATTTTCGAATCCTCAGCGAGTTTGCGCCATAAGTTACGGCGGCGTAGTGTATTTCTGGCGGTGTATTTCAAATTGGGCGGGTTTCATTTAAATGAAGCACGTCCCCTCGCCGAATTAAATGCGCATGCGTCGTTCCTAAATTTCCTGCCGTGCATTGCGCTAAATGACGTCGCAACAACGTAATTTTTTTGAACTTAGACATGAGTTACGTCCATCCCTATTCACGGACGACTTACGCAAAAAAAGAAATGGGGGACACCTGCTGGGGGGGCTCTGATGGGGGACACCTGCTGTGGGGGCTCTGATGGGGGACACCTGCTGGGGGCTCTGATGGGGGACACCTGCTGGGGGGGGGGGGCTCTGATGGGGGACACCTGCTGGGGGGGCTCTGATGGGGGACACCTGCTGGAGGGGGGCTCTGATGGGGGACACCTGCAGGGGGGGCTCTGATGGGGGACACCTGCTGTGGGGGACACCTGCTGGGGGGGACTCTGATGGGGGACACCTGCTGGGGGGGACTCTGATGGGGGACACCTGCTGGGGGGGGGGACTCTGATGGGGGACACCTGCTGTGGGGGGCTCTGATGGGGGACACCTGCTGGGGGGGGCTCTGCTGGGGGACACCTGCTGGGGGGGACTCTGATGGGGGACACCTGCTGTGGGGGGCTCTGATGGGGGACACCTGCTGGGGGGGCTCTGCTGGGGGACACCTGCTGGGGGGGACTCTGATGGGGGACACCTGCTGGGGGGGGGACTCTGATGGGGGACACCTGCTGGGGGGGGGCTCTGCTGTGGGACACCTGCTGGGGGGGACTCTGATGGGGGACTCTGATGGGGGACACCTGCTGTGGGGAGCTCTGATGGGGGACACCTGCTGTGGGGTGGCTCTGATGGGGGACACCTGCTGGGGGGGGGCTCTGATGGGGGACACCTGCTGTGGGGAGCTCTGATGGGGGACACCTGCTGTGGGGGGCTCTGATGGGGGACACCTGCTGGGGGGGGGGGGGCTCTGATGGGGGACACCTGCTGTGGGGAGCTCTGATGGGGGACACCTGCTGGGGGGGACTCTGATGGGGGACACTAATGAAGACTTCTTAGGGGAGCATCTCTGTGTTTGAGTCGTAGCCATAGAAACATTTGTAAAGGGGAGGAGTTAGTAAGATGACCACGCCCATGTGTGGACGCCAAAAATATTTCAGCACCCAGGCGCCTCTGACCCTAGGATCGGCCCTGATATCACTGATTTATACAGACATACTGAACATAAACACATGGCTGTACCCAGAGGCGTACTAACTAAGGGGCGGGCTGCACCAGATGCCACACATTGGAGGGGTGTCAGGCGGCTACCCCATCCTCCCCTGTATAAAAACAGTGAGAGCAGGCTTGGTAGTGCATCGCCGATGTGATATGCTGAGAGCGCAGGGAGAGCTCAGGCAGACTGACACACTACTGTGCACCTCACTCTCTGTTAAATTCTAACAACTCAGTGAGTACAGCCCCCCCCCCCTCTACAGGAATGGAAGAGTCTGCATCAGCTCTGCCTCCTCCCTCCCCTCTGTGTCCTGTCCATGCTCAGTGCAGCCCGTGCTCAGCTGTGTCTGAAAGGAACGTGTGGGCGGGAACACTTAAACAAGTAGCCGACAGCTAAAGAGCCACTGACTGAACTAGTGTGAGACATGGGGGGTCATTTACTAAAGGCAAATCCACTTTGCACTACAAGCGCGCTTAGAAGTGCAGTCGCTGTAGATCTGAGGGGGACATGCAAGGAATACAAAAAAACAGCATTTTTGATTGTACACGATTGGATGATAAAATCAGCAGAGCTTCCCCTCATTTCAGATCTTCCCCTCAGATCTACAGCGACTGCACTTCCAAGTGCACTTGTAGTGCAAAGTGGATTTGCCTTTAGTAAATCAACCTCATTATCATCCTGGGAACATAAAGTGAGTTATCAGCACTGTAACTGTGTCCAGACTCTTCTCTCCCCCTCTTTCCTCTGTTGTCCTCTAGCAGAGCCTGTCATTAACTCTATGCTGATAGGTGGCCACATCATGTTCCTTTTAGCCAGGCTTTTCACTAGCATGATCATAGACATTGCATGTGATTCGCACCGCATTTCTGTGCATATCACATGCGATGTCTGTGCGATGCGAATTCAGCCATACAAACTGTATGGCTGAAATCGCATTTGCACCAAAACCTTTTTTTGGTCTGCGCTGCAATCCGATTCCTGCACCATTTCACAGTTCTCACTGTGATCTGCCAACCGATCTGGGGGTGTCATTCATTTACATTGACACCCGTAGCAGTTTGCAAAGGACAACGTGAACGGCCGTCAAGCAACATGCAATGCAGAAATCGCACTGACTCCTGCATCGCATATATATGAACCAGCACTCAAGAGGGATCACACTGATGCACTGTGGTTCAGTTGCAGTGCCGGTGTATACACAGTTTTCCTGCATTTACTTCAATTTTCACTACAGTCCCACAGTTTACACATTTACACATTTTTGCAACATTTTCTGAAAGCGCACTAAATGTCCTCTTTACTGCGTCTTTGGTTAGCTTTCAGAAAACGCAGTAAAATTACAAAAGCTAATAGTCTGTGGCACTGCAGCTAAAAATGGGGATAAAATGCAGAAAAACTGCGTATACCCCAACACTGCAACAAACTCCAGGACACAAGTGTGAACCCAAAGATTTCGGATGCTGTGTAATGTAAAGGGGTCCAGTGATGCAGGGTGCTGTGTAATGTAAAGGGGTCCAGAGATACAGGGTGCTGTGTAATGTAAAGGGGTCCAGTGATGCAGGGTGCTGTGTAATGTAAAGGGGTCCAGAGGTGCAGGGTGCTGTGTAATGTAAAGGGGACCAGAGGTGCAGGGTGCTGTGTAATGTAAAGGGGACCAAAGGTGCTGTGTAATGTAAAGGGGACCAGAGGTGCAGGGTGCTGTGTAATGTAAAGGGGTCCAGAGATGCAGGGTGCTGTGTAATGTAAAGGGGTCCAGAGGTGCAGGGTGCTGTGTAATGTAAAGGGGTCCAGAGATTCAGGGTGCTGTGTAATGTAAAGGGGTCCAGAGATTCAGGGTGCTGTGTAATGTAAAGGGGTCCAGAGATTCAGGGTGCTGTGTAATGTAAAGGGGTCCAGAGATGCAGGGTGCTGTGTAATGTAAAGGGGTCCAGAGTGCTGTGTAATGTAAAGGGGTCCAGAGGTGCAGGGTGCTGTGTAATTTAAAGGGGTCCAGAGATTCAGGGTGCTGTGTAGTGTAAAGGGGTCCAGGAGGTGCAGGGTGCTGTGTAATGTAAAGGGGTCCAGAGTGCTGTGTAATGTAAAGGGGTCCAGAGATTCAGGGTGCTGTGTAGTGTAAAGGGGTCCAGGAGGTGCAGGGTGCTGTGTAATGTAAAGGGGTCCAGAGGTGCAGGGTGCTGTGTAATGTAAAGGGGTCCAGGGGGTTTAGTAATGTAAATGGGTCCAGAGGGTTTAATAATGTAAAGGGGTCCAATGGTGCAGGGGCTGTGTAATGTAAAGGGGTCCAGAGTGCTGTGTAATGTAAAGGGGTCCAGAGATTCAGGGTGCTGTGTAGTGTAAAGGGGTCCAGGAGGTGCAGGGTGCTGTGTAATGTAAAGGGGTCCAGAGGTGCAGGGTGCTGTGTAATGTAAAGGGGTCCAGGGGGTTTAGTAATGTAAATGGGTCCAGAGGGTTTAATAATGTAAAGGGGTCCAATGGTGCAGGGGCTGTGTAATGTAAAGGGGTCCAGGGGGTTTAGTAATGTAAAGGGGTCCAAAGGTGCAGGGGCTGTGTAATGTAAAGGGGCCCAGTTGTGGAGAGGGGTTACACACTACTGTAGAGGTATGCAGGGGGCACAGTGGGGTGTTTTTACATTTTAAAGTTGGGGGGGGGGGTGCCAGATTTAGGAGTCGCCCTGGGTGCCAAATGCTCTAGGTACGCCCCTGGCTGTACCCATCATGGAAATGTGCTGATCTGAGCGGTGTATGGCTCGAACTGTCCATATGTACGTCTAATTGCAAAGCACATGGTCTAAAACCAGCCTAAAAGAAAAGAATGCCAACCAGGCAACTATCATTTTCTGAAGCAGAGGTCACCAATGGTTGCCAAAATATTTCTTTCAGTAAAGTTTTCCACTCCCGTAAAATGTTAAATAGGGTGATCATCAGGCAAGTCACAAAATGTTTCATGTTATGAAATTTCCACTAGAAAGTTATTGTAATTGTTTTGTGTAGTTAAAAAAAAAAAAGCCTAATTTATATAAAACAACATCCAGGTAATTGTGGTAATGAAAAAGTAATTGTGTATCTTAGAAAGCCCATCCACTAAACACAATTTCTGAAGCTATCATTAACTTTTTTTTTTTTGGCACAAGAAGATAATTAGCTCATTAAGAAAGGTAATATAAAACAGTGATGTGACTGCTTAAAGGGGTTGTAAAGGTACATTTTTTTTTTCCTAAATAGTTTCCATTACCTTAGTGCAGTCCTCCTTCACTTGTCCCCCTCCCTTGGACTACAGGAGAGTCGGGACGCTCTCTACGTTGCAGATAGAGAAAGGAGCTGTGTGTTAGTGGGCGTCCTGACTCTCCTGTAGTCCAAGGGAGGGGGCGAGCACGACACGCCACACCAGGGAGAAATCCTTGCATTACTGTGTGGAGTTACAGACAGAAGAACAGGAAGTGAGGATTTCTCAGAAGAAATAAGGACATTTAAAAGCAAATTAGAAGGGTGAGGTAAGTGAAGGAGGACTGCACTAAGGAAAAGGAAGCCATTTAGGAAAAAAAATTGTACCTTTGCAACCCCGTCAAGCTACGAGTTTGTCCACCTTTGGCCCCTTTCACATTGAGGCGTTTTTCATGCGGTACAGCGCTAAAAATAGCGTTGCTATACCGCATGAAAAAACCTGCCCTGTAGTGTTCAATGTGAAAGCCCGAAGGCTTTCACACTGAAGCGGTGCGCTAGCAGGAGCGCTCCAAAAGTCCTGCTAGCCGCATCTTTACCGCGGTATAGGAGCGGTGTGTTCACCGCGCCTTCCCATTGAAATCAATGGGAAAGCGCGGTAATACCGCGGTATTAACCCTTTTTTGGCCACTAGCGGGGGTTAAAACCTCACCGCTAGCGCCCGAATATCGCGGTAAATACGACGGTATAGCCGCGCTACAAATAGCGCGGCTATACCGTCACCGCGGCTGCACGCCTCAATGTGAAAGCAGCCTTAGGTTAGTACACATTGTAGCTAAAAAAGCCTCCTACACACGATCGGATTTTCCGACGGGAATTGTGTGATGGCAGGGTTTTGTCGAAAAATTTTGACCGTTTGCAAGCTCCATCGGACAATTGTTGTCGGATTATCCTACAACAAATGTTGGATAGCATGCTTTAAAATTTTCCGACAACAAATGTGTGATGTCGGAAAAAAGTCCAAAGTACAAACACGCATGCTCAGAAGCAATGCTAACCATAACACAACATTAGCAAAAGTTGCCCAAAGGGTGGCGCTAAAAAACTGAAAAAACACGTAGTTTCGTATTTGTTGGCTGACAAAGTTTTGCCGTCTGTATGCAGAACAATTTCACGGCCAACGCCCTTTGGACAAAAGCCCTACGCTTTGTCCGATGGAAATCCGATCGTGTGTACGAGGCTTTAGAGTGGACCATCATGACACATGTCAGCCTAGGTAGCCTTTACTGTCTGTGGCTACCAAACATTAATGTTGTCAATCAGCGGTAGGCTATGAGGGTCAAAAGGACTACTTACATATGCATAGATAATTACACACTACACATTGTAACTGGCTTTTTTAACACAACACACTTTAATTTTTTCTTGTAATTAATTGTACATCTAAGAAATATTAAAAAGATTATAAAAAATAAAAAGGCGCTTTAAAAATTTGTTGCCAATGTATTGTGAAGCTTTTCCATTGTAACCTAACAAATCAGTAAACTGATTTGTTATATAATTATTTACAAGTTAACTGATCATTTCTACACTGCTGGGAACAGGTCTCCCTCCTCCCTTGTCTAACACCCCTGATATACCGTATCTTCTGGGCTTACTGGCGGGTGCCTGGGACCTCCATGGCGGGTGCCTGGGACCTCCATGGCAGGGGCCTGGGACCTCCATGGCAGGGGCCTGGGACCTCCATGGCAGGGGCCTGGGACCTCCATGGCAGGGGCCTGGGACCTCCATGGCAGGGGCCTGGGAACTCCATGGCAGGGGCCTGGGACCTCAATGGCAGGGGCCTGGGGCTTCAATAGGGTGCAGATGTAACATTCGTGGTCTAATAAATCTCCACTAGCCTCATATAACATGTTCCCAGTTTCATATTGTGTTCTCCAGCATATCCCCAGCCACAAATGTAGCATGTCCACCATCTCTGGCCCTCATCTCTACTATTAGGTCTGCAGTTTCTGACAGTCCTCTCAAGCATTACATATACTAAACATTATATAGGGCCCTTTGGTGATGTCAGGGGCTGAATTTGAAGCCCCTTTTAAGTCATAAATTGACAACCACTGTGCCAAGCCCTGTACATTGCACGCTCATTGCATCACTGGAGTGAGCAATCTCTCTCTTTCAAGACCCAACCATGCACAGTGCTCCACTCATCATTTCAGTGGCTGAATTCAGCACTGCTGCTATGGGAGGGAGAGCAAATTGTGCATGTATGAGACTTGAAAGAGGGAGAGAGGACTCGTTCCAGTGATGCTCGGAGTGTGCAACATATAAAGCTTACCAGATCACAGGCAAGAAGATGCAGACCACCCCAATAGTAGTTTTCAGCCATGATGGGCCTACAGGTAGGGTACCTAAATTAAACCCCCCAAAAAATACTGCTTACCAGCCATTGGATGTGGTGGCTGCATTTGTTTTCTTCTTTTAGTTGTTTTCCCTTTATTTTCATTTTGTTAATCTGTCCGGGTCTGGTATTTTTAAGTTTTGGCAAGTGCCCAAGCTATCCA